>NC_139974.1:25943228-27341651 GCF_963993115.1 Abramis brama
CCTCATGATGCGCTCATAGTGAGGGCAGGAAACAGGGGTGATCGGTGGTTGGCGGGAGTCCTTCTGCTGAATCCTCATCTTTGGCTGGTTCGTTCTGTCACGACTCGTTGAATTAGTGAGAGAGGATTCAAGTGCAGGAAGGATCTTTATTAAACAAAACAAAACAAAACTACAAACAAAAACCTCCTCAAGGGGGGAAAAACAAGACAGGCAAAAGTCAGGACCAGAACACAAGGGAAACATAAATAACGAACCAGCACAGGACTGCAAACACAGGGAGACTAAATAGGGAAGCAAACAAGGAAGGTAACGAGGCAGGCAGGTGAGGGACATTAAACAATAACGAGATAACAAGATGGGCGGGGTTTGACAATTGACAGGAGAGCACATGGCACAAGGAAATAACATGACAGCTATGTGCTCACAACAGACCAGACTAACACAAACACATGACAAACCGGGAGTGTCACAGCTCTGTCACTAAACCAAGAGAAAACCCAGACAAGGGTGACAGAACTGTGACAGTGACTCTGAAAACTGGAGTAATGACTTTAGTTTTTCCATTACAGGAATAAATTACATTTTAAAATATTTACAGTATAAAACAGTTATTTTAAATTGTATTAATTATTTATTTTCGCTGTATTTTGTATATAAAATAAATCAATAAATAAATGCAGCCTTGGTGAGCATAAGAGACTTCTTTCTAAAACATTAAAAAATCCTACTGACCCCAAACTTTTGAATGGTATAGTTTCATGCAATTTAAACAATATTAGCTCACTGACTTGATAAAATAAGAAATAATGTAATTATATTATACAATGCAAGTTTCATGACGGACACTGGTCAAGCTATTTGGTGACTTGTCTGTGCCATTTATTTCTTTACCACCAGATAGTATTGTAGTCAAGACCACCTAAACCGAGACTAAGACAAGAGCAAGACTAATGTGTGTTGAGACCAAGACTAGACCAAGACTTTGAGGGGTTGAGACCAAGACAAGACCAAGACCAGCATGTTTTGAGACCAATACAAGACCAAGACTTTGAGGGGCTGAGACCAAGACAAGACCAAGACCAGTGTGTATTGAGACCAAGACTAGACAGAGAATTTGAGGGGTTGAGACCAAGACAAGACCAAGACTTTGAGGGTTGAGACCAAGACAAGACCAAGACTTTGAGGGTTGAGACCAAGACCAAGACTTTGAGGGGTTGAGACCAAGACAAGACCAAGGCTTTGAGGGGTTGAGACCAAGACCAAGACATTGAGGGGTTGAGACCAAGGCAAGACCAAAACTTTGAGGGGTTGAGACCAAGACTTTGAGGGGTTGAGACCAAGACCAAGACTTTGAGGGGTTGAGACCAAGGCAAAACCAAAACTTTGAGGGGTTGAGACCAAGACAAGACCAAGACTTTGAGGGGTTGAGACCAAGGCAAGGTGAGACTGAGTCAAGACCAAGACCAAAATTAAATGCATATTTGCAATTATGCTCATATTTGTGAAAACAGCTCTTTTGCTTTTGTAATATTGCTTAATGGTTATAATATAAAAATCTATATCTCATACAAGTACTTTTTTGCAATCACATCTTGAATTTTGTGGGCATTTGTACTACCTTTGGTGATATTTTTGACAATCCCTTGTTGATTTCTGACCCAGCACATCAATTAGAAATAAGTTATTGATTCCATTTGAAGCAGGAAGTTTTACATCCAATCACATTAATGATGTTAACAAATAAATCAGACAATGCATTGGCAATTTAGTGATATCCCCGCAGTTGTGGTCTTGACCAGTCTTGAAATAAAATCCTGAGTCCTCTTAACCCTTAAATGCATGAATGTTTCACCAATCATTATTACATATTCAGGTCTTTAGCGACCCGGATCTATATCTAGGATCTATTAGAGGAAAAATGACAGAAGAATAAAATAAAGCATATTTTGTTACCTTTTGGAGCTTGGAAGGTTTCAGTTTGAGCAGATGTTTTATACCATCATCACTGTCCTCGTCAGAGCCCTTTTCCCATTACATTCAGCATCTGGCTCGAGATCTCAAACATATTCTCAAAACTATCATTTTTAACATGTTCAAAATCAATATTTTTATTGCTGACAACTTCTTCACCAGATCCACCATCAAGTGACAGTGAAACTAATGTTTGATTGCGTTCAGTACTTGCTCTGCAGTAAATCTCTGAGCCATTTCAAGTTTTGCTGATAGTTTCTATTCTTTTGTTTTCTGCCTGCGGTAACTGAGTGAAATGTCACTTCGTCATTGTGTATCAGACATTGCCACCTCGTGAAATAAAGGTGAATTACACTTATTCAGTCATCAAAGATACAATTATTGTTTTGCAGATAAAATATACTTGCACTGTTACACACCAGGAGTTGTTATGACCCTATACAATTTTTACAAAAAAAAAATAATGGGAAAACAGGCATTCTTTTTTTATTATTATATTGTTAATGAATTGATTGAGGAATACTAAGAGGGTTGATGTCTATCCTTAAAAAAAATGAATGAGGAAGAGGGTAGAGAAAGACGCCCTTGGTAAAGACCTGAGGTAAGAGTTCATCTGAGACCCAGACAAGATCTAGTGCAAATGCAGCTGAGACAGAGACAAGACCAAGACCTTCAAGAAATGGTCTCAAGACCTGTCTCAATTACTATAACACTACCACCAGATAGATAGTAATCAATGATCACTGACAATGGTTTTATAAGCAAAAGAGATGTACAGGTATAAAGACATTAATTCTCTTAACATGAGGTTCAAATACGGGATGCTTTTGTTTTAAATGAGTTCATCTGGTTATTTGCTACTTTTTCTTCTCTCCATTATCATCAATTAAGAAAAGTAATTTAATTTTCAACTTAAATTCATATGTAGCCTACCCTACAATTTAAAGCATAATTGTAGCCTATGTATTTATAACTCATTTTAAACATTGAATCATAATCCTTTAGGTCAGAACGCGGTCACAGGAAACATACATTTTTATTTCAGATTTATTTGTTTGTTTTTGGTTTTCATTTATTAATCATTCATTTATGAGTAACTTAGCCTATACTAGGCTATAGGTGTCGTATTAGAATAAAATACAAAACCGTATGTAGAGTACATTTACATATAAACATATAAATAGTAGGTTGTAATAAATATAGTGTAATAAGTCGTCGTTAAATATAGTCGCTCACGCTTAATCTCAAAACAAAGCACACATGTACAGATTTGTAGAGCCTGTGGAGTGGTCTGATCTTTGAATCACGTCATGTGACATGTGATGGAGATCCGCTGCTGCGATGCGTGTTGCTCCGCCCATTTATATGCGTCATCACGCTCTGTTATTTACCTTCTCTCACTGTGTAGAGGAGAGGAGGTCAGACGTTGAAAGAAATGATAGCGCACAGTAATGGCCCAGCGGTGGCTATTGAATTTAATAGGGGAATTGGTTACTTGACGACGTTTTTTCTTTAATAACGGGGTTAGTGTGTCGCTGTCTGCACGTACATTGTTTTTACTGCCTCTTGCGCACGCAGGGTGTCCGTCTTTAGTACGTAAACAAACATGACTGCTACCATTTCCAGGCAGAGAAATGCTGCAGTCGCTGCAGACTCTGGTTCTTCTTTTTCAATTACAGCAAGCCTCCTGCGACTCTCTAAACACATCAAATACGAAAATCTTGCAGCTGGACTCAGTGGGGGTGTTATTTCCACAATGGTGTTACACCCCCTGGATCTGATCAAAATCAGGTTTGCAGGTAACGTTAAGTAACGTACGTTCTCCTTATATAAAATTGCAGAGTGTGTCTCAAAACCTATAGAGCTGCCTATCTAGACAGCATGTTAGGGCATCATTAGGTGAATGCATTATTGGAAAAAAATACACTGTCTAGAAAAGCTTTTTAATTAAATTACAAAATGACACAACAACTGGTTATATGTTATAACAGAGCACATTCAGTAAATGAAAATAATATATTTAATTGATGAAATGTAATATAAATGTGTACATTTTTGGTCATTATTATTTCTACAAGTTTTAGGAACAGAGAACAAGGCACTTGCTTTTTCACTGAATAATAAAATTAATTCTTTTAAAATTAGATTATTAATGTTCCATCACTATTACAATTATTTCTAATAAATGAATGAAACATTTAGAATGTTAAGTTGGCATTAAATGGAACTTGCGATAGACTTTTCCCTATTGATCCATATATCTGAGTGAAATAGCTTAACAAGAAAAAATACAGGGCGGGACTAGATTTTGGATGGGGAATTGATTGGATCATTTTGGTTTGTTATTGCTGTGATCTCATGTGAGTGGCAGGTTGTCCCGCCCCCACATCGATAAACACGTCAGAGAAGAGATGTTGTCGCAATAGGGAGGGGAAGTTATTTTTATTAAACATTATGGAGACGTATGAATAAAAAAAATAAAAAAATGATGTGCACAGATCATTTATTTATAATAAATACTGCAGTATTCCAAAACAAGAATTGTCAATTTTGATTTCATGGTTACTTAACCCAGTTGTGCTTGTCATCAAAAAAGTGTTACTATACAAACATTATAGGAATAAACGAGCTGTTGATCCAGTTTCACAATCTCCCAAAAAAAGCATGCTCATGCTCAGTAGGTTTTGAGACAAAACACTAGAAAAACAAACACAGAGGCCACAACACATGTAGTTGTACTTTTGCACTGGCCTCAGTGCCTTTTTGAGGATATTTTTAGATAACATTGAAGCAGAAGTGGGAGTGTGTTATCCCCCCCCACTGTTTCTTACTCTTTCCAGTAAGTGATGGTTTGAAAATGCGACCCCAATACGATGGCATGGTGCACTGCATGAAGACTATCTGGAAGCTGGAAGGAATTAGAGGTCTCTATCAGGGTGTGACCCCCAACATCTGGGGGGCTGGGGCATCATGGGGCCTGTACTTCCTCTTGTAAGTAGTCGAAGTTGTGT
This sequence comes from Abramis brama, assembly GCF_963993115.1. NCBI lineage: Eukaryota > Metazoa > Chordata > Actinopteri > Cypriniformes > Leuciscidae > Abramis > Abramis brama. Next base: position 25,948,211 of record NC_139974.1, read on the forward strand.
TAAAAGGGAAGCACAGAATGGAATTTCCTGTTTAAATCTACTTCTAACTTCTGTATTCACTACCATTCAAATGCTTGAGTCAGTACCATTTAAAAAAAAAAAAGGAGTTAGTACCTTTATTCAGCAAAGATGCTTTGAATGGATCCAGAGTGACAGTAAAGATATTTATAATGCTACAAAAGATTTCTATTTCAAATGCTGTTGTTTTAAACTTTCTATTCCTCAAAGAATCCTGAAAAAACATATTGCATTTTCCACAAAAATATTATTAAACTGTTTTCAACACTGGTATCCAAATCATCATATTAGAAGGATTTCTGAAAGAACATGTGACACAGACGACTGGAGTAATGATGCTGAAAATTCTGCTTTGCCATCACAGGATATTGATATTATATTTGAATAATATTTCACAAGATTACTGTGTTGCTGTATTTTAATCAAATAAATGCTGCCTTGGTGAGCATGAGAGGCTTTAAAAACCTTTTAAAAAAAATTCAAATCCAAATCAAAACTTTAGATCAGTAGTGTAAACGGCATTGATATTGACTTATTTTCACCCCAAAAAATAAATAAAAATAGAAGTGAACTTTTTTTAAAAAAGCCATCAGGTTCACAGGCCAAAAAAAGAAGCAGCCAACAGTGCTTTGTCAGTTGATACTGTACGAGTTATGAAGATACTCCACAAAGTTATCTGACCTAATTACAGATCAGGATCTCTAGCAAACAAAGTGTGCATATGCCAGAACATTATATGGGTAGCAACACTGAAATATAAGTAGCAAGAGCCTTGTTGATTTGTTCTTTGTCCTTCAAAATCAGTTGAAAAGTACGCTCTAATATTAAGAGGAACTTTTCTCCTGTCAAGGTGTGTAAGAAAAATTAAGCAAGGTCATATTTCTCAGGAGGTAAAATCAGGCGATCTGACCATAAAAATAAATCTGAAAAGATTTAACTGCACAATCTTATATCCAGTGTAATCGGGTCCTTCTCAGCCCGGTCCGAGGGGCTTCAAAGTAGGGTCTTCTGGTGTGGGAGGCGGGCGCGCTAACAAGGATACTAAAGACCGTTTCCAGCACCAGTCACTAGAGCGCCTCTTGAGATCAGGGGAGTGAGGTTTACACGCACAGCTCTTATGTGCTCTTATGGCCTATGTCCGTTACACTCATCCACCTAAACCTCACTCCCATTCAGGTCACGGCACCAAATGTAACCTGTCCTACTCAACCCACTCCGAGCGGGATTCCAACCGGGGTCTCTGGTGTAGGGCTGTTGCGATAACCGCAATATTGTAGTACCACGCTACTGACAAGCCAACCACGGAGGAATGCAAGTAACCGCAGCAACCGCGATATTCACGTGTTTTCTTTTTTCATAAGGCTATACCCTTCTTGTTTTGAACTTTGTGTGTATTGAATGTTAAATAAGTTAATAATGATAACAAGACTGTTTATCATGGTGATTTGTACAGAGGCTTCATGGATTTGCACTTAAGCCTAAACAGACAGTGAATGAGAGAGATCGACTGAGCGCGTGCGATTACCTGCGTCTGTCTTTGAGGTTAAGTCATATATATTCGTGAAAAGGTTGCCGTGTCCAAGGAAAGTGAAATATTTGTCGTATCGCCCTTTTAACGGTTAAGGGTATTTATCATAAATGGTGTCAGCGGCATTCCACAGCGCAAGGAAGCCGAAAAAATATATATATATATATATATATTTCAGTGAGTCACACATTGAATCAATGCCATTGGTCTCTATTAAGTGAAGCATCAGCTTCAGCGTTACCCATGCAACGCATTGCTGGTTAGCTGAGCCTTGAAAAGTAGAGCTCAAAGTTAAAAATAATTAATACCTTGTTTCATTACATCTATCTTTTAATGAATCAGCGTTTTTGAACGTGTTCGTTGAATGAACGGTTTAATGACTCACTCAAAGACAATGCGTTGCCGTAACAATGTACTGCGTGCTGAGTGACAGCATTTCAATGCGCAGAGACTCTGTTTAGTTTCGGTTACATTAGTTACTGAAAATCTGCATGCTAAACACATCGTAACACTTATTTATATAGCAACAAATAAATATAAATAAATCCAAATAAATAAATGGCGATAATACCGCGCTATTGAGGCACTCAAAATTACAGCAAGGAAAATTCCTTCACCGCGACAGCCCTACTCTGGCGTTGGAGGCGGGCGTAAAGACCGCAGCCTCTTGTATCAGTCGCTAGAGCGCCTCTTGAGATCGGGGGAGTCAGGTTTACATGCACAGCTCTTACTGGCCTACGTCTGTTACACTCACCCCCTTAAACCTCACTCCCATCTGGGTCACGGGACCAAATGTAACCTGTCCTACTCGCCCATCTCCGAGTGGGATTCGAACCGGGGTCTCCGGCGTGGGAGGTGGGCGCTAAAGACCACAGCCTCTAGCATCATTCGCTAGAGCGCCTCTTGAGATCAGGGGAGTGAGGTTTACACACACAGCTCTTACTGGCCTTAGTCAGTTACACTCACCCACCTAAACTTTACTCCCATCCGGGTCACGGTACCAAATTTAGCCGGTCCCACTCAACCCACTCTGAGCTGGATTTGAACAGGGGTCTCAGGCATGGGAGGCGGGCGCTAAAGACAGCAGCCTCTAGTATCAGTCGCTAGAGCGGCTCTTGAGATCAGGGGAGTGAGGTTTACACGCACAGCTCTTACTGGCCTATGTCCGTTACACTCACCCCCCTAAACCTCACTCCCATCCAGGTCACGGCACCAGCAGGGGTTTAAATACAGCAGCATGGACCCAAAAATAAAAATTAAATGATGTGATTATTTACTCAAGTCATACAGGGAGTAAATTCCTCTTCCATGAATCCCCATGGGGATTCAATAACAATTATATAAAGGATGCTCATTTTACAGCATTGTAATGCACTGTACAATAGATATCCATGTGCTTTATGGCTCTCAGGAATTTAATGTGGTCCTTTTTCATCTTCCCACAGTTATAATGCTATTAAAGCGTACACACAGGAGGGACGGCAAACAGAGCTGAGTGCTGGCGAACACCTGGTGTCTGCAGCGGAGGCGGGTCAGTATGAGAAAAGAGCCACCTGTGAGCTTGACAAAACTAAACACAGCTAAATCTGTAGCTCAGTTATGAGACTGGAACAACTGGAATGTCAGAGGCCTTGGAGACTGTGTGTTCTTCTGTGCAAGCTGGCTCGTTCCTTTTATGGCTGTTATATCCCGTTCCTTTTGGCTGTGCCTTCCACTCTGTAACTACCAACTGTGAAATGAGTATGCTCCGTATATTAAAATATATACCAGGCTATATATCAAACCCAGACACTTTCTTAATTATAACTTGATTTTTACACAATGATAAGAAAACAAACAGGATGGAAATACCTGTAATTTGCTACTGCTCATTTACATCTCCTGAGGGCATCAAGTTCATTTTAATGCAAAATAACTTCAAGTTCGATATTGTGTTAACCACTTTTTAAAAAATGTTTTTTGGTAATGTGGATCAGTTTTCATTTTTATTTTTAACAGGATGGAATATTTTATTGACATAAACCAGATAATACCATAAATCTTTAAATCCACTTCTTCCTCGAGGATGTTGTCATTAAGGAAGGAAATGTTCCAAAATACTAACATATTGTGGACATATACACTCACCTAAAGGATTATTAGGAACACCTGTTCAATTTCTCATTAATGCAATTATCTAATCAACCAATCACATGGCAGTTGCTTCAATGCATTTAGGGGTGCGGTCCTGGTCAAGACAATCTCCTGAACTCCAAACTGAATGTCAGAATGGGAAAGAAAGGTGATTTAAGCAATTTTGAGCGTGGCATGGTTGTTTGTGCCAGACGGGCCGGTCTGAGTATTTCACAATCTGTTCAGTTACTGGGATTTTCACTCACAACCTTTTCTAGGGTTTACAAAGAATGGTGTGAAAAGGGAAAAACATCCAGTATGCGGCAGTCCTGTGGGCGAAAATGCCTTGTTGATGCTAGAGGTCAGAGGAGAATGGGCCGACTGATTCAAGCTGATAGAAGAGCAACTTTGACTGAAATAACCACTCTTTACAACCGAGGTATGCAGCAAAGCATTTGCGAAGCCACAACACACACAACCTTGAGGCGGATGGGCTACAACAGCAGAAGACCCCACCGGGTACCACTCATCTCCACTACAAATAGGAAAAAGAGGCTACAATTTGCACGAGCTCACCAAAATTGGACAGTTGAAGACTGGAAAAATGTTGCCTGGTCTGATGAGTCTCGATTTCTGTTGAGACATTCAGATGGTAGAGTCAGAATTTGGCGTAAACAGAATGAGAACATGGATCCATCATGCCTTATTACCACTGTGCAGGCTGGTGGTGGTGGTGTAATGGTGTGGGGATGTTTTCTTGGCACACTTTAGGCCCCTTAGTGCCAATTGGGCATCGTTTAAATGCCACGGCCTACCTGAGTATTGTTTCTGACCATGTCCATCCCTTTATGACCACCATGTACCCATCCTCTGATGGCTACTTCCAGCAGGATAATGCACCATGCCACAAAGCTCGAATCATTTCAAATTGGTTTCTTGAACATGACAATGAGTTCACTGTACTAAAATGGCCCCCACAGTCACCAGATCTCAACCCAATAGAGCATCTTTGGGATGTGGTGGAACGGGAGCTTCGTGCCCTGGATGTGCATCCCACAAATCTCCATCAACTGCAAGATGCTATCCTGTCAATATGGGCCAACATTTCTAAAGAATGCTTTCAGCACCTTGTTGAATCAATGCCACGTAGAATTAAGGCAGTTCTAAAGGCGAAAGGGGGTCAAACACAGTATTAGTATGGTGTTCCTAATAATCCTTTAGGTGAGTGTACATTAATAGCCAACTTAAAACAATATTCCCAAAAACTTTAGAGAAAGGGAAAATATTAAGAAGAAATTAATATTTCTTAATTTACCCTTTGCTAAGCTCTGCCTTGAAAAACGTGCTTGACCAATCCTACCTAAGCAAATGTTGCTTAGTTGCAATTAAACCGTTTGGGGTGAGTAAGCTTTTGTTGTTGTTTTGAAAAAAAATCAATACTTAACACTTTTATTCAGCAAGGATGCATTAAATTGACAGTAAAGGCATTGATGATGTTACAAAAGATTTGTATTTCAAATAAATGCTAATATTTTGAACATTTGTACTGACATATATTAGTAATTTAATAATTATTAGTAGTTATTAATAATTTAATTAAAACGAGTGAACAAATTATTAATTCCTGGTCACAGTATAAATATTTTTTTGTCCACATGTTATGTGCTAGGCTGCATAGTGTTTTTTTATTATTATTATTTATTATTAATAAATGCAGCCTTGGTGAGCATTAGAGACTTCTATCAAAAATCGTTTAAAAAAATCTTACCAACCCCAAACATTTAACGTTAGTTATAATTAAATATAATTCATATAATTATGAATGTGTGTTTGGATGGTTTTAAACCCAGTTTTACAAAAATTATCCTCAAGTATGGTAAAGTGTTGTTGCCAGGTCACTAACTTAAACTTAACATTAATTAAATCACGTATTGATTCAGGGAACAGCAGAGGAAATAGTAACTTAAGAGTTCAGAGTAGCATAGTAAACTACGTTCTCTTCACTCACACTAACGTTATCAGCTTTCAGTTGAGACTTCTCTGTTTTCAGTTGACTGAAGAATTGGCCTTGATTCTGATTTGCAGTCTCTGCAGATTTTAATCACATTAATGCGGCATTTGATTTCTTTGAAGAAATATGGTAAAAATGCTTTGCAATGCCACAGTTCATTCCAGCCCATGCAAGAATAATATGCAGTCAGTTTTGCCACATGAGCAATTTTACTGAAAATAATGCTGTTTCAGATAAATCTTCAAAGCCTTCATATCGTCTGTAAAGTGTGTCTTAGCGACTTTCCTTTAAAGTTAAACTGTATGTTGAATTAATTGTAGGGAAACCTGTTTCGGCCTCAGATTAAAAAACAGTAATTGCAACTTTATTTCAGGTAATTGCAACTTTGTATCTTGTAGTTGGGACTTTATATCTTGTAATTGGGACTTTATATCTCTTAATGTGATTTTATTTCCTATTTTAAACTTGCCTTATAATTATCTTGACTCACAATTAGTTTTTACTTGAAGGTTGGAATGGGCTTTAATATTTGATCCTGTATATTAAGATACACATAATGGGGATATGAAAATATATTACATAACAGGAATGACCAACCTCAAAACTGTTTTCTATGTGGATATGTTGAAACTGACAAAAAAAAATGTGGAAAATAGAGAGGCAGCAAAACTGTGGTCTCGGCTCAGGAAGTGAAACAATCATTCTTTTCCCCATTGCACACCAAAGAGTATTGAGGGAGAAAATAGTCCTACAATATCAGTACAATACAATGTTATCACTAACTAATAGGAAGTTAGCACACTTCAACTTTCACAATATTACCAAAACACATTCTAAATCAACCTCAGCCTGCATAAAATAATACGGGTCTGAATTATTATTCTGATTGGTCTCTTTTACACGTAAAAAGATCTCATACAGAGCACTAACAACGAATGACTTCGTTAAATGTTGGTGTGAAGGTCCCCTGTTCCATGTTTCCAGGCATTCTGACGCTTTGCCTCACCAACCCGGTCTGGGTGACAAAGACCCGGCTGGTGCTGCAGTACAATGCAGACCCGTCACGGAAGCAGTACAAGGGAATGATGGACGCCCTCGTGAAAATATACCGTCACGAGGGTATCCCAGGACTATACAGGGTACATCTACAGATTTTAAACTAACCTGAGATCCTGTTACAGGTGTAATAGAGCTTTCATGTGTGCTAATCTCAAGATTAAAGTCAACATGAAATCAAAATGTTACTGTCTTAAACCAGAGGTGTAAAGAGTACCTGAAAACCATACTTGAGTAAAAGTACAGATACTAAAAAATACTGAAAATAACTCCGTTACAAGTTACAAGTCACCAATTCCAATACGACTTAAAGGGATAGTTCGCCCAAAAATGAAAATTATGTCATCATTTACTCACCCTCAAGTTGTTTCAAACCTGTATGAATTTCTTTTTTCTGCTGAACACAAAAGAAGATATTTTGAAAAATGTTGGTAACCAAACAGTTGATGGACCCCATTGACTTCCATAGTATTTTTTTTTCCTACTATGGAAGTCAATGGGGTCCATCAACTGTTTGGTTACCGACATTTTTCAAAATATCTTCTTTTGTGTTCAGTAGAAAAAAGAAATTCATACAGGTTTGAAACAACTTGAGGGTGAGTAAATTATGACAGAATTTTCTTTTTTGGGCGAACTATCCCTTTAAGTAAAAGTCTTACACCCGGTTTTACAGACAAAGCTTAAGCCTAGTCCCAGACTAAAATGCATGTTTGAGTTGTTTGAAAGCAACATGCACTGACGTATCTTAAAATAAGTCAGTGCCATTGTTTTGTCACAAGATGCACACCAGTAATATTTTGTTTCTAAGGGATGTTTATAAAAGCTACTTAAATGTCCTAATTGAACTAAGGCCTAATCCTGGCTTAGTCTAAGCCCTGTCTGTGAAACCTCAAAATTGCAATAAATCAAGGTTGACACAACAGCCTCTTAAGCATCTACAAACACTCAATCTCAGTCAAGCTCAAGTGCTCAAAAAGAGAATAAGTAAACCAACATCCTTCAAAAAGGTCTCTTCAATATAACGGATAAATAAAATAATGTCAAAAGCCTACTTGCACTGGACACTGGTTTTGGCCTCATCGCCGGCTGCAGGCACGTCCTCATCTCATTTATAAAACACAACTATGCACAAGATATAGTATCTTCAATGCCCTGTGTATGGCTATATCACTTCTTTTTTAGCAGAAATAAACTGTAAAATATAACAAGTAATTGCATTCCTCATCACAAATGTATTGGAGTAAAGAGTACATGAAGAGTTCAGATGCAAAAACCTCTAAGTGCCATCTGAAATTTTCTTCTAGAATGATCATTTTTATCAAGATCGTATATTTAAGTTCAGTAATTTCACTTAAATGACAATTAATAGGTCATTTTCATTGCCATTTAAGTTAAATAACAACTTAAATATACAAGCTTGATAAAAATGATCATTCTAGAAGAAAATTTCAGATGGCACTTAGAGGCTTTTGCATCTGAACTCTTCACATATACTTATTAAAAAATATAATCAAGTAGAGAGTAAAAGTTGCTAATATCTTAGATACTCAGTAAAAGTAGCCAAAAAGAAGTGATGGTTAAAGTGTGCTGCCGAATGTAGTGACACGCATTTAAATTAAAAGATACTTTAGCATCATTTGTATTGAAACTTGGGTTACACTTTATTTTAAGGTTACTTAGTTACATTGTACTTATTCAAATAAGTACTGAGTAATATTAAATAACTACATGTACTTACTATAGAGTTACAGTTAGTGTTTAGTTTAGGGTTAGTTATTTGTAATTATCCACAATTTATTACTATAGTACATGTAGTAACGTGTAACTACGTCTCCTCAAAATAAAGTGTTACTGAAACGTGTATCATATGTTTTCAAATACATTTGTAATAATACTTTTGTGATGATGAGGTTGCAATTTAGTACATTTAAAATACAGTAACTTTAAATTAAATTTTGAATTACACTCTGCAGTTAAAATTATAATCAAGTATTTTACATGTGCTTTAGTATGTTAGTCAACACATCAAAATAAGTGTACTTTAAAGCACGGCAAAAATATTAAATCATAATGATTTATAATGTACTTTTAAGTAAAACTTTTAATTTGACATTAATACAAAGACTTGTTATATGTACAGTGCTATGCATAAGTTTAGACACCCATGCTAAAGTTGACTAAAAAGAGGAATAAAAAATCATCTTTTGGAAATTGAACTTAATGCCTTAATTAAAAAAATTAGGAAAAATCCAACCTTTAAGGACACCAATTTTCTTCGTGAATGAATAATGTATCGTAAATAAATAAATGTTCTTCCTTAAAATACAGGGTGCATAAGTCTGGACACCCCTATGTTAAATTCCCATAGAGGCAGGCAGATTTTTATTTTTATAGGCCAGTTACTTCATGGATCCAGGATACTATGCATCCTGATAAAGTTCCCTTGGCCTTTGGAATTAAAATAGCCCCACATCATCACATAGCCTTCACCATACCTAGAGATTGGCATGGAGTACTTTCCATAAGATCATCTCTCAATGCAAATCAAACCAGCTATTAGGCTAACTGACCTAAAACCATGCCAATCTCTAGGTATGGTGAAGGCATTAAGTTCAATTTCCAAAAGATGATTTTTTTATTCCTCTTTTTAGTCAACTTTAGCATGGGTGTCTACTTAAGTGTGTTAGGAAAACAGTCATGAAAGTGCACTCTCTTTAAGTACACTTAAGTGGCCTTTTATTTCATTAATATTATATTATCTGCAAGTCCAGTTTTTAAATTATACGTTTTGAAGCGCTTGAAGTGTGCATTCAATACAATTCAGCGCACTTCTTTTTCATGTGCAAAGAAAAACGTTTTTTTCTTAGTGTTTGTTTAATAACTTGGTCCCCTATTTTATTGAATATCATGTTTACTCTGATATAGTCACATTATGGACTTAAATGAGTTTCATGTTGACTTTAAAATAGTGGAGTGATCCATCCTGTTACTCTCTAACATTGTAGTTCTTTGTAGGGCCACAAGAGAGTGTGATTGAACTATATTTGAAGGATTGATACAGCTCTTAATCGGTGGTTCAAGTTAGCCCTAAATACAGTATATGCTAAAATCTTTGTGAGACACGCCAAATTGTCCTAACATTATTACATATTGAAGTGAAGTTCACTCTAGTTTAATTCTAGTCTAGTTTAGTTGCTCTTAAACTATGAGGGAACTGTGTGATTGTGGTTTTTTATGTTTGTGAGCCTCATTTTGTTGTTCTGCCACTGCAGGGTTTTGTGCCTGGGCTGGTGGGGACTTCCCATGCTGCATTGCAGTTTATGACCTATGAATGGCTAAAAAGAGAGCAGAACATATATAAGAAGATGCCGTCTGAATCCCTGCTGGTGAGGAAATAAAACCAGCCTTATGTTTTCAGGATACACTAAGAGGAACAGCATTGCATGACTTTCATATCTCAAATCTTTGTTTTTCTATACCTGTGGTAGATTTTGTTTGTAAGTACTGCCCAATTTCGACAGGAAAGGGTCATACGACTGTAAATTGTACAGTGCATTATGTACACACGCCGTTTTTGACCAATAAATTGAAATGGTCCAGTCCTTCATGATAACTAGAAATAAAAACATATTATAAATGAATGTTATAAATATTGCTAAAGCAATTTATAGCTGATTTAAATATTTTTGAGTCAAACAAAATATACATTATATATATTTCCATGACTTTTTCAGGTTTAAATATATAACGTATAAAATGTAACATTTTCAGACCTGGAAATCTTTTTAGAATAATAACGGCTAATAAAATCCCAAACTCTTGAGCTCCACCAGTGTCTTGAACTATAAATTCATTCATTTTATAAGGCAAAAAGGCACCAAATACAAAGAATGACCCGCACGATTATGTGGCTTTTGACTGTATTGTAACCTTTAAAAAGAGAGGTTTATGTGAACTGGAACCAGTAATGATCTTTGTTTCATGGATGTGAGTCAGTCTCTCCTTCCTGTCTGTCTCTGCTTCAGTCTCCACTGGAATACATCACCATGGCAGCCATTTCCAAAATATTTGCTGTAGCAGTGACCTACCCATATCAGGTGGTGCGCGCTCGCCTGCAGGACCAGCACAACAACTACAGTGGAATCGTGGATGTCATCAGGAGAACATGGAGGTATGAAATCACATGGCACATAAACGCTCTTCAAACTCCATCACAGAGCATTTAGAGATTGCCTTTACCAATATGCCCTGCCTCATCTCAGAAAAAAACATGTAACATAAAATTAAATTAAATTGGATCAATTCATTCTGAAAAAAATCTTTCACAATTCATTTGAATCCCTGCTGATGAGGAAATTAAATCAGCCTTATGTTTTCAGGATAGGAGGAGGGACAGCACAGCATGACTTCTATATTTTAAAACATTTTTGGTAACACTTTACAATAAGGTTCATTAGTTAACATTAGTTGATGTATTAACTAACATGAACTAACAATGAGCAATACATTACAGTATTTATTAATCTTTGTTAATGTTAGTTAATAAAAATCCAGCTGTTCATTGTTTGTTCATGTTAGTTCACGGTGTATTAACTAATGCTAACAAATAATAATAATAAATGCTGTAGAAGTATTGTTCATTCTTTGTTCATGTTAACTAAGGTAGTTAACTAATGTTAACTAATGAACCTTATTGTAAAGTGTTACCACTTTTTCAATACCTCTGGTAGAATTTGCAGCTTATTTTGGCCAAGTATGGCCTAATTTTGAAAGGATAAGCATATGACTGAAATTGTACTGTACAGTATCATGTATGCCCACTGTTTTTGACCAATAAATCGAAATGTTCCAGTCCTTCATGAGGTTTCACTTTAGTTTAGGGTCCAATTCTCACTATTAACTAGTTGCTTATTTGTATACATATTACTTGGATATTGGCTATTTATTAGTACTTATAAAGCAATTATTAATGCCATTAACCCCATTTATATTCAATATAGACATAATGACGAATTTAATTAAATGTTTAATACATTGTTTTGACATGTTGACATGTTTTTGACTCTCCATTATTAAATAAAGTAGGGTTAAAAAAAATATATTTATCTACAGTGAGGAAAATAAGTATTTGAACACCCTGCTATTTTGCAAGTTCTCCCACTTAGAAATCATGGAGGGGTCTGAAATTGTCATCGTAGGTGCATGTCCACTGTGAGAGACATAATCTAAAAAAATAAATAATCCAGAAATCACAATATATGATTTTTTGAACTAGATATATGAACTATTTATTTGTATGATACAGCTGCAAATAAGTATTTGAACACCTGAGAAAATCAATGTTAATATTTGGTACAGTAGCCTTTGTTTGCAATTACAGAGGTCAAACGTTTCCTGTAGTTTTTCACCAGGTTTGCACACACTGCAGGAGGGATTTTGGCCCACTCCTCCACACAGATCTTCTCTAGATCAGTCAGGTTTCTGGGCTGTCGCTGAGAAACACGGAGTTTGAGCTCCCTCCAAAGATTCTCTATTGGGTTTAGGTCTGGAGACTGGCTAGGCCACGCCAGAACCTTGATATGCTTCTTACAGAGCAACTCCTTGGTTATCCTGGCTGTGTGCTTCGGGTCATTGTCATGTTGGAAGACCCAGCCTCGACCCATCTTCAATGCTCTAACTGAGGGAAGGAGGTTGTTCCCCAAAATCTCGCAATACATGGCCCCGGTCATCCTCTCCTTAATACAGTGCAGTCGCCCTGTCCCATGTGCAGAAAAACACCCCCAAAGCATGATGCTACCACCCCCATGCTTCACAGTAGGGATGGTGTTCTTGGGATGGTACTCATCATTCTTCTTCCTCCAAACACGTTTAGTGGAATTATGACCAAAAAGTTCTATTTTGGTCTCATCTGACCACATGACTTTCTCCCATGACTCCTCTGGATCATCCAAATGGTCATTGGCAAACTTAAGACGGGCCTTGACATGTGCTGGTTTAAGCAGGGGAACCTTCCGTGCCATGCATGATTTCAAACCATGACGTCTTAGTGTATTACCAACAGTAACCTTGGAAACGGTGGTCCCAGCTCTTTTCAGGTCATTGACCAGCTCCTCCCGTGTAGTTCTGGGCTGATTTCTCACCTTTCTTAGGATCATTGAGACCCCATGAGGTGAGATCTTGCATGGAGCCCCAGTCCGAGGGAGATTGACAGTCATGTTTAGCTTCTTCCATTTTCTAATGATTGCTCCAACAGTGGACCTTTTTTCACCAAGCTGCTTGGCAATTTCCCCGTAGCCCTTTCCAGCCTTGTGGAGGTGTACAATTTTGTCTCTAGTGTCTTTGGACAGCTCTTTGGTCTTGGCCATGTTAGTAGTTGGATTCTTACTGATTGTATGGGGTGGACAGGTGTCTTTATGCAGCTAACGACCTCAAACAGGTGCATCTAATTTAGGATAATAAATGGAATGGAGGTGGACATTTTAAAGGCAGACTAACAGGTCTTTGAGGGTCAGAATTCTAGCTGATAGACAGGTGTTCAAATATATATTGTGATTTCTGGATTTTTTTTTTTTAGATTATGTCTCTCACAGTGGACATGCACCTACGATGACAATTTCAGACCCCTCCATGATTTCTAAGTGGGAGAACTTGCAAAATAGCATGGTGTTCAAATACTTATTTTCCTCACTGTATAGTACCATTCAAAGTTTGGGTTCAGTAAGATTTTTTTTAATGTTTTTGAAAGAAGTCTCTTATGCTCACCAAGGCTGCATTTATTTGATCACAAAAACAGTAAAAAAAAGTAATAATAATAATAAGACTGTGAAATATTACTATAATAAAAAAAATAAAAAAATAAAAAAAACCTTTCATTGATAAATTGAAAGTTTAAAAGATATATTTGAAATAGATTTTTTTTAACATTATAAGTGTCTTTACTGTCACTTTTGGTGAATTTAATGCATCATTCCTGAATAAAAGTATTAATTTCTCTTAAAACAAAAATCTTTTGGATGGTAGTGTATATGTCTCATTCTTTTTTTGTGCTAGATTAATACTTTGTTGACAGTGATTTCTAAAAGTCAGTGATTTTTAAGAGTATCCATGATAAAGACGATAAAGTAAATAAAGTATGAGAAAATCTTTTTTTAAATCTAGTTTAAAATACATGTGCCAAGTTCATAGAAATGTATTCATTTTGGTTTCTTCTAATTTTGAAAAAGAACATTTATTGACTCCAAAAATGTCATGTGGTGTAATCATTAAATTAAAATGATATTTTTCTTACAGCTTGAGTACATGTGAGAATACACATCTTAATGTGTATACTATGCATATGTATAATATGACTTTGATTTGGCATAGAACTATTTTTATATGTCATTTCTAATAACAATAATAATATCAATTGATCATTTTAAATAAATACAAGGGATTTAGCAAAACATGTTTGTGTTTGTCTCTCTCTAGCAACGAGGGGATCGAGGGCTTTTACAAAGGGATGATCCCCAACTTGGTGCGAGTCATTCCAGCGTGCTGCATCACCTTCTTGGTGTTCGAAAATGTGTCACGCTTACTTTTGGGCGAATATCACTAAACCTTCAGGAGTCACATGCGGGACCAAAACAACACAATATGCCAGGACTATGTATATGTGTTAGAGACGAGCAGGAATATGAAACATTTCCTGTTTAACTCTGAACTCAACAAAACTAGAATTTAGCGTGTGCACTGAATGAAAAAAAGAAAGTAGAGGTGCATATATATGAGATTTAAGAGTTGTTGTTTTGTCGAGTTTATTGAGAGAATTCATATTTGTCTCACAGATGTGTAAATATTGAACCACGAAAAAGTGTAATTTCAAGATTTGAATTGATTTCAAGTAGTCAATGGCAAGAACTGGTCTTGGAAAAGTGGATTCAAGCCATCCTGTGACAATGCAACCAAACACAGTGTTCACCAAACACAAAACTTAAGATGTTTGTCTTTTTTTACGATATTTTCACTAAACAGCTGCTATATTTGCTGAGCTATGCGAGAGAATGAACCCATTTACCTTTACCCATAAGCAGATCTCCGCTGGCTATAGTCCCTGGGTTGAAACTCAGTGGGCATGCTCAGGAAATGATGTAACGCTACAGGATAATGGCACACAGGCCTGGGAGAAACCGATACTTTGCTGGAGGACAGGAGCAGATTTTAACCAGATGTGTGTATGTAGATGACATCTACTGGAAGAGAGGAACGGTTTAACTGGAATGAAAGAAGAAATGTGAAAGAAAGAACTGTGTTAAGTAGCAACTGAGAGGCCATAGTGTATGTATATAGAAATGTGCTATTGTCAATGACGCACAAAGAAGAGCTGATGTATGTACAAGCCATTTTTACACATCTAATAAAGGAATATATGTAACAGACAAAGGACCCTGAGCTAATTGTACACACTATGTTTTTAATAAGAACCAACAGTGATCCTATAAACTATTTGGATACTTCTAAACTTTTTGGGCTTTTGACTTTTTTTAAAATGTCTTAATGTCATTGCATTCATTGCAAAATATCAAACCAATTGCAATTTACTCTCAAATACTGCTGGTGCAATCTGCCGTTGTGAAGAAGTGTGCTTGGTTGTATTGAATGTGCACTTGTAGTGTACTTAAAGAGATTATTAGACTATTAAGTACACTTGCACTTTGTAATAATGCCAAATTAATAGGTTTCATTTAAAATACATTTTAATGTAATTTACATGAAAATGTTAGTTCAGGCAAGAATAGTGAATAGAAGTAGATAGAATAAGAAAATAAGTAAATGCTGTATTAGTACTCAATTCAAGCGTGTAGAAATGAAAGCGTAAATATCAACGTTATAAAATTAAGTAAAGTTACTCAACTTTTCTGATTCTGGTGTTCCCATCATGCACTGGGCCTTGAATAATTAATTAGGTTGATTTTTCACTGTTTTCCAGCTGTATTTACACAGTTTTATCATTGCTTTTGTTGTTAGGATTTGTAACTTGCCATTTTGTGACATTTGGAGTTCATTTTCTACTCAAAATGACACATTCAAACACAAAAACGATCCATCAAATGTTACCATCATTGTCTACCAAGTAAAAGCGCAACCTCTGGTCCGTAGATATGGTGTCTCACACAATATCTATTGTATTAATTACTTAGATGTTTCTAAGTAAAGCATATACTTTAAAAGTGTGGTTCAATTCAATGTTATATTGTTTGAGTGAAATGTATTACAAAGGAAACTTCAACTAAATTGTTTTTACTAAACCTTTTATTAGCAAAGTTACTTATTTCCTTTGTTACTTTCTTAGTTAAGTAGAGTTTACTTAATTCCATATGTGAAATTTAAAAAAAAAATGCATGCAAAAACTAAAGAAAAATTAAGTACATTTTACTTATTGTTTTTTTTTCCGGTGTTCAGTGTTTTTTTGTGTGTGTGTGGTTTTTTTGCACTGATTTTCAATCATTTGGTGTTTTTTAGTTAATGTATCAATCAAGTCAGGTCTCAAGTGCACACTGGTGTCACAGCAGATTTACTCCATCATTAACTATCAACATGATCCACTAAACTTTGAAAACCACAGTGTCAAAGACAATACTAATTGTCTTTTTTTTTTGCCATCTTTAATGCAATGACTAATGCAATGACAGTCACTGACGCATTTCTAAGTTACTATAACGTTGTGGGTCAGTGTATCTTAACCTGCACTCTGATTTCTCTTTTATATTGAATTCTCAGCAGAACAACAGCTGCAAAACTACTTCAAAACCACACCAGACATTCCAAGCCTTAGTCATGCTACACAGTGCAGTTCACTGCATTTTCCCATCTACACCCCATTTTATGTGGTGCTTTTTGCTTTTTTTCATCAGATTTTTAAGCTAATTATCAAGCATTTGGTCTCAACTAGTTTTATTAACAAGCAGTTTAATGTATAAATGTGTTTTATTTTTTCAACATGTACTGTACGTATATGTGGAAAAAATGTGTATTAATGAGCAATATATTTTTACAGCAGTTAATAAAAATGTTCATATTCATGTTAGTTCACAGTGCATTAGCTAATGTCAAGTGATACAACTTTGGGTCTTAAAATGTATTAGTAAATGTTGAGATTAACATTAACTAAGAATAATAAATGCTGTAGAAGTGCAGTTCATTGTTACTTCATGTTAACTAATGTAGTTAACTAATGTTAACAAATGAAAACTTATTGTAAAGTGTTACCTTGGTTTTTAACATTTTTGAAAGAAGGCCCTTATGTTGCATTTATTTGATCAAGAATACATTAAAAACAGTAATATTGTGAAATATTGTTATAATAAAAAATAATATTAAATATCATAAAATGTAATTTATTCATGTGATGGCAAAGCTGATTTTTCAGCATCATTACTCCAGTCTTCAGTGTCACATGATCCTTCAGAAATCATTCTAATATTCTGAGTTGATATTTCTTATTGATCAATATTAAAAATAGGTGTGCTGCTTCAAATTTTTGTGGAAACCATAGAACATTTTTCATTATTATTTGTTTTTTTTTATCAATTTAATGCATCCTTGCTGAATAAAAGTATTAATTTCTGTAAAAAACAACTTTTGAAAAGTAGTATAGTACATTAAATAAATTGAGATTTGTTTCCACATTAAATTTTTTAATAATGAGGTGAAACATGACCCTGACTTTTCTTCATAGTTTTTGGTCATTAAAAAAAAAACAAAAAAAACAATGGATACAAAAATATGATGAGTTCTAGTCATACAGGCACAAAGAAGACCACTAAATAAATATTAGCAAAGCAAGGAACATCTTTGTTGGACTCTCTACATAAAAAAATGATGGCAATAACATGGTACAGTGATGACATCTTAGAGTAACAACATGGTACTGTTTCAATACCATATTCATTTACCATGATATTCACATAGTACAAGGTCCTTTTTCATCATTCAAATTTGTATCATGGTATTGTCCAAAGAACCATAGTACTAACATGATACTTATTTCTCTCTAATTGTCTGTACTATCTAAACTGAGCATACTGAATCCTTCTTAACTGAGCCGGAGAATCATAATCTAATACACGAGAGTTGCACAGACTCAAAGCAACACTATTAGCTTTAATTTGTCCAATTTCTATGAGGAAGGTCCTTTCTGTGAAAGGAACATGATGTGGCTGTCTTCTATTGCCATGGTGACAGCGACAGTGATCAGTTAGAAGGGATGCTCATTTTGGAAGCTCTTCAATGATCACCCTGGACACAGAGTTCCATCCTGTAGATGCGTCACCACGAGGGTAGTCGGCACAAGTGCCCACCCATATCCCAACATCCACCAGACCAGCCTGGATCCCATCACAGAGCCCCTCGACTGGCAGAAAAAACACAAGCAGTTGTTACAGAGGCGGACACAAATTTCTCTTGCATTTTTTTTGTCTTTAGTATTTATTTTTAATATTAATCAATTATATAAGCATAATGATTAAACATAATATTAAACCTAATTATAAACACACAAACACATATAGCACAAAAATTATTTAAGGAAAAAACTTATTTGAACTTACTAAAGAATAGATATTTTTTAAGTATTTTAACAAGTCACAATTTTTTTTAATTAAAATCACAGGTTAAATAGTGCTGTCAAGTTATTTACAAATAATGAATATCACACGTTGTATATATCCATCCAAACCGTTTTTAATTGGGATTAGAGAGAATTTCAACAAGACTCACAATTTTTATATTTTTTTATTTGTGATGTCTGTTAGGGCATATATTTCACTAGAATTGTTTTTGTGTGTGTGTGTGTGTGTGTGTGTGTGTGTGTGTGTGTGTGTGTGTGTGTGTGTGTGTGTGTGTGTGTGTGTGTGTGCGTGCGTGTCTGTGTGCACTGTGCAGTGTTCAGTTTTGTAAAATGAATTAAAATCGCTGTATATAGATAAGATGTATGCTGAGATGTGAGCTGGCGAGAAACCACAAAGAGCTCTCAAATTCCTCTGGTCTCTCTGTAATTGCAGCATAGATGGTTACGAAAACTGCCAAACTGCCTTCGACCACACAAAAGAATACTCAAAGGAATCCATGTGACAAAGAAATCTGCATGAGAGTCTTTTTCTGCGTTCAAAAATATGAAATGTGTACAATAGTGGATTATGGTTATGAAAGAATGGTATTTCAAACAGAATAGTTTTTTTTTTTAAACAGTTTGTGATCATTAGAAAGTGTCAGTCATGTGATTAATGAACGTGGTTAAAAAAATGAGTTTTAAATAAACAAATTCTTGTAAATACACAATATATGTGGAGTGTATGTTTTAATGGAATGTATATTTTGGTGGTGTAGCATCCATTTTATGTTTGCTATGTGCCATATTTTGGAAACCACAAAGCCATAAATAGATGTGAAATGTATATCTGCATAATTACAGAGTGTCTGAATCACTCATGCAGCCATAAACAAGTATAATGTTTAAAAATATTTTTATAACATCAAGCTTTTTATTTGAAAATTTAAGGGAATTAATTCATATATATTTAAGTAGTTAATTATAAGATCCAATATGAAATATGTTATTAATAATTTTATTGGCAACATTTTACAATATTTTAACATGTTAAGTTTCTTTTTAAGTGTCTAAGCAGTGTTTATCTTATTTGTCTATGTAAAATTTGTATTGACAAAAAATAAAAAATGACCTTATCTTGCAGATCAGATAAAACGTAAAGGATGCAGATAGTTTGTAAATGATACCTGTGGACGTCCTGTGTATGTTTATGGTGGAGTTGAGTTCAGGGCTGCCCTGGTCCAGGTAAATGATGGATTCTATGGGTAACGGTCCAGTGCATTCTGCCCCATTAAAGGTGAAGTACCAGCGCTGACAGCAGGCCGTCTTACACTTAAGCCTGAGCGAACCGCTGAACAGCACACGCAGAGCACTGTCTGGACGCTGCTTGGTGAATGTGCACTCCTGTGACAGAGAAATCAAGTCATTTTCCATTGTTAAATCACTGAATGAATGTCTGAAGAGGCAACCTATACAGTTGTGTTCAAAATAATAGCAGTCCAACATCACTAACCAGATCAATCACTGTTTTTGGTAGAAATTATAGGTTTCATGGTCCCTTTAACACATTCTGTTGACTATAAGTAGCGTCGCACCTACATGTCTACTAACTCTCATTAGAGTGTTAGTAGAGTATTAGTAGACTGGTAGGGTTAGGGTTAGAATAAGTTGACATGTAGTTGCAAAGTTACTTATAGTCAGTAGAATGTCTGTTGGAGGAGCATCACAATAAAGAGTTAGTAGATATTAAGCAGACACTCTACTAATACTCTAATGAAAGTTAGTTGACATGTAGTTGTAAAGCTACTTATAGTCAACAGAATGTTCAAAAGGGACCATCAAAATAAATTGTTACCAAATTATATTTCTACAAGGCAAATAATTTACTAGTAGGTGTAGAAGAGTAATAGAAAAACAACAGACCCAACAGTCATGACATGCATGCTGCTTATTCTGTGTAATTGAATCATAAGCTGAAAGGGGCGTGTTCAAAATAATAGCAGTGTGGAGTTCAATTAGTGAGGTTATTCATTCTGAAAAAACTGGTGTCAAACAAGTAGCCCTTATTTAAGGACAACGGGAGTACTGTACTGTACATGGTGGTTATAGTGCATTTCTCTCTGAAAATCAGAGTAAAAAGGCCATTCCAGACATTGTTATGAAGAACAGCACACTTTGATTAAAAAGTTGATTGGAGAGGGTCAAATATATAAAGAAGTGCAGAAAATGATAGGCTGCTCAGCTAAAATGATATCAAATGCTTTAAAATGGCAACCAAAACCAGAAAGAAAACTACCATTCGAATGGATCGAAGAATAGATAAAATGGCGCAGAATCAGCCAATGATCAGCTCCAGGGTGATCAAAGAAGATCTAAAGTTACCTGTGAGTACTGTTACAATTAGAAGACACCTATGTGAAGCCAAGCAATCGGCAAGAAGCCCCCGCAAAGTCCCACTGTTGAAACAATGACGTGCTAAAGAGGGTACAATTTGCCAAAGAACACATTGACTGGCCTAAAGAGAAATGGCGCAATATTTTGTGGACTGGTTAAAGCAAGATTGTTCTTTTTGGGTCTAGGGGCCGTAGAAAGTTTGTCAGACGACCCCCAAACAATGAATTCAAGCCACAGTACAGTGAAGCATGATGGCACAAGCATCATGATATGGGGATGTTTCTCATACTATGGTGTTGCGCCTATTTATCACATACAACAGATCATGTATCAGTTTGAGTACATCAAAATACTTAAAGAGGTCATGTTGCCTTATGCCGAAGAGGGAATGCCCTTGAAATGTGTGTTTCAATAAGAAAACGACCCCAAACACACCAGTAAGCAAGCAGCATCTTGGTTCCAGACCAACAAGATTAACATTATGGAGTGGCCAGCCCAATCCCCGGACCTTAATCCAACAGAAAACTTGTGGGGTGACATCAAAAATGCTGTTTTTGAGGCAAAAACCAAGAAATGCTGAAGAATTGTGGTATGTAGTGCAATCGTCCTGGGCTGGAATACCCGTTCACAGGTGCCAGAAGTTGGTCGACTCCAGGCAACACAGATGTGAAGCAGTTCTAAATATTAGTTCAGTGATTCACAAGAAAGCTAAATCTTCAAGCATTTTTCAGTATATACAGTAAATGTTTGACTTTGTAAAGAAAAATGCGTGTATTGAAATAAAAGTTATTATAAGGATTTTGAGCTTTACACACTAATTTAAACACACTGCTATTATTTTGAACACAACTGTATATGTCTATAATATAATATGTGTTATAGACTATTTTGGTTTGGCAACAATAGAGTGCTGCATGTATTAATGTAGGCTAAATCTCGGAAACAAATTTCAATTTACCACTTCCTGTTCCAGCGCCTTGAAGTCAATGGTTTTTTTAATGGATTTTTGGTAAAATGCCTGAAATGAGGTCTGTGTTTAATCCAAACTCAACATATTTTCACATGTTAGTCCATGACATAAAATACATCAGTAACACATCACTTGTAATTTTTTACAACTTTTACAGTACTTGTCTCGATAAAGGCAGTTGCTAACAAGTGTCTAAATGGGACTACAGAGGTTGTCTGGGACATTAAAACATCATCATGCTAGTCTGCTTTCACAGCCTTATTATATTTATGCAAACTATTCTAACTCAACTATGCTATTCTAAAATGTTTTTAAAGAAAGTCTGAAAGAGCTGTCGGAAGCTTAGTGATGGTGACGCTGAAGTCATGTGAATGTAGTGTGGTTTGTTTATTTTACTTTTAACTTCTGGTGATTGTATTTCAAAATCCCTCCAAAATGTATTCATTTGTGAAGATTATCATGATGAATCATAAACTTTTGTTGGTCACATTGGCTTTTGAATTATTGCAGACAATAAGCAATGAAAAAATCCTGTTGGGTTTTTGTTAGGGATGAGCTTGTTAAGCGCATTCCTTTTTCATGGACATCAGTGCATGGAAAGTTTGCAGTTCACTCAGATGTCAATGGGAAAGAAAGTAAAACAAGGCATGTATTATTAACGTTAACTGATGGGAGAGAGAGAGAGAGAGAGAGAGAGAGAGAGAGAGAGAGAGAGAGAGAGAGAGAGAGAGAGAGAGAGAGAGAGAGAGAGAGAGAGAGAGAGAGAGAGAGAGAGAGAGAGAGAGAGAGAGAGAGATGTATTGGGTAACTCTTTACAGTAAGGTCCCATCAGTTAATGTTAGTTAATGAATTATGCATTAGTAAATATTGAAATTAACATTAAATAAGATTAATAAACGCTTTAGAAGTATTTTTCATTGTTAGTTCATGTTAACCAGTGTACATGGTTAACAAATGGAACCTTATTGTTATTGTCAAGTTAATTATTTATGTTTTAAACTATTTATTAGCTCAAGAAAACCTTATGGTTTTTCAAACATATTGGTGGTCATTTGTTTGTTTTTTTGTTGATATACTCACACATTGATTATTGATTATTTATTCATTTTACCATCGAAATGTGACAGTCGTAAGCTTAAAGTTTGGCTGGCATAGCCCTGTTAGCCCCTT
Organism: Abramis brama; assembly: GCF_963993115.1. NCBI lineage: Eukaryota > Metazoa > Chordata > Actinopteri > Cypriniformes > Leuciscidae > Abramis > Abramis brama. The sequence continues at coordinate 25,971,057 of NC_139974.1, forward strand.
CTTATAGCTTTTTCACTAGCGAAGGTTTTCTGTTAATGTTATCGCAGGGCCATCAGCCAATCAGTGTTGTGATGATGTCATTTCCTGAGGCTCCAGAGTCATTAGTCACATACCATTTATGACTGGTTCAAAACAACATGGCAGCAAAACTGAGCACCCATGAGCAAAGTACATTCAGAGAATATAAAGGGAGCTGAATAGCTCTTCCTTTAAGAACATAATACTTACAGCTATTTTGCCTAGATCAATGCCGTAGTTTAATGAATTCCAAGCACACTGTTTGAAGTTAGGTTTCCAGGGATCATCAAACCTTTCTGTCACACACTCTCCCTTCTCGCCTTTAAGTCCATCTCTCCCAGGGATTCCTGGTGTTCCTGGAATGCCATTTATCCCCGGGTTCCCATCCCTGCCTTGCACTCCAGGTACACCCTGCATGCATGGCTGGTACTAATGACAAAAACATGAAGAAAAGAGGCATGGAACTATTTCAGTACTTTTCAGAGTCTTTTGGCTTGTTAATGAGGATGACAGTGATTCACCATGATGCACAGTCTGCTGTGGGTGGGAGAGCACCATGACCCTATTCTTGAAGACGGATACATTTGTGCCGAAATGGCAAAAACAATGAAAACATAAAATTGGATGAAGAACTTGTGTTAAATCCCCTGACCACAGTCACAGCCTGTTCACTTGATTCAAAGGGATAGTTCACCCAAAAATTACATTTTGTTATCATTTACTCAACCTCAAGTTGTTCCAAACCTGTATGAAATTCTTTCTTCTGCTGAACACAAAAGAAGACATTTTAAAGAGAAAGTCTATAACCAAACAGTTGATAGACCCCATTGACTTCCATAGTATTATTATTTTTTGCATACTATAGAAGTCATTGGGGCCCATCAACTGTTTGATTACTGACATTCTTCAAAATAACTTGAGTGTGAGTAAATGATGACAGAATTTTTATTTTTGGTTGAACTATCCCTTTAAGCTCTTACACAAGACATGAATATTTACAGGTATTCTGGCAGACTTTTGAAAATTTGGAGGATTTTTTCTTACACTGTAATCATATATTGCTGTTTGTTGAAATAATAACAATAAAATATCTGAATTAAGGCCTGTTCACACCAAAAACAATAACTATAAAGATAACTATAACAATAGCTATATTAGCATCCACACCAATGGACAATAACTTCTGTCTATTATAAGTTGTATGCAGTTAAGCTGTCTGCCGCTTTAAATGTTCAAGCTCCTTAAAATCAGGTGGATTCTGATTGGCTATAAATGTTTGTATCATCCATGAGCTAGAAAAAAAAAGTGCCTTTTTTTTTTATATAGTTGTGAAGTGGACTCTATTCTTATAAATGGTAGATGGTAATTCTGCTATTCTTATAAATTTTTATCATTGGTTATCGTCCTTGGTTTGAACTGGCCTTTAGTCTTTGTCAGATTTCTTGAGTTTTCATCCAGTGAGTAAATTGAATCCACTTTCTTGGGGTTTTTCAATAATGACAGTTCTCTATTGCCTTGTGGTGGTTTTTACAGACCAAGGCCAATTCTCACAGGTTTTATGGAATCATATGTATACACCAGTGGGACATAAAAAATCCAAATGAGTCTTAGTGGTGTGGTTTGTTTGCATCCGCTGATAAGAATGTGGAAAGTTTTGTGTTTGGTTAGATATTACTCGTTTGCGTTTTAAAGTTAGCCAACCAAAAGCATTTCAAAATTCACCAAGAAGTGTACTAAATGCAAAGGTCATCTTGATCACACTTGGCCATTGTGGAAATGAACATAATTTCAATATAAGCATCTGTCACCACTTTACCAAAGTCACTGCTCCAGCAGCTGAATGAATTAGATTAAATTAAATTAATTGAGTGAAACTCTTACCAGTGAATAAAGATAGGTTGATCTTGATTTGCAATTTTTAATTTATTTATTTATTCATTCATTCATTACATTTTGGACTGTTCAGTTCAGCAATTACACAGTATTCAGTATATTGTTATCACTGTTTTATTATATTATTATTATCATCATCATCTTATTATTAATTTGACTTTATTTATTTGCATATAGCCAAAGGTTTTCACTTGAAAGGTTTGTGTGTGGTTTGCAGACTACTGTTGGTCCATTAACCGTTATACATATTTTCATACATTCAGTAGGCTAGATTAAACTGTGTTCACGAAACAAATCTACCGCATGTAGCATTTTCTATAAAGAGTCACTTGAGGGTATGGCCATCGAGTAGTCAGAATTTTGCCGGATCTATTTGTTTCAATGAAACAGTTCAAAAAGCTGGTTGTTTTGAGACGATTTTTTTGACCGTTGATGTTTAATTACAGACAATAATTTTAGATTAGGTTAGGCCTACATATCATGCGTCAGCTGAGCTCTTGAGTTGTTTATGGGTACAACACGTCAACCACTTCTGGCTCCCATTCAAAGTTCTTACAGTCGAGTTCTTACAAACGCTTTGCGAAACGATTGAACTGAATGAATTCCGAATCAATAATGTAAACTTGGGTTAGTTAGTGATTCAAACATCACTACAAAGCCAACCCAGACAGCAACATTGCGTAGGCCCAGATTCCGGACCACATCTGGTACATGTGGATTCCATGCGTAGGCCTACCAGATGTGGGCCGGATCTGGACCAACACTATGTTGCTGTCTGGGAAGCCATTGTTCATTGTCATTGGGCTCTGTGTGTGCGTGTGTGTGTGTGTGTGTGTGTGTGTTTGTCTTGGTTTATATTACATTTTGGGGACCAAATGAAAAACCTGAGACCACCTAATGTATTAATAAACATACTAAATCATATTTTTTTGAAAATGTAAAAATGCAGAAAATTATCTGTGATGGGTAGGTAGGGGTAGGGGTAGGGGTAGGGAATAGAAGATACAGTTTGCAAAGTATAAAAATCATTACGTCTATGGTGAGTCCCCGAAACCGTGTGTGTGTGTGTGTGTGTGTCTGTGTGTTAGAGCAAAAAAAAAGCAACACGATACTAATTACCATAAATTATTTAATTATAAACATATTATCTGAATCCATTAATAGGCTGAATTCTGCCTTTCCCCATGAGCTTTAGCTTTTATTGAAATTTTCAATCAAACGTAATCAAACTAATCAAGTAACGGAGAAAAGAAAATCAAATTACAAGGGGGAAAAAGCCACTTTAACAATGACAATAATTTAGTATTTTATCCAAATGAAGTAGCTACTTCCATCTTGGCGAATCAGCCTGACTATTTGAAACACATTTTAAAAATTACAAGAGGGGGACACTAAAATATTTATCATGGTACGATGCATCTTCCCTATCTTTGACCTGGGTTTGCATTTCTTTAAAACGTATCTTAGCCTACCTTGTCAGTAAACTCCGCGTCTCTTTGCCGGGCGCTCCTTTCTTTAGCTTTTTCGGCGAAACAGAATGTCAAAGTTATCCAAAAGCAAATGAGAAGCTGAAGCAGTATTTTAACCATTATTGCTAAACTGCAGAGGTTTACAGTGTGCGCGCGCCTGCTCTGATCCAACTGTTGCCAACTAATAACTTTTTCTAAGAGAAGGAGACTATTCTGTCTTCCTGCAGGGGGCGCGTGACAACGAAGAAAGATCTATAGATCAGTGTTCAAACCTCGGGACTTGTATCATTGGAGATAGATATGTTGGCTATACTTAGATTTCGAGGATTAATATGAATGAAAATCCGCCCAAATAATCTCTGTTTTATGCATAGCTTCATCGTCTAATCACAAACGACTGTGATTGATCCTTCCAGACCAGCGATGAGAAAACTAACATGTACCACGTGGCAACACACCTAATGGCAAATAGCTCACTGACTCCACCCACCCATTGCTCAGATGTTAAGATCAAACAGCATTAGCCTATATCTATTCACACTGTAGTGTGACGACAGTAGTAGCATACTAGGCCTATTGGCTATCTATCACTATTTGCACTTGTGGAAACAATATGCTTGGTACAAACAACATCTACTTCTATTTACACCCAGTGTAAATAGCATCCTTTTTTCTTTTTTTTTACACAAAATGTAAATCTGACCATTCAGAATAAGTTAATTTATTTTAATTTTAACAGGAAGTGATTTAAAAATGTAACCTGGTTGTATCAAGTCATATAGCCAACATACACACATGAAAGTCATTAAGTATCAACCTAAAACCAGTACTTTAAAGTTTAGTATGTTTTTGAGGTAATAAAATGGCTTTGGTCTCTTAGGGTGACTTGTGAAACTCTTGTGTATGAGACTTTTCTGATTGGCTATTATGATTTAAAATATCACTCTTTAAGGTAAAAAAAAAAAAAAAATGAATAGTTGTTCCTGAACAAGTAGTCTATTCATTCAGTGAGGGGCCGTACGTTTCTTTTCCCTCTCTTGACCTGGAGGCACCACAGAGACAGGAACTGTAGGGGGTCTCAGACCACAGCTGAGGTATTTCCCTGTCAACATCCCGTAAGCCCGCCTCGTGCCATATGAAAACACAGACATTAGCCATATTAATAATGCTAACTGAGGAAATGGCAAACATTTGCCTCCAAGAGAATTCTGTCTCAATTTAGCCTTGAGATGTGACCATTAGAGAAATTTCAGTTAAATTTCAAACTTTCACTTCCAACCCAAGCAGCTTTCTGTTGCATATCTTATGTCCTGTAACTGGTCATTATTTAAAATTTTAAGCAAATGTAATAACTTTAATGCCTTTACTAGCTATTGTTATGTTGTTATTGTTAACTAAAACTTGCATAAAAACATTAAAGCTGAAATAAAATATAAACATTACATGAAAAAACTTACAATTAAAAAACTTAAAAAGTAGAAATGTTGCATTGCCAACTAATGTAAGATAAGTTGAAGTACATAAATAGACATTTAGAGAAAAAAAATGATACAGGGTTTACTATCCTTGTGAGGACGTGTGACACACACACACCAAAATATGGTGTAGACACACACACACTCACAAAACAGTTTTCAAGAATTAATGTTTTGTTACTCTTTTCTATAAGTATATCTCATTACTATTTTTTGAGGTAGATCATTAAATTTAAATGAACAATTTAACAGTTTAAATGACTAGTACCACTATATCTATTTCTACATGAACACAGAGAAAGGAACCAGTAGATGGCAGAAGTGCTTTATTATAAAACTCATCCTGTTCAAAAATGGCACACATCCACACCACTTATAAATTGCACTTTCAACGTGATAACTGTAACATCTCAGTAAGAAATCAAAAGTTAGGAGCAAAGCATACTACACCTGTACAGGCAACACTTCATTTAGACAAGTACATTGTTGTTTTATTATTATGGCTTTAAGACTGCATCACCTCCGCTAACAAAAATTCCCATTAAGTTATGAAACTTATTTCTGAATGATCTCTGAACGATCAAAATGTGCAATTTATTACATATTTAAAAAAATAAATAAAATAAAATCTTTCTTATAAAAATGTTACAGGAATATTCCATTTTTATCATTTTGCAAACATTATGAGAACGTTATGGAAATATAACCTTTTTTTTTTTATAGTAATAGTGTACTAACCATGTTTTTTGGCGCATTGATTACCAGTTTGTTTTACTACAAATACCATGGTTAAACTATGGTTAGTATAGCAAAACCATGGTTAATTAATGTGGTTACCATATAACCATAGTATTTTGGTTTTATTTGCAGTAAAACCATGGTGCATTTTCATAAGGGTTATTCTTTTAATGTTCTCTGAACTTTCTGGGGAAAAAATTTTTGTAACATTTAAAAAAGACATTTCAGAACACAATGTTCCATGAGCAATGTATAAATGACGTTTTTGCGCTAACATTTTGGGAACATCATGAAAGACTAGATAACTTTTTCTGTTAGCATTGCTGAATATTTGTTCATAACTTTGAGAGAATCTTGCCAGAAAGTTCTGAGAACGTTCCCTGTTAGCTGGGCTATTGCGCATATTTGTTGGATCTGACCAACAGAAAGCAACCACCCTAGCATAATGGTGTTGACTTATGCATTGGCAAACACCACTCATATTCTTTCTCAGAAAATAAAAAAAATCTGCTTTATAAATCACACTGCACATGAGCTATTAGTATGTATCGTGTGGTGTGTCCATGTGTCTAGCTCTATGAGCCAAACCTCTCCTGTCCACTGAATGACTCACAATAGGCAATTACAGAGTGGGAAGCCATTGCTTAAGAAAAGTACAGCCTTGTTGTAATATTGTTCTTATGCAACAAGTAGAGAACAGACAACTACATACTTTGCATTTAAATCAAAGGCACCCATTTTAGACAGCTTGTTAGTCTAATTACAAGCAAATACAGCCACCCTTACTTCAGTCTGCTGAAATTCAAAGCGACTTGGTTTGTTTAATTCAACGAAGGGGAAGCACAATAAGGATAATTAGAAAGTAAAAACAAAATGACATTAGTTCTTTTGTTATCACAGAGGAGAGGTGGAAAGTCTATCACTAGAGCAGAGTTTGTTAATTTGAGTAAATAGAATTACCGTAAAAAGAAATTAGAGGCAATTAAATAAGACAAAGCTCCTAGCGGCCTTTTTTTATTGTTCTTTTTTAATTAATATGATCAGTGCACTTATTTAGAGTTTGTTTGTTTCCAAACTCCTGCTGAGATTAAACCCTTTCAAGTCATTCGGAACTTCTCATATAATTGTGTTTTCCATGGAGAGGATTGACAACACAATTATAAGATGTTGATGACGTTGAAAATGCCATTTTATGCTGTTAGCCTAGTCTTACTTTGTTCTGCTCAGTGCAAAAGCATAGATAAAGTAAGGATTTTAACCATTAGAGACAATATTGTGGTGAACGTCTCAGGTTACTTGACTGTAACCCTGTTCCCTGAAAAAGTGGGAACGAAATGCTGTGTTGAGCACTATGTGAAATACATCTTTGTATGACCAGCTGGACCCCTCACAGTTGTGTAGTTTGTGCTCACAAACACGCGAAAGGTCTCAAAGATGAGCTTGTGATATTGACTCAAGGACGTGTGAGCCAGGAGTAGCCTGAGCATCCAAACTATAAAATCTTATGACTATGTGCAAATAAGACCAACACATCAAAAACCTGCTGCAGGGGGCACCCCCAGCCAAAGCTTGGGTGGAAGCAACCCCCCTAGTAGAATGAACCCTAATGCCTCAGGGCGAAGCTTGACCATGTGCCTCATAGGGAAGGACAATGGCATCCCTCACCCAATGTGAGATTGTTTGTTTGGTGGCAGCCGCCCCCTGTTACGGCCTCCATGACAAACAAATAGTTGCTCTGACCTACGCCACTGGCTAGTGCAGTGAACATAAGTCTGAAGAGCACAGACTTGGCACAGTCGTTGAGGTTTCTCCTGATCTTGCGTTGTGAACGGTGGAAGGCAGAAGGCTTCAAGAGTGACCAGATTTATGGTCGAGAAAGAAACCTTAGGCAAGTAGTCAGGATGAGGATGCAAAATTGCTTTCACCATCCCAGGGGCAAAGTATAAGCAGGATGGTGAGATAGACAGCGCCTGCAAATCCCCAATTATTTTTAGGGAGGTGGTAGCCGAAAGAAAAAACATTTTTATATATCATATTATTCATAAATAATAATAATAAAAAAATCGCCCACAGCTCTCCTTCTCTTAACACTACAAAGACAGTTCACCTATCAAAATAAACCACATAACATCTAGAATAAATGTATATCAATGCGCATTTCCCGCCAGTCCTGTGTAAACTACAATGGCAAGCAAGTTTTTTTAAAGATTTTTTTTAAGGTTTTTTTATCCAACGTTATCGTGAGATGCGGAGCGGAGCACGAGAACAATGGAGTCTGAAGTAGCTGCTCGCTTAAAAGATCTTGCTCGCCTCTCAATCGTCCAATTTCAAAACGATTTTCACAGAATGAATTTTGAGTTCGTAAGCTTTTGAATGAATCTATGATGATTACTAAAATATGTGATATGAAAATAAGGCAATAAAAAAAGAGAGCCAATCGTCCCGCTAGCAGGACGTGACAGTTAGTTAAACCTGTTTTTCTCAAAATTCCATTCCTGAAAATCATAGCGATCAGCCGACTTCAGATAACCATAACTTTTGTTAACGACAAACGATGAAAGAAATAAAAAAACAGATTCGGAAAGGGCTTGAAAACACCTTTAATATGGTATCAAAACCTGTAATAAGTAAAAAAAAATTATAAAAGGTTTTCCCAGATCGCATCACATATAGTCGAGCTGACGAGCCGCAGCTAGCGCTGATAAGATGATCAGTCACAATCAGTAGACACACCCACATGCACACACAGGGAGAGAGAATGAATCAATGAATCCATGGACCGTAACAGTTTCAGGATATTAACATTTGAATTCTCTCTTGTGAAATTAGCATCACCATTCGAGTCTCACCTCAGTATCATCCTACTCTACATCTCTTTCTCTTGACCCCACCTTCCACAGTTCCTCCTCTCTCTCATGCTGAGATCCCCTGAAATTTTATGTGTTTAATGTGAACAATTATCATACAACACTATACATGTTTGGTATCATTTGAAATGTCTCAGTGCGACTGGTACAAAGGTATCATCCCCACAGAAATAAACCAAAAGGTAATAAGGTGTTTAAGTCTTAGCAAATGTTTCCATGTGAAAGGAGTTTCTGCTTCGGTCTGAGTATATAAAGAAATGTCTCAAGAGGCTCAGGGCGATTTGTAATGAGATCGGCCCGTAATGCTGTGTCTTTCAGACACTCAGCATTATGTATTTATTACAGCATTGTACATCTTTTACTCTTTATCTCTGAGCATTTGATGTCATTGTATTGATTATCTTTGAACTGATTATGTAATTGGCATGACACATTTACCTGACATAATAAATTGTTACATTTGGATTTATTCTGACTTACTCTGAAATTAATAACTTTAGTAGATTACATTGTATCCATTGTTACTGCAAAGCTGCGTCAGATTAGTCCAGTTTTGAATGGAGCATAGGGCACACCAACTGCAATTTTAGAGTTCCGACTAATATTTGGCACTAATTCAAGTGTACTTGGGATGCAAAGACAAAAAGCTAATTTCCGTTTAGGACAGCGAAATGCTGCTTGACCAACCTAAATAGGGTGAGTCTTACCTCTGTTTAATGTAATGTTACTTTAGTTAAGTGTACGAGGGAAACCATGGCTTGACCAAACCAAAGCTATAATCAGAGAAGTAATATTGGTCGACTTATATATATAGTAGTGGTCATAACCTCTGTCTAAAGACAATGTTACTTAAATTCAGGTGTATACAACCAAGGGGGCTATACAAAATATCGACCGTCTAAGATATTAGCCAATTACCTCTGTTTAGTGACCCAAAACTGACGAGTTTGTGATCGTGGGCCCACATCATATGTACGGCCTGTGAGGACCCTGTGCGACTTTGGCACCCGAGTGAACGAGGATAATAAGAGTGAAGAGTTAAATAGAATAATCAAATGTGCTGCTAAACTATTAACCCTAACCCCTAACCCTAACCCTAACTAATTGGCAGTCTAACATAAATTTGAGGTTTTGATAATAGGAAATCAGATAAAAGCTTAATTGGAATCAAATTACTTTGCCACGCGGAAAAGACAGTAACACGCAGTAAACCTTCACCCACTTATCGAAACTGTTGTTGGACCGATTGGGCAGGCCTTACAAACAGTAATTGATTGGATCATAGTGTTTTGTTATTGCTGAGATCTAATGTGAGAGAGTTTGTCCTGTCCTCGTGTCAGAATATACATCATCACAGAAGAGAAGGGATGTTGTTGTGTTACGAAATTGCTGAGACTTGGTGAAAGATCCAAATGCAGTCTCATTTCAGAATAATACATAAGAGTAGTCAAGAACAGGCAACGGGTCAAAAACACATAATAGTCAGAATAATCCATATGACATGCAGAGTCCAAGAAACAGGCAAACAGGTTGTTACGACCGCGGCCATAACACAAGAGAGGACACAGACAACTCAGCTTGTACAATAGGGGTTTATTAACAAAATAACAGACATAACGATAGGAAAATGAACCGGGGTAAGACACAACAAGAGAGTGCACAGAACCGCCGCCGAACACCCCGCCCGCCACGCAGGTTTGGCCGCTTAGACTTCTTATGCCAAACATACAGGATCCACAGGTGCTGGCAATCAGTCCCTAATAAAACAAAGACACACATACTCGCCCCCTAGAGGACAAACCGATCATAACATGGAACAAATGAAACAAATTAATCACAAATACATAAATATGTAACACAGGTAATCAGGCAAATGAGGCAATCCAGGAAACAGGCAGAAGATAAAAAACAAAAAACAGGAAACCAAATTACAAACGCTCAATTGCAGTGGTAATACCAACAAGACTTCGGAAATTGTGAGTGCATGAGACGGCACTCCTCTTGACTCCTTTATCTCATCATGAACTATACTACCCATAACCCATTGCCTAGACTCATTATGGTTTAATTACTTCCACCTATGTGTCACAGGGCACTCCAACTGGTGGATGTAACATAGCCCCCCCTTTGAGGAGCAGATTCCAGATGCTCCAAAAACAAAAAGAAAAATCCAGGAGGGTGGTGGAGCGGAATGAGGGAGGGATGGAGGGCCAGGTCCGTGGAGTGGAAGCAGGACTGGAGACTGAGGTGGATCAGCAACAGGTTAGAAACGTCTTTCTTTGGCCCATACTGGAGAGGCAGGGAGTTCATAGACTGCCTCAATGACTGTGTTAGGGCAGACTACGAGTTCAAAGGAGAATTTACAAAATGGATGCTGCCGCCTTGGGAGGCTCTGTAGCGGTCACCGCTGGCTCAGGAGGAGCTGTAGCAGTGTGTGTGGCCCAAATACATAAAATAGCAACTGATATTAATGGAAATGCAGCCGATGGCTGTAAGACTTCTAGGACCACCTGACTTAGATGTGTTGAGACCAAATGACTTGGGACCACTGGATTCAAGTATGCTGAGACCAGAGAACTTGGGACCACTGGACTTGGATGCACTAAGACCACCAGGATGCCGGCCGCTCGGACCAACATCAGCGGTGGGTCCGCCACACTGGACGCCAGTGGGACAACCGTGGTTGCTTTGAGTTCGGTGGTCGTGACAACTGTACACTCTGGCATGGCTGCCATGACGGCTGGAGCTGGTGACAAGCAGCCCCCCACCAAAAAATACTTTTTGTCCATATAGTCTTGCAAACTATAATTAATTGCCCCTCCAGGGAGCCATGACTTTATAGGCTCATAGCCTATTGAGTCCATAGCTCATATATCCATATTGGTATCTGATGAGACAACATACAAAACCAGTGGACACATTGATGGACAGGTCTCTCTGATGGAGATGCAGTAACTGGTTGAGTGGGTCCATGATTGGTCTGGGTCTCAGTCGGCTGCTGCATCTGTACATGGCGAAATCTCCTGTTATGAAACTGCTCTGAGACTTGGTAAAAGATCCAAATGCTAGGGATGGCTGACACGAAACTGCCTTTTCTTCTTCTTCTTTCTTTATTTATAAAGGACAATTTAATACAACAACGGTTGCTCAAAGTGCTGTAAAAAGGAAAAGCTTTAGCATAAGTTCTGCCGGGAAGACTCAATTGTTACGTCACTTATTACCTTCTTATCTATCCAATCATGTTCTAATACTTGTAGTATAAAAGATCGGTACTTACACGTCTGAGTTCGCAGATGCTGACGCCTACATTCACCTCCATCCTCCCCACCACCACCAGGATGGTCCCTTCCCCTCCATCCTCCCCACCACCACCAGGATAGTCCCTTCCCATACCTCCCAGGGGGTCGGCTGCGCCCCTGCCTTCGTCTTCAGGCAGAAAATGCAGATTCCGTACCCTTGGATTGCGAGCTACGGACGGGGCCTACGCCAAATAACTTTATATAATAATTTCTGTCAGGACCACTACCGTCAAATACGATTGACAATTAGCATACAGTTTGGATTGGCGGTATGGTTCCGTTCTGGACGAGAACTCCCTGCGCATCCATGCAGCCTAGCATGGATAAGAGCAGGGAGAGCAGAAATAACCCCCCTTGGGGTAAACAGAACAGAACCAACATGAATGTTTGCAAATATATTTAATTCAAGATTTTAAGTACAACATAATTCGAGAATTTATTCTGATTCAAGGGGAATCAGAATGCCAAATCCTGACTGGGCGAGAGGAGGAGCTGGGGATGGAGGAGGGTAATTAGCTCCTGAGAAACGTGATAGCTGCTGATAATACTGAAGGAACTTATATGTATACGGTGATAGGCGTCAAATTCCTATAGGTAGATGTGGATCAGCTGAGAGTCAGCTGATGCGAGCTTGACTAACGTGACCTGCCAGAACTAACGCTACGCTTGATATTTGCTTGCTGGGCTGTTAATAAATGTAGACTTGTTACGGTATTTTGCCTCCCGAGTCTTTCTGGAAGAACTTAAATAAAGTACTAATCATACAAAGAACAAATAGTACAACAATAACATACATTCAAATACATAGACGTTTTTTTGACGCTTTGTTGAGATCCCGAAGCATAGATGTTTCGAAACACTGCTCCGAAGTGCGATTCAAAACACCCATGTCACGTGACTATGTCTAAATGAAGCTTCGGCGATATAGTGAAATTTATAGTGCGATTTGGTTAGTTATATTTAGGCTAGATTTCAGTGTATATTGACTGATAGGCTAGAGACAGTGACAGATAGGATAGATATAGTGTAGTGAGTGACATTAATATATAGACAGACAAACATATAACTACGTTGTGTGGTGAAGGTTGTTACAGCGTTGTCACAATGTTGACACTGAACCACCGTTCAGGGCCACATACTTAAGGTTGTGTCTAGGGTGACTGGACAACCACTGGATGACATGTGTACTCGCCCCTGCCCTGAAGCATAAAAATCAGCCTTTTAAATTTCAACCACCCCTTGGCCCGTCTCATTCTTCATCGAGCAATGATATACCAGAGAATCACGTTTAATTTACCTCAGCTAAATAAGATACGTAATTATTCAAACAAAACCTACAACTTCCTTGTCTAATGTGACATGTATTTGTTCAGTCTAACTGAAGGGACAGAATAACGTTAGCTGATAATTCATGGAGTTTGAATCTTGCGCCGCCCTACAACTTACTTCCGCTCAATTTTTATTTTCCTTCAGTACTCCGGTTGGGTTTTCGGTATATTCGTGGGTTTTCTCAGGCCAAATTTTTACCGGTCCAATCAGCGAGCAGAAGGAGAGGCTGAGAATGATGACGTTGAGGTCATGCTCTAGTTTGTTACGTCACGACCAAACGTTATCGATTGGTTGTGGCAGATTCAGAGTGGCTTTGGGCAGATCCAATAGTTTTAAACTTCAATAGAGTACCCGCCTTCAAGGAAGTTAACGCTTGTCAATGGAGAGTGGCCAGTACAAATGAAATGTACGAGTCTGGTAGGACCAGGCTACCTCTAATTCTTACCGTTAGGAAAAGTGTTGAACATCTTCTGGTCAGGTATGACAAATATTTGAACTTTATGCCAAAGTTATAACCCATAATGAAGCCAAAATTACTTTAATGATGAGTAATTCACATTTCAGCACTCCTTGAAAAGACAGCGACCTAGCGCGTAACTTACTTGTTGCACGTTAATTTTAATTTTAAATTTTTTTGGAAACGCACAGAGAAAAAAAATTTTTTGTAACCGCTCGCACACCTAGTTTTTCCTTTTGATTTGTCTGCTATTTAGTGTCATTCGTTTCTTTGCTCCTCTGGATTTGCTGATGTTTCCTGGACTGATTCTGGTTACCGAACTTTATCGCCCGGCTTTCGACTACCCTCCCGTCTCCATGTACAGAACCCGGTTTTGTTCAATGTTCTTTGCTTTTTGTATTTTATTTATTGTACTTAAAGGGATACTTCAGGATTTAGCTTTAAGCTTTGTATTAGTAGAAAACCTGTAGTATTTTCGAATTACCGTGCTTTCCACCCTCATATCCCCCTGAGACAAGAGATTTATGTATTTTTTGTCTGGAAAAAATCCTCCGATGACGCTAAATGATGATTTTTGCGTCATCGGAGGATTTTTTCCAGACAAAAAATACATAAATCTCTTGTAGGATATTTTGATAGGATATTTTGGCCAGAGGCTAAAGACTACAGCCAGTAGTAGGGGCTGTCCTGCATGTTTTCAACCCGCCCATAGAGGGTGGGATCTCACTCACAGAATGTACACATAGTGTCAGCCATCTTTCTTTGGAAGCTAAGCTAGCAGGCTCTTGTTCTGTGGAGAAAGCTGAGTAGTAGGGGTTACCATCCTCTTTTTCCCGGACATGTCCGGCCGTCAAGATCGTCCAAAATGTCCGGGATTCGGCTTTTGCTTTCTGCAGTCGCCATTCATTGTTTACATGCACACCTTTTGTTTCAATCTAACTGAATTCATTCCGATTCATTCACAGCCTCTCATCGTTCTCCCGCGGCTCTCAGCCTCATCCTGCTCGCCACAATAAACATAATGAATGGCGACTGTAGAACGCAAAAGCCGAATCCCAGACATTTTTGGCGATCTCGAAATCCCGGTCAGACTCGTCACAGAGACTAGTAGCCTAGCCTTGTTGTTTTAAACTGCGCTCTCTTACGATAGGCGTGGCTTGGGAGTGGCCTCCTAGGGCAGCGAAGCAAGTGCATTCTGGGAGTTGTTGTCTTTCATCCACATAAGCCAAAATTTTCTGGCTTTTCTCAGTCTAGAAAGCTCCAAATTCAAAAATAATTTCACATTTCTTCTACATTAATGACCCATTTTAAATACACATTCATCTTTCCAGAGGTGAAGTATTTTTGAGTATTTTTCCAGAGGTGAAGTTGCACTCGGCCAGACTGAGACACAACACACCGGAGAAAGCATCACACAACATGCTGGAAACTCAGGTAAACTCCCACTGCAACGTTACAATAATAGGCTACTTTTATCATTATTGCCACTGCAAGCACCACTTCACATTTTCTTCAGGAAATGTACATTCTAGGTTTGTAGATAAGGTTTCTCCATGATTCAAATGCCCTGCCGATGTTGATCCGTGTTTTCACCCGAAGTTCATCTGATTCACGTCTGGCCTTACGAGCTTCAGCAGAAAAAACTTTTTTTTGTTTTTTATCAATATGTGGAGTTTGTGTTGGAGTCTGTGTTGTGCTGGGAGCAGGTCGTTTCTTAGTGTTATCAGACATGTCATAAGTTGCATAAGTCATAAGTCCATGTCATAAGTTGCAGTGTCGTCACTGTTGACTGCAAAGTCAGTAGACGAGGCGAGAGGCTCGGGAGCGCGCATGCAGGTCACGTCACTGGATTTCACGGTAAATCCGACCCGGCACCTTCACATAAAAATAAGAATACTTGCTTTCCGAGGTAATAGCAAAACCCGCAAAGTGGATCATTTTAATGTGAGATTACAACCCCTTCACACACAGGCAATAAAAAAGGATTCATTTTAGTAGAAAAACTACATATAGCACCTTTAAAAGAAATTTGTATATTTATTATTTGTATTATTTATTTTGTTTTTTCTTTTTTTCACGAATTACTTTTGGAAGTGCAATTTGATTCCCATATGGAATTTTAATAAAGTTGAATTAACGTAACCTTCTGACATTTTTCTCTTCAGAGTGTACACTTGCAGGGGTTAATTATAATTAATTTACTGTTAGGCCCATTAAATAATAATAATAAGGATAAACAATATTTAAAATGTATATAATTATCTAACATCTGACTAATTAAAAAATGAACCTCAAAACATAACATGCTAAATGGGGGATATCTATATAGCATAAAGAAAATAAATTGTCAGAACGTCGTCTAGCAGTTGCTGATTTGTCACGAAACAACGTTCCTACAGCCCTGTCTGTGTCTTACAATTCGATGTTGTTACAATGTTGCACGTAGACAGCGACGCTGACATAGTAGAAATTCAATGTGCCACAGACGTTGCCACAACCGGTGGCGGCTGGTGAAAAATATCTTAGGTGGGGCTGTGCCATATTCAGTCAGTTTCAATAGTTTGGCAATCATGGGAGCCAGGTCTTCTAGCGTTGTGGCTCCCAGGTTGTGGAATGCTCTTCCTCAAGACATCCAAGCATCCACCCTTCTCATAAAAAATAAAATAAATAAATAAATTTAAATCACATTTTTTTTCTCTGAATATTACTCCTCAGCTCACAGTCTATAAATTCTACCTTATTATGTTGTTTGTTTGAATCCCTATTTGTTTTTATCTTTAACCTAACTTTGTAAGTGACCTCTGTATTACTTTCAGCCGTCTACAGTCACACCTTTTTCAGTAAGGGACAACACTTGCCCCCTTAAATCGATAATTCCAGTGCATTTTTTACCTTTACAAATACCTTTATAAAATTTAAAAAATTTATAAAAGATTTCAATAAAGAAAGGTTCAATAGAGATATAAAGAAATGATTGTAAAAACTAAGTGATGCTTTTAAATATTAAATTAAATCCGCCAGTAGGTGGCAGTAAGTCACTGTCTTTATGAGTGAGTCATTCATTCAGTAACGAAGCAAATGGCTGTAATTATCAGGGGGGCAATGTTCCGGTAAACATTGAAGCTTCCCCGGGCGCCGCCATTGATTAGCAGATCTGATAACCATCACCTGCTGTTAGCATTCCATTGACTCCCATTCATTTTGGCGTCACTTTGACAGCGAATAACTTTACATCTGAGGCGTTTAAAGACTCCATTTGTCCATTATTTATTTCTAAAGAAACACGAAAATGTATAAAAGGCTCCATTACCTTGTATCTTACGTTATGGCCCCGTAGAAGCCGTTTTTGTAAAAATAGGCTAACGATTGCGTCATAACCACGTCACTCTCTGTCGCACAGTAGAGATTACGGTATGGACAGGAGGAGAAGCTTGTGGGCATTTGGGGGGACGTGGAGGCAAAATGACAAAATAATTAATCAGAATACTTAGCAAAAGTTTCTCCTGCTCCTAGCTCATGGACAGCTCCTACTCGCACTCTCCGTCTCTGCAAGTTTCGGAAGGGAATGATTCAGATTTCTCTTGGCACAGCTACTAGAAGACAGACGGCTTGCTCACGTCACATCTACGTCGTCAATCTCAGTTTGAGTCTGCGCAGTACGCTCAACCATCAGGAAGTGAGTGCTTCTAATTGACTTCACTTTTCTCCGTTGAAACCTATGGGGTCGCTGTGTCCAGTTTATATACTGTCTATGGTAATTATGAATTAATCATTGACTCACAATTTTTTCAAAGCCAGATTCGTTCACAAACACTGCTGTGGCTTTCGTTGGAGCTATTATTTTGTTGCAAAAAATACGGACAATACCGCGTTTAAAATGAACATCACATAGTATTAATACCTATCGTTTGTTGAACTGTTGTATAAAATCAATGTCACATTTGAAATCGTGGATAGTCGTATAATGTGACCAACATTAAATACAGGAACTCACACAGGGTATGTTTTTGTATCGAAGAGAGTTTGAATCTTAAATCAATCTCTATGCACAGAGATCTGTGTATCTGTCTATATTTGTTCTTCGTGCTAGTATGTGCCAAATACCCACTTTCAAAAAGGTACATGGTCGAGAACGGCAATATAACGCGTTTTACCAAGACAGCATAATCTGAACGTAACCTATGCTCGCTGCTTGTGTGAATGCAGTCAGTTTTGACCGCAGAAGATGAGGTAATTTGATCGGATGTCACGTAGCCTATTTACAGCATTTTACGGTCTAGAAATACAGGCTCAGTTTTAATGTTATTTTAAGGTGGAGTAGAATTAAATGAACGGCTGCAACGGCAAAATTGTGTATATTGTGGGCCCTATAGTGCCCTCTATTGGCCAGCCGCCCCTGCCCACAACGTAGGCTAAATGTGTTTGCTGGGACTCTACAGGTTTTTAAAAAAGTTTAAGTCCATTTGCTAAAAAACATTTTTTTAATAAATAACCCTATAGTCTATGTTACATGATCATATTTTCTGCCATATAAACAGCATAGAAACCATAAAATAATTAGACCACCATTTAATTTACAGCCACTCTTTTGGTATTTTTATAATTAGTATTCACATAGTTGTTACATTCAATTTATTACCACACTTTGATATGTGAATTATATTATCAGAAAACTGAACATTTAGCGTTGCCAGGCTTTATTTGTACTTAATAGATAAAACAATGGCGCACTCAGGTTTATGGCTGCTATAAATTTGACCTGCCACAACAAGATGGCGCTGTTTTCGACACTCTTGATGCTTTGAATCTTTTCCTGGAACAATCAGGGGAAAGCCTCAGTGCTTCATGAGGCTTCATTTGCCCATGCCTAATGCAGAGTCCAAGAGACAGGCAAACGAGGCAATCCAGGAAACAGGCAGAAGATCCAAACCAAAGAAAAAGAAACCAAAATACAAACACTCATAATTGCAGTGGTAACAACAAGACTTCGCAAAGTGTGAGTAGAAACAGTGCTTATATAGGCCAACATTAACAAGCAAATGACACACAGGTGAAAGTAAACAAACCATAATGAGTCCAGGCAATGGGTTATGGGAAATGTAGTCGTGATGAGAATGTAGTCATGATGAGAAAAGTAGGCTAGTCGGGAGGAGTGCCACCTGATGGCGATCATGGGGCACTCCAGCTGGTTGATGTAACCTGTTGCAAGAGGAAGGGGAAGTTATTTTGAATAAAGATATACAAGGGCTTGTGAATAATAAATAAATAAACAACAATAATGATGTGCATAGATAAATCAATATTCATGCACATCATTGCATTAATCCATAAAAAAAGAATTTTGATTTCATGGAGACTTTAATTAGATTTAAGATTTTAGATTGTCCTGTGGATTTAGATAGTTATATTGTATTTATAATGTTGTCTAGTAGTAACACATTTGGGCTTTGCTGTGCTGTGCATTTCCCCGGTTTCTAAATCACATATAAACATAAGGGAACCTGATTCCTGGAAACAGGTAAATGTCCATGGTCTACTAGTTCTTTGGTAAGTTGTAAGGATCACTGTCAAGTTCAACTGCCTTAATTTACTGTCTTACTCCCCTGTGTGCATTTTCCCCTCTTAGCACAAGCGAAGTTGCTAGATGTTTGTATCCAAAATAAACCTATAAATCTATGTTCATCTTGCTGGCAAGTTACAGATATTTTTTCTCATTAATAGCTTAGGAAAGTGTCCTGGAATCATACCAGTCTTGGCACAAATGACTAAAGTTGGACCAAGGATGTGCAGTGCCAAAACTTCTGAATTCAGCAGTGGAAAAATCTAATTATAATTAGGACATAACCACAGTATATACAAGCCCTTAGTCTATTTGGCTTATCTTTCTTATACCTTCTAAAACTTTTTCAAAAATGCATGTGAACTTTTGGATTTGTTTCTCTGCAGAGGCTTTTCTGTCCCTGACATGTGCTTGTTGAGCAATAATCAGATCAGATCATGATTGTATTATCTCAGAGAGTGTGCCAGCTTGGCACATGCTCTGCATTTTACAAACTGCACAAGATTATACAATTTGCTTATATCAGCGCTTGAATCAGACATCATGACGTTATGTAGCAACTTATGTTTTCAAAGCACACAGCAGTTTCACATTTGAGATATGATAATTTATGTTTTGTCATGTCAGATGAACATTAATTAGTCAAAAATCGAAAACCGCAAAAAATTGAAACCTATCCAAATTTACTGAGGGTGCCCATGTCAAATTAGCATCATGGGTTAGACTACAATTTGATAAATGAACAGCTCTATTAAAGCTCCCCGTTGTGTTTGTGTACTCTTTTCTCACATGGAGTGGAGCAGGAAGCATGTTAATCAAGTGTTGAATTTAATTCTCTTGTAAATATGATTAATATAAATACTCATGTTTTATTTTAGGTATATTTGGCATATTAATGTAAGGCTGGAAGCTTACGCTGCTATTTTTGAACCAATAATCGGAACAGGCAGTTGAAGAATGACGTGTATTCAAAAATGTATCTGACTCCAATATAATTAATCTGACTCCATTAAAGTTGTTGTTATTCTTTAACCTCTTATTCTTTAAAGGTAAAGGTCTTTCTTAGAACTGATAGGAAAACGTAGGATTTAACCTGAACGTTTAGATAACAAAAGTTAGCTTTTTGCATAATTAGTGATAAAAGGAAAAATTCTCAAAGCCTTTAAAGCAGGCAAAGTTATTTATTAAGTTACATGTTTAAATATAGGCCTACCGACAGTAGAATGAAACAACATACTGTATAGAAAACTTAGTTGTAACAAATAATGCACTGTTGTGCAGACGAGGCCGTAAAAGCCTTTCTTGAAGTATGAGGTTACGCACCGGTGTGCGGGAGTGGCGGGGTTAAAGCCTTTCTCATAGATCAGCAGTTACCTTTCCTTCTTATACCCTGAGCAAAGTATTGTTAAACATGAGTGGAATACCAACACCGAAACTGACCAACAGGAAACCAAAGATGAGGCAAATGGGCGGTGATCAAGAGGGGGAGAAGAACGTGTTTAACCAATAGTACCTAGATTGTACATTAGAATACTTTAATATCTCTATTAAGTTCACCACCATTCATTTCAGTTTATAAGCTGTCAGATGAGACCAAACATGACATAGTTACATATTAGAACAAACTAGTAAATAAACCGTATTTAGTTGAACACATATGTCCTGTGGTTCAGGCATGTCATTGAGGTGCAAACGACTCTGTCTCTCCTGACAGAACCATCCTGTGCTTGGAGTGTCCCAACAGTACTCAATCAGCATAGTGATGAGGCATTAGCATACTGTGATGATGAAGGCTATTGTGCCACGTTTAATTCACATGTATACCTTTAAAATGCTTTTTGAAGTACTAGGGCAGTAAAGAGTTCTGCCCATATTTGCTCAGCCCTACATGAAGGTGCATGGTGAAATTTTGTGATTCCTCTAGGAATCCATGCAATTGAGAGTTTCACTTTCAAGTCCCAGAAAGGAAGTAAAGACATCATTAAAGTAATCCATGTGACTTTGTGCTTTACAATTTACCAGTTTATTTACAAATTATTTATCTCCAATGCGTGTTCACAAGGGTACCACAACGCATGTGTGCTGTGTTGACGCGAGAGCAGACATTTTTGCATGAATGCGTGTTGGAGATTAATATTTTGTATAATAAATATGGTGAATTATGTTTTTTTTATTATTGCTTTAATGAGGTCTTTTACCACCATTCTGGGGCTTGAAAGTGGTAGTTGTGTCAATTGAAGGGAAGGAAGCTCTCAGATTTCATTCAAAAGATCTTAATTTGTGTTCTGAAAATGAATGAATGTCGTATGGGTTTGGAATGACATAAGGGTGAGTAAATGATGATATAATTTTCATTTTTGGGTGAGCTAACCTCATTTCCTGCAGGTGGTGGAGTAACTTCTAATTAATCGGTTAGAGGTTGAATTAATGTCAAATTACTGCTGTATATAAAGAATATGGCATGAGGACCACTTCGCTATTTTTGTTCTTCGTGGTTTTGCTTTTTTCCATTGTTTGATTTCATCATGGGTTCCCTCTTATGTCACACACACCCAGGCTGCTAGAGCACATGTGCACTCTTCAAAACCTGCGCTTTCATTCTTTTCCATAATTCAGCCAGTTGTCGATATAGTTGAGCACCCTGATGCCCTGGAGCCTCAGCGGTGCTAGAGCTGCATCCATGCAGTAAATGTGCGAGGGGAGTAAGATAGGCCGAACAGAAGAACCCGAAATTGGTACGCCTCGCCCCCGAAAGCGAACCTCAGAAACTTCCTGTGAGATGGAAGGATGGAAATGTGGAAGTATGCGTCCTTTAGATCTATCGTGATAAACCAATCCTCGGATTGAATTTTGAGCCCTCTGCCTGTGTCAGCAGGTCCCTCCTGATGGGAATCTCCCATGGAGGGCTGTCCAGGAGTGATATTATGTCTGAGAACCATACTCGGCCCGGCCACAATGGGGCTACTAACAGTAGACTGACCCCATCGCGACAGACCCTCTCTAGAACTCCCGGGAGCAGAGCGATCAGGGGAAATGCGTACAGACGCAGCCTCGGCCATGTGTGAGGGAGAACCACAGTGGACAATGTGTCGTCTCTCAAGAAGCGAACAGATCCACTTCCACTGGGCCAAACCTCTGACATATTGACTCCACCACCTCGGGGTGGAGTCTCCATTCCCCAGGCCTCAGCCCCTGCCTCGACAGGATGTCTGCTCCCTGATTCTGATCCCCTGGGGTATGTTGCTCTGAGAGAACGAGAGAACGCCAACATTTCCAGGCAATTTATGTGCCAGGAGGAATGATGGTCCTGCCCATAGACCTCTCGTAAAGTGGCCGTCCATGACCGCGCCCCAGCCCGTAAGGAAGGCGTCTGTCGAAACAGCTTTCCGGTGACATGACGCTCCCAGCACGGGACCTTGGGACAGAAACCAAGCTTTTTTTCCACATTGATAGGGAACAAAGGCATCTGCGCGTAACCCTGATCATACAGAACGGTTTCCCCCTCGGGGAAAACCCCTTGATTTTCAATCAACACTGCAGGGCCCTCAAGTGCAGCAGGCCAAATGGAATGACGTTTGGACGCTGCTGCTATGAGCCCTAACACTCTCTGAAAATGTTTCACAGTGATGGCTTGGCCTAGCTTTATCCTGGTCACCATGGCCAGGATGGACTCAATCCGTGCAGGAAACAATTGTGCCCGCATCGTGATCGAGTCCCACACTACTCCCAGGAATGTGGTTCTCTGGGCTGGTGCCAACATGCTCTTTTTCGTGTTGAGTCTCAACCCCAGGCTCTGAATGTGGGCAAGGATGACATCTCAATGCCGAACTGCCAGCTCTTTTGACTGGGCCATAATAAGCCAGTCGTCAATATAATTTAGCACCCTGATACCCTGAAGCCTCAGCGGAGCTAGAGCTGCATCCATACATTTGGTAAATGTCCCAGGGGAGAGAGCTAGGCTGAATGGAAGAAACGGGTAACACTTTATTTTGATGCTCCCTTTTGAACATTCTGTTGACTAGAAGTAACTTTTCAACTACCTGTCAACTAACTCTCATTAGAGTATTAGTAGACTGTCTGCTTAATATCTGCTAACCCTCACAATGATGGTAACAAGCTGTAAGTCCGTAGAATGGACCTACATGTCAACTAACTCTCATTACAGTATTAGATTGTCTGCTTAATATCTGCTAACGCTTTATTGTGATGCTCCCCCAAAAGAAATTCTACTGACTATAAGTAACTTTGCAAGTACATGTCAACTTATTCTAACCCTACCAGTCTACCTATACTCTACTAACACTATAATAAGACTTAAAAGACATGTAAGTGTAACTTTACTTATAGTCAACAGAATGTGTTTAAGAGACCATCAAAATAAAATGAAACCTAAATATGTTCCTTGGTCCATTTATATAGTCTATGTGATAATGAGCTGATGAGTTGAATCAGGTGTGTTTGATTAGGGAGACAAAGAAAACGTGCAGTGTTGGGGGTACTCCAGGGGCACGTTCAAGTTCAAAATGGTGCGCAACGTTTTGCTACGGTTTCCGGGTTGAACGCCATGTTTCCTGGAAACGGCGTGCACCGGTGTGCAAGATACGTTTTCTTTGCACGGGTTTGAGATACGTTTTCTCTTGTTTGGTGGGTGTGTCAGAACTGCAGTCCAATCAGCAGCAACATGTATATAAAGCACGCGGTATTAAAGTGAACTGAACTCGCACAATGGGTTCAAGGAAAGTAATTTACAAATATGTTCGATGCAGCTCGGTATACGCAACAACTGAGGATATTAGAAGACATGTTTGTCATAAGTTTTATTGTAAAAATATAGGATATCAACATAATGATGTACAGTAGTTGTTTATATTTTTAGCTTCATTGCAAGTGTATGACATTTGGTATAGAAATAAACAATGGTAATTAAGTGCTTTTCCTAAAAATGAGAAAGAAAATACAGGGTATTAAAACAGTATGAACTACAAATAAAGTCAGTATGTGAGGCTAAATAGATGTGTTTTAGTCTGAATTAGGAAAGATGTGTGCTCCCATTTCAGTTTCAGCAATCCCTTCACTCGATTGGGATGTTCTCTTTTGTTCTGAGCGGCAAGTGCAGTAACTGTAACATCGGGCATATTTTGTAGTAGCCTATTAAACACATATTTATACCGACTTCATCAGGCTCCGAAAATTCTTCACAAAGAACACAAAGAATGGCCTTCTCAGCTGCCATAGTTGCAACTCTTGCGTCATCAGAACAGTGTGTTCAACGCATCACCGTTTCTGTTTAAAAAACGTTGTGCAACGTTTTGTCGGGGCTGAACGCAGCCCAGGACAGGTTTGGGAACCACTGGTCTACACAATAAAGAATATAAACTTTTAAACAAAGTGTTTAAAAATAACAACAATAATTTGTAATCCAATACTTACATTTAAAAGTATAATCTGGCATTTTCTCTCAAAAAAAATCCAGTCATCACTGGCTTTCACGAAATGTGGTAAAGAGAAACTCTCACAACGAGGAATACTTAAAGGAAACAGGTTTTATTATAAAATACTCCGAAACGGGATTAACGCAAGTAAAAAACACATTAAATCCCGGGACACACCAAGCCGACGGTCGGCCATCGGGCAGTTTTTGTGTGTCGGCCGACAGAGTTTTCTCAGTGTGTTCCGCACGGTTCCGCACAGTCGGCTGAAATCGGCTTTTTTTCAGCCGATTCGATATGTTGAATCGGCATCAGGCCGTCGGTGAGAGAGAGAACTCTGATTGGCTGTTCAGCTTAGGGAACGAGTCAGTGCACGAGAATAATAGCAAAACAACGAGCAAAGAAGTCAAAACGGCACAGATAGAAGGCTGTTCTAATGTTTTGTCATCTTACTTGAGTGTTCCTTGGCGAATATTTTAATATTAACATGAGCGGAGTGGAATAAAGAAAGTGTTTAGTAGGATTGATATTCAAAACGGTAAGCACACACTGCTTTGTTTATGGTTTGTGTATCTGCAGCCTGCAGCGTCAGTTTCCCTTTTTGAATGACGAATATAGATGAATATATCTTCAGAAATAGACAGTTCTCTCATTTACACGCAGGCGCAGAACGTGCATTCTAGCTGACAGTCGGCTATAGTTCTCTCGGTGTGTTCAAGTGTAGCTTTTTTTCCCCGACACAGGCAACGCGAGGCGACAACACAGTCGGCTTTCATCAGCGCTAGTTCTTTGGCGTCGGTTTGGTGTGTTCCAGGCTTTACATTGACAAGAACCAACAATGAACTGGAAGAGACAGGGGGTAAAAATACACAGGGAACGTAACTTGACAGCTGAACGTAATCTGTAACAAAGGAGACTAATTAGCAGGTGATCAAGACTGAACTGAAGCACATGAAACAAACACACAGGAATGAAATGAACATAAGACACAATGAAACTTGTTACACTGGCATGCAATAAATCTTGGGATAGGGTAGGCCTAGGGAAAGAAGGACACATTTGTAGGACATTCATACTAGAAGCCTTCGAATTTGGACAGCCTTTCGTCACACTGCTGTGACTGTTGTGCTTCGAATGCAGCATACGAAAGACTGAAAGACTCTGGATTGAAACACAGCTATTGAGTCAGCATATGTTTATTGCTTAGCTTATGGATTGCCAATTACGGTTAATGTTGACCAACTAGAAACTCCAAGTATCTCTTAAGGAGAAAAAAGCTTAAACTTTTTTTTTAAAGTCTGGTCAAGCTGGAATCACAACTGAGTTTTATGAGCCTTTTGATATTCATCTTCGAATCAGACTAATTTCGCTTGAATTATGTTGTACATTAAATTTTTGAACATTAATTATATCTGCAATACATTTATGTTGGTTCTGTTCTGTTTACCCTAAGGGGGGTTATGCACCCTATGCTAGGCTGCATGGATGGGCAGGGAGTTCTTGTCCAGAACAGAACCATACCGCCAATCCAAACTGTATGCTAATTGTCAATCATCTTTGATGATAGTGGTCCTGACAGAAATGAGACTGCACGAAACGTGAAATAGTTATGAATTGCCATGAGATGGTGTTGGAGGAAACTCAATTTAACAAGCTTATAAAAGCTTACAGAATAAGGTAAGAGAAAGCAATCTCTTGCAAGCAGTGTAAAATGTCCTACATTGCCAGATTGTAACTGGTTTAACTGGAAAGCAACCGTATCAGGACCAAAATCAGATGAAATTAAGATGCTTTGCTCAAGGGCACAATAACAACAGTCAGAAAAAGAGCTCATGGTGGGATTTCCTGTTCATGCGGTGCACTCATGCTCCATACCCACAAGCTCTAGCTTCAGAAGCCAATGCTTTATCAATTAGGGCCATTATTCACTGTCTCCATGCTGTTCTGACGTCCTCTTTTCCATGGCCAATTAGCCAAAACACAATTCCAACACATCACTGTATCCCACAGATTCTTCTCTCACAGACTGTTTTGCCACGGTCCATAAGCTCAGCAGAAACGTCACAGCCTCGACCACGGCCTTAGAATAGTTAATTAGCCCTTCTGTTGTCGAGAGAAATTTTGGCACAGCTAGCCGGGAAGAAACAGAATAGAGGGAGGAAAATGTTAATTCAGCTCTAGACGTTATGTTATGGTGCTTGCTGAGGCTTTGTGCTTTGAAGTATGATTGCTGTAGCTGTCTCACATCCATTAATGGAGCTCAAACTGTGTTCACATTTTTGTTGGGTTTGTGTTTGTCCTTGTAGGAAATGTACTTCTTCCACATCTTTCTTTAGTAAGGTATTTGTTTCATAAAATGTTTTGTGTTGTACTTGTTACAAGAATTGTTGAAAATTCTTTCATCATTTACTTCGTGCAGCTTTTCTCACATAACAGGGTGTGAATTACACAAGTTTTGGTATAGAGAACAGGCCAATGAAGGCTAGAGCACACAGACATTCAAAAGTCAGTTAATACTTTTATTCAGCAAGGATAAAAAAATTTAACAAATATGGCAGTAAATGCATTATAATGTTACCCTGGTAATCCAGAGTTCTCACGAGAGCACAAGTTGAATATGCTCAGCGAGTTACTCTGGTGTCGAATAATGATGCTCATTAAATATGCCCCTCGATCTGAGCTGCACCAATCACATCGGGTTATCTGATATAGGCGGGCCAGAGGCAAGCTAAACAGATGACGACAGCGCTGTGACGTCGAAGTCATTAGTAAACATTGCAAGATGGCTATGGATGAATACCAGTTGTTTGAAATGGCTTTGGCCGCTACAATGAACGAGTTAGACTTGGCTTTTTATCTAAAGCAGGAACAGAAGACGCCGCTCGAAACATTCCTTTGCAAGAAGGACGTTTTTGCTGTTTCGCTGACCGGATACGGTAAGACTATAATCAGAGAATGTCTAATAAGGTTAGCTCCGCTGGTAGCTGGGGTTTATTGTTGTGATTGGTCATAGTGTTATCCAATTGCGTGCAGCGAGATTTTCAAATGCACGCTTGGTGCCGCCCCTCGAGCTGGGCGATTTTCATTAGTCGACGCCAGACCATTCATTTTTTAGATTTAGGTCTGGATTTCCAGGCTATTATAATGTTTGAATGGTTTCTATTTTGAATAAAAACTGTTCTTTTGAACTTTCTGTTCATCAAAGATTCGTGAAAAATTTATCAGTTTCCACAAGCGTTTGAGACACCTAAAAACTAATTATTTTTTAAAGTCCATTTGGTGACACTAGTGGCACATAAGACACAGCTTTAAGATTAAACTGTCAAAAAAATCTGCCAACCATGAAATGCCACTTGTTAACTAAACCAAACACTTTCGCTTTCTACTGATAGCACTATGGAAGAGGATGTTTTTGGATCGTTTGAATGAATGAAGTTCTTTTACAAATAATTTACCTCAGAGGGACATGTAGTTAAGTCTGTGAAAGAAAAGCTATGGACAAAATGCCTACAAAAGACAGAAAAAATTAATCAGTTTGGGGAATAATCAGTCTGGAGCTCAGGTAATGGGCTTAAGGGAAACCATCTGTGTAACATTCAGGGTTAGCACTCAGTCCAGCCCTACATGGTTCTTACAGCATCTTCCATAAAATCAGCAGCTGTTCACGCAAGCTCTCAGCGTGGACAACCATATTATTATACATCATTGATCAAACTCGCATTGAGAGACTAAACAGAGCCAACACTCCTGAGTCCTTCACCATTTAAACTGCCTCATTCAGCTGTGTGAAGAGGGTTTGAGAGTCTTGCAGAACAACTGCTCATTCACAATATTAATTCAATATAAAAACAGTTATATAAAGGGTATATATCCATATACTGATGAGCCAAAACATTATGACCAGTCACAGGTGAAACGAATATCATTGATCATCTCATAACAAGGCCACATATTAAGGTCTGGGTAAAATAGATGGTCAGCAAACAATCAGTTCTCTTAATGTGTTGGATGCAGGAGAAATGTGCGGGAATAAAGATAGACTTTGACAAGGGCCAAATTGTTACGGCTAGGCAACTGGGTTAGAGTATCTCTAAAACGGCAAGGCTTGTGATTGCTCTTGGTCAGCAGTGGTGAGAATTTACCAACAGTGGTCTGAGGAGGGACAAACCAAAAAAACGACGACAGGGTGACCCTGGCGTCCAAATTCTCCAGATCTCAAATCAGTTGAGTATCTGTGGGATATGCTGGACCAACAAATTCAATACATGGTGACTCCATCTCCTAAATGACTTTGAGAAACTGCTGCTAACGTCTTCAGGGGTCTTGTAGAACCAACAGCATATTAGTCATAATGGTGGTCATAATGTTGTGGCTCCTTGGTGTGTGTGTGTGTGTGTGTGTGTGTGTGTGTGTGTGTGTGTGTGTGTGTGTGTGTGTGTGTGTGTGTGTATAAATAGATGGCAAAATGAAACTTGTATCCATATACTGTATATTTGTATTCCCACAAAATGTGGGTGGGGCTTAAACCAGGAGTTTGCCCAAATATATGAAATGCCAATTTTAAATCGACATTAGATGCAATACAAAAGTAAACGGAACGTATTAAATAGGGTATGCACACAGAAACGTCAAAAATGAAATAAACAGAAATAAAATATTAATACAGACCTCTTAAAGGTGACATATTATGCCCCTTTTCACAAGATGTAATATAAATCTATGGTGTCCCCAGAATGTGTCTGTGAAATTTCAGCACAAAATACCCCCCAGATCATTTATTATAGCTTGTCAAATTTGCCCCTTTTTGGGTTTGAACAAAAATGCTCCGTATTTGAGTGTGACCCTTTAAATGCTAATGAGCTGCTCCCCGCCTCTGTTCAGAATAGAATCGATCCTTTACATGAGCTTCGGATACAATAACAAAAAACGCGAGTAATCTCACTAATCCAAAATCTCAGAAATAACCGGTGTAGTGCAGCCTTACAGAGAGACTCAGGAAGAGGTTGCCGCTTTTAGACGCACATACCTGGACGTTTCTGAATGGTTAGTGAATAAATGTAGCTGTTGTGGAGTTTGATTCATATGTTGGGATATCCCGTTGAAAATAAAATTAATCTACTGCTCTCTTGTCTCATCTGAGGCTGAGATGCTAGTGTTCTGTGCTCGTCTGTGCAGCCAACGACAGAACAGTTTGCATGTTTTGCTCAAACTTTTGCCATCGCGTTAGAACTGGTTACACTGTTGTAAATCAAATGGCGGTGCCTTGGGTGGAAATGTGCAGATTAAGGGGCAGTAATATTATAATAAGATCCCCTTCCTACGTCAGAAGGGGAGCGAAATCTGATCGGCTTATTTTTTGACATGCTTGCAGAGAAAGGCTTACCAAAACAAAGTTACTGGGCTGATCAAGAATCTGAGCAAGATCTTGAATAATTATAACCCTGATGAGAAAGGGTTTAACCCTATAGCTTGAAAATTTCAAGTTGGCTGTTGTACATCTTGGCTAGGCTGGTCCACCATCTAGACCAGCACCTGACCATCAAAAAACAGTTTTTTAACCACCATAAGAATACATGCTGGGCTAAACTGCAGAAAAGTACCTTAAATTAATTGAAAGTCTTTGGGATGTGTTGGAGTAGACTTTACAGAGTGCTTGACTCTTGCATTGTCAATACAAGATCTTTACCAAAAATGGATGCACCTCTTGATGGAAATAAATGTTGTGATTATATTTTCAAGACAGTTGTAATGTTGATTTAAAAATCTCAGATGGAATAGTTTAAAGTGCAAGTTTCTCCCTCAGTTCATTCAAGCTGTCTTCTGTCAATTTTCAGTCATATAAACTGACAGATAGCCTCCTCTCTAACAGCCCCCTCCCCTTTCTAGCTCATCCATATTCATACAAAGCATATCATGGAAGTCTATGCACTGTAGCTCACCAGAAAACTGAGCTTTTTGTGCCTGGAATACCACACATTGAGTGCCACATCCTTTTTTGTTGTTGTTTAGTTTTAGGCACATTTTCGCTATAATTTGGTTTTATGCTAAATAAATAAATATTTCAAATTATATATATATAGCTTCTACTAGAATAGGGAAAGATCAAAATCTACATATCTGTTGAAACGTTGCAATAACACAACTGTAAATTTGCATATTAGTCCCCAAAATATGCAGAAAAAAAAGCATTTCCAGCCAAGTCCAGCTAATACGCATGCGCATGCAAGACAGAAAAACAAACAGATGATGTCTCAATAAAACAGGCAATTGGCCATATTGAGCATTACAATTTCACAGATTGGTTTTATATTAGTGAACGTTTCCTCCTTTTATGTCTCTGTTTGCATTCACAGACATATTTTAATCCATGGTAGATGTCAAATATGATCTGATGCCCCTGACACTATTTCAGTGTTGTTCAGAGGCTGACAGAAACTATACGCGAGAGGGACAGGGATGTTTTGGCACCGTTCATGCCAATGAAAGCGAGTCTGGCAATGAAGATACGCATGCTTGCATTTCTCACCCACATCACCTCAGTCTCTCCACTAGCACACTCTCTGTTAACACTGTTAAATTTGCCAACAAAGACCACTGAAGCAGAACAGCATAATGAATCATAGCCTACATAAGATTAACATTGTGTTGACGAGTAGCTGACTATTATCTGGACTAGTACAGACACAATTAAAAAGGGGGCACTTGGGAGCATATATAAACATAACAAATGATTTATCTGTGCAGATTATTATTATTGAATTTTAAATCCCCCTGTAGTCAATCATTTTATCTCTTAAAAAACTCATCTCTGATCACCAAAATGTCATATTTAAACTTTTTTTTTTCCTCTAAAAAAATTTCTTCATGCCTTAAAATAGCTTGAATGTAACTTTACACCCTTGCTTCATTTAGTATAATCGGATCCATGGATATGTTAATTAGCCCCGTCTCAACTCACTCACACCAGCTTAGAGACCCACTCGGTCAACGTGCTGAGGTAAACGCTGCAAAATGGTATCGCTCTTTACAACGTCGGACACATAAAAGTACCAAAAAGTATACTTTATTGTATTTGAAATATATTCCCTTTTTCAATAGTACATTGCAAATATACTAACAAAATGTTTACACAGGCATATACTTAAAGTATACTAAGTATACTTGAAGTTGTTCCACTTTAGTACACACAAAAGTACACTAAATACACTTAAAGTTATGCTTTACTACAATTTAATTACAACTAAAATATACATGTACTTTGTACAAAATTAGTTTTTTCAAAATAGCACACTTCAAGTTAACTAATCATTAACACACTTGAAGTATACTAAATTAGTCTGGCTGCAAGTATACAGTACTTAGCATTTATTTTTATTTTTTTACTATGTTATCAAACAGCTGTCAGCTAATAATGTGTAGATAATGTTACAACCATGTTCCTGTTCGTCATTTCAGAATCAGACAGCTGCCTTCTGGGATCAACATCCTTAGAAACGCTTTGAACAACTTAGAATGTCAGTGGAGAAAGGCATAGGGCCCTATTTTAACAATCTAAGCACATGGTCTTAAGCGCACAATCTGCATCAACTTTTGCTAGTTTAACGACAGGAAAAATGGTCGGCGTGCCCGGCGCATGGTCTAAAGGGTGGTCCCTATTCTCCTAATGAGTAATGGGTGTGTTTTGGGTTTAACGTGCAATAAACCAATCAGAGTCTCATCTCCCATTCCCTTTAAAAGCCAGTTGCGCTCGCGCCATGGCGGATTGCTGTTTACATGGCGGAATTTGCAAGCAGAAAGACTGAATGCTTCTCTAGCAAGGAAAGGAATCAGCTCGTGCGTGAGGTTAAAGTGCGCAAGCAGGCCATCTACGGGACAAGCAGGATTCCACCATATCTTTATGTACACAATTATAATCTTTTACATTGTAATCATTTTATTTTTAAAAGTTGGCATGTTTGTGTGCTGCTGCCCTGTGTGTGTAATAAGTAGAGTGTACGCATGTTGTGCACCTGTCTATAGGCTCACATTACTAATGTGCCCATTAAATAAAAAAATAATAATACTGCATCATTGACTTTAGACCTTAGTCTATTTCAGTTGCAACGCGCCAACAATGCGCCTGCACACACCTCATTTTCAGACCAGCATGCCCTTGGGCGCATGAATAGGTGCAAATGCATTTGCTATTTAAATAATGTGGCACAGGACGTGAAAATGACAGCGTCAGACTGAAACTAGCAAAAAACACTTTAATCAAAATACTATAACTTCCCTACCTCTTGCAGCGACATAACTTTTCTTCTCTGATGACGTGTTTAACTGCGTGAGGGCAGAACAACCTGTCACTTACATGAGATCACAGCAATAGCAATCAACAATGATACAATGTTCCAATAAATTCCTGATGGACAAAATCAAGTCTTCCCTACATTTTTTTCTTTTATTTTTATTTACTCGGATACACATTACAATAGGGAAGAAAAGTTTGGAAAAGATGCAATTTCCTTTTCAGGCTTATTTTAAGTAATTTTCTAATTGTATACATTTAATTTTTCAATTAAAATAATGTAAATGTAATATAGAAAATCTGTTTATAATTTATAACAATTAGGCATATTGTGTTGTATATTTTGTCCGTTTACACCTGCTGTCACAGTCATGTTCTGTTTCTGTTTAATGTTTTTACCATTTGCCTACCTGTTTGAGTTCTCATTAGTCTCCTTGGTTATTCTGTTCAGGTGTGTCCCAATTAGTTCCCCTTGTTTTCCTCTTGTATTTATACCCTGAGTTTCAGTAGAATAATGATAGATTCAATTAATCTAGAATTTTGGTAGCCATTTATTTAGTTTGATAAAACGCTTAATGTGTGACATGAACTACCATCTTTGTTTCTGAAGGTCCAATCGCCTTACAAAACAAAGATATTTGGGATTTCAATTCAGCAATATTTTTCAATTTGAAATGTTTTGTTCAGACAAATGTGTTTGACTAATTGGAACAATATTTTGGGGAATTATGTTGTTTTAACATTAAGTTTTATGTAGTAATTGACATTTCTTACAAGGAAAGTTCCTATGTAAACTGGAAAATATGTAGTTGTCCTTTATACACTGTAGGCCAATGTGTTTTTTTTGTTTTTTTTACTGTTTGTTTGCTTAAAGGTGCATTGTTCTTTCTTACTTTTGTGAAACATTAAAGAAGATATTCTGAGAAATGAATGTCCATACAATGAAAGTCATGAGGTCCAATGTTGTTTGGACCTCAACATTCTTCAAAATATTTTATTTTATGATCCACATAAGAAAGAAAGTCATTCAGGTTTGGTACGACGTGAGGGCGAGTATGACAGAATGTACATTTTTGGGTGAGCTATGAATATCTATGGCTTTAGCTCAAGGAAAACTAATGAAGTGAAATTCTCATGAAGCTATCCATTAGTTAAAACAAATTTGCACACAATTTCTGTACTTTTCGAAACAGCACCTCGGATGGCTTTTTGTTTTGAGCATCGGCACACTCAATGCAGCGTGTTGTAAATTTCTAATGCTCCTTCACCTGCAATCAACAGTAAGGTACAAATGTGGTCTTATCCAATTTTCGACCATGTTCTCAGTCAGGGATAATGGCAGTGGAGGAGTAAATTACTATGTTTATCTGCTCTGATGGAATAACTGCCCACGCTCTGCAACTGTAGGCAAGACTTTTTTTATTGTTAGCATGACCTCATCCTTGTAGAGAAAATTGAATTCTGTCCTATAAATGAATTTTGTTTATAATGCCTTGCTATGTTTTGTCACAAATGCCAAGTTCACTGTTTACTCTGTGTAATGGGGTGGCAATTTCAGTGTGCATACAGCTGCGCTGGTATGTGGATATTTACAAGGAAATCCTAGCTAAATTACTTTCTTATCTCTGTGGGCTTCTTTTTATAGTTGAAAGCCACTATGGGACGAAGTCTAGTGAGGTAATACTAAGTGCTCAGAGTATTCAGACAACTGGGTATGATGGCAGAGCCCTTGAAGTGGGCACTTTGGAATGAGCTGTTCATTTATGTTGCTGTTTGGAACACACTTGGCGAAGGGAGCAATGACAGACAACATATATTCCTCATTATCTTCACCTAGGGTATTCTCATGACAATGCAGCACGGTGTCCTTCAGCTGTTCTTACAACAGAATTTTCTTATTATTGCTGTTAACATAACTGGATATATGTATATGTATATATATATATATATATATATATATATATATATATATATATATATATATATATATATATATATATATGTATGTATGTATGTGTGTGTGTGTGTGAGAGAGAGAGTGTATTTCTCTGCTCTCAACTTTAAATCTGCCGTCTCATCTTTGGACCCTGCATTACCTAACGCATTTCTTATCTATGAAACTTATTTAAACAACATGACAAAAATGTGTGAAACAACTTGAATTGCTTTGTTTGTAAGTTAACTCGAACTCTCCCGCCACTTAGCTTTAAAATGAATCACGAGTATTCGCTGGGTCACTTGACCATAAATGATAAAGTGACTTCCTTGAAATGACCATTGCGTGTACCCTTCGCCAACGGCCTTGTGGAAGGACCCTTCGTGAAGGGATCCAGTTGTTCACTTTCGTTTGGAACGCCCCTACAAATACAAGCTTCCCGAAGTGCCCTTCAAGGGTGCAAAAATGCGTTTTGGAATTTGCCCTGCATGTTCATAAGCAGTCTATAAGGCACGTAGGCATACTGCTTCTTTACAAATTACATTACTACAATAACTACTGGCCTGACATGCATAATACAGTATTTTTAGTTGTTTTCGCAGATCCGTGTCAACAGGGATCGTTTTGAAAATGCTGTCGTCTGTACACAAAAATGCAAAGTTTCCCTTACTCTGCTATGTTTTCTAAGCTTGGAGCAGGTGTTTCTGGAGTTTCACCTTGGATTATAGATGTTTGCACAAACAAATGAAAAGGGTATGAGTAGGCTGACAGCTTATTGGTGCAAGTAAATGAAATGGCAGTTTTATGCTTGTGATAACTTTGAAAGCACATTTCAGTTCTGAGAATAAGCAAGCAGGTGTTGGTCGTTTGGGGTGTCATGGTCAGGGGGATACGAATGTCATGATATCATAATGAAGAAATAACATAAGAACATCTTAAGTCATTTGACATAATCTTTATTTCATTACAAAAATATTTTAACAAAACTGATTCACTAATTAATATTTGAAAAACATTTTTTTGCCAAATCAAAGTAGTGATATTTTTATGAACTTTTTACCTTGACCAATATATTTCAAATTTTAAATAATATTTATTATAAAAAAGATGCACTCTGTCACAGCCACGCCCACACTGAGCTGTCCCCCATCTGCCACACTCCGCTCTAGGTCACCAGATTTCTAATCATACACACCTGTGATTTCATTATCTCTCAATCATGGACTATATAAACCCATGCGTTACTCACCACCAGTGCCTGGTCTTGTCCATACTCCTGTGAGCAGACTCGCAGACGTCTTCCTGTTCCAGATCCTTACCTGATATTATGTTCATGTTGTTCTCCATGTGGGATTACCTCTGTGCACTCCTGTTTGGACTGTTTATTCCAGTGCTGTGTTCTCTCCCTTTCTCATGCTCTCTACTGTAAGAAATTGTAGTCTGCCTCAACCCAGATTCCACTCCAAAGTATGATTTGGAGAATGAGCTCATCCCCAAAATGGCTTAATTTTCATAGAGACATTTTGCCCTGGTTTCAGTAATATTAGAACAGTACCACCGGAATGATATTCAATCAGTTATAACGTGGGAGCAGCAGCAGGACATCATGAACCATCTTGTGACAAAGAGTTTGTGATAGTGATTACCAGTCAGATTAGGGTACAACAGGGCTAAAGGCACATGTAGCAACTCATAATGTAATAACTGCACATAAAGTAATAGGTATTACATTATTGTAACAAAATGCTCATAATGTAATAATTTTCTCAAAACGTAATAAAATCTTGAGGTTATAATGTAATATTTTTTACATTATGAGAAATTTATATTAGCTTTATTAGTTTCGTTTTCATAGACTTTTAGTTTTTCATTGATCACGTCTTACTTTTTTTGAGTTTTCCCACCACTCATCTGTTTCCATGGACACTAATCCTCATCACAACTGTTCGTCACTATTAGGGGCTGTTTACACAACACCATTTTCAACTAAAAACGTAAAACTTTTTATGCGTTTTGGCTGTTCGTTTACACGACAACAGCATTTTGGGTGCCTGAAAACGCAAACTTTTGAAAACGCGCTGTTCCTTCCTTCCATCTGCGGGAGGCTCACGCAAAGTCTCCGCGGTCGAGGGGTATGGTGGGCTGGGATTTGGGTCTGGCTGTGTCATGGATCTCATACCAATGCGTTCATAAAGTTTAGCATTTTATATCACAGTACTGTATTTAAGTCAATGGCAAAATATGGGATATGGGAAAATTAGATATTAGTCGGCATAACGCCTTGAATCTAACGAGACCACTTTGATGATTTTTGGACAAATCGTTCAGTATCTCCGGACCAGTAGGTGGCGCTGCGTCGAAACGCAGCATGCCGCCTCAGGTCATGCTTGTGATGACGTACCAAGTTTTGTCTGAATACGATAAAGCGTTGCGGACATACAGCCTGAAGACTAAAATTTCATCTTTGAATATAATTTCATTATTTTATATTATATATCTGTATTATTATTCTTTATTAGTATTCTTTTTTAGTTGTATTATCTTATGAAGTTTAAAATGCACGAGTTAGACTATAGATTGCATGGACACGTGTTTAAGGAACATATTTTAGACACAAGGAGGGTAGCTGGGAGGATTTTGTTTTCTGCTTAAAGGTATGTGATGATGATGATGATGATGATACTTCAAATGTGTACAGTTGGTATGCTTTTTGCAAGAAAATTAATGTTTCAACTGATGCAATTGTACCATTTGTATACCACTAATGCATTAATGTATACACAGAGGGATAGTGGATTGCGCCATGTGTAAGAATTAGGTATACATTCCATTTTTAAACATAAGCTATATGTTTTTGATACCTTAAAAGGAAGACGAAAGTTGCTCAGTTGTGTATTTAAGCTCAATCTTACTGTACTACAGCAGAGAAACACAGAAACGCATAGACCTGGCATGAATATAGCATCTTCTCAGAGTTTCTCTCCTGACATATAAGAATAAAGTTTTTTCTTGGCAAGATAACTGGTGTCTGGTCCTGTGAATCAAATAATAACGGGGAAAAGGCTTAAATCCAAGTCTACACAGCCTTAACCCTTGTATGGTGTTCATTTTTTATCAAAAGAAAAATGATACGATTAATTATTTTTTCAACCTCAGACTCATTGGCCTCGTCTCATTTTCTGTGAAGAACATATATCTGAACACATTTTCAATGACCACACACTGTACACCCCCCATGTGAGTAAAGGTCCTGTGTACCTTTACTCTGTCCTCCTCCTGTCAGGGCTTGCTGTTTGTGTGTGTGTGTGTTCTTGTATATGGTTTATGAGGACACAAATGTGTATAATGACATGGGTATTACAACGTAAACATGGTTTATGAGGACATCTGTGTCCTCATAAACCAAACGGCTTAAAAAAACATACTAAATGGTGATTTTTGAAATTCAAAAAAGGCCAAAAGTTTTCTGTGATTGGTAGGTTTAGGGGTAGGGTTAGTGTAGGGGGATAGATTATACAGTTTGTACATTAGAAAACCATTACGCCTATGGAGAGTCCCCGTAAACCACATATCCAAGTGAGTGTGTGTGTGTGCGTGCGTGTGTGTGAGTGTGTGCGTGCATGTGAGAGAGAGATTGTGTGTAAGTGTGAGAGAGTATGAGTGCAAAAGTAAGTTTTGTTTCTACCCCTGCCGTTCCCGCACAAGGTTGTAATTCTTAAATGTGATCTAACAAAGGTAAAGGGAAAATATTAACCATATATGCTGTTTATATTGCTTGTGATTGGGATGAAGTAAACATCTGTTGAGTATTTTAACATAAATCGTTTGATTATGTTGAATTAAAAACCCAAAAATGCAGCGGGTCCACCAGACCCACGAACACAAGCTAAATAACAAAAATATGAACGCCACACAAGGGTTAAGTCTGTTTTCGCAAGCGCTACATAAAATTAGTTTGTGCGGTATTCGAGAATGGTTTGACGAATCAACTTGAATTCCATTAAATTTTCGTGAAAATCGGAGCAACCGTCTAGGAGGAGTTCGAAAAAGTAAGTTTTTCTGAGAATTCAAAATGGCGGAAAAATTTCCATGACAGAAAATGATGCACTTTCAGTGCTTGGCCCCTAATTAATAAACACGAAAAAAACCTCAAACAGACATGACAACAGTAATATTATTGCGAATGTTCCTTGGGCGGAGATTTTGTCCTTCTAAAATATCTCTCAATCATACTGAAGCTTCTAATGTGGATTCCTATAAAGCAGATATTGATTTAAACTGATGCTTTTGTAAATTTAAAAGTGATATTGTTGTACTTGCATTGACTTAGTGTTCAGATAAATCAGTCTAGTTGTGTACATTTAGATTTAGATCAACTTGATTTGAATTTTATATTTGATTATACCAAAGAAAATGAAGAGAGGTATTCAGAAGGTAAATATAAACTAGCATCTGCCTCCTTCCCTTTCCCCTCTGACTGAGGTCAGGTGGGATGTGTTAGAGGCTTTCCATCATGCGCTTCCATCAGGTCCTGAAGCTGGACCTATGATGTTGTTTAGCAGTGTTTTATTATTTATATTCCTGCCCTATGATTGGTTCGGTACATGATACTGATTATGAGTGTTTTGGATATTGGGGTTTTAAGTTAAGCGTAGTCAGGACTCCTCTCATTCTAGAGAGCAATTTTTGCTGAGGCCTCCGCTCTCTGAATCCGCCTAGGCTGACACTACTGAGTCATTGGCTCTCAAGAACCTCCTTAATAAAACTAGTTAGGGCTCCTCTCGATTTTGTGAGTTATTATGTTGCCTCTTTTCAGACCTCAGTTTGAGCTGGGCCTCCGATGTGTTTGGCTCTATAGGCCTCCCTGGAGTGACTTCCAGCGGAAGCATATTAGGTCTCTCATTTTAGAGTTATTCTATAGAGACCTCCGCTCCCCAGAGCTCCGCTAGGATAGCAGTATTAGGTTATAGAGCTCCTAAAAAGGAGGCTCAAATCCTTGGTAAGCAGTCTTGGCATAGAACGTAGTTAGGCTTCCGCTCTTTTTAGAGAGTTGTCATGTTGAAGCCTCCACTCTTAGGAACTAGGTATGAACAATGGTGCTATGTTGTGTGGCTCTCTGTAAGTCTCCTTGGCGATCTGCTCTTAAAGGGTTAGTTCACCCAAAAATAAAAAATTCGGTTATTAATTACTCACCCCCATGTTGTTCCAAACCTGGAAGACCTTTGTTCATCTTCAGAACACAAATTAAGATATTTTTTATGAAATCCGAGAGCTTTCTGTCCCTCCATAGACTGGAACGTTGTTACCAATTTCAAGACCCCAAAAGGTAGTAAAGACATCGTTAAAATAGTCCATGTGACTGCAGTGGTTCAATCATAATGTTATTGTAAGGCCCGCTATATTGGTCCAATCTGCCGGTTCGCCAATGTACGGGGAAGGTATCACGTGTTCTGTCCTCACTCATGCAAAGTATTGGATGGTTAAATTTGTAATACATTAATCGTATGTATTTACTCGTTAATTCATCTGACTCCATAAATGAAAGGTTTTAATAATATCTGTGCCTCACTAAAAGTGAGCGAATGTTTGACTATTCCTTTTAACTATTAAATGAACAATATCAAGATTAGTTAGAATAATCACATGTAACAAT
Organism: Abramis brama; assembly: GCF_963993115.1. Classification (NCBI taxonomy): domain Eukaryota; kingdom Metazoa; phylum Chordata; class Actinopteri; order Cypriniformes; family Leuciscidae; genus Abramis; species Abramis brama. The sequence goes on from NC_139974.1 coordinate 26,011,467, forward strand.
TTATTATGTCAGGTAAATGTATCATGCCAATTTCATAATCAATTCAAAGATAATCGATACAAAACATCAAATGCTCTGGAATAGAGAGAAGATGCAAACCCAACTTTAAAGGTCCCATGACATGAAATTTTCACTTTCTGAGGTTTTTTAACATTAATATGAGTTCCCCTAGCCTGTATACGGTCCCCAAGTTTCTAGAAATTTCAATCGGTGTAAATCGAGCTTTTGCTATCTTTCTCTGCCTTTGAGAAAATGGAGGCTCATACGCGCTGATCTTGAATCTCCTCTTTAGGACGTCATAAGGAGGAAATGTTACCTCCCCTGTCTCTGCTTTGCCCGCCCAGAGAATATTTTCCGCCCATGAGAAAATGCGCTAGGAAGTAGGAACGCGCGCGCGCGATTTTAGTTTGTCCACGAGAGATATCATGGCTTTTGAGCGAGCGAAGCATAACAATTGCTCAATAATTGGATGTACAAATGAACACCGAAGGGTCAATACAGAGCTGGGCTTGCTGAACGTCTGAAACTAAAGTCTGGATCACTCTCTTTAACTCAGCTACACACACCTCGGACAAGTAAGTCAACTAATATAAGTGTGTTGCTTTACTGTTTATGGTTACCTAGATTGTTACACGTAGAATGTGGCTGTAACATTAGCTATGCAGTTTGTGTGTGTGAATACACACACTGTAACGCGAGTGTTGTACACTTCTTTGTTATTTGGATAACCGTTCTCCTGTTGGTTATATGGCGCGCGCGATATCCGCATTTCAAGATCACAGAGCTTGATGTAATTGTAATAAGATAAATACAGACGTTACAGATCTCTCATGAAAAGGCAACAGTAGGTTCGCGTTAGCTACATGATAATAACTGTAAACCATCCGAATAAAGTACCGCATCCAGACATAATATTTTAAACTAACCATTCAGAAACGTCCTGCTGGAGCCGCTGAGTTGCAACTTCTTCATCCGTTGCTTCTCCATCCGGATCAGATTCTGGGTCAAACTGAAATGCTTGAAAGACTGCGTGTCTTCGTGCCATTGCAATAACAGTTATCCAACGTAAACATGCATGGTACCGTTGCGCAAGATGGTCAAGGCCACACCCACCCTCCACCTTGCGCCGCCTTTCTCCTCCTCATTATCATTTAAGGCTACAGACACAGAAACGGCCCGTCTGAAGGAAGCTCATTCTGGGACTGGCTTGTAGTGGCTATAATTCTGCACCGAGGCTGAATTTTTGGAAAGAGATTTCAGATACAGTACTAGGGACCACTAAGGCCTATATTAAAGCCTACAAAAAGTAGCATGTCATGGGACCTTTAAGAAATACGTGAGGCTAAGAGATCTCTCTCTCAGCCTCACGGGCCAATCTGAAGTACAGAAAAGGCCCCGATCTCCCTGCTGCATTTCATTAAATAGTCAGACCTCTTTCACATGGAAACATGTGCTAACAAAAGAAATTTGCATTCAGAGGTAGCACCTCTTGGGGGTGAGTGACCATTTGTCTTGAGAGACCACCTTCCTTTGTAAGTCAGCTATCCATAAACTCTTAAAACCTTATTACCTTGTGTTTTACTTATTCTGAAATGAGACATTTGTACCAGTCGCACTGTGACATTTTAAACGAGACCAAACATGAAAATACTCTGTGATAATCATTCACATTAAACTATACATTTTCTTGGGAATTCAGGTGAATCATCTGAGCATGAGAGAGAGGGGGTGAGGGGAGAGGGAAAGAGATGTAGATGAAGTTGAATTGGAGGTGAGACTTTCGTCTCGATGGTGCACGAGAGCCAGTTCAAATGGTAATTTCCAGAGAGGTCCTTTTGTCCTCTCAGGGTCTGGTCACCCCCGAAACAGACTGTCCGGAATTTCCTAATTTATCAATTCTTACATTATGAAGCAACAAGAATACTTTTTGTGTGCAAAAAGAAAAGAAAGAAAATAACGACTTTATTCAACAATCTCTTCTGTTCCATGTCAGTCTGCTACGTTGTTCACGTGAGCAACACGACACATGCGTGTGATGCTGACGCAGGAGCTAGCCAAAAATGGGCCGGCGTTCTGACATGTCCTTGTTATCTTCACTGCCTGCCACGTTTAGTATAGCCTTCTCTGTGAGCGACAAGGATTTCACATGTCATAAATGCAGGGAAATAGTCAGGCTGATGGAGTAGATTTCAGAACTAGAGACATGCATCCAAACTTTAATCGAGGATAGTAAGAATGCAAGGGCTCTAGGCACTGCTTTGGATGCAACTAGCTTAGCAAGCCACATACATTGTTCGGTTCCGGTTGTAGAGCCCCCGCAGCAGGGCAACTGGGTCACTGTGAGATGGTATAGTCGCGAGACAAAACGCCTCGGTTACGACTGTAACCTCGGTTCCCTGAAGAGCACAACAAAGACAGAATCACCTGGGACCCAGGAGTGAAGCCCAAAACTAGGTAGTAAACCCGACGAGTGTGTGCGGAAAGGAACAGCCCGCCGCATCACACACCTCTTGTAGGGATACCCCTAATACAAGGCTACAAAGCCACCATACTCCTCCTGCTCCAACGCACCACGGTGGAAACCAATTTGTTTCCTGTGCAGGGAGCTCTAGAGTGATCGTGGCCTCAACAAGCTCAGTTGAGAGACCTAAATCTATGAGTTGGGCCCCCTCAGAGGCCAAACCCAGACTTCCATAACTCTGTTCTCCAGAACTCCCAGAAGTAGAACAATCAGGGAAACGATGTACAGACGCAGTACAGCCATGTCTGCAACTCCATATGAGCTCCACCACCTCGGGGTGGAGTCTTCCTTCCCCGGGCCTCAGCCCCTGCCTCGACAGGATGTCTGCTCCCTGAATCTGGTGCCCAGAGATGTAGAGCCTGGGCCATCATCACCAGGTGATTAAGTGCCAGGTGAGATGGTGACCCGTCCACAGGCACCGAGCGACCATCCATGATCACTCCCCAGCCCGTGAGGGAAGCATCCATCGTAAGTGTTAAGCGACGACAATGAGCTCCCAGCACAGGACCCTGGGACAAGAACCAAGGCTTTTTCCACATGACTATGGTATGTAAGCATCGCCGCGTGACCCTGATCATGCGAAAGGGGTTGCCCCACGGGGAAAACCCTTTTGGTCCTGAGCCACCAAGGCCCAGCAGAGACTGTACTTCCTTTGCCAGCTGAGTAAGTTCAACTTGCCACAGGAGCTGCTGATACAGTTCTACTCTGCAGTCATTGAATCCGTCCTCTGCATTTCTGTAACTGTCTGGTTCAGCTCAAATACCAAATCAGAACTCAGAAGACTACAGCAGATAGTCCAGACTGCTGAGCGAATCACTGATACAACCCTCCCCACTCTCCAAGAACTGTTTGAACTTTTGCCGTCTGGTCGGCGCTACAGCGCACTGAGCAACCGAACAACCAGGCATAGGAACAGTTTCTTCCCCCAGGCAATCCATCTTATGAACAGTTTATGCCCCCACTTGGCAATAAATGTGCAATACACAATCCTATTTATATATTTATTTATTTAACACACCATATTTTTACATGTCCTTGCATTTGTACATAAATACCTGTACATACATTAACCGTCTATTGTATATTTTTGTATATTGTGTATTTAATAATAAAAAAAATATATATATATTATTTCCTATTTACTTTTTCTATTTTTATTATTATTATTATTATCTGTGTCCTGTCACTGTCATTCTGATTGTGCTGTGGAAGCTTCTGTCACCAAATCTAATTCCTCGTATTTGCAAACATACCTTGCAATAAAGCTCTTTCTGATTTCGATTCTGATTCTAATACTGGGTCTCTCCTTTGACTCTAAGCATGTTTATACAGCTGAGTTTTTAGACTGTTTTCTTATAGGATAATGCTTGTGCTTTTCATGTGAGTTTAGTGTTAATCCTCTATAATCGCTGCTGTCATGAGCACATAAAAGGCAGCCAGGTGCTAATTAACATAAGGTGCGATTGAGAGTGGATAATGCCATCACAGGCCCGTAGTGAAAAACAATCATGCTCAGCACATCATGTGCATTCAGGATCATCAAATCAGAACTATCTACTTCTGATTACAATTAATCATTATAACAAGATTTTTCATACCTAAAAATAAGGGAAACCAGCAGTAGTTACAAATAACTAGTGTGATGGCATTAATACAGCACTTTGTGATAAAACATTTTACAGTTTTACACTGTAAAAAAAAATAATTAAAAGTTCTAAATAAAGATTATTGGAGTATGTTTTACTATAAAATACTATTTCATTCTTTCTACTTCAAAATGTAATATTTCATTAAATGTGGTACTCGCAATTTGTGAATATTTTGTATATGTCAATCCTATACCATTTCTATGTATGTGTGTGTGTGTGTCTAAGAGAAAGTTGTGTGTCAATGAGTAACCCGTTCTGTAATATGATCACATATTAAATCTGTAATATTTAAATCCTTTAAGCTGTGCACTTATTTGAGATAGTCGGTTCAAGTGTTGAAATTGCCCCAGCACTGTCCCACTCTAATATATTAATTTAAAGCCTTTCTCTATGTAAATACTGTATATTAATGGTACTTTATTATTTCTGGTGAATATATTCCAAAAGATGGCAGGCAGATGAGGTAATCTTTCAGCTGAGAATAAAAACATAAAATATATTATAGTTGACCATCTACTGCTAGCAGTCACGACGACACACAACTTTTTAAAGACATCTAATCAGTGAAAGTTTTCTGAAGCTATGGCAACCAAAAGATGTGTTTTGTTTTCTTTTTCATATTGTCACTGCAGCTGTAAGGTTTATGTGTAGTCTGTTGAGTTTCATTGTGTTTTGGTTCTGTTTTCCCTGTTCTGGTTTGCTTGTGTTCCCTGTGCTAGTTAGTCTCCATGGTTGTTAATTTAGTACCACACCTGTTCTTTTCCCTTGATTGCTCCCTTGCTTTGGTTCATTCAGTTCTTGATCTGGTATCGTTTGTGTTACGTGGTTGTGATTTATGTGCTACACCCTGTGATTCTCCTGAGTGTTTCGTGTTGGATTTACGATTAAAGACTGTTATGTGATAATCCTTGTCATTTTGTGCTTCATTACAGCCACTCAAGTTTGACAGTAGCAGTGAAGTGGAGGTTCCCTGTGGCGCTTTTGTGTAGAAAGGTCAGTTTTGGTTTTGCGGTAAAGATCTGTTGCCTCTTCTGTTTGGCACACATTAATGAACTAGTGCTCAGACACCTCATGAAATCTCATCATTAATGCTGCTCTGCAGTGCCACAACCCCCCAAACATCAGGGCGCATGTAACTCCACTGTTGACTCTTTGAAGCAGCGATACATGTTGCCATGGGCAACCAAGACCCTGCATGGCTCTACACACTGCCTCGCTCTTACTGGCTGCAGACTTTTGAAAATCAGTCTAAACATGTCACTAATTTGTTTGCTCGTATAGGTCTATTTGTTACACACTGAGCCTCCGACAATAATCAGTTTTCCATTTAGTCCTTGTTTTTTTTTTTTTTTTGTTTTTTTTCTCTATTTAACTCTAGTGTTCTAGAACAGCATTTATTATTTTTTTTCTTTTAACGGATTCAGTCCACCATGTCTTGAAGCTTTCAGTGCGTGCAAAAACACTTCTTTCCTTTCAGAGGTAGGTAGGAGTGTGGTTTGTTAAAGGAATAGATTTTCTTGTTCTCTTCTTCTTTTTTTACTCTAGAAGACATAAATAGATTTTGGTCAGTTCCTGCAAGATCAAAAAAAAAAAAAAAGGCACAAAAGTACAATGAAATGGTTGATACAGTGTGTGCTATATTTCAAGTATTTTGAAGCCATATGACAGATTTTTTTTTGTGAGAAACTCAGCAAAATGTAAATGCACTTACACAGAGAAAACTCTGATGGAGCTTAAATATTTAACATTTGTTTTAAGAGTGTGGAAAGAGCCATATCGTTTTGAAATCAAGCGGAAATACTGCAAGTTAGATTTCTGAAAAGTTTCTACTTAATTGTATTGAATGTGCACTTGCAGTGTAATTCATATCTTAAAAAATATATATATTTTTAAAAAACTGTACTTGCAGATAATATAAATGAGATAAAAGGACACTTCAAGAGAGTACAGTTTCATGTTTTGGTAACACTTTATTTGAAGGGGTGTGCATAAGACTGACATGACAGCTTCATAATCATGACAAGACACATGTCAAGAATATGAAGGAGGTTTTATGCATGTTGTTAATGACAATTGTCATTAAGTGTCATTTGCTCCATTATGTAATTTTTAATGCAAAGATGACACTGTTTGAGATGTCTTTGTTATGATAATTTGACATAAACCAATACATCATAACCTGTCAGTGTCTTTGTCATGACAACTTGACATTACCAAGACAACATAACCTGTCATAAATATGTCAGAAACATGACATAGCAGAGTAATCATCAAACTTAAGAAACTACTTAGCTTTATGGGTTAACATTACATTATATTTCTGACCACTTTTTTTCCAGTGGTACAAATTGAATTTGTCATTAAAATGTCATTAAGTGTTAATACATTAACATATTTTATAACAGAGTCATGAATATTTTTCTTGACCTCAACTACAGTGATACAAATTTAATTTGTCATTAAAATGTCATTAAGTGTTAATACTGTCAAATTATTTTATAACTAATACTGGAATACTGGGAAAAAAAGTGGTCAGAAATATATTCATGACAGTTATAATGGCCTCATGACAGCCAATGTAAAAAACAACCACATGACAGTTTAATGTAATGCTAACCCATAAAGCTAAGTAGTTTCTTAAGTTTGATGATTAATCTGCTATGTCATGTTTATGACAGGTTATGATGTATTGGTTTATATCAAGTTGTCATAACAAAGACATCTCAAAAAATGTCATCTTTGCATTAAAAATGACATAAGTGAGCGATGACACTTTATGACAATTGTCATTAACATGCATAAAACCTCCTTCATATTAATGACATGTCATGTCATGATTATGAAGCTGTCATGTCAGTCTTATGCACACCCCTTCAAATAAAGTGTTACCCATGTTTTTACAGTAACAGACAGTCTATTTTAGATAGAGTGTGAAACAACTCATTCTTTGTGCAATGAACATGTTTCTAGCACTATTAATTTATTTCACAACATAGGCTCGTACTGTCACAAATGCAGGTTGAAGCAGGGAAGGATGCAGGATCTACTTGCAGCAGCTTTTATTTAAACTCAAAACTAGACAAATACAGACTCGGAACAGGACTCGGGAACAGAACAACCAAACATAACACGACAACGAACAGACTAAAACACAGGGCTTAAATACACAGAACAGATCAGGGAAACGAGACACAGCTGGGACAAATGAAGTCAATGACTAATTAACAAGACAACAGGTGACAGGGATAACATCAATGAAACACATGGACAAACTGGGTGTGCCACAGGCAAACACCATGAACACAGACACTAAACGTGACAGAATCCCCCCCTCCCGGAAGGCTTGTCCTCACGCCGCATGGACTTCACAGGAGTGGGAGGGTGGGTGTCCTGGAGGCCAAGGAGGGCGAGGCCTAACAGGACAGGAGGCCTCCAGGGCAGCGCCAACAGTTCAGGTGGCCAGGGAGGCGCCGACAGTTCAGGGGGCCAGGGAGGATTCAACCATTCAGGGGGCCAGTGAGGAGCAGGCTGGGCAGGCGGCCATGGCGGAGCAGGCTGTGCAGTCGACCAGGGCGGAGACTACCCTTCGGGCGGCCATGGCGGAGCAGACAGTTCAGGGAACCATTGAGGCGCAGCCTCCATGGCCCTATCAAAGGACCCACTGCCCCTCCCCAAAAAATTTCTTGGGGGCAGCTATGGGGTTATGGGTTGGAACAGACACCGGCTCAGGAACAGACACCGGCTCAAGTGTGTACGCAGCCCACACACACCACATGGCTGTGGCCATAGCCAGTGTAGCAGTCAGTGAGGGGTAAGGTTCAGGCGTGGCGGCGGCCATCTGTACTGAGGGTTTAGGTTCAGGCGTGGCGGCCATCTCGGGACGAGACTCAGGTGTGGCGACGGCCATCTGTACTAAGGGTTTAGGTTCAGGCGTGGCAGCCATCTCGGGACGAGTCTCAGGCGTGGCGGCGGCCATCTGTACTTAGGGTTTAGGTTCAGGCGTGGCGGCCATCTCGGGACGAGACTCAACTCATGCGTGGCGGCCATCTCGGGACGAGACTCTGGCTCGGCAGACGTGACGTGAACGGTCTCTGGCTCGGCAGACGTGACGTGAATGGTCTCTGGCTTGGCAGACGTGGCGGCGGCCATCCTGGGAAGAAGAATCAGGCGTGGCCACCTACTTGGCTGGAGATTCCCCTTTAATGCTGCTAGATCCATAAGTGGTCTGTCGTTCGGTCACAAATGCAAGTTGAAGCAGGGAAGGATGCAGGATCTACTTGCAGCAGCTTTTATTTAAACAAACTCAAAACTAGACAAATACAGACTCAGGCTAAGGAACAGGACTCAGAAACAGAACAACCAAACATGACTCGGGTAGGGATGGCTGACGCAAAACTGACGTTCCGAAGCTTTTCGAGATACCGAAGCGCAGATGTTTCGAAACACTGATCCAAAGTGTGATTCAAAACACCCATGTCACGTGACTACGGCTAAATGAAGCTTCGGAGTGTTTCACAAGTGTTTCGACAGGTGGCATGGTCCGCCGAATCAGCGTTTGATTGACAGGGTCGGGAACAGACCACACAATCGCACATCTGTATAAAAGTGAAGTCAACGCATCTTGACCTTGTGGGTTTTTGTGAGAGGAGTTTGTCAAAGGCTGGAGAAATTATCTGTAAAAAAAGAAGTAGGCTAAGTCCATCCACAGCAGAGAAATTAATATTTTTTAATAAAAATCTATAAAAAAGTGGACTTCCGCTTCCGGTCGCATGGCGTGAGCAGAGCAGCTCCGTGTAAATTGTATTAAATTTTATTTTCCAGACCAATTTATTTCAAACAAACAGAGCCACAACGTCCGTGATATTAAAATGTCTCAAAGGAAGGGCAGACAATACACGCAGACGACTCTGGAGGTTGAGTCTCACGCCGCCACCGCAGAAAAAAGTGAAGGCGCTAAAGCCAGCGGAGCCGCGGGGCTAACAGAAGAAGGCCCAATCTCACTAGGTAGTCTACGTGCCGAACTGAGATCAGAATTCAACTCGTACGGAGACACCATGCAAACATTTCTTAAAACAGAAATAGAAGGCCTTGGCAAAGAAATACACGACGAGATCTCATCCTTGCGGGAGACAACCAAAGCGGACATGAAAACTATTCGTGACAAGCTAACGGAAAAAGTCGAGAAACTGTTTTCAATGCAAGCAGAAGCAGCTAACATACAGACGAGCATGGAGCAGTCCCTCAGCGACACTTCTGACAGGCTCACGGCTCTAGAGAATTCTTGCCAATCTCTTGCTGCTGATCATAAGAAACTTCAGGAAAAATGCGTCGATTTGGAGAACAGGAGCCGCCGCCAAAACATCAGGATACTAAACATCCCAGAGGGATCCGAAAACAACACACCAACCGCGTTTGTGGCCAAGTTTCTGTCTAAAGTGCTTGGTGAAGAAAACTTTGACGGCCCCATTCTTGTTGATCGTGCCCACAGAAGCCTTGCCCCAAAACCACGTAATGGTGAACGGCCCCGACCCATAATCGCCCGCCTTCACTACTACTCGGATAAAGAAAAGATCATGTCGTTGTCCCGGTCCAAAGGCAAGCTGTCCTTCGAGGGAGCACAGGTTCATATCTTCCCTGATATGAGCCCAGAGGTAGGACGACAACGAGCAGCCTTTAATCAAGTGAAAACCAAACTACGTGATGCTGGAATCCAGTACAGAATGCTTTTCCCTGCCAAGCTGGAGATTACAGCCGATGGTTCCAAAATGTCTTTTACCGACCCACGAGCAGTGGAGAGGTTTATTGACAGCAATAAATCATCATGAGCGTTGAACACTTGTGTGTGGTAATGCTATGGCCTACACGAACTGAGTAACGGACTCTCACCAGGTACCCAAAGAATGTGAATCCTTTTACCATTTATTTATTTTATTTTTACCTATTTGTTCTTACATTTCTTTACTATAGAATATTATTACGGTTATTTTTATTTATTTATGGGGAACTCTGGGTTACATTAGACATAGGTACTGGCCAAAATATGGTTAAGAAGGTCTGGAAAACGAATTTGGTTTAATTTTCTTTCTTTTTTTAGGAGCTAAGTCAAATGTTCACACACCTCTCTGCGTGTATAAATAACTTTTCTTTTGGGAATATGCGCTTCCTCTGTAGTTCTGACGGAGCAGCTAGTTCAGGGGAGTTCAGGGAGGGAGCAGGGTTTGTTGTATTTAGGGACTTTGGTTTATTCTGTGTTTTTACCTGCACTACAATTGAATATAATTTTGATTTTTATTGGAGACCGTCCAAAAAAACAAAACTGAGCAGCCTAATTTTTTTATTTTTCCAACTAAACAGTTATGGCTAAAAACTATATTTTAGACTCATCTAGTCACAAAAACTTGGTCAAAATTATTTCCTGGAATTGTAAAGGACTCAATGGACCTATTAAACGAGGAAATATATTGACCCACCTTAAAAAATTAGAGATGGATATCGGGTTTTTACAAGAAACACACTTGAGAGATCAGGATCATAAACGGTTACGAACTAAATGGATTGGACAGATATTTCATTCTAAATTCCCAGTAAAAAACAGAGGCGCAGCTATAATTATTAGAAAGACAATTCCCTTCTTAACATCAAAAATAATATCTGATCCTCAAGGACGATATATTATTGTTACAGGAAAATTGTACAATAAACCAGTCACTCTAGCTAGTGTATACGCCCCCAATATTGATGATGAGGCTTTTATTACCTCTTTCTTTACAGCATTACCTAATATGGATTCTCATAAGTTGATTATTGGAGGGGATTTTAATTTGGTGTTAGACCCAATAATTGATAGGTCATCACAAAAACCATCCAACATATCAAAGTCTGCTAAAGCCATTCATGCACTCATGAATATCTATAAATTATTTGATCCATTTAGAGTTTTATCTCCCAACACAAGGAAATATTCTTATTTCTCTCCGGTTCATCATTCGTTTTCTAGAATAGATTTCTTTTTAATTGATTATGCATATTTAACAAACATCAAACATTGTGACTACGAAGCAATCGTGTTATCTGATCATAGTCCAGTATCATTCCACATAGAGATGGGACATGACCTGACAACCAAAAAATGGCGGTTTAATAATGCTCTTTTATCGGATGATAAAGTAATAGAAGAACTGCAAAAACAAATTGATATATTTTTGCATACAAATGATGATCCAGAGATTAAAAGATCCACCTTGTGGGAAACATTTAAAGCATACATGAGGGGTCAGATTATTTGCCTGAATAGCTTGAAAAATAAACAGCGAAGGGACAAGGAGTTGAAATTGACCCAAGAACTTAAGGAAATTGACAGAGTTTATGCTAACTCCCCCACACCAGACCTTTATAAAAGAAAGCAGTTATTGCAGACCGAACTCAATTTATTATACACTGCAGAAACGACTAAATTCTTGACACAATTAAGACACAAAAAAAACAGGTAAATTATTAGCCCAGCAAATTAAAGAAGAAGCAGCGTCAAGGTTAATAACAGAGATACGGACAGATTCCGGTCAGACAACAACCGATCCTAAAATAATAAATGACACATTCAAGAATTTCTATTCTAAATTGTACTCTTCAGAATCCAAAAATGATTCAAACTTAATAGAACAATTTTTTGATAAACTACAGATACCTACTTTAAATTTAGAAAACCAAAAATTATTAGAACAACCTATTTCAAACTTAGAAGTAAAACAAGCTATACAGTGTATGCAAAACTCTAAGTGCCCTGGACCTGATGGTTACAGTGTTGAATTTTATAAGGCTTTTATAGATCAAATTTCAACACTTCTTTTGAGTGTCTATAATGAAGCACTGACTACAGGTTCTCTACCTCCAACGTTATACGATGCCTGCATCTCCTTAATCCATAAATCTGGCAAAGACCCTCTAGAACCAGGTTCATATAGACCCATAAGCCTTTTGAATGTGGATAATAAAATTTTGGCAAAGATCTTAGCCATACGTTTGGAAAAGGTCCTTCCAACTGTTGTGTCACCAGACCAAACTGGATTTGTTAAGGACAGGCAGTTGTTTTTTAACATCAGGCGACTGTTCAACATTATCTACACTCAAAATCCAAATAAAGAGGTGTCCGAAATATTGGTCTCACTAGATGCCGAGAAGGCCTTCGACAGGGTCGAGTGGGATTTTCTCTTCTCGGTCCTGTCGAGGTTTGGATTTGGCCCCTACTACATTTCTTTAATTCAACTACTTTATGCTCAGCCTAAAGCATGTGTTCACACAAATAATATGGATTCTTGCTCTTTTCCTCTTCACCGTTCAACACGACAAGGCTGCCCTTTATCTCCCTTGTTGTTCGCGCTGGTCATAGAACCTCTTGCTATTTTGCTGCGCTCTACGGGGGATTATAAGGGGATTGTAAGAGGAGATAAGGAGCATAAGGTGTGCTTATATGCAGACGATCTGCTTCTATATATTTCAGATCCATCTCTGTCTCTACCAAAAATTATGACCATGCTATCGGACTTCGGTAAAGTATCAGGATATAAAATTAACCTGTCAAAAAGTATATTGTTTCCGATCAGCTCTAGGGCAAAAGATCAAGTACATACACTCTCCCCTTTTCCCTTTGCTGTTTCAGACTGTTTTAAATATCTCGGAATAAATATCACACAGGAAATATCTGGCCTCTTCAGCAAAAACTTTGTAAACCTATATAAACAAACGGAGCAACAGATCGAGAGGTGGTCTAATCTCCCGATCTCTCTCGCTGGCCGAATTAATATTATCAGAATGAATGTTTTACCGAAATATTTATTTTTATTTCAGTGTGTTCCAATTTTGATTAATAAGAAATTTTTCACCAAAATAGATTCCTTAATTGCGTCCTTTATTTGGAATAAAAAGATACCAAGAATTAAAAAATCCTTTTTACAAAGACCCAAACCCATAGGAGGAATGGGATTGCCCAACTTCCGGCTCTATTATTGGTCCTGTAATATTCGATGCATGTCATTTTGGAATGGATCTCACAAACCTGATTGGGAACAGATGGAAAATCAAGCTTTTTCTCCTAATACATTGAAATCATTAATACATTACACCTCTGATCTTTCTAAATTTAAGGCTCAGAATCCTGTTGTGTCCCACTCACTAAAAATTTGGTCTCAGATTAGAAGACATTTTCATTGGAATCAATGTTCAGTCCTTACACCAATAACTGGTAATCAAGCACATAAGCTGTTTTCAGGTCAAACATTTCAACAATGGGACCTTAAAGGAGTGCACACAATTAAAGACCTCTTCATTGATCAAATATTTCCAACATTTGAACAATTAATACATAAATTTGATATTGATAACAAAGACTTTTTTAAATACTTGCAAATGCGCAACTTTACTAAAGCAACATTTCCCTCTTTTCCCAATCAGCCTGAAGTATGTCCTATGAACAATGTATTATTGAACAATCCACTTAAAAAAGGTTCTATTTCTAGAATATATAATTACCTTTCACAGATAGATAGTACAACTACACTTGATCATATAAAGGATGCTTGGAGTGAAGACTTAGGAATAAACATCACAGACGACCAATGGATCGAAGCTCAAGAGCGGGTCCACTCCTCTTCAGTTTGTGTCAGACACGGTCTGCTGCAGTTTAAAATCCTGCACCGATTACACTTTTCCAAACAAAGACTGTCCAGGATGTTTCCGGGAGTGGACGCCTCTTGTGAACGTTGTGGCTATGCCCCTGCTTCATTGTCACATACATTTTGGGACTGTCCCCACATCACCCTCTATTGGTCTAAAATAATTCAGACTTTGTCAGCAATTTTTCATGTTAGACTCCCAGCAGATCCAGTAATGTCATTATTTGGTGTTGTACCTACAGATATACATTTGAACAGCTCACAAATTAATGTATTGTGTTTTGTGATGTTGCTAGCCAGACGTCTAATTTTACTAAACTGGAAAAATAAAATTCCTCCTACTCATCAAAACCTTCTTAGAGACGTAATGCAATATTTACAATTGGAAAAAATTAAATATTCTTTAACGAAGAAAGAACAAAAATTTTACTCAATTTGGCAACCTTTTATTAATTATTATAATAAGTAAAATTGGACGGCTCTCCTAATGCCTGATTTGATATAGTTTTACTTAATACTTCATGTGTGTGCAGGTTTTTTTTTTTTTTTTTACGTTTTGTTTTGTTTTCTGTTAACATTTATACATATACAAATTGTATATATGTAAGTGATTTGTATAAAACTGTTGGAAAATGGTAATAAAAATAATAATAATAAATAAAAAAAATCTATAAAAAAGTGAGACATTGTGGCTTGATTTCTTTTATTAATATTAATTTTTCATGACCAAAATAACATTATGCACAGTGAGGAGCCTACAGGTTACAAGCTTCACATATTAGAAAAATACAATAATAAAAAAACAACAAATTTTTTAATGGCTGTTGTCAAGGTTGTTTCAGATCAACACCTGCAAGTGACCACTAGGTGTCACCGTTGAGACGGGTGTCGGATTGTTTCGAAGCCTCGACACAATATGGCACATTTGCTTCAACTGTTTCATTGTTTCACGAAGCCTCGATCTGCCCACCATTAGACAGAACAACCAAACATGACTCGGGAACAGAACAACCAAACATGACTCGGGAACAGAACAACCAAACATGACTCGGGAACAGAACAACCAAACATAACACAACAATGACAGACAAGGAACAGACTAAACACAGGGCTTAAATACACAGAGAACAGATCAGGGAAACGAGACACAGCTGGGACAAATGAACTCAATGACTAATTAACAAGACAACAGGTGACAGGGATAACATCAATGAAACACATGGACAAACTGGGTGTGCCACAGGCAAACACAACATAAGACACTAAACGTGACACGTACATTTCACAAAAAGTAGACTAATTCTTAAAACTTTTAATCAGTATTCCTCCGCTCACCGTTATGCACAGCATGCTCTTTGGGAGCTAATGAAGTCCAAAATGTATTCTGCTTGAGTAACCAACATTAGAGTACAACAAAAGGGAGCACAAAATTTAACGCGAATTAACTGCATTGTCCTGAAACATTTTGGTCTCCCACATTTTACATTTCTGTTGAAAAGTGTGTAATTAAATGGCGTGAGAAGATTTTCTGTAAATAACATGAATTTTGTTCTGTTGCTTACACAAAGCTATCATATGGATTCACTCCATTTGGAGAGTATGAGTCACAATGAACAATTTTATGATGTTTTTGTCCTTTTTGGAGCTTGCACTGACTGTCATTTAAAGTGCATTTTTATGATGGTCTAATCGTTTATGGTTTGATCCTGTTTTGTTCAGTTTGTCTGAAAGTAAATAACTTTCCCCATAGAAAAAGCTAAAAGAAACAATTTTGTTTAAACTGTTTTTCCCTGACACCAGAATGCTGATGTACAGAACACATACTGTCTAGCTTTACTGACTGCAGAAAGTAGGCTTCATTATTTTTTCATGACAGATTTGTTTTAAAAATATTGATTTTTGTAGTTTTTGTTTTTATTGAGATAAGACAGTACAGAAATGACTGAAAGCAAAGTGGGAGAGAGGTGGAGATGCCGGGATTGGGAAAGGTCCACGAGCCGGGACTCGAGCTCTGGTTGCCCGAAGCACAACCACCATACATGTTGGACCGCTGTTCATGAGGCTATTCGCTCTGACGACATAGCATAAATGTGTGTGTGTGTGTGTGTGTGTGTGTGTGTGTGTGTGTGTGTGTGTGTGTGTGTGTGTGGACAAGAGCAGCATGAACTTTCTGCTAAACATCTTTCAACTAAAGAATCTAAATGAAACAACAAGAGAGTATTACAAAATGTTCACTTTCAGATGAACCAGTGACATGACAAAACTCATTACATGCTATACATATACTGTATTAAACTTTGTATTAATGTAAATGTTTAAAATATCCATGTTTTATATTGATAAAGTCCTCTTGCCAGCATGTTGGCATGTGTCACTTTGGCTTTTTTTAACACAGATTTATATATATACTCTACATTTATTATTATTATTGAATGCTTATTGTATGCATTTTGGAGTACAAAAATACAGATAATAATAATAAATAATATGAATGCAGATACCTCATACCTCGCAAATATGAAAACGCTACTTTAACAAACATTTGTGGTTCACATTAGATCTAGGTAGCATTCTTCCCACACAAATGATCTTGAGGCAACGTGTGATGAAGAGTCACATGCTTCAGGCTGCTATCACTTCATATTGAAGGTCATTGCAGAGCTTTCAAATAGTGCTTTGTGGACCTCATGCCCTGAAGCACGAACGACGTGCAGAAATGATGATGGCTCTCGTCTACAGTAAGAAACATCAAAGGAAGAGTCCACAGGGAAAGAACACACACGGAGACGTCATGAAATGAAAGGGGGATGTTTACTCTTTTTATTATGTTGACATAACTCACATGATGTCTTCTCAGGAGAGTGCTTATCTGATGCCCAGGAACAGAGGAAAGCAGCATTTCTGTGAAATGTAATCACCTTCTTATTATAAGCAGTCTAAAAGGTCTTGCAATATATAGAAAGATCTGAAAAGTGTATATAGGAGAGGCTATGATTTGATTGTAATGCTCAGTAGGAACCTAAAAAATTATGCAATACACAATTTCATTAGTCTTCATTAGATTCTGCTCTGTTAAGAGAAGCAGCTGCAAGTTCATCAAGTTTACCAGACCGTTGAATTCTTGAAAGTTGAATCTGAAGTGGAAAAACAAGTCAAAGACAAGGAACTGGAATGCACCAATACCTTGAACATCAAATGAAAAAAACAAAACAAATTCTTGTCTGCACTGATGTGTTTTTGCAGCGTGATTCCTCTGGCACCATTTTACACTGGCTCTTTTATCATGAAAGACTCCTTTTTCTTATTATCATGTCATCTCCAAAATGGAAAAAGATTATTCAATTCATTTCATGGCTTTATTACTGTACCAGCAAGAGTCTGAACCCCCTAATGGAGTAACCAAGAGCAACCTCTCTGTACAATGTAAAGCCCTGGTGTTGTTCATGAGTAATAATACATGTTTCTGATATCATAATGATGAGAATATGTTCTAGCAAAATCATATTCATGCTCTGAACATATAATTGGTCAAGCTCTGACACCATTAGTATTTAAACCAAGGACGTCTATTTAAAAAAAAAAAAAAATCTTGCCTAAATATCACAAAAGCATTTGATTTAAAAAGCCTAACTAATGTTTTTACACACTTCTTACATGGTTTTCAGTGATTTAAATCAGCTGATGCTTCATGGACAAGAAGAACATTCATTTAAAATGCACTGCATCCATATATATACATATATATGTGTGTGTGTGTGTGTGTGTGTGTGTGTGTGTGTGTGTGTGTGTGTGTGTGATCTGACCAGTCATTTCAGTGATGTTGGTTAGGTATAGGAATATATTTTATGTGTGATATAAATACAGGACTTCAATATCAATATAAAACATGGTATATTAAAACATTTGCATTAATACACAGTCACCAGCTCAGTCACCAACTCTGTAACCTGTCTGCACTACACTTCCCAGCATTCCTTCTGGTCCCCACCTGCACTCAGTCAGATCATCACCAGATAATGATTCCCTGCACCTGCACTCCCTCATCAACACAGCCTATAATCAATCTGCATCACCCTCACATCAGTGTCTGGTATCATCAACGTTACTGCTACGTAAACAGTCAGACTCCTTATCTGAACACTCACCTGAGATCGTCCTGTCTTCCGTCTGTCATCCCGATCCAGATCTCCAGTCATCGTGTTCATCCTTCACCTGCACAGTTTCCACTTCATTCTTCAGCAGCTAAGTCTTCATCACCTGTCATCAAGTCACCATCCTTCCACCATCGTCTGGTTCCCGCTGTTGTCCTATCGCTCTGCTTTTACTTGAATAAACCATTTCACCTTACCATCTGTCTGTTCCCTTCTGTGAGTGTGACAGCAGCTGATAGGTCCTTAACTCAATCTGCAATCACATCATTTTCTTGACAGCAGTTTTCAATGACCTGCTGAAAAAAAAATTATAAACATATTCACTGCTCTCACCTCCTCCTTTCGTCGCATTTTTGTGCCATACAGGGATCTGTGTGTGGATGAGTCTCTGATGAAGTGGAAAGGCAGGCTGGCATTTCGTCAGTTCATTCCATGTAAACGACACAGATTTGGGGTATAATTTAAAGATGTCATACCATGTAGCTTTTCTCTGCTTTGCTAGTAAGAGATAAAACTCAGTAACTATATTAACACTAAAACAAACAAGAAAATTGATGTAAAGCATTTAACGTCAAAATATGTGCTTTGGTATATTCATGTTACGTATAACGTATCAGTTCAACTGAACCCTGACTTTACCTGCTGAATGCACTGAACATATTTGCAATGTGCAAAACAGCGCGTTGACAAACAAACAGTAGACATGTGAACGTCCACATTATTGAGCACTGTCCGTTTTATAAGAGAATTTTCATGACATAAAATATTTATTCATATGTATTGCATGCTTGTAAATAATTCTAATTTAAAAAAAAACTAAAATATAGCCTACTCACCGATTGTCACACGGCTGTTGTGGGGGAGATGCAAAGTGCCGTGTGCAAGCGAAATTCAAAGCAGTGGGGGGGGGAAACACAAACATAACCATATCAACCGTAGTCTGTACACGCTAACAAATTATTTGAGAGGTTTTGAATAAAAAATAAAGCGAAATATTCAAACTACTCACCTGCAGGCGGTTATCCTTCGTGTGCGCCATCGTGACTGCGAATGTCACGTGACAAGGTTGATGCGTCTCCATGGAAATTAGAACGTGATTCATTGCATAATAACCATAGACATAATAAATACATATGGCTGCGTTTACACTTGGCATTAATATGCAATCACCTTCATCCGATCAAGCAGATCGGATCATAATCAGGACATGGTGCGTTTACACCTGTCCACATCAAGTGGCTTCTGTATCTGGATAACAGATCGGATCTCGCATTCCCGCGAAAAAAAAAAAAAAAAGGATGGCTCTGGTGCAAAGTCGAATTGAAGTGGTGGGTTTTCTTTTAAAAACAGTTTTCAGTTGGGGTACATTTTACAAATCTCGCAAATTGAGGAGGATGAAGAGGCTGCAAGTAGCCTACTAATAATGTGGATGGATAGATAATGGAATGGAAACGGTACAGAGAAACGTATCCGATAACGTTAATTGCCAGCTGTGGTGGGAAAAATGTGTGTTCTTTACAGAGACTTTGCAAAAATGAATGGTTCTGCAACTTTAGGGTGCGAAAGCAAACATTTCAGTTGTCAAGAAAGGAGGCAGACGATGACTCTTTCTCTAGTTTAATAATGAAAACAATAAAAGAACAGAGGTCCAAGAACACAAGCGCTTCTTATCAGCGTGCTCACCTTACGTGCCTTTTATCTTAAAAAGTGCTTCCCAAAGGGGTGGTCGATTATGATTTCACTTTTTTAACTTTATTTAGTATGTAATGTTGCTGTTTGAGCATAAACAACATCTGCAAAGTTACAACGCTCAAAGTTCAAAACAAAGGGAGATATTTGCTTTTAAAGAAATTGCTTTTTAAGGACTACAACCAGGGGGGTAATCCAGCACCCGGAAAGCGTACCATCCCCGGGGGCCGCCATTGGCTAACAAGCTATCAACTGCTGTTAGCAATCCATTGACTCCCATTCATTTTGGCGTCACTTTGACAGCAAATAACTTTACATCTGAGGCGTTTAAAGACTCTATTTGTCCATTGTTTATTTCTAAAGAAACATGACAATGTATAAAAGGCTCCATTACCTTGTATCTTATGTTATGGCCCCGTAGAAGCAGTTTTTGTAAAAATAGGCTAACGACTGCGTCATAACCACGCGACTCTCTGGAAATTACCATAAAGACAGGAGGAGAAGCTCGCAGTCAATCGGGGGAACGTGGAGGCATAAAATCCGATAAAGTCAAGGGAGAAGCCCATAGAGAGCCCATAGAGAGTCATAAAGTTGCTTCTGCTCCTAGCTCATGGACAGCTCCTACTCATGCTCTCCGTCTCTGCAAGATTCGGAAGGGAATGATTCAGATTTCTCTTGGTACAGCTACTAGAAGACTACTGTCAGACAGGTTGCTCACGTCACATCAAGCTTAGTTTGAGTCTGCTCAGTACGCTCAGCCATCAGAAAGTGAGTGCTTCTAATTTGCTTCACTTTTCTCTGTTGAAGTCTATGGGGTCGCTGTGTCCATTTCTTTTACTGTCTATGACTACAACAAACTGGTAGGGACTACATGACAGTCTGTGTGAGTGCAAGCTCTTGAAGCTCCGCCCTCTGTGCTGGGAGCAGCAGCTCATTTGCATTTAAAGGAACAGACACAAAACAGTGCGTTTTTGCTCATCCTCAAAAAGTTAAAATTTTAACATGCTATATAAAAATATCTGTGGGGTATTTTGAGATAAAACTTCATATACACTCTGGGGACATCAACGACTTATTTTACATCTTGTGAAAAGGGCATTATACCACCCCTTTAAAGTCACATTCACAATACTCTGACATCAGTATATTTGCGATGTACTTCACACTCGACTGTATTGCAAAACCACACAGCTACATGCAGCAATTCCTGGAGAGAGGAGGGGGAATAATGACAGCGGGCGGGGTTTTGTGTGACGTCCACCTGTGAATGCAGACACGATGGCTGGGTTGCGACATGATGCATCCTCGACTACCTCCGAACCTGGACACGCTGATCGGATAACATTCCAATCAGAAGTGAGTTTACACTTATCTTTTCAATGTGTAATGTGGACAACATCCAGATACAGGTCGCTTGTTAATGCCAAGTGTAAAAGCAGCTAGACGCCCTATTGGCCGCTTTGAAAAGTTGCTGCGATACGTCAACGCGTCCACCATATTGCTGAAGGCAAGACTGCGCTGTAAACAAATGCAAGCGGGTGAGCTGCGGTTTTTCTGGATAAAAACAGATTTCAGTGGTTTGTACGTTGTGTAAAATAAAACATAAAAACATAAATATAGACAAAAATAATTAAAATGACAAAAAACATACAAAAAAATCATAAAACTTTAACTAAAAATTAATTGAAAACATAAGATATAAAAACAAATGGTTTAATTTTCCCACTGGATCACTGTATAATTGTATACAAGCCTGTGGCAACATTCAATACACTATTAAATACTATTGTCCTACGTTATAATGCATTATTTGTTTTAAAAAAATAAAAAAATACCCTGAGTAAAATACCCTTACTATGCATTGGGCGTATGTCTAAAAATGGACATTCTGTCACTGTCACACAATCATTTATTTATCGCTAGCTATTTTAGTCTGATTGACTCTGGTGGCCAACTAACGTTACTATTACTAATTAAATAATGACCAAATACAACCAGAAACAAATGTTCATTCTCACTTGTGAAAGGTAATTCCCAGAGACCTGTTTTCAATTGTCCGGTGATTTGTAGGCTTCAGCCCCAAGCAGCACATGAAGCAGGCATTTTTCTCAATTCCCGTTGTGGTGTTGTAGTTATGGGTTGTAGTTATGGGAAAGTTGCCCTCCGCAATATGGCAGCGCCGTTGAGGGCATCTATGTATTATTATGTCTATGATAATAACGGTCGCAGAAAAAAAACTCACGCCAGGCTGCCAGTCTGAATATTTAGAACGTACATGCGAAGGGGTTAATGCTTCTGCATACCAAGACATTTTGGACAATTTCATGCTCCCAACTTTGTGGGAACAGTTTGGGGATGGCCCCTTCCTGTTCCAACATGACTGCGCACCAGTGCACAAAGCAAGGTCCATACCTTGAGTCCTGACCTCAACCTGATAGAACACCTTTGGGATGAATTAGAGTGGAGACTGCGAGCCTGGCCTTCTCATCCCACAGGCACTGACCTCACAAATGCTCTTCTAGAAGAATGGTAAAAAATTCCCATAAACACACTCCTAAACTTGTAGAAAGCCTTCCCTGAAGAGTTGAAGCTGTTGTAGCTGCAATGGGTGAGCCAACTGGATTAAAAATGGGATGTCATCTATTAACCCAAATATAGCAACATTGTCATATCCATTACCAAGCCAAACACTCCAAGAGTTGTCATGACAGAAATGAGACTACATGATTACTTTATACACATGTACTTTGTTATGCAAATTATTATTATTATTTTAATATTGTAAATTGATGCAAAAAACATGTAACAATGAAAAATGGTCACAAGAATGAACTTTATTCTTATATTTTAATTATACATGCATCCAAATACATGAAAATAAGAGATTGTACAGCATAACACAGATGCACAGAACATTTATCACAGTGAGGAGCATTACTGCTGTTCACTCAAATCTAAATTACTTATATATATATATATATATATATATATCTGTAGTGAGTGGCACTTTGGATGATTGGAATTAATGATAATTGTCTAATAACTGTCTGTATATGTGAAACCACTCCAGGTAACCACAAATTATTTTGTGAGTGGGATTCAAGTTGTTTTCTGTTGAAACAGTGAAGGGTTTAGAGATACGTGACTGTCATGGAGAGCCAGCAAACCTGAGCACCTGAGCAGTTAATGTACCACAGAGAGACCGAGAGGACAGATCAGATGACCTCCGGGTCATTTTGACAGCACAAAACACATTGAAGGCACATTCTATTATTACCATCATGAGCACATGTAAGAAGGGTTGACATTATGCTTGAGTGACTGGACAGTGATTTGAACTGAAATGAACTGAACCACTTTGAACCAAAGTGAAGAGAAGTGGATAATAAATTGGCAAAAATCAAGCTGACAAACAACCTAACTGAACATATTTGCACAGTCTGATTTGCAATTACCTACTTACACTTTTAAATTCTGGCTCCATTAGAAGTCAATACAAGACAAGAATCAACTAGCCTACTACAGCAGTCCTACTGCAAATTATATATAATGTAAACGTTTCATAGAATTTACATAGCATGAACAGATTTACATTTAGATTACATATACTTCAAATGTAAGCTGTTGGATAAGTATTTTAACCACAGGAGAAACAGGGCTATTATTTGTCACAAGGACTATATCTTAGTACCTTTAAGGTTTTGAGTCAAAATACCTATAACACTGTTTAGCTCTATAACATCTAATTTAAAACCCTTTTAAATAGAGGTAATATTTCTGATATAACTGATGAGTAACAAAACGAAGTTGTCATTTTATTAGGATGAGTTGTGTTTTATATTTTCATAATTTTGTATATTATATTTAACTTTTATTGCTGTTTTGCTAATTGTTTCATGTTTTATAATCAATGTAGCACTTTATTATTAAAAAAAAACCCCATGGGAAATATTAACTGAAGAAAAATCAACAAAACACCCCTATAATTTCAAAATGATTAACTTATGCAGTGACTGCAGACAGTAAGCAGCATGATGACGAACATTGATTCTCACCCTGAAATTGTATAGCAAATACAAGAAATAAAAAAGCCATAGAATTTAATGTCATTACATTTAAAGGGGCAGTGGTAAATGCTTCAAATGACAATAACTGCAGACCCCCAAATTCAAGTACATGTTCGTGCTTACAATAATATGTAAATTGCCAACATATCCACAAATGCAATTGTGAGGACAAGTCAGAAATATTTATTTAAGCTTTTTATTTTAGTAGTTGCAATTCTTATTTTAATTAGGTAAAACTTGTTTTCTCTGTTGTCTCCGAGTTAATATACAGCATAAGTCATAATATATTTTGATATATTTGATTTTGCAGCTATAGATTTACACACATTATGATACAGGCATATGTGAAGAATTTCTATTCAAATACAACTATTACAAAACTCCTGATGCCTTTAAAGACTCTGAAAAATGTGTTAGTGACATGATACCAGAAATGTTGTCATCCTCTTTGTCATGCTGTTTGAAAAATGTCTACTTAAGGTTTCAAGGACTGTGAATCTATTTTTGTCACAGTCAGTCTGGTTCCATTCTTTTATTTTATGTACTTTATGTTATGTATTAATGTGTGTATAATTTGTGCCATGTTTTTAAAAATTGTAGTCTGTTGCAGCAGTTTTGTCATTGAATTTCATCTTAGGAATCAATAGTGTTGCTCGTTCTTTCTTACCTTCACTGCCAACCACAGAGCACATGCAACAATGTAAACTGCATGCTATATGACATTTTAATTTTACCTATACAACATTAATGTCTAGACAGGCTTTGTTTTGCATTGTTAATTTGACAAATGATTGCACTTGTTTTTCCCATAGGCTTTGATCAAGAGCTCCTCCGTGCCCCTAGAGACTGTGTTATTAAATCACATTGTTCATCGAGGATTATATTGTTCCATAGAACTAAGGCCTCCTTAATTCTCCAACAATATTACAACATCTACATATATTTATAATATCAAAAATTGTCTCATTAGATATTCTATTTTGCATCTTTGTGCCCTGAAGATTTAATTAATATTCCAGCTTTTTTCAAGTTTCAATTTCTAAGTGTTTGCATTATAGAGGATGAGGAGTAAGTAGATGGTATACATCATCACAAAAATCTTATTTTTCATCTAGATCAACAGGGGGTTGGCACATTTTGCTCTCAGACTTTATGAATCGAAAGATTTCTTCTTGTGAAATGACAATCCACCTATAATTTTTTGGTTTGACGCTACCTTGACATTCCAAAAATGTTCCTCAGGCTATAGCAGCAGATGATTTCCTTAAGCGTTTTCCGCATTTCCTGACTCCTGAAAGCGTAAATGAGTGGGTCGATGACAGAGTTGCACATGATGAGGATGAGGTACATGTTGAAATGAGACATGAAGCACATGCAGTAGAGGTTTCTGGGGCAGGAGATCATAAGGATGAGGTGGAGAAAGAATGGAGCCCAGCAGACGATGAAGATCCCGAGAAGAATGGTCAGTGTGACGGCCGCCTTCATGCTGGCTCTCTGGTGGATGGAGTTGTAGCCCGGCAGGGCGGCAATGCGTTTGACATGAGAACGCGCCAGCATGAACATGTGGCTGTAAAGAGAGGCCATGAGTGCTAGCATGATGAAGAACATGGAGACCAAACATACGATGACAGACGTGTTGTCAGAATAGATTATGAAGACTATTCCACAGCCAGTGCAGAAGGTCCAAATCCCCCCAATGATGAGCGCGGCCCGGCGAACTGTCATGATGTTGTGGTATCGTAAAGCATAGAAAATCGTGACGTAGCGATCAACAGCAATAGCTAGAAGACTACACATGGACGCTACCACAGAGATGCAGATCATAGAGTCAAAAACGTTATCCATCTGTCTGATGAAATGGTCCTCCACCACCAACTGGCGGTTAGTGAGCAAGTAGATGACTATGGTCTCCCAGGCGTTGGAGACGCTCACCAGCATGTCGGCCACGGCCAGGCTGCAGACGAAGAAATACATGGGCGAGTGTAGGTTTTTGTTTTTCACTATAGCGCAGATGACCAGGATGTTTTCCAGTAGACTGACAATGCCAAGGATGAGGAACACCTCAGTGGCGATGTTGAGCTGCTCGCATGCTTTTGGCTTGGCATGGGATGAAGTCTCGGTAACATTGAGGAGGTACGAAACAGGACTGGAATTGACATGGATGGCCCAGAGGGAAAGAGTGGTGGTCTCTGAAGTGTTCATCTTGAGGAATTGAATGGGAATGTTGTAGACTTTTCTTGGAGTCACTGTGATGGTGGGTAGGGCATCTTTAACCTGCACAAAATGAAACAAATAATGTTTAATCTAGGAAGAGTTAACTCTTTAGTTTATTTATTGGCATTGATGGTTCCTTGAAGAACCTAAATTACATGGCTCTCTGAAAGGTTTAATTCTGATTGGTCAGGGGCTCAAGCCCCTGCCCCTTTTGTCTCAAAATGTATTGTGCCCCTCTCTGATAAATGTAAATAATAATAATTATTATTATTATTATAAATATTATAATAAATAACAATACACGTATACACCATTGCCACTAACAATAATAAAACAAAAAAATATTATAGGCTATAATGTTTTTTTTTGGCGGAAGCATTTGGCGGAGGTGAAGTAGGCGGAGTTTCCTTTGCAGCGCCTCACACGCAGCAGTTCGCCGCTTCAAACTACACGAGCAGCAGGTAACATTAACCTAATACGGAAAAGTTACATTTATCCTACCATGCTACTGTAAAAGTTGCGGCATCATATGCTTAACGATAATAAAAGTATAACTCGATTTCAGCTGCATTCTGAGTCTGAAAATGTCATTCGTTTTTATCCAAGGCCATAGCAAGTCTTATTAGCTTTGGGAAATACATCTAGTGAAAGGAAATTTTAAGTCCATGTCCAACTCTAAATTGTAAGGAATTTATATCTTTAATTTCATAGTACACTTTACAATAAGGTTCATTTGTTTATTATTCATATTAACTAACATTAATTAATCATGAGCAAAACATGTGTTAGGCTACAGTAGGCCTATTTGTTAATCTTAGTTAATAATAATATAACTTTTAATTGTTTGTTAATATTATGTCACAGTCAGTGCATTAACTAATGTTAACAAATACAACTTTTGATTTTAATAATGTTTTGGTAAATGCTGAAATTAATTTTAACTAAGATTACAGTTTTTCTCGATTGCTTAAACACTATAACCAGGCTTTTGAACTAAAATTTCAAAACCATAACGCCATTTATCAAAAAGCACACCCATTTCCCTAAACTATAAACACTATTCCCTGTTTTTACACATGAGTCAGATTTGTTGAACTGTCACTGCAAAACTCTACACACAAATCCCTTCATTTCTCATTGCTTAGACCATGTTGTCATTTAGAAAGCACTAGCATTCAAAATTGTTCACTCAAGTCAGCACAGCTTCAGCTCAGTTAGCACACAATTACCCAAGTGGAAACACTAAGAGTCAAAATTTAACACACATCAATCAGAACCTTCAATAGATATATAAAAGGGCCCAAATCAGTTTATTGCGTTTTGGAACAATGGATCCAGAAAGACATGAAGGAAGAGGGATAAGAATGAGGAGGAGGAAGGGCAAGGACAAGAAGACAAGCAGTCTCAGATGAAATTCAAGCCACTCTAGTTGCCCATGTGTTAGTCAATGGTGTGACTATGAGGGAGGCTCGGCTACGAGTAAGGCCAAATTTGAGTCGCTTTACCGTCGCCTTGAGAACCTTCAGGGAGGTGTGGTGGCAAACAAAATTCTATCACTGAATAAGAGACAAACATTTCCAATAGTCTTTGATGAGGTTTATTTTCTTGCAAGAAAAGGCCAGCAGTCGTACAGTCACACAGAGTGGCTGCAGAGTGTGACAGTGAAGGGAGGGCATCCTTTCTCCTTTATAGTCTTGACTCCCAGAATGTTATCTTTCTAGGCAAATGATGGTATTTCAACCATATGTGGAACATTCTTAGACGTATCCATCATATTGTATCCTTGAGTGGAGACTCTCTTGTCACGACCAACACTCTTTACCAATCCAATACAATTCGAATTCCATATTAGAATATGGTTTGTGTGTGCTCTTTTACTGTCATATGTTGGTCACACACATCTTACTGTAACTAAATATAAAAAACAAATTAGAGGAGAGAGTAAAAAAAAACCAGAAAAAAAAAAAACCTGGAAAAAAAAAAAATGTGTGTGTGTGTTTTCTGTGTATGAATAAAAATGTGCCAATGTATCCACTGGTTGTGTCTTTTGTGTTCATCATGTGAAAAGGTTTGTGATGGGGGGAACCACAAGCAACATAACTTACCAGTTTTGGAAATGTTGTTTTGAATTTATTGCACCAGTGTGTTAGACTATGTTGTAGTGTGTGTGATTTTGAGGGCTTGTGTGTCCTGTCTGAGGGCAAAGTTTGGGTTTTCAGCAAGAGTGAATGGTTTTGAGTGTAGAGCTTCATTTTGACCTGAAAATAGGATGTTTGGGGAATTGGGTGAGACGCTATGGATTTGTGTTTATAGTTTTGAGAATACGAGGCTTAGTTTCATGAAATGTGTTTAAGCAATCGAGAAAAACTGTAATAAGTGCTGTAGAAGTGCAGTTCATTATTAGTTCATGTTAACAAATTTCACTAATGAAACCTTATTGTAAAGTGTTACTGATTTCATGATAGCTAACACTTTCATGAATACATACATACAAAATTTATAACTTCAACATAACTAAACATGAATTCCTCATAATTACATATATTCTCTGTTTTGTTTGGTAAAGTAAATAATATTTAGTAATATTATCATAATTTCCCTATTTTTGTTTGATATGTTATGCATTCTATTTGTATCAACGTCTTTTCATTTGTAATGAAGAGAGGCTCTCTGACCTACTGCTGCTCTCTCCATCGAGCGAGATATTCCAATTAATTGTGAGGAAGTCATTAAAATAATTAAAACACAACAGACAGACGGGCACTGCTTTAAATACAGGTGATTTATTTAATAAATAAATGTTTTTTAAAAAAAGTGCCCTTTTTGGTCCTTCCACCCCTGCCCCTGAGGAGGTCTATGCACGCCACTGTTCAGTATTAATAGGTATATGGTATTATTGTTGCTAGAATGATTGTTTTTTACACTATAGTGGATTCCAAGATAATAAACAGGTAAGATTTTAAAATAGTTTCTTCTCAAATCAATGTTTCATGTCCCTGAAATTACTGATGTGGTGAAAAGCTGCGTAATACATGATATGACTACATTATCCCTTAATGTCCATTTTGTTTGAACTTGTTCTTCTTGTTCTAGGCTCTAAGCTGCTTGCTTTGAACTGTATTTCTTCACAGAAGCTTTGCATTCAATGAGGTAATCAAATATTTCAACTCAAATTAGTATTTTGTGTCTAATTATTTATCATCATGTCGGGGCCCTGATCACCCTGTCAGGTTTTAAAGTTTTTCTTTTGCTATTTTTCGCAAACAGACGACAACCTTGTCAAAATGATCCCTGTTCATACGGATACACGAAAACGACTAAAAACACACATGGCAGGCCAGTAGTTGGCGATGTCCCTTTGTAAAGAAACCCTATGTGCCTATAGAATGAACAAGTAATACGCATGTCAGGAATTAGGAAAGAGGACCAAAATTGATTTTGAATAGCCATCTCAAAGTTCTTAAGGGACAAAAAAAGTCTTCACCTTTGCAAGTGCTCTTATATGAAAGAAACTAGATTTTGATTGACCACAGAACTGACATGTATATCAAACTTAAGAGAATTATCCAAGTATACTCCCAAGTTTTTTACACAATCGCCCTATCGAAATAAAAAACATGTTTTAATGGGCTGGGAGGAATATCAGTCAGATTATATCAGATTGATAGAAGTTCAGAAAGTGGGCTCAAGTCAACACTCGTCCATAGGTTTCGGTAATGCATAGTGCTATACATCAAGACCACATGTGGCAAAAAAGTAATTCAGAATAAAAGTCTTATTAACTACTGATATGGTGTTAATCAAAGCAATTTTCAACTTTACAGATTCATTGTTGACTTGTGAAGCACGACAAAGTGAACAGAGTTGCTGTGATATAAAAATATACTTTGAGCTTAACAATGTGAGTTCCTGCACCTCCGATAAATGCAAGGAAACTGTTACCCAGTCATAGCAGTGGGCATTTACTTTCAAGTCTTGAATGCAGCACGACTTTCAAAATGGAGTGTTAGTTAATGGAGCGGTTAGAGAGGTTTGTTTATATCCTTACATTGAAATCTAATTTATAAAAGTAGTGAAGCTTACCTTAACAAACCTCACTAAAGAGCATATAGATGACAAAGAATAGGGATCCATTCAGGATGAAAAACAAAAAGCATGCATGTGTCTAGTAACAGAAACTATTGACTAAATATGGCCTTTTAAATAACCAGACCTTTCAAAACCAGACCCAGAGGACACCTAATTACGGTTATGAATTCTTGCCTTGCACTAATTCATCATCTCTCGCTTTATTCTCAGAGATAACACTTTAAAAGGTAGAAAAAACATGATCATGCTCCAAGGTCTTCAAGCTACTGTGCGACATGAAATCTAAGCACTAAACACATCCTCAAAAGCATATGATCATCTGTTTCGTGACGGATGGCCAGTAGGCTTTTGAAACAAGCCCATTGTTCATAAAAACAGCCCTGCAAGTAATGTATCAGTGAATTACTCTTCCTGTAAAAGAGAAGATTTATTGTGCCTACTGGTGATCATCGGTCAGGTGTCTGGATGAAGGGTCTTCTATCTGAATGTGTGCGCCAGAAGTCATCTACTATCTGCTGATAACTGTACGGCAAATGAGTCATTGCCTGGACAGACTAAAGAGCTTTAGAAAACAAGAAAGTAAGAACTACACAGTTTTACAACTTACTCAAATGACTGTAATGATGGGCTGATGGTGGGAGAGCAGAAAATAATGAGTGTTCTGGGTTGGACACAGAAATACTGAAATGATAAAATCGTTTTACAGGTCTTTGCTTCCTACTAATGACTTGTGATTTACTTTAAAGTAAAATGTTTAATTTGATATTATTACAATATCAAGAATGTCACGAATATGTGTGTGTGTGTGTGTGTGTGTGTGCGCTGTATGCAGGCATGAATAATGCCTCAAATTATGTGGCTTGTTGAGGTGAGGTGAAAATAGGTACAAATCTCATAGATTTACATTGACAGATATGGGACACACATCTATGAGGAGGTGATAAGCAACCACCCAGCACAGCCAACAGCATACTAATGCAACCTAAAAAGGCTTAGAACAATGTATTCAATTAAAGAATATGGTGTATAACAGTGTTATATTTTAAAGACTATATCCTAACTAAGGCCATCTGCAAAATGCACTGTGACTCACGCTCATAAACTTGGGTGAACTTGATTGAGTGTGAGACAGCAACAGTGTTTCAGTCCACCAAAAATTTCCCCCGGTACATCTTGTAACATCTTCATTGTGCAAAGTAGCTGATTTCATTTTAATAGGTGACTGCTAAACATCAAATTAAATGCATGTTCATAATGAATGTGATTATGACAAGACTTGTTCCTGGAGGTTCATTCATTATGTACCCTTGCAATCAGAGGGAGAGGGTGTTGATCCATGTCTGTCTTGCTGATGGTAAGCCTTTCAACAGGTTTAGTTGTTGAAAGCTAGTTATAATGCATATGGTATAATGTAATTTTAATTTATTCTAATCTGATGGACATTTGACACATTTTCAAAGTTGAGGCAGAGGTAATTAAAATGATAACTTGCCGACATTTCACAACTGTAAAATAATGTCAAATAAAATGAAATGTTTCTGTGTGAATACTTCCATTGCAAACTTTAACAATGTCACATAAAAAAAACAATAATAATGAAATGGAAATCCCTGCGGGTCCCAGGTGGCAGATAAAAAGAAAATCTGGGATAGATTCTAGCCTGGTCCAAACACCAATATCGAGATCTGACATTTCAAAGGATTTAATGCATTTTTTTTCCCCATGTGTGCCATCATTGATAAAAGCAAAGCCCACCAACTCCCATTTATGCAAGGACTTATATACATACTGTTGATCCAAAGCTCAAATATAAATTTTAGTTTGAACCATGATTCAGTGGCTTCCTTACTATCTTTTCCATATTCCAGAGCTTCAGCTTAAGAACACAGCCATAGCAGTGGGCTGTTTTCTTTAGTCCCTTCTCTAGTGTTATTGTTGTGTTATAGTGTGTAGTGCTTTATTTTGAACATTTAGTGCTTTGAACATTTTGTTGCAACTTCATTTCATTATGTTCAATCAACTTAAATTGGTAAAACAATAGAATAGTTTCTAAGTTTTTGTTGTTACCATTTTGCTGAAGAGTGGAGCTTAATTGTCTATAACATGTTGTTTTTAGTTATTTTCTAACACATGAACTTAATATGATCTATTAAGTTTGTTCAACAAAGCATGAGTGTTTAAATTAACTTGTTTTAGTCTTTTTGTATGGTCCTAAACAGTGTTGGGGGTAACGCACTACAAGTAATGCGTCTGGCATAATCAGATTACTGTTTTCAAGTAACAAGTAAAGTAACAGATTACTTTTGAATTTACAACAAAATATCTGAGTTACATTTTTTAGTAAGTAACGCAGTTGCTGTGTTTTCCCATTTATTGACTGACACTTTCTTATATGTCCCGATGTTGAGAGAAATCTGTGTAAACATGATGGTTATTGTGGTTCTAGACTAAATGTGAGCATGCATTTACTCATCTCACTTGCACAAAGACAGATTAAGTATTTCATCTGTCAAATGTAAGTACTTTACAAAAAAAAAAAAAAAAAATGAAGTAATGCAATTAGTTAAAAAAAAAATTAGGAAGTAACACAATATTGTAACGCATTACTTAAAAAAAAGAAAAAGAAGGTAACTTTCCCCAACACTGGTCCTAAACTAATCATGTGGAGATGTTTTCCTTAATTTAATTAAGTGAATTAAACTTCAACTATTTTTGAGTGTAGAGTGTCAAATGTAGTCCATTTCATGTTTTTAAGAGTTCTCCAAAAGATACTGTCAAAAAACATGATTAATTATGCCTCTCAATGCTGCCAGATGGTGTAGATACAGCATCTTCGAGCTGGGAATAGCAGGGCCATGCTGACCAGCAAAATCTTGACCCCTTAAAAAGAAGCACTGGAGCATGCTACCATGTTATTAAATTGCATCTAGATTTAACATATCTATGTTACATTCTAGCAAAATTCATTACCTTAAAATTCATACATTTGGAAATTAATAGTTGTGTATATTAGCACAAAATTGCAGAGATGCACAACTTTGAAAATCCACTGTAAATATCTCATTTCTCATTTCAAAGCGGCATGACATGCAATGACATCCTCTAGTTCTCAAAGAAATGCTTTAATTTGGGGAAATCATTATCTTGGCTATGTTTTTTTAGAATGGTAGAAGAAACCAGTCAAATTAGAGATTCACTGAATGGAGATAAGCATAGATAGCATCTATTCCTCAGGCCACATTTATATTGTACATTTAGTTGTCAAATAAATCTTTTTCACATTTAAGATAAATGGATTTCCCTGCTTTTGTGTTTTTATTTTTTTAACCCATTGGACAACCCTACTCCCTCTATTATGGAAAAACAAACTCTAAACCTATGTTGGCTATGTGTAGATCAATTTGCTGATTATCAAAATGATTTATGTTTGTTCAAAAATATAGTTTGCTTAGATTTATCTGAAGCACTACTAAATACAGAGTGGAAAAGTGTGCCCTTGAAGAGCATTTCCCAGAAGAAGGAAACATCTAAAATGAGATCTCTTTAACATCTCAAATGTTTCTCCTAGACAAAAATTAGGTTACTTTAACATCAAATGGAGACTTTTACTTGAGTCTCCTGCTTCTCACACTAGTCTCCAAAGACAAAAATTCTAAAACTCGAAGAGATCTCAACAACATCACACACTGTGCTCAGATTTTTCTCCTTAGCTAGAGAACTGGTGGTCTCACATTTATCTCCACTAAAGATTCAGAAGAAACCTCAACAACGTCACACACTGTGCTCATACGCACCAGAATCAACAAGATGGACAAATATTATTGGTATGATACGTTTCTTGCTGAAACTCTGATTGTATATAAATAATGGCACCACAACTACACTCTTAAAAATAAAGGTGCCAGGAAGAACCAAAAAGGGGGTTTCACAGCGATGCCATAGAAGAACCTTTTTTTAAATCAAATGTATGGGAAACACAAATTTAGATTGAGACTGATGGTGAAGAACCCTTTTATAATCTAAAGAACCTTTTGGCGCTACAAAGAACCTTTTGTGCAATGGAAAGGTTCCTTGGATGTTAAAGGTTCTTCATGGAACCATATACCCCAACAAAGAACCTTTTAAGATCCTTTATTTTTAAGAGTGTACCACTTCAGAAGCGGTTTCTGTGCTGCTTTTATGTTGTTAAGACAACATTAGCTTGAACACAGGTGTATCCAGTTAATTGTTCATTGCACTGTAGGTTAAGCATTAGACTTTCATTATTAGACACACAATATTAAAACTGTAAATAAAACATGGAAATAGAAAAATGTAAAGACAACTTAAATGTTCAAATATTAAATAACTTTAAAACAGTTTTAGTATTTTTCTGCATATCATTTGAGAACCACTGTTTTAAACATAAATAACTAAATAAAACCAAAAGTTAAAATCCATAAAAGCTAATTTGCACAGAAACCTAAAAAAGAAAAACACCACGGAAAGAAGGTGAAAGTGCAATGCAGTTATTTAAATGGGTGTGTATAGAGTTTCGGGCTCCTCATTAGAAAGGAGTGTTTTGACAGCAAACATATTCTATTCACTCCTGATCTCCCCCCTTTACTCTCTCTCTCTCTCTCTCTCTCTCTCTCGCTCGTACACCTGAGGGACATCATCTGCATTTTAACTCATCCCACATTAATTAAGATCCTCATTAGTTCCTATGAAAGGAAAATATTTCATTCATTCACACAAACATTCTTTTGCAGGGATCCCATTGGTTTGTTCTGCTCTACGTATGAAGCACATCTAATTCATGGAGGCCTATGGGACGCCACAGAAAGACTGCAATTGATCAGCCAGTATTGTACAATTTCTCAATGCAATGAATGAAATTCAGAGATAGATTCCTTTTATGGTCTCATGGCCTGTTCTCAAGGATGAAAGCTTGTAACACACATTTCTTCTGACAACGGCAGAGATCGTGCTGTCTGCAGTGCGCTGGAGGATGAGTCACTAGCTGGAGAACACTGATACGACCTCCAAAGTAGACAAACACTGATGTTTTTCTTTAGTTTTATTTATGCAAAACTTTTATGATGTGTGGTTAAATAAGCATCCTCTGGGCCACTCCTGTTGTGGTTGGAATTTGAACTCGAGTCTTTTTAAGCTCAGGCACTGACATGCTAATTAAAAGTTAAAATGGAGCCTAAAAGGATTGAAATAAAGCATTTATAAAACTTTTCCTGACATTTTTAAGAAGTGGGCTTAATAATTGTATTGGTTATGCACTTAAGTGTACTTCAGATCTTAAAGGTGCAGAATGTGATTTTTGAGAAACAGTTGATATTTGAAATCAACCCAAACAAACACACTCTTCCCTTCATTGCTCCGACCCCCAAAATGCACAAACAATCAATGGTGTATTTATAGCTGAAGCGAAGCAACATAATGAACATACCGTACACAACAAGAGTATACATGCAGGAGTTTGTTGTTAGTCACCAGCACAGCTCCAGACAAACAATGACTGTCCTGTTACAAGCTACAGCAAATATTCTATGAAACAGCAAAACTAATGTCACTTACATATGGAACAGAAACAACATAACCTCAACATGCGTTTTAGGCTTTCCCGCTCCCGCTAAATTATTTTAGCCTGATAACATTATCAGTTTCACCTTGAATTAACCTCAACGTACATGAATGTGTCATATGAGAAGCTATAATAACCGTTCTGTGCGTCATCCGTTTCAGATCATCATGTTATGAAAG
Organism: Abramis brama; assembly: GCF_963993115.1. Classification (NCBI taxonomy): domain Eukaryota; kingdom Metazoa; phylum Chordata; class Actinopteri; order Cypriniformes; family Leuciscidae; genus Abramis; species Abramis brama. Next base: position 26,047,272 of record NC_139974.1, read on the forward strand.
CACAGAGATCTCCTCACATTTAATGCCTCATTCTTGTGGTGTGCTGGCGCCATACACTCTGAGCTTGTTTAAGATCAATGTTTGTTTGTTTGTTAGATGAAACCTTAGAATATTTCATAATGAATGCATTTACTTTCTGTTGTCTTTTGTTGTTGATAACCATAAGAGCAGCTTGCTTTCTAAAGAGAGCTTCAAAATGTCCTGGTGTGACACTTCATGATTAAAAGATGAAGGGAACACCTAGTGCTCCTCCAATCTAATAACGCTGAGACCACGTTTCTGAGTGGTTGGATAATGAACCGATGTCTTGTTTCTTTTCAGTCCTTAACCCCTCTGGTTTTGCTGTTGAATACAGAAAGGGAAAAGCCAGACATAATAGAATGGATGGATCACACAGATGTTCTACAGAAAGTCTTTAGAACAGGCATGAAAAAAATGGTAATCAAGGTACATTTCTATCCAAAACACTTTAAGGTGTGCTCATGAGTTTTTGATGGAAACTGCAATACATACATCTTCAAGTCGCACTTGAATTTCAAATAACATGCAACAGGGATAGACAAATAGCTGCTGTTATGCTGCTATTTCTAAGAAATGCAAGTAAAACACAGAGACATTCAAGAGACTATTTCCACTAAACTGTTTTCTGAAAACTTGATTTCAGAGTTGGGCCACAACATCTGAAAACACTGATGTCATGTCTGTTCTAGGTTATGGTTAATGTTCATGTTTTGTGATTTCGTCTTCCCCTCATGTGATCTTTGTGTTCCCTTCATGTGATCTTGTCATGTGGTTCCTTTGGTTCATTGTTTTGATTGCTTTCAGGTGTGTCTTAGTCATTAGTCCATGTGTGTATAAATTCATATATTTTACAATTTAACTATTAAAAAAAAAAAAAAAAAAAAAAAAAAAAATCTGGACTGTATTTTCCAAACTAAAATGACAGTGTTATATTTGAATTTGTTCCACCTGTAAAAAAAGAAGACATTATAGAATTTTTTTTAAAAAGACCACTTATTAAAGAAATAAGTATATTCTTTTATATATATATATATATATATATATATATATATATATATATATATATATATATATATATATATATATATATGTTTATATTTATGTTTATATTTATATATAATATTTCTTTTATTTATAAAATATTAATATAATATATATTATATTTATAAAGTGCAAACTTAATGTTATGTTTTTTGGACCCTTAATTACAGTTAATTAAAAGTGTATTATAGTTCAAATTCATGCTAAACGCAATTAGCTGAATTTCAGAGTACTGTTCTGTCTCATATAGAATATAATTATTTAGTACATCTTTGTGTAATTTCATAATTAATTAATCACTGGAATATGGTTAAAGTGTACTGCCGAATGTCTTTTTTATGGAAACTTGAATGTAATTTAATTAAATATATTTGTAATTACACATTTGTAATGATGAAGTTGCAATTTAGTACACTTAAAATATATTAACTTTAAATTAAACTGAATAACGCTACAATTCAGCACAAAAAAAGATTATTAAAACATAATGATTTGAAATGTCATAACGAAAGAAAAAAAATTATGTTATTACAAAGTGCTCTTTTTAAAAGTATACTTAAGGCACGTCTAAGTCTACATTAATCTGATTCTGGATTCATTTGAAAATGGCGATATCATTTCAAAACACTCCCTTTCCACACTAGTGTTTTCTCAAAGTTGCTCATCCACACTACATCCACACTGAAACATCTGAAAATGCTTAAATCGTCTTAATGTGTGTGCGTAAAACGTAATAAAAGCTCACAAGATGATACCAAGAGAGCAGGCATAGTAAAGTTATTGTGCTATTCTGCACAAACATTTTATTAGCAAAATATCCCACCACTCACTGTAGCATCCAGGTTGCACTCAAAATCGTATGGTCTAAAATGCAATTGTCATCATGTTTTTCCGCATGACAGCAATTGCTAGTAAATTTTCTGTCATCTTTGCAGGAATGTAGTATGGAATTCCAAAGCTGTCAAAATAATAAATAAATAAATAAACAGATAAATAAATATGCGATGTAAAAAGAAAAGAAAAAAAGCATATATAAATACATAAATAAATATACATAGATACAAAAAAATTAGTATTTATACTTGTATGTCCTCATTTATGTAAAATGGCATTTTTTCACATTTATATTTTTATTTATTTATAAATGCATTTATTTCCACTTTTATTAATGTATGCATTTATGTCTACATTAAATGCAGACATAAATGCATACATAAATAAAAGTGGAAATAAATACATTTATAAATAAATAAATAAAAATATAAATGTGACAACAAAGTAATCTATAAATAAATTTGAAAATAAATACATTTTATTTATTTTCACATTTATTTATTTATAGATTTCTTTGTCTGTATGGTAAAGAGGGGGCATTTTATCTCAGACATAGCATGTTTCACCAACTGCGTTTACATGAGCACATGAGCTTTTGTTTGATTGAAAACAGAATAATTACAATTGAGGATTTAGCCTAGATTTAGACATGTGATTAATCAGTATCTAAGAGCAGCATCTTTGAAATATGCATTGTTTCTGAGCTCGTTTGCTATGTCTGAGGTAAAACACGCCCCCTCATTACCATACAGACAAAGAAATCTATAAATAAATGTGGAAATAAATAAAAGTGAAAATAAATAAAAGTGAAAATAAATAAATGTGAAAAAAATGCAATAATACATAAGGAAATAAATGTATAAATGCTCGTTTATTTATGTATTTTACATTTCTTTGTATATTTATTTACGTATTTATTTGTTGTTGTTTTTTTGTTTTTTTTTTGTTTTTTACATGTCTTTGTATATTTATTAATGTATTTATTTATTCATTTATTTTGGCAACTTTGGAATTCCATAAATGAAGGTTCTACAAAGGAACATTTATGAAAACACTATGAAAGTAAATAGCAGGGACAACAATGCCAGTATAACCAGAGATTTGTCAATCATAGACATAGAGCCAACACGTGTCATCGCATTCGAATACCTCCGTTTTCACACATTACAACATGAAAACTGCTTTTTCAAATTTATCCACTGGAGAACATTTTCAAAAAGCTCCGTCTTCGTTGACAAAAAAGGTGTCTCAGTGTGGACAGAAAGCCAAAACAGACAGAAAAAGGCTGTTTAATGGCGTGTTCCATTATGACAATTTAGATATCTCCTGGTCAATAATAGTAAAAATGTTTAATAGTTTTTGTCATTGTTACTGTTGGCAAGACTTATCAAGACACATAATGCATGTGCCTTTACACAAACAGTACTTTCACAACTAAACAAATTCAGCATGGCAAAATGTGTAACAACTAGCCCTGGTCTCCTCTGTATATTGGTTCGAAGAACAAGAAAAAATGCGATGTAACAAGTCATTGTACAGACTTATAGTTTTTGAACATTTGTTGTCAAAAGATTTTACAATAGAGAAAATTAAATGCACCAATCCAACATTTATTTACTGAAATAATGTATAAAATAATAGATGGAATATCACAAGCTACATTTGCAGCAATGTGCTATATATTTGCTATTTGGTAACAAATTGAGCATCTCACAATCCTCCTAAAAATGTCAAGGAAGGACACAAATTCTGGCCATTTTTCTTACACAACACTAAGGGAACACAGAGTCTTTAAATGTAGTGTGGCATTTATCAGTGTTCTGATGCAGTCATCTGTAGACTTTTGTGGGATCTGTGTTCATTCCCCATGGCTCATTAAAGCAGGGAGTGTCTGAGCCAGGCCTGTGGATTTAAACCCCACGCCAAATAAACGTCTTCGGCTATGTGTGTGTTTATTGCTTTTTCTATTAAATAATCTCAGAGGATCCTTTTGACCTTCAGTCAAGACTTATGTTCCTGCTGAGGTTTTGTGTCCATGCACCACTGCAGTGGGCACACACACACACACGCAGAGAGAGATGTGGCATGATCCATGCACACACACACCCACGCAGCTCTGACTCAATCACAAACACGCTCTGCAATGCCGAGCACTGGATGTGTCCCAAAACCTATTGATCTGCCTACTTGCATTTTAGGCATCAGAGGTGCTTTCCAAGTCAGTAAATCTCACATTCTAAAAATCTATTTATGCACTACTTATAAAGACAATACAATACAACAACAACAAAACAAAAAAAAAAAAAAAAAACAACCCCGACTCAGATCGCACCTAGCCAAAATGCTGTCTTTTAGCACTAAAAAATGACAAGTGAGAGATCATTGTTGTGTCAATATCAATTGAAATATAAAAATAAAAATAAAAAAAGTCAATTCAGCAGTTCAAATCAGCCCAGAATTCCCTGTGCAGCATTTTGCATGTAATTTTTGTACTGAAATATTTAGTAAAATTATGGTTCCAGCAAGTCACCTTTTACATTCATTAAGTTTACATTAACATTATGTTTTTACAGTAGAGTACTTTCATTGCCATTTTTTCATAATTTAAGGAACTATATGGCTGTTATGGCTAAGTTACATTGTACAATGTTCATTCGTAGCATCTGGCCGTACATTGTTTTTTTTTTGTTTTGTTTTTGTAAAAACAATTAGGTAATGCATTATTTTACACATCTCTTACTTCAGTACTTACTATCAAAACAGTAATATACACAATCTAGCAACTAACCCTAAACACTACTCCTAACCCTAACCCTTTAGATGTTAATTTATACTACTTATTGTATAATAACGCTTTAACAAGGACACCTTGTACAAAATAAAGTGTGTATACCTAAGCCTATATAGGCCTAGTTTAATACTGAATGATTTTAAACTGAATGTCACATCACTGATTTACTCGCAAACAGAGATTTTAGCGATAATCGATTCAACTCTTTCATTTAAAACAATTGTTTTGTTTAACTCATGCTTTAATCGTCAACTCCCCCAAAGCCGCTAAGACTGCGGTGAGAAGCGAGATCAGCAAGTGAATAATTAATATTTAAATGATTCTAAACGCCATGAACAATGCTACAGTTTGTACATAATGTGCATACAATTAGCCTATTGATAGGCCTAAATCGCGATTCGTTTTCTGTTTTAGTCTGTATTGATAAGGTCTTTGGACAATTTACATGTTTTATTTGTGTATTTATCAATACCGTAAGCCTATAGTAGTCCAGTTAACGAAGAAGCAGGTCTAAGCGTGAACTCTGTGAACGTCATTGGTCATTCAGTGCGGACAATGTAGAAAAGTGAGGAGAACCAGACGAGAGTTGCATATGCCAATCCTACTGTACTACTTCAGGCATATCTTTAAATGGAAGACATAGTAAGAGTATCCTGTTTCGAATTTAGCCACTGCAATAGATCCAGCGATTCACTACAAAACGATCAAATTGAGTAAGTTGCGCGTCGGAACATGTTGCTTTAAGAAGCTTGCTCGCTATTTGAGATAGCTGTAATCCACAGCCACGCCGTGACTTACTGAAGCAACACCCTCAATTTTAGCAACACTATTCCCACTTAAATCCAAAAAAACAAGATGAAAACAATCCGGTTCATAAGCTTTACACAACATCACTAAACAAACAGCAGAAAATGCCGGTTTAGTTCAATTACAGCATATTTTATGTAAGCTATATATTAGTTACATGTTGGAGAGTTATCATTTACAACAGTAAACTACTACATTCAACATTTACAACAACATGATAGCAGGGTTCCTTCTTATGATACATGTATAGGACATAATGTTGTGCTTTCAGGGTTTTCCACGTTTGAAAAGTTACAAATAGTCTTTTATGTCATTAAATGACAGTAAACTATACGCGCTGTAGGGTGAATCCTGATGAATGAACATTAACTAGATTTCAGCACTAGTCGGTGGACAGCGACGAATTAATGATCTAATCATTGTCACTTATTCAGTAAATGAATGGATGGATGAAATAGGCTACAGTCTGATGTAGTAAACCCGCCATGCAAATTTCACATGATTTACAAGCTAACTAAACACATTAGGCTATTCAGCATCTATCGGTGCTCTATCCAAACGAGATGGTGGCGTCTTTAGGCTTCTGACATTGTAGAAACAACGAATGAGCGAGTAAATATATTAGCGCAGTGCAACGAAAGAACAAAAACGATATTTGTCAGAATAATGTTGCATAAGTTTTGATGGGACGTAGCGCGCCTCAGACACATTTAGGATAGATAGAAATGACAAAGCTGAAGTTCAGCAATTGACTCACTTGTTTGGAGAAGGAGTTGTCTGTGCTGAATCTTATCACCGCTAAGAATTTCAAAGACTGTCTGTTTATTTCAGTCCAGAGCCGTTTATTCGCGCTGGAGGAGGATGTTTGAAGATCTCCATGAAGAACGCGGCTCTGCTGCATCAGATAAATATATAGGATCGGGTAACAGCGACAGCTCCACCTCCAAAGCTTCTGAAGCGCCTCTAGACCCCATACCACGCTGAACACAAACCAGGATTCATTAAACACTGCAATGAAACTCAAAGTCTCTGTTTTACATATTGTAAGACCAGAATACTTGCAACATAAAAAATAAATAAAAATAATCTTATTAATTTATAGTCCAAACACAGGTCTAAACCTGTGCATATGTATAATGAAAATATACGCATATATATATATATATATATATATATATATATATATATATATATATATATATATATATATATATATATATATATATATATATATATATATATAAAGCAGGAATAAAATTCAATTGAGATTATTCATTTTAATTCTTGTTTAAAAATCCAGTTTTATCAGTCTATAATCAACACGTTTTTCTTATACCATTTGTGACACCAAATGTAACTGCAATAAATGATAAATAAAAATTTTGAAATAATAATAATAATCCAAACAATTTTCTTTATTGCCAACATGTTGAATAAAAGAAGCTGAAGAAGACTGCAGGGGATACAAACAATTCAGTCACTGAGAGATTACTGTGGAGTCAACAGAGAAAATGAATTCAAAATGGAAATTGATTTGTTTTGATCATTTAAAAGTAGACATATAGCTGGCAAAACGCAAAGGACTGACTGCAGCATTTCAGTGGGGCAACACAATAATTTGCATTATTTCTCTCTCTCTTCCTCTCTTCCCTTTTTAAACTTATTTGTATCTGTAATAAAATCAATTTAAATAATAAAATAAAGCCTGCTGTAGACTTTGTTGCTTAATTGCTGCAATAAATGTAATTTATTCAATTTGCTGGCAAAAATACATCACCATTTTTTTTATTTTTTTTTATTTAGGTATCTAAAACAGCCAAATCTATTATAAATTTCTCTTTACTTTCCCCCAAATGAATTGGAAACATTGATTTGTTTACCCCTGGGTGGGCAGGGCCTATCTTGTAGACTGTATTGTTCAATTCACATTTCAATTCGCATTTATTTGTATCGCTTTTCACAATACATATCGTTTCAAAGCAGCTTTACAGAATGTGTCCATTACAATTTAGAGTGATCTGTTGAGGTGACTGTGTCCAAGTTATGTATTTCAGAAATGTACATACAAATCACACAGTTAGCTAATAATGTATTAATTTAAATAATGTATTTATTTAAGGCAGAAACAATAAGATTATTGAAGTAATGAATTTATGTTAACAAATGATTAGGATACACAGAAAAAAATTTGCATTTGTGCATGTTGATTCAGAGCTTGCTTCATCTGAAGTCCTCGCAGGAGTTGGCACTCTCTTTTCACAGGTGTTGGGACATCTGAAGTCTTCATAAGAGGCTGGATACAAACTGGATATACTCTCTAGTTACCTCAGGATGGGCATCCCGAGATAAAACAGAAAAGCAAATGGAAAATAATTAGCATAGCTGCTGATAATAAAAGATAATCATGTGCATTTGATCTGATATAACTGGAGTATAAGGTTATGAGATGCATTATCTGAATGTTTGGCTAAAGAGATGTGTCTTTAATCTAGATTTAAACTGAGAGAGTGTGTCTGAGCCCTGAACATTATCGGGAAGGCTATTTCAGAGTTTAGAGGCTAAACATGAAAACGCTCTCCCTCCTTTAGCTGAATTAGATATCGCCCCAAGTTTTGTGATCTTAAAGAGTGTGATGGATTGTAGGGCGATAGAAGTTAAGTTAAATACACAGGAGCTACACCATTTAGGGCCTTTTAGGTCAGTAGCAATAATTTGTGATTGATATGGAACTTAAAGAGATGATAAAATTGTTGTTATATGATCATATTTGCTTGGCCTAGCAGCTGCATTTTGGACTAATTGTAGCTTGTTTATTGAGGATGCAGGACAACCAGCTAGTAATGCATTACAGTAATCTAGTGTGGAGGTCATGAATGCATGAACTAACTTTTCTGCATCAGAAACAGATAGCATGTTCCATTGCTTAGCGATGTTTCTGAGGTGGAAGAAAGCTATTTTTGTAACATATGAAATCTGATTTTTGAAAGACAAATTGCTGTCTTACAGTGAGGAAAATAAGTATTTGAACACCCTGCTATTTTGCAAGTTCTCCCACTTGGAAATCATGGAGGGGTCTGAAATTGTCATCGTAGGTGCATGTCCACTGTGAGAGACATGATCTAAAAAAAAAAATCCAGAAATCACAATGTATGATTTTTTAACTATTTATTTGTATGATACAGCTGCAAATAAGTATTTGAACACCTGTCTATCAGCTAGAATTCTGACCCTCAAAGACCTGTTAGTCTGCCTTTAAAATGTCCACCTCCACTCCATTTATTATCCTAAATTAGATGCACCTGTTTGAGGTCGTTAGCTGCATAAAGACACCTGTCCACCCCATACAATCAGTAAGAATCCAACTACTAACATTGTCAAGACCAAAGAGCTGTCCAAAGACACTAGAGACAAAATTGTACACCTCCACAAGGCTGGAAAGGGCTACGGTTAAATTGCCAAGCAGCTTGGTGAAAAAAGGTCCACTGTTGGAGCAATCATTAGAAAATGGAAGAAGCTAAACATGACTGTCAATCTCCCTCGGACTGGGGCTCCATGCAAGATCTCACCTCGTGGGGTCTCAATGATCCTAAGAAAGGTGAGAAATCAGCCCAGAACTACACGGGAGGAGCTGGTCAATGACCTGAAAAGAGCTGGGACCACCGTTTCCAAGGTTACTGTTGGTAATACACTAAGACGTCATGGTTTGAAATTATGCATGGCACGGAAGGTTCCCCTGCTTAAACCAGCACATGTCAAGGCCCGTCTTAAGTTTGCTAATGACCATTTGGATGATCCAGAGGAGTCATGGGAGAAAGTCATGTGGTCAGATGAGACCAAAATAGAACTTTTTGGTCATAATTCCACTAAACGTGTTTGGAGGAAGAAGAATGATGAGTACCATCCCAAGAACACCATCCCTACTGTGAAGCATGGGGGTGGTAGCATCATGCTTTGGGGGTGTTTTTCTGCACATGGGACAGGGCGACTGCACTGTATTAAGGAGAGGATGACCGGGGCCATGTATTGCGAGATTTTGGGGAACAACCTCCTTCCCTCAGTTAGAGCATTGAAGATGGGTCGAGGCTGGGTCTTCCAACATGACAATGACCCGATGCACACAGCCAGGATAACCAAGGAGTGGCTCTGTAAGAAGCATATCAAGGTTCTGGCGTGGCCTAGCCAGTCTCCAGACCTAAACCCAATAGAGAATCTTTGGAGGGAGCTCAAACTCCGTGTTTCTCAGCGACAGCCCAGAAACCTGACTGATCTAGAGAAGATCTGTGTGGAGGAGTGGGCCAAAATCCCTCCTGCAGTGTGTGCAAACCTGGTGAAAAACTACAGGAAACGTTTGACCTCTGTAATTGCAAACAAAGGCTACTGTACCAAATATTAACAATGATTTTCTCAGGTGTTCAAATACTTTTTTGCAGCTGTATCATACAAATAAATAGTTAAAAAATCATACATTGTGATTTCTGGATTTTTTTTTTTTAGATTATGTCTCTCACAGTGGACATGCACCTACGATGACAATTTCAGACCCCTCCATGATTTCTAAGTGGGAGAACTTACAAAATAGCAGGGTGTTCAAATACTTATTTCCCTCACTGTATATAACACCTAGGTTTTTAACTGTAGAGGATGAAGTTACATAACATCCTTCTACATGCAAATTTAATTCTAAGAGATTCTGTGTACAGGTTTTTGGTCCAATAAGTAATACCTCAGTCTTATCTGAATTTAATAGAAGAAACTTGGATAATTTAGAGATTTCATCTGGTTGTGATGAAATATTTAACTGAGGATCATCTGCATAACTGTGGAAACTAATTCTATGTTTTCTTATAATATTACCAAGTGGCAGCATATATATTGAAAATAGCAGTGGGCCTAACACAGATCCTTGCGGCATTTCATAATTTACTGACGTTATCTTAGATTTTTCCCCATTTAAAAAGACAAAATGGTAACGGCCTGATAGGTACAATCTAAACCACTTTAATGCCTGTCCCTGAATACCAGAAGTCGATCTAAGAGTATTTTATGATCTATAGTGTCAAACACAGCACTAAGATGAAGTAAAACTAGTATTGAGATGTAGCCTTGGTCAGAAGCTAAAAGTGAGTCATTAGTAATTTTAACGAGCCCAGTTTCTGTGCTATGATGGGGCCTGAATCCAGACTGAGATTTTGCATTGATATATATTTTCTTTTCTTTTTTTGCAAGAAGGAGAACAATTGAGCGGACACAATTATTTTCTAGTATTTTAGACATAAATGGAAGATTTGAAATGGGTCTTCAATTTGCTAATTCATTTGGATCTAACTGTGGTTTCTTAATGAGAGGCTTAATAACTGCCAACTTGAACGGTCTTGGGACATGACCTAGAGATAAAGACAAGTTAATAATATTGAGAAAAGGCTCTTCTGCTACAGTCTTTAGCCTCCTTGTTAGAGAGCCCGCCTCCCATGTCTACGGGCCCAGGTTCGAGTCCTGCTTAGAGCGGGCGGTTCGAACTGGAGGGGCTACAGTTGCATCCAAAATTTCATCCAGGTTGTTGTAGAAGGGACAGGAATCCATAATTTCAGTGGACTCCCCACTTACACGCATTTTGTCACGGGTTTGTCATTTTGCTCATGTACTTCTGTCATAGTATTTTATTTTATTTTTTACTTTTACACTGTAGTGTAGTGCTGTTCTGTTATAGCCTCTTTTAGGATTGAGCAATATGGCAAAAATATCATATCACGATTTTTCTTTTTTTTCAGGAAAATCGTGATTCATGATTTTATCACAATTCTTTTCATGTTTATGTTACTATTTTGCACGTGACTGAGCAATACAGCCAAACTAATTTCTCTATTTTAAAAAACGTAGCTTTACAAGGTAACAAAATATAACAGAAAAAAGAAAGACAGACCATGTGGCAATATAGTGGACGAAAATAAAAATCTGTATTTCATTATTTTATCTTTGTTATTAAAAATAAGATGCACATTACAAGTTCACAACATAATTTACATGTTGTAATTTACAAACAGTAATTTTCCACAGATATACAGATAGATTGAAGCATATCTACATTGATTATGCAGCTGACACTTGAAACAAAACAAAACATCTTTCCATATTTCATTTTTGGAAGCTGGGCTAAATGAGCAAGCACTGTTACTGCATTAGAGAATACATGAAAAGAACATTTCAGTGATCACACTGGTAACTTCTATAATAAAGTAAAATCTCACAAGCCTAGATAAGTCATTCAACTAATCAAAATATATAGATGAATACCTTGATTATAATCACTTATTACATATACACTGAAGCAGCAGTTTATTCCAAAATCCACACTCTTCAGTCCTTCGTTTTAGACCAATGTGGGGTCCTAAACACCACATCTGGTCTTTCCATAGAGGCTGCTTCAAATGTTAGATTACTGACCCATGCTCCCCTGTCAGGTTATAATTTTGATAAAACAGACAACATCTTTTTCCTTCAATGACTTAATATCAACAAAATATCCCACATAGTACATAGTATATTATTTATCTCCAGAACCTTTGGACATAGCTGTCTTTACATGTCTTACACAGCTGTTATTTGTCTTGGCTAATCTGGTATTATCATCGACAACATGATTACAAAACAAGTACATATTTGTTCTCTGGAAGCCGTGCTAAATAAGCAAGCACTGTTGCTGTATTCCTAGCATGGGCTAGACCCGCAGTCACTACGCAGATACTAAATACAGACATTGTCTATAATCATAAATACCAGGATATATACACTAGTATTTATAAAACTATGATTTACAATTATTTTTATAATAAACAAAGATGGATGGTTAATTCATTATTTTCACTACCCCCATTATAGACCCTTTAGGGTATATAAATATAATTAAGACCCATAATAATCCATCTAAGTACTTTAAATCTCTACTGAATTCATCCTTCAGTTTACAGTCAAATAGCATGTACCATTTTAATTGTATAACATCTTATACTTTTTTTTTTTTTTTAAATATAAATAAAATAAAACAAATTCACATCATCATTTCAATCATAATTTTACCACTAAAATATAGAATTGTTCTCCATTCTGCTTAATAAAACTTTTGTTCATTCATTATCTTTATATCACGTTAATCCCTGTTAATCATACTCAATGCTTTTGAAAATATTATCAGTATTGTCTCAGTCCCACTTTTTTTTCACAAACCAAAATATTATGTTACTCAGATCTCAACCCCTAAGACAGCCATGTAGATGCTTTCTCCTTTAACCTTTATTACCTAAATTGTAGTTTTCTTAGACATCTAATGTCATCCATCCATTTAATGGATTGAGAAATAAAACTCTTTTAGAAGTTATATTCACTCCTCCTTTGTTCGCCCACCAGCCTTTCAAAAAAATGAGGGAATTCTCTGGATAATTTGGATAGTGACTTAGCCAATGTGTCACTTTGTCTCTCTGCTGTCAAGTCTATAATTTTTACGTTTACCATTATGATCCCACCTAGTTGTCTATTTAAATTTAGACCCTCAGTTGAATTTAGACAAAAGTTGTTACCTTGTTTTATGGACCGCAATCTTCAACTTCACAATTCCAATTTACATAAATACTCTAATCCAGAGAGTAATTCAAATCAACATCATACATGACAAAAGTAGTCATAATTACCAATAGCAGACAGAGCTGGAAAACCAATCCAATTAAAGCTCGTCCCATGTTCTGTATCATCTTTTCATCAGATTGACTCAGAATTATCAGCTTCTTTAAAGTTTGTTGTTTCACTTAACCCATCTGTAATGATAAAATACTAATTCCAGAGGTTAATGACACAATATTCACAAGATCAGGAAATAATAGTACCACAAACTAACACATACAAGACATAAAGTGCTGTCAACATCACACACACTCATACTAGACGAACATCAATATAACCCGCTCATAGTCAAGGTGTTCTTTATAGCAGTTAGCTCTAAAAATATTTACTTCACATTTTTCTTCAGGTTTTACCTAATTTTACATAGTCTCTTAACCAGTTTCAAAGCATGTCTGTTCATTATTCATTTGATTTTAGAAAAGTCAGCTGGGTTGTTTTGGTTCATTATCATTATTTTGTTGCTGCTTGCTTTAGCAGGCCGATAACAGAAAGACAGACAGAGTACCATCCCTGCCTCCACTCAAACAGTCTCTCTCACTATAAACAAATAGTTTTTCAACAGCCTCCTAAGAATGTAACTTAGATAGAATGTAATACTAAATTCATTACAATAACCTTTGACCATTCACCTTTGTTATCCAGACTTTTTCTTGAATCTACAAAAGTGGTCTTCATCTTTAGCCACTACCATGTCTAACAACCTTCAGGAGTTAAAACTGTTATCTTATAGACATATTAGTTCAAAATCAACACTTCTATACATTTTTGTTCTTGCCCATAAGGCAACCAACATCATGGTCCTGATATAAATTAAGAAGTTTTGTTACTGTCTCCACAACAAATAATGACTATCACCTCATGGTCTCAGCTGGCTCTTGAAAGCCCATTCCCATTAGCTCTTTATCTATAATCTCAATCAGGGTGTTTTCCCCTGGCATAGTTGCAGACACTTGTCACATTGAAAAACGTCTCAGGTTACGACTGTAACCTATGTTCCCTGAGAACAGGGAACGAGACACTACGTCATATGATGCTTTGGGGAACGCCTCAGGCGTGACAGGTGTCTGAAATCAATATCAACTCACGGCAATCATGTTGACCGGCGACAGCCCGTGAATCATTAGCGTGAATGATTAACACGCGACCTGGATGTATATAAGGGCGCCTTGCAAACATGACAATATCCTTTCGTCTGAAGGGACTGTTTGGTAGGCAGGCCCCGATGCATGGCAGGGAGACGTAGTGTCTCATTCCCTGTTCTCAGGGAACATAGGTTACAGTCGTAACCTGAGACGTTCCCTTTCGAAAGGGAACTCTACACTACGTCATATGACGCTTTGGGGAACGATATACCCACGCCGCCATGCTAAGGGGAGTGCATGCCCAATGGCAGTGACAACTGTCAGAACCAGCAATTCAAATGAACGCTAGAACCACTCACCCTCAGGTCACACTGGGCTGTCAGTGACAGCACTCCCTACGGTCATAGCCCAAGCTATATGATACCACAGAAAACCTCCATAAACATAGTTTAGTGAAAGGTCTACCTGGGCCTGCTCAAGGGCCTAGGACCACAACTTCAACTTCTTAGAAGGGGTCCCTTCTAGGGAATGTGGCTAGGGAACCCGAGGGAACCCCAGCCAGTCACTATTCAGGGGAACGTGCCACCTGAAATGCCACCAGGCAGGCCTGACCTGGTGTCACTACATAAGACACTACAGTCTGGCCACTTCCTGTCTGTCTGAAGACAGAGCCTCTGGACACTTGCCTTAGGTAAGGCATCCAACCCGAGGGACTGCGAAGCAGGCAGTGAACCACTCGGCCTGGATCTCAGAGACGGGATATCCTGGAGAGTATGACTCAGCATAGTGCTTTACAACCCTTGCCAGCGAGGGAGTTTCTCTACTCGATCCACATATCTACCCAGTGTTTGTGTTTCAAAACACTGAGGAGGCCTGTGAGGGCCTAAGGACTGATCTAACTGGGAGGCCTCATGAGAGGCTCACGACCGACTGACCAGACTCAGGAGACCATATAATCATATTGACCCTCAGTGAGGGGAGCATAAGATCTACCTGGTAGGCAACCAGGCTGTAGCAGGATAAAGAGGTTCCAGGAGGGAACCCGTAGCAGAGAATAAAAACTTGAGTCGAGCCAGGGCGCAAGCTCACCTTTGGTAGCTGCCTGATAAGGACTGCTAAACTGATAGTAAGCGGCCACTACAAAACCCAGCACCACTGTGAACTACTCTCAGGGAGACCTGGAGAGGCCTACTACCTGAAAACCACATTATGTGGGAGCTCACCTTCAGGGAGGCCTGGTGAAGCCTACTACCTGATAACCACAATATGTGAGAGTTCACCTACAGAGAGGCCTAGAGAGGCCTACTACCTGTTACCAGATAACCACCGTAAGTGGAAACTCAAAGTAAGTTGGAACTCAAATCCAGGGAGGCCTGGTGAGGCCTACTACCTGACAACCACAAAATGTGGGAGCTCACTTTCAGAGAGGCCTGGAGAGGCCTACTACCTGAAAAACCATGCTAAGTGGAAACGCACAGTATGAGGGAGCTCACCTCCAGGGAGGCCTGGTGAGGCCTACTACCTGATAACCACAATATGTGGAAGCACACCTTCAGGGAGGCCTGGTGAGACCTACTACCTGACAATGATAACCACAATATGCCTGATAACCACCATACCTGGAAACTCACAGTATGAGGGAGCTTGCTTCCAGAGAGGCCTGGTGAGGCCTACTATCTGACAGCCAAGACATGTGGGAGCTCAACTTCAGGGAGGCCTGGTGAGGCCTACTAGCTGATAACCACAATATGTGGGAGTTCACCTACAGAGAGGCCTAGAGAGGCCTACTACCTGTTACCAGATAACCACCTTAAGTGGAAACTCAAAGTAAGTTGGAACTCAAATCCAGGGAGGCCTGGTGAGGCCTACTACCTGACAACCACAAAACGTGGGAGCTCACTTTCAGAGAGGCCTGGAGAGGCCTACTACCTGAAAAACCATGCAAAGTGGAAACGCACAGTATGAGGGAGCTCACCTCCAGGGAGGCCTGGTGAGGCCTACTACCTGATAACCACAATATGTGGAAGCACACCTTCAGGGAGGCCTGGTGAGGCCTACTACCTGACAATGATAACCACAATATGCCTGATAACCACCATACCTGGAAACTCACAGTATGAGGGAGCTCGCTTCCAGAGAGGCCTGGTGAGGCCTACTAGCTGATAGTTCAAAAAGCGGGAATTCAACTTCAGGGAGGCCTGTGGGGCCTGCCACCTAGTAACCACAGTATGTGGGAATTAACCCTCAGGGAGGCCTAGTGAAGCCTACTACCTGACCACCACAAAAAGTGGGAGCCCCCTGAAGAGGCCTACTACCTGAAAACAGTCTGACAGCTGGATGCTAAGAGCCCTAAATCAGGGTGCTTACAGTCCCAGGGCGGCCTGCTAAGGCCCGCCAGACTGGGCTACATGGTGACTACTGCTGGGGACTCGCCTAACAGGGAGGCCTGGTCGGGCCTACTAGCTGAAAGCGAGTCTATTCTGCTACTTTAACGAACACTGCTGCAAAGCACCTTATAGTGTTGCACCTATAAACACACCGATAGCGTTTGTGATGGCTTTAGCCCGCTCTGATTGTGCAGCAAGGGGCTGCTTAAATGCCGCGGTGATAAGCGGTTGTTGAGCAGCCTTCGTCGTTTTCACTCCTGTCAGTAAAACACCGGGGTGATGTCGCTTCAAATGCGTGGCCATGCTTGATGTGTTTCCACTCTCATATTGCTTTCTTGTACCACAGTGCCTACACACCGTCACGGTTTTATCCACTAACCTCTTTCCTTCATCATTATAGTTGACAGGGAAGCCAAAATGCTCCCATACAGGGGATTTAAATGACGCGGGGCGTTCAAGCTCCTCCGTTCCTCCGCTCGCCATGACCACGCTGTGTGTGGACTAAACATGCGCACAACTTTTCTTTTTTTCTTTTTTTTCATAAATCAATCCGTGGATCACGTGCCGAACCGAAGATATTGATGATCCGTTGCACCACTAATTTTAAACATATGCCTGAAAAGGTTAAAAAGGTCTTGGTATATTTCATGTAAAAACACTCGACTGACTTTCCCATTGTAAAGATATTGGTATATAATTGCGCATTGAATACCCGTCACCCCCGAGCAACAACACACAATGATTAAATATATCTTCTTATGATATATCAGGCCACTTATTAATTTCATCCTCCCATTGGTTCATACATGGCAGGTATAGTAAATTTTTACCATAACTGTTTAAATCATGTTTTATGCATGCTCCCATGAATATTGAAACGGACGTCAAGGGAAATACGTCACATCACTTACTTCCACGTTCGAAAATAAGGTGGATAGATGTGCAATATTTATTTTTATGAAGTCTATGATGCTATGTAGCCACAACTTCATATTTATTATGTATATTATCATTCCAGCATTAATGTGTAATGCAATAAGTTTGTTTATAAATTAGGTACAAGAACATTGCTTCAACGGAACTTGATGAATTGTGTTTGGACATATTAACAAGTGCATTTATAATGTACAGTACCAGTGATGTTTAGTTCTTCAATTTGATGTTTTAAAAATTAGGAAAGTGGTCACAAGTATAAGCCCTGGAGTAGAGCAGGAATACAATTTAAATGTCTAACCTTTCTTTTTTTCTTTTTTCTTTCAAAGATAAGATTATCACTCTTAAAGCAGAGATCACCTTGCTCAAAGATGAGTGTGATTTTTTGAAAAAGGAAATTGAAAAGATGAAGTCTGCTTTCCCATCTGCAATGGCACAAAGATATACTGTTCCTATAGTGCCACATCCCTCAGGTTTGTGTTTCATGCTTTTTTGTTTTTTGTTGCTGTCAGAACAACTATGCCTTTTTTTTAAACATTTTCTGCTGCACTACAGTCATTATCACTATAAAATATCACAACCCCCCCATGATCTGCCTCAAACTTCACCAAAATGTGTTTTCTTCAAATTTACAGTTACTACAGTAATATCAGGTGGCACAAAATGTTTTAGAGTGGAGGATTGTTCGACAACTTAAAATTGAAGGTGTAGCTTGCTAAGAACATGTATATATATTCATATTTTTGCAGTGCAGCAAGACCAATGGGACTCCATCAACTCCTCAAATTCAGAGTCCCCAGTGGAAGTTAAGAAAAAGAAGAGCAAGAAAAGAAAGAAGAAGAAAAGCAAGAGAAGCAAATAAAAGGGGGGGATATAATGTGTTACTTTGTTGTTTGAGTATACTGTAGAAAAGACAGTGTTTTATTAAGATGAAAAGGTGTTTTGAATTTTCTTTGTAAAATAAAAGTCAGAAATTAAATGGGATCCTTTATTGTATATTTATTGCACTTACCCTGTAACTACACAGAACAAGGGGGTAACAAGCGCCACTTTAATTTACAGCCCGCAGGAGTTGCACTTACCCTGTAACTACACAGAACAAGGGGGTAACAAGCGCCACTTTAATTTACAGCCCGCAGGAGTTACACTTACCCTGTAACTACACAGAACAAGGGGGTAACAAGCGCCACTTTAATTTACAGCCCGCAGGAGTTACACTTACCCTGTAACTACACAGAACAAGGGGGTAACAAGCACCACTTTAATTTACAGCCCGCAGGAGTTACACTTACCCTGTAACTACACAGAACAAGGGGGTAACAAGTGCCACTTTAATTTACAGCCCGCAGGAGTTGCACTTACCCTGTAACTACACAGTTGAAATGGGTAACAAACACTACTTACTATGTAACAATACGAAACAACACTATTTGCACAGTAATTACAGAGAAAGGTACTCTTATTAAAAAAAAAAAAAAAAAAAAAACGTTTTAATTACACAGTATATTTGCCCTGACATTTAAGTGTCATTGCAATACAATGTGAAAAGGTAAGTAAGTACTACATGGTACGTTCTAAATTAAAATCATAGCAGAAACAATTTTTTTTTGGCTTAACGTTAAGTAGTTTAGTACACTGTAAAAAATTTGCTGTAGTTTTGCAGCTGTTTGCCAGTAACTTACTGTACAGGGTGGGCCATTTATATGGATACACCGTAATAACATGGGAATGGTTGGTGATATTAAAGTCCTGTTTGTGGCACATTAGTATATATTAGTACACACCACCCATCTTGAGGAGTTTGCCCCCTCACATATACTAATGTGCCACAAACAGGACTTTAATATCACCAACCATTCCCATGTTATTATGGTGTATCCATATAAATGGCCCACCCTGTAGATTTAAATCGATGTTATTTACTGGCAACAGTTTGCTCAAAGTTAAATGAACATTAAACATTAACAAGTCTTTGTCTTTACAGAATAAAACTATAAAATAACAACCTAATGCAAAGCATTCTGGGAACCAGAAATCTTCATCAACCTTTTTCTGTTTTTTTCCTTCAGATTTTGGTTCCCAGATGCTTTGCATGAGGCTGTTATTTTAGTTTTATTCTGTAAAGATAAAGACTTGTTAATGTTTAATGTTCATTTAACTTTGAACAAACTGTTGCTGTCAGGGATCACAGAGACAAGATGGTAAGGTTAATGCTTTTATTGCAGATAGTGCGGAGATGCAGACAGATGGTGAGTAACAGCAACACAGAATAACAGTGGATGCATAGCTGGTTGGTAATGTCTTTCTCTTTCTTTCTCTTTGCAGAAGATATCAGGCTGAAGGCAGAACAGGATGGCAGGCAGGACGGATCGGAGAGGATGAATGGCAGGTAGGTATCCAGGTAAGTGATAGGGAGTCTGTGGGTCATGTAATGACGAGACCAGACACTGAGTGAAGGGTGACTGTGGGTTATATGGGGAGTGCTGGTGATTGGACACAGGTGACGGTGATCAGTAGTCAGGGGAGAGTGAACGGGTGACTTGATGAATGGGCGGAGAGAGAGAATGAGTGGGCGGAGGTGAAAATGAGCGTGGTGGTGGAATCCTGATAGTACCCCCCCCTCCCGAGGCGGCTCCTGACGCCGGAGAAGAGCGCTGCCGGCGGCAAGGTCGACCCCGACCTCTGGGTGCTGGACGGTCAGGATGGTCTTCGTGGAACTGGGACAACAGGGCAGGATCCAGGATGTCGTCACGAAGAACCCAAGAACGTTCCTCTGGCCCGTAGTCCTCCCAGTCCACCAGGTATTCCAGACGGGAACCTCGCCGCCGGGAGTCCAAGATGGTGTGGACGCGGTAGACTCGTTCCTCTTCTACAGGAACGGGAGGAGGAGGTACGTCCGAGGAAGAGCCATCTGAGGGAACAGGAATGACAGGGTCAGTGAAGGGTTTGAGCAAAGAGACATGGAAAGAAGGGGAAATCCGATACTGGGGAGGAAGGTTGAGCCTGTAAGTGACTTCGTTCAACTGCCTCTGGATGGTGAATGGTCCAATGAATCGAGGACTCAGCTTACGGCAAGGCAGTCGGAGGCGGATGTCTCGAGTTGATAGTCATACCTTCTGTCCAGGTTGATACTGAGGTGCATCAAGACGACGACGGTCCGCATGTTCTTTGTGCCTCCGAACAGCCTGTTGGAGGTGCACGTGAGCTGAGTCCAATACCCTCTCGCTCTGATGGAACCAGAAGTCGACAGCTGGAACCTCCGAGGGCTCACCCGACCAGGGAAAGAGTGGAGGTTGATATCCGAGGATACATTGGAAGGGGGTGAGCCCGGTGGTGTTCTGCCGCAGGGAGTTCTGAGCGTATTCTGCCCAGGGGAGGTAGCGGCTCCAGCTG
This sequence comes from Abramis brama, assembly GCF_963993115.1. Taxonomy (NCBI): domain Eukaryota; kingdom Metazoa; phylum Chordata; class Actinopteri; order Cypriniformes; family Leuciscidae; genus Abramis; species Abramis brama. The sequence goes on from NC_139974.1 coordinate 26,068,232, forward strand.
TCCTGGTACTGGTGGCAGTATGAACGCAGATATCTTCCTATCTCCTGGATCTTCCGCTCAGTCTGACCATTCGTCTGAGGGTGATAACCAGAAGAGAGGCTGACAGTGACCCCGAGGAGCTTAAAGAAGGCATGCCATACCCGGGAGATGAATTGGGGTCCCCTGTCCGAGACGATGTCCTCAGGGATGCCGAAATTCCTGAAGACATGGGTGAAGAGAGCTTCGGCGGATTCGAAGGCTGTGGGAAGACCAGGTAGAGGAATTAGTTTACACCCCTTGGAGAACCGGTCCACAATGACGAATACGCAGGTGAAGCCTTCTGAATTGGGTAGATCAGTCATGAAGTCTATGCTTATATGGGACCATGGTCGCCGAGGAAGAGGTAATGGCACTAGCTTGCCTTCAGGAAGTCTCCTCGGGGTGTTGTTTATGGCACAGACTGAGCATCCGCGGACGAATCTGGACACATCCTGGGAGATGGATGGCCACCAGTACCGTTGACTAAGGAGCGAAAGGGTACGCTTGCTACCCGGATGTCCAGAGCCCGGAACGGTGTGAGCTGAGACCAGAAGGGGTGTCCGAAGATGTGGAGGTACGTAGAGTCGCCCTTCTGGACCTCCCGGCGGAGCGGGTTGGCGAGCTACCTCCTGGGTGATCTGCTGGTCGATGTCCCAAAGGATGGGACTGAGGATCATGGCTGGAGGGAGAATGGGTTCAGGATGAGGGTCGGCTTGAGATGCGTGATGAAGCCGGGAGAGTGCGTCCGCCTTACAGTTCTTGCTTCCAGGTCGGTACGACACTACAAAATCAAACCGGGTAAAGGAGAGCCCAGCGGGCCTGACGAGGGTTCAGTCTTTTGGCTTTTCTGAGGTATTCGAGGTTGCGATGGTCAGTAATTACCTCAAACTGGTGGTTAGCTCCCTCCAGCCAGTGTCTCCACTCCTCCAGGGCCAGTTTGATGGCCAGCAGTTCCCGGTTACCGATGTCATAATTCCGCTCCGCCGGGGACATCTTTTTGGAGAAGAAGGCACATGGAAGGAGTTTACGTGACTCACCCTGCCGCTGAGAGAGGACAGCTCCTACCCCGGTGGAAGAGGCGTCCACCTCAACCACAAAAGGAAGATCCGGATCTGGATGGACGAGGATAGGAGCTGTGGTGAAGGCGTCCTTCAGATGCTGGAATGCTTGAATGGCTTCGGGGGATAAGGACAGAGACTTGGGCCGGCCTTTGAGAGCAGATGTGAGAGGAGCACTGATCTGACTGTAGTTTTGGATGAATCGTCTATAGAAGTTCACGAAGCCCAGGAATCTTTGGAGGTCCTTTACTGTAGAGGGTTGTGGCCAGTTCTGAATGGTTTCCACCTTCCTCTGGTCCATTTGAATGCCGTGTTGATTGATGATGTAACCCAGGAATTGCACGGTAGAAATATGGAATTCGCACTTCTCCAACTTCAAGTATAATCGGTGCTCTCTCAGTTTCTCCAGGACTTGAATGACGTGATGACGGTGCTCAGACATGGAAGAAGAGTAGATGAGTATGTCGTCTATGTAGACCACTACGAACCGGTTGAGAAACTCACGAAGGACCTCGTTCATATAGCCCTGGAATACTGCAGGAGCGTTGGACAGTCCGAAGGGCATAACCTGGTATTCGTAGTGGCCTGAGGGGGTCACGAAGGCGGTCTTCCACTCGTCCCCTCGTCGAATACGAATCAAGTTGTAAGCACTTCGGAGATCCAATTTAGAGAAGACGCTCGCACCACGAAGCTGGGACCAGAGGAAGGGGATAACGGAACATGATGGTCTGGGAGTTCAGTTGACGATAATCGATGCACGGCCGCAAGCCTCCGTCCTTCTTGGCCACGAAGAAGAAACTCGAAGCGGCAGGGGAGGTAGATGGTCGAATGAACTGCTGCTCCATGGCTTCCTTAACGTACTCCTCCATGGCCTTCTGTTCCGGGATGGACAGAGGATAAATGCGGCCCTTGGGAAGGATGGCTCCGGGTAGCAAGTCGATTGCGCAGTCCCATGGCCGGTGAGGTGGTAACTTCGTTGCCAGGACCTTGCTGAAGACATCCTGGAACGCCCGGTACTCCACTGGGATCTCGACTTTAATCTGTGGCTCGGGGCTTTCCACCGAGGTAGAACAGACAGGGAAATTGAACTCACCCATGGATGACTTGGAACGAGCTGAAGGTCGAGTTTTCTTGATAGAACTAAGACAGGATACGTGACAATCTTCACCCCAACGAAGAACCTCTCCGGATTCCCAGTGGAGTGTTGGCTGATGTTGTATTAACCATGGGCGTCCCAGGATGATATCCGCGGTGGACTCCTCCAGCACCATAAATGATATCTCCTCTGAATGCAAACAGCCGATACGAAGAATTAAAGTGGGAGTGAAGTGACGAACACGACCTCGTCCCAGTGGCTTGCCCTGAATGGTTTGTATGGGAAGATCTTGGGCAAAGCGTCGACGGCGAACATTCAGCTTCTCGAGACACTGGGTGGAAATAAAGTTCCCCGCTGACCCGGAGTCGATGAGAGCTTGCGCTGGGAGACACACAGAAGACGTCAGGATATGTACTCTGGTACGGTTTAATGATTCAATCTTAGGGGTTGTCTGAATAGAACTTACCGCCGGACGCGGTGGACGAACAGGACAGGTACTGAGGAAGTGTTTATCCGATCCACAGTAAAGACAGAGGTGATGCAGAATTCTGCGCTGGCGTTCAGAGGATGAGAGATGCGTGGAGTCGACTTCCATGGGAATAGGTGCTGGAGGAGTGTTGGAACTGACCGTGGGCGGAGAACTTACAGTGGGTGCATACTGATCACAAGCTGAGAGACGTTGAGAGATGCGGATGGACTTCTGGATAAGATTTTCTAACCCCATGCTGTCCTCATACACGACCAGCAGATGGCGGATGTTAGGGTTCAGGCCATGTCGAAAGGCGGTGATCAGAGCGGTTTCGTTCCAACCACTGGATGCGGCAAGGGTTCTGAACTGTAAGGCAAAAGAACTCACCGATGAATTTCCTTGACGAAGATTATACAGTTGATCGTGAACAGACAGCTCAGAAACAGTTTGTCCAAAAACCTCTTTGAAATGCTGCGTGAATTCCGTTATAGATTTTACCACCGTAGATTCTGAGTTCCACAAGGACTGAGCCCACTGAAATGCTTGACCAGAGAGGAGAGAAATCATGAAGGCGACTCGGGCTGCATCGTTGCGAAACAGATGTTCGTTCATGGTGAAGTAGAGCGATGTTTGAAGAAGAAACCCACTGCAGTTCTCCGCCTCACCGGAGTAGGTCGCTGGCCGGGCCATGGGACTCGCTGAGGCAGTGAACGAAGCAGCGGGTGAATGCGGAAGTGGACGTGTTGACATGGATGGAATGGAAGTAACGGAATCCGCTGTAAAATCTGTGTATAAGTCCTCGGAAGACTCCGCTTTCTGCATGTTGGGTCTGGTCTTCTGTCAGGGATCACAGAGGATGCAGACAAGATGGTAAGGGTAATGCTTTTATTGCAGATAGTGCGGAGATGCAGACAGATGGTGAGTAACAGCAACACAGAATAACAGTGGATGCTTAGCTGGTTGGTAATGTCTTTCTCTTTCTTTCTCTTTGCAGAAGATATCAGGCTGAAGGCAGAACAGGATGGCAGGCAGGACGGATCGGAGAGGATGAATGGCAGGTAGGTATCCAGGTAAGTGATAGGGAGTCTGTGGGTCATGTAATGACGAGACCAGACACTGAGTGAAGGGTGACTGTGGGTTATATGGGGAGTGCTGGTGATGGGACACAGGTGACGGTGATCAGTAGTCAGGGGAGAGTGAACGGGTGACTTGATGAATGGGCGGAGAGAGAGAATGAGTGGGCGGAGGTGAAGATGAGCGTGGTGGTGGAGATGGAATCCTGACAGTTGCCAGTAAATAACATCAATTTAAATCTACAGTAAGTTACTGGCAAGTAGCTGCCAATAATACTGTAATTTCTACAGATTTTTTTAACAGTGTAAGAAATTATTCATAATTTTTATCATACTGTGCCTACATACAGCCATATATATACATTTATATATATATGTCAAAATTACCCTGTAACTACATTGCACAAGAACATATTTTGCTAGAAATGTGATCAAAACTTTTATATACAACAGATGTACAATTTTTGCCTGGAATATATTAACAGAATAGGTACCTGTTAGTTTAAAAATAATTACATTATAAATAATTTGCTTGTATATCTGGTTGTACCCCTTTATTACCAAAAACTTAACATATTGTTCCCTTATACCTACACGGAGGTACACTATAATTACAGAAACGTACACCGTTATTTCGGTTTACTTACGAAGTTCTTTGCAGGTTGTATATCTGCTTGTTACCCCTTTATTACCCAAAACTTATCGTTCCCTTATACCTACACGGAAGTACACTATAATTACAGAAACGTACACCGTAATTTCGGTTTACTTACGCAGTTGTTTGCTGGTCGTAATATAAAGTGTTACCCTCTCTGTCATCTGATGGCTGTGTCAGCCTGAACTACAGCAGCACACACCTTGCCTACATTTTGATCATTGTGAGCTTGCAAACGGCTCCAACTTACTGCACACCCTTGAAGGTGTGTCTCACTGTTCTAAGGGATTTTCACATCTTTACACACACTTGTCCAAGGAAATGATCCCCGACCCATAATTTCCTTTACTTGCTTCTTGTAATCATCATAAGCAATACGAGGCTAAAACGTAGAATTTTTCAGTTTCTTTCTTTATTTGTAGCCAGTCAAGTTGTTGTTTATCTTGCCAATAGTAATCAAAACCCTGACTAAACATTTTCTTAGTTTCTGCAAACCTCTTTGAAGTGAGAGCTTCAGAGCGCAGCTGCTTACAGCGTTTTCTCTCTTCTGCCTCACTATTTATTTCAGAACTGATCAAGTTACTTAATTTGTCTGCCATTTCTTAATCACGATTCAAACTCACCTGAAGTTATTGCATAAATGGAAGTGGCGATCTTTGAACACAGCTTGGCTTCTGCGTGATGAAACTGCAAAGTATACTCCAAAATACTGGATTTGGGTTGCAACTTTTTTTATTTTTCTCTCGGGATCGTTCCTGATGCATCCCTGGCAAACAAACCTATTTTTGTTAGTATTTTTGTTTTCCTAACTAATAGCTTAATCCCTAACTGCCTGATTCACTAAATTTGGGGATCTCCTATCTGAGATAGAAGAGATGGAACAGGTTTGCGGTGCCACTGGACCTACAATCCAGGGACGTACTCTGCTGGGGTGGTGCAATGCCCAGTGGGGCCCCCACAGAGCACGCTTCGGTTGCGCTGTCTGCTACCGTCAATCGTAACAAAGCTATCAGCGACTTCTTATACTCTCAGCATAATTATTTAGCACTTACTCGTGCATAGCACTGCCTGCTGCCTCTAACGACGCCATCAGCGACTTCTTATACTTTAGTATAATTAATCCTCACTTAACCCCCCCTTCGTTGACCCAATCTTTTCCATTCAGACAGCCCTAACCAAATAATAAAATCTTTTTACCTTGTTTGCTGATTTGCCAGGGGTGTCACCGAGAATAATTGCCCGCGCATCCTCCACCATTACTGTTAGGGGTTTAGGACCCAAGGACCAGATGTTTGAAAGAAGACCCAGAGTCAAAATTATAATAAATTAAATTAAAGATTTACTGAAGATAGTTTGCTTGCAGTTTCATCAGCAGAAGTCAGCTTCAAGACTCACACAGGAGTTCATAGGCCGCCCCACTTACAGTTACAAAGATCACAGCAATTATACCCTACATCCAGAGGTGGGTAGTAACGAAGTACATTTACTTTGCTACATTTACTTGAGTATTTTTTTGGTAAAATTTTTAAGAGTAGATTTAATTGTGGGTACTTTTACTTTAACTCGAGTATATTTCTAATGAAAAAACTGTACTTTTACTTAGTTATGTTGGGTGGCGTTCCTCTCGTTACTTTATTTTAATGCAATACATGTTGTTAAATGCGTAGTTTTATACCAAGCGCGCTGTATCTTTTTTCTGGGCATGAGCGATGCTAAATGAATCACTCTTTTGAGTCGATTCTGTTCAAAGACTTCATCAAACAAGCTGGCAGATCTGTCTAAATCGGTATGCGAATCAGTTTGAATGATCTGTTCAGTTTCCTGCACACACTGAATCGTCTGAAGCACTTTCAATTCACACTCGACTCGGAGTCGTAACAGGAAGATTTAAGAACATCAAGAGCGTTAGATGAAGTGGCCGTGGACCTACAGTACAGTCAAGTGAAAGCAAATCTGCAAATGCATCATATTTTTGCCAGCGATGAAGATCTTTATTAGTTGAACATCTTCGTAAGCTGTCTGTGAATGAATGATTCCACAGGACGATACATTCGATTTCATTTCATTCAGGTAATACATTTTACAACCAAACAGATTATTACACCATGATAGCACTACTACAAAGTATGACATTTTTGGACACATTAATTTATACATTAAATAAGCTACCATTGTCCACAGTTTATGAAATGAACACCTGCCATACCGCGGTAATGTGTGTGCAGTAATGTGAATGCAAAACTCTGCAGTCACTTTATTTCGATTCCATTGTCTAATAATCCAAATGTAGTTGTATAAGTTACTATTATACAAACCAAAGGACAGGCAATGATTTTCCGGCTACAGATGGCAGGAATAAAGCTTGTCTCTATCTAATCTAATTATGATAATAATAGTCATTTAAATTAAAAATATCTAAATAATATCATGTTATACACTGCTCAAAAAAATTAAAGGAACACTTTGAAAACACATCAGATCTCAATGGGGAAAAATATCATGCTGGATATTTATACTAATATGGACTGGGTAATGTGTTATGAACGAAAGGATGCCACATCGTTTGATGGAAATGAAAATAATCAACCTACAGAGGATTGAATTCAAAGACACCCCGGAAATCTAAGTGAAAAAATGATGCAGCAGGCTTGTCAATTTTGCTGAAATTTCATTGCAGCAACTCAAAATTGTTCTCAGTAGTTTGTATGGCCCCCACGTGCTTGTATGCATGCCTGACAACGTCGGGACATGCTCCTACTGAGACGACGGATGGTGTCCTGGGGTATTTCCTCCCAGATCTGGACCAGCGCATCACTGAGCTCCTGGACAGTCTGAGGTGCAACCAGGTGATGTCAGATGGACCGAAACACAATGTCCCAGAGGTGTTCTATTGGATGTAGGTCAGGTGAGCGTGGTGGCCCTTCAATGGTATTGTGGGAATACAAATGTATTAAAATGTTTCATTTAGGTTTACATTGAATTTAGCATGTTAAGGTTAGGTATAAATTATGATTATCAGAGTTTTCTAGCAAACAACTCTGGTCAGTCCTGTTTTACTGAAACTCTTGGAGTTTGTGTTTTAGCAAGAAAGTCCAGCCAGTCCTGTACTCGGGTCTCAGTGTTTGAATAGATATGCTGAGTGGATTAGGGTGGGCAATGCTCTCAGTCTAAAACCAGTTCCTAAACCTGTCTTTTTCGGTTCCTGCCCCTAAATGTATATAAACTGTAAATGTATAATGTTTGAGTTAGATCATGTTGGAAGTTTCTACAGCCGCGTACAGCAGAGTTCTCAATAAAGAATAACTTCTGTTGAACGCGATCCCGACTGTCTCACTGGTCTCTGCTTCGAACAAAGAAAACTTTACAACAGATGGTGCCGTGACCCGGATGGAGAAGGAAACTCAAAGAATTTTAAGCTCAATGAACTGAATCTTGAAACTTCAAGCTCAACAAAAGGTTTGACAAAGATTGCCAGACTGAATCTTTCCAGCTTCCTCCAGATTGAAAACTGCAAGCTCAAAGATTTCAACAAAGCTGACTGAGTTCCAGACTGAATCTTGAAACTTCAAGCTCAAAGATCTCAACAAAGCTGACTGAGTTCCAGACGAAATTTTCTGTACAACCAACGATTCGGTGAGTTTACACTCCATTCAAAGAACCAATTCAGACCAGTACAAATGTTTTCCTCTGCGCCGTTCAGAGAAGTGGTTAACAAACAGCTGTAGAGTTTGGTTAACTAAAGATGAGCCTCTAAAAAGTTTTTCTTTTAGAGATGAAATTTACCCTCTGTTGTTGACAGGGAAGATTAACAGTTACATGTTAATATTGTGTGTATGCTCTTGCTAGAGAAGACCTATCTGTGAGCTAGAGAATTAGCTTTAGAATTAGATTTAGCCTCATGTGCTAATAAGATTGTACCCTCTGTTTGCAAGACAGTAGAGATAAGTTTTTTTAGTGTTTGTTTGTGGTAACAAAAATTCACAAAATGTTTAGGAAAAGTACTAGACAGATTACACCTTTTTGGACAGATAGTGAATTCAAGTCTTTGTTATCAGAGCACATGGACTCAATCGTGACTGAGAAAGTCAGATTGAATTTAACAAAGAAATTTAGCATTGATCCAGGCAGAGTTTGGTCAATCGAAGATTGTAAGAAGGTACTAGGAGAAAGTATTCGCAAGAACAGTGTCAAAGGCATTATCTTCTGTCACAGAGAATTCGGTTTAACCCTAGCTACAGAACAGTCTAAGCGCAACTCTGAGCTAGAGAAACAGATCAAAGAGCTCCGTGCTAGAATATCTTCGTTGACTAAGAAAGTAAACCGCAACAAAGATGCAGAAAAAACTGATGTGGAAGAAGTTAGTCAGCCTGATAACAATTATCCTGACTTAAAAGCTTTCGTTGAAACAAATGTAGCCATCCAATCAGTAACTGATCAGCCTGTAGATTCAGTGCAGGTTTGTGGGGCTAGGAGAAGATCTCAGGGAACTGAAAGTGTTACTCCGAACTCTTCTGTTGTCCAAATACAAACGGTTGCCAAAACATCTTTAGGTCCTAAGGATATAGATAGACTCTCCCAGAGTTTACCCTCAGCACGTACAAATTTTTCTGAATTTAGAAGAGCATTGTTCAGCAAAATGCATCTTTACGACATGTCGTTGCCGGAAGTCACACAGCTGATGTCACAAATTCTAACTGAATCTGAATTCAACAATTTTGAGTCTGCTGTTACTTCCGAACTGCAACATGTCAGTAAAGGCGATTTGAGAGAAGGTGTTTTGAAAATCCTAAAGAATATCTTAGGACCCAAAATCGATTGGTCGAGAGTTACTAGCTGTGTACAAGAGAAAGAAGAAACTGTGAGTGAATATACTGAGAGGTTCTGTCAGGTAGCGGTAACGTACAGTGGAATAGTGGATGATTCCGAAAGTGTGTTAGCTGACAAAGGAGCTCTAATCCGAATTTGGGCAGATGGTCTTGTAGCTGAGTACAGAACAGCCTTGCCATTCCTAGATATTACGTGGGCTAAAAGAACTCTCAGAAGTAACCTAGAAAGTTTAGCTATTTGGGAAAGAAATTCTGATGTCAAAGAGAGAGTAAGAATTGCAGCAGCATCCATTAAGGTCAACTCAGAGAAGCCAAAGAAACGCAAAAGTCCTAGAGAAGCCAGTTGTTCTTACTGTGGCAAGCACGGACATTTTGGAAAAGAATGTAGAAAAAACAAAAATAACTTAAGACAAGTTAACAATGTTATGCAGCTCTTACTACATTTGTTTGCTACTTTAAAGCAGCCCCTCCCCTCCTCGTTAAACTCGTGGGGCAACTTGATACGGTGTTAACCATTTAGGCTGTGAGTGCTTAATAACTCACAACAAAGATGAAAGACTTATTTTTGTTTAATAGAACAAAAGGAAAGTGACTGTCACAGCCTTTGTTTGGGGGACATTCAGAAAACTCACAGCCTTAAATGTTATGCCATAGAATATTGCAGTCAGACAACCATCCTCTGTTAATGATGTCTAGTAGGACTGATGTTTCACTGGAGAATGGAAATGTGCCAATTTTCTCACACACTGTACAGTGTGTACACAACACAGGGACAGAATAGGACACGGACAAGTGAGGTGCCCTGGGAAGAACTGACGCAACAGGCGTTCGGGGGTGAACCCAGGGTGAAGACACTACCTCGTAGGCCTTTCCCCATTTAGTCCATCCTTACCTCACTGGTCCATAGGTGTCAAATAAATTAAGAAATAGGGAAAGAATGAAACAACAACAGCAGACTCTGAAAACGCTACAACCCTAGTGTTTAAACAAATACTGCTACAACCGTAGTGTTTTGAAGAAATACTGCTCTCTGTTTTTCTGTTTTCTGTCTTACAGTGTGCAGATAAAACTTGATGGCTTTTCCGAGATCCATATGCAACGACCGTCTCATCTGCGTATGAAGCCCCAACCTCAAGAAGACAACCAGACCCACTGCTGAACGAACTATCACAAGAGAAAATGAAAAATACACAACGCAGAGAAATTCACGGACCCTAATTGCATGTTATGTTTCTGTGTCAGCATGCAATTACAGATGAACAACACAGAGCAAGTTATATGTGCCTGTAACTTACACAAGTTACAAGAATTAACTTTTAAGTGTATAAATTTGTATTTTGTGAGAGTTTTTTTTAAGACTCTCAAAGGGGCAAGTGTGGGAATACAAATGTATTAAAATGTTTCATTTAGGTTTACATTGAATTTAGCATGTTAAGGTTAGGTATAAATTATGATTATCAGAGTTTTCTAGCAAACAACTCTGGTCAGTCCTGTTTTACTGAAACTCTTGGAGTTTGTGTTTTAGCAAGAAAGTCCAGCCAGTCCTGTACTCGGGTCTCAGTGTTTGAATAGATATGCTGAGTGGATTAGGGTGGGCAATGCTCTCAGTCTAAAACCAGTTCCTAAACCTGTCTTTTTCGGTTCCTGCCCCTAAATGTATATAAACTGTAAATGTATAATGTTTGAGTTAGATCATGTTGGAAGTTTCTACAGCCGCGTACAGCAGAGTTCTCAATAAAGAATAACTTCTGTTGAACGCGATCCCGACTGTCTCACTGGTCTCTGCTTCGAACAAGAAAAACTTTACAACAGTATCATTCCTTCATCCTCGAGGAACTGCCTGCATGCTCTCGCCACATGAGGCCGGGCATTGTTGTGCACCAGGAGGAACCCAGGACCCACTGCACCAGCATAGGGTCTGACAATGGATCCAAGGATTTCATCCCGATACCTAATGGCAGTCAGGGTGCCATTGTCTAGCCTGCAGAGGTCTGTGCGTCCCTCCATGGATATGCCTCCCCAGACCATCACTGACCCACCACCAAACCGGTCATGCTGAACGATGTTACAGGCAGCATAACATTCTCCACGGCTTCTCCAGACCCTTTCCTGTCTGTCACGTGCTCAGGGTGAACCTGCTCTCATTTGTGAAAACCACAGGGCACCAGTGGCGGACCTGCCAATTCTGGTGTTCAATGGGAAATGCCAATCGAGCTCCCTGGTGCTGGGCAGTGAGCACAGGGCCCACTAGAAGACGTTGGGCCCTCAGGCCACCCTCATGAAGTCTGTTTCTGATTGTTTGGTCAGAGACATTCACACCAGTGGCCTGCTGGAGGTCATTTTGTAGGGTTCTGGCAGTGCTCATGCTCCTGCTGATGGGTTAAGGACCTTCTACGGCCCTGTCCAGCTCTCCTAGAGTAGCTGTCTGTCTTCCTGGAATCTCCTCCATGCTCTTGAGACTGTGCTGGGAGACACAGCAAACCTTCTGGCAATGGCACGTATTGATGAGCCATCCTGAAGGAGCTGGACTGCCTGCGCAACCTCTGTAGGGTCCAGGTATCGCCTCATGCTACCAGTAGTGACACTGACCCTAGCCAAATGCAAAACTGGTGAAAAACAGTCTGAAAAGATGAGTAGGGAAAAAATGTCAGTGGCCTCCACCTGTAAAACCATTCCTGTTTTGGGGGTTGTCTCACTGTTGCCCATCTAGTGCACCTGCTGTTAATTTCATTAACACTAAAGCAGTTGAAACTGATTACCAACCCCCTCTGTTACTTAACTGACCAGATCAATATCCCAGGAGTTTAACTGACTTGATGCTATTCTCTGATTAAAAAGTGTTCCCTTTATTTTTTTTGAGCAGTGTATATATGATCCGAAGTAAAGTAACTAGCTACTTGAGTAGTTTTTTCATTGGATACTTTTTAATCTTACTCAAGTAACTATTGAAATTATTACTTTGCCAATGGTTCCTTAACCTGCAACCAAAAAGACTAACACACACACTGACACACAGCTTTTCCAAGGTTGGATTTGGCCAGGCTCTAACTATAAACAGGAGAGTCGTCTAAAAACATCAAGATAATGCCTTCTTTCTCTCAAGGAGAGCTACACTTTAGTCTAACTGGAAAGTAAGGTTTTAACAAAGAGGTGGTCACTTAAACTACAGACTTCATTGACCCCTGTGACCACAGTTGTCAGAGTACACTAGAAACACAGATGTATGTATTGACACATGTTGAAGACCTTTCTCAAACAAAACAAAACATCTTTCCATATTTCATTTCATTTCTGGAAGCTGGGCTAAATGAGCAAGCACTGTTACTGCATTCGGATATCAAATACAGACATTAGAGAATACATGAAAAGAACATTTCAGTAATCACACTGGTAACTTCTATAACAAAGTAAAATCTCACAAGCCTAGATAAGTCATTCAACTCATGTGACATTTAGAGGAAAAATATTGATGAATACCTTGATTATAATCACTTATTACATTTACATTGAAGCAGCAGTTTATTCCAAAATCCACACCCTTCAAAATCTTATGCTATGTTATGTTATGTATTTACGCATGCAAATTATAATCTTTTATGACTGCAAATAACTTTAGTGTCACATGAGCATAACTCTATTGCTGCGTTAACATGTGAAGTGAATGAATGTCGTGTTGTACAGTATGTTGGGATGGAGGCACCTGAACTGCAAAAGATAGAATGTACTAAAGCACGATAGTATGGTATCGAATCACAAACGGAATCACAAACGAACCGTTTAGTAAATCTGTAAACGCAGCCCCTAACACATTCTTTGTATTATCTACCTGAATGTTAAAATCTCAAACAATTAATGCTTTATCGACGTTGACCAATAGGTCTGAGAGAAAACCTGAAAACTCTTTTAGGAAATCAACAAAGGGCCCTGGGGGTCTATACATGGTAGCCAAAGCAAGAAATAGTAGGGATTTTTTCGTATCTGAGTGTAATATTTAGCACAAGCCCTTCAAATGATTTAAACCTGAGTCCTGTTTTCTGAGTAACATTAAGAATATCTCTATAGATAGTTGCAACACCGCTGCCACGACCACTCAGATAGGGCTCGTGTTTATAACATCAAAACTATTATCTGTGATCATTTAATTTACAATAACCGCCTTAGGTATGAGCTATCTGATGTTTAGGAGACCTAGCTTTAGAAGTTGTTTTTGTTCACTGATTTTGAGATTTTCTGGTTTAATCACGATCAGATTTTTTCTAGATCCTACAGTAGATTTATTGTTTGACCTCACTAACCGAGGAATAGACACAGTATATATAATGAACTAACTCACACTTCTATCAATTAAGTGGATAGAACAAAAACTGTGATTTGAGCTTTGACTTACTAGTCGTAGCATCTTGGAGATGTTGTCTGACAGAAGATGATCCACTCCAATTCTGCTGGGGAGCAGGCCATCAGCACGGAAGAGCCTAGGTCACTCCCAGAAAAGATTCCAATTATTTACAAAGAGCAGCTTCTGTTCATTACACCATAACATTAAACATTAATTTAGAGCAAATAATCTACTGAACCTTTCATGTCCTCATCGGTACGTGGTGGGCGGAAGATCCTTTTCCTATTTAGCACCAAAACTTTGGAATAGTCTTCCTAGCATTGTTCGAGAAGCAGACACACTCTGTCAGTTTAAATCTTTGTGTCAACTAGACTATCCCCTGTAAAGGCCTCATCGACACGACAGCCAGTGGCACTGATCCTCAACAAACCCATCTCCATACCGGCTATCGGATGACTCCGATCTTCAACCAGATGGAACTGGATAAATATTCTGAATGTTCCGATCCAATCTGACTTTTGACCTGTAATGCAGCCTGAATCATAATCATACACTGTTAGGGTGTATTCACACCAGGAAAGTCCGCTAGCCTAGTTCACTTACTTTGGTCCGGACCAAATAAAATGTTGATTTTTTTTTTTTGGTGTGGTTCGCTTTCACACGACCCTTTTTTCAAGTGAACCAAAATTTGTAAACAAAACCACACTTGTGCTAAGGTCATCCATTCATTGGACAGAAATTCTCAACAGGGAAAAGCAGTCCAAAAACAGGCAATTTATGGAGATCTTTATAGTGCAATTTTTATTATTTTACTGAGTTGGTGTCATCAGCTATGAAGCACTGTGAAGAAACTTATGTGCATCATATGATACAAAGTCATATATATACGATGTTGTAATTAGGATTTTGCAAAGACGAATATGTGCTGGAAGACGGTTGTGGTGGAGAGAGCATGCTCTTAACCGATAAAGTTAAGAGTGCAGACCAAAGTGCAGACCAAATTTCTATGAGGCTCCGCACCTCCTCACAACTCCAAGTTTGTCCGCGAGCTGCCATGCTAAAAGTGCAAACTGTCAACAAACATTTGTCCTCATCCCATAATGCACAGCGCAGCTGACTATGGCAGCTGGTTTAGTCCAAAAATGTGCAGTTCTTTGGCATTTGGGTCTGTTCGAGGTCGGATCACGTTCTCACCACAAACGAACCGCTCCAGAGTTCGTTTGAAAGTGCACCGAGACCACCTCTTTGAGGGTATGTGCACCTCTTTGAGGAGGTCTCGGTACGAACTCTAGTGCGATTCAACCGAACTAAATGAGGCAGTTGTGAAAGCACCCTTAGTTCGTTGGCCAGTTCTCCGGACTGAGCCTGGTTTCTCCCAAGGTTTTTTTTTCATTGTCATCTGATGGAGTTTTGGTTCATTGACACTGTCGCCTTTGGCTTTTGGCTTACTTAGTTGGGGACACTTAATATTCAACAATTCACCATTCAGGATTTCGGGTACCTGCGCAACAACATTAAGAACACGAGCACCAGGAAAGCAGTGACTGCGCACCTTACCTTGGCCGGACGATGGAGCCGGATGATGGAATCACAGATGAAGCACCCAGGGCCCCTGGTGTTTTGGCGCTGGAGTGAAGGAGGCCTGGAATGATCGCGTTCTGGGTGCATGGGCCCTGTGCAGAGAAACACACTGAGTAGAGGAGGTCGGAATGATAACATTACTTACCACGGACTTGTGAGCATCAGCCCGCGAGGTTTCTTGTGCTGATCGCTTTTCCATAGCTTGGCCTTCTTATCTAGTAGGTCGCATATCTGCTTCTCCACTGCATGCAGCTCGAACGTGTCCTCACCTGTACTCAAAGATAGAAACACATCCGATACTTTCACCATCATAACAGAAAAACAGTAATTTCTTGAGTGATAAGAGCAAGAACAAGACGAGCGATAGGCGAGACCATGCTAGTGATACTAGCGGGCTGAAGCTAGTATAGCGGATGTTCGGAAAGTTTGATACAAGTACCGATATCAAAACAATCCAAAGCAAAGCAAAAATTGTTGACATGTTGACCTGCACAAATAGAACCAGACAGTGTTTACACTCTTCAAATGTCAACCATATTGCTTGCTTATTAGTATCACTTATTAGTCTTATGTTACACTGGGATATGAGAAAACATGTTAATCATTTTAACATTTTAACATTTCACTTACTTTAGACTCAATTTCCATTATGTGATTTATTTTTGTCTTGGGATCTCTATTCTGGCAGGACCACTATCGTCAAATACAATTTACAATTAGCATACAGTTTGGATTGGCGGAATGGTTCCGTTCTGGGCAAGAACTCCCTGCGCATCCATGCAGCCTAGCATGGATAAGAGCAGGGAGAGCAGCAATAACCCCCTTTAGGGTAAACAGAACAGAACCAACATGAATGTACACTGTAAAAAATGTTCGTAATTTTAACAGTAAAAAACTCTAAAAAAGCAACGAAAAAAAAAAAGTTAATTCCTTAACGGTATGTACCCTTACTATATACCGGTACAGTGAAAAACTGTAATAGCTCTCACGGGACATTTCATGTAATTTTACATTAATATACTGTTAAATGTACGGATTTTGGAAGTACACTGTAAAAAAAAAACTTACGGTTGCATTTACTGTACCTTACCGTAAAAAATACGGTAGCAAATGTTTACTAATTTTACAAAGTTTTACATCATCGAACTAAAAATTACGGTGAAAAACTGGCAGCTGGTTGCCAGTACTTTACCGTAAAAAATACGGTATAAATATTTATGTTTTACGGCATTGAACTAAAGTTTACGGTAAAAAACTGGCAGCTGGTTGCAGGTGATTTACCGTAAAAAATATGGTAGTAATATTTTAGGTTTTACGGCAGTGATCTAAATATTACGGAAAAAAACTGGCAGCTGTGGTTGCCAGTACTTTACCGTAAAAAATACGGTAGAATTTTTTTTGCTTTTACGCCACTGAACTAAAGTTTACGGTAAAAAACTAGCAGCTTGAAAGTGCTTTACCGTAAAAAATACGGTAGTAATATTTTAGGTTTTATGGCATTGAACATTGAACTGAACTTTTATATAAAAAATAAAAACCTGCCAGCTGTGGTTTCCTGTAATCTAATTATTGAGAATTACCAGAGGTTCAGACGTTGATGTTTTATTGAAAATAATAAAGTTTGAAGTTACCATTATGGAGATGAGTGTTTGCTTTAGTTGGGCTCTTGACCCTTGACTTTTTAACTTTAGATTTACTCTGACTGCCTTAACTGTGTGGTAACAGTTACATAAACAATAACACAAACGTTATGGCATGAAAATCAGAGAGAAAATGTGACCAGGTGATGATGGCAGGTTAATGATGACATAATCGTCATATTGTGGCCTGATTCACTGATCTCATAAAGAGTCTTATCTCTCACTTTATGAGCAAAGTGATAATATTAATTATAATATTAAAAATAAATATTTCATATTATTGAGTATAATATCTCTGTAAGCCAGCAGCGAGCAACAGATAATCTGAAGAACTTTAAAAACACATGGTGTAAAAAAAAGGTTTTGAACTACTGCTCGATTTAAACCAACACAGACATCAAGTTTCAGCGTATGAATCTCAACAACGGTGACAATCAACACAATAATCAGATAAAACTCTGAACATCACAAAACAAGCTACTAAAAAGCTGCAACAAAAACAACATAAAAAATAAAAGCAGATATAATAATAAAAGAAAATACTAAGGCAATTCAGCATAATGTATTCCTGCTGCAATGCATGCTGGGAGATACTGATGAGTTTTGATTGGAGGCTCCATCAAGTGCACTGCACTTTTATCATCACCATTGTTGAGACTCATACGCTGATTCTTGATGTCTGTGTGTGTCTAAAAGACACCGTAGTTCAAACCTTTATTGTACACAATGTTTTAAAAATTCTTCTGATTATCACAGCAATGGATCACATGCTGTAGAATCATAGGGCTACTACAATCAATAATGTAAAATTAATAACACATATAATCAAAGATAAGACTCTATAAGAGCTCAGTGAATCAAACATGGTGATTGCCATCACTGATACACAACACTGATACCTAGCCATAATCAACATGTCTTATAAACACAGAGTTACAGCAGGCAGAGAAAAACTAATGTCAGAAAGTCAAGGGTCAAGAGCCCAACTAAAGCAGTCACTGATCTCCATCATGGTGACTTCAAATGAAACAATAAATCATCAACATCTAAACCTCTGTTAATTCTCAAACAGAACTGTAGACGTCTGACAGAAATAAAGTCAGTCTCGTTAGTAATAAGTGAAGCTGGTAATGCTGTTTGTGGAGTTGTTTAATCCTCCTCTGCTGAGATCTTCACAGATTTAATGTTTTTTATCTTCAGTTGATTTCATCTAAGGCTGTGGCTGAAGTCAGTTGTAGTTCTTGTGTTTCTGCTCGTCTCTTTTTTCTGTTCCTGTTGTTTCTCTAAATGGACATTCCCAGAATTCCCTGTGTGACACTTCACATTTGATGCTATTTCATTTAAAAAATTATGTTTCTTCTTGGTTTTTGTTATCAGTTTTATACATTTGGGGTTTATATTACATCATATATTGTTTAATGAATGTTTATGGCATTATTTGGAGTCATGTGTGTGTCACCATGATGGTGTTTTGTGTTTGTGTCACTGTGCACCTTCTAAATATTAACATGTGCCTCAGTTTGTGGAAAACTAATGGTATACTTAAATCATTGTGTGCTTTTCTTTTTTACCACTTGTGTTATTATGATGGTTATCAGTATATTACAAAGATATAAAGCAGACTTTAATACTTTAGTGAAATTTAATGATAACATTTATCGGTTTATGTAATATAACGGTTGTCCTGTGAAAACTAAAAGGTTCCTACTGTATTTTTTATGGTAAAGTACTGGGAACCACAGCTGATGTTTTTTTTTACCACACATTTAAATCCTGCTGAAGGTTTTTTTTTTTTTTTTTTTTTTTTTTAAAGTAAGGTTGCTACCATATTTTTTACGGTAAAATACTGGCAACCAAGCTGACGTTTTTTACCGTAAATTTCACAGGGGTTTTTTTACATCGTGTTTTTTTGCCCGTAAATTTAAATCCCGTAAAACATAAAAGGTTGCTACCTTATTTTTTACGGTAAAATACTGGCAACCACAGCTGCCGTTTTTTTACCGTAAATTTCACAGTTTTTTTTTAACAGTGTATTGCAGATATCATTAATTCAAGATTTTAAAGTACAACATAATTCGAGAATTTATTCTGATTCAAGAGGAATCAGAATGCCATACTGACTGACGAGAGGAGGAGCTGGGGATGTGATAAAGCTGCTGATAATACGGAAGGAGTTTATATATGAATACAGTGAGTGATAGGCGTTGTATTCCTATAGGTAGACGTGGATCAGCTGAGAGTCAGCTGATGCGAGCTTGACTAACGTGACCTGCCAGAACTGACGCAACGCATAATTATTAATTCTTGAGATTTACCTTTTTATTTTAGGATAAGCCTATTTTAGGTCATCCAGATTCATCTGATGAGTGACAGCTCAAGTCAAGTCAAGTCATCTTCATTTATATAGTGCTTTTAACAATGTAGATTGTTTCAAAGCAGCTTTTAAGAGATAAACGTATAATTTAAGGTAACAGAGATTGTTTTGGCTTTATAGCGGTTCTTTAATAAAGTTATTTTCCAGCTAAAGTTAGTTTTGATTGACTCGCTTCCGTCGCAACGATCATTTGTTATTAAATTAGGGGCCGCTAAGACGACACCATTCTCTCTACACAGACTTTAAACGCGAACCTGTGATAAACGCTGATGGCGTTCACATGAGCATTAAGAACTGGTTCAATAGTTATGTGCATTTGAATATGTGCGCAGGTTTGTAATTCCCTATAAACCAAGCCTAAACAAAGTACTGGTCTTTCCTTATAAATTTTGATACAGAATTGTATTTTATTTTATCACTTCGGGGTAGGTACGCAAAACAAATTTCCCGAAAACACTTTATCTGTAGAGTGGTAAAGGGATCCTCCATAGGGAGAGACTAGTTGGCACTTCAGCACTGCGTTGTCATCGGGTCCAGGCGAAGGTCCTTCGTCAGATCTGGATACAGCCTGGATCCAGCAGGCTGCGGGAAAACCTCGGGATAAAAAAAGACACTAAAATTACCGTAGATGCCATTCTTCTTATGATATAACGAGTACATCAGGATTTATGGGAAGTGTTCCCGGTTCTGGCTGACCTAATCTATGCAGCCTAACATTGAATTATAGAAGTCTATAATGTATTATGTGAATGCTAGCTCAAAGAGATGTGAGGATCAACATCAGAATCAAAAATGTGAGGAATATGATGATAAAGTCTATATCGATTAGAATTACATTATAAATATAATCTACCTGACATGGCTCTAAGAACACAGATAATTCATATATCATTGCAATCATGTTTATTGTCTCCAAAACATCTTTATCTGCATGTTACAGCAATCTCTGATAAGCTTTGTGTATGTCAGGGAGTTCCTGGAATGTCACCTGAAATGGCTCTTCTTCATGTGTTCCATATTATGGACTAAATGTGCGTAGGGCGCCCTCAGGCTGCTAGTGTGTATTGAAAACACAGTACATCAGAGTATCCATACAGAACCCATGACTGTTTCATAAATGGGAACAAAAGGCGCATTGAGAAAGCAGGATCAGGACGATCTGTTACCACTGCCTGAAATAAAATAAAAAATCCCATATTGTACAACTGTAGGAGACAATTACTGATGACGGAAGCTGAAACAATAGTTGTCTCTAGGGATGTTTGATTATAAACTCATATATGCATAGCACTAAATGTAGCCTAAATTGTGATTATGGTCCTCAACAGGTGTCAGCTAACGAGAAACTTGTGATGGCAGTCACAAGTTTGTTCTTTTTTAAGATTTAGAGCACCATGGGTCCATAAATAACTCCTCTTAAGAGTTGTTATTCCTTTGGGGGAAAAAATCCCCCAAATGAGAACTGTGCCTGTAAAGTAACTGCAAACATGAAACTTGTTTGGAATTTTAAGGAACAAATGTTTATGTATCACTTTCTATGAACATAAGATTGCGTTAAATAGGTTTCTCTGTGGCATATGGGTTTTTGGACCCTACACCCTTGAGGAAGTACTTTACATAATCAAAGTGGGAAGTGTGTTGGAAAAATATTTGACAAAATAACGGCTTGCAAATTGAAGGGTAAAATACAAAAACAGTGAATTGAAAAAAACTGTGCTCTTAGAAAAGAGTGTATTGCACTCTTTGCCTGTTTCTGTGTGGAGACCTCAGAAAGCTCTTTAATGTTGTGTCATGGTCTTCTGTTTGCCATCAGATTTTTTTTCCAGCGTAATGACTTAATATTGCCATATGCTGCTTACACAGAACATCTTCCCTTCAGAGATGGCATGCTAAATTGTCTTTTTTATATATCTGATAACAAAGAGGCAAAGTTTATGACAATATCATTGTTAAAATCTCTCTCAATATTCTCTGAGGCACTGAGGAAGTTATTTTTAGTGTTCCCTCGGGTGGACAGACAATTTCTTCCATCAATAACTTCCATTTCCTTTGTATTTGATTAATCCCTTCATCTCTAAGAGAGGGAACACAACATTATACACAACTAAATTACTGCATATGGTCTTTATAGATGAGATTACATAACTAATTCATGTATGATTTAATACAATATCAGTTCTGTTTTGTGATAAAATCACTGCCAATCAAATTTACTTACACTGATAAAAATGATCATTTGGAACAAATTTTTTCAACTTCTATAATTTGCTATAGACAAATGTATTAGTTGATCTTAAATTATATTTATGCCATACCATACTTAATCTATTTAAGACCTGGTTGGCTGTAGCCTGTGATGTGTCCCGTCCGGCTCCTCACCTTTCTGTTTGTTGACAGTAGCTGCAGGTATGTGCTGTTAGCAGGTAGCAGGTAGCAGTTTGCTAACTTTTTAATTACTGTTCGTGTGACATTTACTATTTGTTTGTTGCATCCTAGCCTGTCTTTTCGTCTCTCTGTGTTTCCCTCGGCTTGCTTCAGTTGTGGATTTGACGACTGCTCACCTCTCAGGTACGAGTTAAAGCTGTTTGTCACAAGAGACGGTCTAGCTTTGCAGACTTGATGTGCTTTTAGTAATGTGCAGTTCCCAGTTTAGCAGCGGGTAATTTGAATGCTGTGTACTTTTGCATGTGAAAGGATAATAGAGCAGGGCATCGTCCATTTTAGGTAAGTGTTTTCTTGCATGTTACAAATGGGGAATTCTAGCAGGTGATGCATAACTATTAGTACCATTTTGATTTTCTTTGTTTGTATTTGCCACAGGATTCTCTCTCTCGTTCTTGACGATCATTGTTCTCAGCTGTTGCTATAGTTACAGCCTTTTCTCTTCTGCCGTGCTGCAAGAATGCATTTATCTCTCAACTAAAAGGGGATTGTTGTTGCCTGGTTTCAAGTGTCTGGTCCATTTGTCTGTTTCATTTGTTTATTTTCTATTATTATTTCGAGGCTCACTCATGATAACTGGGACCTGTACCATGATGGTGGTTGAACAAACTCCGGGTTACAGGATTAGTTTTGAGTTGACAAAACCAAACCAATCCAATCAGGCTTTGTTGGTACCATGATGCTGATCATCAACTTTCTCTATCAACTCCATAGACGGTAAAAGAAATGGACACAGCGACCCCATTGGATTCAACGGAGAAAAGTGAAGTCAATTAGAAGCACTCACTTCCTGATGGCTGAGCGTACTGCGCAGACTCAAACTGAGCTTGACGACGTAGATGTGACGTGAGCAACCTGTCTGTCTTCTAGTAGCTGTGCCAAGGGAAATCTGAATCATTCCCTTCCGAAACTTGTAGAGACGGAGAGTGTGAGTAGGAGGTGTCCATGAGCTAGGAGCAGGAACAACTTTTACTAAGTATTCTGATTAATTATTTTGTCATTTTGCCTCCACGTCCCCCCGATTGTTCGCGAGCTTCTCCTCCTGTCTATACGGTAATTTATCTACTGTGCGACAGAGAGTCGCATGGTTATGATGCAATCGTTAGCCTATTTTTACAAAAACTGCTTCTACGGGGCCATAACGTAAGATACAAGGTAATGGAGCCTTTTATATATTTTCGTGTTTCTTTAGAAATAAATAATGGACAAATGGAGTCTTTAAACGCCTCAGATGTGAAGTTATTCACTGTCAAAGTGACGGCAAAATGAATGGGAGTCAATGGAATGCTAACAGCAGGTGATGGTCTGCTAATCAATGGCGGCCCCCAGGGAAGCTTCAGTTTACGGCTGATGGATTACCCCCTTGATCAATTCAGAGTTTAGGAGTTTAGGTGTGACATCAGTAGTGAACAGCCAATCACATGCTGAGAAAGAGTGAAACTGCGATTCATTTCTCGTGAGAGAAGCAGCGCGATTCACTTCTCTCTTCTGCAGAATATTACGAGATTTAAAAAAAAATTAGGAATTTAAACAAATTTACACAGCAAGAACAAAAATAGCAGTCTATGAAAGAGGACAACTAAAAGAAAAAGTCTTGCTATATCAGTGCAAGTAAAAGTTGTGAAGTTAATTTATACTGTTGATAAAGGTATAGAGAGAATTGAACTTTTAAGCTCACATGTAGTCATTTTATAGCTTAATCTATTGATTCTAAAGCGTATTTATATTACCTTTATATATTTATTCCTTTAAATTGTGCGTAAAAATAATTGATAAACTAAAATTGTACGTGTGATCGATTAATAATTACATAAATAATATCTAAATCATACAAAATTATTATTCTAAATAAGTGTTACTAAAAACCAGTTTTGTCTTTAAAAATCATTTGCTATGTAGTGACCTTTAATTTGGAGTAGAAACAGGTGGAGTTACTTTATCCTTTGCTCACAGCTGATTGGTCCAATTCCGGTTTGAGATCTCTTACCTGGAACATAATCTGCCCCGGACCAGGTTAGCCGTGGAGCACAAGTTACTATGGCAATGAACACTGCTAAAAGCCAATCCACTTTCATGGTGCCTAAAACCCAGGGTTGGCGCAAACTAAACTGAAACATACCTGGCTAGCCGGCTTCATGGTATAGGCGTCTGGTGCTGGAGCACAAACTACGTGGTTGTCACGGAACGCACACGCAAACAGGTAAGATCCAAGTGCAGCTTTATTGGGGTAATCCGTATTCGTAATCCAGTCCAGGCAAGGGTCAAAATCAGAAAACAGACAGGGTATAAATAGACAGACAGGGTATAAATAGACAGAAACTAACAAGGTGACGGGAAACAGCTATGTGCAATGATCGATGAATAGACAGAACAGGATGATGGGAAATGTAGTCAAATGAGTGAATGACACCGTGGAGGAGGAGGACCTCTAGTGTTTACCCGGGGAACACAAACCAGACACTGTGACATTACCCCCCCCTCTATGGAGCGGCTACCAGATGCTCCATAACACAAAAAACAAAACAAGAGTCCAGGAGGGAGGTGAAATGGTGGAGGATCAGGGGGAGGGATGGGGTGCCAGGTCCATGAAGGGGAACAGGAACAGGGGGTGATGGCTTAGCCGGCGGCCAGGGCAAAACAGACAGTCCATCGGGCGGCCAGGGCAAAGCAGGCTGTGCAGACGGCCAGGGCAGAAACGTCAGTCCATCGGGTGGCCAGGGCGGAGACTTTCCCTCAGGCGACCATGGTGGAGACGACCCTTTGGGCGGCCACGGCGGATCAGGCTGTCCATCGGGCGGCCACGGCGGATCAGACGGTCCATTGGGCGGCCATGGCACAGGAATCTTATCCGGAGACACAGGCCCGGCTGCGGCCATCTTGTCCGGAGACACAGGATCGGCGGCGGCCATCTTGTCCGGAGACACAGGTTCGGCGGCGGCCATCTTGTCCGGAGACACTGGCTCGGCGGCCATCTTGTCCGGAGACACTGGCTCGGCAGACATGACGTGAACAGTCTCTGGATCGGCAGACGTGACGTGAACAGACTCTGGCTCGGCAGACGTGACGTGAACAGTCTCTGGATCGGCAGACGTGACCTGAACAGTCTCTGGATCGGCAGACGTGACCTGAACAGTCTCGGGATCGGCAGACGTGACCTGAACAGTCTCAGGATCGGCAGACGTGACAGGGCGCTGGGGTGGCGCCGGCAGGGTGAGCAGCCTTGGCGGAGCCGGCAAGGCGAGCAGCTCGGGCGGGGCCGGCAGGGCGAGCAGCTCGGGAACGGCCTCCGGGACGACAGCGGGCTGTTCGGGAACGGCCTCCGGGACGACAGCGGGCTGTTCAGGAACGGCCTCCGGGACGACAGCAGGCTGCACGGGGACTGCCACCGGGACGACAGCGGGCTGCTCGGGTACCTCCGGGATGACAGCGGGCTGTTCCGGGACGGCCTCCGGCTCTTGAGGGACGGTGGACGCCTGCTTCCTCCTCCTCCTCCGTTTATGATGGCGAGGTGCAGGCTCTGGGCTGGACGGGACCCCCCGGACCACCGGGCTAAACCCTGGCTCAGACCTGGAACCGCTGGACAGCTCTGGCTCAGGGCTGAAAAAAGACCGAAGCGGAGAGTGGTGTCGGGGTCCATATCCACCACCTCCTCTGCGGCCTCCACGGGTCCCAGGAAACCTGGCCAGACGGGTTCCCTCAAAAAAATTGTCTATGGACAGGGGTGTTGACCGCCATGGTCTCCTCAGTCCTACGAGCCCACAAGGCAAAACATCCGAACAGCGTCACACGAGGCTCCGACTCTCCAGATCGAGAAATCCCACTGCTGGATCTAGACATGGTGGATTCCTTCTGTCACGGAACGCACACGCAAACAGGTAAAAAGTGCAAGTGCAGCTTTATTGGGGTAATCCGTATTCGTAATCCAGTCCAGGCAAGGGTCAAAATCATACAGGCAATCCAAAAACAAGAACGAAACAAGAACGAAACAAGAACGAAACAAGAATCTGAGTGCACGGTGGTGTGTTTGGAAGTGTGCTTTTGGATAACTAGCTCTGGTGATCACTCCTGTGGGGAACCTCAGCCCTGTAGGTTGGTGTAGTTTGTTTTGATGTGTTTCTTTTTGTGAGTATGTGTGCAAATTAGTCTCTATGTAAAGTGTATGTATTTGTTTCTTTATTATTTGATTATTTGAAACCATTTAAGCCACAAACCTTTAACAGTGAGTGTATTTTGTTGATTTTCTGTCTTTACGTTTCTGTGAACTGTACAGTTTAGTCTTTATGTATAGTTATTTTTGTGTATTGTTTATTTCTTTTTGGTACTGTTGTTGGAGAGAGCTGTGAGACGTTATACAGTATCACTGAGGACACTTTAAAGTAATTTCTTCCTCCTTTTTAAATTAACTTTTGTACCAATAAAATCTTTGTATTTGTATACATTACCCATTGATTATTTTATCATCTGTTTTTTTTTTTAGGAGACACTGCCTCCCTTGCCTCCTCGGAGGAAACGCCACTGGAATGAGGGTACATGGAGGGAGGCCATCCTCAGATGTCTGGAGAGCGTATACCCCCAGCAAACACCATCCTCCACGTCACAGAGCCCAGAGCCCAGCAAGCCTTCACCTCGCCAGAGCCCACCGCAGACAGGGAGCTCAAGTCTGCCGCAATGAACAAGCCAGTTCCAGAGGAGAGGACCGAGCCAGCCATCGCCCCAGAGTCCCTTGCACCACAGTGTGTCTGACCAGGTGTGTGAGCTGGCTACATCCGTGCCAGAGGGGATATTAGTGGAGCTGGATACAGAGTAATGGCTGATTGACTGAGAAGTAGTGCTGCCCACCCACAAACCTTCTGTACCACTGGTCCCTTCCTGCACTAATGTCTGTTTTTTCGCCGCTGGTCCCGCCCAGCTCTGAATCTTTTGTGTCTTCATCGTTGCCACTGGTCCCGTCCAGCTCTGAATCTTCTGTCTTCATCGCTGCTGATTCTGCCCAGAACAAAGCCTTTTTTGTCACTAACTGTACTAACTCTATAGTCCGTCAGCAGCTCAACTCAGATAACAACTTAAAAACTCCCAAAGTGTTTCCCATTTTGTGTGCCAATATGCATCAGAAATTCAGCTGCAATGGGTGTCTGAGGCTTGGTTCGACCCAAGGGCAGAAGAATAACATGAAAGGAGGTTAAGCAAAAA
Source organism: Abramis brama (assembly GCF_963993115.1). Taxonomy (NCBI): domain Eukaryota; kingdom Metazoa; phylum Chordata; class Actinopteri; order Cypriniformes; family Leuciscidae; genus Abramis; species Abramis brama. The sequence continues at coordinate 26,094,990 of NC_139974.1, forward strand.
GTTATTTACTGGAGATCCCAAGTTAAGTAAAGTTAAGTAAAACAAAAAGGAAGCCAAGCTTCCACAGAAAACTACAGTACAAGAAACAAAAGCTGGCCAAAGACTTAAAGGGGACCTATTATGCCCCTTTTCACAAGATGTAAAATAAGTCTCTGATGTCCCCAGAGTGTGTATGTGAAGTTTTAGCTCAAAATACCCAACAGATCATTTTTTACAGCATGTTTAAATTGTCACTTTTTGGTGCTCAGAAAAACGTGCTGTTTTAGTGTGTGCCCTTTAAATGCAAATAAGCTGCTGCTGCACGGCACAGGGGGCGGAGCTTCATGAGCTCGCGTTCAGTCTCAGGACAATTTCATCTCACGGAATGATGATAATATCAGAAACTCTCAGTAACGGTGTTCATTTCGACCCGGAGTCGGACAATAATGCCTACAGAGTCAGAGTGCTGTATGGAGATGGAACAGGTATAGTTTAGTTTAATTACGGTTATAACGTATTTGTCATCTGCTTGTATGTATCCACTATTAATAGCCTACAAGTCTGCTGTTTCGGACCAGGTCTGAATGATGATCAAAAATATACTGATGAGTTTAATAAAGTTTATTGTACATCACACAAAAGATGAAGCGTCAGTTTTACTCCAGAAAATCACCGTAAGAGCTGAGTAAACACAGTATAAGAAGTGCGTAAGTACATAAACGAATTTCGGAAGAGTTGAGGGAGCATTTTCTTTGAAAACAAAATAATTCCACCTCATCTTCAGCGGCTGCCTCAGATTTGGGAGTAAATAGAGAGAGCTATGTGGATTAATACATCCAGTCACACAACACCTACAACGCTTGGGAGACATTCTCGTCAGTGCAGCAATGGCGGATGTGTACAACTCGCTGTGAACTCGATCAGGGCGGATCTATGTTAAAACGGCAGTGTCTGTCAACACTCGTGGGCGGGGCCTGTGGCTTTAGTGACGTCACTAAGGCCTTGTCCACACGGACATGGGTATTTTTATAACCGTGACTTTTTTTACGCGGTTCGGCCGTTCGTCCACACAGAAACGCAGTATCAGGTCACTGAAACCGAACATTTTTGAAAACCCCTTCCAGGGTGAGGATTTTCAGAAACGCCGAAAATTAGTCTAATAATTATTCAACCCCTAAATAGAATCCCTCACAACAGCACAAATCTGCAAAACTACGGTTATAAAAATACCTGTGTCCGTGTAGACTAGGCCTAAAGCCGCATTCTGAAAATAGGTTGTTGGGAGACACTGCTTATGATTTATGGGGATTAATAAAAAAGGAGTGAGTGGATTTTTATCACTATTGGGTGGTTGTGTACACACACTGCCAACACACATTTATGTCCAAACAGCATGCAAAAGTGAATTTTGCATAATAGGTCGCCTTTAACTTTCTTGGTGAAGATGATACATGCATTGTATGCTAAAGACTAAACAGAGGAATATAAGAGGCATGCTTAAATAGGCCAATACACAGGTGGTGCTAATAAACTACTGAGCAGCAACACATTGAATTCTATAGCATCTGGGGCCACCTAATGGCTGGGGAAAGACATTACAAGGCAGAAGTGTCAACACCAGCTAGTGGCTGGGAGAGACATTAAAAGTCAATTCAAGAGTCATTACAAGCTGAGGCCTTACAGGAGCCCCTCCTCCAGGAACGACTCCCAACGTAGCCCTAGCTGCATATGGTCCATGGCGGTGGAACTCCCTGATGAGATCTGGGTCTAGAATATCTCGAGCTGGCACCAAAGACTGCTCCTCAAGGCCATAACTTTCCAAATTCACAAGATACTGGATTTCCCCACTGACCTGGCAAGAGTCCAGCAGTCGGCGCAAAGTGTAGGCTGGCTGACCACCAATGATGCGAGATAGTTGAGGGGGTTTCCTGACTGGGGACAAAGGAGAATATACAACAGGTTTCAAACGAGAGATGTGAAAGGTGGGATGAAAATGCTTGGACTTGGGTAGGAGGAGGCGGAAGGAAGGCGGAAGACTCCAAGCAGTCTGGTTGTTAGAGACCAGGCATCTGAAAGTCGTTTCAGTCTCCTGGTTGACCCTCTCTTTATGGCCATTCGATTTGGGTTGGAACCCAGTCTGATGGATACCCAAATTAGGTGGCTAAAAGACTTCCAGAACCGGGAGGTGAACTGTGGTCCCCGGTCGGAGACCATATCTTGGGGGAAGCCATGGATTCTGAAGACATTTTGCATCAGTAAGTCATTATTGTTTGGGTTGGAATGTTGTCTCTGGGTCCTCTTCACTGCCGTTTTTTTGATTCCCCACTGGACTGATGCCACCACTCGCGAGCTGGGTAAGATTGGTTCAGGATTGCCCTCCACTTCTGGTGAACTAAACTGTCTTGAGAGGGCATCAGGCTTTGGGTTCTTGGAACCTGGATGGTGTGAGAGAGTAAAGTTAAAACGGTTAAAGGAGGGTTCAACGAGCCTGGCGTGAGTCTCTTGGCCTTTTGGATGTAGGTGAGGTTCCTGTGGTCTGTCCAGATGAGGAATGGGTGCTTGGCACCCTCCAGTCAATGTCTCCACTCCACAAGTACCAACTTTACCTTCAACAGCTCAAAGATACCAATGTCATAATTCCTCTCGGCTGGGGGAAGTTGATGTGAAATGTAAGGACCAAGGATGAAGCTTGCTGTCGCTCCTCACTCTCAGACAAGATCCTACCCTGACATCAAAAGCATCCACCTCCACTACAAAGGACAGAGAGTCAGAATGGGTGTGTTAATGAAAATCTGCGTGAGTCGTTTCGAGTTGCTTCTCAGTCCACTTAAATTGCATTGATGCCTTCTTGGTGACAGCGGTTAGGGATTCTGCTATAGAATTGAAGTTCCTAATGAGCATCATGTAAAAACTGTAAAGTTCAGCTTTCTCAGTGCTTATCGCAATTCTCTTTCTGCGCCGACAAAATTTGTGCCATTGTCTGAGCGCATGACTGACACCTGTCCACTTCTACTTATAAAATGCCTTAAAGCGTTATGCATGAATCAGTGTTCAAACTATCAGCTATCTCAATGTTTACTGCTCTGATTGTTAGGCAAGTGAACAACACTTCATACCTTTTTACAGTACTCCGGACCCGTTTTACATCGAAGGGTCCAAATTAATCTACGCCCACGTTCGTGAAAGGGGGTTTATCAGGTAGCAAGCGGTCTTCTGGCAAACTTGCCATTTTTTGCTCTCCAATTCTCCCATTGAATCTGCGACAAACTGAGCATTTATGTATAAGCTTCCGAATTGCTGAGTTGGCTTGCGGGATCCATCATTTTTGTCGGAGAGTAGATAGCATGTAGTTTCTACCACAATGACCACATCTTTGATGAATGTCACTTAGAATGAGAGTTGAAACCCTGGAGCCTTTTGAGAGGATTGCCGGATGTTTAGATTCCTCTGGCATGGCTGCTCTGTTGAGCCTACCACCCACTCTTAGTATCCCATCCTGAAGCACAGGATCAAGCTTGTACAGCTGACTTTTCCTCTTAACAGGAATATTTTTTCTCAAAGCCTCAATTTCATTCTGAAATTGCTGTTTTTGACTGTATTGAATGAGCTGAATTTCTGCTTGATTCAAGTCCTTCAGTTTCAGTGACTTTTTCTCTTTTTCTCTGTATTTTTGCATATGCTCCTGTAAAAGGGACGATTGTTTTTCTGGGTCTTTCTCTGATTGTGCAACGGATTCTTGAAACTGTCTTCTTGCCTTAGATAATTGCAACAGTGTTTCCTTGAGTCTTAGCATCCATGCCACTGCCTTTTTCAGATGAAACCAGCTTGAGTAGTAATGAGTTTACTTACTCAGAATGTCATTGTTTTCTTTAATGTTGAGAATATTGACCTTGAATTCATTTTTGATTTCAGGGTCTTGTTGTGCACCTTGACTCATTTGATCCGGTCTTTGAGGCCATTCTTCTTCTGGTTTCAACAAAAAGTTGGGCCCTTTAACCCACGTCATCTCTTGTATAAAGTCCTTCGCTTTAAGACTTCCTCTTATTAGTGAGATCCTGTTTGCTATGAATGTTTTGAAGCATGCACTCTCATTGTCAATGTAGCTGAGCACTGTAGTGCTGTCTGTCCAGAAAACAGATTGCTGTAGTGGAATTTGAAGCTCTTGTCTTAGTATTTTGTCTACTTTTACGGCTATGGTTGCTGCTGTCAGTTCAAGTCTAGGGACTGTGATTTGCTTGAGTGGGCTAACTCTTGACCCACCACACTTGCCCTCAATCTGTTCATCCCATCCATATCCTTGTTTGCACATATCCCTTAGAAGGAGCTTGACTGGTAGAATGAGTGGCACCAGAAACCCAAGAGGATCATAGATTGAATTAACAACCGAGAGAATACCTCTTCTACTCAACAGCTTCTCCTGTACCTTGATGTCGTATGTGAAGGTGTCTTTTTCTGTACACCACTGCATGCCAAGTGCTCTCTCAATAGGCAGAGAATCCTGATCCAAGTCCAAGTCCTTTACTCCACTGGCCCTTTGTTCTTCTGGGATGGACAATAATACTTTGCTATTATTAATTACCCACTTTGTTAAGCAGAAACCTCCTTCAGCACAAAAATTTCTAACACCCTTTGCTAAGTCAGTTGCTTCTTGTTTTGTACACATATTTCAAGCAGTCGTCCACATAAAAATTGTGCAAAACTGTTTCAACAACCTTTGGAGATGCTACATCTTTTCTGTCCTCTGCTTTTCAATGCATAAGAGGCACAGCTAGGTGATGAAGCAGCTCCGAATAAATGCACCATCATTTCTTCTAAATTGCACTAAATTCTTCTATAAGTGCATCTAGATTGCCCTCTGGCCACCAAAGAAAGCAAAGCAGATCTGCGTCCTCCTCAGGAACCCTCACCTGATAGAACATAGATTCCACATCCGCCATCATGGCTATTGGTTCTTCCCTAAATCTGGTAAGGACATCAATAAGTGTGTTTGTGACGGTTGGACCTTGTAGCAAATGACCATTCAGAGACATGCCTTGAAACGAAGCAGTACAATCAAAAACCACTCAAATGTTTGTTTGTTTTTCTTTGGGTGGTATATACCACACTCTGCTGTCGCTGCGACCAAGCTGTTCTGTGGGAACTTTAAAGGAACACGGCGACTTTTTGGGACTTTAGCTTATTCACCGTATCCTCGTTAGATAAGTTAGATAAGTCCATACATACCCTTTTCATCTCCGTGTGTGCTGTAACTCTGTCTGACGCACCCACCGTTAGCCTAGCTTAGCACAAAGACTGGAGGTAAACGGCTCCAGCTAGCATACTGGTTAGAGCCCTGCACGGGGCAAAAAATCCAGCCCTAACCGAGACCTGGCCCGTGGTGTTCAAACCCTAATCTGGCCCCAGCCGAAAACGTCTGCAATTTTTCAGCCCCAACCCGACCAGAGACCAATATCAATATCACTTTAATCTCTCTCTGATATTAATACAGACTGTCCATTACAGAGAAGCATAAGCATGTAGTAGAGAATATTATATAGCCAAATGTGATCCAACAGTAAATAAAGATTTACAGCCTACCTTTTTTTTATGTTAAGTAACTTTACTGAAGAACAACGTTTCAAAGAACTCTTCGCCAACTGGCTAACGTTAAATAATAATAAAAATATAATAAATAAAAAAAAATCTGTTGAACTGAGTAGGCTCATTCACTGTTTATTCACGAGTGTTGTGAATAAAAAGAATAGCATCCACTGTTGAAGGCTTCAGGCTCATTGTTTGTTGTGGTAATCAAATCAAAACTATTTCAAAATGCAGCTTTTCCTGAAGTATTGGGAACTTTTAGTAACTCCCCACACTCCAACTTCTCCCTGATGCTCTCCATGGTCAGCTGTCACCTAATGCATTGCACTCGCGTAATCGCATATTGCGTTGCATATTTATAATATTATCAATACAGCAATATTTCATACAGTAGCCTGCACTCTGCACGTATATTATGGGCACGATGAAAGGAGAGAAGCTAAATGAGCCCGAGTCCGACCAAAGTCCGATCTGTAAAAAAAAAAAATGGCCCGACTGCTCCCAATAAGTGACAAAATAACGCCAACATTTTCCTATTCACATGTTGTGATCTGTATAGTCACAGCGTGTACAAATAACAAGGTCACATGAGACACATCTTCTAACCGTATACATCAGGGATGGGCAACTTCGGTCCTGGAGGGCCACTGTCCTACAGAGTTTAGCTTCAACCCTAATCAAACACACCTGAACAAGCTAATCAAGGTCCTCAGGATTACTAGAAAATTACAGGCAGGTGATTTTTTCAGGGTTGGAGCTAAACTCTGTAGGACAGTGGCCCTCCAGGACCGAAGTTGCCCATCCCTGGCATACATACTGGGAACTATATTCTCAGAAGGCGAAGCACTGCTACTTGGGTGGAGTGATTTGCTCGCAGCACCTGAGAAGCCCTGTGGTGAGGAGCAGAGAGTTCGCTCAGAGTTGGAGTAAATCACTCCACAGAAGTAGCAGTGTTTCGCCTTCTGAGAATATAGTTCCCAGTATGTATACAGTTAGAAGATGGTTGTGTCTCATGTGACCTTGTTATTCATACACGCTGTGACTATACAAATCACAACATGTAAATAGGAAAATGTTGGCATTATTTTGTCACTTATTGGGAGCAGTATGCTAGCTGGAGCCATTTACTTCCAGTCTTTGTGCTAAGCTAGGCTAGCGGCGGGTGCGTCAGACAGAGTTACAGCACACACGGAGATGAAAAAGGTATGTATGGACTTATCTAACTCTGGGGGATACGGTGAATAAGCTAAAGTCCCAAAAAGTCGCCGTGTTCCTTTAACTGCGTATCCTTTCTCTATTATGCTATTCATAAAGCTACTGTAGTCTTCAAGCAAACTTGAGTTCTTTTGAAGCTTTCTCTTCAGGATAGCTGCACGCAGTTCAGCAACACTTCGATTGTTTGGCATCTTGACTGCTTCATTTCTCAATGGTAGTTTCACACAGTAATGACCATTCTCAAACTTAGCCTTTTCCTGCACTGCTTGCATGAACTCTTTGTCCTCCAGGGACATTTCCTCTTTCTCTTCATAGTGGCGCTCTGGAAAATCAGTATTGTACTGCTGAATCAACAATTGCTCTATTTCCACCACTGAGAGCCAATTAACTGAATGATATGGCAGTTTGGACTTTTCTGAAGTGTTGCTTTCTTTTTTGATGGGTCCGTTCACTACCCAGCCCAGTGCAGTCTTTACAGCATACGGTCCATCTTGTTGCCTGTTTATGATGTACCACGGTTCCATTGTCTTTGAATTGTTGGCTCCAATTAGAAGATCTACATTTGCATCGATATTAGGTATGCTTACTTTGCTTAAGTATGGCCATTTTCTGATGTCTTCTTGTTTAGGAATGTTCTCATTTTGAACAGGGATACTGCTGTGTGTGAAGACTTTAGGTAACTCAAAGTACTTTGTGTCTTTCAATGTGCACACTTCCAAGTCTGTAAGGATGAAACTGTTTCCCAATTTCTGCTCTCTTGGCTCATCTTGACACATATGGCGCTTTTCCATTACCAGTACCAGCTCAACTCGACTCGACTCGCCTCGGCTCTGCTCGCTTGTCGCTCCATTTTCCATTGCAGATAGTACCTCCACAATAGTACCTTGTCGTCATAGCGACGCCGTAGGAAACTGCCGTGACTTAATCTTTTACGCGAGACGCGCAAGACACACCCGCTACCCACACACACAGGACAATGGAGGAAATTGAGTGTATGCTGTTTTTTGGTTTTGTTTTTGCTGTTTTTTATTCAGGATACTCCGTCTGGCGCGTGCAATGATGACGCAGTGAATAGTGACGATTCTCTCTGACCAATCAGCAGTCTGCCGTGTTTTCACGTCACATTTTAGTATCGCCTCAGCTCGCTTAGAACCTCGCCGGAGGTGGTACGAAAAAGGTACAACTTTTACACAGTGGAAAACCAAACAGAGCCGAGCCGAGTCGAGTCGAGTCGAGGCGACCCGAGGCGAGCTGGTACTGTGTAGTGGAAAAGCGCCAACAGTGTTCAGTAGAATCTGAGTTGGCTTCCCTTTCAGGTTCAGTTTCCTTTGCAATTCCTCAGTACAAAATGTAGCTGTACTTCCTGGATCCAGGAAAGCATAAGTTTCTACATATCTGTCACGGTGCAAGAAACACTAAATTTGGGATGGCCTTCATTTTACTTTTCCTCTCAGATGAATGACCTGGTGAATCGTCAATCTGCTCTGTTTTCAGGTCTTTTGGCTTCTGTTGGATTCCCCTTCTTGACTTAGATTGTATGCTGCATCTGCCATCTTCTGAGTTTTCATGTTCTTTCAGTACCTTTAATTTAGCATTGCTTTCTGCAAGTGCTGTTTCTATTTCAAGTTCCTCCATTTTGGCTTGGAGTTGAATCTTTTTGATTTCAAGTTGCTGTTTTTTCTTTAGGGAAGCTGCCCTTGCTAGCAGGGCTGCACGTTTTGATCCTTCACGTGCATATGCAGATGATACAGAGGAGGAAACAGATCGACTTTCAATATCTGAATCACACTTCTTTTTAGATTCACTCTTGTTCACAGATACTTGTGAGGCACTGTCATGAGGAGAAACATTGTCATCTTGGCCTTTTTTATAACCAAAAGCAGCAATCCAGTTTTTTGTTTTATTTTCAAAAAGTCTCATGGAATCCATTTTAGGCTGAAACCAATTTTGTTGATCTGCAATCTTTTCATCTTGAGGCAAAATATCTTGAATTTGTCAATTTAAATCCGTAAATTCGGTTAGCAATTGTACAAAGTCAAATTGCATCAAATATTGTACATTCTGCAGATTGTCTTCATCAAACATCAACTTTTCAATGGCATTGATCTTACTGGTAAGAGCTGATAATTTCGCTCTTCTCTGTCCAATGAGTTCTGACAGTCCTCTTGTGTTCAAAAACTGCAACGTTATCCTCTCCTCCTTCAGCCATCTTAATTCCACCAATGCAAAAACTGCTTGCACATGATTAAAGGCACGCTAAATACCTTTCTGTATTAAACGTGTGCATTTCAGCTTCTTCAAACATGCATTTGTAAACTTAATAGCTGGTTTAAAGTCCGTTACCTCAAATAATATAACTTTGTTGAGTGACAACGGTATTTTCTGTGACGTTGTTTAAATCCACCGTAGCATAAAACACCAATGTCCACTATTCATAATCCACGATCATGAAACGTTACAATGTTCATTCACAGATGAACCTTTTTCAACGATGTCCTTGTCACGGATTCAAGTGTGTGCCGTCCGCGCACCTTCAGTTTCACTTTCCATATCCACCAAGCAAGTTTTTTGACTTTCAGTGTTATAGCAATCTATCTAGATTTTCATCTTTGTTGCTTCTTCATCTTTAGGTGAGCGTGATTTGAACTCGAATAACATACCGTAGTCCAGCAACTTCTTTAAGTAAAGTTTAATAACAAAATTAACTGGAAAATGTTACACGGTCAAAAAACTGTATCGCTCCAATATTGCATCACAAGAAAACTAACTGCCATTGCCGGAAATGACATCATCGTCAATGCGAAATATTATATTAATAATAGGGTTTATTATAGGGGTTTGCAGGGTTGGCAAACAGACTTTTACTGCAAGGTATGGACCCGACAGTAATGCCACAACGTGTAAGTAACCGTGTTAAATTCTAATGCCTAATCTGTAATCATTGATTTCACTGATAATCATTCATGTACAGTCAGATGTTCTTTGTCTCAAAATCATTTAGTGCTGTTTAGGCGTCAGTAAATCCAAGTCAGTGACTAAACAATCAACTTCACATTGTTTCTCTTAGTAAGCATGAACATGAAGTGTTATTTAAATTGTGATTGAATTATTTATAGAAAGCAATTGAAAAATGCTCCCGTTATAATTGCTGGAGCTGTAAAGTCAGTGACTGAGTTCTGGACTCTCGCCAAAACTCCTGTTATAATGACACTGTTTACACTGCACAATGATTCTCTTATTTACATTGTGTTTGAAGAGTTAGTTATGATGAAATCATTTGTGAGAGTGCAGAGTTGCTTTGACTAGATCACTGCATTCATGCACTCCACAGACATATCTCTCATCGGCTACAATTCTCATCACTGCAACATTTCATGCAATGGGAGTGGATCTAAATATAATGCTATAATCATACTTTTCACGATTAAGTAATCTTGAAAGCTGTAATAGTAAAAATATAGTAAAAGATTTTGAGAGAGTTCCACATGTAATACGTATTTCATATGCAAAGATCAATCATGGGCATTTACATTCAAGTCTCACAGCACCCTGCCAACAGAGCTTTCAAATCAGAGGGCTAAAATCAGGGTAGAAAATTGCATTTTATTTCTAAATTATGACAATGTTTTATGCAGTTCATGACCCTTTAAGCTTTGGAATAGTTAGCACCTCTGTGGATTGGGCTGGTGGCTTGAGAGGAATGGGCAACAGCTCAGAGGTGGTTGGTCACAACTAGGAAAACAGACCTGAAATACCACAATTAGTTTCCCAACGAGTCACTACCTTAGTGGTCTATATGTGAATTGTGGAGGGATAACAATGGAAGCCAGTATTAAAGGGAACTCTGGTGAATGGATCAAGAAAAACTGTATATTTTCCTTATGACAACTAATTTGGAGATGGAGGAGTGTAGTGCACTGGCTTACCAGACCAGAGCCCAGGGGTCTCCCATCCAATGTGGTTATGGTCAGGGGTTCTTGGAGAGTGATGGGCTGAACTCTCAGGTGTCTAGCTAATGCAAGAGTATATACAGTATAGTTAACAATTTTTGTGTACTGTTTGTTCACACCTAAAAACTTGTTACATGAAAGATAACGAGTTATAATCAACAAACTGACAACAACATGAACAACAAAATCAACAACAGTGTATATCAAACTAGTGAATTGTCAAACAATGTAACCATATTAATTATTCATGTTGTGGTGCATGCTGGGAAGAGTGCGAATTGGATGCATTTAGACAGGAAAGGCTTATTCATATGTTTGATAGACACAATAATCTCTACAAAATGTGTAGTTCTATTCAAGACATTTTAAAATATTGCTTACTCTTGAGAAGCAAAAATATTTTTTTAGGAATATTGTTATTTAACATGTTTTTTATTATTCACAAATTTATTTATTTTTTTAATCTGTAGCTTAAAAGCTCCTGTATGCTGGAGAAAATCTTAAAGCTTTTGTTCCAGTGGCTACTTCTTGTATATGACCTTATCATTGTGCATGTTTCTGATCATCAGTACCAACTCAAAGGAATCATTATAAATGTGGCATCAGGCACTAGATCATTAAACATGCACTGCTGTGTTGATGAAGTTTTCTGAATATAAAATAAATGAAGCAAAGCTGCTGTTGTCACACCGCATGGAATTTGTGTTCCGCTTCTTGTCAGTTGTCATGGTTATTCATTTTGATTTCATCATTATGTTCAGGTGTGTGTGTCTCGTTATCTCCCCTATTTAAGTTCAGTTCAGTTTGTGAGTGTTTGTCGAGTCTCGTCTCAGTGTAGTTGTGTTTTGGATGTAGGCCTACCTTGTTGAATTTTATTGGAAATAAAAAAAAATTGGAATTAAAGCCTGTATACCTCTCCCACACAAGCCGTGACAGCTGTCTGAACCTATGTATACATATCATGGATAGTGCTTATTAATGCTTAATGGCACACAGAGCTTAGATGTGTGATGTGTTGTGATGTGTTCTTAATCAAAAACAACAGCTCTAATGAAGTACTTAGGGTGTATGCAAAACAGGTTGTTAGATTTAATTTGCCAGACACATTAACAGTGTCTTTTGGTTCATAAAGCTGTTACCTGCAAATTCATGGAAAAGAAAACCAAATGGTCTTCTTTTTAATAATATGTGCCTGACATAAGGAAAAGGCATGAAGAGTACAACAACTTGCCAAGAGTTATTTACCTGCCCTACCAATATTTTTACTATCCTCACTACACACACACACACACACAAAAAAAAAAAATGTTTTATATATTTGCTAGACATATACTACGGAGCCCCTAAAGGGACCTTTGCAATAGTAAAAATATACAGACTTTCACGTGCTCGCAAGAAACGTATCTCGTGTGCACGAGAAACTATTTATTTATGGTAAATTTAAATATACTTTAATGTAATTTCTACTGAAACTTGTATGTCTTGTAATTACACATTTGTAGGGATGAAGCTGAAATTTTGTATATTTAAAACATTAAATTTATAGGCTATGTAATAAAAGTATAACACATGAAAATAAGTGTAATTTAAAGCACTACAAATTATTATTAAGACATAATGATTTAAAATGTACTTTTAAGTTTTAAAACTTTTAATTTTACATGATCACAAAGTGCACTTTTTAAAAGTGTACATAAATGTTTTAAGAAACCATGAAAGTGGACTCTCTTTAAGTACACTTAAATGGCCTTTTATTTCATTAAAATGTTATTATTTATTATATAATTATTTACACTAATTGCACAGTCAGTTGCAGTACAGTTACAATACAGTTGTGCAAAAATGTACATGTTCTTTACATACATACAAAAGTGTGCTTCTTTTTCACAAGGGCACCGAAAAACAGTTCTTGTTGTTGTTTTTCTCCAAAATGAATGTACAAAAAAAATTGCATGGGACCTAAAAGCAAATGACAGGTCTGTTAACTGCCAGGGTCAGTCAATATTTCCAGCAGGGTCATCCTTATTACTGAGCCCTGCCACCTAGCAATGCCCTAGTAGCCACCCAGTACACTCTGGCAAAGATATACCAACACTGCAAAAACACTCAAAACACCTTAGTAACCACATACCTCACCCTGCAACCCACACCACCGTACCACTACTCCTGCTTAATGATGATTAAGATGAACTGTAGTGAACTAGTCTATCTGAAGATCACAGCAGTCAAGTGATGTTTCTGTTTGATCTCCTTATAACAGCCTTGTTGTTTTCCAGAATGTTCAAAAAGCCCCACATTGAAAGTTAAATTGTCGTTATTTATGTTTGGATATACACATGGATCAAAAGAAATCTGTTATTTTGTATTTAATATTTATGATTAAATAAAATGTATTCAATATTTCCAAGCTACTGATGTTCTTTGCAATCCTTGCAAAATGACCATGGTTCTGAGACAACGTTTAGAACACTTTCCCAGCTAACAGGGAACGTTCCCCCATAACTTTCACTAACGTTCTTTAAAAGTTATGTAAATGTTAGGAAAATCGTTCTTAAAATAATGTTTACGGAACATTCTTACAATGTTATTAATAGTAAGTATAGTATACATTCTCGTAATTTTGAAAGAAAACGTTTGCGTGAAACTTTGTGAGAACAATTCCTTAGAGTAAGTCAAGGCACAGCACAAGATAGGTGAGGTGGAAACACAGTCCAAACAAAAGGACAGGGCACACAACAGGAGAACAGGCTGGTCGAGGACGCTTACGCAGCGATGGAGACAAGCCAGCGACTCAGGGAACCAGAGGCTTGACACTTGGTGAAGCAGCTGCAGAAGCACCAGCCTGGCTACCAGAGAGACAGCGACCAGGGAAGACACAGGAAGTAGTGTCTTCCCTGGTCTCAACCCACTCCTGTACTCCCTGTACACACACGACTGGACTGTGCAGCTACACACAGCTCCAGCGTCATCGTCAAATTCGCTGATGACACGACGGTGGTAGGCCTGATCACTGACAACGATGAAACGGCTGACAGAGAGGAGGTGCACACTCTGATAAAATGGTGTCAGGAGAACCACCTCAACATCAACAAGCCCGAGGAGCTCCTCCCTCCAGGACATCTACACCATGCGATGTATGAGGAAAGCCCGGAGGATCATCAGTGACTCAAGCCACTATATTCTATGCCATGCCATGCCCTACACACGCTGTAGCACTTTAATACACTAATCTATCTTTATCACCGAATTACCATCCAATGCACATCATACTGGATATGTGTATTAAGGGTATGTTGTATAATCTGTAATTTAGTATATTCATTGTGTATATTGTATTGTGTATAATATGTACTGGTAACTGTTAAGTATGTCAACTGTATACTATGTATTGAGTATTCTAATTGTATTTTGAGCATTGTCATCTGTATGTCTTTTAGTGTGTAATTGCATTCTGAACTGTCCGGAGCACGCACTCAAGAATTTCACTCACCACGGCACGTTGCTGTTAGTGATGTGACAATAAAAGTGATTTGATTTAATTCGAGACACACACACACGACAAGACTCAAGACAACAGGAGAGACAAAAGATAACTAAAGCAGAATAAAACTGACAACTATGACAAGAGAAAGCAAAATAATAATAAAAACTAAATTATAACTGGAGTTAGCAAAGAAAAAAAATAAAAGAAATAACAATTCTAGAAATAAATAACTGGATCTTGAAAACTAAAAGAAATAAAACAAGACTGCAACCTTGCAGGGAACTAGAGAAAAAATAAATAAAAAGAATAGATAACAAAATTCAAATCCAGAGAGAAACCAAAAATAAGGCTTGAAAGAACTGTAGAGAAATGTAGTTTTCTATATAAAAATAAATAGAATAAAAACATTTTCTCTTTCTCTATAGAGAAAAATAAAGACTGGAACTTGATAAGAATTAAAAAAAAAAAAGAGAAAAAAAAGGAACAAATAAAAACCAGAAAAAAACAAAGGAAAAAAAATACAAAGCTGGAAATGACAGAGAAAACGAAATGCAAGAAACACTTTTTGTATTGCATTGTTTTCCACATGTGTTGTTAGATTTGTGTGCCGTCTAGTTGTATGTTTGAGTTTGTGTTCTTTTTTCCCTTTAAAACTTGTTGAGATTGTGTTTTTGGTTTAGAAAATGTAAACTTTGCTCATATGACTCCATGTTTTGGACTGTGTGCTACAGCAAAATGTGAATATTAAAGTAAAGTCTTATGTTATTCTTGTCATTCAAATATTTAATGCACTTAGCAACTTTTTGTAAAATGTTAACACTCTGGAAAAATATGTCTTAACAATTTTTGGAACTTAAAAATTCACACCTGCAGCTCAATTGCTTACAATTTATCCATTTTTATCACTTGAATTTATATAAACATAGCGGGTACAGACAAGACAAGTGGGTAGCACTGTCACCTCACATTAAGAAGGTCCCCGGTTTGAGTCCCGGCTGAACCAGGAATTAGCAGGTTCTCTGTGTGTCAGTGTGGGTTTCCTCCAGGTACTCAGTTTCTTAAACACTGCTGTAATGATACAATCCGGCAGTAAAAGGGTGTTGCGCCAATTACGGAGAAAATGCGGCTAAGGTTTTTCCAGTGGTATGGGCACGTCCTATGAGCAGGCGCTGCCGTGCCTACCACATCATAGTGGATGGGAAATGGCCACATGGACGACCAAAGCAAAGATGGCAGGATATAATTGAAGCAGATATGAGGACCACCAAATTACAAAGAACGGGATGTTAGCAAAACATTCTGAGGAATAAATTGCACAATAGTTTTGTTAGCTGGGTTCACACAACACTTTAGAATTATTGAACAGAAAATTCTGTTCTTGTTTCTAATTTAACCACTTTCCTTTTTCTCTCTCTCTCTCCATTAAGTGTTTGCTGTTTTCCCAGTGCCATATGCCCTTAAACACAACAAAAGTCAATTGCACATTACAATTTTGAACTAACTTTAGATGTTTTACCCTGAGTGAGTGTTTAAAAGATAATAACCCTCACTTTTCTAAATGTAATAATTTAGTTCATATCCTAAATATAACTGAATGAATTACATTTAATGATGACAGAAGATAATGTAGTGACTGTGATCCATGAGCACAATATGAGTAACTGGCTTCACAAAGGATCCCAAAGGAAGATGATGGAATCACTTCATCATATTACAAGAGCATTAGCACAGCAGAAAATTATCAGTATAATTAATTAGTTGCCTTGCTGACCACTTAATAGAGGCTTGACAGGAATGCATGAATGCTGACGAAGGATTATAATAATTGTTGCTTTTATAAGAGCTATTTTATTTATATCTGCAGGAGAGAATGCTATTTCCCTTTCTTCTGTTTTCTGAAGTAAATTTTCTGTGAAATTTTCTTTTAAAGAGACAACAAAAGGTACCTTTGAAGCCATTCACAAAGCTGAATGTCTGGATGCATGTGTAATAAGCAGAAAATCCTTCCATAACATTCAATTAAATGGGCTGTACTGCTATACTTCATATTATTTTCATCATATGACAATCATGAGAAGAGTTGTAGAAGAGCTGTTTTTTGTTGAATAACATGCATCAGGCTATGAAAGATGCTGTCAAAAACACTTTCTTATACAATAGGGATAGTTTACCAAAAAATGAAACTTCCGTCAAAATGTATGCACTCTCATTTAAAAACTGTATGACTTTCTTTCTTCTGTGGAAAACAAAAGACGATATTTTGAAGAATTATGGAAACCAAACAGACTTCCATTTTATGAACATAAACTCAGACATTTCAAAAAATATCTTCTTTTATTTAAGTGTGACAAAACAACTTCATAGTTATAGATATTCAGAGTATGCAGATAGTTTAGATATGCAGGATCTGATCATCATATTCTGAAGCTTAATAAATGGAAGGGAACTGGGTGAAATCGTTCCCTGAGATTAATTTCACTGTAATTTGCTTGTGGCCGTTTTCTCAGGACTTAAGCTTTCATGTGTTCCCAAGGTCTCCAGTGGCCTCATCAAACCCCCATGAGAGAGTATCTCAGTCTCCCACTGCGTAACACACATTGATAAAGCCTGCAGGCAAAATCCAGACTGTGAAGGTGACTCATAACTGAGCCAGTGTAACTTCTGTCAGCTGACTGAAGATGAGGAGGAGGAGGAGGGGAAATGGAGTGCTTCTGGAGGAGGAGGAGGAGGAGGAGGAGGAGGGGAAATGGAGTGCTTCTTTTCTTTGTTGTGAAAAATGATTGAGGATTATCTGCTGTATATGCGGATCTCCAAGGAATTCATGTTAGTCCTCTGTAGAAGACGTGTTTGTGGAGTCCATACAAGCAGATTCCTGGACTCCCAGACTCCTGGTCAAAGATACCAAATGTTTTGGTATTGTATATTAGATACCAAAAGTTTGGTCATGAGAACTTCCCGTCCTTGTTTTTAAAAATTAAGCAAATGGTATTGAAAGAACAGTAGTTCTGTTGTTGTGCAGTTGTCACTTGCACTTTTTTCAGTTATTCAGAAAATGCTTAGCCTAAAGCATTGACATTTTGCCTCAAAAACCTTTGACGTCAGCCGCCAATGTAATTTAAATGTTTTCATTCAGATTATAATAGATTCAATAAAAATAGAAGATTACGAAAGCCTATGTTACTTTCATAACACCCAGACCTAGTCATTTTATGGAAGGGATGTTATAATTGTGGCAGTGAATGAAAAAGCTCTGCAACAGATTAATAGATCCGATTTACAATGTATTTACAAAACAATAAAAATAAACTGTACATGAAATATACATGCATGTAGAGTAAACTGTTTTAAAGAGGAAAACATCATGTCACAATCCTGGTTTTGTGTTTTGTTAGGCCTCTTATGTTGAAATGTGTTCTCAGTTACCATTTGTCATGTTCCCGATGTTGTGCTTTTGTAATGATTTTTAAGTTGAAGTGTTTTCTGTTTCTGTTGTTTCTGTGTTCTCCTCTTGTGTTTAGTTCCTGGTTCCCTTGTTTTGTGTTATCTTCTTTGTTTGTTTCCATAGATAGAACATTGATTAGGTCTTAATAGTCCTTCAGGTGTTTCTTGTTTCCCTGTGTGTGTATATTTAGCCCTGTGTTTTAGTCTGTCTTTGGGAGTCGTTGCCTGTGTTTTGCATTCTTGTTCCTAGCCAGTATTATGTTCCCACACCTTGGTTGGATTATCTTTGTTTATGTTTTTTCTTTAATAAACTTTTGCTGCATGTAGATCTTTGCCTCACCTCGTCTTTGCCTACACCATTGCTTCTAGACTCACTTCCTGTGTTTGGTTTCCTATTCTCTGTGTTGTTTTTTTGTTCCCATAGTTACCGTCAATTAACACACCTGCAGTTAATTGTCCCTTATTTCTCTGTGTATTTAAAGGTACACTGTGTAGGAATTTCTCCCATCTAGCAGTGAAATTGTATTTTGCATTGAAACGAATAGAGCTCTCTATAGCGCCTCGCGTTTTTTAATGCGTGTTGCAACTATGGTAGCCATTATGTACCAAGAACCTATGACAACATGTCTTCCAATAGCACTTCATCAAGTTTAACTATACATGTTCTACTGTTATGCTGCCTATATAATGAATTACACAACCAAGCAATGAAAAAAGCTTGTAATTTAGACCATAACATTGACGTACCTGTCGAGAAGAAAGCAGGCAACTTCAGCATCCCTTTCAAAGTCTTTCTCCTTCATTAGCTCTTTCCACCTGGGAAAAGCAATCCCGATATTTACCCTCGTTTTTTGAATTCGCCTGTTACGTTTCCTTTTAGATTCAATTTTTTTGCTTTTTTGGCGACGAGGATTCCTTCTCCTGTGACTCGGTATAAGTATGATCCTGCATTATGAAGTACCGTGCAGTGCAGCCTTTCAAATTTGCCGGGGCAGTGACAAGCGCCTCTCACTGATCTCCTTGTCCGTTTCAGCTGGTTTCAGTCACATGACGCTGGCTCTGAACGAAAACGCATTGAGGTAGGCTAGTGCTTTTTGTCCCTCTCTGCTATTATAGTTTTTCAAAATGGCGGAACGACATGGAAGCCTCCTTGGACTTACCCGTCCAATGTAAATAAAGATAAGAAATTCTTCGCTTACAAGGATAAGTCAGATCATTGGCAGAGGTAATTTTACACCAATGAGGATGAATAAAGACATTGATTTTAGTTAATAAAATACTTAAAAAACTACACAGTGTATCTTTAAGCTGTGGCTTTTCAGTTGTTCTTTGCTAGTTGTTGTTTTGTGGTGGATCGTTCCTAGATGTTCCTGTCTTCAACTTCTTCCAAGTCATGTGGAGTGTTGTCATTAAAAGCGTGCATGCAAGGGGATTCTCTCTCTGCCTCGTCTATCCATGACATGTCAATGATTTGCTACTAAATCAGATATGTCTCATTGGAAAGAGAGATAACTGTTTATGACCTGATTTAACAAACCCAAAACTAAACAGATCAGACATGTCTGTGATGACATCATTGTGCATTAAGGGGATCCATTTATTGACCGTTATGTATGTTTTCTCCCCAAGAGTATCAAATTATAAATTTCAATATTTTTATTACTGAGGAACCTAAATATTCTGGAACCTAAAAGTTTATTTGGTGAACGAAAAACATAATTTTTGCCTGCAGTTTCTTGCCTTGAATTTCTTACAGAGGAAGCAATAGCCATATTGGGAGTGAGCAGGCAGAGGTGAGGATCTAAGTGTGTGGAGTACGTTTAATAAACAAACAGATGTACATTCAAAAACAGAGAAACACTGGGAACCAACATGAGAAACACGAAAAAACAACTGACAAAGCACAAGAGAAATACAAGGGCTATATATACACATGACATGGGGAAGCTTAACAAGATAACGAGGTAAACTTTGTTAAACTATGGTAAACTAATCAAGGGGAAAACTACAAAGAACTGCAACATGGCACTAAAGACAGGAAAAAACAAAAAAGTCCACAAACACACACAGACACAGGGAATATAAAACAGCAATTGCTTTTCCTTCTATTTTGCCCTTTAGCTAGACATTTAATTCTTTATGATTTAAGTAATGTAATTGAGTTAATGAAAAGGTTTGTTAATGGTATGCAAGTAGAAAAAGTGTGCTGCCATAATTGTTTTTTCTGAAACTCAAGAAATGCACACATTGTAGGTAAACATGTTTTCAGGGCATGCATTTACTGGGAATCAAACCCATTACCTGTGTTGCTATTTTGTCATGCTCCTGAACTGCACATGCTTGTGAAAAAGTGTGCTTGGTTACACTTTATTTTAAGGTTACTTTTTTAGACTGTAATTATACATTTCAGTACTGAGTAATATTAAGTAACTACATGTAATTACTATATAGTTAGGATTAGGGTTTGGTTTGGTTTAGGGTTAGTTGCATGTAATTGTGCATAATTTATTGTTACTATAGGGTTAGGGCTACTATATAATAAAATAAAGTGTTACAGTGTGTTTAATTATATTGAATTTACTTTTCGTGTGTACTTCAAATCTCAAAAGTATATTTAAAATGTCCCTATTATGCTATTTTAAAGGGATACTTCACCGTTTTTTTTCATATTAAACTATGTTATTCCCTTAACTAAGACGAGTTGATACATACCTCTCTTGTCTCAGTGCGTGCACTCAATCGCTCTGGCGCGCGGCGTCACTTTGATAGCACTTAGCTTAGCCCAGTTCATTCATTAGGTACCAAACAGAGATGAAGTTAGAAGCGACCAAACACCTCCACGTTTTCCCTATTTAAATACAGTTACACGACCAAGTATGGTGAGACAAAATAAAACATGGTGCTTGCACTTGAAGTTGGAAGCACTTCGACGCGGCGCAGTAAAAAGTCACGTTGGTTCTAATGACAGAAGTGAGAGGGAGAGGATTTTTCAAGCGTGACTTTTTACTGCACCGAGTCGAAGTGCTTCCAACTTCAAGTGCTATTCCGCCACTGTCTATAACCTGTCTTAACTGGTTTGGTGACTTTCACCATTTGTCTGTATGCTGGAATTAGCATAACAGTGGTGTGTTCGGAAAGGGCAAGTGGGGGAGGGGTAAAGCTTTGTATGCCCCTCTGTGGGTTGTGTAAACCAGGTCCAAGATATTGTCCCGCTGTGTTGGAAAGTCAATACGTATGTGTTTTTGGAAACACAGACCTAGGGTCTGCATGGTTGAAATCTCCAGCTAGGAGGAGAAATCCGTCTGGACGTGCTGTCTGTTGCTTGATACAGTTGACCGAGTGCCTCGTTCCTATTGTTGTTGTTAGGGTTGGGTGGAATGTAAACAGCTACAACCATGTTCACTGTGATTTCCCTTGGAATGTAGAAAGGTCGGCACTTGATTATTATAAACTCCACTAGGAGTGAACAGTGTCTGCAGACTACTACAGTATCATGGCACCAAGCATCATTGATGTAATCACAGACCCCACCACTGCAGGTCTTACCACCCTCGAACAAGACTCAAAGTCCACTAGGTGGCATGTTAGCTGATCAAGCTGAATAGGCAAGGCAAGGCAAAGCAAGGCAAGTTTATTCATATAGTACATTTCCTACATAATGGCAATTCAAAGTGCTTTACAGAAAGGAATTAAAATCACAAAATAAAAGCAAGGAAAATTAAAACAGTTATAAAAGAAATTAAAAGAGATATATGATACAGTTATAAAATGAACTAGAAGAGTAAAAAGATGATACATAGATAAACTTCTGGCAGCTTATCTGGCAAAACACCGGTGTATCATATTTTACTCTGAGATTTTCCCATGGTGATTACACTGCGTCTAGCAGAGTCTGAATAGCAGAATAGCAGAGTCTGGAATGTTGTCTTTGAGCCACGTCTCCGTAAATATAAAAACACAGCATTCTTTGACATTCCGCTGGGTATGTGGTCCATTTTATTGGCCAAAGAGCGTACGTTGGCGAGCAAGATATCTCTAGGGATAGCTGGCTTGTGTGGGCTAGCCGCTAGCCTAGCCCAGATACCTCCGTGCTTTCCCATCTTCTGCCTCCTCTCATGCCACCTGCGGTGCCTCCTCAGCGGTTGGAGTGCAGCATTCGAGGTTGATGTTGTGATAAGCCGGAGGAGTAATCCCAAGCCCCGAAGCTCATCAGCGTACACAGAGTTTAACTCGTAAATAGAAGTTCTGTTTGTCTCTAGCAGAAACATCCGATTGTATATGCGCCTAGAGATGGACAAATGTGACAAACACTCACTCACACTTAAACACAACAGCTCACACGAAGGTAAACATGCAAACATCATACTTTTGGGAGTGAGAGGAGCCTCTGCGTCTTCACGCGCCACCGCAGCTCAGTTATTATACAGAAATCCACTTATCAGCCCACAATGGACACGCACTACGAGCAATCATAATGTTCCATGATTTGGAAGTTGAGGACTCTACCATCACAGTACTCCCAACAGACAAAATAACTTCTTCTTTCAACCTTCCCCAGACTAGATGTTTGTGTTGCGGCTTAATAACACAGTACCAACTTTGTTTGGAATCCTATCTCCATGCTGACGGTCAACACTGGAGAGTAGACTGAGGAGAGGGTCATTACTGTTTTCCTTAACAGGCTGTGAGACTTTCTCACAGTACTACTTTGTATTTTCGATCTGCTGAGTCACATACCTTAAAACATTTGAGCCTACTATCAAGTCATCATCTTAACCCTGAATAACTAAAAAGTTCACAGTTATTTTGCAGGTAACAGGTTACAGATCCACTGTCTAGAAGGGCTAAGAGTTCTACTTTTCCTTCAACTTCATCCTCATCATTCACTTTTTTATAGATCGGTTTTTGAAGGAAGCGTGAACAACTATTCTCAAAGGTACTTGCTTCACTCTCATTGCTTGCCTTTTGAGTCAGACTGTCAACAATTTTGGTCTGAACATTAACAAAATTCTCTGGTGATTTTAGTTGGCTGGTACCCGCACTGTTCTCCTCGCAGTGCAGGCTTTCTAGCTTAAAGGCCGCTCAGGATCAGAAGACCCTCTGGATGTTTCTTTATTGGTTTTCTTTTCATTGTTTGGGGCATTGTGGGCAAGCCTCTGTGTCCAGTCGTGTAGCACCTGAAACACAGCCCTAAAGCAGTGTGTCTTTGTTGTGTGATCAAGGGCCTTACAAACTCTACAGGAATCTGAATATACACTCGACTCTCCAGACATGGCTTTGACTTGCTCTGCTTTTGGCTCTTGCCCCTTCTGTGAGATTAGGATCTGTTGTAGGAGGGACACTGCTCTACCAAGAAGAGCTGGATCAAGACCACTGGAAGGACTACTGCCAGAAGCTTGCTGCTGTCATACAACAGGCACCAGAGGGCTTTTCTTCAACTTGTTATGCTTTTTCCACACTGGCTGACTGCTTACCTCTATGATGGCTGTCTATCAGCGCTTGAACCTGCCTAGCTTTCCAACTCTCCAGTGGTTTACTCCACAGGACCATATAAAGGGTAGTTTCCAGACAGTGCCTAACAAACATCTTTGTTACTTCATGACTAGGGTATTCAACTCTTTTTCCCTGTCTCTGTAGGCACTCATCAGCAAGGTCAACAGCGTTATTAAGTCTGATACAACAATCTGATTCACTTTCTGATCGCCTGGGCAAGGTCTCATAAAAGTCTCTCAAAGGAGTAGTGGAGGAAATTGCATATCCAACATGCTGTCTTAAAATAGAGAAAATGGGTCTCACATTAATCAGGGGGTTATTGCAAATGCAGGTCCTTACAAACATTTTTAGCATGGCCCATCAGCCTATCAAGAATCTCCTGGCCTTGTTCTAACACACTGAATCCCTTCCTGTTCAGATATATTTGTATTAACTTCTCCCATTAACCAATGGGGCATCTGTCTGTTTTGTCACCTCTGAATGTTGGAGGTTCTTTGATATCCTGATGTCTGATAACTAGGTTGAGATTTTACCTGTCAGGTGGCTGAACTGAGGACTGTTGGGCATTTAGATAATCTCTCTGGGCAATTTGCGCTGCTGATGACAAGCTGGCATCAATCTGGTTACCTATTTCACTACCTAACTGCTTCATTAGGTCTGCCATGGTTTGCCACTGGTTCGCTTGGTCACCTCCTACAGAGTCATGTCTTTCACTATGAAAGGCTGGTGAGTCACACCTTACACCTGACTGACTTGTGTTCTTGATGGTGGAGAGTCTACTGGGGTAGCAATCATGTCATGCTCTAGCATACTATTCAACAAAGCCCCCTGCCCTAACCCAGTTGAACTCTTGATAAACTTCAAACAACATTCAAGGCCAAGCCACAGGTGCCATTTTCATTGATCTTTAAATTTTGGCTTTTGATATGGTCAATCATTATCTTCTTCTTGATAAATTGTATTCTATTGGTTTAACTAGAAATGTTCTTCTTTGGTTCAGTGCTTATCTTCATAACAGACGTCAATGTGTTTTCCAGGGTTTTCAGTCAGATTATGTAATTGTTGAAAAAGGTGTTCCACAAGGTTCTAATCTTGGACCATTGCTTTTCTCTATTTTTATTAATGATTTACCTCAGATATGCTCAAATTGTTTGATACATCTTTATGCTGATGACACTGTTATTTACACCACTAATTCTGATTTGTTACAAATTCAGAATTCTTTACAATCTGATTTTAATTTGGTTAAAAAATGGTTTCATAACAATATGCTTATATTGAATAAGAGGAAATCTTGTTGTATGATGTTTGGGACACGTCGTTGTCATTCCTATCCTTCTGATTTGAATATTATTTTTGATAATGGCTTATCTCTTGATAATGTTGATTCATTTAAATATCTTGGCCTTTGGATTGATCCTGAACTTACTTTTAAGCCCCATATTGATTATATTGTTAATAGAACATATTATTGTTTGTGTTTACTTTATCGCTCAATCAATTGTTTTACATTTCAAGTCAGGAAAATAATTGTTTCTCAGTTAATATTACCTCTTATTGATTATGCCGATATTGTTTATCAAAATACCCATGATATTTATCTTAAGCCTCTTAATGTTGTTTACAATTCTTTGTGCAGATTTGTGTTAAGGTGTCCATATCATACTCATCATTGTCATCTGTATGAATTGCTTAATTGGTTGCTTCCTAAATCTAGAAGACAATTCCATTGGCTTCTGTTTATTTTTAAATGTGTTTATTGTGTTTGTCCTTTTTATTTGAAACAATTTTTTATTCCATATAGTTCTTCTTATTCACTTAGGCAGTATCCTTTTTTTCTTGTTCCTAAAATTTTCAGTGATGTCGGATGAAGTCATTTCAGTATAAAGCCCCTTTTGACTGGAATAATCTTACTGTTTCTTTGAGATCTACTACCTCCCTTAATCACTTTAGGCTATCTTTATTTTCTTATCTTAAAATAACTTGTTCATGAGTTTGATTTTTCTTCTCTTTTTTTGAGAATTCAAGGATTTTCAGTTATTAACTGGTCGTATATGTTGATGTTACTGATGTATGATGTTGCATTTTTGTATTTCAACTGTGGTTTGTGGGTGTGGGGGACAGGTTGAGCATTTCTTTTGTTTTGTATGTTTGTACTGTGTGTTTGTTTTGTAAGGTTGTTGTTTTTTGTGTTATATTATTCTGTTTGTGTTTTTAGGACCCCCCTTGAAAATGAGATGTTACATCTCAAGGGGCTATCCTTTCAATAAATTCAAATTCAAATTCATTCAGAGGGGTAATTTAAAGTTGACTTAAAGTTTGCTGGAATGGTCACAAAACTCAAAACATTACTGTCACGTGCCAGTGTTTGTTTGTATTTTCATAGTCACATGTCTTCCTTTGTTCTGTTTTCTTCAGCCAAGATGGCTGCCGCCTCACCGTTTGAGCCCTCAACCAAGATGGCCACCGCCTCACCGGTTGAGCCCTCAACCAAGATGGCCACCGCCTCGCCGCCTGAGCCCTCAGCCAGGATGGCCGCCGCCATGCCAAGACATGTTCCTGTTCCCCATTCTGTGCATCGACCTGTTCCTGCCCCAAGGACTATCCAAATTCCCAGACCTGTTCCAGTCCCCGTTCCAGAGTCTCGTCCCGCCGAGACCGCCCGTCCAGAGTCTCGTCCTGCCGAGACCGCCCGTCCAGAGTCTTCTGTTCCCGAGCCTGAATCTGTTCCCAAACCTGAATCTGTTCCTGAGTCTGTTCCCGAGCCTGAGCCTGTTCCTGGCCCTGTTCCTGAACTCCCACCCAGCCTCCCTCTCCCACCTCCTCCCATCATCCCTTCCTCAACCACACTGTTGCCACCTCCTGCTAGCCCCACAGCTCACCCACATTCCACCTTAAGTGAGGTGAGCTCGCGGGTCTACCAGTGTTCTGCTCCAGCATGGTCTCCACCTCAACCCGTCATTCTATCAGCTCAACCTTGGCTCCTACCTCCCTCAGCTCCACTGTGGCCCATCAGTCCACCAGCTTCGCCGGGATCCCTCGTCGCCCCGGCTCCACCTTGGTTGTTCCTCGCCCTTCCCTCGCTTCGGGACTACACTCCTCTGGCTTCGCCTCATCCCTTCATCCCTCTGGCTCCGTTGGGCTCCTCACTCCCTTGGTCCTCTGTCACTCCGGTTCCACCGCAGCCTTCTGTGTCCCCGCCTGCACCTCGGTTGCCACAGCCTGCGGCATCGCTATGTCCAGCCGGATCCTCGGTGTCGCCTGGGCTCGTCGGCTCTTTGGTGTGAGTAAAAGTTTCTGGTCTTTAAAATAAATTAATACTTTTATTCAGCAAGAACACAATAAATTGATCAAAAGTGACAGTAAATATGTTTATAATCCTAGAAAAGATTTCTGTTCTAAATAAATGCTGTTCTTTTGAACTTTCTACTCATCAAAGAATCCTATAAAAATGTAAAAATTATTGTAATAATATTAATGTTTTTACTGTATTTTTGATCACATAAATCCAGCATTAGTTGAGCATGAAAGACTTCTTTCAAAAACATTCAAAAATCTTTCACAAACTGTGTTTCCTTAAACCAGAAATTGTGTAGAACATCAATATTACATAAATTTACACCGAAAAAAAGTCTTAAGATCACTGGCCCAATTAGAGTCCACCTCCAAGTCTCTATGATATTGATCTTATTATACTGTATGGTTTAGTCTGTGTATGTAAGTCTAATATTTTTCACCCAATTTATTGTCTGCCAAATTAAAATTAAGTCCAATTGCCTAGAAATGTAATAGCACACCTCTCTTCAACCAGCTGAATGATCTGTAGCATAAACAGTGTGGGACATGTACAACTCATCCACTTTAGCTTACTGGCTTTATGAAAGCTTCATTCTTAATGGCTTTGAGAGTGGAAATGAGGTTATGTGTCTGTCTCCTCCAGCAGAGCTTCAGTTCAGAGGAGCCCGTTAGTTTTTCCCCCAGAGACCTTCAGATAATGACAGCCCCTCAGTCTTGCACCTCATTTGTCGCTCTCCTCTTGCTGATACGTTACATAACATAACATGTTACTCTGTCTCAAACCAGCATTCTGCTTGAAGCTCCCAGTGGTGACTTTTGTTATGATATCAGTGCAACCTATTATATAATACTGTAGCATTCCTAATCTGTTATCTTGTGATTTTGAGATGACTCTGACCCTCATTAGCATACAGGCTTCGTTACATTAGGACTACTGTGCACATATACGCGCGCCTGCTTCAGCACATGACTGTCAGAGGACAGCTCAGTCACAGCAGCCAACAAATACAGTGCTGCAATTGTCATTTTCATAAATGTAAACAACCCAGTTTATCATGAGGATGATAAATTACCAAACGTCAACACAGCACTTCAAGCCTTTCTAGCCTTCAAGCTCCCATCAAGTTAAATAAATAAATAAATACTTACTTAGGGTTATGGTTCAACAGAAGTTTGTTTGTTTTGTATTAGTAGGTTATAGAGACTTGTGTTTTAGAATCGATTTGTGTTCAAATTTGATGATAGATCAGTAATGTGATCCTAACTAAAGTGATAGCCTACCCTACCCATTCATGACTCAGATCTAAAGATATTCTTCGTGGAGTTGTAACACACAAACCCCCAAATGCGCACATAGATGTTTATTATAGATGTAGCACTTATGTCGCGTTTTAACTCATAACTCAATGAAGCATGCATAAATTGTGGAAAATGGCACAGTATTATTTACAGCAGATTGTTAAGATTAAAAAGAGTCCAAACTCACCATAATCCATCACTCAGATCTAAAGATATTCCTTATGGCGTTCTAACACAAAAAATACCAGAGGTGCATCTATGAAGTAGCAATAGCAGTGATGCGATGTTGTTTTGATGTGACGTTTCAGCTCATAACTCAATGAAACATGCATGGATTGTGAGAAATCGAACATCTTTATTGACAGCAGATTCAACACAACATAATCCATTGCTTTTTTAGAAGATATTCCTCACGAAGTGATGCATACTTGGCTAAGTACGCGGGAGTTTTCCTCGCTCGTTCTCATCAGTGTTTACATTCCACCGCAAGCACACGTGAGTACGGCGCTGCAACAGCTGGCTGATCTGATCACAGAAACAGAACAACAACTCTGTTCTTATCATTCTCGGAGACTTTAATCAGGCAAAACTCACACGTGAGCTGCCTAAATTCAAACAGCACATTACATGCCCCACCAGAGACAATAATATCTTGGACCATTGCTACACCACAACAAAGGATGCATATCGCTCCGTCGCCAGAGCAGCTCTAGGACTTTCCGATCACTGCCTGGTTCATCTTCTACCAACTTACAGGCAAAAACTTAAAACTGCTAAGCCAGTAATAAGGACTGTAAAGAGATGGACCAACGACACAGAGCAGGTCTTACAAGCCTGTTTTGAATGCACTGACTGGAGTGTTTTTGAAGCTGCTGCCAGCGATCTGGACGAGCTCACAGAGACTGTAACATCATACATCAGTTTCTGTGAGGATTTATGCATCCCTACCAGGACTTACTTATCATTCAACAATGATAAACCATGGTTCACACCAAAACTCAGACAGCTTCGTCTGGTCAAAGAAGATGCCTACAGGAGTGGGGATAGGATCTTGTATAATCAGGCCAGGAACACATTGACAAAGGAGATTGAAGTGGCTAAGAAGAGCTATGCCAAAAAGCTGGAAAACCAGTTTTCCTCCAACGACCCTGCATCAGTGTGGAAAGGCCTGAAAGACATTACCAACTACAAGACACCATCCCCCAGCACCGACAGCAACAAGCATCTTGCGAACGAGCTGAATGTCTTTTGCTGTAGATTTGAGACCCCCGATCAGACTCTCTACACAGCCATCAACACCTCCAGCCATCCCCCTCCCCTCCCCCCCTGCACTTCAGATCAGTGAGGATAATGTGCGTCAGATCTTCAGGAAACAGAAGAGAAGAAAAGCACCAGGCCCAGACGGTGTTTCACCAGCCTGTCTGAAAACCTGCGCTGACCAGCTGGCCTCTATCTTCTCACTGATCTTCAACAGATCACTGGAGCAGTGCAAAGTCCCTTTCTGCTTTAAACGCTCCACCATCATCCCAATCCCGAAGAAACCAAAGATCACAGGACTCAATGACTACAGACCTGTTGCCTTAACATCTGTGGCCATGAAGTCATTCGAAAGACTGGTGTTAGCATATCTGAAGGACATCACTGGACCCTTGCTGGACCCCCTGCAGTTTGCCTACAGAGCAAACCGGTCTGTGGATGATGCGGTCAATATGGGACTGCATTACACCCTGCAACATCTGGACAAACCAGGGACCTATGCAAGGATTCTGTTCGTGGACTTTAGTTCTGCCTTCAACACCATCGTCCCACCACTGCTCCAGACCAAACTGACCCAGCTCTCTGTCCCTAGCTCCGTCTGTCAATGGATCACCAGCTTTCTGACAGACAGACAACAGCTAGTCAGAATGGGCAAAATCACGTCTGACAGCCGCATCATCAGCACCGGTGCTCCACAGGGATGTGTTCTCTCACCACTGCTCTTCTCCCTGTACACAAATGACTGCACCTCTAAAGACCCCTCTGTCAAGCTCCTGAAGTTTGCGGACGACACTACTGTTATCGGACTTATCCGGAACGGTGACGAGTCTGCGTACAGACAGGAGGTGGAGCAGCTGGCTCTTTGGTGCAGTTATAACAACCTGGAGCTGAACACGCTCAAAACAGTGGAGATGATCGTGGACTTCAGGAGAAACCCCCCTGCACTCCCTTCACTCACCATCATGGACAGCACTGTGACTGCAGTAGAGTCATTCAGGTTCCTGGGCACCACCATCTCTCAGGATCTGAAGTGGGACACTCACATAGACTCTATTGTGAAGAAAGCCCAACAGAGACTGTACTTCCTGCGTCAGCTGAGAAAATTCAACCTGCCAGAGGAGCTGCTCGTACAGTTCTACTCAGCTGTCATCCAGTCCATCCTCTGCACTTCCATCACCGTCTGGTTCGGCTCTGCTACCAAAACCGACCTCCGTAGACTACAGCGGATAGTTCGGACTGCTGAGCGAATCACTGGCACTACCCTTCCCACACTTAAAGAACTGTACTCATCCAGAGTGAGTAAAAGGGCTCGCAAAATCACTCTGGACCCGTCACACCCAGCACACTTTCTGTTTGAACTGTTACCGTCTGGTCGACGCTACAGAGCACCGAGCACAAAAACAACCAGACACAGGAAAAGTTTCTTTCCCCAGGCCATCTACCTCATGAACACTTAAATGTTCCCCTACTGTGGAACAAACATGTGCAATACTTCCCTCAGACATTTCATTATAGCACCTTATAACTTTATATATATTTATAATTTATAATTTTTATTTATTTATTTTTTATTTATACCTATGTTACTTGTCACTTGTCTTGTCACTTTATATTGTATGTGTACTGGAAGCTACTGTCACCAAGACAAATTCCTTGTATGCGCAAGCATACTTGGCAATAAAGCTCTTTCTGATTCTGATTCTGATAAAAAACAAGTCTCTCATCTTTCTGGGGTGCAAAGTGTTTTCCAATTTTCCCGGAACCGTCTGTGCTCGTTTTCAAACGTGGAATAACACAAAATATGTATCATCTTAAAGCTTAGAATCTCAGCTTTTTAAAGCATCCAACCACTTCGATCAACTCAGAACAAGTGCTGGGGTGCGTTTCCCGAAAGCATCATTGGCCAACTATGGTCGCAAGTTCATCGCAATGTCCATTGAACTCTATTGGTAACGAGGGAACTTGCGACCATAGTTGGCTAACGATGCTTTCGGGAAACGCACCCCTGACTAGTCTCTCTAAACCGGAGTGAACCACCCGTGGGCGCCACCTAGCTGCGAAAATATTCATTATTATATTTTTCAAAAATATTGCCTTTATTAACACAAAATTGGTGTCATTTGAAAGCTTAGAGTCTGAACTTTACAGTGAATATAGCCAATGTGAAAAACTCCTAAGTATTGCTGAGTTATTTGCTGACATAATCTATAAAATACTTTTTTGTACTATGTACTGCAATGTGTCAAAAAGATCATACATCTCATGAAACATTCAAAATAGTTGAAAATGGCACTTTATTTTTTACACAATATTATTACAATTAAAATGAGCCCAAAATTAACTTAATCTATTGCTTTTATGACAAGATATTCTTGTAGTAACTTTTGAGTACTTTATGCGATCACCGCAAAATTTGATCCAGATGCAGCTCACATTTAGGGGAACTTCCCCCAAAAAAGAAAAACCTTATTTCCTTCCCGAGTTATTGCATGTCAAACAAGAGAGATATGCAAAATCATAATAAAAATTATATATATTTTTTTGTATTTATCAGCAGTTTCTCTGCAGGAGAATGTCCAAATGTAATGTAATTTATATTTTCAAAAAATTTGAAAAGTTTTCTATCAAACGATACCTACCTTTTGACTCTCCTTGTTATAGTTTTGGAGTTATGAGTCTTTAGTTTTGTGTGTGTCACTCAGACAAAACAACTCTAAAAATGCCCTCAGTGCTTAAGGGGCTAAACAACAATCTATGGAAGAGCGTTTCCACCACACTGTAAACATTTTTGGAGTAGGCAAATAGTAGGCAAATTTCTAAATTTCATGTTTAAAGTCTGCAAGAAATGGAAGTTCCCTTTCAGTCGTTCGACGTGACGTCGACGTGATGACGTAATTGGGATCACTTCAGGGAGCCCTATCATCTTCGAGTGTCTACAGAACGAGCCAATGAACGTTGGCGTGCGTGAATCACGTCACACGCCCCGCCCCGCAGCACGGGTATAAACAGAAAGCAGTTTAAGAAGGGGGGAGCCATTGGGCCCACCATCTGTTGTATTAATTGTTGACATCTGCAGTGCCCTTGAGGCTTGTCCTCCCTAAGTCCTCCCACTTCTTTCTGACCTCCTTCCCTGATCTTTTAATGCCCCTGGTTGCAGTTAGTTTTGTAGCAATATCCTCCCTAGATTTTTTGTTTTTATTTATTTGTATGACTGCCCTTAAACCTGCTGAATATTTGTTTCGCTCGACCTCCTCTAAAATAACATTAATTTCCTCTTTTTGAAAAATGTATTTTCTTTGTTTTTAGGTTCAGCCATTTTTGCTGGTGTCTCCACCCTATAAGTGCTTACAGTATATAGATTTTTGGCATCATAGCAAATGATAATTAAGCTAAACATTTCAAAATACAAGCGTGTGCTACAATTACGAGCCGTTCTAAGGTGACATTTCAGCACTTAAAGCACCGCTGCGTGTGATCGTGTTAAGTGCATTTTTGTGAAACACGAAAAATTAACACGAACGTTCTTAGAATTGCTCGTAGAAAACGCTCTTAAGTGCAAAGATCCAACATTATCTGGAAACGCAGCCCATGAAAGTTCACTAAGAAAAAAGGTTATTAAGGTCCATGTTGATTTCATGTTTACTCTATATAAACACAGAAAACATATACAACAGTATTAAGGACATAAAGCCATGCTGTGGAGCTCTGGTGTGGACTATATATTGATCTCCAAGCCAAGAGTGAACACCTGCTCAGGGCATAGAGTTAGATGCTAATTACTTACATTAGCATTCAAGAGGAAGGCACATGAATAATCATTGATATACCAGAAGTAGAGCTCAAAATAAACCTCCAATCTAAATACAAAATCTGAGCACAAGCAAGTCTAATATTTAGACAGTGTGTTCAAGAATCAAACCAGACCCGTCAAGGAGGCACATCTCCAACGACAGCTTGCAAAGATTGATTGAGAAGGAAAAAAGTGTCATTATTGTGGAATCAACGTTTCTCCAGGGTAGAGACAGAAAATAATTGAGATGTCACCAACGTTTCCTCTGAAACCCTACAAGCAAAGACAGGTCAGGTAAAATGTCACAGCACCTGTAATGGGATTGTGGGATCATTGAGGTTCAAGACTTTCCAATTTCGGCAACCACCTGCAAGTCTGAAAAACAAAGAGTGCATAAATCACACACTACTACAACAAAGCTTTTCTTGACTGCAGTTTTTTAAATTTCCGCTCCAACAAGCTCCATAATGGACCCTTTTCACAGACTATGATGACGCATTTCCACAGTTATCAACATCGCAAATCTAGTAAAGGTTTTCATATATATATATATATATAAATTAATATACATTTATAACGCTAGTAAATTACAAAATTTGAAAAATGTAAAAAGGATCCATTATGGTACAGGAGGGGTAAGACTATAGATGGTACAAAATCTCATTTCAAAACATTTGATGAATGGTTATGCTCTTAATTTTGTCATTTTATTGGAGTATCAACATTAATAAGATTTAGTCAGGCTCCTCACCTCTAATACAAATACATTTTAAAATAAATGTATGTAAAAAAAATGTACTGAACAATAATAATGTACAAAAGCCATATAAGCATTAGAAGTTTTCACAACAAGAAATAGACAAGCAGACAGTTCAGTCAAAACTACAAAGGCAGCGCTCAAGTATATCATTAAAGTCAAATAAATATATAAAAGGTTATGAAACCTAACTTTGCTCTTTTCACGTTTGGTTTTGGGTTTTGTACCATGTTTATGTTTTCATGTGTTCTATTTTGTAATTTTCTTAGTCACAGGCTGAATCCGAAATCACCCCCTATACCCTTAAATAGGGCATTATTTGAGGGGACATTAATTTGTAGTGGTGTCCGAAACCATAGTGGACGTTATCGAGTGCATTCATTCTATCCCACATTGCACCGCAATAACGAGTGTACAGCCGATTTACGCTCAACGGCTGTCCGAATTTGCTCACTCGTTTTCATTCACTCCTTCAAGTGAACTGTATTAGTGGACTAATGTAGGGATGAGGGTTTGGGGAGCGATTTCAGATTCAGTCACGGTTCCTGTTTTTTTCATGTGTTTCGTTTGCCCTCATGTGATCATGTCATGTGCTTCCCTTGTCTAATGTGTCATGTTCTGATTGGTTGTTTTGGTCATGCATGAGGCGTGAGGTGTTTCTCAGTTCTGTTTTCTCATTGGTTCATTGTTTTGATTGCTTTCAGGTAGGGGTGCACCGATCCGATATTAGGATCGGATATCGGCCGCGATACTGATAAAATAGCTGGATCGGGGATCGGAAAAAATAACAGATCCACGGGCCGATCCAGGTTTTTTTTTTTTTTTTGTCGTCGCAGCAGAACCTACGTCATTCAGCTTCACGTGTGTCGCATGCTAGAAGCAACATGGAGCGAGCCAGAGGCCGTTTCTCAATACCAAGTACGCAAACTTCGGACTTGCGTCCGTCCTTGGTAGTTCGGACTTGCCAAGTTCGACTTTGGAGAACGAACTCCCGAGGACGAGAGGATGCGAGTCCGGTTATTCTGCAAATGGAACAGCAGCGCTCTTGATCGCGTCACTCAGCTCGCTCTGGCTACTCCGGTCATCTCTTTATGTATATTTTAGCCAACAATAAAACGAAGTATGTTATAAAACACCACTCTGCCTCTTTTCATTTAAAAAAAAAAAATTAAACATATTAATGGCCACATAAATGTGGTTCAGGCAAACGCGTACATTGATTATCTTTACTGCATATATTTATAACAACACGAAATATAAAACACAACCCTGCTTCTTTTTGTTTTCATTTTTAAAAATATGAAACATAATGATAATTAAAACTGACATTTAAATTTGCCATTGCTAATTAGGTGAGCATTCACAGGTCATGTTTGTGATGGTGGTGTGACACTGCACTACATTACAATGTTTGGTTATTATTATTTGTATGTGTGATCAAGTTGTTGTTCGACCAACTTTTTATTTTTTTATTCTCAGGTACAGCTGCTATGTTGCATTTTAAATTCCTGTTTGCAGGACTTTGCACTTTATATTTTTACATGTTTACAATTTTTGGAAACTGTCAGATTACTATTGTATGTTTGACCAATACACTGTTTTTTTGTTTCCACTGCTACATTTTTTTTTTTTTTACATTTATTTAAAGAAGTTTGATTATATTCTATTTTCGATTTGAATGCACAATTGTTTTTTAAATAAATAAGAATTCAACACATTACATACATCTGTTATTTTGTCTTAGTTATGTTTAGTTAGTAAAGTCTGGTGCCTTTAGTCTCTTCAAGGAAGGTATAAGGTGGAAGGTATACAGTTTATTATTAATTCAACTATAGTATCGGATCGGTATCGGGTATCGACAGATACACAAAGCCCAGGCATCGGTATCGGTATCGGGACTGAAAAAGTCGGATCGGTGCACCCCTACTTTCAGGTGTGTCTTGTTTAGTCAATAGTCCTTGTGTATTTAAGCCCTCTTTTTTGCCAAGTTACCTTGTCTTGTCCATGTTGTCCATGTCCATGTCCATGTTGTCCATGTCCATGTTGTCCATGTCCATGTTGTCCATGTCCATGTTGTCCATGTCCATGTTGTCCATGTCCATGTCCATGTCCATGTCCAGTCTTTGTTTTGCTCACTTTGGATTATTTTCAATAAACTGCACATGGGTTCAATTTCATCTCGCCTTCATAGGCTAGTGACAAATGGTCAAAAAGTGCTTTAGTTTTTGAGATACCCCTACCGGAGGTAGAACTAAACCCAACAATGTTTTTCCTCATCTCTAAGGTCTCCCATATATGAAATGGATTCTTGGCTCAAAATATTTTTCTGCTAAGATTGTTAAATTAACAGATATTGTTATACACCCCAAAACCAAAAAAGGACTAAAATATAGCCTGTCCGTATGGGAGTTAAGGCATATAAACTGCTGCAGATCAGTCACACAAGCTCTGAGAGCTTTGAAACTTGGCATGTTTGTAGTCAGGAAGTTGCTTTACCTACTAGAAAAGACTGGATGTGAATATCTTGATGTATGGAATAAATAGAGACATATAAACACATACCTAAAATAAGTGGACATGCACAAAATGAAGTTTTATGTAACAAAGTTCGGGAGGAGCATGTTCAGGTAATCATCCAATCAGCACAAGAAGAAACCAGTATAAATAAAGCCTTCCCTTACGTCCTGTCTCATGACAATTTTCTCAGCATCCCGCCACCACCCCATCACCTCACATTCGGCTGGGTCTACTCATAGATACCTATAATCTATACATTCATAGGGGGGGAGTACTCTGGGGTCGGGCCGAATTCCGAGCTCGGAGCCCTCCCCCCGGACAGCAAGCCAAATACGCATTATAATTTTATATCAGATTTCATTAACATGTGAACTCGTGAATTGAATATCTTTGCAGAATGTTTTCATTTACTTTGTGGTTGCTTTGCCAGGGATTATCATAGAAACACATATGATGACTTGTTGGAAAGATGAGGTTGTGCTGAATCCAGCAATACCAAAATGTAAATATAGCACGACAAATCAGGGTGTTCTGTCACTCAATGTATGAGGTGTCTAAAATGAAAGAAAATGGAACACTGACATAATTTAGTCCAAAGCCATTATCAGTGGTGAGAAGAATGTTGAGAAATTCTAATATAAGATACATTTAATAATGAAACTTTTCATATGGCACCTTGTACTATATGGAAACAAAGATTGAAATCGAAAGATAAGACCTTACCATAGCACAAACAGGAGACCAGGAGTCAGGATTGCAGTTTGACCTTAATGAGCCATTTAAAACTATAACTTTACTTAAAGGGTTAGTTCACCCAAAAATGAAAATTCTGTCAGTAATTACTCACCCTCACGTTGTTCCAACCCCGTAAGACCTTTGTTCATCTTCGGAACACAAATTAAGATATTTTTTGATTAAATCTGAGAGCTGGCTCACTTCTCCATTGGCTTCTTAGACATTATAACTTGCTGGCCCAGAAAATGCATTAAAGGGGTGGTTGATTATGATTTCACTTTTTAAATTTTAGTTAGTGTGTAATATTGCTGTTTGGGCATAAACAACATCTGCAAAGTAACAACGCTCAAAGTTCAAAGCAAAGGCAGATATTTTCTTATAAAAAAAATGCTTTTTAAGGACTACAACAAACGGCTGGTATAGGGACTACACCACATTCCTCCTGGGTTAATGACATCACTAACCCTAGAATTTACATAAACCCCGCCCCCTGAATAAAATTGATAGATTATCATGACAGAATATGCTAATCAATGACTAGAAGATAACTACACATAAGCTACATAAATTCACCAACTAACCAGAAATTCAGAAATGTCCTGTTGCATTCTACATGTTGTCACTTCTTGAGTCTCTCCATCTTTGTCTGGTTTGAACATAAAAGGCTAAAAGTTTTTGAAATTTTCAGTGCATGTGTGTGTGAGGTAAGAGGACATGAGTTGTTTAAGCTCCGTCGTGCGGGAGCAGCAGCTCATTTGTATTTAAAGGGACAGACACAAAAACGGTGCGTTTTTGCTCACCCTCAAAAAGTGACAGTTTTAATATGCTATATAAAAATATAGCATTATTCAAAATTAGCAATATAGCAAATTTTGAGCTAAAACTTCACATACACACTCTGGGGACATCAGAGACTTATTTTACATCTTGTGAAAAGGGCATTATACCACCCCTTTAAAGACATCGTTAATATAGTCCAAGTGACTACAGTGGCTCAATCTTAAGTTTATAAAGCGACGAGAATACTTTTTGTGCGCAAAAAAACCCAAAAATAACGACTTTATTCCACTATTCATTTCCTTCTCTCTGGGCCTCGAGTTTTTTCACGTAGTGTAACAGCGCAGCACTTCTGTGTTAAATGTCACACGCATCACACACATGACCAGCGTCGGCCAATAGTGAGCCTACGTGTGACGTACAACCCAGACGCGCTGCGCAGTTATACTACGTGAAAAAACTCGAGGCCCAGAGAGAAGGAAATGAATAGTGGAATAAAGTCATTATTTTAGGGGTTTTTTTGCGCACAAAAAGTATTCTCGTCGCTTTATAAACTTAAGATTGAGCCACTGTAGTCACTTGGACTATATTAACGATGTCTTTAATGCATTTTCTGGGCCAGCAAGTTATAATGTCTTAGAAGCCTATGGATGAGTGATCCAGCTCTCAGATTTAATCAAAAATATCTTACTTTGTGTTCCGAAGATGAACGAAGGTCTTACGGGGTTGGAACAACATGAGGGTGAGTAATTACTGACAGAATTTTCATTTTTGGGTGAACTAACTAAAGTGTTTATGCACTGAGTGTTTACCTGCATGCCACGCCCTCACGGGTTGTGACACCACAGGCAGTTTGTACAGAATTGGGAAGGCCACTGCCTTCACAAGTCTGAAGACCCATCTTTGTAAGTTACAGGAAATGACCAAATTTGGGCTCTCTGGTAGCCTGGAAAAGGCTTTGCCTGTGGCAAGAAGGTGTGCCCTCCTCCTGTATGGCAAAAAGAAAAAGGTGGATGGGCATCCTTGAACCAACCTGGATGGGCATCCTTGAACCAAACCTCTTCTCTGGAACCCAGTTGGTAGAGGATGGAGGCTCAGAGAAGATGGGTGCATTGAACCTGTAATGTTCCAGAAGGCGCCAGCACCTAAAGAAGTTAGAGACATCACCCACCTCTACTGTAAAGACGAAAACTGCAACGATGCCACCAAATGCCAGTGTCTTTCAGTAGGCTTGACCTGCACAGAGTTTTGCTCTTGCCCTTTCCCAGACTGTCCAAATATGATCCACTTTGTCACTGGTGACAATGTGGATGAGTGACATTGGTGTGTTGCAGTTGTAACATCATGGGGGGGCTGACCTCAGAATGGCTACCAAAAGCAGTTCATGTTCCAAATGGTTGCTGCTAGAAAAAAAAACAGCCTGAGAAGAGAGGGCTCATTCCCCCTCAGAGTGTTTGTTTTGAAAGATTGCCATTTGTTTGATTTAAGGCAGTAATTTAATTTGTATTGTGTTAAGTAAAGTTATAGTTTTATTAAAAGGCCCATTAAGGTCAAACTGCAATCCTGACTCCTGGTCTCCTGTTTGTGCTATGGTAAGGTCTTATCTTTCGATTTCAATCTTTGTTTCCATATAGTACAAGGTGCCATATGAAAAGTTTCATTATTAAATGTATCTTATATTAGAATTTCTCAACATTCTTCTCACCACTGATAATGGGCTTTGGACTAAATTATGTCAGTGTTCCATTTTCTTTCATTTTAGACACCTCATACATTGAGTGACAGAACACCCTGATTTGTCGTGCTATATTTACATTTCGGTATTGCTGGATTCAGCACAACCCCATCTTTCCAACAAGTCATCATGTGTTTCTATGATAATCCCTGGCAAAGCAACCACAAAGTAAATGAAAACATTCTGCATAAATATTCAATTTGTGCATATCCGCTTATTTTAGGTATTTGTTTATATGTCTCTATTTATTCCATACATCAAGATATTCACATCCAGTCTTTTCTAGTAGGTAAAGCAACTTCCTGACTACAAACATGCCAAGTTTCAAAGCTCTCAGAGCTTGTGTGATTGATCTGCAGCAGTTTATATGCCTTAACTCCCATACGGACAGGCTATATTTTAGTCCTTTTTTGGTTTTGGGGTGTATAACAATATCTGTTAATTTAACAATCTTAGCAGAAAAATATTTTGAGCCAAGAATCCATTTCATATATGGGAGACCTTAGAGATGAGGAAAAACATTGTTGGGTTTAGTTCTACCTCCGGTAGGGGTATCTCAAAAATTCAGGGGCATTGTCACTAGCCTATCAGTGGACTGCTGTGACAGCCCTCAGCCAAAACGATTTGCCCAGAAATAAATAATAGATTCACAAGACCAAAAATTGCCCGTCAGATATAGCCAAAACAAATTATATAATGTTTAACCACTACAGAGACATCAAAGCCAGCGGCAAATGTCAGAAGGACTAGCCGAGACATGGCTGTTCTCTGCGGGGTACATCTTCCAGACCTCACAACTCTGAAAATGTCTGAGCAAATTTTCACATAGGTGCTATAGATATAAATAAACTGCAGATTTTAGGTTTAAACAACAACAAAAAAAAACTCTTAAAACTACATTTCGCGACACAACAAAAGAAAATTAGATGAACAGTTCCAGTGCTGATACTGGTGAAATATCAGCACTCCTCGAAAACTTCTCAGCCAATCAGATTTGAGGACCTGAACTAACTGTTGTATAATATTCAATAATTCCATGAGTTGAACCTTCAGAAAACTTTGCTATTCATTAAAACATACAGTAGTGGCCAAAAGTGATGTCAGGAGGGGATATTTGTTTTAATGACTGTACAAGTTTAATTAAACCATTGAAATATGAGGAAAATATTAGATTAGAAAATTGTTTAGATTAGAAAAAATAACCAAATTGTTGTGGCAAAAATATTCTCATTAAACAATCATCAACTGCGTAAGAGACACTCTGAATCAAATGATCATTCAAAAGTATTTATTCTTGCAAGAAGGCCTCAGTTGCCGTACAGAAGTTACAGAGTACAATCTGTGGAGCAAGTGCTGTTTTATCACACCCTTTTTATATATATATATACACACATACATATATATATATATATATATATATATATATAAAATATGAGAATAGAACAAAACACTAAACTTTGTTAAGGTAGTTATATGACAAAAAAGGCAAACTAAAGCGACAGGTTTTATTTTATTATCCAAAAAAAAAAAAATCATAGAAAAACGAAAAGAACACAGGAAAAAGCATACACTGACTACAACATAATCAGTCATAATCAATCAAATAATAAAAGCAAAGAATTTTTAAGGAATGTTACAGATGACCCTGTAACATTGCCATTTTGTCTCAGTCTGCCTAATGGCACAGACAAGTACTCTCCATCTTACTCATTGATTTATTGTAGGTTATTTAAGTCTGGAAGTGACAAGAATCGATTTTACTTTGGTTGAGGAGACTATGTGTGAACTGTCAATAACCACGGCTAACTAATCACTTTGCACCCTCACGTTTGCCAAACAAATTGACTGAACCTAAAGAGCTTAAAGGACACAAACTAGCGTTTTTTCCCCATTCACCTTCTCAACAAAAACGCGTAAGGATGAGGACATCGATTTACAGCAGCAAAGGACGCTCCTGTGGAGCAATGAGTCAGCCTCAAGATTGTCTGATGTGTGCGTCTCACATAATTACAGATTCTATAAGATGTGTATAATTACTGACTGCATCCTAAATGCTGCATTCTCTGATTATATCTAGAGGAAGGAAAGCATCAAAGAACATCCAAATCTAATATTTGTGTAATATCCTGTCTTCTACAATGCCTAGTTGATTTTTAAAGGCTGCATTGATATGATAACCTATAACATCCTGTTCATAGAGTTTGGCAGTTGGTTAAAGAAGAAAAATGCAGTGTGATGCAGAATTTAGTTTATTAATGTCCATTTATTTAATATATTTTACATTTTTGAGAACGTTCTGAGAACTTTCTTGGAATCAAAAACTAGCATTCTCAGAACGTTCTCAAAAAAATGCATGTTTAGGGTTTTGTTTTCTTTAAAGAAAGAAAGGTGCAGTTTATTTACATTCTGATAACATGACAAGAACGCTCCCCTAACCTCCTAACTTCGCCCATACGAAAATTAACCATGGTTTTATTATAGTAAAAGTGTTGTAGTGTAGTACCATCCATGTGTTTTTTTTTATTTATTTGTTATTATCATTTGCATAACTACAGATTTACCATTTGTGCTATTTGTGGTAATCACCGTTTAACTATAATAAATGTTTTTTTGGTTGTATTTGTAAAACCATTGTAATTTTTCGTATCATGTAACCTGCTGTACGTCTGTAATCATTGTGCACTCCCGCAAGCTATATTAAAAGCTCTATGGTATGGACGGATGTCAATAATCAGTACTATACAAACCATGTCGTGTTTTGGTCTGTTCAGTTAATAAAAAATAATCTGAGCACATCAACCATCTGTTTGTTTTACTGACAGAGAAACCACTTCATGATTCACAGAGAGAGCAGTAAGAATGATTGCAGAAATCAATCAGACTGCTTTGCAAGTGTTTGGTCATTTCACTGAAAAGAAAGTACCGACTCAAAAGAATGTTTAATTAACAGTCGACAGAAATATGGGACACATAATAGTAAATGCGGAAATATTTGCACGGAAAACTTTTCTCAGGTCAGTTGGATGTCCAGCTGCAGGCGCCAATGGTTTTTGGTTTTGGCTCTCTAATACTGGGTTGGGCACCCCTTCAGGTGTGGGTCTCTGCAGGTCAGAGTGCCAAAAGGTAGGGGCCGTGTCGAAAGGTCTTTACAATTGGTCGTGAAAGCTGCCTGTTCGGTCAGGGGTTAATCTTTGTTGTAGCATTATGGGGCTGCATCTGAAATCTTTGAAATCAGTGAAACACTGCCTTCAGAGGATGCATTGCAAGGTAGGAAGGCATCAAGGCATGTACGAATCCAATGTTAGCTTGCTTCACTTCCTGTTTCCTGAGATACATTTATCTGATTGATTTTTGAAGGCAGCATAGATGTATCCTTCGCTACCTTTGAAATCCCACAATCCTGTGCATTCCATTCCGTGACAGTTAAGCTAAAACAGAACGATTGCATCTGAAAGTTGTGGTTGGTGGTCAGTTTATGTGTAAATGTTTTTGACCAACGTTTTCCACTTTTGATGTCATTTCTAGCGAGTAATCACTATTG
Organism: Abramis brama; assembly: GCF_963993115.1. Classification (NCBI taxonomy): domain Eukaryota; kingdom Metazoa; phylum Chordata; class Actinopteri; order Cypriniformes; family Leuciscidae; genus Abramis; species Abramis brama. The sequence continues at coordinate 26,137,837 of NC_139974.1, forward strand.
TGGTAAATAAATATTCAAACTCAGCCATCTTGAAGGACATCTCAATTCTCTAATTGCACCGCAAGGAGGCAAGGAACAAGGAAGCTTGCTGAGGAGTCATGAGCAAGGAAACACCCTCACATCCTACGGAGGTGGAGCTGAGATGCGAGGAAAGGAAGGAAACCCTGGGTGCTTCTCATTTCTAATTTGCATCCTTGTTTCCTTTCCTTGTGTCTCAGCTCCACAGCAACAATACTCAGGTAGATTATGGGGAGAATTGTCCTTAAGGCAACAAATTGTATCAGAATACATAGTAAAATTCACAATTTCAAAAGTATCACAAGATTATTTTTAACATAAGATGAAAGGATGATTTGTACAAATTTATAACTCACATTTTCATACAGAGTAATTAAAAAATACTTTAAGAATACAAGATTCACATTTATGCATGTAAATCAAGTGTATTCATGTCAACATTTGTCAACAGATGTAGATCTTAATTTGTACTTAATCTGGAAAATTCCCTTAAAGTCGACATGAAACGGAAGTTGCGACAATCCTTTCTTCCCTATTGTGACGTATATCCAAGTAATGGCTTCTTGAACAAGAAAAAATGTAGGGTGGGACTTGATTTTGTCCAAAGGGAATTGTTTATATTATTGGATCATTGTGGTTTGCTATTGCTATGATCTAATGTGAGTGATACATCATCAGAGAAGAGATGTTGTTGCAAGAGAGAGGGGAAGTTATTTAGATTAAATATTATGAGGGCACATGGAAAAAAAGATAAAGAAAAGATGAATCAATTATAGGACTGCAATATCCCAATTTGAAATGTCTATTTTGATTTCATGGAGACTTAAAACTCAGTTGGTATTAAGTGGCCTAATGCGTGACAGAACAATACTCCTCACACCACTACACCACCACCAGTCTGAACTGTTGACTCAAGAAGGATGAATCCCCTGATCTTGTTTACACATTTTGATCCTGCCATCTGCATGTCACCACAGAAAGATGCGTCAGACAGGCATCATTTCTCCAATATTCTGCTGTTATTTTTTGTGGGCTTGTCGCTAGTTTGGCCTGTTTCCTGCTCTAACCTGACAGACATAGCAATTGCATGATTATTTTAGCTACTGTCGTCAGCTTCAACCATTCTGACCTCTCATTAAAAAAAGCAATTTAGTCCACAGAACTGCCACTCACTAGTTGGTTTTCACACCATTCTCTGTAATAACATGCTTGCACGATATACACTACCAGTCAAAAGTTTGGGATCATTAAAATGTTTTTGAAAGAAGTCGTTTATGCTCAGCAAGGCTTAATTTATTTGGTCAAAATAATAAAGATGGTAATACTGTGAAATATTATAATTTAAAATAAAAAATAGAATGAACCATCAAAAATCATTCTAATATGCTGATTTGGTGCTCAAGAAACATTTATTAATAATGTTGAAAACAGTTGTGCTGCATTATTTTTGTGTAATCTGGAAAAAAATGTTTTTTGAAGATTCTTTAAATTTATTTGAAAGACAAGAATCTGTATGTAAAGACATCCGTAAATGTCTTTACTTTCACTTTTGGTCAATTTACTGCATCCTTGCTGAGTAAGAGTATTTTTTTTCTTTTATTTTTTTTAATAGAGTATCACAATTTCCTTTGGTAAAGAACTTTTTTCAACATTAATAAGAATAAATGTTTCTTGAGCACCAAATCAGCATATTAGAATGAAGGATCATGTGACACTGAAGACTAAAGTAATGGCTACTGAAAATTCAGTTTTGCCATTATAGGAATACATTATTTTAAAGTGTATTAAAATTGTAATGTTCTAATATTTTGTAACATTTTACAATTTCAGAAAACTTTGAAATTGAAGCTCTACACTCACCTAAAGGATTATTAGGAACACCTGTTCAAAATCTCATTAATGCAATTATCTAATCAACCAATCACATGGCAGTTGCTTCAATGCATTTAGGGGTGTGGTCCTGGTCAAGATAATCTCCTGAACTCCAAAGTGAATGTCAGAATGGGAAAGAAAGGTGATTTAAGCAATTAGGCAAAGCAAAAGGTCATTGAGACATTCAGATGGTAGAGTCAGAATTTGGCGTAAACAGAATGAGAACTTGGATCCATCATGCCTTGTTACCACTGTGCAGGCTGGTGGTGGTGGTGTAATGGTGTGGGGGATGTTTTCTTGGCACACTTTAGGCCCCTTAGTGCCAATTGGGCATCGTTTAAATGCCACGGCCTACCTGAGCATTGTTTCTGACCATGTCCATCCCTTTATGACCACCATGTACCCATCCTCTGATGGCTACTTCCAGCAGGATAATGCACCATGTCACAAAGCTCGAATCATTTCAAATTGGTTTCTTGAACATGACAATGAGTTCACTGTACTAAAATGGCCCCCACAGTCACCAGATCTCAACCCAATAGAGCATCTTTGGGATGTGGTGGAACGGGAGCTTCGTGCCCTGGATGTGCATCCCACAAATCTCCATCAACTGCAAGATGCTATCCTATCAATATGGGCCAACATTTCTAAAGAATGCTTTCAGCACCTTGTTGAATCAATGCCACGTAGAATTAAGGCAGTTCTGAAGGCGAAAGGGGGTCAAACACAGTATAAGTATGGTGTTCCTAATAATCTTTTAGGCGAGTGTAATAATATTGTTTAATGATAATGTAATTTCCTGCAATGACCATTAGTTTTTTGTAATGTAAGAGTGTATACAGCAAGTGTATTGTACCTTGAAAATAATCTTAATAGACACAGGGATACAATTTATGTAATTCAAGGTTTAATATTCCTATACCAGGTTTTCATTCCCTGACAAACTGCAGGACTAACACCACTCTACATACTGAAATCAGAAGGGTAAAGACAGAAATAAACATATTTTCTGGTATTCAAATACATTTGGAGAGAAACACATTGCGCCATCATTACTAAAATGACAAGAAAAAAAAAATCCAGAATTTATGGATTAAAGTTCAGAAAACAGCCCAGTCATACAATAAACATATCATCAATTAAAACTTTACAGTTTTAACTTCACATAATATTCTTGAAAAACTGACAGCTTTGTTTTGTTTGTAAAAAAAAAAAAAAAAAAAAAAACTACTCAAGACAGAGTTCAGTCAGGCTTGAAGGGAAGGGTAGACCACAATTCAAGTAAAACCCAAAGGGACTGGATGACTATAAGATCTACATGGTTAGTACATTGCTTGACTTGAAGAGAAAGGGTAGCGGGTGAAAAGGTTACAGACAAACAGAAATCTCAGAATATTGATCATTTGCATTGTATTCACTTTGTTCACAACGAACACAAGCTCAAAACACACAAACACTCACGAAAGGAAAGCTCAGTTTGTATAAAAATATTTGATAGTTTGCAGAATGGACACACTCAGCAGGCTTTTGGAAACCGAATGAATGACAATGAGATTCCACTCATCCAGATACATCAGCTCGATGGTGAATCCCTCAGACTCATGACATTTTCTCAAACACATACACCAGGTATATGCCTAAAAACAAAGAAAGAGGAAGGAGTGTTGTTTGTCAAGGTTAAGGACGAGACATCATGGTAATCACATGCAAAATGTACTAAACTATCACTTATTTTGAAATATATTAAGACCAGAAATATACTCTATGGAAGTACACAAATGTGAAAGTGAATGCTGATGATACTACTTTGTGGACTAATCATAAAACAATGCACACATCCCACCTCTCCTGAAAGGCCCGGGAGCCTCCCGCATATTGATAGCGGCTCCCTGACGCCCACAAATTACAGTGAGGAAAATAAGTATTTGAACACCCTGCTATTTTGCAAGTTCTCCCACTTAGAAATCATGGAGGGGGCTGAAATTGTCATCGTAGGTGCATGTCCACTGTGAGAGACATAATCTAAAAAAAAAAAATCCAGAAATCACAATGTATGATTTTTTAACTATTTATTTGTATGATTCAGCTGCAAATAAGTATTTGAACACCTGAGAAAATCAATGTTAATATTTGGTACAGTAGCCTTTGTTTGCAATTACAGAGGTCAAACGTTTCCTGTAGTTTTTCATCAGGTTTGCACACACTGCAGGAGGGATTTTGGCCCACTCCTCCACACAGATCTTCTCTAGATCAGTCAGGTTTCTGGGCTGTCGCTGAGAAACACGGAGTTTGAGCTCCCTCCAAAGATTCTCTATTGGGTTTAGGTCTGGAGACTGGCTAGGCCACGCCAGAACCTTGATATGCTTCTTACAGAGCCACTCCTAGGTTATCCTGGCTGTGTGCTTCGGGTCATTGTCATGTTGGAAGACCCAGCCTCGACCCATCTTCAATGCTCTAACTGAGGGAAGGAGGTTGTTCCCCAAAATCTCACAATACATGGCCCCGGTCATCCTCTCCTTAATACAGTGCAGTCACCCTGTCCCATGTGCAGAAAAACACCCCCAAAGCATGATGCTACCACCCCCATGCTTCACAGTAGGGATGGTGTTCTTGGGATGGTACTCATCATTCTTCTTCCTCCAAACACGTTTAGTGGAATTATGACCAAAAAGTTCTATTTTGGTCTCATCTGACCACATGACTTTCTCCCATGACTCCTCTGGATCATCCAAATGGTCATTGGCAAACTTAAGACGGGCCTTGACATGTGCTGGTTTAAGCAGGGGAACCTTCCGTGCCATGCATGATTTCAAAACATGACGTCTTAGTGTATTACCAACAGTAACCTTGGAAACGGTGGTCCCAGCTCTTTTCAGGTCATTGACCAGCTCCTCCCGTGTAGTTCTGGGCTGATTTCTCACCTTTCTTAGGATCACTGAGACCCCACGAGGTGAGATCTTGCATGGAGCCCCAGTCCGAGGGAGATTGACAGTCATGTTTAGCTTCTTCCATTTTCTAATGATTGCTCCAACAGTGGACCTTTTTTCACCAAGCTGCTTGGCAATTTCCCCATAGCCCTTTCCAGGTGTACAATTTTGTCTCTAGTGTCTTTGGACAGCTCTTTGGTCTTGGCCATGTTAGTAGTTGGATTCTTACTGATTGTATGGGGTGATTGTATGGGGTGAACAGGTGTCTTTATGCAGCTAACGACCTCAAACAGGTGCATCTAATTTAGGATAATAAATGGAGTGGAGGTGGACATTTTAAAGGCAGACTAACAGGTCTTTGAGGGTCAGAATTCTAGCTGATAGACAGGTGTTCAAATATTTATTTGCAGCTGTATCATACAAATAAATAGATACAAATAAAAAAATCATATATTGTGATTTCTGGATTTTATTTTTTAGATTATGTCTCTCACAGTGGACATGCACCTACGATGAAATAGCAGGGTGTTCAAATACTTATTTTCCTCACTGTATATACAATTTCCCAGAAATCGAGTGAGCAAGAAAGCCTGGCCTGGCACCTGGTATTAAGATGCGTTTCACATTCCAGCACCAGGTCGCCTATTATTTAACACGGACCACTTGCGTTCGGATTTTGTGGAGACCCACGCCTCTTTTTTTTGTCACACTCAACTACACATTCACTTTCAAAAACCCTTGTATGTGGATGAATCTAATAGTATAATATATATAATACATCGCATTTCAATTGGATCACCCAAAATTAATGTTGATACCAGGTGTAAACCAGAGTTACCTTCAATTGTGAATAAATAAATCTCAATATTTTTATTTTAAGTAAACTAATATTTACACTAAATACAACATTAAAAAAAATTCTAAATACATATACCCAATATTTCTCCATAAATAACAAAAAATGATGCACACAAACTTGAATTAAATCTTTCTTTTTTTTATCTTTTTTAAATATTTAATAAAATAAATAAAACTTTTCAAGGCTACACTACCATTCAAAAGTTTAGGGTCAAAAAGATTTTTTAATGCTTTTGAAAGAGGTCTCTTCTGCTCACAAAGGCTGTATTTATTTGATGTAAAAAAAAAAAACAGTAAAAACAGTACTATTGTGAAATATTATTCAAATTGTAAATGACTGTTTTCTATGTTAATATATTTTAAAATGTAATTTCTTCCTGTGATTTTCTAATATGCTGATTTGCTGCTAAAGAAACGCTTCTAATTATCAATATTAAATACGGTTGTGCAGCTTCATATTTTTTTTATAAACTGTGATAAAAAAAAAATTCAGGATTAGTTGATGAAAAAAATACTTTGTATAAATGTAAATGTATTAACTGTCACTTTTCATTAATTCCTTGCTTATAAAAAAAGTATTTCGTTTTTTTCAAACTTTTGAATGTTAGCGTACATAGAAACAGAGAAAGAGGACCGTTAGGAGAGTGTGTGTGTCATGAAATATTATAAACATACATTTTTGATATATACTATAGTACTGAATGCAAACCACATTCATATCCATATTATATGTGGCGCTTCAAGGAAGGTACTAGCATGACATTACTTTTGTGTTAAGCCGAGTTCAGACTGCACGATTTTCAAAGTAGTCGGGTCACTGTTCTTTTCACACTGCGTGACTATCTGGGGTAACATTCAGTTGCTGGTGTGTTCACACTGCACGATGCATCGGCGACAGGAGGTTTCACACTGCATGACTTTCAGGAGGAAGAATCGCCGACAACTTCTGTCTGGTCCGCAAACTACGTTTCACAACCAAACACACGCGAGAAGTGATAAGGAAATAGCGCAAAATCCCACGTGCGTAGACCGCAGTTCTCGCGCGAGACTGAAATTGTTATTAAAAATTATAGCCTGCAAGAAGCTTGCGATCTAAATTGTCAAAAAAAACAGCAGGATTTTGAATCGCTGACAGGTCCAGATATTTAGCATGCCAAATATCTCACGGGCGTCAGCGACTCGTCGGCGATTCTCTCAGATCGCGTCTTTGCTCTTTCACACTGGGTGATTGTCACTCGCGTGAACGAGCACCGATTTGCCTGTGATTTCGGGCATTTGTCAGCGATTTCTCAAAACCTGTCGGCGAGCCAAAATCGGGGCTAAAATCGTGCAGTCTGAACTCAGCATTAGTGAAGATGCAAGTAAGCTCTTCAAAGTTAATCATTTTTTCTTTGATGGCCAAACCATATACTGTACTTCAGTAGGAGGAAAATATTAACTACTTTATCTTTAGAAGAAAAGAGTTTTCACAGCGGGTGTCTTTAATTGCTTGGCTTATATGCGGGCAGAGCTTTCAATACAAATGAGACTTCAAGCATGTCATACTTATGAATACGAAGATCAAACAAGCCAATCATGACTTCTGTATTAATATCTTACATCTTTCTGTCATGTTTTGTGAAATCGGAAAAACCTTAGAGACAACATCTGAGATGTTTCAGAAAGTTAAAGCGTCTTTCTATATCAAAAGACACCAGTGTTTAACAGGAAGAACATCACCACGTACTTGTAGCCTCCCACTCAGACTTGCTCAAGGTTCCCTGTGGAGAACACAACAATTAACACAAAAAAAAATTTCTTTTTGTTTTTAAAGAAAAGAAAAAAACACATCAAGGCTCACCAGTGGATGTCTAACAGCAGGATTCGCAGCTATTCTCTTGGCATGGTCATATTCCCCTGGACTGTCGGACGCCAGTCGGCCCCTCTCATCCGGAGGGTATTGCTATGACAACAAGATGACACAACACTGTTTAAAAGATAAGGTGATATGGTTCTATAGGCATCATTATCTACAGATAACACTAAATGCAACAGTTTCTACTGTTCTGGGTGACTGCAAGAGAGGCAACTCCAAAGTGTGTATGATGTTCTGGTACATAGATATGGCTGCTATACATTTGCTAGGGTGCTGTACATGATTGCTATGGTGTCTGTACACCTTTACCATGGTGATATTTTCAGTCGCTTGTCTATGATAGATAGATATATAAAGCCAACTTCTATGTCTCTATGATCTTGTAGAGCTGAGATTTGACATTCACGTTGGTGTACAGTTGCTAGGATACACTATGGTTGCTAGGGCGTGGCTATACAGTTCAACGAATGATATGTAAACTGCTTGCCTGTCAAGTCAAAACAGCCCACCCCAATATATCCCCATTTAGAAATTGTATGTCTCATCGTTTAGAACAGTAATAGCAGTATTCAAGCCAGACAATTTGATACCTTATACATGACAAAATGTGCGTGATATGCCATCATTTTTACAGAAGAAAAGGAAGAGGTCTGGCTGACAGTGAAATAGGTAAAAATCAAACCAGTTTCATCAGTTTCTTTTTCTAAGCCAGTTCAAGGGCCCATTCTCCATATGTGGATTACTCAGTTATCTGGATTTTACTGTTGACAATTTGACATGATCTAGGATTGTTAGGCTAGGTTCTTTGAAGCTCATCCTGGAATTCCTGTCAAAGCAACAAGCCTGTCAGCTCAAACCTGCTCAGGATCAGATGTATAATCACATAAACAAGATTTGACTGTTTTTAAAGGTGAAAGTCTGTCTCAGCCATTGCTACTTTCTTACAAGAAATATGCTGGTAACTTTACTTAAGGCCTTTATCTATAATGCATTATAAAGGTATCCATAATGCATTTATTTGAATGGTGACAGCTATTATATGGGTGGCCTGAAGCAGTGCACAACCTACAAAATGCTGTCTGATGTTCCATTAGAAATGTCATTGACCCTTATGAAGCATAATCTACTTCACAAGTAAATTTAAATGAATTGCTCATTTAAAAAAATAAAAAAAATAAATGTAAAGCCTGTACATATAGTAGAAATGTGAATTTAAATAATCGGGAATCGTGTAACAAACATTTAGGCTACACATTTCATTTATATATTAAAACTTATGTCATTTTTCCTGCTTGGATGTTTTCTTTTTTAATTATTTGATGTCATTATGTTGATGTCTTGATACCAGCCAATCACTGCATTGCTGATCATTGCATTGCTTTGAGGATCGATATATCTGCCCTCTCAATGGACACAAGAACACAAAGTAATATCAAACTTAATCCAGATATTTTAATCAAATCTGCAAATTTGTTTAAAGAACCAAATTAGCCAGAGATCAATAATCACAATTAGAAGATATGGAATCTGTTAAATTATCACAGATGTATAAAGCGAGGTACAAAGAACGGAACCATGGAGCAGATATATTCACATTGCCACTGGCATGCTAATGTGATTACAGCAGATTGTGAGGGGGATTTCTCACAGGCAAAAGAGGTTTGAAGTGTGTTAAATGCGCTCAATTTGTGATAATTTGCAGTTATAACAACTGCATTTGATTTGAGGATGTGCGCTTCTGTGGACGCAGTCAAACTCACTGAAGACATCAGTCATGCACAAGAAAATGCATGGACACACAAACAACTAATAAAACAAAAGTATGCCATAAAATAGTTATTTTATAAACAAATTAAATTAATTAATTCGACATCACTTCAGAGTCATGAAAATGTATGTCATCAAAACAAGAAGTTAAATTAATACTAAACTTAAAATTGATAAAATGACACTAAATACAACTAACAAATGAAAAAAAGAGAACACATTCCAAACTAAATAAGTTAAAACCAGCTGCATTTAGCCCCTTAAGCCCTGAAGGCATTCTAGGCCGTATGTCCACCAAAGCGTTTTTTCCTGCGGCTAGCTTATTTTTCAAATTGTTTTCAATGGGAGAGCCGCGTTTTTAAAACGCCATGAGCGTATTGAGGCGCTGAGCGTCTATCTTTACACTGAAACGCTGAGCGCTTGGCGAGAGTTGAAGAATGTTCAACTTTAGGTAAAACGCAGCGCTCATCACTGTCACTTTATACCCAGCTGTCCAATCACAGTGGAGGAGGGGCGGGACAAAAACCACACTGACAAACCATCACATTCTGCTTGCAAAACGTCAACAGATGACAAGCATAATAACGAAACAAAAGAATTTAAAACAAGAGCCAGAGCAAATACTCTACATTGAAAAGACATATATAGAAACAATACAGAATCAAACTATCTGTGAAATGAGATACTACAAACACTTCAGCGGATATTCCGTATCATAGCAAGCAAAGCATCTCATTCTCAACTGAAACGCTCTCAAGCGCCCACAGCTAGGAGTTTTCAGCAGAGCGCCTAGCGTTTCCAGCTGGCTTTGGTGGACACGCTGCCTTAGAGTTGTTTTTTTTCTGAGTGACATACATAAAAGTAAAGACACAACTACAAAACTATAGCAAGGAGAGTCAAAACTTTTCTAAAATTTTAAAAGTGTTCTATTTGGACATTCTCATGCTGAGAAACTGCTTATAAAAAGTCAAAAAATGTATTATAATTTTACATATCTTTCTTATTTGACACGCAATAACTCATGAAAGAAATAAGGTAGGAGGAAAATTCTTTTTTGGTGAGGTTCCCCTACATGAGAGTTGCATCTGGACAGCATTTGGAACCACGGTAGCTTTTTGTTTAACCCTTGACACTCCCTAATGGGCATTATGAAAATTGTTCCTTCATGAGGAATATCTTGTGAATGATGCAATGGATTATGTTGATTTTGGACTCATTTCAATAGGGAGCATTCACTGTATGTAATGATGTGCCATCTTCTACAATCTTGTGCATATTTCATGAAGTTATGAGCGAAAGGCCACGTGAAATCTATGTTTTCAGTTAGCGCCAGTGGAGTTTTGTGTGTTGTAACTCTGTTAAGAGTTGAAAAATGTATGTGTATGTAGGCTTAAAGGGTTAAAATATCAAGACTAGAAAGAGAAAGGCAATTATAGCACACATTAAAGTATTGGTGAGCGTCAGCTCGCATGTGTACTGTGACTGGTAAGGACAGATCATATTCTGAGAAACCTGATTTCACTGACTCACTGACAGTGACAAAATGTGTAGTTACGATGTTTTGCAATAATCAAAAACATAAGAATCAGATCAAATTGTTAAGAGACTAAAGAATGAATAGATAAAATAATCTATCAACAGATTCACCAATTATGAAAAGCCAGTGACAGTCCGGCACACATACCTCCAGCGCCTGCATCCACTGCATCAGAACCCTGTTCTTCTCATCTTTAACTTTCTCCTCAAAGAATTCATTGAAGGTTTTCTTGTAAACCAGGCGCATGTTGTACTTTTTTGCCATTCTGGACAGAAAAAATAAGTAAATTAATAAAATAATAGAAATTAAAGAATTGGAAATTATTGTTTCTTCCATAACACAAAAATTACAGTTGAATAATATGTTTGTATATGAATTTTCTAGAAGCAGAAATACACTTAGAAATCAAGACTCTCTCTGACACTACAGCACACATTTATGAAGCTGTTGCACCCTCTGCTGGCACATCAGGAAAGTAACAATCATCTTGATGCAATGTGTTTTGAGATGAGATGAGACACTTACTCCTCAAACAGGGGGAAATACACCAGAAACTCTGGGACATTGACAACCCCCTCCAGGTTAAAGTCATACTGACAGCCGAACAGAGGGTATTCCCCTTTCTTCTGGAAGGTCACACTGAACACTTCATTTCCAAAGCTGTTGGAGTCTGACTCCTCCAAGCGCTTCCTATTTAAAAACAATCAGTTTGAAAGTTTTGGTTATCATGAATAAATTACTGTTTTGTTCTGCTTTAGAACATAGCTAACATGTGTGAGGTTTAATACTTGAATAAATTGCAATATCAGTTATGTGGTTGGCGTTGTGAATCTCACAATTTTTTATATTGCACACATCTCTGATTTAAACATCAATAGCGAAAATGCAGATTGTGTTGGAAAGTTCGATTCATTTCTATGAATAAGTTCAAGCCGTCCATTTCAATGAATCAGTTTAAAACAGATTGAATGATTTGTTTGCATCAAAATGCTAAAAATAAAGTTCTGTAGGCTTTAAAACATTTGAGTAAAGAATATATGTAGGTCAATAATACTTAGGATCATCATGTTGCTGTATAGAAATAGATTATTAAATATGAATAATAAATTATAAATATTTAATATAGTTTTTGCTAACTGTATTTCATGCTAGTGTACAATTACACTTACTGTTCAAAAATTTGGGGTCAGTAAGATTTAAAAACAATAATAATAATACTTTTATTCAGAAAGGATGCATTAAATTGATGCAGTAAAGACATTTATAATGTTAAAAGATTTCTCACCGTTTCTACAAAAACATTAAGCAGACACACAACCGTTTTTAACATTGCTAATAATAAATGTTTCTTGAGCAGCAAATCAGCATAATTAGAATAATTTCTGACATTTTCAGTAATGATGCTGAACATTCAGCTTTGGCATCATAGGAATAAATTAATTTAAAATGTATTAAAACAGAAAAGTTATAATAATTTTTCAAAATTTTACAGTATTTTTGTTCATGAGAAATGCAGCCTTGACAATTTTTCATTAAAAAAAAAAAAAAATCTTACCAACCTAAAATGTTTCAGTAGTAGTGTAAATATTGAAGCAGATACTAGGGATGCACCGCTAAGAAAATTTTGGTTGATACTAATTACCGATTACTCTTTATATGTGAAAGCCGATAATAGATATATTGGCAGATAAATCTAAATCCAAATTTTTATATAATTTTTTGAGAGCTTGATTTAAAAAACAAAAGAATCACCATTAAAATCCATGTCCCAAGCCCTTAAACAGAAATCAGATTTATGCAGTAGTAGCCTAGTTTGAACCAGTGCAACTTTAAAAATTAATTTTACACACTAAACATCTAAAATGAATATTACTGTTTCAAATAACAGCACTGCTGTTTGAGCTGCACGCGCAGAAGCTAAAAGCTGAATGAACACGTGTTAGCAAGCTAATTAACTCAACGAAATACCGTACATCCTATAAGAGATGAATCAGATATTTATACAACATAAACATAATATTACAACTTATTCCTGCACAAAATGACGGGAATGCACAAGTGAACTTGAACTAAGTCATGTGCTAGTCAGAATGTGCAACTCCTGTTGTGGATGCGCTCCTCCTGTTACAACGCCCTGCAACACAGCAACTAAACCCAAATAATTCACAATGTTTAAATTCAAACCTAATATACACATCACAATTAGCCCAGCCCTACAACACATTGTGCATTTAAACCGTAATAGATATAAATATCATAGTAAGAGTGTTTGTGAGAGCTTACACCAGTTCATATGCATCTGGAGTTGTTCCGATGAAGAATCCTCCAGGCCGGAGTCTCTCACAGGCGTTTCTCAGCATGGTGTCAGCCTGCTGCTCGCTCTCAAAGGAATAATGACACACAAACTGACAGCTGCACAAGTCGAACTGCATCTCAGGGTCTCGCAACTTCTCCGACAGCAGCTCCTGAGAAATACAGAGAGCATGTGACCTTGTACCATCGGGTACCGAATGATGGCTTTCATGTTTCTCCTTTTTGACAATGAGTCCCTCTAAAAAATGAAACATGGTGTAATTTTTTGCACAGCTGAAAAAACACTGGCTCGTACCCTGCTGCAGTCTGCGGTGATGAACTCGGCAGAGTACGTGCGGTCGTTTGGGTGACCCCTCCGTCTGATGTCATTATAGCGCTGCTGACACTGCTCAATGGACACAGCAGCGATATCTGTGACGTGCAAACAGAAATACAGAAGTGTGATTCCCAATATGAAGACATTTTTTAAAAAGGATGCAGTTTATACATTTACGAGCAAGTTAGGCCCTGTTTACACCTGCTGTTAACATCAGGAATTCTGGAGGGACTGAAATGTCACTGCAACGTGTCATTTACTATTAGCAAACCACTAACATGCAATAATTGTGATAAAGGGTCTTTAAAGGACAAGTTCGGTATTTTACACTTAAAGCCCTGTTTACAGATCGTTTCTGATGAAATAGAACGGTTAAGATTGAAATTTGGACACATGCTGCTGGCCCGAGAATTTTCGGTTTCTGTGGTAGCACCCCCCCCCCCCCCCCACCTCCACAATGGCTGCATAGGTGCACTGGAACAATCCTTCCTAAAACGCATTAAACTTTCGTTTACATAGACGTGAAACTCACCGAGTGGTTAGGGGTGTTCACTGATATGCTCACACAAAAATCGCTGCAAAAGATGCTTTCCAACAGGTTTTATCATAGTTTTTGTCCAACTCCATTGACTTGTATTGGATGTGCTGTGAGGTACGGTATTACTCCGCCGCTGGAAACTGGACTGGAGTGTCTATTATTCAAGCTCTCAACGGAAGAATGTACGGGTGTGAGGCGTTTGGAAAAATAGGTCCACAGTTTTACAACGAATGGTAAAACACCTGTTGGAAAGCATCTTTTGCAGCGATTTTTGTGTGAGCATATCAGTGAACACCCCTGACCACTCGGTAAACGAAAGTTTAATGCGTTTTAGGAAGGATTGTTCCAGTGCACCTATGCAGCCATTGTGGAGGTGGGGGGGTGCTACCACAGAAACCAAAAATTCTCGGGCCAGCAGCATGTGTCCAAATTTCAATCTTAACCATTCTATTTCATCAGAAACGATCTGAAAACAGGGCTTTAAGTGTAAAATACCAAACTTGTCCTTTAAACTTTGTTGGTTAGGTACGGCTTTACCATTTCGAAAAGCAAAAAAAAAAAGCCCTAGTTTTTATTTTATGGCTCACTGAGAAATCTTAATAATGGTGTAAACAGGACCATGTAACAGACACTGGAACGTATGAAGAGGATTGTGTAGTTACCTGCACAGACCAGTTTATCAATGCGTCCTTTTTTCCATTTGAGAAGATCCCCACCTTTGCCACAGCCCAGGTCCAGCACGGTTATATCTCTCCGTCTTTGCCTCAACTTATCCAAGAACTCCCCTGAGGAGACCAACACACAGACCTCGGAACAGTTAATAATTCTCATCCCTGACTCACCCAACCACAAACAAACATGTGCCATGTACCAATACCGTGCCATGAAACATGAGAGATAAAAGTAAGCCTGTGCTCTTCTCACCAATAAGAACGCTCTTCAACCAGTTGTTGAAGTTACGCATGTGGACTATCCTGCTTTTATTACGCTCCGCCAGGCCACACTCCTGAAGTTTGTTGTAATGTGTGGCCACTTTTTGACTGTGTAATGATTCCTCTGTGACCTGCAAAACATAAAGCATGTACTGAACTGAGCAGGGGAGATCAGTTGGCACACTGAGACGTTATTATTACTAGCACTTTTTCTCAGTTAAAGCCCTGCATTTCAGCCCAGCCCAACGGGCCCCGACTTATTTACGCGCCTAGGGCCGGGCTTCGGGCCAATTTTCATGTCATAGTTCACATGCGGGCCGGGCCTCGGGCCTTTTTTTGGGTTATCCTTCTTTTTATATTTTTAGACATTAATTAAAAATATGAGAAGTTGACGTCGACGATAGAAAAACAAACATAGAAAGACATTTCAAACCTCATAACTTTCATAATCTTATAATTACACTGACATATGACTGACATGACAGTCTCACGCACGCACGCAGAAGGTTTCCCGTCAGCGCGACCCACGATTCACCTCATGAGAAAATAATGGAGAATATTAAGAGAAAAATCGCAGATGGCCAACTTAAAACGCAGCAGGAAGAGTGATAGAAGAGAGGAGGACT
The DNA here is from genome assembly GCF_963993115.1 of Abramis brama. Taxonomy (NCBI): domain Eukaryota; kingdom Metazoa; phylum Chordata; class Actinopteri; order Cypriniformes; family Leuciscidae; genus Abramis; species Abramis brama. The sequence continues at coordinate 26,153,396 of NC_139974.1, forward strand.
GGGTTAAAATCTTCCACTGTGGATGCTATTCTTTTTCTCCACGATGCTCTGTAAAAGACTGTTCTAACTTTTCGTTTGATTGGACTTTATTTTCGTTCGACTGTTGGAAACTACTGATGTTTTTCGTTTGATTGGACTATTTTCGTTTAACTGTTGGAAACTACTGGAAAAAAGAATGGCCATGTTCTGTGGTGCATTTTTGAGGTAAGATAACCTGCAAGTTTGTTTTTAATTTATTTAATTTAATTTGTTTAGATTTTAGGCTATTGCTCATTTCGTTTGCGAGCGCTGTTGCGAGCAGCCTGAGCCTGCCTCAGTATTTCAAAAAAATTAGTTTTACTCACTGTGGTTTAATAAATAAACATTTATTAGACTAACTGTCTGTGTGATATGCTTGAAGTGTTTTATATCTATGGATTTTATTGTAGCCAAGTAAAGTATTAGCGTTGATTTGAGAGGCTAAATTGATCAAACATGTTTTACTCGCTGTCGGCTCGGCTGCTTGGTCGTCATTTTTTTTTTTTTTAAATGCTCCAAACATTTGTCTAAATTAATAAAGAAATGAAAAGAAACATCACTAACAAAACTAATGGCTGCAAATATGGCAGGCTGCCGCTGTGTAATGAAGAAAAAAAAAAAAAAGGAAAAAAAAAACGGGCTCGGGTCGGACTCAGGCTGATAATTCTGATGAGCTGTCGGACACGGGTCGGGCTAGGACCTGGGCGTCTCGGGCCAGGGCCGGGCTCGGGCCTAGATTTGAGGCCCGTGCAGGGCTCTATTCTCAGTAACTAGATTCAGAGTTGAATGACCAGTTGCTTGTTTTCTTTTCTTCATTTGAATACTTGGTTTTATTGTATTATTGACATGTTTTAACATCTGGCAAGGGACAACAGATGAAAATGAGCCTGTTGGGGAAAATGAGCCTTATTTACAGAGTCTGACTGACTGTTGATTGATGAGCCCTGTCCCTATCAAATAAATCAATATTTGAATCTATCAAACAATGGTTTGATATTTTGTATGTGAAATTTTCTATTGTTGATGTTTGTAACACTATACTTTATGTTATATTGCCTTGCCATTAAATAACAGAAAACTAGTTAACGCTGCTGTTTGAGCGTTTCTAATACAATGGCTGAGGGAGTGACGGCAAATGATAATGAAAAATGATAATTGTTGTAATTTCCGTTCACAGCCATAAAAGTTTACCGAACTATGATGACTTCTGCTTCTGAGGACATTTGGAAAGGGTCCATTAAACATTTTATATATTTCATGCATTTTAAATGCATATATGTTGTGGAAATAATAATAATAATTATTAACCTTAGTCAAGGTGATCATATTGAATTTTATGAAGATTGCATTAGTCTGTGATTAACAGTACCTGTCAAGACTTTGGAAACATTACACTTTTTTTTAATGTTTTTAAACAAAGCCTCTTAAATTTTCAGAACTTCTTCAGAGTTCTTGTCTTATAGTTTAGTTTTATTAGGAAACAACTGAAGGACTTGCAAGTTGTTAAACAACAGTAAAATCTATTGAAACATATTGTACTTCAGTCCCTGGCTCGTTTTTATTTCTGTCAAAAAAATATATCCTGACTGAGCACTTCAACTCAATTTTAATAAACGGTAAATATCCAGAGAAAATTCCCTGGAGTAAACAACTAGCCCAGTCTTGAGTTTATAAAGAGTCAACGTACATTACATAGAAATATACATGTCTATGGAACATTACATGTCAATTATGATGGTGCGAGCTTACCAGCTTCTTCCTGGGAGAGTGATCTTCATACCCCTCATCACCGTCCCTGTGTCTCTTCAGTGAGGATGATGATGATGAAGTCTGGGAACCATCTAAAGATCTTATGCTGTCCTGATCGTCCTTTGGATCAGCATATTTACTGTCCGCCTCAAACAATCCTGTGCATAGAAAAGCACAGCATTAGTATTTATGTTATGAATGTGCATTCGCCTTTTAAAAATAGTAATGGACCACAGTGGGGGGAAACATAAGTCATGATTTCAATTATTTAAAATGAAAGCAATGCGTATATATGAAGTTTACGTAGATAGACTAATATAAACGTAAAATTGAAGTGCGACAGTGCTGCGTTCATTACAACAGCTCATGTCAAGCGTCCGTCTCGGCACGTGTTTCATCTGCAAAGACTGATTGAGTCTAGTTGAATTTGAAATGAAACAAACATAAATCATATTAAGAGTTTATGTGCTCAACGCCATGATTGTGTAACACACAGATCACTGAAGACTGAAACAATGTTGCTGCACTCACTTGAGTTTTGCGCCATCATGTATCCAACAAACAGCGCACTTCCCGATCTTCACTGCAGTATTATATAAGAAAACCAGCGCAGCGCCGCCTAAAGGACTGGCGTCTACAACAGCAGTCGAAATGCTTCAAGTGCACTGCATACTGCCAACTTGGAATACTGTTTTAGTAGCCTACTAGTTAATGGAAGTATGTTATTCTAAACATAACTTAAGTGTAACAGCATTATAAATAGATATAGACAGATAGAGTACATACATGGTATACATTTAGAAGAGGAGGAAATAGTTTTTTCTCTTTAAATAAATTACGAAAATTTCCGTACTTGTTCCCCACATACACATACATATCACCGCATTTTAACGTATTTTTATTTATTTTGTATTTAAACACGTCCATAAGCACGTGTAAAGACTAATCATTCGCGACGTTGCCGTGCATTCTGGGAAATGTATTTCCAGAGAGAGGACATTGCTCAAGGGAGAAAAGCTCCACAGCTCGACTGTACTACATTTCCCACAACACAGTGCGAGCACAGTCACCATGTGTAATGTCGCTGCGTCTTGTGGGGAGTTGTGAATGACAGAAGGGACATGAAAGTGTTTGTGGTGTGAAAATCACATCATGCCGGATCTAGTCACTCATGTATGTAACTGTGCATATTTCTATAATATCGTTTCTGTATGTTTAGACAGGAGGACGAGTGAAACTTTGATTCGTTTAGTAGATTAACTTAGACAGTAGACATCCCTTAGCAATGCTAGCGGATTCACTTTTGGTGCCTATCGTAGGATACTTCACACATGTGAAGTTATACTAATATATCTGAGTTTTAAATACGATTTTTAGGAGGTTAGTCTGTGATTATTTCCAGAGTTTCTTTATGAATGTGATTGAGCATGTGCAGATTATGTTTTCCTTAATGTTTTCAGCAGTTCCAGCACCAGTGACGTCATTCTCGATGGGATATTGAAGGTAGAGAAAGTAATCCACGTCAAACTGATATGATACCCGATATTTTTTTTATTAATGTACAGGGTTTGCCTGTTTTCATCCAAAAAATAAGTGAAATCCCATGCTTCAATTGAATTGCAGGCGTCAACACATTGTAATGTACAGTAGAAAATATGGACAAATGTTTATTAGTATTAATACACATTATGCATGTAAATATATGTGCTTCCAATATCAGTGTAACACCAAAATAAATAAATAAAGGTAAATTATGGTAGATGCTGAGATGCTCACAGATGCAGTGGCGTCCGAAAGTCTGAAAAAAATAGTTCAAACGTTTCAATTTTAAATTACATAGATGATTAGTGTCACAAATTTCTTTAATTATATATTTTTAATAATTTTAGTAAAAATATATAATTTATTTCATGTTTCTTTTTTTTCTTTTTTTATCCTTAAAACATATTTCAGGATTTGAATCAAATAATTATAAATTCAATGTCGTCTCAAGCTTTTGCACCCTACTGTATATTGAGCATCTTTAGTACTACTGGCCATCTATTTATATTATAAAGGATCCTTTGTCGATCTGTTTTATCTGTCTAGAATTCTTTTTGGATTTTTTGTGAGATGTATTTATCCATTGTCTTGCGCCCACAGTCAGGCCCCTGTCAGACTGTCTACTTGTTTTTATGCTGACAGACCCTAGTGAGAAGAAGCTTGTTTTGCGATGCAGCGGTTCGTGTGTGCTAGTGTCTTCAGGCAGACTGCTGTCCTGCTGCAGATCTGTCCTCCGTCCTGTAGCCGGACCGCACAGAGACTGCATCCCCCGACCCAGCAGTGCTGGAAACACGCACGATGGCTCAGCAGCTCCAGTGCGCTCTGCTCTCCGGCCTCTCAGAAGAACACCAGCAGTGATCATCTGGTAAACTCAGCTCCAGTGCAGGATGAGCCAGACCCTCTGCAGGACAAATCCATCGGCCTCATTCAGAGATTCAAGAAAACCTTTAAGCAGTATGGCAAAGTCATGATCCCTGTGCACCTGTTGACGTCTACAGTGTGGTTCGGTACATTTTATTATGCTGCAATGAAGTAAGTAGATGATGGATCACAGTTATGTTAATTTAGGTTAGAGGCTAAGATGGCGTATCAGAGTTACTCACTCCACAATAATAACCTGTTAGTCAAATCCACTAACTATTAACTGAGAACCGAGACGCTAGAAAAACTGGATCATGAGCTGTTCACGTGTAAATGTACACTGTGCGGCGCTTCACTCTGAATTACACAATGCATACATTTATTTAAATCACTTTGAGAAACACACTAAGCCATATCGTGATATCTAGAGAGGATGGGGGCTAATGACCAGTTATAAAAAAAAAATTGATAAAATTTATAATATTTTAATAAAAAATACATGTAATATGATTTAAATATGTATACATATTTAAATATAAATAAACTCTTTATTAATATATCGGCCTGCCAGATATATCGGTGTGTTGTTGATGATATTTCATTCTAGTTTATTAAAGTCAAAGAAAGTAAGAAGAAATATGACCAGTATCCCACAAAGAAGCACAACATAAAGTTAAATTCTGACAAAACAAACCGATAAATTAATAAGGAATGTCTGTCAGATTTCCTCATACATTGTAAAAGTCAGTGAGGTGTTGGTTCGCAGGCGGTAATCTGTTGACCAGGTGTCTGTGGGGTTATATAGGTAATTTTCTTTTTGCCTGGTCATTCTGTCTGTATATGGCGTATGCTGGATTGAGGTAAATGGCACACTGGAATGTTTACTCTGCAATACATCTGGCTGAATGTGGGTCACCACTGTCTAGACATTTCAGAAATGTGGGAGGTGGTAATGGATGCTTGAATATGGGCTATTTCATTCACCATGACTTCACCCTGCAGAGAAGCTCTGATTTATCAGTTTGCCTTGTCATACGTTCCCCACTAATCTTCACACTTGAATATTTTAGCTGTTTAAACATTTGATTATTATGTTAAGTGTTGTATTAAGTTGATATCTTTTTTTAAATACTTTTAAAAAACAATTGTTGTTTGCTCTAAATACTTCTTTCTGTTAATACCTATTCTTCATCTGAGTTACCAGCGTTGCAATATCAATATCAAAAATGTCCACTTATTAAATTGATGTGCTTTTTGAAGCTGTTTCACTATTGTGTTTCAGGACAGGTTTTAAATGGATAGTTCACCCAAAAATGAAGATTCTGTCATCATTTACTCCTCAAGTTGTTCCAAGCCTGTATGAATTTCTCTCTTCTGCTGAACACAAAAGATATTTTAAAGAATGTCGGTAACCAAATAGTTGATGGACCCCATTGACTTCCATATACCCATAGCAGAAGAAAGAAATTCATTGAATATGAAATATGAATATTATGAAGAAATATGTTCCACGAAAAAAAGTACGATTTAAAGGTATGAATGACAGAATTTTTGGGTGAACTATCCCTTTAAGAATCTTTTTTTTCTTTTCTTTTTTCTAATGATGGTCTTAAAGAGATAATTTCACCCAGAAATGAAAAGTGTCATCATTTACTCGCCCTTGTGTCATTCATACCTGTAAAACGTACTTTTTTTCGTGGAACATAAAATATTTTTCTTTTTAGAAATGTCTTTTTTTTTTTTTTTTTTTTTTTTTTTCTCCATACAATGGAAGTCAATGCTCAGCAAAATATTCTTCAAAATATGTTTTGTCAAAAATCTTCCACAGAAGAAAGTCATACAAGTTTGGAATGACATGAGGGTGGGTGAATGACAGAATATAATTTTTTGGGTGAATTGTCCTTTTAAGAAAATTTAGACTTTTGATTTAAAAAAAAAAAAAAAATAATAATAATAATAATAATAATATGATTGCTGTCTCTCTTTGTTTGTTTGTTTAGAGGAGTGAATTTGGTGCCATTTCTTGAGTATGTTGGGTTTCCTGACAAGGTTGTGAAACTCCTGGAGAACTCTCAGAGTGGCTATGCACTGACGGCATATGCCATGTACAAGGTGGGCCAAGTTATTTTTTAATAAATAAATTGTTTAAATATAATGATTTACTGATTTACTAATAATTAATCATTTAAGTTATTAATATCACCGAGATGCAAGCAAAATTAAGACAATTTAGGTTCAGTTTTCCTGGACAATTTGTATCATAAAATTGAATAAATAAAATGCATTTTCAGACAGAATCTTTTCACCTACACGACAGCTCATCTGAATTGAACGAATTAGAATGTCATTGGCTTCAAACCTTGTGAGAGTCACTCACTACATGAACAAACTTCTTTTCAGTTCAAGTTAATGTGACGCTGGTGGTTTAATTTTCTTGATCTCCTAAAGATCGCCACACCTGCGAGGTACACCGCGACTCTAGGAGGAACGTCACTGTCCGTGAAGTACCTGAGGAAGCACGGCTACATGTCCACTCCTCCGCCCGTGAAGGAATACCTCCAGGAGAAGATGGAGGAGACCAAAGAGAGGATCTCTGGGAAAATGGAAGAGACCAAGGATCGTTTATCTGAGAGAATGGAGGAAACGAAAGACAAGTTCACCGAAAAACTTCAAGAAACCAAAGACAAAGTGTCTTTCCGAAAGAAAAAGGAATAGGTTTATATACATTTACGACTTTATCTTCCCATAATGTCATGAAGATTCACATTATTTAACAATATAATACACTTTAAGGAAAGCAACCTGTCTTTAGTATTTTTTTAAATATAATGTAGGCTGTATGCTCTACACTCACTGTTCACGTAATAGCCTAAACTATTACAAAAAATGTGGTATTATGATTCATAAATTGACAGTAGATTTTAGAAATATTACAGCACAAAAGTCTATTGAAAGGCATTGGACTTAACTTGAAATACCTTTTAACGGACGAGAGTGTGTTTTCTAAGGAGAACAGCAGGTGTAATGTGCCCAATATTATATATTTAATGCTTTGTTCCCTAACAAATAGCACTGCCTCTTTCAATTCTTGCATATGTTAAATAATGTTTAAGTTATGGATTGAAAACAGTACGGACGTGTCATACAAGTTACTGAGAATGAAATGGTCATATTGTAAAATCTTGGAAATTGATTGTAACTTTAGTTATTATGCAAAGTAGTGTTTGTCAGAAAGTTGTAAATGTACGTTAAGATGTAACACAACTTGTACCGTTGCTTATAATGCAGGGGGAAAAAAATCATAAATTGTCCTGACAGTCATTCTTCAAATCATCAACAGCCTTTACGTCCTGTTTCAAATTCAGTAGATTCCTGCCATATTCATGTTTAATTTATGCAACCTTTATTTTCAGTTGGTACTGTCACATATTTTTCAAAGCCCTGTTTTTGCTTTAAATGAAGGTTGATAATTGAGCTGATTATTCCACAGCAAAGGTCTCTGCTGGTGCAGCACTTGGACTGTTTTAAGTTTGATGGGACTTCGAGGCCTTTTTGTCTGTTGAAGGATGTTCCACCTGGCTGTCAAGAGTAACAATAAACAATAGCGTTTTGATGTGTGTATTAAACATTGAGTTTTTTTTTTTAACATGCACATTGAACACATCACTTAAAAGAACATTTATAACTCATGATGATTAATGATCACCAGTAAAATGAAAATATAAAGGTGCAGTGTTTTATATATTTTTATACTGGCAGTTTTCAGCGTGAATACTTAGTTTATTGCCAGAGCTGTTTGGAAGTGATAATCTTAGTCAAATTGTAAGGCACAACTGGTCATTGGATCTCAACAAGATGGACCCCATGAGGAGGAAGCACATTTTTCTAGGCTAGTCATCTCAGCATGTTTTTTTTTTTAAGTCTTCATCTCAACAGTTTTTTTTTTTTTTTTTTTTTTTGATAGAAGTAACCGTTAGGCCTACAGTTCATTTATTTTGACTTGAGCTGCCTTCACGTGTTATCGAAATGATCGTAAACCGTATAGACCTTATTCACAGAAGCGCCATCTTTGATGTGAATGAAAGCGAGGCTGTGAGGGACAGACATTCATATCATCAATGGGCTGACGCTGTACTGTTATTTAATGCGTTTTTGGATTGTTCTGCTCATGAAACACTAGAAAAATATCTTGAAATTTCAGTTGACAAAAAACTCCCGACAAGCTGTGGAAAATTCTAAGTAATCTAGGAGCTTTATACAGCTTTTTACAGCGGATGCCATTGAAAACACGGCAAGTCTATCCCTCACAGCCTCACTTTCAATACCTGTCATGGCGCTGCTCTGAATAAGGTCTATAGGTGCCCAGTTCCTAGGACATGAACGCCCTCTCAAGTCAAAATTCGAATGCGATGAGCTCGTAATCACGACTTCAGAAGTGGGAAGTAGGAATTTTTCAACAGCAAGTGAAGGCAGCATTAGTTGGACCAACTAACTTTTTACTATTAAATTTAGAAAATGTATGTGAAACTGGTTAATTCACTCAATTTTTTTATTTTTTTTATTTTTTTTTGAAGTGTAAAATTGTTTCACCATATTAAAAATATTTAAACGTAGATGAGTTCAGGGATTAAAGTGAAAAAATTCTTCTGACTGAATTTTTTTTTTAGGCCAAGTCATATTCCTTTACCTTTTTAAATAGTCGAGACCAATAGCGTTTTAAGGGGAGACGTTTTAAACCGCTTTAATATTGCCAGTAGGCGTATCAGTGAACAGTTGCAAAATCAAATGAATAAATAATAAACAGGTTTCTTCACCTAAGTTAGTGCTGCACGATTATTACAAAAATCATAATTGCCGATTATTCCCTTCGAATTTGTAGGCTAATTGCGATTTATTAATTATTATTAACAAGTTTACATTGAATATATATATAAACAAATTTTGTTCAAACATGTTCTAATTTGCCTATATATATACATATATATAGCCTATATATATACATATATATATATACATATACATATATATATATATATATATATATATATATATATATACATACATATACACGTATATATTATATATAGGCAAATTTTAACACGTTTTACACAAAATTTGTTAACACACACAAGTACTTTTCCCCTTTACTTAAATTGTAAGAATATGACTAATAGTAAAGACTAGTACTAATAAATAAACATTATGCTAAAGCTATTTAATAGCAGTCCCAAACTAGTTTTTGTTAATACAATGTTGGTATGAGCCACTACAGTCATTTAAAAATATTTAAAAAAAACACAAAGAAAAATAGTGGCATTTTGGGGTTAATATGGAAACGAGTTACCATGGTGAATACACAATATTAACAATAACTGTTAATGAAACATGGAAACTGCTCCTGGTGAATAGAATGAAAATCATACCGGCATTACTTTTATTTCGTGTAATTTACAACGTAACGGCGTTGCATGCTCGTAGTTTCTTTTGCACTATATACAGTGAGGCGATACAGCGCGCGCCGCCGCATTTGCGCGTGCAATTGAAGAGTGTGCGCTACGAGAACAGGATAACGGCTGACAGGACAAGAAAGTCCGTTTTTCTGAGGTGAAAAACTTTATTTCAGCGTACACTTATGTCACTGCCTGGTAGTTCCTATTGTGCTGGGTTTTCTGAAGTAGTCATTATTCGCCTCTCATAACATAACATGCTCTAAACACGCACGCAGAGTGGAAAAGGAGGAGGGGCGCGGGGAGCAAGGATCACAGCGTAAATTTGAACTATATCGATATATGCGATATGGTCTAATTCCATATCGCATTTCAAAAATATATCGATATATCGCCCAGCCCTACCTGCATTATAAGTGTGTCCATGGTAACTGAAATATAGTTCTCTACCTCAGCGCTCAACTGTAGCCTGACATGCACTTTCCGTGAGCGGTAATTGAAAACCCGGAGTGGACCATCAGCGAAGTGATTACAGAATGCTTAGAGTGGAGAGAGGAACGTGCTTTTGCTCCACTCCAGGCTTTGATCACATCCCCCTCAGCAGGGTGAATACACCTCGTCTTTCCTTAATTTAAGACCTAATCAAACTAAAATTAAGACATTTATTACACTATTTGAGAAATGAAAGCCTATTTACGGCCTTAAAATTATGAAAAGTGAATTTAAGACATTAAGGACAGACTGGAACCCTGCAATTGACGGAAATCCGTCATAGACTTGCTGCAATTAACGGAAATCCGTCGTAGCGACGGAGAACTTTAATCCCTGTGAACTGCAAACGTTGGCAAAATAATAATAATAATTTGCAAAGGGTAGCTTGACTGTTTAAACTTGAGTTTAAAATAATGTGTAGTTTCCCTGTTTGTTTGTTTTTTTACAATGCCTATTTAAATTCTGAATCATTTTTATTCATTATTGGGAAAATTACTTTTTTCACCTATAAAGGAAAGTTTCACATCGCCTTCAGGAGCATAACAGAATTGACAAACACAAAGCACAAAAGAGACTCATTCTGGTTCTTTTCCTCAACTTTAATTGCTCTCTCTAGCCATTTGATGACAGCGAAAGAACAAGCGTGGAATCGTTTCATGAGGGACTACAACAGTATCTGAGCAATAGTTTCATTGTTTAGTTTTTTTCCCCGTGTGTTTATTTTTTATGATTTTTTTTTAATCATTTTTAGTCACCTTTTTCCTGTAAAAGTATTGCAATTACCAGACCTCAAACTGAAAACCGCTGACATCACAATTAAATAGAACAATAAAAATAAAAAGGCGTAAGGACAGCAGTGTTCCTCGCTCACTGAACTGTTTTCTTGTTTAAAAAAAAAAAAAAAAGAGAAAAAAAAAGAAAGGAAAAAAAGTTTGTAGTCCAAAATTTCATAGTCCTGTGATCTCGCTCAAGGCCAATGATGAACAGTGCTGTGGATTCGTCGGAGTTCCAGATCCATGGATCGAGATGCTGAAGTCAGCCAGACAGCCACACGTCAGTCAGGTCAGTCATTCACTCGTTGATTCGTTCATTCAAGCGGGTACAGGGAATAATTACCGAGTGTTCTGGAGAGGCGGATCCTTTTGGTGCGGAGCGAGACTGCTATGCCGAGGAAAATGACAACATGAACATGCAGTAACAATCAGCTATGGGCTGGATTCTCATGTATGCATTTGATGCTCTTTTATATACCACACAACTCGATTATGTGCATTTAAAAAAAGAACAAAATGTTAACCGTACCGTCACCGATCCAATAAAGCCTCACCCTGAGCTTCTATTTGATATGAACCACTAAACCATCTCTCGGGCTGGAGAAAAGGCCTCGTGGGAGCCCAAAAGTCGGCAGTCGGTTCCGTTCGTTTCGATAACTACGGTACAATTACGTCATGCCGTGTTATTTTCTGCGATCGGTCGAGCGTGGTTAATACACGTCCAAACAGCTATAGCAGTCACAAAATAAATTTCAATAAATAAAATGACAAGCGCTGGCATAATAATTCTTTCTCTGGAAGTTACAAAAGCAGCAGCTAGTTATCCTTTATATAACTGCCTCAGAATATTTTAATCACATAACAGATTTGCATTTACTGTATAGGAAAAAAAATATAAGAAGTCTTTTTGTATTTATGTGACCACACTGTAGCATTTCTCTTTGCAAACATTACTCTGTTTTACAAAAAAGACAAAGCACAATTGAAGGCATTCACAAAACTTGATGCCACCGTGTTAAAGTTTTCTTTTTAATATTATCTATACATTATATTACAGTATTAACAATGCTTTCTTGTGGTTTTCTACCCATTGGGTAGGATATGTGCATAATATATTCAAGTTATATACAGCACCGTACAAATAAACAGAGTCCGACTACTGAAAGAAGCACCATAGGAAGTGAGGCACAACAAAGGTGGGGACTTTTGAGTGCAAGTGGGTTTCTATGTCTGCTTAAACATGACTGTTAGGCACCGAATTTGCTCATGTAAATAGTAACATGCAAACCTCTCGGCTGCAAATGTAAAAAATACATTTGGATTTGTTTTCCTAGCACGACTATGACAGCGGAAATGCACTAATGTTAACGAAGAAAACAAAAACGGTTGGTAAGCAAATATAAAGTAATGGGGAAGCGGACATAGGCCTACATACCGAACGAACAACAGCAGCAGCAGTAGCAGCGCATAGCAGCAGCAGCAATACAGTACGAACTCAAACTGCGTGGTCAGAATGAGTGACAGAAGCAGAGCCTATGACAGGAGGCCGTTTCGGAGCCAAAGCGGATGGGTGATAGTAGAATCTTGCTATCTTGCTAGGGGTAAGAAGGTTGTATAAAAGCCTATTTTTGACTTTGACTAAATATCCTTTCAAACTGGTCACTTTAATAAATAGCTAGTTAATAAATAGGTTTTCTATGGTACTTTTTTTAAGGGAAGGCCAAAGACTGATGGTTTACAAAGCTCAGATGTGATCAAAAACACAATCAACATGTCTGAAAGCATTCCAAATGTGTGCCATGTGGTGATGATTGAATACAACTTCAAATAAAGAATAAAGGAAAAAGCGGGATGTACCTCGTCATGATTGGTACACTTTTTGTTTGGATGAAAATCTCAGAACAGATAAAAGAATAAATACTGGTGTTGAATAAACAGACAAATAACAGACAAAATGTGTTCCTGTGCTGCCTTGGAATAAAACGGCATTCCAGGAGATGAAAATAAGGGATAAAATATGAGATCCATATATGATTGTGAACTAAAGTATAGTATGGATAACTGGAAAAAAAAAACTATACGCATGCTTTTTATAGTGGAAAACAAACAGTATGACACACTCATTCAGAAAGGGACAGGATGTGCATAAGACTACAGTTCCCATGATTCCCTTCCATTGGACCCCATGACAATGCTGAAGTGACGTAAGTTTAAAGTGCTACTCGACAGAATGAAAGTGGCGTATGTGTCGTGACTTCCATCTGCAGATATCCATGCCAATATCTCTCACTTGGTCAGTGGAAAAAGTGAACTGGAATTTGAACAACCCTTTTTCTTTAAATAAGTGCCATAATGCAGTTCATTTGTAGAGATTTTAGGCTGGATCAGAGTTCTACATCTCCATTTCAGGAAAACGAAAAACATAAAAAGGAAGGAAATAATTCCCAGGAACCATCAAAGACCTGTGACAGATTGACATATAAAAACTAACTAAGGGTTGCTGTTTCTACTCTTTAGAGAATAAGTGCAACATAAAGACTTTAGTTGTTGTAGTTGTTGTTGTTGTTGTTGTTGTAAGTCACATCCCCAAGATTTAAGATTTTATCATGGCACTCAATTTGGATTTTGATTGATTATGAACAGTTTTTGTGCACAAGTCCTGGAAATGCACACAAACAAATAGAAAATTTCTCAATCCTATGACCTATGTGGTCTCTCACGCAAACAATCTGTGCCAACACGCGTGTTCTTTAAATACATGAAAGCATACAAAACCGAACAAAAAAAAAAGAGATTTAGCCAAGGAGCCCAAACATCCATACAAGGCCCCGAAGTTCTAGCAAAAACTAAACAAAAAAATACAAAAAAATAAACTTTGTAAGCTTGGTTCCGCAATATTCAATTCAAATTGTGCAAGGGGAGTGGTCTAACAGTGAAGCCACTCCCCTTTAGGTCCAGGAGGAAGTACCAGAGAGCACAGATGATGGCACGCACTCTCTATGGCCCTCTCCATGCCTCCTAGTCACACGGGTTTGTCTCGCCGGCTTTCCTTAACCTTGACGAACAGGGTTGTGCTTGCGCCAGGCTGGGGGGAGCGACTGGCTGTCCTCTGGTTGGAGGGTGGTGCATTATTGCTGTGCTGGTGCAGAAAGGAGGCGGAGCCTGGGCACGTCTGACCCATCACCTCGCTATAGGTGGGCGGCGGCCCCTCCACGTGCGAGTTCGAGGCACTCTTGCCAGAGTTGCTGCTTGGGGGCCGTGGCCCGCCTCCGTGCACATAAACGTCTATCAGGTCGCTGTCGAAAATGGTCCGGTTGGGGGGCGCGCGAACGGATGCACGGCTGAGCTCGAGCTGCTGTTCGGGGTCTCTGAGCTGCAGGGTACAGGGGCCCTTGTAGGGCGGCAGCTCCTCGCCATCTGACAGGCAGATGGTGGGCGGCAAGTGGATGTCCTGCTGCAGGTATGGGTAGGTGGGCTGGAAGCGACTGAATCGGTCCCTTTGCATAAATGAAGGTGGGTTGAAGCGCTCTCCGCTCCGTGGCCCATACATCACCTGAACACAGAGAAGAATATATATTCATTAAACCTTTAGAATTTAACCTAAGAATAAATAAAAAGTTAAAAATGTTTTTGTAAACATGCAGCCAGAATAATTACACAATAAATTAACTATACAATCAATATACTATACTTGTCAAAAGGGGTTGGGGTTTGTATGATTTATTATTATTTATTTTTTTAAGAAGTCTCTTTTGGTCACCAATGCTTCATTTATTTGATCAAAAATACAGTAAAAACAGTAATACTATGAAATATGATTCATATTACTTAAAATGTTTATTTTCTATTTGGATATATTTTAAAATGTAATTTATTCCTGTGATGGCAAAGTTGAATTTTCAGCAGCCATTCTGTGTCTCCAGTGTCACAAGATCCTTTGGAAATCATTATAATACACTGATTTGGTGCTCAAGAAACATTTCTTCTTATCTTCAATGCTGAAAACAGTTGTGCAGCTTAATATTGATACATTTGTTTTTTTCAGGATTATTTAATGAATAGAAAGGTCAAAAGAACAGCATTTATTTGAAATAGAAATCTTTTGTAATATGTCTTTACTGTCACTTTTAATTAATTTAACGCATCCTTGCTGAATTAAAGTATTTATTTAAAAAAAAAAATCTTACTGACCCCCAAACTTTTGATCAGTAGTGTATATTTTGTAAAAAACGAATAAAAAAAATTACATGTAGATGTAAAAAAACACATGTAAAACAGATTTTTATTATTATGCAGTGTTATACTGTTGTATATAAATAAAAATAATACTAATGTGTTTATTTAGTGGAAAATATAGTAATTTCAGAGCAAATATTGAAATAGATTAACTGTGTTTGAAAGGGTTAACAATATTGAGCTTTTTGAGCTATTAGCTCTTAGCTATGTTGCCCAGCCCTAAACATGACAATAAAACATTAGAGTAATAAATAACATTATGCAGAAAGGCTGAATAATAGGTCGTGTCAGCTGACTAACCTCAGTGGCTCCTTGTTGCGTCACCAAACTGTCTGTTGGCCATGCACAGCCGTCCTAGTATGATGCAGAAGAGAGAGGGCCGATGTGAGTCATGCATTAAAGACATCACATTAAAAACAACTTCAATTGATGCATTAGAGTTTTGAGTTTGGCTAGAAAACCAAATTTGCTCCAGACATCAGAATACTTGATCTAAATGCACATACAGTAAATATGAGAATACAATAATATATCATGTATTATTAATTCAGGGCTGCTGGTAAATTATGTGGCCTCTGAGAATGCAGCTGTAGAAAATGTGCTGTTCTCTAAATTTATGAGCTTGTTTCTAAATTTAAGAGCTCGGTTCCTTTCATGCTCTGCATCTGTTGCTAAATCACATCGTCACCTTCTTCCTATCTTTTTACGACTCTCTCTCATGCTAGGAGGTGAAATGGACTGCAGTCTAGACGAGCTTGTCTTGGCGTTCCCAAATACAGGACGTAAATCAACATAAAGAACAACCAGGGATGTGCAGAACTACGTAATTCCAAAATCGACTAGTCTGTGGGTTGCCTGAACAACTAGTTAGACTAATAGAAACCCTATATAATTAGGTTGGTTTAGCATTGTGTCCACTTTAAGACATGTTTTATTAATGAAATATGGATAACTGCAACTTTTTCCTCACAGAAAACAGGCCTGTGGATTATAATGCACAGTAAAAAAAAAATTGACTAATGGAGCCAGTTGACCGTCATGACCCATCCCTAGGAACTGCGTTATGCATTTGTGCAGGTGTACCGACACAAAGACCCTGAAGCTGGCACGCACATCGCCGAGTCCCATATGAACACGGTCACAAAGTCACACACATGGTGATCAAACAAAAGAACAGGAACTCTACACCCACTCAGAGCTCACACAGACAGGACACACATGGCGACTGGAGAATCAAACGAACACCCACTCAGAATAAAATTCACACGCACACTTACCGGCTGCATGCCCTCCTCTCGTCTTCGGGCCTGGCTGTGGCGTGTGAGGAAGGCCCAGGCCGACAGCCGATAGTGGTTCAGCAAACAGATGATCACAACTACCATTACAGTCATCACCACAATTATGATTATTATCTGAACAAACTCCAGTTCAGCTGCAAGACAAGAAAACAGAGAGAAAATTATTTGCATATTTCACACAATTGCAAAAAGATTTTTACATTTTCAATAGAAAATGAGTAGTGTTTCCCTGTGCAAAACTCCCTGCTAGGGTGTCGTGGGTGGTTGCCAGGGCAATGCTATGCAGTTGCTAAGATGGTAATTGTCTTCTTATAAAAAAATTAAAAAAATCAAATACCTCACGCAAAACCTCAAAAATGCCCACAATTTCAGGAGATATTATTCAAACAGTGCAAGACAAGTTAGGCATTAAACTTTAGGGGTTACAGTTAATTCAAAATAGTATTAATGATTGCTCTTAATGATTTATAAGCTTTCAGGAACATCAGAGAGGCAGCGTAAAGATAGACAGTTGAATATGGATGGATACAAGTATTGACACAGCAAGCACAACATGTTCTTCATTCTTACCACCAGGGGGCAATAAAATGAACACTTCTGAGAGTATTGAGATTGGGTGTGGGGAACAGACTCAAAAAGTGACGCAACAGACTAATCCACAAAAATGTGATAACATGACATTTCAAATGGCTTTTCTGACCTACATCAAGTCAAGAAGGGAGAAAAAGAGAAAGAGATTTTGGGTCATTTTTATTATTTATAGGACAGGTCAGAGGATATGATGGGGATATGATGCAAGCTAGATTTTAACTTGCACTGCCCACATGAGCAACGCAGCTCAATATGTCAAAGCATGTGCACTTACTGCTAGGCCACAGCTATGATTTTATGAACTGATGATTATGTCATGGGTAGACCTCACACAGTCAAAGGACGGAATTAATATTTTATGTTTCTCGTCATACTTCCTCTTCACAGAGGTGCATGTATTGGGAATCCTTTGAAAGGAATGCCTGAATGAACATGACAGTCTCCTCTTAATATCCTGTTTTAGACTTCTCCAGCAAATTGCACTAGTGTAAAAAAGGGAGCAGAAATGTTGTTACAAACAGGGTAGACCTCTCTTTCAACCTCCTGCTGACCACAGCCCACCCTGCCGACACACTTTCACACACAGATGGACCCAGTCAATACAGACTTGTTCTGCAGTCACATGAAAATCATGTAGAAATGTGCCACACGTATATTCAGAGAAATCTTGTTATCCCTGCTGCCCACTGAGGAACTCCCACAATTCACTCTGACACATGAAGGTTTATGTTTTGAGACAATGGAAAAACTGCTGCAAAGCTGCGGTACTAAAGTAAACCCTTACACGAACAACATTAGCTGTCTAACACAATCTACACTGATGTTAAGGGTAATCATTTTCCAACCCTTCGACTATGACATCAGCAACGCACAATGGACTTTGGTTTACGCAGGAAAGAAGATCTGAATGAAATGGGTGCTTTGATGGCTCTCTCCAAGAAGCTACAAACTCAAATTCATCCTCTTTAAATTTAGCATGCAATGAAAACTCACCTCATCTATTTTTCAAACGCCTGTCATAGATCTTATTGTGAACAATTTGTCCACATATATTTAATGTTTAATCAAAATGTCACAGCTGGATCTTCCGGTGAAAAACATCAGACTTCTCTCTGGTGACATATGCCGGACTTCTCCAATAATTTAGTTTGCTTAAACCCGCCTCTGCAAGCTCACGTTCATCTGCCTCCACTTTTGATTGCAATGTCCACATCTCAAAATCCAATCAACAACCAATGCACAAAACCAAGTCCCTGCCCTACATTTTTTTCTTTTTTGATAATCCATTACATTTGGATGCATGTCATAAATAATGGAAAATAACATGGAAGAAAATATCTGCTTCTTTCATTGCGATTTAAAAAAAATTAAATTAAATTAAATCAATCAATCTCAATAAACTACTTGTCAGTTGTTGAACAACTAGTCATCCATCCTGAGATGTCCAGTTAATAGTTTCTATAGGTGAGCCGTTTGAAAATTGAGTTACTATCATTTCCATCATGATCACTTTCTCTCTAAAGCAGAAAGGCCGTTCCCAGGATGCAGTTGGGCCATGTAGTGGCATTGTTAAATAAGCTGCATTGGCGCTGGCTCTTTGCCATGACTCCTCTGGAGAGAGTGCTTGCAAGACAAGACCCCATCTGTTGAGGGCTTGGAGGAGAGGACCAGAGACCAGACACATCCCAGGAGTTAACCCAACATAGGAGATAAAACGGCCCAAATCTGCTGCCCATAACCGGATTACGGCCTGGACCAGATCCAAGAGACAGACAACTGGTGGTAGATTGGGGGTGGAGCAAACATGTTGTAACTGACACACCTCTGAGATATTAAGTTTGTAATCTCTGCCAACCTACAGTACCAGGCACAGCTCTAGCACCATTCCCCCATCCAGGACTGCCCACTGCCGCTGTAACACAGTGTAACAGTTTTCTCATCAGAGTAGCCTCAATCTATCCTCCTTCAAAATGGCTTATTCGGACCCAAACAACCCAATGTGCAAACAACAGATGATGGCATCTAATATGGTCAAAATAGACTAGTCAGGTTTTGAAAACAATGCTGAGTGCAGATATACAGTCCATCCAATAGGTTGTATGTCCTTTGGTCATGTCTAATTTTCAGAACTGAAATGTTTTGCTCACTCAAACTGTTTTGGAAATATACCTTTTTCAATGTTTTGCCAGCTAAACAATAGACACCTGTATAAACTGTCCATCTATCCCTCACAGTCCTGCTTTAATTTGTCAAATTAAATATGGCGTCTAACCTTACTAGGGTCCATTAAAAGCAGGTGTGTAATTAGTGCGTCGGGCCCTTATTGGTTGTAGCCAAATTAGCTACTGCTCGGATAACAATGCAACTGAATTCAATGTGACTTGTGAGTCATCAGAACAGTTTATTTTTTATCTCTTTGCCAAGAGTGCAAGTTACATAAACTTGTAATCCTTATATAAAATCATATTGCTTGAGCTTTGTTTAACCTTCCCTGTGCTAATCGGAGGGCTCAAGAGTCTAAGTCAGACGTGACGGCATCCCGGAAGATCTGTTAATGTGTTATGATTACAGACACAAACCCCAGACAGAGCAGACACAACAAACCGTCGTCAGCCTGTTTGCAACAGGGCAGAAATGTAAACAGGCTGTGATAATGTGGCAACAACTGCACAACAGCAAGCCTTAGAGCGAGGGAGAGAGGCAGCTGGGCTAATTCGGGTTAGCCTTATGTGGACTCTCTGAGATTAGACAGCTCAATCCTCTTACCACTACGTATGCTGCCCCATTGTGTTGTTATAGCTAAGAGGAGATATGCACTAACACCTGTCACAGAGCCTCTAACAGACTCTTAGGTAAACTGGAACTTCGGTGAATGTTGTTCAAGCAGTCGTCACCTCGTCTCTAAGGTCGGAAAAAGACCTGGCTGCGCAGAAGTGTGCTAAAAGCTGTGAGGCCGCTCTGTTCTGTGGAGGCCATTCCATTTCTGAGCTGAAGGAAATGGAGGAGGCATTACATAAGCCTATCTGAAACTTTTTCCCCCCTTTCTCTCTCTCTTTTTTATACTGTGCACACAAGCTGCAAAGACAACCAAGTCTGGCCTCCAGATCTATATTTCATGAAGCCATTTCCTGTTTCCTCCTCTCCGCAGTTTCATAACAGAAGGAAAACAGCTGTGCTCTCACGATCTGGGAGTAAAGAAACGGAGAGGGTGGAGGAGGAGGGGGAGAGAGAGGCTGGAGAATGGGGACTGCTGCTCACTGCCAGCCATCTGTGCTCCGTCTCCAAATGTCTCTCCGGTACAGTACTATTCTCATGGAGTCGGGCACAGTATGTGGAGATCATGTCATGAGTGATCCAACAGTTGAACTCACAGCAGTGAGGGAAAGTTCTTAGACTGGGCTTTGAATTCCTACCAAAGCACACATTACACAACAGATTTCCACGGGAAAGATTGTGTGTGTGCGCGGTGAACGACTAATTTCCAAGTGACTTCATCGACATGGCAAGACAGCGAAGATGAGAGAAAAACATTGAAAGTTTCCTTGCGTCCTCTCTAGTTTGGGCCAGCTTGTGGTGCAGTGAGTACAAACAACACTAAAAGTGAGCATCCCCAGTAGATCCCATGCAACAACTGGACATGCATAAAGCCATCAGCCACCCATGTGGGCACTTATGACTGTAGGTTGTACCGGTAACAGGAGAAAAACTGAGATGGACAGTCATAACAGCACTGCTTCATCAAGCACAAGCCTTAATGTAGTTAACCATCCATTCAGCCACGTCACAGCATTCACCAGACAACAAAGGCATTATGGGAACTTAAGAGGGGACGCATTTCCCCCTCCTCCTTTGTTATCTGAGTTGTCCCATCAGAATGCCAGACAAAAGGAAAGGGCACATGCCAGACGCACATGTGCGATGGAGACTTGAAAGACGGCAGGTTTCACCCAGAAACACAATCATAAGGGAAGCCTGAACCTGGTGCAGTAAATGTCCCTTTCTGGAACATTCCCTAGCAACATACTATGAGTCATTTTATGAGAGGCTGTGGAAGGGGCAAATTAACGAAAGAAAGCCAGAAAAGAAATGTCTGTGGAAGGACGATAGACCAAAGTATTGCTATTTCAGTAAATATTTGCAGGCTTCAACAGTGTGTGGGGCTTATTCTATTTAGAAAAGAAAGAAAGAGGCATTTAAGCATTGTGGAATTTTCCCGTTTTTCTGTTTTGGGGAAACTGAGAGAAAGGGGAGGGAGAGCTTGTGAAGTCTTTCACCAGAGCAGCCCTTTTCTTGTGTGACAGACATTTTCCATTCACACACAAGGTGTATAAAAAACGCAAGAGACGGAGTGCAAGAGAGACTGAGAGAATGTGGGAGACAGAGGAAAGAAAAGAGAGAAAGTAAGGACACTTCAATAAACTGAGTCTCATGGAACAAATGAGATCAGAGAACAACTCAAAGAGCCACCCAAAAAAACAAAGACGGGCCAAATCTACGAACTTGAGGCACACCATAATCAATCAATGAGTTAAAAATGAACCCCGCTATCTAACGCATGGTCTTTCACAGTGGGAGAGATAGCAGGAAGTGTGATGGAGAACTAGGGTGATTTAATCGTACCAGTGGCAGGAGCTGTTCATCTGTGCCTCGCTAGCAAAGCGGCACTGTCACCTAAGCAGGGCGCAAGCCACTGACCTCGCTCTCTAATCTGAGATAAAGCTCTCGTATTAAAGAGACGCCCCATTAGGGCGCCAGACACGTCTAGACTCCCCATGCCATAACACCCACTTTTCTTTAATTATTTAACCTCCTCGTAAGACTGTACAAGATAAGCTCTGCCTGGGCCCAGACGCCACCTGCTACAGAGTCCCCCTACACCCACCCCCAACCTGCAGCTCATTTCATCCCACCGGTGACGCCGACTTACCACAAATATTGTTTTACACCCCTCTCCTCCTCTTCTTCTTCAATTCGACACCCCCTTCTCTTCCTCCTCCACCTCTCACTACCGTTCGCCCAGGCAGATTGAGTCATATCCCCTTGAAACTGGACCCAGCTCTGGGTTTAGTTCTTCATCAAATAGTGTTTGGTACATGATGTTCTCTCTGTAGTTCTGACGGCATGACAGAGCTCTTCAAGCACTCTACGATGCAACAGCATGTGTACGCACAACAGACAAATGCTGCATACAACATACATTGTCCAATAGAAACTAGAGCTTCACGATTAATCGTTAAACGAATGTGATTTCAATTCAAACATCTACACGATCTTACTCCTAAATGACCATTCGGATGTCTATTAAACCTTTGACAAGTACGATCACACTGGAACATTCAATTCTGCTTTGGCACTGCTGCTGACCCAGAGCGAGCATTTGTCATGTTAAGGTATGAATCGGCTTCACAAACAGTATTTTAAACTACATAGTATCATTATTTCTGTTATAATAATTTAAATTATCACAGAAGTACTTTGATAAAAGTCTATAGTTCAGATAAATACTACGGTAGCGATCAAAATAGAGGAAATCACCTTTTGAAAGTAACTTGACGCTTCAAACAAGGGTTGTATCAATTACATCATTATACTAGTAGGTGTGTTTGAATCAAGTCATTAAATCATTCATTCAATAGATTTGTTCATAATCACTGATTTATCCAGTAATGAAACAACTGAAGTCTTTATGAATGAGTAATTAAATCATTCATTCAAACCAAAATTTTAAAAAATAATTCAAAATTATTTAAATAGTTTTTAATATAGTCTGCAGCTGTTAACATTTTGTCAGAACCTCTAGTAAATTACATGTTATTTTGTTCCGTTGTCTATTCAAAATCTCTATTTTAAACAACAACAACAACAAGAAAAGTCATGATTCTCAACTAGTCAAGAATCGTGCAGCTCTAATAGAAACATTTGGTTCCTGTGCAAACAAAGCACTGACGGACTGCACAACAATACCAGGAACATGTATTAAGAAAAAAAAAGGAAATTTTAATTTCACTTGGATTTTAAATTGGTTAACATGCTGCAGAGAAGGAAACAACACAACACAATAGCAGAAACAACACAAACACATTTGCATATTCTGAACTGCACTGATATCAATAAGCCAAACTCTCATATTTGGATCAAAAGATTAAATTGCCATAGTTACCCTCATTTTAAAAGCTCCATTTTCCTCCATTTTGTTTATCTTCTCTGAATGAACCGAACAACATAAATGATTGGAGAGCAAATGGCTTGGTGGCTCTTACAACAGACACAAGTGACACAGAGCAAATTGCTCTCAAATATGCATGTGTCACACTGCCAAACCCCAGACAAACTCTACTTTTCCAAAGAGATAATGGAAATTATCACAGAGGGAAACCATAAAGAAAGAACACTAAACCTTGCTAGCTTTAGTCCAGGCAGGGGAATGTCTTCTAAACATAGCACTGAGAGACTCATAGAATAACTGCAAACATCAAGTCAACAACATGATGATTATGACTGGGTTCAGCATGTGACTTCACTGACTGCTGTAATATGAGATGTGAAGGTAAGAGCCCATCCAATCTGAACACTGACTCACTAGATTAACACACATACAACCCCTCGGCCTCCATGCACTCCCTGAGGAACACACTACATCCAGTGCATCATCTCCTACGCAGCTGCACGGCCATACACGCACAGAGAATGAGTGGTTGATGAACAGGACCAAAAAAACCCCAAAAAAAACAAGACCTGGCAATAAAATCCAAGACAGACTAAACATCCTGACCATGCCCTTCTTGATCACAGAATGGATATAATTCTCATCTTGGATGCTGACTGGTCAATACAGCATTCCAGTCGTGCTAAAATATCTCATATAGTAACATCTATGACGTGAAACACCAGTTCATTGCGCAGCACCAAAAAAGGCCAACTATCAACCTTAGTTTTCATATTTTCATGTAAGAGACTATATCTTCCAACAGAAAAATATCACTTCATGAATTTGCTTTTTACTTTATAAAAGCAATACGTCACAAACTTGTGCTATATTGTGATTGTCATTACTTTAGGGGTTGCAGTTACTTCACAGCTCATCACGCCTTAGGAGCCATTCACACAGAGAACATTTTTCCATTCCACTGCGCTACTTTTACATTTTTTTTCAATGTAAATGTGCTAGATGGATGTCTTTAATCATTGCGCCTTGCATCTTTTGCTGCATCTCTTGCAGGACACGGCATTCTAAAAACGCGGTGCTCAAGTTGTCTTTTCTTTTTTTCTTTTTTTTTTTACTCGTCTCTGGACCTTGCATTTTTTCCATTACACTTACTTGCAACTCGTGTTTTTAACAGCAAAAATGCCTTCTGCGTGGACCAGTCCTTACAATGCTCTTTAGCTGTGACTATACTGGCATCCTATCGTACACTTTTGGTTAAGAATCCATGAGGACAAAATATATTGACAGGTAAAAACAACACATTAATTGTCTGGTCATTCACTTATGTCCCAGTGTAGAAATCGATATTAGATTCTATAACTGCATGTTACAAGCCACTTGCAGGATACTTTGTAAACAGTATTGTGTGACATGTTGGGTCAAGGAAAGTACTAAAAACAATTTACTTCTTGCTACCAGCCAAATGTAGGTGATTAGAGAACATTTGCAAGCCATTAATAGATCTTAGCTTCCATGAAACTGTGTTCTGCATTTTTTTCAACAGAAATATTTTTGTCCTTAAGACAGCTGTTAGCAGTTTTTTTCTTGTCATCAAACAGTCAGGCAGTGGTGAACCAATCTTACTCTTTCAGTAAAACTGCACCTGTCACAAAAACATGAGGACAGACAGTGAATTTGTTACTCATATATCGGCTTAATTTGAGAAATATTCTATATACATGTCACCACATGGAGTTCTGAAGGGAAATAAAAAGGTCAAATTTTAACCTGCATTTGGCAGTTGTTGAGTGTTTTTTGGACCCTGTTTATATGTAACATAACATCTAATATAACATAGGCAGCATCATATACAGTGAGGAAAATAAGTATTTGAACACCCTGCTATTTTGCAAGTTCTCCCACTTAGAAATCATGGAGGGGTCTGAAATTGTCATCGTAGGTGCATGTCCACTGTGAGAGACATAATCTAAAAAAAAAAATCCAGAAATCACAATGTATGATTTTTTAACAATTTATTTGTATGATACAGCTGCAAATAAGTATTTGAACACCTGAGAAAATCAATGTTAATATTTGGTACAGTAGCATTTGTTTGCAATTACAGAGGTCAAACGTTTCCTGTAGTTTTTCACCAGGTTTGCACACACTGCAGGAGGGATTTTGGCCCACTCCTCCACACAGATCTTCTCTAGATCAGTCAGGTTTCTGGGCTGTCGCTGAGAAACACGGAGTTTGAGCTCCCTCCAAAGATTCTCTATTGGGTTTAGGTCTGGAGACTGGCTAGGCCACGCCAGAACCTTGATATGCTTCTTACAGAGCCACTCCTTGGTTATCCTGGCTGTGTGCTTCGGGTCATTGTCATGTTGGAAGACCCAGCCTCGACCCATCTTCAATGCTCTATCTGAGGGAAGGAGGTTGTTCCCCAAAATCTCGCAATACATGGCCCCGGTCATCCTCTCCTTAATACAGTGCAGTCGCCCTGTCCCATGTGCAGAAAAACACCCCCAAAGCATGATGCTACCACCCCCATGCTTCACAGTAGGGATGGTGTTCTTGGGATGGTACTCATCATTCTTCTTCCTCCAAACACGTTTAGTGGAATTATGACCAAAAAGTTCTATTTTGGTCTCATCTGATCACATGACTTTCTCCCATGACTCCTCTGGATCATCCAAATGGTCATTGGCAAACTTAAGACGGGCCTTGACATGTGCTGGTTTAAGCAGGGGAACCTTCCGTGCCATGCATGATTTCAAACCATGACGTCTTAGTGTATTACCAACAGTAACTATTTTATTTTTCAGTAACTATTAACTATTTTTTATCTAATTCAGGATAATAAATGGAGTGGAGGTGGACATTTTAATTCAAGGCAGACTAACAGGTCTTTGAGGGTCAGAATTCTAGCTGATAGACAGGTGTTCAAATACTTATTTGCAGCTGTATCATACAAATAAATAGTAGTAAATAAATCATATATTGTGATTTCTGGATTTTTTTTTTTTAGATTATGTCTCTCACAGTGGACATGCACCTACGATGACAATTTCAGACCCCTCCATGATTTCCAAGTGGGAGAACTTGCAAAATAGCAGGGTGTTCAAATACTTATTTTCCTCACTGTATATCTAACAGTCTTGTGTGATCTGATGTCCCCAGAATGTGTGTATGTGAAGTTTTAGCTCAAACTACCACACAGATCAGTTTTTATAGCATGTCAAAATTGCCATTATAGCATGTCAAAATTGTGCAAAAAAATGTGCCGTTTTGTGTGTGTCCCTTTAAATGCAAATAAACTGCTGCTCCCGGCCCCCTTTCAAGAAGAGGGCGGAGCTTCCAGAGCTCATACCGGCAACAAAACAGGACAATCTCACGCACTGAAAATGTCAGTACCAGTGTTCGGTTCGAATTGTAGTTGGACTACAGAGCCAGATAATATATGCTGCATGGAGATATAACAGGTATAGTTTAATTACGTGGTTATAACTTATGTTGTCATCTTGCTTTTGTCCACTATTAGTAACAAGCCTGTTGTAGCGGACCCCGTCCGAATGATGGCCAAAACTGTACTGATGAGTTTTATGAAGTTAATTGTACATCACACTAAAGATGAAGCGTCCGTTTGCACTCCAGAAAATTACACAAAATTAATTACAGTAAACAAATGGAGAAAACGGCGGACTGTGTACAGCTCACTGAGGGTGGGGGTCTATGCTAATACGCCAGAGTCCATCAGCAGTATTTTGCAGTATACGTATTTTGTGACGTCATAAAAGTTAGAATCTACAAACGACTTGTTCTGAGACAGTGCTTAAGATTTATGGGGATTAAAAAAAATGGAGCGGGAGAATTTTTATCATTATTGGGTGGTTGTGTACACTCTCTGCCAACACACATTTATGTTCAAACATCATGTAAAAGTGAATTTTGCATAATAGGTCCCGTTTAAATAAAATGTAAATATTTAGATAATAGAAATGAAAGGTGAAATGTCTGTTCCTAGACAGACCAACTGCTGACTTGATCTTAATAAAATTAGGCTCCCCATTCTTAGTTTGGGGTCAGGCGCCGAAAGGGGTGACCGACATAATCAGATCCCAGACTGACTTTCAAATGGGGGTCTGGACACATCCCTCATCCAAAATACCAGCCACACGACAACAAAGCTTTAATGTGATGAAGGTTTAATGTTGCTATAAGATATATGTAAAATATATGATAAACTCTAAAATATCATGTGAAAATAAATTAATATACAGTAAATACTGCAATGCAACACACAATTGTTCTGTTTCATGTGCGAAATAAGCACAATTGTGAACATTCCAATGACTGAAATGCACATTTTATTAGGCCATTACATTGATTTGTGCATCCTCACTCAAAAATGGAAGTCACTGTTGTGATATTATTCATGTAATAAAATGTATTAAAACATTTACATAAGTAACTATTACTGTTTATTACTGAGTATCATTACATTGGTGCATATACATCATTTTTCATTGAGTTCATTTAGTGAAAATCTATGGAAAAGATTCCATGAATTGCAGAAAACTCCACAAATCCAATCACCAAGTTAATTGTGATCTGTGAAATAAACCTAAAATATTAAAATTATTGCAAAAATAATCCTTTATGTTTACGCAGGGTTCTTTTCTGGTAATTTCCAATGCAGAAAAGATTGTTTTCATATTTAAATCAGGCAGCCGGAACTCCCCGATGAATAAGAAGCTAAGAGTTACCGAAGAGACCTTCTGACCTTTCAACTCTGAGAGCAGGGGGGTGGAGGAGTGATGTCTGAGAGCAGGACCCAGTGCATGCATGCCTGATGAGAGGGGATGGGTGTGAGACACACAGTCTGATAACATCACGTCTGATCTGATTCTGTTGCGTCTGCTGTCTGCTCGGCTGTCTCTCTTGCCCGGAGCACCAATGCACCATTTTACAACAACAACAAAAAAAGGCAGCGGAAGGGAGGCCAGATGCTGTGTGTGTTATGCGGACAAATCGTTTACATTCCTGGGTAAAAACTAAACAGGGAAGCTGCTTTAGATAGGTCTGCGTTGTGCCGTGACTGTTTTGAAAACCACACTCAGGATTTCTTTTAAATGCAACGTCTATATGTCTGCATTACAAAAAAATTTAAATCTTCTATAAACTTTACTGTAAAACAAATTATGCTGTTGCTTAAATATTCTGCTTTTGCACTCAGACAATAAAAGGCTTTCGATTTACAGCTAACCATATGAAAAATATTCCTGCATATACTTGATGCTTTAATTTTTTTAATTTTTTTTTTAATTTTTTACTGAAAGCTGCCTCAAAGAAATTGCAGAAAGGTGCTCATTGTATTTAACCCACTAAAACTTATTACAGAACTTGTGATAGATCAATATATATTGACCAGGCCACTAAATCTGATAATATCTGGCCATTTAGATCGAAAACCAAAATAATTTCTTATTATTATCAATGTTGAAAAAGATTGTGCTGCTTAATTTTTCTGGTGGAAACTAATATTTGTTTGTTTTTTCATGAACCTGGTCATTTTAACTGTAGTGTACATTTAGTGAATTTTTAAGAAATTTTGTTTAAAATAGAATAGTTAAAAATAACTTCATCACTTAACATCACTTTATTAATCACTCATCACATTCTTGATGCTGTATTGGCTATTTTTAAAACCTGTATCAGTTGACCAATAGAACCTTAAGGGAGTTCAGAAATTGGCTTAATAAAATAATAATAATATGCTGAACAAGACACAACTGCCACTGTGTTTGTGTGACTGCCTAAAGGAAACGAC
Organism: Abramis brama; assembly: GCF_963993115.1. NCBI lineage: Eukaryota > Metazoa > Chordata > Actinopteri > Cypriniformes > Leuciscidae > Abramis > Abramis brama. The sequence continues at coordinate 26,182,378 of NC_139974.1, forward strand.
CTCTAAAAAAAAAAAAGGCTGACATCAGACACAAGTCTGGTCCTCTGGTTACACAAAAGCCAAACACAGGCGAGAGACGTGCAACTCTTAAACTCTATCCATTATCAGCACACCCCCATCCGACAGCATGAATACATACATGGGTCTGTCCAGATACGACTCTGCCAGACCCGTACAAAACACACAACATGCCTCCCTGCAGGGCTCGTCAAACCCCCAGCATGACTACCAATCTCCTCTGAGACGAGTCCCCTGGGGCCCATGGAGAATCCCAGAAGGTGGGTGCAGGACCAGACACAAAGAAGGGGACCATGGCCAATGTCAAGGCTGGCTGACTGCTGCAGGGTGAGGCTCAGCTGCTGCTGTCAGAGGGCAAGAGTGGAGGGTGACACCCTAAAGCTGCCCTCTTTTTGTCTTCCAAAGACACCCGGAATACGGTGGTAAAATGACCCAACAACACTCACATAAACAAAAAAATGTTGGATTTGAGTCCAAGGGGTAACTATCTAAAATAGTGATGGTGACTTAAATACATGTAATTTGACAGAAGCTCAATTGTTTTCCAAAGCTTTTTCATGAATGTTTCCATTACTTTTTCCAACAAGTCATATTGTAGTGCAATAAAGGGCTATAATCAGTAATAGGGCTGGGCGATAAATCGATAACGATATGTCTCGCGATAGACACGTAATCAATATCAATAAAAAATAAGATCGATAAAACGTTCGATTATTTTTTTTTCTTCGTCGGGAGAAACCAGAGGTTGCGAAGCAAGTTTGGTTGCATGAACAAAGGCACTCACTCTCTGGTAACCTAGCAACGTAGGGAGTGACACGCTAACAGCCAGTCATGTAACAGTATCAAGTTTGGTTGCGCCATATCATTGTCTCGTGTTGGATTCTTCAGTAACAGAACCGGCGTGGAGTGATAAGTGGAAAATGAGTGCCGCAGCGAGCGAGGAAATTGTTCATAAAACAGGAAAAGTCAGCTCGCCAGTATTGCAGTTTTTTGGATTTTATAAGTCTGACCGTAGTCAGACCAATGTCGTCTGCAAATTATGCAAGACCGTCGTCGGTTTCTCTATGTTTATATTTAACACTGCACAATTGTATTACACTTTATTAAGCATTTCTTACATATTCTTTAATTTTGCACCTTAATGTTAAGAGATAATTGTTAAGTGTTCATTGTGATTTTAGACTTATGTTTACATTAATTATTTGAGTGTTTTCCATGGTTGTGTTGACATTTCTGCCTTTATAACTGAGGGGATTATAATCAGAGGAAGGTTAAGTTTAAAATAAAAATGTTTAAATGTATATATATTATCAATATCGGCCGATATGAAACACTTACATCGTGATACAGTTCCCAGCCCTAATCAGTAATCAAATGTGCTCTCTTAAAATGTCCAACAAGATGTCATGACAAAACTTAACTATTTTACAAATCAGTGGGTTGTAAGCAGATTGTATGAAACCGTATAAACAAGATTGTATAAATTGATACTAATTTTGCCGCAAATTCACCAAAACGTCAAAGTTACGAATTGCCAAGAGAGTGTTGAAATGGAAAGGTCTTGGGAAGAAATGCATTGAAAAGTCTGATTCATTCTAGTGAATCAATTTGTTGAAGTGGAAAACGGAAAGCTATGACGCTGTCTCAGACTGAGTACAGAAGCAAACTGAAATTGAGCGGAAGTACGAAGTCTGACGTAGTCAGGCTAAGAAAATAAACCTCTGATTAAATTTTTAATTATTCCATTGCATAGTTATACTGTTGAAAATACATTTTCTTTATAGAAAGCTTTAATGTAGTGACCTCATTTTTATTAGTAGATTGTAGTAACTAATTAATTACATTTTCAAAAAAGTAGCTTGTCTGTCGTTCTAAGTAGCTTCAAAGTAGCTTGTAGCTTATGAAGCTACGGTTTCAAAGTAGCTTCCTGCCAGTCACAAAGACACACATTTTTTAAGTTACACATTTCGTTAGCACAGCACTGTTATCTTGGTGGAGTGGATCTTCACTACGTTTAATGGTCTGACGGAAATTGAATGGTGCATTTTAGTAGTGTTGTAAAAATGAATCTAGTTACCCCTCAGCAGGCTGACCCACCCCCTGTGTGCCTTAAAACCCTTTTGACATGACAGAGTGCGCACACACCCTCCTAGGAGCGCGAACAGGCCATACAATGATTAGCAGGAGGGGTTGACAGCTGACCTCCGCTGTGACCTCATCACACTTGCTCACAGACGTGCACGCACACACCCCTCTGAGCTCATGCATTAGGTGCATTAGATTATTGGATGGAGCGCTGTTATGGCCAAGATGGGCCTGTAAAGTCCAGTTTTGATTGCCCTGCCCGGGGTTACTGGGGCAGGGGTGTGACCTTGAGTCTACCCTGGAGCGATGCTGGAGAGGAAGAGTATGCATATTGTATTGGATAAAGTGCTAGGGCCCATGGGGTCGCTTGACTGACACCTCTCTAACAAGGCAATTACTGATCTCACCGATGTGTTCGCACACTTCACACAACTGCTTTGCTCACAAACACTTACACACACAATGTGAATCACTACCACATTCTTGGCAACTTCACTTAGTCAAAAGCTGGTAGTAATAATGAATGTGACTAAAATGTTGCACAAAATATTGGTTATCATACTGGATATCTGGATACATATTCAATATCAGTGAATTATTGTTGTCTGATTAGGCCAAAATTTGGTGAATATACAGAAAATAATTTGCCCATTGACCTCTGTCCATGGCCTCCTAATCATCCGCATATATTTATTAGCTCTATCACTCTGTCTCCTCTCCACCAATAAGCTGGTGTGTGGTTGGCGTTCTGACGCAATATGGCTGCCGTCGCATCATCCAGGTGGAAGCTGCACATTGGTGGTGGTTGAGGAGATACCCCCCACTATGTAAAGCGCTCTGAGTACCCACAAAAGCGCTATATATAGCCTATGTAACGAATTATTAATTATTATTATTAACGATAACAAGAGTGAAGAATGCAATTTTTTCAGCCAACTGGCTTTTTTTGTAAAAAAATGTATGTACAATTGTGATTTGTACTAAACAAGCCTAAACAGACAGCCAGTCAGAGAGAGATATCGACTGAATGTGTGCGATTACCTGCGTCTATCCTTCTTCAGGTCAAGTCATATATTGGTAAAAAAAAATGTTTGCCATGTCCAGGGAAGTTAAATCTTTGTCGTAGCATCCTGTCAATGGCGTCAGCGCTGGTCAATGCATTGAATCAATGCCATTGGTCTCTATGATGTGAAGATGATCAGTCAAACAGTATATATTTAAAATAAGGGTGTAAAATTACTCACGGTTTGGTTTGTTTGTATCACGGTTTTAGGGTCACGGTTTCGGTACGGTTCGGTATGTGCTATGTTCAGGAAAAAAAGACTACTGTCAAAAAGAAATAAAGAAAATAAGAAAAAATAAATACAGTAGAGCAAAGATACAAATAAAATAAACAATGCTTTTCAGGTTTTTCAGGTAGGTCTAACATTAGTTTTCAGGTAGAGAAATTTAACAAAATAATCAAATCTAAAATAACACTGCATATAATCTACAATGTATAAATTTAATTAAGATTAATAGAACTAAAGCTAAACTTAAAAGTTATTCAATCAAGAGCAGTGAGTGATTTCTTTGTCTTTTGTTGTTTGGTGAACAGCAGGAATATTAGGCTGCTGTCACTTTAAGACATAATGCACGGATCCAACATACTGATACTGATACATATGCGTTCTTTCTCAACTATTTAGGTTCACTTAAGACATAACTGACTATGTTTGCTAGGATACTCCCCAATATGGGCATTTGACATCATTTTTGTATGAATTTGTCTGTTCAAGCGCAATAAGACTCATTAATACTTAATTTAGTATTCACGTGCTGTCTGAGATGTGGCTTTCCATGTACGCGCTTCGCATGTGTGCGGACACAAATCTTCTCTCACAGTGCGTGCAAGTTTTTCTTCTTGCACTTGCATGTTTAAATTGGTGCAAAAACAAGAGCAAATGATAAACTTCTGTGACAATGTAGCACTGGCCCAATCAGGACAGTGACTCTTTCGACAACTGTCCCAAGCGTCTTTCACGCTGGCCCCAGGCCATCAGGTAGTCCTTATTGACGAGCCCTGCCCAGCGCTTTCGTTATTGTTTTGTGCCAGTCCAAATTAGCACTGAGTGTCTGTTTAAACACAGAAGGCAATGTGTGCTGTTCTGGTCTCACCTGCGCTCGCGCACTATCAACACCTGGGTAATGACAGCATATATGAGTGTTCATATTAGAGCATATGGCACTCGCATCGAACAAAGTTTACAAAGAGTGACCGTTTATTCCCCGTTTATTTTTATTTTTTCCCCCTGATGTAACGCATTGCGAAGTCAGAATGATCCCAGACAGGATATTTATATGACAAGCAACTTGTCTCCTTCGCTTGCCATGCTGAACTGCAACACACCAACATGTGAGGAACTGTGATGTCAGCAATAAATTTACATACTAATAGTTGATTGGACTGCTCCGCTACTCTCGTGAAATCCATTGACAGAGAAATACATCAGCTGAATGTATGTTCTATGTGTTATTATAGATGCCTCGTTAGATTTGAGATTAACTGAGGTGCAAGAGTGTGCCGAACCATAGGCTAAAAACGGTAAGGTTTGATTTTTTAATAAAATTTTAGTCCAATTTTATCAGTTATAACAAAATAAGTAGAAAATTACTGATATTGGCCGAATTTGGCTATTCATGCAAAAATTGTCTTACATTATGAAAAAGTATGTCTAACAACTCAATGTTTTTCAATCCTAAAATATAATCTTATGAATAAAAGCTGACTGCATAAACTTTAATGACATTTTAAAACATGTTAAATTAACCTTAAAAACACAACATCCTCCCACGCTAAACTTTTACTACCATTTTTCTAAAGCCAGCATCTGTAATAAATAGTTAACAACACAGACAGAACCTCTGGCCTCTGACAATAAACACTCGATTCTTGTGTACCGTCTCAGGCCTCACCCTCTAGGTCTGGGCCAAGCTTCGGCCCACCAGTGGAAAATAAGAAAGGTGCCAAATTGATGCAGAGATCAGATATTGAAAAGGATGGTGTTTTTGTCCCCTGCGTATTCGTTACATACGAGCTGCAGCACACTAGTGAGATGAATGCCAGTCCAATATCCTGTTTCTCCATTCTGGAGCTTGACTTTGGCCACTGCCCCACTGGAAATGGACTACACTAACCCTGTGTGTGCAGCCATTTGTTAGTTAGAGCAAGACAGCGAGAAAGAAAGACGCATTTCTTTTTCCATGCAGCACGACTAGCTATGCAACAGTGCCGTTATACACGGCGGTCTATTAATAGCTGTGTTCTGTTTTCACTTGAAATAGCCGTATGGTGTAAGGCCTTTGTCAGATAAGATAAGCAGCCTTTAGCTCGCAAAACCTCAGATGTAGACTGTGCCTAAAACAGCAGACAGAACAATATGGGGCCGGACCAGGAAAAGACAACAGGGAAGGAAACTCCTAGAATCCAATAACGTACACACACAGAAGAATCTATTCCACTCGTTTGATGTGTGCTGAATGCTAAGGCTAATACGACACTGATTATACTGGCAAGTTTTGCATGCTGAGCCCTTGAAAGGTGTGTCATTTTTTGCATTTTGTGTGTGTCTGCTGTGTCACTGGCTCCCCCAGTTTTCCAGCCTCACTGGATCTCCGGCCCTGAATGCAGCCAGCACTGCAGTAGAATCTAAGCGCCAAGTCACCAAGCATTCCACTGTCTGCATGGCCCGTCCTGAACACCACAGCACAGACACGGAAACCACAAATGCGCTCTCACATTCATGTGCCAACACACTTATATAGGCTGTTTTGACACATATTTTTGCATTGTGACATTTTCATGACATTTAAGCAAACTGTTTTTGAAACTGTTCAAAAAACGGCTTTAATTTATGATGATTTTAATTAAACAGTCATTGTATTACAATGATTTATTTCATTGTATTATGACGTTGAGAATTACCACAGACCCTTTACAAATTTCAAAGTCATCATAGTTGTGTAAACTTCTATAGTGGTTAACGGAAACTACAACACATATCGTTTTTGATTATGAATCATGATTGTGTCTTTACAAAAGAGGAAAAAAAAATATTGAGAGATTGATTACGTTGGTAAGAAGAGATATCAAATTTGCCATCACCCCCTTAGCCACTGTATTAGAACACTCACACAGCAGCGTTAACTAGTTTTCTGTAATTTAATCCCAAGGTAATATAACACAAAGCATAGTGTTATAAATGTACACTATTTTTACAACAACAACAACAAAAAACCTCAAAAGTAAACTTCTTTTTGGATTTGTGGTAACGCAAAATGTGATGGGGGATTGTTATAGAAAAAACTGCCATGAAAATAATGCAAAATTCTAACTGGCCGATAAACAATGCAAACTTCTAAATTATGCTTAATATTCTTTACACAAAAAATATTTATTTTTTCTCTCTCTCTTATGTAGTCCTCACTAGCTGAGGGAAACTGCATCATACATCTTACAGAACAGAAATCCATTCAAGTTCATGAGCAAATGAAAAGTTTCTGGGGCAAGAAGACATCAGTGCCATCTACCAAGGGGCTTTGAGAAGAGGGACAATTCTTTCATATGAAGGTTTACTTTTAATAATTCATCCCATTTGCGGCAGAAATAGCCAGTGCGAGTACTGATTATGACAGGCCCTTTTGTCCTCTGTGGATTCAGACAGCCCAGAGTCTCAGCCAGTCTGGGCTGAAGTGGGGGAAGGGTTGACTGACTGGCTGCCCGCTCCAGACCGCAGTGAACCAATTCCCAGCAATAACGCCAGCGGACGTACACACAGCTTTAAGATTTTCAGCAACATCTTACCCTACAGCTTCTATGTTAAACAACAAGAGGCAATTACAAGAGGTTCTACAAAGTAATATCACATTAAGTAGGCCTACATGCAGTTCTCATGTATAGCATAAATGCTAATAGATTAAATAATACATTCATGGAGGGAAGAAACACATTTGGACAACTAGAGGTGTGTTTGTCTGGGAACCCGACAGAAAGGATATAGTTAAAGAATGTGTGCACTATGGCAAGCTAGTTTAACATTTGCCCATAAAATTATTTTTAAATATTACCTTTTTTTCCCCTTCAAATTTACTAGTAACTATCATTATGTACTAACACTTGTTCAAATAGTACTTAGTATCTTTTCAAAGTTACTATATAGAATTAAACATAGAAAATCTACTCCAGTTTACCTGGTGTGAATTACATAGACGATAGGACCTTTATTAGACGCTAGTGTATTCCAATTGTTACTAGAAAATGTTTTACAATAAAAAGTAAGATTTCATCCGAAATGCAAAGAATCCATTCTGACTAGTGAGAACATGGGGCATAAGTAAAAAAAAAAACAACAACTGTAACTAACGCGATAAGAAAAGCTACTAGTCACAATTTTTTTCTCATAAATCCGTGCTAGTAGCTATCTAGTAAGTACTAGTGACAAATTGAAAATACTAAATCACTATTGCATTACCTACTCATAATTAAGAAATAAGCACTTCTAACATAAAACAGACACCAGTTCGTTTTCGGGGATAAATGTTTAACGGCTTGCCATATTGTGCGCAGCCCCCACAGCAATACCAGCAATATCCAACTGATGCATTGAGTTGTGTTCCAGTGCCAAACACTCCCAGACGCCCGAGTCATCAGCAACACTCACTTGTATTATCATATTTAATTGGTCAAGCTGTTTAAAATACAACAGGGGCTTATCAAAAAGTCGTTTTTGACAAACACGTCGCATTTTGGGGGGGCTGAACGAATAGTTTAATACGCCACAGACAAATTCAATGGGTGTACAAGTCAGATAGTGGCAAATAACGGCCAAATACTGTAATAATTAGACCTGAGAATGACATTTACACTCAGATAAATCTTTAATACGTTCGCGTTTGACATTCGCACTGCTTCCATAATAACGGATTCGAAACTGCCACAGTTACATTTGATTCATTTACTAATGCAGAGCGAATTAAATTATTGAATTTAAAACTGTTACATTGCCACCAGGGTGAGTTGATAGCGGTAGGTTAAAAACATTCTATTTTCATTCGGTACACGTCCGAAAATTGATCAAATGTAACAGTTTGCGTTCCCTCCGCATTCGAAAACGGCTCAGAAAAACCCGCCCTACTTACATATATCCATTCCCTGTGGCTGGGATAGGGTGCAGTTGCAGGAGCATGTGTCATTGGAGTTGGCGGCGTTGTTGTTGTTGTTGCTGGAGCTGCTGTCCGGGACCGTGATGTTTCGCATGGGGGCTCGGGGAAGTGACGGGACGGGGGAAAGAGAGCCGCCGGCCGCGGCCCTCACATGAACTGAGGAACACTTCCACAGCAGCAGCCTGCGGTCTCGGTGCACGCGCGTCTCATGCCATTCTCACGACTCTCTCCGACGCATTTTCTGCTTCTAGACTACGGTAAATACGTTCCCCGCATCTTGACGGCCTTTTCCTCTGCTTTCATTCAGTAGAATGGCTTTCTGTGACGGTCTCAGGCTCACAGCCCACCTCCTCCTGCGCCTCCCTCCTCCGAGAGGGGAGCAGCTCCAGACAGACAGACAGGAGCGGTGGGAGGGGGGACTGGCGCTGACAATGGCGATGGTGAGAGAGAGAGAGAGAGAGAGAGAGAGAAGTTGCTCTACCCTCAATGGGACTGTGTGTGTGTAGAAGCGGTTAGAATTACACACACACACACACAGACACACACACACTCATTAGTGCCAGCCACGACCAATCAAGGCAGGCATTGAAGAGGCTTTAACCTTGGGCTGACCCCGCAGTCTAGCAGATATTCAGCAGATGTGTCAGACACCCCCCTTCTTTTCCAAACTGTCTGCGGTCTATAAATATCCGGGGTGGTTTTGGTGTGGGGAATGTCCGGCTGAGTGGGCAAAAGTGAAGTAACATCAACACCACCAAAGTATTTGGACTCTCAAGTCACTTAAATTTGTGAATACAAAATATCAAACCAAGTGTGTCATCAAACACAATTCTAGAGCTTTTATCAAAACTTATCACATAACTGATGTCGCTGATGTGCTTTTAAGTGGATGTATGAGGTCAGTTCTCCTCCAGAAGAAATTTGTGAAATAGCCTACACAAAGTTTGTCTTTTTTTTTTGTAAAATATTTTGCTTGAAAATCTTAGTTTAAAAAGAATGCCACTTGCTTTGATATTTAAAATTCATAATGTTTTTGGGCTAACTCTTAATTGTTGAATTTCACTTGTCATGCACATATTTCAGTGTCTATTATAAATTATTTAGCGGTGCTAGGGGTAATATCTCAATATTTCCTTGGATTTTATTGATAATAATTAGATATTTTTAATGCATTATATTAGATAATTTAATGGAGCTCAGAGGGGACATGAATGCATTTAACCTGCAGTTACGAATGCATAAATAATGTTGTGATTTTTTAAAAATAAAACATTAAATACTGATATTTGAAACCATTTAAAAAAATGAAAAGATACTTTAAATGTGAAATCCGCCCGTAGGTGGCAGCAAGTCACTGTTAATGAGTGAGTCATTGGGATTCAGCAGATTCATTCAAACGGCTGATTCATTCAGGAATGAACATAGACAGTAAAAGAAATGGACACAGCGACCCCATAGACTTCGACAGAGACCAGTGAAGTCAATTAGAAGCACTCACTTCCTGATGGCTGAGCATACTGCGCAGCCTCAAACTGAGCTTGACGACGCAGATGTGACGTGTGCAACCTGTCTAACGGTTGTAAGTCTTCTAGTAGCTGTGCCAAGAGAAATCTGAATCATTCCCTCCGAATCTTGCAGAGACAGAGAGCGTGAGTAGGAGCTGTCCATGAGCTAGGAGCAGGAGCAACTTTTGGCAAGTATTCTTGAATTTGTCGGACTTTATGCCTCCGTGTTCCCCCGATTGCCTGCGAGCTTCTCCTCCTGTCCATACGGTAATTTATCTACTGTGCGACAGAGTCGCGTGGTTATGACGCAATCGTTTGCCTATTTTTACAAAAACGGCTTCTACGGAGCCATAACATAAGATACAAGGTAATGGAGCCTTTTATACATTGTTGTGTTTCTTTAGAAATAAACAATGGACAAATAGAGTCTTTAAACGCCTCAGATGTAAAGTTATTCGCTGTCAAAGTGACGCCAAAATGAATGGGAGTCAATGGAATGCAAACAGCAGGTGATGGCTTGTTGGCTTGTTAGCCAATGGATGCCCCATAGAAAGTACGCTTTCCGGATGCTGGATTACCCCCTTGGGAACGAAGCACTTGACTGTATTAATGAGCGAGTCATTGAATCATTCATTCAACCAATTCGTTCAAAAAAACTGATTCATTCACTAACAAAACGCCACCGTGTGTTACTTTTACGCAAAACAGTGCTAAAACAGGCAATATTGCATCTAAAATGCAAGTCTTCTTGTTTATTGATCTGCTGTATAAAAATGAATGTCACATTTGTAATCATGATTATATTTGGAGAAAATTGTGACATTGATTAACTATATTAAATGATATAAATATAAAAGACATTCAGGAGCATTTTGTCTCCTTGTCTTGAATTTTGATTTTAATAGACTAAATCACGCAGTGAATGTGCACACGCACTAGTCTAACCTACAAGACTGCATCGCGTAGTGTATGCGTGCACTCTCTGAGTGTGTATTTATAAAGTGAGGGACAAGCTCGATAATGTCAGATCGCACATCGTTAAAACAACAATTTCGATATATTCGTAGACGATATATTGCACACCCCTAATCCGTGCACCCCTAACATAATTTTGTGTCATGTGTCCTCATTATCTTTAATCAAAATAACTTCCCCTCCCTCTTGCAGCGACATCTCTTCTGCATGGATCCTGTTTGGTAAACCCCAGAGATGGTCTTATTAGGGAGATGAGTATGAGGTTTTTTTTGGGCGTATTCAAACTGAAATAGGAGGTTTCCCACCTCTTTACCTGATTTGCTAAAATTGAGTGGCCGATTCCCAAATACATTTTTTCCCCGTCAACCCCAATATTTGATGCGGAGAAGCACAAGCACCGTCTGCTACTGAGAGATCATTAGCAGCACACATTTTTTTTTATGATTCAAGCTTTTTATTTTAGCAGCACTAATTTAATTCCATGCCTGACCCGTTTGACAAAGACCGTGACCCGAACTGTACCCACATTAAATCTACAAATAGATATTATAGAATATTTATTTTCTCATGTAACACAACCAATCTAACTCCCATTAGGCATTCTGAGTTAATGCTTTTAAGAAAATAGACATGCAGCCCAACAGCGCGAATGGCTATACTCAACGCTGCAAATCGCGTTGTAATTAGAAACATTGACGGTCTTCAGACTACAGAGCGTGAACACAAATAAGCACGAGACCATTTGAAAGCATTTGCCCAGTGGGTACAGAATTGAGTCTATTGATTCCCAACCCGCACTGCAAATGACAACATAAATATTATTCCACCCGTTACTTTTAAATATTAGAGGTTTACCCGTTGGGTACCTGTCCACGTTCAGGGTAGGACAATCTGTCGCATTACATGAAATTACAGCAATAGCAAACCACAACAATCCAATCGATTCCTGATGGACAAAATCAAGTCCCGTCCTATTTCTTTTCATTTCTTTTTGAGAAGACATTTTACTCGGATATACTGTACGTCACAATAGGAAAGAAAAGACTATTGCAACTTCTGTTTCATACTGACTTTAATTCCAAACCTTGGATCATCTTATTTTATAATGATATATTGTTAATGATATATTTGCCTTGATCATATTTTTGGGCCACTGTATGTGTAACTCTTAATTGGTGAATCTCACTTGTCATGTACATATTTCATTCCAAAATCAAAAGAAAGAAATATGAATTTATTTTTCTTTAGAGAAAGCGAAGCCAGTTTTAAAAACATTCCATTTTAAATCATTTGTGTGACATACAGTTATAACAATTTAAGCATTCGGGTACTCCACGGAAATTCTCATTACTGTAATGTGAAAATTATTATATATTATTAACACTATTTATCAGTGTTATTTTAGTATTATTTATATAATATTATATTATTTATTAATGATTTTTTATATATTTAGTTTTCATTTTCATTTAATTTCTTAATATTTCTATTTAGCTTTATTTTAGTTTAATTTCTATTTTTTTGTTTTTTTGTTTAAGTTTCATCTATTTAATTTGACCTATTTCAATTAACAAAAATTATTTGTAATATTTTTAGCTTCAGTTAACAATAACAACACTGTTATTTATATATCATAGTATTTCTCTCACTGTCTATATATACTGATTTAAATGTTTAAGTTAAATAAAAAAATATATATTGTGGCAGTCAAAAATTACTATTACAGTAATGATAATCGCTATTGAAAATGATGGGGAATGCAAAAATTCCGTTTAGACATTATTTTGAAAATGTGTAGAAGATCATTTGAAAAATCTTTTCATCTTCTTCTTGACTTTGATGTGAAATGTGACCTGGACTTGTTGTTGTGACACTCTGGCCAATGTTCTAACTCTAAATAAAGTAAACGAACACATACTAGCTGTGAATAGACAAAACAAAGAAATGTTTACGTCTCAAAAACAAAGGACATGCTGCTTCATTCAGTCGTGTTTACAAAGATGAAACGTTTACACGATTTAACTGTTGTCGTTTTTACGGAATGTTTGTCAGACTTGAGAGCTAAAATTGGCCTTGTTATGACTGAAGTTGAAAGAGATGCAGGTTTTGCTTTAGCGCCCTCTGGTGGCATCTGGGGGTCATGGCACCACTGCATTGCTTTAAATGTGGGAAGAGTGACCGGTGTTTGTGGCCTACTTTCTCCTGTGACCTCTCACTGACGGTGTGATGGTCTGAAGTGTTTCAGGCCGAGTTGCGGTAACAGATACGTGAGTGTGTGGCTGTGAGGATATTTACAACGATAAGACAATCTGTGGTGAGACGAGCTTTCCCCGTGCGACTGCGAGCCGGTCACAGTAAGGTCAGACAGATAAGAAGAGTTTATGACAACCTCTGATTTTACTGGGGTACTATTTCAATGTTATAACTATTAGTCTTAAAACACTTACACTTTATACTGTTTTGCACGACTTTGTCAGCCAGGCAAAAATAAGTCTGATAAGTAAGACAAATGATTTATGGTATCATTAATGACCATAGCACAAACAATTACACGCCAATGATTAGTAATTGTGCAAACACCTAACCTCAAATATGAGCAATAGTAATGCCTTAGTTAACACAACTGATGAAAACTGACAGGAAAGAAGAAAATAAAGTTTCCCCCTTCAAATAATGTAGCATCTTCTGTAGCATATTTAGAATTTTTGATTTTTGATATTTACTGTAAGTCATTTTTTAACGGTCATAATAAATATATAATATCATTTTTAAATATTTAAATCAGTATATAGGTGGCACAAGAAATACAATGATGATGTATAATACCAGTGTTGTTACAGAATTAAAAACTATTAGAAATCCTTTTCTTTAATTGAAATAATAATAAAATATAAATATTCAATGAAACTTAAAACAAAAACATTTAGTTGCTTTGGCAACTTACTGAAATAACAGTTAATTTATTAAAATTAACTATATAACTATATATGAAGAGTTCAAATGCAAAAGCCTCTAAGTGCCATCTGAAATTTTCTTGTAGAATGATCATTTTTATCAAGCTTGTATATATAAGTTCAGTATTCAGTCACTTAAATGACAATACATACGTAATTTTCATTGCCATTTAAGTGAAATTACTGAACTTAAATATACAAGCTTGATAAAAATGATCATTCTACAAGAAAATTTCAGATGGCACTTAGAGGCTTTTGCATCTGAACTCTTCATATATATACACATTAACATGTTTAAAAAGTTAAAATGAAAACTGAAAATATATAATAAATCATTCTATAGTTACCCAATATTAATCAACCTTTCTTACAATATCACCTCACGCCACAGACGACTCCTTTCAATTCTTGTCAGTGTCTTTAGGGATGACTCATAGCGTCTACTGCTTGAGGCCAAGCTTCTTACAGCTGAGACACAGACACATCAGTCTGCCTCCGTCACACCACCTGTGATTGCTCAGGTGGAAGTCTAAATCACACTGCCGTCAGCCATCACATCAGCAGAGATCAACATCACAGTTAGACCAAGTCTAGCCAAGTAAATGTGCCTTATATTCGTGGAAGCAGGCAGGGACTTTAGACTGATATATTGCACTATGTATTTGGACACTATAAGATGGGAATAAGAAAAATTAAACTAACTGAACCAGGATCACTTCCTCACAGCAGGATCAGAATTGTAGGATCAACACAAACTTGTACAGATTCACTAGTGAGAACCTTCCATTGACCACTAACGGTTTTTATATATTACGTTATACTGATTATAATACAACACGGAATACAGTTCATAATATATTTAATTTTATATAGGTCACTGTAAAAACATTTTTTTTTTAAACGCTACAGTATGTTAATTGGTTAACTGTAAGTTATCTTATACCACATGGTTTAACATCGAATTATGTAATTTTACTGTAAAATACTGTCAAATTTATAGTTTTGGGACTTCAAGTAGCTTGGTATAGGATCCATTAATTCTAAAATGTATTAAACAATTTTACTTATAATCAACACTTAAATAATTAAACATTTAACAGTAGCATTTTTACATTATTTTTTCAGTTCAAATTACATTTTTAGATTTAATTAAAAAGAATATTTGGGCCATTTGACAGCTGCTTGACATAATTTGACTCAATAAAACCTATAGTTTTTTTTTTTTTTTTTTTTTTTTTTGAATAATAATGATAATAATATTGAACACATGAATAGGCAACAGTATTGATTAGAAGTGATTAGAATAGCTGCAGTCAGCATGAACTAATGTAATCCTCATTAATTCTCTCTCTCTGACTAGACTATCAACTATGGTAATACCCCAAAATGAGCTACTAAAGAGTAGAAAGGAAGAAATGCCAGACACTGATAAATCAGACG
The DNA here is from genome assembly GCF_963993115.1 of Abramis brama. Lineage (NCBI taxonomy): Eukaryota > Metazoa > Chordata > Actinopteri > Cypriniformes > Leuciscidae > Abramis > Abramis brama. The sequence continues at coordinate 26,197,556 of NC_139974.1, forward strand.
GGAACAAACCAATACAAGTACAGGTACTTGTCAGTTTGCACCAAGACTGCCAAGTGTGTTTGTGTGTGTGCGTTTACCTGAGGATGGGAGATATTGATAGGCTGTAAAGTCATGGGCGTTGAGTGGCCGTTCCCCTGGGAGCTATGCAGTCTCTCACTGCTGGTGTGATGAAGTGTTTACATGAAGGGATCACCCTGAGGGGGCGGTATTCATTAACCAGACTTACAGACTCAGACTATTGACTTTTCGCTCTAGACTGAACCTCTCTCTCTCACACACACACTTTTACCTTTAACACACTTTCCACAACTTCTGTTTGAGTAGCTGCTCTTGAACATGGACTTTTGTTATTGAGCTCTGTTTCCACTTAGAGCTCCACAGCACCTCATTTTATTCATTTACAGACTTTACAGACCATACCTAAACTGCAGCTCTGGGGAGTCTTTGATGCATGAGCAATAAGAACATTTTTACATGTTACGAGGAAAATATGTTGAAATCCTCATGGAAAAACTCACTGTCAATGTGAAATGACGTTCACAAACGATTTTACTTCCATGATCTTATGTACTTCATAGTGAAACAGGATCTATCTATCTATCTATCTATCTATCTATCTATCTATCTATCTATCTATCTATCTATCTATCTATCTATCTATCCATCCATCTATCAGAAGTCGCGTTAACCTAAAATTTTCTGTCATTGGCTGAATTTTTTAGCAGAAGGCCATCTGTAATTTTGGCAGATTACACTGAGGGTGATCTATTGTAATTTGTTACAGTAATTCCCACTCCTGTCCAGTTGGTGGCAAGTGAAATCCCACACTGCAGCTGATTCTAAAGATTTCATTGGTCATGTCAGTCACTGTACTGATTGCCTACACCAAACACTGATCCCTGCACCTTGCCGTCACTGTAACATTAACCAATGAACAGAGGCGGACAGAGTACACAGCTACATTACATGAGTAAAAGTACAGATACCCCTTGCTAAATTTTACTCAAGTACAAGTAAAAGTACTACAGTCAGATGTCTACTTAAGTAAAAGTACTAAAGTACTTGTTTTTAAAAGTACTTGAGTATCAAGAGTACAAAAGTACATTTTCTAAATATTGCATTACTACTGCCACAGTGCTTACATTGGTAAACACAGCAAACACTTGTAGCGAAAACTATCATTAACTTGTTCAGAAAATTTAAATAGTCTGGCGAGGTGGGGCCAAGGGTTGGCACATTCCCGGGATGGTAGGGGAAGACTCATGAATATTCATTAGGGAAGTCATCCCTGATTGGTCTGATGACCTACCCCTAAACCTACCCATCACTGGGGGTCTTATGACCTCCCTAACCCCGCCCCTAAACCTACCTGTCACTGGGGTTAAGACCAATCAGGGATGACTTCCCTAATGAATATTCATGAGTCTTCCCCTACCATCCTGGGGAAAAAAAAATATCGCTCCCGGGATGGACCTTCTGCGTCTTCATCCATTGTTTCGTCCATGGTTTCGTCTCTTATCTAAATCTGACCATGGAGTTGACTTTGGCGGAAAGCTGAAGGTGATTGCTGATAGGCTGTCCCAATCAGTGGTGCCTGCACAATCCAATCACATTTGAGAGGGAAACAACAAATTGAGGGTTTCCGAGATGTTTCTTTTTTCCTTTAGAAGTAACGGGTACTCACAGTTATGGATAGAAATGTAGTGGAGTAAAGAGTACAATATTTGCCTCTCTAGTGAAGCCAAAACATTTCGATCAACCCAGGTGGGTATAGGTCATAAACCACACCCTCTCCGTGTAATCAAATGGGACGTGAGACACACAAAAGAAAAAAAAATCAAATTACACTTCAATTAATTTATTTCCAAAGATGGTTTCTATCATTCTGACGTCATGATTGAGAGCTGTGAGAGAAGTAGTCACTGAGGCACTTTAAGGAGCTTTAGGAGCATTAACTTTAATTTTTATACATTTCCATAACTGTTTGTTTCACACAGACATAATGAGTTGTTCTGCAGTAAACTGTATTAACCGATTCTGCGGGAGTGTGGGCGGGGCCTTGATACCACGGCTCCCCTTCACGCTCACTACTGCGCAGACTCGGGCTCCAAGATGTCAGCTCCATATTAAGACATTGGCGGCTTCACTTTTCTACAATGGAGAGTGAAGGTGAATCGTCCATCTTTTTTTACAGTCTATGGTCCAAGCCGATGCACAGATGCAAAATCTAATCTAATGACAATTGCCTCTCAATCTCCCTTAATGCATTTATCATGTTATAATAATACAATTATAATACTACTAACTAAATAATTACATAGGCCTAATTATGTTTCTACTCCAATTCGTTTTTGTTTTTTTATATAAACATTTAAATGGTGGATGTCATAAAAACTTGACTGATTTATTCAAACATACATTAAATATTGAAGAACCGTAAAAATATATATATAATGAATATGTAATATGGTGCATATATTTAGAAAAATGCTCCTATCGATAGTTAATTGTTAGTTGGGGTCAACCCTAAACATTTCACAAACTTCTGACATTCTTTGACACGGTTTTAGAATAATTCTCCATCCAAACGGCTCCAGTGTTCTGCTGCTTTTTCTCGTTCCTCACAGGACACTCATGGTAAGTAAAACTACTCATAAAAAACCGCACACAATCTACCAGGGGAAACATATGCCTATGTTTGTCCTCACTGACTGTCTCGTCTGGCTTTTAGCAACCTTTAGAGTCTCTGCTACATGACTGTCACCTCAGATCAGGACACATCTCCTTGTTTGTCATTTCTTCTGCTCTAAAGAGTGGGACAGAAAAATACTTTCTATGAAGCTCATTATTAGCCATTTCCATCTTTTTTCATGGATGGATACATTTCAATAATTTTTTTATTTAAATTGTAATTTTTCTAAGAGAAACTAGAATACAAAACAAATAAAAAATCTTTGTGGATCCTAGGGGAGTGAGTCTTTGGGTAGACAGTGAATCGCTATCATTCGATTCACAATTCAATAGTTTATGATTAATGATTAGATTCCCTGCATTTATAGGATTATTCAAATGCTGATAGTGCTGGAGTGCAGCACTTCGTTACATATTACTATACTTAAATTAGTTTTGGGGGCTTTCAATTTGGTTAGCTTTTGGATTAACAAAAGTGTATTAAACTATACACTACCGTTCAAAAGTTTTGGGTCGTTAAGATTTTAAGTTTTTAAAAAATAATTCTCCTGGTTGCATTTAGGCTACTTGATCAAAAACGCTGTAAAAACAGTAATATTGTGAAATATTATTGCAATTTAAAATACTGTTTTTTTTATTGGCTGAGGCTGAATCCCATTCAGCCAGCCACCAGAGGAAGCCCTTTCCTAAGTACTAGTCATAGGCCTGTTCTACACTGCTCATTTCCAAGGATACTTCGCGAAGTATTGCCAGTTTCACTGCACTACTGAGCGTTTACCATTGCCTGCTGTTAATGTTGCTTGTTATGATTATTGTGCCTGTTTACTGGATATCATCTCTTGGATTACTGTTTTCATTGTTTACCTGGTTGGACTTTACATGTAGTTAAAGGGCAGGATGAATATCAAATCACATCTCATTGCCTCACGATTTGGGTTTGTCTGCTCTATTTATTTTCAATAAACTGCCTCCATGTCGAGTCTGTCACAGAATACTTCGCCACCCATGAATTCAGCGGAAGTTTCTCAACTCCAGGCCACATCTGCTTACCAGAGCGAACTGCTCAAGAGATAAGGGGCAACTATCTACGAGCCACCAACAAACACCTCATTCAATATGTCTACTCTTTCCCATCTATTAAAGCTCAACAGGTAAGATTTCCTGAAAAATTTGATGGCTCCGCTGCGAAATGCAGGGGGAATCTACGCCAGTGTAGAATTTTATTTCTCTACTCAACCTGAGTCATTTGTTTAAGAATCTAAGAAGTGTGCACTCATGATATCCCTACTCACCAGAAAAGCTTTAGACTCGGCCACATCCATTTGGGAGAAAGATTCACAGTTTCAAACATCTTTTGATTACTTTGTGCAACAAGTTAAAGAGGTGTTCGAATATCCAGCTGGGGGTAAAGATGTTTCTGTTCAGCCGCTTCACTCATGCCAGGGCCATCGATCAACAGCTGAGTATGCCATCACATTCAGAACTCTAGCGGTTCAGAGCAGATGAAACAACGTGGCCTTCAAAACTGTTTTCCGAGAGGGGCTTAACCACGAGCTACAGGTCAAGCTTGCATGCAAAGGTAAGAATGCTACTGTAAGAAATTGGAATGTGGGTCTGCCTCGATTTTTAGAATGAGCTCATCCCTAAAATGGCTTAATTATCATAGAGATGAAGGAAGTGAAGTTATATTGTTTCTTCACCATTTGGGTTGATCACATCCTGAGCAAATGGTCATCATCAATTGTAGAATGGGACTGGGTGTGGGACACACAGAACCATCTCAGACAATGGGGTGTCTCAACTTCATTGACATACAGACCACAGCTGTTACAACAAGAGCAACTTCATTTACATTAAGAGTGGTAAACTGTAACAGGATAAAAGGTTTAAGGTTTGGATCTTCTGGGTTCATTCTGACACCGGTGAACCCAAGGTGCTTCGTGTTCTTTGCCACTGCTATGCTGTAATAAACTTCATTTTTGAGATCTTCAACGTCCACATCATTTTTTCTTACACTACTGTCTGAATTCATAAACACTGCTATCAAGATTGATAACTTGATTCATAACTCATCACGATCCAAAGTACGCCCCGTTTCCCAAGCCACAGTCTCTATACAAGCATGTCCCAAATCTGCAGAATGCCACGATGAAAAGCTCTGCTACTACTTTGGTAAACCCGGTCACCAGAATGCCAAATGCCCGACACTAAGGCATCAAGTTTACAAGTACTACAGATTTCCCCTCTCCTATTCACCATAGTTTTTCTCTGCCTGTTGATATCTCCTTCAATGAAGCTTCCAAATGTATTACAGTGCTAGTGGATTCAGGAGCAGCTGTTAATTTGATTCATGCAGATCTGGTTAAAGAACTCAGCAGGGATACATGGAACAGTGGGGATGCTATCAACATCACTGCTGTTAATAAAGAACCCACTGGCACTGGAATAACCCATCAAACTGTTCCAGTTACCCTGCAGTCATTTCACTGTTTGTCATTGACACTCTCAAGCAAGTATTCATCCTGGGCCATCCATGGCTAGCTGTTAATGATCCATCCATATCCTTGAACCAGGGTGAGCTCACACAATGGTCAGATTACTGTCAAGCCAATTGTCTACATGTCACCGTTTCCATGCCATGTCTCACTATTAGCATTGAGAGCCCAGAGGTCTCCAAAGAAATCAAGTTTCCCAGTGAGTACAGAGAATTGGCAGAGGTATTGAGTAAAACCAAGGCAACCCAGTTACTACCTCATCGTCCATGGGACTGCGCCATTGAACTGTTAACCAATGCAGCCCCACCTGCGAGCAGAGTATACCCTCTCTCACATCCTGAAAGCTTAGCCACGGAGAGCTACATTGAAGAGGCCCTAACATCTGGGTTCATCCGGCCCTAAACCTCACCAGCAGCAGCAGGCTTGTACTGTATTTGTGGAAAAAAGATGACGGACTCCATCCATGCATTGACAATAGAGGTTTGAACACTGTCACAGTTAAATACAGGTACCTCTTCCACTTGTCCCATCAGCAGTGGAACAACTTCATGAGGCACAAATTTACACTTAAGGAGTGCTTATAAACCTCATCAGGATCAGAGAAGGGAATGAGTAGAAAACTGCATTTATCACCATTAGGGGGCACTACGAATAACAGGTCATGTCCTATGGTCTTTCCAATGCACCAGTAGTGTTTCAGTCATTCATAAATTAGATCTTCAGAGACCTAATTAACCAATGTTTCATTGCTTATGTTGACGATATCCTTATATATTCACAGAGCAAAGCTGAGCATATCAGGCACATCAAGACAGGCCTCTCATGCCTCCAACAGCATCAACTGTATGTGAAAGCTAAGAAATGTGTTTCATACCACCCAGACTACATTTATTGACTATAACATCAGTCACCAAGGAGTTGAGATGGATGTGTCAAAAAATCCAGGCAGTAACTGAGTGGCCCAGTCGGGGCTTTGCCAATTTCTACCAGAGGTTTATCCGAAATTACAGTCTCATTGCAGATTTCGTTTCTAAAAAACTGAATGCAGCCGAATGAAACTACAACGTGGGTAATAATGAGTTACTCTCCGTGAAGGCCGCTTTAGAGGAGTGGCACCACTGGCTAGAGGGAGCTGTTCATCCATTTCAAGTAAGGCATGCTAGCCATTGTTTTTCACATGCTTCCAATTTACCGTTACTTACCGCCCTGGCAGCAAGAACAGCAAGGCCGACACTCTCTCTAGAAGGTATGATCCACCTCATGCACAACCACATAATGATCCCATTCTACTATCATCTGTCATCATTGGCCCTATCAGCTGGGACATTATGAAAGAAATCCAGAGAACACAACAGACGGACCCTGCACCACCAGAATGCCCACAGAAAAAAACACTATGTACCTCAAGTACCATGTCAGAGAACCATTCAGTGGATACACACCTCTCTCAGCACTGTACACACAGGTATTTACAGGACAGTCTCACTGGTACTTAACTTATTCTGGTGCCCATCAATGACTCATGTTGTAACTGCTTATGTAAAGTCATGCCAAGTGTGTGCAATGCACAATCCAAGACCCCCAAGGAGCTACCAGTCGGCTTGCTGCAACCATTGCCCATTCCCTAAAGATCATGCTCCCACCTGTCCGTAGACTTCATCACTGATCTGCCCAACTCCAACAGATTCACCACAATACTGGTAATCATTGATAGATTCTCTAAGTCATGCAGGTTGATACCCATGAAAGGTTTACCCACTGCAATGGAGACAATCTGATAGAGGACCCTAGTTTACTTCCAGAATCTGGCAGGCCTTCTGCAAACGACTTGATATTAACATCCGTCTCACTTCAGGGTATCATCCACAGGCTAACGGACAGGTGGAGAGACTTATCCAGGAAATCGGCAGATACCTCAGGTCCTATTGTAGTCAGGAGTAACAAAAGTGGAGCGACTTCCTCCCATGGGCTGAATATGCACCCTAACTCCCTCACTCATTCTTCAACTGGACCCACTCCATTCCAATGCGTACTGGGCTACCAACCTCCAATGTTTCCCTGGTTAGGTGAACCCTCTATGTTGCCAGCGATGGATGAATGGATCAGGCGTAGTGAGCTGGTTTGGGACTGTGCACACGTCAGTCTACAATGAGCCATACTCACCCAGAGGATTCAGGCGGATAGGTGAAGACGTCCTCACCACAACCATCAACCCGGGCAAAGGGTCTGGTTGTCCTCACGTGACCTCAAGCTCCGGCTACCCTGAGGAAGCTCAGCCCTAGGTATGTGGGTCCTTTCAAACAATGATGTCAGATTAACCGTTACATAAGTTCTAGAGCTTCCTGCTCATTATCGAATATGTCCTTCCTTTCATGTCTCCCTCATGAAACCGGTCCCCCGGGTGGTACCTGGTGGACTGGGAAAGCTATGGACCAGAGGAGAGATCATGGGTAGCTGACTATTGTTATGTCTATTGTGCTTGTTTACTGGATATTGTCTCTTGGATTACCGTTTTCATTGTGTTTGCCTGGTTGGACTGTTTCCTGTGTTTTAATCTTTGGCCTGCCTTTCGACTGTTTCATTACCTCATGATTTTGATTTGTCTGCTCTGTTTATTTTCAATAAACTTCCGCATTTAGATTCTAAACCTGTTACGTCTGTCATAATTTTCTATTGTAATATATTTTATAATGGAATTTATTCTTGTGATATCAAAGCTGGGTTTCACTTTATTTTGATGGTCCCTTTAACACATTCTGCTGACTATAAGTAAAGTTGCACCTACATGTCTATTAACTATCATTAGAGTATTAGTAGAGTATTAGTAGACTGGTTGGGTTAGGGTTAGAATAAGTTGACATGTACAGTAGTTGCAAAGATACTTATAGTCAATAGAATGTCTGTTGGAGAACCATCATGATAAATAGTTAGTAAATATTAAGCAGAAAGTCTACTAATACTCTAATGAAAGTTAGTTGACATGTAGTTGCAAAGTTACTCATAGTCAACTAAATGTTCAAAAGGGACCATTAAAATAAAGTGTTACCCAAAGCTGAATTTCAGAAGCCATTACTCCAGTCTTCAGTGTCAAATGATCCGTCAGAAATCATTCCAATATGATGATTTGCTGCTCAAAAAATATTTCTTATTATTATCTCTCTATTAGTGTTACTCGATCTTAGTGCTGCATTTGACACTATCGACCACAACATTCTTTTAAATAGACTCGAAAATTATGTTGGCATTTGTGGAATTAAATTAGCATGATTTAAATCATACTTATCTGGCCATTATCAGTTTGTAGTAGTAAACGAAGAGATGTCATATCGATCACAAGTTCAGTATGGAGTACCACAAGGCTCAGTACTAGGACCGCTGCTGTTCACTCTGTACATGCTACCCTTGGGAGATATCATTAGGAAGCATGGCATTAGTTTTCACTGTTATGCTGATGATACTCAGCTCTATATTTCTTCACGCCCTGACGAAACTTAACAATTAACGGAATGCATAGCTAATATAAAAAAAACTGTATGACTAGTAATTTCCTACTAATTAATTCTGAAAAAACAGAGATCCTAATTAGTGGACAAAAAAACTTCCTCACGTAATAAACCTAGAATACTGTCTAACACTTGAAGGATGTTCTATCAAGTCTTCGTCGTCGGTTAGGAACCTGGGTGTGCTCTTTGATACCAATCTTTCATTTGAAAGTCACGTTTCTAGTATCTGTACAACCGCATTCTTCCATCTTAAAAATATATCTAAATTACAACATATGCTCTCAATGACAAATGCGGAACAGTTAGTTCATGCGTTCATGACCTCAAGGCTTAATTATAGTAATGCTCTTATGGGTGGTTGCCCTGCACGCTTAATAAACAAACTATAGCTGGTCCAAAACGCAGCAGCTAGAGTTCTTACTAGAACCAGGAAGTATGACCATATTAGCCTCGTTCTGTCAACTCTGCATTGGCTCCCTATTAAACATCGTATAAATTTAAAAATATTGCTGATTACTTACAAAGCACTAAATGGTTTAGCTCTGCAGTACTTGAGCGAGCTCTTAACAAATTAAAGTCGTTTAAAGTCTATTGCAATCTCAAAATTCCGGCCAGTTGATCCTTTTCCTATTTAGCACCTAAAATTTGGAACAGTCTTCCTAACATTGTCCGGGAAGTAGACACACTAATCTAGTTTAAATCTAGACTAAAAAAAACACATCTCTTTGACCTAGCATACACATAACACATGATCAACTTCTATAATTCAATGTTAGGCTGCAAAGATTAGGTCAGCCGGATCCGAGAACACTTCCCATAAATCCCGATGTACTCGCTGCATCATAAGATGAATGGTGTCTACACTAATATTAGTCTCTCTGTTTATCCCGAGGTTTACCGCAGTCCGCCGGATCCAGGCCGTATCCAGATCTGATGAAGGACCTGCGCCTGGACACGACGATAACACAGCCCTGAAGTGTCAACTACTCTCCCCCCTGTGAAGGGTTCCTTCCGTTCCTTCACCTCTGTACAGATAAAACGTTGTCAAAATGATTCCAGTTCACATGGATACGAGGAAGCGACAAAAAATAATAATTCAGAATTTTTAAGGCCGGACAAGTAATTTGGTGGGGTCAATTTGTAAAGAAAGACTACACGCCTGCGCACATCTATATTCAAACGTGCATACCTATAGACTGAACTGGTAGACTGGTATGCATGTACAAACCGTCAGCGTCTTTACAGATTCACGTTTTTGAAGTTTACGCAGAGATGATAACATTTTTCAAAAATTTTCAACGCTTCCACCTTGGAACCTATTTCAAGGTTTGTGTTCTCGAGCTACCAGGCACTGTTGTGAGCAGGCCGGAGCGCATTAAGGGTTTTCTGTTAGAACGGTGTCGTGTAAGCGCCCCCCTAAGTAAATAACTAATGATCTTTGCAACAGAAGTGAATCAATCAAAACTAACTTTAGCTGGATAATAACCTTATTCTAGAGCTGCTGTAAAGCCAAAACAATCGCGGTTAGGCTACTTTAATTTCCTATTATTACTGTAAAGCTGCTTTGAAACAATCTATATTGTTAAAAGCACTATATAAATTAAGGTGACTTGACTTGACAATGTTATGCTGCTGATAACATTGATTGTTTTTCCAGGATTCTTTGATGAATACAAAGTGGAAAAGAACAGCATTTATTTGTAATATAAATCGTTTGTAATATTAAGCATTTAATTTACTTTACTGTCACTTTTTATCAATTTAATGTGTCATGTGTCCTTGCTGAATAAAAGTTTTAATTTATTTAGATTCATTTATCTAACTGGAACCATGCATCGGATAATTTTATTGATTGTGTACTGAAAGCAATCATAAACTATATCTTGTTTAGTAAGTGTATCTGATTTTACAAACTGATTTTAAAATGAATCACATATATATATATATATGCATGCATCTAAAGCAGAGGACCAACTACAATGGCTACATTCAGAAAACAGACACTTCCACCTTAGCAATAGCTGTGGAGATCCCAATCCCTTTTTCATCACTGCAAGAAATCACAGAAATCTTAACTGTAACTCAAACGTCATTTAGAAGACTAATCCCATCCGAACAGTGCTTATGGGAGATGTCTGATTTGTGGATGACAGACCACACCCAGAGATCAGCTGACAGCTGCAGGAACATTCTCATTTCTACCCCAGGAAAAACAGTCTGTCTCTTCCATCATCACAGAAAGAATGGCCGACCAGCAACTTGTTTTCTCTCGTCACTCCTCATTGCACATAAACTGCAATGTTCCACTCGCTCTTTAAAAACTTTATTCAATCTATGAAAGCATGCGGTTTTATTCATCCCATGTGAGATTAGATAACTTCCAAACAGTCACATGCTTAATCTAAAATCAGCAGTTTCGAGGCAGACTCTAGCTTTAAAATCAAGTATCTGCAGTCTGCCGTCCCTCCTGTTGCTGATGCGGTGTCTCTGACTGTTTGGGGGTTTGCTGCAGAGAGAGAGAGGGAGGTAGTGTGCACTTCACCATCGACACACTCACTTCCTTCCCCAAACACATGAACACACTCTGCGCACAACTGCCAGAGGGAGGGAGCAGAAAAATATTTAAGGGCCGACTCTACCGGACTGACAAACAACAGGCAGACATCTTGAACGCCAGTGACATAAGCACAATGAAACGTTATCATATCACAATATTTTTCTGCACCTCTCCCTACATTAAAAGAGACAAAGACAGACTGCAAATGCAAAAGAGACAATGATTTTATCTGATAATGCAGTTTTAGCTTCCCTTGTGTTCTGTGTGTCTTATATTGTCTTATAATTTTGGATTATTCTTTCAAGAGCATACAAATCCTCTTCCTATTTGCAGGCTGCACTGGTCAGGATATGAGTGTTTGTTTGTGCAGAGCAGACAGACAGACAGAACACAGCGACAGTGCTTTTCAATTCACTCCAATTACATCCCACAGACAGACTCAATGCTCTCATTCCTTTTGTGTGTCCAGGTGCCACAATGTCAGGAGATTTCCACCTCCCAAAGTTCACTATAGGATAATATGGTAAAGACTGAACATACATTGTGGAAAATTGGCAACAGATGCTCTCCTCAGCTCACACAGGGCACGTTCTTGTGTTCCATCGGCACTATTTTTCAATTGTTAGTCTACTTACACATGCGGTAGACGAACGTCTTTATTCACTGTATTGTTTTTTTCAGCATCTTGCGACATGAGTGCCACATTAAAACACCTTACCAAGTGTTATCAACCAGCAGGCTGTTAATGGGAGTTAATGCAAGTTAAAACAGCTCTCAAAATGAAAATGTAGTATGAATTTATATTAAATGCAGTTAGATGAACTTTAGTCCTTTTTTGACCCACTTAAGCAGCAGGACATAAGTACATCGTTATATAATTAGTATAATTATAAAAGGTTTTATTTTACTAAACAAAAAAATTGCATAGAAAAACAAAAAGCTCAGCAATGAAACAAGTCAAATTGTGCGAAAATAATTTTTGGCCAGGCTATCATAGAAAGAAATTATGAACACATGCAAAAACAACCAGCGAAAGATTATGTTGAAGTCAATGTATGCTTTGACTTCAATGTAATCTTTCAAAATGCATACATTGACTTCAGCATAATCTTTCGCTGGTTGTTTTTGCACGTGTTCATAAATTCTTTCTATGATAGCCTGGCCAAAAATTATTTTCGCACATTTTGACTTGTTTCATTGCTTATCACAAATAAAACAAAATGACAAATTATTAATAATATTTTAATAAAGCCCAAAGATTTTCCTAGGTCAGACAACACTTTTGGCCACTACTGTAAGTAATTTTATTTATTTTTTCTGTAGTTACTATTGTCTTTGAAATATGCTATAAATGTATTATCAAATGTACTGACAAGCATTTATGGGGTAAACTAAAATATACTTTAAATGTCACTTCTATTTAAACTTTATTTAAATACATTTGTAATTACATATTTGTAAAGATGAATTTGCAAACGAGTACATTTAAAATATATATTTACTTTAAATGTGATCTCAAATAACACAAAGGAGTTGAATTAAAACTATAATTATAAAATTATGTTAATTTAGTACTATTCACAAGCTTTGACTACATGCTGAACTATTACAGTACTTGCTTTCCTGGGTGCAGGTCATGTATTCTTCTGTTTCTCAACTGATAAAGTTGAAAGAAAACAATCACAAACTTCTGAAACACAGGGGGTATTTTTGCTAAACAAGCATGTGGATGCATACTTTAACTGAAACTGAAATAAAAATTTAACTGAAATAAAAATAAAACCATAATTACAAAAAACTGAAACTCAACAAAAAAAAATATTACAATTAATAAAAACTAACTAAAAATAATAATAATAATAATAATAATAATAATCCACAGGGATCTATTTTAGCACCAATTTTATTTTCCATTTATATACAGTGCAATGCATAAGTGAATACACCCATGCTAAAGTTGACTAAAAAGAGGAATAAAAAATCATATTTTGGAAATTGAACTTAATGCCTTAATTTAAAAAAATAGGAAAAATCCAACCTTTAAGGACACCAATTTTCTTTGTGAATGAATAATGTATCGTAAATAAATAAATGTTCTTCCTTAAAATACATGGTGCATAAGTCTGGACACCCCTATGTTAAATTCCCATAGAGGCAGGCAGATTTTTATTTTTAAGTATTTTTTTAAATTTTTTTTTAGGATACTATGCATCCTGATAAAGTTCCCTTGGCCTTTGGAATTAAAATAGCCCCACATCATCACATAGCCTTCACCATACCTAGAGATTGGCATGGTTTTATTTCAGTTAGCCTAAAAGCTAGTTTGATTTGCATTGAGAGATGATCTTATGGAAAGTACCCCATGCCAATCTCTAGGTATGGTGAAGGCTATGTGATGATGTGGGGCTATTTTAATTCCAAAGGCCAAGGGAACTTTATCAGGATGCATAGTATCCTAAAAAAAAAATAAAAAAAATACTTAAAAATAAAAATCTGCCTGCCTCTATGGGAATTTAACATAGGGGTGTACTCACTTATGCACCATGTATTTTAAGGAAGAACATTTATTTATTTACGATACATTATTCATTCACAAAGAAAATTGGTGTCCTTAAAGGTTGGATTTTTCCTATTTTTTTAAATTAAGGCATTAAGTTCAATTTCCAAAATATGATTTTTTATTCCTCTTTTTAGTCAACTTTAGCATGGGTGTATTCACTTATGCATTGCACTGTAAATGACATAGGTCATGAGATAAACACAACAAAATTAATATGCTGATGACACAATGTATCTACACAATAGCACAGTCCATGAATCAAGCCATAGAGCTATTACAAGACTCTTTTTAGTCATTGCAATTTCCATTGTTAAATTTAAAATTGGTTAAAAAAAAAAAAAAAAAACACTAAAAATATGCTCTTCTGTCGCACTAAAATATCTGTTCCAACTATTTTTACCATGGAAGGGGACTGTATAGAAAGAGTTAATTGCTTTAAATACCTGGGCATAAGGCTTGATGAAAGGCTGGGTTTTAATATACATATTGAAAATCTTTCAAAAAAAAGCTTAGACCTAAATTGGGTTCTCTCTTTCGTATAAAGAAATGTTTTCCCTTTGAAGCAAAAGAGAGAATTATCCAAAGTTGTTTCCTCTCAGTTTTGGATTATGGTGATGTGATTTATATGCATGCAAACCTATCTTTACTAAAGAAGCTGGACTGTACATATCATGCTGCAATACAATTTGTGACGAATACATCTTCACGTACCTATCATTGTACTTTGTACGAATTGGTTGGTTGGTCCTCCTTGTGCCAAAGGAGAAAAATGCATATGCTGCTGTTTATTGCCAACGCATTATTAAGTAAATTGCCAACTTATTTTTATAATCTCTTATCGTATTATACTTGTAATTATAGGACTTCTAAATCACTTTTAATTGTTCCTAAATCATATTCTGAGTTTGGCAAAGCTGCCTTTTCCTCTTATGCCCCTAGGTTATGGAATGAAATGCAGTGCATTATGATGGTCTTTATCTTTAAATATTTTTGGAAACCTTTTGGAGTCCTACCTGAAGGAAACATGTTTTATGTAATTTTTCATATGTTTGCCGGATGAGACACTGGTTTTATGTGTTTGTAATCTGTTTATGTGAAACCTTTTGTGCTGCCATTTTGGCCAGGATTCCCTGGTAGTATTATTCCTGTTAAAATAAAGGATAAATAAAATAAAATAATTTATGGTATATTAAGAATGAGGAACATTTACAGCTAAAAGTAAACACACTTAAATGTAATTAGTTAAGACATTAACTTCGGCAGCCTCAAAGTCAGAAGTAGAGACAGATCTTGCCGTCTGTATTGCGACACATTTCATATTTAAAGTGTACAAGAATTGGAATATAGCTACTGTGACAGTGACCTCTTGACCTCAAACATATATCACCGCTGGAATCCAACCACAGATAAACTGGTAGAGTGTAACGAGTACGTCGATATCACGCACATACTTCTGTGGGAAGGTCATGTTGAGCAGGAAAAAAACCTGGACTGAGTCACTGCAGATTTTCCACCTCAGCGGGCGTCAGCACATATCATCCCCTCTCACCAAGACAAGCGCGCATATACAGCTGCAATCAAAATTATTCAACCCCCCGGAGACTGTAATAATGTACAAATTTAAGATACAGTTTTTAAATAATTGCATCTATAACAGTTTAGTGGCAAACTAAAAGTGATAATGTCGATATATAATGTAATGCTTTTATGTTATAGGACTTTTTTTTGTAATACAGCCATGTCATAATTATTCAACCTCTATTCAACGCTGCTGTTTTTAAGTCACTTATTTGTATGGCATGAGACAAAATTGTGTTAAAACACAATTAATCCTTTGGGAAATCTATATCAAAACAGAATTAGCTTTTGCTGTTATACATGCATACATTTAGCCCATGCATGTGCTAAAGTTGAGTAGCAAATATGGCATAAAAGCTATCGAGAACAAATTGTTTTATTACATTAGTCTATGGCTACAAGAAGATTTCCTAGAGTTCCTAGAGACACAGCTGGCAGCCGTATTCATAAGTTTAAGTTTCATAAGTGCAAGATGACCTGATGAAAGGACGGAAAAAAACATTTCAATGCAGAGTATTAATAAGAACACTAGGCAAGCATAGCCTTCATGTTGGGACATCTGGCCAAATGCCACTCTAGACTAAGAACATAAAAGGCTGACTTGATTATGCTAAAATTCATGTGGATAGACCTGTGGAGTTCTGGAAGAATGTTTTATGGGGTGATGTGACCAAACTGGAACTTTTTGGACCCATGAATCAGCAGTATGTCTGGTGGAAAAAAGGCTAAACTTAAGAGCAGAAGAACACCATCTCCATGGTCAAACATGGAGGTGGTGAAGTCTTGTTATGAGGGTGCTTTGCTGTTGCAGGAAGTTGTATAAAGGACATCATGAATTCTTTGAAGCATCAAGCCATTTTGGCAAAGATGGTGATGCCTTAGAAGCAGAGACTGAAGCTTGATGATCAATGGACTTTTCATGCAGGACAGCCATCCCAAAGTATCCATCCAAATCTACTTAAGTTTGGTTCAGGGAACAGTCGTAAAATGTTCTTCAGTCTTCATATTTAAGTCTCATTTCTTTCTTTTTTTTCATACAATAAAAGACAATGGTCATCAAAACTCAAGTAAAGCATTATATATAGAGCGAATCTCAACTGCTTGATTGTATCATTGCAAAATGCAAACATATCGCACAGCTCTAATCTGCTAAATGCAACTATAAGGCATGAAGGTATTAAGATATTAATATTATAAACATTAGCATCATGATTTTCTGTCAAGCTGCTTTGTAACAATGTGTATTGTGACATGACTTGATCATTCTGTGTTCTACAGAAGAAAGTTTGGAAAGGCATGAGGGTGAGTAAATGATGATAGAATTTAAAAATGGGTGACATCTCATTAAGACAAAATGTCAGGGATTATGTTTAACAATTAACAATGTTGTTAACAATTGTTTTACATTGTCTGTTTCCACCTTGTGGCTCTTCAGTGAACCAAAAATCCCTGTGCTCACATCATTCTCCTGTCTGTTTGATGAGCGTATGATAACAAACATTTATTTTCTGCCTGAAAACGCTTTCATTTTCTCAACTCACAGAGTTGTGTGTGTGTATGTGTGTGTGTGTGTGTGTATGTGGGGGTGGGGTAGTGTGAAGACCCCTCTCGTACAGGGCCCCCCCTGACTCACCCAGACACCAAGTGTCTAGACCATATTCATGATCCATCTGTCTGACTGAACGCTACACTACCGCCGTAGCCATTAGAATTGAAATAATTTTTCAGTCCCCCCCCCACCCCTGTCTGTTCATCTCTCGTTTTGCCTCCTCTGCGTCTCTCTCGCTTGCTGTCTCTTTCTTGACGTGAAAATCAGCAGTCCTCAGCCTCTGAAAATTCAATCACAGCGCACACAGGTGTCTCTAAAATAGCAGCCAACCGCAGACGCTTTCATTAACATGCGGCCCAGACTGCTAAATATTTTAAGTGCAGCAGTTGGACTTGTTCCATCGGTAAAGAGTGGCCCTTGTCCTGCAGACAGCAAGGGAAAAAATAGAAAAAAAGCATGTTTAAAAAAAGCACATAAAACCAAGCGATCCCAACGTGGGGAGTGCTCATGAAGAGATGGATGCTGGGGAAGGAGAAAGAGGGAGGAAATGGACACAGCCAATAAAAGCTGAGCTGTAAAAAAAAAAAAAAAGAAAAAAAAGTTTTTACAAAAAGTTCTGTTGGTTATAGAAAACTCTGTAAAAAACAAACGCCAGAGCCATTTTAAATTTTCCTCTTCCATCTGAATTGATTTTATTTACAAATATCATGTGTGAATTCACTTCACTGAATTTTGTCAAATATGTTGATAACATCACATCTAAGTCAGTTAATGGCAGAGTTATTATCATCAACAAAATGTACAACGAAAACTAAAACGAATACATTTTCATTCCCTGAAATAAAATAAATCCATAATTACAAAAAATCGAAACTAAAATAAATTTCCAAAAGTTATACAATTATGACTTCATACCAAAAACCCTCTGCACAGCCCTTGCCATGTATTCCTTTTCATTTTCCCAACTGATATAGCTGAAAGAAAACAGTCACAAACCCTTAAAACGCGAGGAATTGTGGGTAATATTAGCTAAACTATCAAGTGGATGCATATGGAAATTCAATGAAATTAGTATCCATTATCAGCTTTTGTAGCCATGCACATGGCAGGTTTGTTATCATTAATAACTCGCAATTGCTACTTTATATCACGCCAAAAAGTCAGAATTGCGAGATGTAAACTCGCAATTGTGAGAAAAAAAATCTGAATTGTGCGATAAAAAGGTTGCAATTACCTTTTTTCATTTTATATTTTGTGGCAGAAACAAGCTTCCATAGAATACAGAGTGGATAGCATTGCTGAATAAAACCAACTAAACCCACTTATATACACTCAGTTCAAAAAAATGAACCTTGAGCACATTTGTTGAAGTTTTAAAGAGTTAACCGCCTGTATGGCCTTGAGTGAGTGACATCATGCAAGAAAAAGAGAGTGTTTATGTATGCGAGTAAAACAGAGAACTAAAGCACACACATTCATAAACAAATAGCATCCATCCACATACAAACACAGATTCAGACACCTATGAGCAACGCATTCATGCACAGGATGTAAGGGGAAGGTCATACAAACAACTATACAAACCGATTCGGCAAAAGCCCCTGTTAAACAAACACAAAAACGCAGTCTACTAGCAAAGGATAAAAAAATAAAAAAATAAATCAACCTTCAACAACAACCAGTGCAACACTGATGCAGACAGAATCAAATTAACATCAGCATAACATGACAGCTGTTCAGTACCAAACACTTTTCCAAAATGCAATATCTAATAAATTTGATGAAATCACTAATACTTGCTGATATTTTTATTTAGCAAGGATGCATTCAATTGATCAAAAGTGTCAGTAAAGACTTTTACATGGTTATGATTTCCATTTCAAATAAATGCTGTTCTCTTTTTCTCCTTCTATTCATCAAAGAATACTGAAAATTCTGTTTCCAAAGCAATATTAAGCAGCACAACTATTTTTAATATTCATAATAAGAAGAAGTGTTCCTTGAGCAGAAAATCTGCATATTAGAATAATTTCTGGAGGATCTTGTGACACTAAAGACCGGCGTAATGATGCTGAAAATTCAGCTTTGCCATCACAGGAATAGATAATATTACAGAGAGAATTACAGACCCCAAACTCTTGAAAAGTATAGTGTCATATTCTTAAATTGCAATAATTTCCAGTTAACACATCACATCAACCGAATTATTAAATGTTGCTGTCTGTGTTATACTTCAGTACTTTCTGCAACAGGAAGGGAGTGCAATCATGAAACAATATTTGTTGTTAAACGATCACATTTGGGTTTTAAATTGTCCGTAATTAAAAAATCCTATATATGCAACGCAAATCATGATGTTTTACATGATATTAACTTTAATTGAATTACAGAAAAATATTGAGTAGTGCCTTAAATGACTGAATGTTGACATTAAAGCTGGGACCGAGATGGGTCTTGTGCATGTTGCCCATTTGGGTCATACCAAGTACCAAGTGCAATCCAACATGAAATCCATCTGGGCAATTAACATGGGGCCATTATGGAACCCGCGGACAATCCTACATGGGGCCCATTTTACAGCCCATTTCAAACCCACATGGGCCCCAAATACAAATGTTGGCTGGGTTCAGAGGTGGGAATGTGTGTGTTCCAGCACATTTTTACCTTGTAAACTTGTAAACACTTACAATTGTGGTAGGGTAATTTTGGTTATTTAGAATGTTCTGTTCCTTTCACATAATATTGCAACCTTTAGCCTATATTTTAAAACAATGTATACTATACATTACATAGACTTCAATTTGAACATTGTTTGAAAGAGAACACTGATCAAATTTAAGGGTATTATTTGATTAAATCAGAATAAAGAAATTGACAGATTAATAAATTATCAAAATAATTATTAGTCGCAGTTCCAATAAATAGTTCAAACTCTCAAATCTGATTGGATAAGCCACTTTCTTTGTAAAACAGCTAACACACATCAATTAACATATCTGCAATATCATTTACAGTTATGCTTACTGTATTCCTCAGCAGAAGAATTGTTCTCAGTATATTAATATTACACTCTATATATACTACATGTTTATAGCCTAAAAGTCCTTGCACACGGAGTTTCGTATTCGTTTTTTTGTTTTCGTCATTCGGTGGCCCTGAATTGTCAAAACACCTCTCAAAATGCTTGCTACAGATGCGAAAAACACAGAAAATCGAACCCGATTAAAAAAAATGTATGACGGATGAAAGTTTCGGAGGAAGTGCCAGTGTGTAAACGTGATTGACACAACATGAGGTCGTATTTATTTTTTAACGTGCAAAAATTTTGTACAAGAATTTCGGACAAGGACCTTAACTGTGGTAAATTAAAAGTACCACACCTCTCTTGGCATTATTGTTGTTCAAAATATCAATAAAGCAAGATGGACCAGCAAAGACAACAGTAGAGAACACACAGCAAAGAGATCAAGGCGACTAAAAGGCTGTCTGTGATCTCAATCCCGTGCGAATCGGCCATGTCTGTAATTTGTAAAGTAAAAATTCCCCTGCAAATGACCTACCATATTTCGCCAAACACCGAGGTCCTGTGATAATATTAGTCCCGTGCGTATCGGCATCTCTGTGATTTGGCGGGGTCGTTTATACTTTTTTCAAGGTTTTTGTTTTCTGTGCACTTTTTTATCCATCTTTCGCGAAGAAAGGTTGGAGTGTTTTGATAGTATTTTGGGTGCTGGGTAATATCGCTATACACCATACAACTATACAATTTGCAGAAAGAGAAAGCTGAAAATCATTAAAAGAGCAAAAACAAAAAGAATGATTAGATGGAGGTGAATGACATGTATAGCAGCATGTGGTAAGGAACATTCTTCTGTTTATGATATATCATACAGCTAGACCTATAACGGCAAGACATTTCCAAGCAATAGCCTATTGACATCATATCCAGGAGATAAGTCAGTAAATTCAAGTAAAAACACAGGCTTCGCTTATCCCGTGCGAATGCGCCACACGAAATTCAGACGTGGGGGGGGGGGTATTTCTAAATCACACGAGGTCCCCAGATAATATTAGATAATAACAAATTTTTCAGTAGCACAACAGCAGTTCAGCTGTTTTCATAATAGTGCAGCTTTTCCAGTAACAAGCTATTTTTTTCCAACAAGCAGTGTTATACTGCTGTTTTTATGTCACATTAGATTACACATTCAGCTTTGCAACCAATTGTGACAGTAATCAAACACTCTGGTATTCTGTCACGCTCACGCTCCAATAGCATTGAGAAGTCTGATTCAGTTGCTTAGTTTGGACTATCATAAATATACTAGTTCAAAGAAAGAAAAATTTATTCAACAATTTTTTTTTTGTAGTGACAAATATTTAAATACTGCTGTTTAGTACTATGTTGTCAACTCAGGTGTATAAATTAGGGTAATTTTGATTTGTTTAGTGTAAATAATATGTGTATTAACACATTGATTAAATAAATGCTTTGTTAATAATGAGGATGTCTTTTTAAGCTATGAAACTTCAAAAAAAAAATCAAGGCAAATTTGATTTCTCATGTCATCATGACCCCTTTAATTTACAGACACTAACTCGCTTCAATGTAACTACTTTTGGATAGTTTACTACCGTCTGCTCTAAAAGGACAGTTAGCCGAGCATTCAATTCTGAGAAGCTTTCTACAGTAGCTTCCCAAACACTGATGCAATATCACCTGCCAGAGATGCAGATGTGGTGTTGAGACAGAAGTGGGCGGATGGACTTACACTGGATGGTGTCTGGGGGTGGAGGTACAGCATCAGGACAATGTTCCTCATCACTGTTGTCTCCACATTCATTCAGATGATTACAAATCAGCGAGAGAAGTTTCAGACATCTGCCATTGGTGCAGTGGAACTTGCACTCTGCAGTAAGACAAAGAGAAAAATGTGCCTTCAAGGGTGGATGGTTAGGATTGTTAATACACAATGCGGCACTATTATACAACTGAAGGCATCACATACCAGACAGACTGAATAATTAAGTATATGCAGGTTGATGTAATACACCACATGGAGGAAAATAACAATTATAATTTGGCTTTGGGTGGAGTGCTAAGATAAAAGAGATATTTCAAAACTTTATAGCACATGTGAAACATTTCTACCCGGTTGCTCTTTGACTAGTCTAAACCTCAGACGGTACGCCCATAGACCATTCACGGGCTGTCTGATGGATACTGCACACAAAAATGGTATGAGCTGGCTAAAACAGTAAGCTCCAATCTGACTGGCTGGTTTCTAAACAATTTATGGGATTCAGAGTCCACAGGTTTTTATTCTGATTTAACTGCTAGGCCATGATTTCAATAAGTGACAACATCTTTGACTGATAATTAAGTCTTGATAACAAATAATTATGGAATATTATTGAATATATTAATTATTTTATATATTCTAGTGTCAGCACAATAGAACAAAAATAAAATATACATTAAAATAAATGTCGGTAGCAATGGAAATATTTTAAAACATATTAAAAATGTTTACATAAACCTATTACATGCTTTATGTGAGTAACTGGCCAGAGTTATTTTAGTCCTATTTATATACCAATATTGTATTTATTAAGATTTTGAATTGGCTTTTCATTTAAAAGGTAAGTCAGGTCATTTTTGGAGAGGCTAGCAATTGAATAAACTCACCTGCCTGTAGCCTTAGTAATCCTGAAGACATTGATTAGCTAAACTCTGCAAGACAGCGGCGCTACAGGTCCGATGTTGCCTAACCCTGATTTAGGATCTGTTTCTATCAGTTTTAATGACAAAATAAAGGCAAAGAACCAGTTTATTTGTAGTGCACCGACAACATAGTTTTATATAATTTGTTTAATAATAAGGTAATAAAAACTTTTTTTTAAATAAATACTTAAAAACAAAAAACATTTGAGCTGCATATGATAACTTCACACTCGTTTGAAAGTGACCTATAACATGAAATTCATCTAAATTTAAAATATCTCATGGATGTGGCTATTGTGCTATTTGACGTAGTTCTTTTACATTTACTCGCTTTAAATGCAGATTTCCCGCTGTGCACAGTTGAGGCCAAAGTATATTTTTTACACGTACGCGAGGGTCAGCGTACAGTGCGCGTGACGCAAATGTCATCATTAGAAGAGTTTGCGCATACTATACGCGCACCGCCGGATTTTTACGCGCAGGTCGCATATGCGAATAAAACATTATTTTTTTGCAGTAATTGCTTTATCCACAAGGTTCCAACCGTAACCTGGGGGTTTCGATTCACAAGATACTTTGAAGAAAAACAGCGTAAACAGAACAGACTGGAACGCATGCAAGCTACAGCGGCAATGGAGGCCTAGATGAGAGATTGTGCGAAGTTAGAAAGTACCCTCATTTGTACAACTCTAGCATGAAAGAATACAAAGATATTTAAATGGGTTGTAACTCGTGGCGACAGATTGTACGCATACAAGTCAAATAAAGTATACTTTGCAAAGCTGTGCGTTTGACTGTGCATAAAAAAAAGGAAGTATACTTTCTGCTTTGTCCTAAAGCCACCAGGGGTGGCTGTGGCGCCAGGGCTTGGGCCCGTCAACGCTGCATGCAGCTATATTTTTAGTTTAAATCTGAGATATTTTGATGGGGTTTTTTTATATATGTTTTGTTAGGGGTTTTTTAACAATTGTATTTAGTTTTATTTTATTTTGTTTTTAACTTAAAATTATTTTATTTCAGTAGTTGCCAAGAACATTTCACATTTTCACATTTATATCAGCAATATTATTAATAGTTTTAGTTAACAATAAAATTGGACCGGCCCAAATTGAAGTCATTTTTACCTGTAAATCATGGTACTTTTATGGTAATTTTTTATTTTATTTTAAACAATATGTTCTATTTTTAGAGCTCGAAAGTGTGCAAATATGGCTTATATCATTATATAGAAAAGAGCAGCTTGGACATTCTGCAAAAAAAAAAAAATAAAAAAAAAAATAATAATAATAATAATCTGCTCGTCTTACAAGGAAGAAATCAAATAAGTTTGGAACAATACGAGGGTTAGTGAATGATGACATAATTTACATTTTTGGTTAAACGGTTCCTTTAAGGATAAGATCAACACCACTGAAAAGATAACATGTACGATAAAAATTTTCTTTCATTGTAAAATTCGTCATCATTTCTCCCTCCAGTCAACAAAAAAGAGCCTTTGTTAATCTTTTGTACAGGTGCATTTAAAAGATCCCAAGGAAGAGAACATACGAGGCAGTTGTTCAGCAGGCTGCTCGGAATAAAAGAGGTCAGGGATGCTGTGATAGAGTTTTACATGTCTCTAATCTACCCAGACTCATGATGCGTGACCTGACGCCGCACCGGATGACATAACATCTACCATAAAACATTCACTTCAGAGCCATTATAGCAGGCAGGGATTTCTGCAAGCTTGTATCAGGCTGTAAGCTGGCCGCTGTCTCGTCTGTGGTGTTAATCGCAGATTTGATCACCAGCAAGGGAAATGAGACACCATGTTTAAGACGCCAGTCTCTAAACAACGGCCAAACAAACTTGAACACATTTGAATGTCTGGTTGAGGACAGACAACCATCTATCTGTCCTGAGCAGACAGCCAGGCGTGTCACTCAATTTCAGGATGATCTAGAAATGCAGACCAAAGTCTGAGCCATGCAGACATTGCTGCTATTATCTCTGTGCATTGCAATATAAACTAGAGCCCAACCGATATATCGGCGGTAACCGATATATATTTTCCTAACTATCGGTATCGGCATTTATAATGGCCGATAAATTAATATTTAAAAAAATGCAGCGTGCAGTGATTTATGTAAGGATGACGCTGCCAATAAAGCACCTAAAAGCTGTCACAAAGAACTGGCAAAAGTGGCAAAAAAATAACGGCCGTGTCCGGTGTAGACACAGTGTTAAAGCTCATTCTGCTACGTTACAACATCAAGCAATATTTCAATAATTTATGTAATTATAACACTTCATATAGGGCCATTTTGCATTAAGAGTATCCTAGTTTCACGTTTAGTACATTTTGCTTACTACTTATTTAAAATAGTATAAAACTACTGTACATATGTAATTATAAACGTTTTCATTATGATATTATTAATTTTACTTAAAAAAGATCTGAGTTCTTCCTCCACTGGTAGATATTAGAGAAATTAAGATTAAAAATAGAAGATAAGGTTTTGTCAGTGACACTTTTGATATATTTATTGATACAAGTTATGTTTTAAATAGCGTGACTAAATTAAAAGACAAAGTCGTTAGTGAAGATTATGCAACAGTATTTAGAATATAATATAATATAAAATGCAATGCAAACTAGTTTGGTTACAGCTCAAATTCTCATTCTATCATTCACCCTGCCTCCATTACATATCTTTGTCACACAAGTGTTTGATCACCACATTTGAGTGATCATTGCAAAACGTTTATATATTTATTCTGTTTATACTGTGTATTCTATATACAGTACCCATCAAAAGTTTGTACACACCAATTGGAAAGTGTGTCCAAACTTACTGTACTATAATACACATAAATAATATTGCTACTGTATTATAATATACACATAAATAATATCGGCGGATATATCGGTATCTGGCTTTTTTTTATCGGTATCGGCGCCCAAAAATCCATATCGGTCGGGCTCTAATATAAACTAGATTTTTACAATTTCTAAACAAAATGTGAGTGGTGCTTGTTGTGTGCAAAACTCGCTGCCATAATGCTAGGGTGTTTAGGTTTGTGGCTTTCAAGTCACTTTGCAGTCACTTAGTAGAACAAACAGATCTGCATATCACAACATTTCTTTATTTTGTCTATATATTTTAATTGTGTACAGATTTCTTCAGTTTTTTTGTACAAATGTTAATGAAGACACAATATTATTTTTCCAGCCAGTCCAATTTCATATTTCAGATTTAACTTCACCAAAAAGTAAAATAAAAACAACTTGTGGTTGGTTGCTTTAACATTACGGTCAAACGCTAAAAACATCGTCAAATTTACTTGCATAGCGCTTTTCACAGTATTCATTGTTTCAAGCAGCTTTACAAAAATAAAATTTAATTCGTATAATATCTTAAGACATTCAATCCTTGTAGTTGCATTTAGCAGATTAGAGCTGTGCGATAATATTGTTTACATTTTGTGACGATAAACAAGCAGTCGAGATATGCTATACAATATGTATCGCTTTACGTGAATACTGTATAATATGTATATGAATAAAGTTGGACAAACTTGTATGTCTACTACCTTTATAAAAAGAGCTGGGCATTTATAGTTACATTTTGCAATAAAAAAAGAAAAAAGGCAGTTGTGTTGTGCTATATATTGTACATTAATTTGTGCAAGTGTATGGGGGAAAAAATTATAATTTTATAATTATAATTATAATTCCAACTTTATATAAAGAGATGTGCGATAATACAGTTTATATTTTTTGACGATATAACAATCGAGCAGTTGAGATTTGCTATAGAGTACCGCTTAATTGAATATACTGTTTGTAAGATTGGAAGCATTTATTTACAATGCTGAGCTATTTTTTCAAGTTAAATGTAAGTCTAATCACTAAAATTAAATTATTAAAGCTTTAGTCTAATCTTTTAGAAAACAGCATATCTTTACTCAAAAAACTGTATTATTTGAGGTATCAATCATGTCTGTATCAAAAATAGTGAAGGGCGAGTAACACACCAACGTTTAATACTTCAGATAAATAGTTTGTCTACTTCACTAACCCATAAGCAACAGTAATAGTGATTTTTGCTTTGAGGTGTGGTCATATTACTGAAATTTTAGCGAAATTTCATGAGCAAAAATGGACCATTATCGACTGTCAATAGTGTAGTGATGTATGTAACACAGCAGGACCAACTTGAACCTAATGTGTCACCTTCACTTTAAACTCCAGATTGAAATGTATTTCAAACGCAAGATTTCGCAGATCAAGAGTAAATGTAACCTTTAAAATGTGCCTTTAGACTGTCATTTGGTACATTGCCAGTGTGTCTGATGCAGCAGTGTTTTTGTCCTGCAGTTGAGCAGGACACTTTCTCTCGCTCGCTTTCCCCTGTCTGCTCAGCCAAACTGATGCTCTCTGACCGTTCTCCGTGTCATCGTCTGCCCATCGCACAATCGCCTGCCATTCTCATGACTCATCCGACCCTGATAAGACCTCAAACCACCCTGCGTGTCTGGGTTCTCTTCCCTGGCCCGGCTGTTGAAGTCACCTGCCCTCCACTCCCCTGAAGCAGTCAGACAAGGCCATCTGTGTGTGGCGGTGGAGATCATGGGACGGATGGGTGTGAGAGAAGCCTCAGTGCCTATATTTACCCTGCACCTGGGATTTGGAGTCCGCCAGCAAGTTCAGGCCAAGTGTGTCAGCTGTTCATGTCTGCGGTTTGTTGTCTTTTTTGTCTTAATTTTCCATTTGACATCATGAAATAGCATTCGCAACCCACTTTATTTCCACAATGTAGTCATGAAGTGAAACAGGATATTCGAAAAGAAGAAAAAAAAAACAATGAAAAGTAGGACTTGATTGGATCATGAAAAGTGGGCATTCCAGTTCGACATGGGCTACTCCCATCTTGGAGCACAGCCAACACTTACTTTTAAGACGTTTTGACGGCAAGTATCAAAATGGTAATACTTATTTTCCAAATGATTCACTATTATTGCAGTAAACTTTATAACATTATCATTTACTGACATTAAATTACTTTGTCAACTATTGTCAAGACATCAGAAAGCATGCAATGCCTACAACATTAGCCATGCACAACTTTTGTTTCAGTCGGACTGAATTCATTCCGATTGATGAATCCTAACATGGTGTTTACATGAACGCTAAACATGTGATAGGATTGATGTGCGCGTTTATATGTCACAAGCTTCAAACAGAAATAGATTTTTTGACATGCGCACACTGCACGAATATATAGAGTTTCCTGCTGTTTGTGCATAATAACTACTCTCCTACATTGGTTCTTTGTTTGTTTTAAACGGCAGACTTAAAATAGATCCATTTCTGGTCATAATTTGGAGACAAAATTGAAAGGAGTGAAAGGAGAATTTTAGAATGACGGGACACTCATTTATATGACACTTTATTGAAAAGGAAGAACCGCTTGTTCCGAGCGTCATACGTCATTTATGCTATTTCAACGTCATTGCACATGCGCAGTCCTTTCAGTTTTGTTTTTCAATCTGATCAAGTGTTTACTTTACATGTTCTCTCGATCGGATTAGAAAAGGAATAAACCACCCCTTTCAATCGGATCGAGCTCAATCGGATCAATTAAGGTGTTTACACGTAGGCTTTTCAGTCCGATTGAGCCGTCAATACGATTACAAACGGATTATTAGGTTGCATGTAAACGTAGCAAATGTCTAAACAGCTAATTGCCTATTGGTTAACACATTAACCAATAGCCTAAACAGCCTGTTGAAAGTTAGCATGAAATAGAAATTCATTCTTTCTACTTTCTAAATGCATCTAATTGATCTCATTGTAAATTATTCATCCATCCATTTTTTGAGCTTGTAATTTTTTAATCAAAAACTCGGTACTGGTCACTCGACAATGCTCTTATTAAAATATTTGACCAATTTTATAGTCTACCAATGATAAAACTGTGCTAGATGCGTTTTGCGACGGAGGGACAATGGTAGGGAGCCTTTGAGCTCCATTATGATGATAGACTGTGATTATGATCACAACTATATAGTGATTTTCAAGTTGAAATTGTGCATAACGCACAACAGTGACTGTAAAATATGTATTTTAGGTATGGGAGTGACATATTTTGAGTTTTGATATTTGGGATACGGTCATTGGCTAATTTTGTGCTATTTTTGATTGGCTATTAAACTAGTTCTGTTTTGCAGACCTGGCAACCCTGGTCCCACCCCCAAATCACATCATTGGTTGAGACAAAGTTTCTATGTGAAGCTATGTAGGATCTTCAAACAAACAGAGCAGTGTTTTGAGCCACAGAGCTTCTGTATTTACAAATCCACGTGCAAACGGCTTTACTGATAATTGTCTCTGCGTGTTAAACGGGGATAGGAGAAAGTCAAAAGGAATTACACACACTACCTTTAAAAAGATGGGAAAAAAAATACATAATTAGCCAGAATCAGATATTATGTATTTTGATACTTTGCCATCTAGTTTGGATAAGATGTCTTGCTGCATTACACAAGTCTTGTGTACTTCTCCACTGGATTTCTCCTCCAAGGCTGCGAAATGAGTTTTGTTCTTAATACCTTTAATCTTATTTGGACCTTGTCTCCCACACATCACGCTATATCTTTTGTCACTTTCAACACTCCCCTCCCTGTCTTTCTCCCTCAGTCTGTGTCTGTCGCCGCCTCCAGGTCTTGGCTCCTTTATTAAGAAAAGAAAATAAGAGCGAGGAAGCCTGCGAAAATTTTCTGCGCCAAATTCCCCAGCACATTGAGGGGGAGCAGTGTGTGTCGTGGTGAGAAGAGAATGACCTCCGCCGGCTGAGCTTGGATAATTAAGTGTGCGTGCATAGCAGAACCGAGTCAAAAAGTGCGAGACGGAGCAGCCGTCGCAATATGTTCTCACTTTATTAACATTTCTGAGTAAAATGTAAAACAGACAAGGGCTAGACGATGTACTACATATAGCTGGTGTGATGGTCTTTTTTTAAAGTTGAAAACTATTAAGCTAATTTTGTCAGACTCTGAAACGCCTTTAACTTTAGATTTAAAGTGTATGTAATTAGACGGGAGCGTTTAAATAGGTCAGTCCATCGCAATGGCTCAAAACCTATGAAAACAAGCCCAGTTTAACCTTGCAAGTATCAATTGTTTTTGTGGTCCCACAATTATTAGGTGTCTTTAACTATGTACTAACATTTAAATTAATAATTTGATACAATACACTTATTGTGTACGCGTATGTTTATACAATGTACTTATATTTTTTTTAAAATACCTGCATGTAATCACAGCTGTAATTAATCTCTATAATTACATCTGTAATTAAGCTACTCTGTTGACCCTTCCCTTACCCCTTAACCCACCCGTAAACCTACCCAAACCTGTCCCTAACTTTACCCATATCCCAGTGTTTTACAATACAAAATCAACACAATAACTACATTGTACTAATTTTTTTAAGTACATAGTAGTTAAGGACACCTAATATAAAGTGTGACCAATCTCCCCCATCCTGTTTGTTTAGTATCACCGTATTCCCCGGCATTTAGCCCACGGTAAACTCCCCCAACCTATCTGAATCTCCCTACGCAAACCTGCGTGCTGTGGGCTCACAGAATGACGGGAATCGATTTGGAAGCTGTCCACACTCAAAACGCCTCTGCCATGAAACACCAACACAATTCCTTCTTCATGAAGAATACGTGTATGTGTGTGTGTGTGTGTGTGTGTGTGTGAGAGAGAGAGGGAGAGCAAGCACAGGCATCAGTAGTTTCAGTCTCTGTTGCTAGGCAAAATCATGAGCAAATTAAATCAAATCATATTGACACAAAAACAGTGGCAGCATACATTTCTTTGATTAGGATCAAATGAACTTTAACAGATATTAAATGAAAATCGACTTGACTGAACAATGCCAGAGACGTGCATCTAACAATTTACATGATACTTGGATTGTGATTTGGTAGTATTTGTATAAAAAGATTTACTAAGCTTGTCTCCATCAAATATTTTAAAGCAATAAAATATTGTCATTCTGAATTTTAGTTAAACTTATGTTAAAGAATAGTTTACAAAAAAAATTATTCTGATACTTACTCATCCTTATGTCCTTCAAACCTAAATTTCCTTTATGCATGGAACACAAGAGAAGATGTTTGGAAGATTGTTCAAGCTGCTCTTTTCCATGCAACAAAAGTTCCCTAAAATTAATCTTTTTTAAAAATATGGCAAACTGAAGCTTTTCTATAGGTGATGTGGGTTAATGCCATGTTTGAATTGAGTGAAAAAATTAATACAGCACACAAGTAATGTGAACTACTTTTCAAGAGCAGGTCTGACATTTTGCAGAATTTCTTTCTGAGCTCCAGAGAAGTCATACAGGTTTAGAACGACATGAAGGTGAGAAAATTATGACAGAATGTCAATATATTTATGTTTATGTCAATATGTTTATATCTGAATATGTTTATTCTGAACACCTATTTATGTCTTTATATTTGTTATTTTATTCTAAAATTTGATTATGTGTCTTGTTATATTTATATGTGTATACTGGAAGCTTCAATACCAAGGTAAATTTTGTGAGTGATTTGTGAGTGAAATTTTGTCACACTTGACAATAAAGCTTTTTCTGATTCAGATTTTAGTGCAAACTTTGTTTGTGTTAAATTTTAAACCAGCTTTGTAATGTTTGTTTGGTTTTGCTAGTTTAAACGTTTCATTCTGTTGTGACTACTTTGACTGACAGGTTGCTCAAGACCGTGGGCCGGCGCTCTTCCCCCTCAGCTGGAGAGCCCATCACATGCTTTTGAACAAAATGTTCTGGTTTTTCATTTCTCTCCATGATGAATAAAGAGCAGAACAGTGTGACCCCGGCTCAGCTTGGGGGCCATCCAGTTGTTAAAACAATATCCTCTACCTCAGGTCTCTCAGGAATTTTTGGATGTATGGGTCCAAATTCCACTCCAAGTTCAAATTCCACATCTGATATTAAAAACTGGATCCTGGAGAATTTTCAGTGTCAGCACTTGGCTGGCCCCGGACAAAGACAGAAGTTTCATTTTCTGAAAACATTCTCTTTTTTGATTTTTGTGAAACATAACCTCCTAACATGATAGTGACTCCTTGCAGTTTAAAAAGATGCGATGTGCAATTTCGGAGAGGCTAACAATAGCAAGCTAGCTTTGAAAGCATAAGATCCTACCCTCCCTTCAGAGCGCTCTCTAAAGTCACGTCTCCTCCAAAACACATGAACGCGCACAGCATAAGTCAGCAAAGCATTACAAAAGATACCGTTAAATTACCTCATGTCTCAAAGCACATAACATTACAATAATAACGAACGTAAACAACTTACAGAGCTCTTACTTGTACCACCTGACTGCTACAGATTCATTTCGGCATTGATAGAGTTGACATAGAAACGCAAAAAGGACGTGAACAGCTCCGAGTAGAACGTCATGAGTTGCCATCTTGTAATTACGGTTACGTAGCATAAGCTTTTCTTTTGGTTCAGGAGGAACTGTAAAAGGTGGCTGCTGTTTGTTTGTGGCGCTCAGTGATTGTCTGTCTAAAAACTCTGCATAGCCTCATGAAACGTGCTGATGACGCAATGATTGGATGAAAAATGTTTTGGTCCTGTGACTTCCACAGAAGACATACAGTATGCACATGTGTTAATATTTAGACCACTTCTATTATTGATTGCTATCAGAGTGTGAACAGAGTTTAAACCAGTATAACAAAAAGTGTAAAAAAAAGTCATGTATTCTCAAACAATTAAAGGTGAACTAATACATTTTTTGATACTGACACCTACATCATGCACCCATGTTTTTAAAGTGGCTCACTTCTTTCCTTGACCAAGTAAATTTGCACCTGAACCGCCAGCAATCAGTATACAATTGAGTTTTATGGAAAAGCTATTTTGTTGGTATTGCATGGAAATTCTTAATTTCAAGTGAGATTAGATGATTTTCAGTTTAAAACATGATTTGCGGAAGGTGTAACTCAATTGGACCTACTTTACACATGAATGGGAGATTTCTTATTTCTTATTGTTGTTGTAGATATAAAAACAGGAAGTTGAAGTAACTGGGAAGTAACTGACTGGTTATGTGATCGTAGCAGCAACTACAAGGACTCACCTTATATAGAATAAAAGTGATAAATGATGTGGAGTCTTAATCAGAAGCAATTGTACATCAATTTTAATATTTCATATACACTATTAATTTATTTATGTGTAAAACTTTAAGGAGAAACTTAATTTACTTAGTTCACCTATCAAGGGGTAAAGTGATTCTTACCTGTGTTATTATATGTGGCTGGGTAGTCAGCTGCCTGCATACTGCCCTTGCAGTAATGCTTTTATCTGCAGCTTTAACCAGTCCAGTAGAAAGAGTGTTGCTGTGTGACCTCCATTTTGGATCCTCTGGTTCAGCTCATGTATGGCAGTTGTTCTTTAAAGTCCTCCTGGCCAGAGGAAGTGCTGGATTTGCTAAATGACCAGTTACAAAACTCACTATGGTGAAAATGCTTGCTAAACAAGGGACCCTATCCTCCAAGCCATGGATATGCAGCCATGGCCAACTGTGCAAAGTTTCACTCTAAAGCTTGGAAGTGTTCAACGTGTCTGCTAAAACTGTCTTTCTTTCCACTTTTCAGGCTTGGCATGTGAGTGACACAGATGCCCATAGGCACCGTCCTATCCAATGTGCCATGGGTTTCATCCTTCCTCAGGAGTGCTGGAGTTTCTTCTTAGGAGAAACTGTAGAGAAAAAAGAAAGAGAGAAAACTGGTTAACATGATTATATTTGAACAAGTGATTCCTGTTCCCCTTGGCTGGTTGATTTCGGAAGAGAGCCATATGGAAGACTACACTGGAGAAACAACCTTCTTTATTTGTTCAGATGCAAAAACACAGCAGGGTGGCACTTTGAAGTCTGGAGATAAATATAACTGGGGGTGGCGTGCACACCTCTGAAAGTAAAATCATCTCCACTTCAAACACTACAGGGAGAAGAGAAGCCCGCTCAACAAGAAAAGGCAAATGAAACATTGTTAGCAAAAAGTACAAATGCGTAGAAAAAAATATAAAGGATATGTGTAGGGCAGCTATGGACACAGCAGTCTGGTTTTGACTGCTCTTATCTATCAAAGCACCATGTAACAGTCAAGTCATTAGGAACCGGAGACTCTATAGCCATCTATGATAGAGGTCTGCATGGGCGTTATATTGACCCTAAAGTCTAGGAATGTGCATATTTTCAAAATCGGATGCCTTAACGACTAGTTGACTAATCATTCTTAAGAAAGCTCTGTATAATTAGGCTGTTTTTAAGTTCACTCCACCCTGACTGTACATGGTTTTAAATGGGTGCTTATATAAGGCACATTCTTACATTCAAAAACAGCTGGATGGAGGGCAGCAGAATGTAAGTGAAGTTGTGGAAGACTGGAAGAATATAAGAGGAAGATTTTAAAAGAGGAATTCTTTTTAACACGAACTCTCATGGATGCACAAAAAAACAGCACACGAAGCAATGCAATGGACAAATACATTATTCTGAATGCATAGGATTGTAACAATAATAAAAGTAATGTGAAAGGGCTTAAACCAGCCCGTAAACAAGCCCCTGTGACCTGACCGACCAAATCAGTGCTGTAAAATGTTAACACCATATTCCAATAGTCCAACTTTGAATGATTTTATCTTGAGACGTCTGCAGCACTAAGTCCAAATGTTTTCAAACAGAAGAACTATGTGAACACTCACTAAGAAACATGTCTGCTCGCTGTCTAGTCTGACTATGACCCTGAGTCTGCAAAATGACACAAAGCTCAGGGTTCAGACAACCAGCTAGTCAATTTTGAAAATATTTAGGTTTTCACATAGCAAGACCTGATCAGGAGACAGACTACTAATATGTGGATGCAGATTGGCACAGACAGTGTGTTTAACTCAAGGATGAGAATGTCTAATTTGAAAAACAGTGGATTTGATTTATAGCGATAAGGATGTGGAGGCAGTTAGGAAGGAGCGTGAGTGAAGTTTTCTTTTTGTCCCCAAGACAGAGTTTGTTCATTGTTTGACTGACAGCTCCGATATCAGCCAGCACACACAAGCCAAGACTCTCTCTCGCTCCTCTCCTCCTTGAGGACAGTTCCTCCTTGTGTCAGCATTCTATGCGACGAATATCTCTCTCTGGAGATCGGCCAGAGCGCCGCGGCGCACTGTGACGAACAGAAAATGGAAGATAGGGCCTCAGTGCAACAACTGCAGCAGATATAGAGTAATGTGAAGGACTGATCTGCATCATTTCTGTACTCATTTCTGTACTGTTTTGAGTGTTCCTGATACTTTCTGAAACTTCTTAAACTTTTTGAGAAGCTGACACCATCCAGGAATCATTGTACAGAAACCCCAGGTGTGTCTCTTTGCAGCACACAATTCATTCATATCAGTACATCTGACCATAGATCTGTTCAACAGGCCACATCTTGTTCCTCGAAACTAGGCCAAAAAAGCACATCTGAAGCTGAGGCTATCCAGGAGATATATAAATGCTTTCTGGTCATGACTGAATGATATACAAAAGGTTCTATGAGACAGGAATCTTGAGGCTTGGCTTTGACATACTATACTGACTAATCCTTGAATTCGCCCATCAATGGCTGCCCATACATTTCCATTATGACACAGCCACATGGCAGCACTCTCCTTTGAGACGAGAAACGCCATAGGGCATGTTGCTCTTCTGACATTGATTAACGATCTAACAACTTCCCACCATGCCAGATAAAGGCAGTTTGGCTGAGGGGCAAACGAAAGCACACACACAAACTGTACAGTGAAGGTGAAACCTTCACCCACACACTATTGTCGTTCCACATACAGCCATGGTGTGGAGACCAAACGCAAATTTGTGAAAACATTTCAGTGCTATTTCAACTGATCATGTGACATATAAAACTTGTACTTTGAGTAATGACTTTAAAGAATTCTAGACCTGGACAAGCAGAAACCCTCTGTTTGGAGAGATGGATGATGGAGTGTTTGAAGGTTGTAGGGGACCAGGTTATTTGCGCCACTGGGATGATGTAGCCTAGTATTAAAAGAGCTTGGTTTGTAACAAAAACATTGTACGTTAAAACTCCCTAAGAGTTGAATCATGAACTACCACATTTGTACAATCCCTTCCCAAGTTGCTACAGGTGTATTTTTAAATCACCTTGGATAGAAGAATAATCTAAATGACAAAATAGTAAATTAGACATTAGCATTGCAGGTCAGATACTTTAATGTAATTCTTGCAGTTAATGAGAGCTGAAGTACAGACCCGAGCAGAGGCTTGACATAAGAGAATTTAAGGAGGTTAAACACAGGTAAAGTTCCAGTTTTCTGGGGGGCTTTTGAAAGACGCAAGTAGGTCAGCAAGAAGTGAGTTGTATTAGCCTAGCCATGAAATAACTACTGCCTGAATGAGCAGCTTAAAAGCTTGAGCCAAGAAAAGGCAGAATTGCAGACCACATATCATTGCAAATGGCCAGTTTCCGTAAAGTGGTCAGCAAAGTCTAGGGTGACTGCTACTGTTTTAGGGAACTGGTAGATATGACTGTATGACCTTTAACTGAGATGTATTAAGGGAAGTTCTAGGCTCAGAAGAAGAGCAGATCAGGCTTGAGAATCGAGATTATTATCAAATTGAGAGAGTCTTCATCCAGTTTGATATGTTAGAAAGGCATGACGAGATCCACTCAAAAGATCATAGGTGGAGAGGCAGAGAGGAGGAAATGAGATGTGCTGAGATAAGCAAAATACTTTAAGAGAAGCAATGAATGCATTACAGTTTTGAGTGCAAATGGAGAAAAGTATGGGCCAAGTACCGAACCCTGTGGTACCCCAATGCTGAGGAGACAAACAAGACAGCGTAAAAGACGGGCCAACTTTTTACCAATGGCCGCTTGCACCTGCACACCCTTTAACAACAAATTACAGAAGTGCTCCTAGACCTTCACCAAAACCCCACGTCACTCTCATTGCAATTGTATGTTATTACATAGACACCTTATGAGCACTTCACTAGCAGCCTTCTGCACACACCTCAGAAGGTAGCTGATGAAGAAGATAAACTGAGAGCAGGGAGTCAACCTAACTTTGTCTACCAAATTAAACTCTGGTTTCACTCTCTTCAGACTAGAGGTGGGCGATATATTGTTTAGACGATAATATCCAAATTGTTGTCTGGACGATATGCAAAATTGGGATATCGAATATTTCATAATTTGTACAATCCGACCCCCCAAACATGAAAACAGCTAAAAGAAGTTAAAGAGAAAACAAGTAACGCACACTATAACCTTCTAAACAATTATATGTAGCGATTTTTAATACTGTAGGGAAGTACTATTCCCGGAAGCACCCTCCGAGTGGCCCAGCCCATGGTCCCATGTCGTCAAAAACGCACATTCATAAGTAAATTCGAAATAGTGCGCGCAGAAGCACATGCGCAAAACCGTTTTGTAAAATGATTTAAGAATCAGCAATCAGTAGCAATCAGAGGAGGACGCGCTGAAAACTGTAATGCTGTTCTCTTCCTTCATAACTCGTACTGAGAAGGTTTGAGCTGCAGAGGAATTTGTGACAGTTTCACCTGTTCAACCACATCAAAGTTTCGTAATTAGTAAGTCCGTGCTTTTTCTCTTTTTTTTTTTCTTATGTGCTGAAGGGCCGCTGTGCCTTGGTGAAACGGTGTTTGTACGTGAAGAGCTCTTTTCCAAAACGCCATAAACCTAAAAAGCTGCCTCAAAGAACCAGCAAAAGTAATGATTGAATATGTAAAATATTGCAATAAGATATTTTAATTGTTTATTAATTTCTGTGTCGGCTGCAAAGATGAAGTCGACGATAGGCTATTGACTCGCGATCTTCGCAGTAGGCTAGTGAACGCACCGGAGAAATGCACATTTATTATAGTTTTATTTTGTTTTGGATGGTTTTGTTTAGAACCAGCTTTCTGTAAATATATTTCACATTTTTTAGGCCTGTGAGGCGAGTAGGCTACGGTTCGGTTCATGATGATATAATCTCCAGTTCAAGCACTTTTGTTGTGCTAGCCTATACTTTTTATGTATGAAATCCAGGAAATTGGTTAATGAAAAAATTATTAAAATTAAGATACAATTAATACAAAACGAAATTCGTTTTAAAGAAAGGCTTTGTGCTTTCTGTTTTGAGGTCTCTGTGAAAGTTTGGAAGTCTTTTAGTGCCGCTTTCAGAGCGCTTGCGTCCACAATGGAGAACTGTCACGTGTCACGTGTTTTTTCCTCATAAATGCAAACACGAAAAATAAAAGACAAAAGACTTTTTTTTAAAGACAAACCATAAATTTTTGGGAAAAATTATGGATTTATAGCGTTTTGGGGAAAAATGGATGGATTTATAGCGTTTTGAAAATATTTTTTTTTACTCTGAATTTATCATCAACAATATTGTTGTTTGATTTAATAATCACTGTTGCAAGAGGTGCCTAGTTCCGTTTTTTTTTTTTTTTTTTTTGTAAGTGGAAAAAGTAGGGGCTACCTCAGATTCTGTTTAGTTAGCTCCTTTATTGTTTTTTTTTTCTTTCTCCTACAATAATAGGTCAAATGCAGCAAGTCAAAATACCAACTGGACCTTCTTTGCCAGTTTGCACAAGTTTCTTTGAAGGATGGCAAAAATATCTTCTGAATATCGATATCAAGATATTGGAAAAAAATATCGAGATATTCATTTTGGTCAATATCTCCCACCCCTACTTCAGACTCAAGACAAAACAGAGGAGTTCCCTCTATCCACTACTGCAAGGCTAGTGTGCTGTTGATAGTACCCTTCACTGTCAATAGGTAGTAAGGAATTTGCCAGAATTTACAGAGAATTAGTTTCCTACAAATTATCTTTTAGTTTCAGTTTCACTATGTCCCCCCCCCCCCATGACCCAAGCCTATTGAGAATCCCTAACCCTAATTCCTGACCCTAATCTTAATCTTAGATTTGCCTCTGGCCACACTTAGGATAACCTCCTCACTCACGCTCCCAACATTTTATGTAACCAGCTGTCTTATGTAACCGTGCATACTTAACAGCCAGTGTGCGAAGTACACAATGACTTCCATATATATATTTTTTTTTTAAAAGCTAAATTTCAGGATACAATCTATTGAGGTTTCACAAGTCTCAAACAAACCAAGTTGCCTTTTGGGCAATCTTGAAGACTTTTAAAATAAAACACTTTTTGTGTTTGCTTGTCATATATACATAATCTAGAGAGTCAAGGACCAACAATCTGCAACTGCAATGGGGGGCTCCATCTCGTGTCCCCAGGACTACCAAGACTCAATTTTTAAAGAGGGGGATCCCTTATTTGGCACCAGGTGAATATTCACCTTCTGAATAAATCGTAACCTAACTTTTGTGGTTACAGAAACACACTCTTAAAATATTTCCTTGTGTAATATAAAGTATGTAAATGTTTAGAATTTTGTTTACACCACCTTTGTAGAGTTCAAGCATTAAGTAGGGTCTGTCAAACCACCCCAATTCGTGCCCAGATGAAAATGTTTTAAGTAACTGTTATTAGAATCAAAAAGAATATAGACCGCTAAGCACTCATGCTGTTCAGCCATTATTTGGCATAGTTCCTGCTTCTGGTGTAGGAGTGCCCACGTAATAACCCAGCAAGAATATTTGATGAATCTTTTATCTTACGTAAGGTCCCAAAACCCATCATCGTCTCCCTATCTGCTCTCCAATGAAGGATTTCCTTCTTAGTCTCTGTTGTTCCTTATTATAAGGAGCTGTGAATCAGCCCGGATGTGCCAAGCTTAGATTTCATCCTCTCAGGCATATTCTGCCACCTAAACAGTGCTCAAACACACATTGATACGCATACACAAACCTGCAGATAACCTGCAGTACCCCATTTATAGAACATCCACCTACTCTCAAACTATCATTTTTAACATTTTTTTTTTACCACTTGTCTATTCCGAACTGGACAGACACTCATACACACCTGTTGTCCTCCGCAACCACTGATTCATTACAGTCCTGCCATGCACCCAAGTGTGACACAAGCCTTTTGCCTTCTCCATTAGATGAGTCACAGCTCAATTAAACCTCCCCTGGCAGACACACACACTTTTACCAGACTGAGCGCTCAGGGGGGTGGCATTGGCTGTAGCAGACCTGGCCTCAGGCAAACATCTCTTTCAGACTTTTAATTATGGCCATAAAGTCAGGCCCACTTTGAGCCTTGTGCGGGACTGTTTTCTTAATCTCGCTCCAGCCCCCTCCTGCTGAATTTCTGACCATTACCACACGCTCCGGCAATGTTTGTATCCACTCCCACCCGCACCTGCAAACATTGTTATAGCTTGTCGAAATTGTGAAAAAAATTGCACAAATATTAGGGCTATGCTAAATGATAAAATATTGTGATCAATTAAACTGACAAGATAAAGTAATGCTAGCACATTTGGCCAGCTTTTTATTAAAACAAAACCACAACTAGTGGAGCATAAAAACATATTTAAAAGTATGCGTAACAACACACACCTAACCATAACATTTAAATTATGTTAACCTAACAAGGCACAATATTTAATTGAATTACTTATAAAATAAATAAATATCAAATTAAATATAAAATAAATAATACTAAAAACATTAAATGTACTTAAGGATTGAATTAAATAATGAATCACTTGGCCTAGCCTGCTATGGAGGAAGAGAATGTTACTGATCGAATGCGATGAACTTCATGTGTTGACTGTTACGCGGCAAATTGCGGGACCTGCTCTGTATTTTTTGACCGCCCACTCCCACCCGCAGCAAAGGTAAAACTGCCCGCTCCCGTGAGATTTCCATTGGGATCCAAATCTCAATGCAGCCATCAACTTTGCAGCTTATCCCTAACCAGGCATTATGTGACAAAGCGACAAGCAGTAAATGTAAATCAGTTTCTATTCTAATCAGACACGACTGCAACAAGCAACTTTATCGGTTGCTCAAGGCCCCAGTATACTTACAGCAAAGTTTTGGGGGTTTTTTTGGTTCTTCGCAGTAAATGTAAATCAGTAATGTAAATCAGTAAATGTAAATCAGTTTCAATTCTAATCAGACACGACTGCAACAAGCAACTTTATCGGTTGCTCAAGGCCCCAGTATACTTGGTTCTTCGCTTAAGGGTAAAATAACATTTGAAATACCTCAACAGCGGTACACTGTTAGCAAACATCTTACTGCTGAGAGTGCCGTTTAATTGAATATGTAAAATGCAAAGTAAACGCACAAAAAAAACGACAGTGGTGAGAAAACAGCATCTGATCATAGAGATGTGGATATGTTTGCATAAACTCTGCTATTTGGCACTCCAGTCAAGTCACATTTATTTAACATTTTATACAAAAGATTGCTTTTAAAACGAGCAGTTTACAGTATTAAACAAAAGACAGTGCCAGCGTTGCTTTCAATGAGAAATACAACCTCAATTTCTACTATAAAGCAGCTCTCCAGTGTGTTTTTACTCGTGTCAGACCTCAACAAACTGAATAAAAGGGATGAACTGGAGAAGATTTCTACGTCAAAGGCGGCGGAGCCACAGAGCACACCTACCTATTACTGACTAGTTTGAAGTCGTTTATGGCCAGAAAGTTTGCTTTTCTAAGCAATTTTAAACTCCGAAAACAAAATATTTTTGGCCTGATTCTCTACACTAGTCAGTGATTTCATTTTGCTTGAAGTATATCAAAGCCTTTAGTTTCTAATTCTGTGGTGTCACACTGGGTAGCCCCACCACAATGAAATATAATTCATCCAAAAACACTCATTGTAGCAGCCCAGTACCATGTAAACATTTTATTTTTAATAACCTGAGCCCTCTGACCCCAGGAATTTATTTTGCCGGCCATTCAGAAAGCATCTTAATTATATGGCCAATATACATTAGTTTGGGGTGCCCAATCCTGCTCCTACCGATCGACTGTCCTGCACAGTTCATCTCCAACTCTAATCAAACACACCTGAGGCAACCAATTAAGGTCTTCAGGATCACTTGAAAATTAAAGTCAGGTGTGTTTGATTAGGGTTGGAGATGAACTGTGCAGGACAGTCGATCAGCAGGAGCAGGATTGGGCACCCCTGAATTAGATGATATTCCATGGGAATGTGTTGTGAAACATAAAACATGGAAAAGATTGACAGGTCTAGAAATGTTGTGTACTGTCTGTATTTGCGTCTCACATTTGGAATTTGTGTATCATTGTATTGTGCAGAGGTCTCATTATTGTCTGGGTGTGTGTGTGCACAGGGGTTCAGGGCTGAATGGTGCCAGTCTAAGAGTGTCTCTGTGGTGCCTGCCTCATCTGCCAGCCTCAAGATTGATTTATCAAGACATAGAGAACGAGGCAACACCCCCCTCACACCATCTTTCTGTCTCAAACACAAAGTCCCCAAAACAACCCCAGCACCCCACCCCCATCACAATCACATTTTCCCCTCAGACAAGTGCTTTGCAGCCAGAGCTAGACACCGTCTCACACACTCATGCAGGGTGTGGGCTGATGGGGTGGGGGATGGCTGGCACAGAGGGGAATCATAACACTTGATGGTAGCAGAGCATGTCGGATGTAAACAGCATCATTTTCTCTTTTATTTCATTTACGACAGAATAAAATATGGAAATAAAAAATGTGGGTGGATGTGTCTCCCCCTCCCTGCACAAAAACTTCCGTCTCTCGCCCGCATCATTATCCGTCTGCGTCGTTTTCAATCGGCTGGCGAGACTGAAAGCTCACGGGGAAAAGAAAAGCCAGCAGAACGTTTAATCTCTACCCTGTTCCTGACAAGAAAAAATAAAAATAATACAAAAAATAGGAATGAAAAAGCAGAGGAGAGAAGAGTTGCAGTCTGGGTGGAGTTATGACGGGGGCTTTTTTCTTTTACAAACAAAGTACTGTAGAGGTAATATATAGTACAGTTATGATATAGGAAAGTAACATCATGGTATTTTGATTTATACCATTGTACCAAATTATTACTGAACTGCATAGTTGGACATTATCAGCATCAGAAAATATTTTGTCAGTTTGGCTGATTAACAGGAGTGCTCTTTGAGTCTTTTTCCAAAATCTAATGACAGCCTTGTCAACAACTAATAAACATTTTCTGTTTTTAAATGTTTTTCATGAGTTTTGAGTAAATATTGCATAAAATAAGTGAAAATAACATTTCATTTCATGTGTATTATATCAGTTTATCTATATTAGCAGGGTCCAAAGTAAACATTGCCCAAGTGCCAAATGCAAGTAAAATTTGGCTTAGGTGAATAAATAAGTTGGCCATGTTGGCCGCTAATTTTATTGGGAACTGAAAAAATTTGTGATTTGAGTTGAACTGAAGAAAATAATTCTTACCCTCAGTGATGTAAGGAACAAGAACGATTCAAGGAGTACAAACTGTCTATCAAATAAAACATATGTAGAGACTGACTTTGAAAAAAAATTAACATAATTAAATTTGTTTGTTTTTTCTCCAGAACTTTTTTCCTTCCTGAAATATTCCTTTTATTAAAACACAAAAATGTACTGAGAAAGTCTTTACGATTTGTGACAAGGTGAGAGACTTCTTTTGTATGATGCTACAAGTGACTAAACAAACCAGCACAGTTCAACACAAAAATGAAAAATAATCGCAACATTGCTATTTTTCACATGAAAATAGCAAAATAATCCCAAAGGACAACAATGTTTAAAATTGATTTATATTATATTATATTATATTATATTATATTATATTATATTATATTATATTATATTATATTATAATTGAAAACAAATCTAAAACACTTTAAACTAACGTTTCATGTCAGATTAAAAAAATTTGCTGTATATTTTCTTCACCCATCATTGTCAAAACACTGATGTTGGACAAAATTACCATTAAAAACCATTTTTATTAAAAACTACTAAATACTTCAAAAAAACACCATGACATTACCATGATACATGTTAAAAAAACATGGTAATACACCATGATGGTACTCTTTTGGTACTTTTTTATTTAGTTACAGTTGTAATAGAAATTATTCAACCCCCATTGCAAATCAGGTTTATTGGCAGAATTTACAGACATTCAACTGTTTGCAATGAACAAATCAAACAATAGTAATTGAAATAGCTCAACACAACACAATAAATGTTTCAAGTGGTTTCCTCAAATTCAACTGAAAATGCAAATTCAAAATTAGTCTCATA
Source organism: Abramis brama (assembly GCF_963993115.1). Taxonomy (NCBI): domain Eukaryota; kingdom Metazoa; phylum Chordata; class Actinopteri; order Cypriniformes; family Leuciscidae; genus Abramis; species Abramis brama. The sequence goes on from NC_139974.1 coordinate 26,241,529, forward strand.
ATTATTCAACCCTTGAATAGAATCCCTCACAACAGCACAAATCTGCAAAACAGGTGTCGTCTCAAGCACACCTGATGCAACTAATCAAGGGCTTTATTAGTTGCATCAGGTGTGCTTGAGCTAGAACACATGAAATATCTGAACTGGCTAAGTTTGTTGAGTGTCACGTTTTACTGCATGTTAGAAATATGGCTAAGTCAAAAGAATGGTCCAAAAAGTTAAGAGAAGTTTTCATCGCCCTTTACAAACAAGGAACAGGATACAAAAAGATAGCCAAGGCAAGCAATGTTCCTAGAGACACCGTTGGAAGCATAGTTCGCAAGTTCAAAGTTAAAGGAACAGTGGTTACACTACCTGGAGGGCCAGAAAAAGGAAGCTATCAACGGCTACAACCGGATTTCTGAGAAGGCATGTTCAGAAAACCCTCGAGTGACTGCAAAAGACCTGCAGCAACACTTGGTGGCAACAGGCACTGAGGTTTCAGCTTGCACAGTAAGGCGCATACTAAACGCATAACAGAACTCCAAGACATACACCACTTCTGAAACAAAAGCACAAGAAAAGTCTGCTCCAATTTGAAAATCATATAAATAAGCTACAGATGTTTTGGGATTCTGTTCTGTGGAGCGATGAAACAAAACTGGAACTTTTTGGCCCTATGGATCAGCGGTATGTCTGGAGGAAGAATAATGAAGCATATGCTGAAAATAAAACTCTGTCTACAGTTAAGCATGGTGGGGCTCGGTGATGCTCTGGGGCTGCTTTGCATCCTCTGCCACTGGAAACCTGCAGTGTGTGGAGGGCAAAATGGATTCATTAAGTATCAGGAAATCCTAGCAGAAGCTGAAGCTTTGGCGTAATTTGACCTTCCAACAGGACAATGATCCAAAGCATACCTCAAATTTCACCAAGGCTTGGTTGCAGAAGAAGTCCTGAAAGATTCTACAGTGCCATCACAGTCACCTGGCTTGAACCCCATAGAAAATGTCTAGTGGGATTTGAAAAAGGTGGTTGCAGAACGCAAACCCCAAGAATATTACTGAACTGGAGGCCATTGCTCATGAAGAATGGGCTAAGATTCCTCAGAAACGCTGCCAGAATCTGGTAATACATCTCGTTTGCAGCAGGTCATAACAGCAAATGAGTGTTCTACTAAGTACTAAAGATGCTTGCCGTGAAAGGGTTGAATAATTTTGAGACTGCAGAAGTCATTAAAAGTTGCATTTTCAGTTGAATTTGGGGAAACCACAACCTTTGTTGTGTTAAGCTATTTCAGTTATGTTTGTTTGATTTGTTCATTGCAAACAGCTGAAAGTCTGTAAATTGCCAATAAACCAGATTTGCAATGGGGGTCTAAATCTCTCCCATATTGCAATAAAGAAAATAGACGCAATGAGTTGAAAGGTTGCTTATTATGACTCCAGAGAACTTTAAGCTCAAGACAATGAGAGTCAGATCAGTATATAAGGAGATGAATCACATATCAGATAAATGCTAATGCAGCCGTGTCAGCTTGATCCCTCATTTAAAGATTGTATCAGAATGTACTTGTTTCTAAAGGACAGGTTTAAAAAAAAAAAGAAACTGCGTCTGGTTCAGCCAGACAACACGATCTTATATATCTGCAGCAGAAACTTTCACAGATCATTGGTTGACGTTATTGGCTGGAGAAGTGCAGACCTGGGGTTCATTTCGTCCTTTCTAATTGACCTTCTATTCTTGCTGATGGGGTTATTTTATCCGTTTCTGTCTTAAAGGAATAGTCCCTCCAAATATAACAATTCTGTTTACAAGCCCTATTTATTTATTTATTTATTTATCCATTAATATATTTATTTATTTATTTTATGTGGAAACAAGGAGACGTTTTGTGGTTGTTTGATTATTGTTGTAGTTTTTCTCCCCCTTTTTGGAGTTTAACAGCCCAAATATATCTTCATTGTATGGAAAATAACAATTTTGTGTACCATTAAAAAAAAGAACGTAATTCAGGTTTGGAATGACATGGAGGTGAGTAAATGATGACAGAATATTCATGTTTGGGTGAACTACCACTTAAATCCATCTCAGAGATAAATTCAAAACAATAGCAGGTGAGATGTACTAAAATAATAGTCTAGACAGAAAATGACAGAATGCGTGTTTGTCTGGTGCATGAAGACATGAGGTGTCTGTGACCATCCTATGGCCCCCTCAGGTGTCAGCTGAGAGCCTGTCTTTAGGGGCAGCGAGAAGACAAGAGAGAGCAAGAGAGAGTGCATGGAAAGGGCACAAGCACATTATCGTCTCGTTTGGTACCGAGGGTGCCAGACTATAATGAATAAAGGAGGCGATATTAAAAAAAGAAAGAAAAAGAGGTGTGAGGATGCCAAGCCCTTGGAGAGACACAAAGGGACACGATAAACCCTGATAAAGTCAAAGAATGTTGGGAATGGAATACTAGTATGTGCTTTCTTCATACTGCACTCTATATACTGTGTGCTACCTACTATTTTAAAACAGTGTGTGAAACAATGCAGTATGCAGCAATAAACTTTTCAAGAATTTAAAGTTTAAAGGGTTAGTTCACCCAAAAATGAAAATTATGTTAGTAATTACTCACCCTCATGTTGTTCCAACCCCGTAAGACCTTCGTTCATCTTCGGAACACAAATTAAGATATTTTTGATTAAATCTGAGAGCTGGATCACTCCTCCATAGGCTTCTAAGACATTATAACTTGCTGGCCCAGAAAATGCATTAAAGACATTGTTAATATAGTCCAAGTGACTACAGTGGCTCAATCTTAAGTTTATAAAGCGACAACAATACTTTTTGTGCGCAAAAAAAACTAAAATAACGACTTTATTCCACTTTTCATTTCCTTCTCTCTGGGCCTCGAGTTATTTCACGTAGTGTTTTAGCGCAGCTCGTCTGTGTTGCACGTCACACACATGACCAGCGTCGGCCAATAGTGAGCCTACGTGTGACGTACAACACAGATGCGCTGCGCAGTTATACTACGTGAAAAAACTCAAGGCCCAGAGAGAAGGAAATGAAAAGTGGAATAAAGTCGTTATTTTTGGGGGGTTTTGCGCACAAAAAGTATTCTCGTCGCTTTATAAACTTAAGATTGAGCCACTGTAGTCACTTGGACTATATTAACGATGTCTTTAATACATTTTCTGGGCCAGCAAGTTATAATGTCTTAGAAGCCTATGGAGGAGTGATCCAGCTCTCAGATTTAATCAAAAATATCTTAATTTGTGTTCCGAAGATGAACGAATGTCTTATGGGGTTGGAACAACATGAGGGTGAGTAATTACTGACAGAATTTTCATTTTTGGGTGAACTAACCCTTTAATAGAAAATTTGTATGTCTTAAAGAGTTAGTTCACCCAAAAATGAAAATTCTGTCAGTAATTACTCACCCTCATGTTGTTCCAACCCCGTAAGACCTTCTTTTTTTTAATGGTACACAAAATTGTTATTTTCCATACAATGAAGATATATTTGGGCTGTTAAACTCCAAAAAGGGGGAGAAAAACTACAACAATAATCAAACAACCACAAAACGTCTCCTTGTTTCCACATAAAATAAATAAATAAATATATTAATGGATAAATAAATAAATAAATAAATAGGGCTTGTAAACAGAATTTTTGATGAAATCTGAGAGTTGTCTCACTCCTCCATAGGCTTTCTATGTGATTGAAACTTTTATTAGTTATTAAAAAGTTATTAAATAGACCTATAATATAGTCCAAGTGACTACAGTGGCTCAATCTTAAGTATATCAAGCGACGAGAATACTATTTGTGCGCAATAAAAATAAAAATAACGACTTTATTCCACTATTCATTTCCTTCTCTCTGGGCCTCATAGTGTTTTTGCGCAGCGCATCTGTGCCATGCATCACACACATGACCAGCGTCAGCCAATAGTGAGCCTACGTGGTGACGTGAAACACAGACGCGCTGCGCAAAAACACTACGTGAACCAGCTCGAGACCCAGAGAGAAGGAAATGAATAGTGGAATAAAGTCGTTATTTTTTTTATTTTTTTGTGCACAAAAAGTGTTCTCGTCGCTTGATATACTTAAGATTGAGCCACTGTGGTCACTTGGACTATATTAACGATCTCTTTAATAACTTTTCTGGGCCAGCAAGTTTCAGTCACATAGAAGCCTATGGAGGAGTGAGATACTCTCAAATCTAAGATTTCATCAAAAATATCTTAATTTGTGTTCCGAAGATGAACGAAGGTCTTACGGGGTTGGAACAACATGAGGGCGAGTAATTACTGACAGAATTTTAATTTTTGGGTGAACTAACCCTTTAACTCATGGCAGTTCTATCAAATAATGGATCAAAAAGAAAACAAATATGATATTGCTTTTGGTTCATTGGTCACACTGGAAATAGAAGATTGAGCGCATTGTCCAGTATCCAGTGCACCCTAGATGTATACTACAGTATTTTGCCAAATGTACTCTAGAAGGTTATCCGGTTTTCTATACTATGCACACAATACATGCTGCATACTCCAAAACTAGTTTGAGTAATATGTTCAACTATGTTCAGAATACTAGCATATTGCTTACTGTATTATACTATACTCTGTTATTACTCTAATATTCAAAACTAGCATGTGAAATAGTATGCAATATCCAATGATACTGTATGTTTCAAACGTGCTACTTGCTGCCACATCTCTATAGTTAATACTTAATTTTACATTTTTAAAGAAATTGTGTCAAAAATATTTATCGTTTGACAGCCTTCAGATTCATTCTTCAAACTGGAATAGAAGGTCACATTGTGCTTTGTCGAAGATTGCATTGTAGGATACAGTATTCCAGTGTGTTTCGGTTGAATAGCGAACATTTTGACAAATGTAGCAGCATGTAACCCAGGTATTTAGTCCATACTGAATTTAAATAAATAAAAATAACAAAATGTGCATACTGTGCTCAATACATATAGCAAATGTAAGTATTTAAGGTCATATTAAAAAAATAAAATACTTATTTTACAAATTTACAAGAAATGTGTAAAAAAAAAAGTCCAACGTTTAACAATCCAATTAATACATTACTCATTTTGACAAATGTATAATTCAGGTAATCTATGCATACTACAAACTTAAAATGTGCATACTGCGCACAATAAACATACTGCACATGTATAGTGTGTAATTATTGAAGGTCATAATAAAAATAAATAACCATTACTAAATAAATAAATAATTTAATAAATTAATAAATATTACTTCCAATTTATTCATCAAACTGAAATTGAAGGTCATATTGTGCATTGTGGAAAAGTGCATTGTGGGATACAGTATCCCACGTGGTGTGCTTCACCTGAATACTCAACATTCTGATAAATATAGCATGTATTCTGTGCATACTGAAAAAAATGTATACTACGCACAGTATACATACTGCAAATATAACGTTCTGAATATACCAAAGGTATACAGGATATATGGGCATGTTACATGCATGCCAAGTCATGGCAAGTCACAGCTGGTCATAAGGTATTACACATAAATATTCACAATGTATTACACATAAATATTCACATATTTAAATGATCATACTTAATCTATATTTAAAGGTACAGTAATATCCTTTGGGAGTGTACAGTGCATGTGATGCATATTGTCACCAGAATAGTGCACGCATGCCACTCGACTTTCACAGGTTGCACTAAAGAGAAGAAAATAAAGAGACGGAAGAACAACAACAAAATACCAAAGACTGCAACAACAACAACAGACGCCAACATTGACAAGCGCTTGTGAGAGGGGGTTATGAGATAGTCAGAACTTTTCTTTAAAAGAGTACAAAGACATTTTATCGGTCATAACTTCTTGAGAAAGATAGCGAGGACTTTGGAGAAATATGAACATTTCTAGAGTGCAAGCGTCGGCTGCCTGCATTCGTGCACGCATACAAATGGAGGATACTTTGAAAGGCTACGTGTTCGACTGTACACATACGCTAGAGTAAAAAACACGAAGTACACTTTGGGCTTTAGTACCACAGCACTCCATAGGGGACTGGGGAAAAACACCCTGGCAGGTCCCTACGGTGTGTGCGCGTTCATGGAGGTGTGGACAGCAAAAAGGCCCTGACATTAATGCCGGAGTGGAGGTGTTGGGGTCCAAACACTCTGTTGGTAGCACTCTCTCTCTCAGCAATGCTGGAAGTGTCAGCTTCCACCCAATCAATGGTTCTTACGGTAGCACTAACAGCGTCTAGACGACAGGGTCATTGACTGCTCTTCAGAACTGTGTGTGTGGGTGTGTGTGTGTGTGTGTGTGTGTGTGTTTGTCTCAGTACAGAGGTCGCACACAGGGCACGCGCTCTCTAGCAGGACAGACAAGGCATTACATTGACCGTGCATGTGGGGGGAGATTGCTATCTTGTCTCCACATACCTCGACACACACACAATCTGTTGGCAGACTAAACATTTGACTTCAAAGGCCATGTGGTGAATTAAAGCATGTCTGTTCTGTCTGCGCGTCTTCTGATGTATGAGTACACTAGAAAAACGAAACTAAATTCTAAACGTGTGTCCTAAAAGGCCCAAGTTTAGACACAAAGATGGGTGGGCCTGACATTACAAAGTCACATCTGACATTACTTTACAAAAGTTCACCAACACATACTTCATTGCTTGGTTCAAGCATTGTAAGAGCATTTTCAGTTCCTAAAATGCCTGTTGAACATCATACTTAACGTGCACTCTTGCGTTACTGTGATGTTACAAACCTCAGTGCTCAAGGGAGTAATAGTTAACTTCAAATGTCTGTCGTTAAACCCATTCAGGTAGCTATAAACATAAAACATTCTTGTTTCGGAAAGATTATCTAACAGACACTACTAAGCATAAATTGCATAATACACAAAAATGTCGGGTAAATAGGAGTTAAAATAAGAGTTGAGAGTATATTTATGATTTTAGGCGAATCACAACATTACAAATTCTGATTTAAAGCAAAAAAGTATTTAAAGGAATAGTTCACCCAAAAATTCACCAAAAAACATTACTTACTCACCCTCAAGTTGTTCCAAACCTGTTTATTTCACACAACACATTATTGAACACAAAAGAAGATATTTTGAAGAATGCTGGTAATCGATGATGGTAAACATTGACTTCCATAGGGAAAAAAATACTATGGAATTCAATGGGTGTCGTCAACTGTCGGTTACCAACATTCTTCAAAATATCTTCTTTTGTGTTCAAAAGAAGAAATAAACTCATAAAGGTTTGGAACAACTTGAGGGTGAGTAAATAATGACAGTTTTTTGGTGAATTTTTGGGTTAACTATCCCTTTAATACTTAATGGCTTTAATGCTAATATAAGGGAAAAAACTCATGAAGCATACAGTACATGTATATAAACACATAAATTATATATTTTATATATATTTTATATTATATATATATACATATATATATAAAAAACACACACACAGACACACGAGTAGGGTTTTTTTGACGATATCGATACAGTGTATTATCAAGTAGGCCTATACTGTAGGTGACTTCCTGAAAATAATTTTCAATACCTTTTTCAATACCACAGCAAAAACTATACTATTCTAAATAATGTTAAGACTAACTAATCTTCACTGTATTAATTAAAGTTACAAATTAATTAATAAATAAAAATTTAAATAATGCAGGCTGATGACTTCTACAAAAGTATTTATCATTGATTAACAATTAACAACCTCATATAGCATCACAGTAGGTTTGTCCTAATGGTTTATAAATAATCATTTTTAAAAAATCTATAATATTGTTATCTTCTATACAGGACAGCCTTAGAAATGTTTGACTTCCTGAGCAGTGTACTCACTAATAAACTAGGGTACAGACAGAGACACACCCTGGGTAGGCAGCCCACCAGGTAGTGAAAGAGAGCTCTAGTGAGGACTATCAAAACATGGGCTTATGACATGGATCATGACATCATAACATCCATCCATCCTTCAATAGACCTCTCTCATCACTTCATTTGTATAGGGGAAGAAAAAAAGGACAGCATGTACTGTCCTACATCCCATCAGGTCAAGCAAACGTCATACAATTTCTCTTAAAAACATAGAATACAAAACAGATTGTTTTATTTATTTATTTATTTATTTAGTCAAAAAGCCCCATCTGCTTAAACATGGTGAGTTTTGACATTTAAAACTCTGCCGTTCTTTTAGCTAAAGTGTTTTTAAGATTTGCCTGTTCTGTCTCTCCGTTCCTGAATGCATCTGATTGTATTCACAATGTTCCGGAGCATGCAGCCTCTTTCTAAAGACGCCCTGTGTTAACAGATGACGAGAGACACAAGCCACAGCTGTACGTGCAGTACAATCTAAAGAATGAGGGCTTGTACAGTGCTGTTCTGTTCCGTTCCGTTCGCAGACACACACACACACACACACACAGATCTCAACTGAAACCATGCCAACTGCAAACACAGTCTGCCACAGCACCAGCGAACATTTATAGCACAGTTTTCACACAGGAAAGGTGAGGTTTGTGTGTATGTGCGTATGTGCAAGAGAGAGAGACACGGGAGCATTAATGTGTGTTGGCATTTACGCATGGCTATTTAAAGATTTTGCAACAATTTTCACCCAAACGCCTCTATAAGAAGTCAGAACACATGGTTTAGAGGTCACCCCTCTCACTCAAATAAGGCAGAAGAAGAAAGTGTCTAATTTGCTGCAAACGTAAGATCAGCGCAAGTCTGCCTAGCAGCCTTGTGCGGTTCAAACTAACTAACGCCACCACATTGGCTCAACGTATAAGTCGGTCCTCTGAGAAGGCGCACCAGAGGGGTATGGCCTGGGTCATAGGCTTTGCCCCGGGAGGGGATTAAAAAAAACACTATGCAGGCCTGAAGCGTCTCCATCTGGACTTTCTATCAGAAATCATGTCCCACAGGCGCTAACTTGGGGCACGTCCATGCAATATGTTCCGCAAGAGCTAGCCAGATCTTAGCAGCACTGGCAGAAGACAGACAACGCTACGAAAAGACAAAGGCTTAATTTGTGGTATGAGACACAAAGATGGTCTGTACTGAGGGGTATAGCTAGAAATACTGAAAGCATGTAGAGCTATGCTGTGCTTCAAAATACAAGATACTTTTTTTTTTCCGGTGAATCATAAATTCAAATTTGACCACATTTAAACTACTTTTTTAAATTAGTCTCTTATGATTATCAATGCTGCAATTATTTGATCAAAAATACAGTAAAAACAGTATTTTTGTGAAATATTATCACAATTTAAAAGAAACCGTTTTCTATTTGAATACATTTTAAAGTGCCCGTATTATGGTTTTTCGAATATTCCCTTTCATGCAGTGTGTAATATAGGCCTAGCTGTTTGTGAATGTAAACGTTCTGCAAAGTTGTAAAGTCAAAAGTGCACGATAAATAAAGTTATTGTCTCTTAAAAGAAAGAATCGACTCTGAACCGCCTAAACGAGTCGTCTGTAATTTGAAACTCACTGTGTTACGGTTCTACGTCACTAGAAAATACATTTGAAAACGCACACTTATGTTGTACATTGTCCGCCAACGTAGCGTAGTTTTACTGATGACTGCTTCTCAAATCTTGGAGTTCAACTCGGGATTCACAAAATACTTGCTCTTGAAAGATGGGTCAGTACCCAGTTTATTTGGACCAGCTTGCTCCTCAGAATCACAACCTGAAAGTATGAATAATTATTGATGTATATATTTTCTACCGGGTGTTCAAAATACATAGTTTTGTGTTTTATATTGTGTTAGTTTCTAGCTAACTCACATTATTACTGTCTTACTTGAAATACTTCTGCTAATCAGCTGTGGGCCACTATTACCTAAAACTGTGTCTATTAATGCAGATTGTCTGTCGTTCTTACTACTTTGAGTAAAGATAAAGGATGGAGCAAGATTTGTTTTGCAAACTTTAATGTTACATCAGTCATTCACGTTAGTGCTCGGCTAACGAATTGCCTGTTATTGATAAGTTAATACAGTTCCCACATCTGCCCTGCAATAAATTAGACATTTTTGGGTGGACTAACCTTTTAATATAGGACCTACATGGTGAACGGTACTTCCAGAGCAGGGCTCCCTGGAGTGAATTTTGCAATTACTGCTGATAAGTACAAAACTCTTATTAGTATGGAAGAGATACCTTTTATCACATGTTGCTTCATCACTTCTTAATAGAACAGGGCTTCTCAACTCTGGCCCTCAAGGTCCACTCTCCTGCAGAGTTCAGCTCCAACCGCAATCAGACTCACCTGCCTGTAACATTCAAGTAATCCTGAAGACCTTGATTAGCTTGTTCTGGTGTGTTTGATTAGGGTCAGAGCCAAACTCGGCAGGAAATAGGATCCCGAGAGCCAGAGTTGAGAACCCATAGGACCATAGACTGTAAAAAAAGATGGACAGCGCGTCTCCACTTCCTTTCACTGTAGAAAAATGAAGCCAAAAAATCCAAGTAATGGTCATTGCTGATTACGTCATTCAGAGCCTGAGGTGGAGCCACGGCATCAAGGACCTGCACATACTCCCGCTCACGCAGACTCAATCACAAGCACAGTTGTCAATCATGACATTATGCCCTGTTTTTATAGCATCAAATATCTAACTAAAACCATACTTTTTGAAAAAACGATTAACATCTACATACCGTAATAAGAACTAGCCTACCTAAAATGTCAGAAACCATCTTTGGAAAAAAAGTATTTGAACACATTTGGCACACTTGGCTAGGACAAGGAAGCAGTAGCCCTGTCCCAAATGGCACCCTAAGCACTCGCGGTCTTCCTACAAGTCTGCACTTTTGTGATATAATGCCGCTTTTACTGTCAGGAAGAAGTCTGCAGCAGAGATCGCATCAGTGCGGGCTCGGCAAAAGTGTGCTTCGAGGGCGCATATCGACCGCAAAGGGGGGCGCTTGCGAGTACCCTTCTGAAACCTAAAATGACAAATGGGAGACCCTACGGTCTCATGGACTTAACAGACACACGCACACGACAGCTATTGTAATTCCACAAGTCCGAAAGTGCATATGAAGTTTGCCATTTGGGACAGGGCCGGTGTGATATACACCAAGTATTCAAAGACGATTTTGCGAGAAATCTTTTATGACCCCCGAAATTTTACTTAGACAGAAAAATCGTTTTAAAAAAGGCCTGGACGATTAATTTAATTTTCTTTTCTATTTCAATTTTGGCTTCCAATAGTTGTGAAAATAAGATAATCAAAATAAAACTATTATTGTGCAGCATTCTGTTTTGCAATGATGCTCTCAATTTGTGTTGTATTATAAATTCAGTGCACAGCTTTCCTTTACAGCTTGTCCCACCCTAAAAAAGCACAAACTTAACGTCCTGTTTACTTGTCTTCAATAGTTGTTCAAGGACTTTTTACTCACATTAGTTTGCCTAGTAATTTTTGCTGTGATATCTAAATGATGAAATTTGAAATTGAAATTTCACCAGCATCTAAAATGTTGGTATCATTAAAACCATTAAAAAAGGTTGGTTGATCAAAGGGTAGAAGAATAGTCTGACTCAGAAGTGTGTGTCGTGCACTACACTGTGAGACCTTTCCCCTTCAGGCCAACCGAGTTTGGCTGAACACAAGGCATGGCGCGAGTGCTGTCCCGAGAGCAGTTTGACCGCACGGTCGGAGAGGGACGTCACGCATTCCCCGCCTGTGTCAGGAAGCTTTCCTGCTATGCTGTAGGAATGCAGGCTTCTATCGGCTTTCTCTCCTCGAGCCAGGAAGAGAAGAGGGGGAGGGAGGCCGTGCGAGAGAGGGAGAGAGAGACGTGGGCAGGCTACAGGCGAGGAGCAGTCTGCCTCACCACTTATGGGCATGTTAGGTGGCAGCAGCACAAATGACCATACATGAGTCTGAAGCTGGTGGAAGGAGACGATCACGATGACTGTTGATGTCACAATGCAGTTTTGTGGCATCTGTTGCCAGGTTTGGCCATCAAGCAGTCAGAGTTAAAGTACAAGTCTCATGTCATTCCATGAACTGTAATCAGGATCCCTGACCCCAATCTTTGTCATAGCCATAGCCATGTCTCAGGTCAGCTGATGAATGCTGCACCACCACAGCTGGCTGAATGATGTCTGCATGGATCAGCAAAGTCATCTAGACTCATCACACCACAGCGATCAGATTACAGGCCTAGTCTGGCTCACTCGCTCACCAGACGAGACAGGGTTGGGAATGTTTTTATTCTATTTGTTTGTGTGGGGGATCGAACTAATGTACATGCAATTTTTTAGCTGCGACAATGCGATGCGGAACATCAGTGCTCCGTGCCCCAATTGTATATTATCTGTCCAAAGTACTGAAGTTTGCAAGGTATGTATGAATGTGCAAAACTTAAAGGTATAGTGGAGGATCTTTCCGAATTTTAGATAAGACCCGCCCTCTCCACTTTTTGAATAAGTTTGATTGATTCACCAGAATGATTGACAATTAGGAGGACCAATAGTATAGGTGATCCACCCGGAAGTAAAAAATCCTCCGCTATACCTTTAACTACATGTTTTTAAAAGTCTAAAGATTTTTAACCAGACAAACCATTTTTAAAACGCAAAAGTCATGATGAAAGATGCAATGTAAAGCCCAGTCTTAAGGCTTGTTTACAAATGACAAATATTCTGTGCAGACATTGTGTGCAACAAACACTTGAATTTGAATCAATAGTTGTTAAAGTGTACATATTTTTAACCTTTTTTCTTTTTTTTTAATCGCACAGCAAATAACTCTTGTCAACCAAAAATATTTGGCCCTTGTATACTGCTGTATTTCTGCTTTTGCATAAGCACCACCTACTGTCAGAACATGTGCATTGCTGTGAACAGGCCTTTAGGCTTTGGTCGCTGGAGCGTTGGAGCTTTTAAAGAGATTAATTTAAGCACACAGAATGTCTCAGAGTGGGTTTTAGCATGCTAGCATGGAGTGATGCAAGTGGCACAGACATTACACACTTTTTTTTTTTTGGGCTAATATTAACCACATTTGCATGAGCAATGAAAAGGAAAATGTTCTTAATTTTTATTTTTATTTATTTTTTTTCAAGAATTTGTAACTTTAAGTTCCAATTTATTTAATGCTAATGGATTAAGCTTAGAGGTTGAAAAGTTCGCAAAGGGGTCAGTGGCATAAAGACACTATTTTTTATGTGCTACATGCTACACTAATTGCATAGTATTAGAATGTGAATTGTGACATATCCAAAATTTCCAGGTCCTCTCCACTGGGGAACTGAAGAGTGGCAATGGGACGTACGAATTTAATAATTCTGGTTTAAGAGCCATTCAGCTGGAAGACATCAGAGACACGGCTGAGAACAGACTACACTTCAATGGACACAAGAGAAAGCAGGAGGGCGTTCTCAGATTTAATCTCCATGAATAAATATGTTGGCAAGCAAAGGCTAGATATGCATCAACACTCTCTCAACATATAATATTTCATTCTGATCTTTCACTCGCTCTGCATTTTGGATGTGTGATTTATTTGGATGTGGCTCCCAAAGTAAAATCTACAATAAGTATATCAAAAGAATAATATTATAACCGCAGTAAATCCGTTCAGTTAAAAGTCTTGAATTATTTTTCAAAAAATATTAAGATTAAAAACGAAAGACCTTGGCATTCTTTCCAGTGCTGTGCATCCTCACAGGCTTGAGTCAGGCCTTGAATAAAGACTTTCGAAATCAAGCTCTGTCCCAAACACTCCCTCTTCCTGCCCAATGAATTATTCCTGCAGGAAACTAATCCATCAATAAGCCTTCAAAGCAAAAAGATGCGTTGAACCAGGACTCTGATCAATATTTATGGGGCATACATGAATAAAACTGAGGTTCTTCAAAGGCAGCTAAGAGAAACCTGCAGAAAGACAGAAAAGCCCTTTTTCTCTTCCTCGCCACAGCCTTAGATGCTAAAACCTGGTGAATTTGGAGTCTTAGCCTGAGCTAGAACAGAGAGACTCCCTGGGTGGACTGGGAAGGGTGCCTAAGATGGCTAAAAATAAAGATCGAGAAGGAAGAAGAGGAAAAACAGCAGCCTGTTAGTCCCTAATCAGTCTCCCAAGCTTAGGAACAAGTACATAGATGGCTTGTTGCTAACAGGCTTGTTCCCTAATGCTCCAGCAACACAGGAGTGTAGATTTATGTACCACATCTATTATGATGTAGTGATTGTTGATGGAAAGCATGTGAATGAGTCACAATAAGCACTGCTTGCTGGCTCTGCTCGATACATTACACCCCATGAAATCAAAAGTGAAGCTTTGGTTTTAGTAGAAGTCTGGTATATATAGGCATTTAGCATATAGGCCTACACATGTTTACAATACCTACAGCCTTTCCCTTCTATGAAAATTAAACAAATCTTCATCATCATCTTTTCACAGGCATATAAAAAATGTATCTGTTGAAATGCTCTCTAAAATGAGAATGCCCCCTCTCTCTGACTAGAAATAGCAAATTATGGGCTGTTCAACAAAGTGAAACACTAGCTTGCTATTTACTGAATACTGTGCCATATTCACTGCATATTGAATACTATTCTTTAAAAATAGCAGGCAAAACAGTAGGCATTAACCTATCGAGAGCATTTCAAACAGTAGTATGCCACACGTAGTTATACAGTTTTTAATTAATTTTGTGTATACATTTTGTAGCTTTTGTTAGTCCAATTAATGGACAAGTCAAAACAAAAGAAATGTTAAAAATTACAGCTGTAATCACTCATATCACACAAAAAAAATAAAAGACCATTCAATTCACACACATTGCATTTGATAGACATTCAGGCTATTGCCTAAAAACCAAATTTTTCTGTTTCAAATATAAAACACATCAACAGTAGAAAGAAAACTGAATTTGCAAACCATTTCATTGCATCTTCAACATGAAATTAAAGACAAAATCCTGCTACAAATAAACCATCAGCCATATTATATCTGTATCAAGCATGAATGGACTGCATAAATACACTGAAGGAGTGAGTCATGCTATCAACATATTTGTGGTAGGATTAAAAAGATTACTGTGTATATTTGCTCCAAACTGGACTGCATTTTTATCAGCTGTTTTTCAGTGGACAATGGCAACAATATAAGGTCACTGGCAAAATACTGTGATGTAAAAACAAACTCATGCAAAAGAGAACAACAAAAACTGCAGCACCCAGCATAAACAGCTGGGCCAACTTCAGACAGGTCAACAAAAAACAAACCTTCAGGGAGGACAACTTTATTTTTCATATCCTCTCAGCACTATCTTTATACAGTCATATCAGAGCAGAAGACTCTCTAGAGCAACATTAGCTGCAGGAAGTGATCCAGGCTTCGCTCGTGCACAGGCTCAGATGGAATTTCAGGAATTTATTCCCCAATTTTGAGTGAAAAACTGTGTAATTATGATCACACTAGACTTTGAGCATGCAAAATTTCACTGGAAACTGCAAAGAACGAGAATGACGCCTTTTTAAAAACACAAATTTGACATAAATAATAAAAACACAAACTGTACAAAATTCCAGTGTCCTGCATTTGCATATGTATTAATAGAAGGCAATGGATTGAAAAGTGTAGTGTGAACACCCCCTTTATGTGTTTGAGGCGGTTTCACAAACAAGACTTAGATTAAGCCAGGATTAGGCCTTAGTTCAATTTGGACATTTAAGTAGCTTTTATAAACGTGCCTTAGAAAAAAAAAAAAAAACATTACTGGTGTGCACCTTGAGACAAAACAATGGCACTGACATGTTTTAAGATATGTACAAACATGAATTTTAGTCTGGGACTAGACTTAAGCCTTGTCTATGAAAACGGGGGAAAATTTTTAAACTGATTCTTACTTTTAGCTGAGAGCGTTATCCAAATATTCAAAATATTCAATAAATGAATATTTTCTGTTAAAAAATTATTATTTTTTGTCATTAATTACTTACCCTCATGTCATTCTAAACCCATAATTCCTTCGTTCAACTTCAGAACACAAATCAAGATCCTTTTGATGAAATCCGAGACCTTTCTGACCAATTTTTGACCCAAGCTTTCCAAATTTTCTGAAGAGACACGATTGCTTTACATGATGAGATTGAATTTAGGCTTTTATTCACAAATAAACATTCATCAACTCACACATGAGTTCTGGTAAATGCATGACCGCTTGACGTGCGAGAAACAATGAGGTTCATTCCCGTTTGTTACGCAACACATTTGAGCTTCCGCAAGAACCAATGAAGATCGTTCTCATGAGTAAAGCAGGTTCGGTTGAGCTTCTGTTTATGTTCGCTGATCAATGTTTAAATGTGAATAAAAGCCTAAATTCAATCTGTTAATCATATAAAGCGATCAAGTCTCTTCAGAAAATGTGGACTAAACCGCTCAATTCATATGGATTAGTTTTATGATCTCTTTATAAACTTTTTGAAGCGTCAAATTGGTAGTTGTGTAGCTGTCAATGGAGGGACAGAAAGCTCTCAGATTTCATCAAAAATACCTTAATTTGTGTTCCAAAGATGAATGAAAGTCTTGCAGGTTTGGAATGACATGAGTATGAGCGATTAATGACAGTATTTTCAGTTTTGGGTGACCTAACACTTTAATGTTGTTTTTGGGTGGGGTAAAATTAAGTGAACATTTTGTTCACGTACCCCCTCTGTCACCTCACGTACCCGAGTTTAGGAACCACTGCTCTACAGGACTAAACAAGACCAAGAGTTTCCATGATGTACTTTTTGCTGGGTGTTTAACAGAGGTGGAATGAAATGGACATTGAGTGAGACAGAAAGTAGAGGGGTCAGGAGTATCGCTTAATTTGGCAGCTTAAAGGGAAAGCACAGGCTCTGTTCCAAAACCTATTGAGCCGTCTTGCTGTCTACTGCCTACAAAGGCAACTGCCTTCTAAGGCAGCATCTGAAATGGAACATCACTTTTTGTACCAGCAGTGTTCCCATGATGCTTTAAAATAGTGCCTACTCAGGCAGCTCACTAGTTTTCGGAACAAAGCCACATCCGTGTTATGGCGCTGGACTGTGTGCATCACTAGGAACAAATGAGGGAATCTGGGGCCTGGGGCTCCACATAATGCCACTTTATGTTACTTCAGCCATGCAAAATGACCCCAGGAAAGAGACAGAGGAAGTTTTTTCAAGAATTACTGTCTAGCCACATTTTAAGGTACCAGTATGGGCTGAATTATGCATCTTTGTGAGACTGAAAGAGGTTGCAGCCATGGTCTCTGATTCACCTCTCTCAGACATGATGAATTATGAGTCTTCAAACTGGCCCCTGAGGATGTTATATACGCCTATAAGGGAATAACAGTGCAAGAGCGCCATTACATGCCAAAAAGACACAACCCTGCAATAAAAAATAAATAAACATTTTGAAAGCTTCAGGATTTATCTTATTGTGTGTGTGTGTGTGTGTGTGTGTGTGTGTGTGTGTGTGTGTGTGTGTGTGTGTGTCAGTGTTTTTGTCGCATAACATGAAACATTGCATAAAAGCCTTATTGCCCCTCTTACAACAAATCTATAAAAATAATGCAGAGACAGCATCCTGATATGTCTATTGCATAATACAAACTGACGTTAAACTGTCACAGAGAACTTATATTTCTAAGTGCATACTGTGTTTACCTTCTCTACAGAAACTTTTAATTAGACGAGGATACTAAAGTCCTGACTTTGCAGCAAATAAAAATAAAAACTTGATATTAGACCAGAAAGTTTAGAATGGCACAGCCCCGTTATTTACCGCGCATTTAACCTAAGAACACCGCAGTAGTGCGAGGTGGAATACTGAACATTTATGCAGCATTAATTAATAAGCGACGGTCCCTTTAAGAACATGAACGCGTCTTTTCCATTGCGACTGTCTGCAACAACTTCAATTGCTTTTTCCTTGCAGAAATGCAGCACATTTACTCCCTCGAACCACTCCGGGCCATCATCAAATAACTCCATATGATAGATAGAAATGGCTTACGTTTGTAAATGTGTCGTCGTGATGGGGACAGAGCCGCAGAGGGAAGTGTCTCTCCTCCAGACGAGGCTGTCAAGAGCGTCTAGACTGACTGTCTCACTCTCATGGCCAAAACTCAGCAGAGCACAAACTCCCGTTGTGTTCCAGTCAGTCCAGCCCTCTGTCTCGCTCTATGAGTAATTTGCAACACACTAGAGCGACATCTGCAGGACAGGAGTACCAATGAGCGCACACGAACGTCATTAACAATGTGTCCTAGGATGGATGGATGGATGGATGGATAGATGGATAAACTTAAAAAGTAAGTTTCCTGGTTGTCTTAAAATTTTGAGTTCATTGAAATTAAACATTTTAGTTAATACAATGAAGGAGATTGAATTAATGAATAGAAACTCAAAATATTATGTTATCTGAACCACATAAATTATCTAAGTTGATTTGACAAAAGATAAAAAATTGTGATGATAATTTTTTACAGTGTTTAGATAGATAGATGATGGATAGATTAGATGGATGGACGGACGGACTAGAGTGTATATGTGTATAACAGACAATAATGAGGATGAAAAAGAAGGTATTTATTCAGCAACCTGTACAGCAATGTCTGCCTGTGTGTGAAGACTGAAGGCCAGACATCACCACCTGGAGTGAGTTTAACTGCATGAGTCCTCTGAGTCTGTAAGTCTGTCTGGAGGGATGAGACAGCATTAGGAAGGGGAAAGGGAGGTGCTAATTTTGCAGAGGTGTTGTGTCATTTACCCTCTTAAAAACTAATTTACCAAAACATGACTGAACCCCCTGGCAGGGATTTAACAAGTGTGTTTGCCATTACTGTATGGTTGTGTATGAGAGAGTCCTTGCCAGCCCAATGCAGACATGGCCACAGGGTTGGCAGGTGTGCAATCAGGCCACAATATTATGTTCTCTTGATTAACACACTCTCAGCAGCCTGAGGGCCAAAGCCCTGACCAGTTACATCTGCCACAGACAGAAGAGGAAAAAAATAAATAAACCCAGAACTACTGTGACCCAAATTGTTAGATCCGCTCAGTATGGATGGCTAAAGCAGGGCTTAAAAAACAAAATCACAATCTGATATATAGACACTATTCAATTTGTAACTTCACTGAAAGAACAAATTCATATATAAATCGGTTTTAACCTCACAAAATGCACAGTACAAAATTATTTCTTTGACAGTGTTTTTATTATTATTATTATTATTATGAGACAAACATTTGGATCATATGTGAGGAATAATTTCAAGGACATGCCTCAAAATGTACTTTCCTAAAACAATGCCCATTTTAGAACTATGATTTTTGTTTTGTTGTTGTTGCATTGTTCCATTTTCATAAAAAAGGACAATTCTCTAAATCTACAACGCAAAAAATCGAATTCTTATAACTAGAAGATAAAAATATTTTAATACAAAAAATATTTGAAATTATTTATGCAGTACATCACAGTAGCGTCTGTGTTTACTGCCCTTAATGATTATTTGAATAAAAAACATTTAATAACTGCATTTTTTTTACTGTAACCCAAACTCAAAAATATTACAGTAAGGTATTACATTACACTAAGAATGTAAAAAATATCAGATATAAATATTATTATATATGGTTTAAAAAATGTTTTTCATGCTTGTTCAGTGAACCATAACTAATTATTGCACATGCACCTGAAGAGTCCATGACACTAACGGTTTACAGGCAGTAGACAATAAAGGTCACAGTTACAATAACTTTGAACACTAAAAAGACCCTTATACTAACTCTGATATATACCAGAAGATGCTCAGGGTCCCGGATCACCTGTGTGAACATGCCATATTCCTTCTGCAGGAGGACTGCAGATGTGGACCGAGTTTGAAATGTAAGATGCCCAAGACAGTGCTATAGGGAGACAGGAAGGATAGCTGATTGTCCTTGCAGTACCAAACCCCCAGACGTGTTCGAGAACTTGCAAGTGTCTTGGTGGAAGAGTGGAGAAAAATCTTGTTTATGTCTCAGTTGTTGAATCTTTTTATTGGGGGATGGGGTGAATATGATGTGGACATAAAGACATTACTGATCATTTAAAAGGAAAATGTCAGTGGGTTGACTGGCGGATTTCACCATGTGTCGATGACGTAGCTGAGGTGCATGGTTGGGATCAGGCTCATTCATTTGTTCGATGAGAGAGGGAGGAGGCAGGAGGTGGCCCAGTCGGGATCCAGCTCTGGGGGAGTCCAAATGAGGGAAGAAGTACCTGTAGGAACAGAATGGGAATGAAGCCCAACAAGCAACAGAAACGAGAAACGCCCACAACACAGACACATAAGAACAACAGAAAAATGGACATTGAGGAAAAACAAAGAAACAAAGGTGAATGATGATGAATGAAGCCGGAACAGGTACGCATCACCCAAGATCAGGAGGAGAAATGTTCCAGTTTCAATGCAATGAAGGTTTATCTGCAGAATCTGAGACATGATGTTAATAAATTACCACAAAAGTTAATTTCAGCTCATCCTTCAGTTTGTAAAAACCACAATCATGTTTATCGACATGCTTTTACAATGGAAGCCTATGGGGCAAGCCAAAACAGAACCAGAAACTTTTTTTAAAAAGGAGATACTTAACTATAAGAGCAATTTTAGTCCACATGATTTAATAGGGTTTATCGTTTTCATAATTTCATTAACCAAAAATTGGGACATTTGCATCCACCAAAATTTGTAATTAATAGTCTACAAACTAGTTTTCTGTGATTTTGTCATTTTCCACTTCTAAATATTTTAATTAAAAAGACTAAAATAATACAATTAAAAATGATTTAATAAACATTTAGCCTAAATTAAGTTGCCTCTCAGTATGTGACTACCTAGTTTGGGAATACATTTTAATAAAATGGAATAAAAGGTTTTCAGTTGCTGCTAAACTAGACAATAAAGAAGAAATGACTTGTTCAGTAACTTTTAATAGAAAAACTGCAGGACTGAATGTTCGAGCCTGCAGTCAACAGTGATTTGTGTAAAAAATTAGTCTGTGCTTTAAATGTATAGGGGTCATGTCATCTGACTGGGACTGAATCAGGATTTTGTTCACAGTGAAATTTTTTTTTATTAAAGGGATAGTTCCAAAAAATGAAAATTATCTAATAATTTACTCACCCTTAAGCCATCCTAGGTGTATACGACTTTCTTCTTTCAGACGAACACAATCGGACTTTTGTTAAAAATATATAATTGCTCTTCCAAGCTTTATAATGGGAGTGAATGGCGGTCCTGATTTTGAAGTCCAAAAAAGCACATCCATCCAAGCTTTGATGCCTCTTGCGGTTCAAACAAACAGGACTGGGCAACAAACTCAAGCTCCTCTTCTCTTATACCAAAAATCCTCTGACATTTCTCTTTAAAAATGATCGTTTTAGACTTCTTATTTGTGACCGGTGTTTTGTTTTGCTTTGCCTTCTTCGTTTTCGCATTCGTCAATACGTCATGCGTCAGGTCAGGTACTCTTTCGCGAATAACAATGCTTACAGCCATCTGTCAGAAGCTAGTTATTTTGGCTTATAAAGTTATAAATATGGATTTTTTTTTCTTACACTAACGCATCGCTTCGCTTCGCTTCAGAAGGCCTTTATTAACCCCGAGCCATGTGGAACACTTTTATGATTGATGGATGCACTTTTTTGGCCTTCAAAATTTCTAAACTTGATCGATTGCTCCTGTCTTCCTTGCTGCTGGTTTGCGTCTGTATGCTCCGTATAGCTTTCTGTTTTGAATCTCTATTTACTATCATTCCTTTTTGTTTATATTGCTAAATATATCTTACTCGTCATCAGCATATATTAGATGTAGTCTAATATTGCCACATTATCACATTAATCTGACATCGCTAGCTTTTATCTAAATCGTTATCGCTAGCACAACACGCTAGTATCTCGCTAGCCTGTTAACCTTCCATTCGTGCTTGCCGTCCTTTTTTTTTTTCTCGCGCGCACTCACGCTTTTTACGAGTCTATCAAACAACTGTGGTAAGTAGGATCAGTCAACAAACACAGTGAGTAATGTCTTCTCCTGTTATTGTCACTTGCACTTTGTGTCACATAAATAGCATAGCCTTCTCTGTCAGCACAGAGGGCTTTTCATGTGATAAATGCAGGGAGATAGTCAGGCTGACGGAGAAGATTTCTGAACTAGAGACACGCATCCAAACTTTAATCGATGATAATAAGCATGCAAGGGCTTTAGATACTGCTTTGGATGTGACTAGCTTAGTGAACTCTGTACATTGTTCGGTTCTGACTGTAGAGCCCGTGCAGCAGGGCAACTGGGTGACCGTGAGACGCTGTAGTCGCGGGACAAAACACTGCTCTTCTGTTCTGATTACCATAACAAATAGATTCTCCCCACTCAGTGAAACACCCTCTGAAAATCCTGTTGAAAGTGCCCTAGTTATTAGCGATTCTATTACACGGAACGACACCAGCCACCATAGTCACATGTTTGCTGGGAGCCAGAGCGCCTGACATCAAAGCAAATTTAAAAGTGCTGGCTAATGCTAATCGTAAATTCTCTAAGATTATTATTTGCGTCGGCACTAATGATGTTCGACTTCGCCAGTCGGAGATCACTAAAATTAATGTTAAAGAGGTGTGTGAACTTGCAAGTACGATGTCAGGCACTGTAATTTGCTCTGGCCCCCTTCCTGTTCGCCGGAGTGATGAGAGACTGTCCTCACTCAATGGCTGGCTGTCTAAGTGGTGTCCACAAAATAATATAGAATTCATAGTCAATAGAAAAGTTTTTGGGGCAGACCTGACCTGTTGAAAAGAGATGGTATTCATCCCTCCTGGGATGGTGCTGCTCTTCTCTCTAGTAATATGGCACATAGTCTTAGAGCTCAAACTTGAATTGGGGCTCAGGTCAGGAAGCAGACAGACTGACTAAACCGACCGTCTGCTAGCTGTCTCACGTCACTGAGGTCAGATAAATCCCATCACATAGAGACTCTATCACCTAGATGTCATCATATACAGACTGTGTCTGTTCCCCGAATTAGGAAATACAAACAACTCCCAAACCCATTTAAGGGTAAAAATGTAATTGATGTTCAACAAATATAAAAAAAGATATAATACAAATGAACAAATGATAAAGCTTGGGTTGCTGAATATTCGATCCCTTACTTCAAAAGCACTTATTGCTAATGATATGATCACAGGTTATAACCTAGATGTGCTGTGTTTGACAGAAACCTGACTAAAACCAGACGATTACATTACTTTAAATGAGTCCACCCCCCAAGATTATTGTTATAAACATGAGCCTCATCTGAAAGGCAAGGGGGAGGTGTTGCTGTCATTTATAGTAATATCTTCAGAATTACTGAGAAGTCTTGCTTCAAATATAATTCTTTTGAAGTGTTGGTGCTTATCTAATAAATAAATTAGACTATCTAGTGTAAATGATAAATCACGTTTGAGATTTGTGCTGGCTACTGTATACAGGCCACGAGGGCACCATACAGACTTTATCAAAGAATTTGCTAATTTTCTATCAGAGTTAGTACTGGCTGCAGATAAAGCCCTAATTGTTGGTGATTTAAATATAGAGACACGTAAGTAATCATACTCTAGATCTAATATTATCACATGGAATCAATGTTGATGCTGTTGAAATTCTGCAGCAGAGTGATGACATCTCAGATCATTATCTAATCTCATGTATACTCCATTTAGCCAAGGCTGCAAAGCCGACTCCGTGTTACAAATATGTTAGACCTATCACTTCTGTTACTAAAGATTGCTTTATTAATAACATTCCTGATCAGTTTCATCTCCTCAGCAACCCAGATAGCTTAGAAGAACTCGATATTGCGACAGAAACTTTTGACTCTCTCTTTTCTAGCACTTTAGACAGTTGCTCCTTTGCGCTTAAAGAAACTTAAAGAAAATAGTCCAACGCCGTGGTACAACGAGCACACTCAGACCCTTAAGAGAGCAGCCAAAAAAATGGAGCGCAACTGGAAGAAAACAGTTTTTTTCCCGCATTTCATGGAAAGAGAGCACGATTGCGTACCGAGAGGCCTTAAAAACAGCTAGATCTGCTCATTTTTCAACCCTATTAGAAGAAAATAAACAAAACCCTAGGTATTTATATGAAACAGTGGCTAAATTAACGAAAAATAAAGCTTCAACCCCAGACGTTTCCAAGCAGCATAGCAGTAATGACTTTATGCACTTCTTTACTTACAAGATTGATAATATCAGGGAGAAAATTATAACTATGCAACCATCTACTACAGTATCGCATCAGACATTGCATTGTAGTCTCCCTGAGAAAAATTCGATTCATTCATTGCTATAGGAGAGGAAGAATTTTCTAAACTCGTTAAATCATCTAAATCGACAACATGTATGTTAGACCCTATACCGACTAAGCTACTGAAAGAGATTCTTCCAGAGGTCATAGATCCTCTTCGTAATATCATTAATTCATCTTTGTCATTAGGATACATACCTAAAACTTTTTAGCTGGCTATGATTAAACAGCTTGTTAAAACAAAACGCAACTTGATCCTACAGATTTAGTCAGTTACAGGCTGATCTCGAATCTAATCTTTTTAGAAAAAAATGGTATCTGTGAGGATTTCCAGTCAGGATTTAGACCGTACCATATTACTGAGACAGAGTCACATCTCATTAGAGAGTCACAAATGAATTGCTCTCATCATCCGATCGTGGTTGTATCTCTCTATTAGTGTTACTCGATCTTAGTGCTGCATTTGATTCTATTGACCACAACATTCTTTTAAATAGACTTGAAAATTATGTTGGCATTAGTGGAATTGAATTAGCATGGTTTAAATCATACTTATCTGACCGTTATCAGTTTGTAGCAGTAAATGAAGAGATGTCTTATTGATCACAAGTTCAGTATGGAGTACCACAAGGCTCAGTTCTAGGACCATTGCTGTTCACTCTGTACATGCTACCCTTGGGAGATATCATGGCATGGCAGGAAGCATGGCATTAGTTTTCACTGTTATGCTGATGATACTCAGCTTTATATTTCTTCAAGCCCCAACAAAACTTGCCAATTCACAAAATTAATGGAATGCATAGCTGATATAAAAAACTGGATGACTAATAATTTGCTAGTACTCAACTCTGAAAAAACATAGATTTTAATTATTGGACAAAAAAAACATCCTCAAGTAATAATCTAGAATACTGTCTAACACTTGATGGCTGTTCTGTCAAACCTTCGTCGTCGGTTAGGAACCTGGGTGTGCTCTTTGATACCAATCTTTCATTTGAAAGTCACGTTAGTATCTGTAAAACCGCATTCTTCAATCTTAAAAATATATCTAAATTACGTCATATGCTCTTAATGACAAATGCGGAACAATTAGTTCATGTGTTTATGACATCAAGGCTAGATTATGGTAATGCTCTTATGGGTGGTTGCCCTGCATGCTTAATAAATAAACTACATCTGGTCCAAAACGCATCAGCTAGTTCTTACTAGAACCAGGAAGTATGACCATATTAGCCCGGTTCTATCAACACTGCATTGGCTCCCTATTAAAAATCATATTAATTTTTAAATATTGCTGATTGCTTACAAAGCACTAAATGGTTTAGCTCCCCAGTACTTGAGCGAGCTCTTAACGCATTATAGTCCTTCACGTCTATTGCGATCTCAAAATTCCGGCCAGTTGATAATACCTAGAATATCAAAATCGACTGCTGGTGGTAGATCCTTTACCTATTTAGCACCAAAACTCTGGAACAGTCTTCCTAACATTGTCCGGGAAGCAGAAACACTCTTGTCAGTTCAAATCTAGACTAAAAACACATCTCTTTGACATAGCATACACATAACACATTATAACCTTCTATAATTCAATGTTAGGCTGCATAGATTAGGTCAGCCGGAACCGGGAACACTCCCCATAAATCCTGATGTACTCGTTACATCATAAGAAAAATGGCGTCTACGCTATTAGTCTCTCTTTTTATCCCGAGGTTGACCGCAGTCCGCCAGATCTAGGCTGTATCCAGATCTGATGAAGGACCTGCGCCTGGACACGACGACAACGCAGACCTGAAGTGTCAACTAGTCTCTCCCCTGTGAAGGCCTCCTTCCCTTCCCTTTACCTCTGTACAGTTCAAACTTTGTCAAAATAGTTCCGGTTCACATGGCTACTCGGAAGTGATAAATAATTCCGCGAATGAGCAGGCCGGAGCACATTAAGGGTTTTCTGTTAGAAAGGTGTCGTGTAAGCAGCCCCTAAGTTAATAACTAATGATCTTTGCAACGGAAGAAAATTTACTAACTTTAGCTGGACAATAACTTTATTCTAGAGCTGCTGTAAAACCAAAACAATCTCTCTTACTTTAATTACCTATTAATTTCTTATAAATTTTACTATAAAGCTGCTTTGAAACAGTCCATATTGTTAAAAGCACTATATAAATGAAGGTGACTTGACTTAAGATATTATTTTATTTCTTTTAAATGTCTTTTCAGACCAACTTCCTCTTATAAGGGGTCTTTAAATGAGGACCACACAACTCAGAGAAACCTCAGAAAGGTTTTTATTACATAAATCAGAACTGAAAAACAAACTTTATTTTACACCAAAAAAAAAAAGACAGTTGCATTAGTCTCTAGAACTGTTTCAATTTTCTCTTTTTGAATTCCCAATTGAAGAGGCAGCACTACAAAGAATGTCATGGATGGATATTGCCAATATACAGAGTTAAATATCAGATGCCAGCTTTTCATTTATTCATGCACCAAAATTGTGAATTGAAAAAACTTTTGGTGATGGTTTATTAACGGAAGCGTTTAGCAGGTCAAATGTTTCTTCATTGAATATTAGGCTTTTTAGAGCTGCAAAACGTTCCTTGTTTCAGCACAAACAATCTGTGCCTACACCCTAAAATACTTACTGAAATACAATAATACAGTTAGTTTGACAAATTAAATGTAATATGCTAGTAATTCCAAAGGCATATTTGGAGACAGAACTGGGCTGAATGATACAATGCCTCCCTCTACTGTCCACACCACAGAATACATGGTGATCAGCTTCAAACTAACAGCGCAAACATGTGTAGTGTTCTTTTGAGAGCCTGAAGTCCATTTACTCACCTTCATGCTATTCCAAGTGTGAATTATTTTATTTCATTTTTTTAAAATGAGGTTTTAGAATGTTTCCTTTTGTGCATCACAGAAGAAACTCAGTTGTAAAAGTTCTGGAACAACATGAAGGCAAATAAACAATGACAGAATTTTGAGTTATCTGTTCCTTTAAAAGCAACTATAACAGTTTTTGGATATAGTCAGTGGAAATGGGTGCAGACAATTATGCTTTGAAACTTCAAAATGACCTAAATGTAAGTATTAAAATAAATAATTAATACTGCATCACATCACAACAATTAATAAGAATGTCAATATTGGAATCATGTTTAGTGTAATTTGTTAAATAATAAAAAAAATGCTCAATGTCAGGTGAGTGCCACTGAAGAGAACACACAAGCACAGTTCCTTTAACAGCCACACAACAGATCGTGCCGTCAGCACACGCTTCTGTCAGATTAGTAGCTAGAAGAGTGTGCAGGTATCACACCGTGCAGAGGAGGGGTCAATGAGGTCTCTGTCCAATCCTGTGCATGCAGCAAGCAGCCAATCAGCATGTTACGCCATTAGCCTGGCATCAGCTGAGCTTTTTTTCTGTTAAAATTAAGACATTTAATTATGAATAAACCACAAACTTGCAATGCAAAATGCAAATGCAGTCAAATGCATATATAATAAGATTTTTAAAAAAATCTTGGCTTTAAAAAGTCAGAACTCATTAAAGGGATACTCCACTTTAGAGTTAAACAGTTGAGTTTTACCGTTTTCGAATCCATTCAGCCGAACTCTGGGTCTGGCGGTACCACTTTTAGCATAGCTTAGCATAGATCATTGAATCGGACAGGTCCATTAGCATCTCTCTCAAAAAAATAACCAAAGAGTTTCGATATTTTTCCTATTTAAAACGTGACTCTTCTGTAGTTACATTGTGTACTAAGACCGACGGAAGTTGCGATTTTCTAGGCTGATATGGCTAGGAACTATACTCCCATTCCTGCGTAATAATCAAGAAACTTTGCTGCCGTACCATGAGTCCAGCAGGCGTAATGATATGACGCAGCGCCTGAAAATAGTCCCCAGCTCGGTAACTTCCAACGTGACCGGGACTAAGTTTGTCTAACCTATTAGACCTATTTTCAGGTGCTGTGTCATATCATTACGCCTGCTGCACCCATGGTACGGCAGCAAAGTTTCTTGATTATTACGCAGGAATGGGAGTATAGTTCCTAGCCATATCAGCCTAGAAAATCGCAACTTTGCATTTTCTGTCGGTCTTAGTACACAATGTAACTACAGAAGAGTCAAGTTTTAAATAGGAAAAATATCAAAACTCTTTGGTCATTTTTTTGAGAGATGCTAATGGTCCCGTCCGATTCAATGCTCTATGCTAAGCTATGCTAAAAGTGGTACCGCCAGACCCGGAGTTCGGCTGAATGGATTCGAAAACGGTAAAACTCAACTGTTTAACTCTGGGGGAATTGTAAAATGAGCCTATTTCCAAAAAAAGTGGAGTATCCCTTTAACACTTTCCCCGCCATTGATGGAAATTTCTGGCTTTCCCTGTTTTCACTGTTATCACTGTAGGGGGCACTATTACGCATCTTACGCTAGTACTGAATATCTTGATCAAAACACAGGCGAAGGAGTAGCAGAAATAAGCGATATCATATTTAAGCAAATGGATATGTAAAATAATGCGATCATTAAACAGAATATAAATCAAAACTGCCTAATGTTACCGAATGAAATATCACCCAGGATGAGCTATAGGACTGTACAGCTTACGGGGTGTTGATGGACTCAATCAACCCCATATATGTTTTGATCATCATTCTGAATCAGATCCATACGTAGTCTTTGACAAAAACGTGATTTTCTCAGATTTTCGCTCAAAATGTTGCTTTTTTAATGAATCATACCCACATTCAAGTTATGATAAAGGTAGGCATGAAGCCAGAATAAAACTTTTTTTGTTTGTTTGTTTTTTAAAGCTGAGGGTCTGTTCTTCATACGGCAAAATATTCTGGAGGCCATGAACCTTTTGTGAAAATGATCAAATGCTGGCGTTGGCTGGCAACTTTTTTCAAAAACACTGGCGGGGAAAGAGTTAAGTAATGTGAAGCAGTAGTTTTTGTACCTAAAAAAAAATAAAAAAATCTAATGAATATACCAGACCTATTCATTTGTGATGAATACTTATCTAAATTCTATCAACTTTCATATTGTAATTTAATATTTTAACCGTTTTAAGCAAAAATAACTATATCGAGGGTCATACTCTACATCACAGCACTGCCACATACCTGCCAGCAGAAGCTGCCCCAACAACCATCTGAGCAGCTCCAGGGACGCCCACAGTGCTCAGAGCAGCAGTGAGTCCAGAGGAGCCGTTCACTGGGCTCCCGTCTCCTCTCAGGATCCCTGTGCACTTCCAGTTGTCCATATAATTAGCTGCAGACAAGATGAACCAGAATGCACAGCATAATTTACATTATGTGATGTATATCATTAAACATGTTAGTCTGGGATATTATTAGCCCATATAATTTCCCCCCGCCTGAGCAGCCTTATTGTCAGCAGAAATTAAAAGTAGTTTTAGAGGTTAAAGTTTAAAAGGGCTGGGTTTATGAAGTCGTTTTTTATCATAAGATTGGGTTATGATATTAAGGTACAATTTAAAAAAAAAAAAAAACATGCATGTATAAATCGTTCACAAAAAGATACATCATATAACATGTATGTAGAATATTGAGGTGAATTTTCATTTTATGCTGACTTTAAAGTAGAGTTTTTTTTTTTTTTATAAATTTCATGATCTCGATTCAAAACACCCAGGCGATCTTATTTCTAAATGACAACGATGTCTTTTAAATATTTGATTAAAAAAAAAAAAACAATCACAGCAAAACATTCAGATCACTGCCTCTGACCCAGAGAGAACAGGTGTCATGTATAGGTATGAAACAGCTTCACAAACAATCTTTTCAACCTCACAGTATTATTATTTCTGAGTTTTTCTAAAAGTTTATATAAACACTGATGTCTAAGGTAGCGATCAAAATAGAGCGAATCACCTTTTCAAAGTAACTTGGTGCTTCAAATAACAAATGGTATCAATTACATCACTATTAACTGTTAAAAAATTGATTTGTCATTGAATCATTCATTCATTCAAGAGATTTGTTCAAATACGCTGATTCATCCAGTAATGAAACAAGAAGTATTTATGAGCGAGTGATTCTCAATTTATCCAGAATCGTGCAGCTCTACTTTAAAGTTAAAACATTTTGATGTAAGCTAAAACCTATTTGTAATATTATATTACAATTTTCATAATAAATGAAAAGTAACACTGGCATTTATAATTATAAAAAAAAAACATTAAAAGAGTTGGACTGTAAAGAATATCTAAAGCAATGATAAAGAGTTATTAATTGAGAAATGTTTTTCAAAAGATTCACTCAGCAGGAAGTAGATTGAGTTGACGGCTGACCTTTCCAGAGTCGCACACAGCCATCGTCTCCAGAGGAGGCCAGGAGAGTACTGGTGATGTTCCAACTCACGCGCCACACCTGAGAGTTATGACTGTCAAACTGAGCCATCACTTGCACCTCAAACTTAGTGGGACCAGAGCTGTTGGCACTCTCTCTCCTGTCAGACACATAACATGAATCAACTGTTCCAAAAAGATTCTTACCGTCAGAGTAAAACATGAGTGGCGTTTACCCATATAAAACTCAGCACAGTGAAGCTAGGGCGTTGACAGGTGGTGGCTTAGAAGTACTGAGATGTTAACTCATCGTTATTGTGAGTGGTGCTTACTAGGGCTGCACAATATTGTAAAAAACTGCCATTTGTTTTTCTGAAATATAAATAAATGTGTGTATGTATATATATATATATATATATATATATATATATATATATATATATATATATATATATATATATATATATATATATATATATATATATACCTTCTGCCATTAATTGTTATAATCCAGTGAAATATTTGTATCCACAAGGAGTCTGACAACAGCCGATATGCTCCACACAGAGATCTGATCTCAACGTCAGAGTACATTTGGGATTACATGAAAAAAAAAAAAAAAAAACTTGACTAAATCCAGAAGAACTGCAGCAACATTTTCAAGGCACTTGAAGAAACCTACCTGCACCTATGACAAAAGCCGTTTTAAACGAAATAGGTGGTCACACCAAATATTGATTTGATTTAGTTAATAGAAGTTAATTGATAAATAAAATCTATTTATGACATTATTTTTGAAAGCATCCTCACTTTATAGCATTTTTACACAGGTGCCTAAACCTTTTCACAGTACTGTAGCTTTGCAGGTAGGCTTCTTCAAGCGTCTTGGAGACGTTTCTGCAGTTCTTCTGAATTTAGTCTAAATGTAAAATTACATAATATTTAAGTTTCTTTATTTTCTTTCATTTCTTTATTTTCAAACCTAAAACCATTAAGATTTAACACTGAAACAAAAGACGCATCATGAGCTGTATGCATATAAATGAACACAGTGCTGAAGATCTGACTGAAGATCATGTTCCACAGAAGATCAAGAGTGATACATGTTTGAAACAAAATTTATTTCAGAATTTACTTTTTGGGTGAACAATTAAGATGACCAATTTGACTGCTTAGCTTTCTTACTACCGAGAATGATATCATATTTACCTCAATGGTATGAGTTTGAAAATGCGGACGTCTTTGGTCGCTATCGCCAGCACATGGAAGGATCTCCCAAGATTAGGAGCAAAGGCGATGTCATGTACTGGGTCAGTCACAGTCATCAATGTCTCTGCTTTGGCATACTTCCTGAAAGTCAACATAAACCCATTAGAAACATGATTATAACAGAAAAATAGATATTAAAGACCTGGGCCCATATTCTTAAAGCTTCTAA
Source organism: Abramis brama (assembly GCF_963993115.1). Classification (NCBI taxonomy): domain Eukaryota; kingdom Metazoa; phylum Chordata; class Actinopteri; order Cypriniformes; family Leuciscidae; genus Abramis; species Abramis brama. The sequence goes on from NC_139974.1 coordinate 26,273,631, forward strand.
GAATCCTCCCAGAAAGCTCCTAATTTATCTTAAGAAATCCTAAGAAATTTTAAGTATAGGGTCTATTCTAAGCCTTCACTTTGAAATTACAAGTGTAATTTTTCCTATTTTACCATACTCTCTGACACACACACGTATTATATATATGCATGTATATTCTTTTTTTTTTATTAACCATGCTGTTAATGTTGTAACGTATAGGAAATGAACAGCCACACAAGGTTCTGAAAGTGCTGTAACTGTTTGTGCGATCACTTTGCTTATAGAAGGTTGTAACAGACATAAATCATTGCTACATAGTTGCATTTTTCCAGTTGCCAAATATGATAATGTAGTTAATATAGTGATTACTTACATTTCTGCCGCTATGGCATTTCTGTGCTGTGTCGGAGATGTTTGCGTGTCTCTAATAAGATCAGTCACAAACATGATCCCTCCACGACCTAATGTGTAGCGTCTTAACAACTCACTGACATGCATTATGTGCAACACATTTATTCTCCCTTGTTTCGCCCATTTTCTCCGCTGCTAAAGAAACTCTTAAGCCTTTTAAAAGTCCTTGTCCGTACTCCTAAAAATGTTGGACCTTAAGACCTCTTTTAAGGGTTATGATGCTTTCTGAATGACTTATTTCTTTACTAGGATATTTCCTTTAACTTTGAGGAAACGGCCACATTTCTAAAAAACTTCTAAGAATTGTCACTAGAAGCAACTCTTTGCAGTAAGACGTGAAATTCCATGAAGCGAAACTCATACCTTGTATTTTCATTATACTCATAGATTTGCACTTTGCCACTGTATGTGACATTGCTGTCGTCACTGCCCACAGCTATCATTGGAGGATGAGCTCGAGAACTAAAAGGCAGAACAAACAGTTGTGACAATCAAGAATACTTCTTTCATATTCATATGTTATTGTGTGTAGATGGCGTTCAGACCTGGATGGGTTCCATGAGATGCAGGAGCATGAGAGCTTGCAGGAGATCTCGTGCTGCAGTGACCATTGGCTGAGGTTCATCACATCAGGGGCCTCGTAGATGCGCACCACACCGTCTGCAGAGCAGGTGGTCAACATCAGGCCCATGTGCTTTGGTGCAAACTTCACATCAGTCACTGATGTCCGACTGTCCACAAGTGTGGTTCTCTTAATCTGGAGAAGCACAGAAGAAATGAATAGAAGATCTATGACACTGCTTCAGATTTGCACAAAAACATGATTGGTTACCAACTTATTTTTAGAAAATTCATAAGTTACCCTCAAAAGCAACTCTGAAATCAATGTATACTCTTGAATTATACCATAATTTTCACTTCATTTGATTCCCTGGGAATCAAACCCATTGCTAGCACCATGCTCTATTCTTTGAGCAACAGGAAAAGCAAGTAGTAAGGGCCTATGACATGAAAATTGGCAAAATCCAGTCAAAAAGAAAATTGTCTATGTTTTAATTTAAACAGTAAACCTCTATTATGCAGAACTTTCTTTGCAAAAAAGGAATTTAATGTTATGAATTTATTTGATTACATTTTAAGAGACTAATTCAATTGTTGAAGTTTTATGCATTCATTTGATTACCATCATTTTTTTTAAATCATAAAACACAGAATCCAGAAAACAGACAACACAAAATTTCTGAAAAGATAAAACATTTAATAGGGCACTATTATTGTTAAAACTTTAATGAACACAGAATTTGGCCTAAAAATAAAAGTGATTTTATAGGGCTGTAAATAACTTGTAAATAAATAATTAATAATACATACCCAGTGACTCTGACCACGCTGTTTATCATTGGATTCACCGACTATCTCCTCCCATACAGCCGCAGTGCGGTCAAACGAACAAGATGCCAACACTTGACCAAACTCAGGGTGCGCCCATGTCACCCTCCAAACAGAACCACTATGGGTCTAAAACAGACAGAAAACAAACCGTTTTAGGAATTCCTCAAATAAGGTGTCTTTGATCAAATTAATTAATTATTTTCACATTTAGTGTGCTACTTTTTATTTTAGAGGTACAGAAAACTTTCCCCCAGTTTCAGAGACAAGGTTTAAGCCTAGTCCTAGATTAAAATGAATGTTTGAGAATATTTTAAAATATGTCAGTGGCATTGTTTTGTTTCAAGATGCACACCAGTAATGTTTTTTTTCTAAGGCACGTTTATAAAAGCTACTTAGATGTCCTTATTGAACTAAAACCTAATCCTGGCTTAATCTAAGCCCTGTCTGTGAAACCAGACCTTTAACTTTAAAATGTTTGTTTGGCAAAATAAAAAAAGCGCTATAATGAATTAAGTATCTACTTGTATCCCACCTTTTTAACCAAGGTATGAATGAGGGTGAAAACTAAAGTCAGTTATGCAGTTTAGGGTTACATGAAGATTTACCCCAAAGCACATAAAAGTTTAAAAAAAAAAGTAAAAATCATACCTTCCAACTAGCAGTGCAGTGCCATTCTCCATCATCACCTTTGTCCCAGACCTAGAACAGTTCACAACAGCCAAACGTTTGTCAACAATATAAATAAGCGTGCAAATAAGCTAAAGAACCACAGCCTTAACCTCAGCTCTTATCTGAAGCTGCTATCAATTGAATCCCCAAGCTCTAAATCTGTCAGTCCATATCATGTGATGAACAGATGCTGCTTGATCATTTTTGGTTTTCCTAATTTTTGTTTACCCATGTATGAACACTATCCGTTTCTTTTTTTCTTTTCACTTTATTTAACCCTAAATTTTGAGAGTTCTTGATCATTACATTTGAAGTCAAATTTTAAGTCTAAGGTACAAGAAATTGTTTCAATACCTTTAAATTTGATCTCAGTTTGTTTGTTTCAAGCAGTTTAGACCATTCCGAGCTGAAATATTATTGAGGTTTCCGTAAACATCTGTATAACCAAAATTTGTTGTGGGCCATGACACAAAGATGGCTGTCACGGTTAAAGTCTAAAATGGAAGTAGCAAAAGTTTTTTATTCCCTATTGTGATATACAGTTATAATCTAAATTATTCAACCCCCATTGCAAATCAGGTTTATTGGCAAAATGACAAAACAACATTTTCAGCTGTTTGCAATGAACAAATCAAAGTAATTAAAATAGCAGTTTAACAACAAATGTTTCAAGTGGTTTCCCAAAATTCTACTGAAAATGCAACTTTTAATGACTTCTGTAGTCTCAAAATTATTCAACCCCTTCATGGCAAGCATCTTTAGTACTTAGTAGAACACTCATTTGCTGTTATGACCTGCTGCAAATGAGATATATAACCAGAAACCAGCTTCTGGCAGCGTTTCTGAGGAATCTTAGCCCTTTCCTCATGAGCAATGACCTCCAGTTCAGTAATATTCTTTGGTTTTGCTGCAACCACCTTCTAAAGGGGTACAAGTCAGGTGACTGTGATGGCCACTGTAGAATCTTCCTGGACACATTTTCCCTTAGGACTTCCTGATACTTCAATGAATCCATCTTGCCCTCCACACGCTGCAGGTTTCCAGTGGCAGAGGATGTAAAGCAGCCCCAGAGCATCACCGAGCCCCACCATGCTTAACTGTAGACAGAGTGTTTTTTTCAGGATATGCTTCGTTCTTCTTCCTCCAGACATACCGCTGATCCATAGGGCCAAAAAGTTCCAGTTTTGTTTCATCGCTCCACAGAACAGAATCCCAAAAACTCTGTGGTTTAAATATATGATTTTGAGCAAATTGGAGCAGTCTTTTCTTGTGCTTTTGGGTCAGTAGGGGTAGTAGTTCTAGCATGTGTTTAGTATGCGCCTTACTGTGCAAGCTGAAACCTCAGGGGCTGAAACCTCAGTGCCTGTTACCACCAAGTGTTGCTGCAGGTCTTTTGCAGTCACTCAAGGGTTTTCTGAACCTGCCTTCCCAGAAATCTGGTTGCTGTTGTTGATAGCTTCCTTTTTCTGCCCCGTCCAGGTAGTGTAACCACTGTTCCTTTAACTTTGACCTTGCAAACTATGCCTCCAACAGTGTCTCTAGGAAGATTTAGTGTCTTCGCTATCTTTTTGTATCCTGTTCCTTGTTTGTAAAGGGTGATGATATCTTAAAGGTCCCGTTCTTCGTGATCCCATGTTTCAAACTTTAGTTAGTGTGTAATGTTGTTGTTAGAGTATAAATAATATCTGTAAAATTATAAAGCTCAAAGTTCAATGCCAAGCGAGATATTTTATTTAACAGAAGTCGCCTACATCGAACGGCCCGTTTGGACTACATCCCTCTACTTCCTTCTTTAATGACGTCAGTAGGACAGTTTTTTGACTAACCTCCGCCCACAGGAATGCTCCCTCAACTCTACCGAAATTCGTTTATGTACTTGCGCACTTCTTATAACTTACTGTGTTTACTCAGAAGTAAAACTGACGCTTCATCTTTTGTGTGATGTACAATAAACTTTATTAAACTCATCAGTATATGTTTGATCATCATTCGGACCTGGTCCGAAACAGCAGACTTGTAGGCTATTAATAAATAATGGATAGGCTACATACAAGCAGATGACAAATATGTTATAATAACCGTAATTAAACTACTAAACTATACATTTTCCATCTCTATACAGCACTCTGACTCTGTAGGCATTATTGTCCGACTCGAAATGAACACCGTTACTGAGAGTTTCTGATATTATCATCATTCCGTGAGATGAAATTGTCCTGAGAGACTGAGCGCGAGCTCATGAAGCTCCGCCCCCTGGGTCGTCCAGCAGCAGCTTATTTGCATTTAAAGGGCACACACTAAAACAGCGCGTTTTTCTGAGCCCCAAAAAATGACAATTTAAACATGCTGTAAAAAATGATCTGTTGGGTATTTTGAGCTGAAACTTCACATACACACTCTGGGGACATCAGAGACTTATTTTACATCTTGTGAAAAGGGGCATAATACGGGACCTTTAACTTTTTGGACCATTCTTTCGACTTAGCCATATTTCTAACATGCAGTCAAACTTGACACTCAACAAACCTAGCCAGTTCAGATATTTCATGTGTTCTAGCTCAAGCACACCTGATGCAACTAATGAAGCCCTTGATTAGTTGCATCAGGTGTGCTTGAGATGACCCCTGTTTTGCAGATTTGTGCTGTTGTGAGGGATTCTATTCAGAGGGTTGTATAATTTTGAGACTGCAGAAGTCATTAAAAGATACATTTGAATTTGCAGAAACCACTTGAAACATTTATTGTGTTGCGCTATTTTAATTACTTTTGTTTGATTTGTTCATTGCGAACAGCTGAAAGTTTGCCAATGATACTGTTTTGCAATAGGGGTTGAATAATTTCATTCTCAACTATATATCACAGTGAAACTGATTCTTGAACAAGAAATATTGTAGGGTGGGACTTGATTTTATCCATCGGAATTGATTGGGTCGTTGTGGTTTGCTATTACTGTGATGTAATGTGATGTGACTGACAGTTGTCCCACCCTCATGCCAGTAAACACTGTCATAAGAGATTAGATGTTGCAAGAGGAAGGGGACGTTATTTTGATTTAAGATTATGAGGGCATACAAATTAAAATAATAATAATTAATAACGTGCACAGATAAATCAATTATTATAAATACTGCAACATTATATCAAAATAAGAATTTTCAATTTTGATTTCATTGTGACTTTAAACCGATTTAAAAAAAAAAAAGTGGTTGGCATCACCAAAACAGAGGTAATCACTCAAAAAAAGGAAAATTAAAAAATGGTCAAGAAACCAACTTTACCATTTTTGGAACATATTTTACTACTGAATTAGGCTACATACAATGTAATGGAGATTAACAGACACAGATGTCTCCAATACAATCGATCAATCAACTATTTAATACACCAAATTTCATAGAATCTAACCTATACCCTCTCATAAAGTATACTCTGGAAATACAAAAAAATATATATAACGTTAGGCATATATAACAATAACATGATGGTTTATACAATCACATTTAACAGAAATGGAAAGGCGCTATATAAATAAAACATTATTATTATTATTATTTACTTACAGAACACCGTTTTTTTAAGGGATAGTATTCCCAAACCAATGCACAGCTGCAGGAAAGCCCATTCAATCACTTATAAAGTTTCTGTCAAATGTATAGCTATGTCTCAAAACATGGTAAGCTGCCCGTCTAGAGTAGACCGCATTTTTGGGTGTCACAGGCACGTGCAGGATTTACTTTCTAGGTAGGCAGCTCAATATAAGTTTGGACAACATCTCTATAAAGTCCTGTGCAGTTAAACAGATCACACAAAAGAGTGTTTCTTGCCTTGACGCTCTGATCACTGGAGCAGGTCGCCATCCTGCGACCATGAAAGTCATAAGAAACATCGTGAATCAGATCTTTATGATCCGCTGCGATGCTCTTCGCCACAAACATCTTCTAGTAAAACTACTTCTTGACGCCACCAAGAAAATATCTCGCACAATTCACTAAATGAAACAGCAGATAGGCGTTTAGTCAAACTTCAGCAGAAATTTTTAACTCTACCGGTGCCATGTTTTTTTTAACATGAAAACGTTGCTCGCTGCTTTTTTGGAGATGAAAATCATCTGAGAGCGGATTACTGCCACCTACTGCACTAGCGGAGTTACTGCTGCCACTATTAACCACACCACCGAGGTGCCGAATGAACGAGTTACCAACAATTAGGCAATTTTACCACATCTAAAACAAAACAAGCATCTAATGTTTTGATATATTAAATACATGTTATAAAATTCTTGAATCTTAAATATCGACATGTTCAGCTCAATATTACATTTTAAATAGAAGGGTGAATAGAAAGGTTATTTTTTATTTAGAAATTTAGATTAAATAAGATCACATTTTATGAATTATTTATTTAGGTAAACCAAAATATGAAGACACTTTTTGCCTGGGGGGGTCCGGGACCTCCCATAAGCATCAAGGGTCTCCCCCATAAGGCCCGAAAAATTAAAACTAAAATAATAGAAACATAATTTATTAGGTAATATATATTTTTTAATCAAAGTATTGCGCTGCCGCTCCCATTAGAAATTAATTCAAATTAGATTTGCGTCTGAAAAGACGCTCAAGTGCGCCACACGCTGTTTTCTGAAGGAATTTACAGACTGTTGAATTCATAAACAGATACATTCTATTTATCGTGCCATTTATACGCCAACATTTTTTTATTTATTTATTTTTTTGCGTGTAAATGATACGCACTGCAAACCGCTTGGGTAGGATTGGGGGTGTGGTGTACGTGCGTATTACGCCATAAAGTGCGTATCATATGCATTATTTTGGCGAATAAATGGTACGAGAAATAAATTTCGTGCTATAGATAAGCACTTTCACGAGAGTCTGGCAGAGTGGATTCTCATTTTCACCTCACGATGACGGTAAGATAGGCCTAATATTTCTTTCTTTTATGATTGTTTGGTAATTTACAGATCTGAATAGAATTTCGACATTAACGCTTGTCCGGGACACGTGCGTGTGTTTTTTAAGGGACAAGTGAAAGAGAATTGTACTTGCCCAACCGGACAAATGCCCTGATTAAAACAATTTTCAATATAAAAAAAAAAAAAAAAGAAATAACGTACTCGGTTACTAACGTAACCTCAGTTCCCTGAGAGTAGGGAAAGAGTATAGAGAGTAAAAATTAGGGAAAGAAATGCCCTTTATAAATTAAGCTAAAAAAAAATTATTCTGATGAGTGTTTTCCAACAGTGATGTAATGAAACACTGACAGTGACTACGTTTACAAGCTGTCAAATATCGGGTTATGGTCGGGTTAAGGTCACTATTTGGGTTAAAAATAAAAAAGAACCCTTCTATTTAAAATGTAATATTGAGCTGAACATGTCGATATTTAAGATTCAAGAATTTTATATATTTAACATGTATTTAATATATCAAAACATTAGATGCTTGTTTTGTTTTAGATGTGCTGCTGTTGTTGTTGTCTTTTGAACGGGTTATTGGCTGCATGTAAACGTAGTACGTTTACATGCAGCCAATAACCCGTTCAAAACCGGAATATTATACAGCACATAAGTCAATAAAACGTTTCGGTCATGAGACCTTAATCAGGAATTATTTTTGAGGTGTCATGACGAAAATTTTAGGTAATGGACACAAAAAGAAAGATGTGAACCTGAGGGGACAAATTGACATTACAGGCAGAGGTGGACAGTAAAAAAGTACATTTACTTGAGTACTGTACTTAAGTAGCCTACACTTTTTGAGTATCTGTACTTTACTTGAGTAGCCTATTATCTTTTCTGGAAACTTTTTACTTTAACTTCACTACATCTGAAAGACAATTATCATACTTAAATATGATAAATGATCTGTGCCATGGCTAGTCAAATGGCAGCCCCCAGATCATCTTTATCTGGCCCTCCAACTGGTTTTTGATGTTTAAAACCTCTCGCAATCTGATATCAAAGTGCCCTCTGCGCAAAGGTTTAGCGCGTTCATAGGCAACTGCATTCAGCGGTGAGTTTAACAACGCACATGGTGAGCAACAGCATTCAGCGATGAATTTAACAACGCTCATTGTGGTGAGCAACAGCATTCAGCGATGAGTTTAACAACGCTCATTGTGGTGAGCAACAGCATTCAGCGGTGAGTTTAACAACGCTCATTGTGGTGAGCAACAGCATTCAGCGGTGAGTTTAACAACGCTCATTGTGGTGACCAACAGCATTCAGCGGTGAGTTTAACAACGCTCATTGTGGTGAGCAACAGCATTCAGCGATGAGTTTAACAACGCTCATTGTGGTGAGCAACAGCATTCAGCGGTGAGTTTAACAACGCTCATTGTGGTGAGCAACAACATTCAGCGGTGAGTTTAACAACGCAGGTATAACGGCATTCAGCGGTGAGTTTAACAACGCAGGTATAACGGCATTCAGAGGTGAGTTTAACCAAAACAACGCTCAGCTGCAGGTAAAACGGCATTCAAAGGTGAGTGTAACAACACTCCATGGCGCGTTCAAGTAAGCATTTAAGCGTTTTCTTGTCATAGATAACGTTAAGTGACACTGTTTTAACTAGAGCATGCTGGATAACGTATTTTTATCGGAGGTTTGTTGATGTTAATAAATATATATAATATGCTACGATTGTGTTCAGTTAATCAAAGTTTTGTTTATTTATTTATTTATATTTATTAAATCCTCTTAATTAATAACGCTGACGTCACTGTATGGGGCGATCCCAAGGTCCATTGCGATTTTCCACTCGGTAAGTAGAAGAGTTAATTAATGGATACTATTCTTAAATGTACACATCAAAAACTTTTGAATCAGGACAATAAGTTGTGTTTAGAACCTTTAGACGTGTAAGGTGGCAATTTTTTCCATGACAGTAAATGATAGAAGACATTATTAAAACATATAGATTGCTACACCAAATGTGCAGGCTAGCAAAGTTAGCTAATCAAATACTTAAAGTTAATTTTTGTCGCATATAATCATGCAAGGTACAATTATAGGGGAATATAAGATTTCCAGTATTACATTAGCCACAGCTATCCAACATTATAAATGTTCAGATGAAGAACGGTGTTGCCACACAAAATTATATAATAAACACCCAAATAAATCTATAATAAACAATACAGATTACTTCAGAACTACAACCTTGTGGCTCATCACAAGTTTTCAATATGAAATAAAACAATGAATGTGTATAATTAATGTAATAAGTAATGCTGTCATAACTTATTGACTGATTCATATGTATATATATTTTTTAAAAGTTCTGCTGTGGCTTTGGCTTTTTTTGGCGAAATAGAGCAAAACTTACATTATTAATTTTTTTGGTCTAAAATGTAATTAACAATATTAAAGGCACAATATGTAACTTTTTTGCTTTAAAAATAGCAAAAATCACTATATCTATGTTATATTTTTTGTTGTTGTTGTTGTTGTTTACTTACATTATCCCGACTGTTTCCAACAACTTTCAAGCCAGGAGAAATTTGTAATTTAATTCGAGAAACGTCCCGTTTCTTTATTTCCGTTTTGTCGCAGTCAATGGCGTCATATCCGCGTTGTCCCTGGTTTCCGCTTGTACTGCCATGGTAACCAGAGCTATGAACTAGAGTAGAGCCCTCTGATAGTAACCAAGACGACAGACGTGGACCACTGTAGTTCGCAATGTCTATCTGCACGCTGTTGTTGTTTCGTTCAAACATTATGGACCATGGCAAGCAGACTTTGGATAAAAAAGGAGAACTAAAACGAGAATCAATATCAGCGCAGTGTTTTCGAGATGCCGAGAGCTCCACGTCCGAGACTTCGACCGCTCCTACATGTACTTTATTAAACAGGTGAGCACATTTACATAAAACTAATCAATGTTATATAGTTCAACAATGATAAAATGTCAGAATATGATCTGTATGTTATTCTCATGTTGATCTAGCTTACTGCTAGTCTCATACAGACAAACTAACACATACATTTCAACACATTCAAATGCAGTTTAGTGTGATAGTGTAATGTTAGACCAAGTGAAACAGCACTGCGTTACCTCACAAGTTTAATTTGTCTAATAAACTGACCTGTGAGTAGTAATTCTGCACTCGCGTGTAGTTCGGTAGAATGAAATGTCCATATTCCTTTTATATCCGCGGGACTCGCGTCGCGTGTGGAGCTGATAGCTGTCTCTTAGCAATCCCGAACTGCTTCATATCACAGTCATGATAAAAACATCGATGTATTCAGTCATCCATAAACATTATTAGATCGGTCGGCTTGACGTTGACGACAAGATCCATAATTCTTAGCAAATGTTGCGTCATCAAACTACGCCTTTGTTATTGTAAAGAGGTTAGCGACCCCTAGTGGAGAAAAAATTCCATACTGTACGTTTAACTTCTTGTTTATTGAACTGTATAAAATCAATATCACATACACTCTAGCCCATTCTGGCAACACAGGAAGAGGAGGCAGCAGCACCAGTAAAGACACCTGAGCCGAGGGTGGAATGGAGAAAAAGAGACATTACTGGAAATATTGTCTATGCGAGGCCAAGATCTATGGGGCGCCATTTGTAAAGCGGCTCGCGCTGAAAATAACAGCAACATTTTGTCACATTTAGCTTCAAACAATGTTTAAAAAAACTGGTATGAATTTTTGACGGTCACTTTTTAGCACATTTACAACAATATTTGTCAACGTAGAGATATTTTAAATAGTTAAATCTAAATATTAAATGTTACACCTTAATATTAAATGTTAAATCTAAATGCTAAATCTAAATCTAAATGTTAAATCTAAATCTAAATGTTAAATCTAAATGTTAAATCTAAATCTAAATGTTAAATCTAAATATTAAATCTAAATCTAAATCTAAATGTTAAATCTAAATCTAAATGTTAAATCTAAATGTTAAATCTAAATCTAAATATTAAATCTAAATCTAAATGTTAAATCTAAATGTTAAATCTAAATCTAAATGTTAAATCTAAATGTTAAATCTAAATATTAAATCTAAATCTAAATGTTAAATCTAAATCTAAATGTCAAATCTAAATGTTTAATCTAAATCTAAATATTAAATCTAAATCTAAATCTAAATGTTAAATCTAAATCTAAATCTAAATGTTGAATCTAAATCCGATTACCGCCATTTTGAATTTGCATATTTGTTAAATATTTAGTTTCACCCGAAACATTTAGATTTAACATTTAGATTTAGATTTAACATTTAGATTCAACATTTAGATTTAGATATAACATTTAGATTTAACATTTAGATTTAGATTTAGATATAACATTTAGATTTACCATTTAGATTTAATATTTAGATTTAACATTAAGATTTAGATTTAGATTTAACATTTAGATTTAATATTTAGATTTAACATTTAGATTTAGATTTAATATTTAGATTTAACATTTAGATTTAGATTTAATATTTAGATTTAACATTTAGATTTAACATTTAGATTTAACATTTAGATTTAGATTTAACATTTAGATTTAACATTTAGATTTAGATTTAATATTTAGATTTAACATTTAGATTTAACATTTAGATTTAACATTTAGATTTAGATTTAACATTTAGATTTAACATTTAGATTTAGCATTTAGATTTAACATTTAACATTTAGGTGTAACATTTAATATTTAGATTTAACATTTAACATTTAGGTGTAACATTTAATATTTAGATTTAACTATTTAAAATATCTCTACGTTGACAAATATTGTTGTAAATGTGCTAAAAAGTGACCGTCAAAAAATTCATACCAGTTTTTTAAACATTGTTTGAAGATAAATGTGACAAAATGTTGCTGTTATTTTCAGTGTGAGCCGCTTTACAAACGGCGCCCCATAATGATCAAGCAGGAATCAGTCAAATAAGGGTCAGTATTGTTTTTCATTCAAGATATTTTGAAGATTTACATTGTTTAGGCACTTACTGTATGAGTGTATAAAATCAAGGAATATATGTATAGCTTGATATGTCAGGAAAACAATCAAACCAGAACCAATCATTTGATTTTTTTTTACATAAAAAGTAGATTTATTAAATATGTCACAAGTCTTGGAACTAGAATCACTGTCAGTTATGATGTAGAAAAATCTGTTTCTTAACTGAGACAGAAACCGGAGGATTTCTGCTTAGAGGTGATTGAAAAAATATCTGGCAGAGGTATTTAAATATACTGAAATATGATGTAAAAATACAGTGCTTAAAAATGATTACTGAATTCATATATCAATTGCAGCAGAGAGGACTAAAACAGAAAAATTAGTTTTTGATTTAAGAGGTAAGTGACAGGAGACTCATTTACTCCTCAAACTAAATTAACACATCTCAGATCGTGATATGATATTGATAATTCAGTGTTTTAAATTGTAAACATACCATACATTTATGAAATGTAAGACAAAAATAATGTTTTCGGACATGAAAGCATAGATGTTATCTTTTGTTTTGCTCTAAATTAATCACTAACACTAAACTGACAATAATGTAAGCCACTGGGAGACCATACGGTTGTCATTCACTGTATTGCATTAATAAAAAGCCAAGTAATATAAAGATTTAATACAAAGTATTTTTCCAAAATTAATTTTTAATAGTATTTTCGTGCCATGACCGTGGGGGGCGGGAACATGTGTGAAGTAGCCATGCGCAATAGAGTGGAGTGGTGCAGGTATGACATCACTTTGTAGGCCAAAACGTGGAAGCAGGTTAGCATTTTAGCACTTCCAGTTCCATCTTGCCGAAGTCAATAGTTTTTTTGAATTGGGTTTTGGTTAAATGGCTTAAATAAGGTCTGTGGGTCAATCTTATTGGGTTTTTGTCGAGGGAACCAGTGTAATGCTAACTGCCGGTTGGCCTACAAAGTGACGTCTTAAATGCACCCCTCTATATTGCTTTTTTTTAAAAAAAATTTATACTTTGACAACTTATTTTATTTACTTGCTGGTTTTTTAATCATTCAAATTTGGCTGGGTGGTTAATAACACATTTTTCTATGGTGTGACAAACTCATAACACATTTAATATTGCTTTACACATAAGACATGAAATCAGCTTCATGGGGTACATTCGTGCCTCACTGCCTGCAAGTCAGCTGCCTAAGCTTTCGGACACATCCATAAGGTGTGTTCGACATCGGCTGCAGCTGGATGTAACCGATCGGCGAGAGCTGCCACGTGCAGGCTGGGAGGAGCTGAAAATGGAGACGTGAAGTCGGACACTTTCTGCTTCCCGTAGTAACACTCTCGCTGTGTTTGCATACTTTACCACAGCTGAAATTAAAGAAATGCAATATTTGTCAAACACAGATGTTTCAGAGACATTTTCAGTCAATAATTTCTGTACTGCTCACATCGTCTGTTTGTACAAGTTCAACATTAGTATATACTATTTAAATACAAATGTAGTGGGGTCTACGTTTTTTTAATCATTTTTATTTTGATAAATATGACACAATATAATATTGTGACATGAAGAGATTTTACTATTATAAATTAGTGCCGTCTCAAGTCAGACAGAATTTCTAACCAGCATACACTGCTTCAAGTCAGCCGCCGATCGGTCTGCGCAGAGCGCATGAAGTCGAACAAGCCTACTTCAAATAAGCCTCAAGGACTTAATTGGCTGGATCAGGCAGAGGTGGACAAAGTACACAACTTCCTTACTTGAGTGAAAGTACAGATAGGCCTACTACTAGTCAAATATTACTCCGTTACAAGTAAAAGTTGTAAAGACCGATTTTTACTTAAGTAAAAGTACAGAAGTACTTGTTTTTAAAAGTATTTAAGTATCTAAAGTAAATGTCAATGCATTGTTTTATTATTGTTGCATTGTTCTATGTAATACTTACAGTACCTTATGCCTCTGAATCTATGCCTGCCTACACTCATATCAATATCAAATTTATTTCTAGAACACAGTTCCAGTAGTAGGATTTAATGTGAGATTGAATAAGTGCACTCAATAATGTCCACAATGGTTTCAGACATCCAAATGGCTGTTCCCTCAAATAGTGTCCTATTTAAAGTTTTTTGGCTTTTAGTATGAATATATCTTAGCCTTACTGTTATCTATAAGCTAGTGTGCTCCAAAACAATGACAAAATTCACATTTAGAAGACCAAACCCAATGTTGAAAATGAAAATCAGGTTGATGTCAGAATCCAACGTCAGATTGACGTTAAAGGATAACTGTCGCCAAAATGCAACCTAGGGTCTTTTTGTTAATCTACCTGAGGCAAACTTTCGTTTAAAAGCATCATTAGGATGGAAACGCCACTTTTAAGTTTGACCATATTTTCGTTTTCGGTCAAATTGCCTTTTAAATGTGTCAAGCCTTTTAGTGTTTTAAAAATAGTGATTTTTGATGCTATTGTTGTAAACTTTTTCAGCAAAACCAGGAGATGTTTGGGATACGTTCAAGAAGTTATATTCTTTATTGAGGACGTTGCTGCATTTCTTCCAAACAGTCTGACTAACTTAACTTTACATGGTTTCTTATAGGCATTTCAGTGGGCTGTCCTTAATGGTGCTGACCATGCACACAGCCTTAGTTAGGGATGACCACTAAATCTAATCATCTAAAGACAATAGAGGCAATTGCCCCCAACTGAGATAATGGTACCCCCCCCCCAAATGGTATAAACAACAAATGGTCACGAGACCTAAGACTATGTAACATTCACACACAGTTCAACTCTTAGTTGGAAGATCAAAGACTAACAAAACCCCTGACTATTACAATGTTTAGACAGCTGACTTACAGCTGACTTCTGATCAGTAAATTGATGCCATCATGTTCACCTTGAATGCCCAATACAGTGTAATTTACCTTAGTTTTTCATGTGATGTTATGTAAGGAAGTAGGATCAGCAGATCTAAAACATATTCTTAAATTTGAATCCTTCAGTCCCCTCTTTGAGAGTTCTTAAAAACTCTCACAAAAATACAAATTTAGACACTTAAAAGTTCATTCTTGTAACTTGAAAAAGTTACAGGCACAAGCATGATCTGTGTTGTTCATCTGTAATTGCATGCTGACACAGAAACAAAACATGCAATTTAGGGTCCGTGAATTTTCTGCGTTGTGTATTTTTCATTTTCTTTGGTGATAGTTCGTTCAGCAGTGGGTCTGGTTGTCTTCTTGAGGTTGGGGCTTCATACGCAGATGAGACGGTCGTTGCATATGGATCTCGGAAAAGCCATCAAGTTTTATCTGCACACTGTAAGACAGAAAACAGAAAAACAGAGAGCAGTATTTCTTCAAAACACTACGGTTGTAGCAGTTTAAACACTATGGTTCTATCGTTTTCAGAGTCTACTGTTGTCGTTTCATTCTTTCCCTATTTCTTGATTTATTTGACACCTATGGACCAGTGAGGTAAGGATGGACTAAATCGGGAAAGGCCTATGAGGTAGTGTCTTCACCCTGGGTTCACCCCCGAAGCCTGTTGCGTTCAGTTCTTCCCAGGGCACCTCACTTGTCCGTGTCCTATTCTGTCCCTGTGTTGTGTACACACTGTACAGTGTGTGAGAAAATTGGCACATTTCCATTCTCCAGTGAAACATCAGTCCTAGTAGACATCATTAACAGAGGATGGTTGTCTGACTGCAATATTCTGTGGCATAACATTTAAGGCTGTGAGTATACTGAATGTCCCCCAAACAAAGGCTGAGACAGTCACTTTCCTTTTGTTCTATTAAACAAAAATAAGTCTTTTATCTTTGTTGTGAGTTACTGGGGAAATTAAGCACTCACAGCCAAAATGGTTAACACCGTATCAAGTTGCCCCACGAGTTTAACGAGGAGGGGAGGGGCTGCTTCAGAATAGCAAGCAGGCTAAGCAGAAGCTGATTAACCTTGTTAACTTCTTTAAAGTTCTTTTTGTTTGCTTTTCCAAAATGTCCGTGCTTGCCACAGTAAGAACAACTGGCTTCTCTAGGACATTTGCGTTTCTTTTTCTTCTCTGAGTTGACCATAACAGAAACTGCTGCAATTCTTACTCTCTCTTTGACATCAGAGTCTCTTTCCCAAGTAACTAAACTGTCCAAGTTGTCTTGCAGGGTTCTTGTACACCATGTGATGTTTAAGTAAGGCAACGCCGTTCTGTGTTCTGGCAAAAGACAATGAAACCATGTGCGAACCAAAGGGCCATTATCACCTAACACCTTCTCTGGCGTGTCTGCAATTCCACTGTACACTGCAGCTGACTGACAGAATCGTTCTGTGTACTCACAAACAGTTTCACCCTTCTTCTGTACACAATTGGTAATTTTCGACCAATCGATTTTGGGTCCTAAGATATTCTTTAGGATTTTCAAAACACCTTCTCTCAAATCGCCTTTACTGACATTTTGAAACTCAGAATTGTTTACAGCACTTTCAAAATCATTGAATTCTGACTCAGTCAAGATCTGTGATATTAGCTGGGTGATTTCAGATAGAGACATTTCATAGAGCCGCATCTTTTTGGACAACTCTCTTCTAAACTCAGAAAAATTTCTTTGCACTGATGGCAAACTTCCAGCAAGTCTCTCGATATCTTTAGGACCTAAAGATGTTTTGACTGCTTGTGGCTGCAATATGGGGGTTGCAAATGAAACTGTATCAACACCTTTTCCCTGAGGCTTTTGTCTAGCTACACACACTTCAACTGCATTTACATCTGCATTGACATTGTCCTCTATACTATCAAAAGACTGTAAATCAGGATAGCTTTCATCTGACTGTTGGTCTTCTAAATCACATTTGGTTGAGGCTTTGTTATGGCCCACCTTTGTCTTGAGACAGGACATGTGAGTCTGCAATTGTTTGTTCTGATCGTTTAACGTAGCAATACAACGAGCTTGTTCTTGTGCAATGGATAAGCTAAATTATCTGTGACAACAGATAATGCATTTCTTCCTGATACATGCACCCAACACTTTCTTGCAATCTTCAATTGACCATACTTTGTCTGCCTCAATGCCAAATTTCTTTGTTAAATTCAATCTGACTTTCTCAGTCACGATGGAGTCCATGTGCTCTGATAACAAAGACTTGAATTCACTATCTATCCAAAAAGGTGTAATCTGTCTAGTACTTTTCCTAAACATTTTGTGAATTTCTGTTACCACAAACAAACACTAAAAAAAACTTTTCTCTACTGTCTTACAAACAGAGGGTACAATCTTATTAGCACATGACGCTAAATTTCTCTAGCTTACAGATAGGTCTTCTCTACATACACACAATATTAACATGTAACTGTTAATCTTCCCTGCCAACAACAGGGGATAAATTTCATCTCTAAAAGAAAACTTTTTTAGAGGCTTATCTTTAGTTGACCAAACTCTACAGCTGTTTGTTAACTACTTCTCTGAACGACGCAGAGGAAAAAACAATTTTGTACTGGTCTACAAAGGTTCTTTGAATGGAGTGAAACTCACCGAATCGTTGGTTGTACAGAAAAAATTCGTCTGGAACCAGGGCCGGAGTGGGGCCACTTTTCAGCCCGGGAGTTTCAGGCCCAAGACCGGCCCTCTTTTTCCATGGTGGAATTCCAAATGAGCACTTTTTCCAAATTGGATAAATGAAGCAACAGTTCAGCTCTTACCATTGTGTAGTTTTTATTAATAACATGGTTCAACAAATAATGTAAAGGTTAAATAATAATTCACTTAAGCTGAGAAGTTAACAAAAAATGTTCCACTATTCCACAAGGATAGGTTGATAAATTAACAAAAGCAGAAAGAAAGAAAGAAAGAAAGAAAGAAAGAAAGAAAGAAAGAAAGAATTTGAAATGTATCCCACTCTTCCACAAAGAGGCATATTGAACTAATGTTTACAGATTTATTTGTATTCAAAAATATTCAAAAATAATGCTTTTTTAATAAAAAAACGTGATACCTAATGACATTTGAGGTTATTAAAACAGTAAGTCCCGCCCATCGACTGCCAAAAATAAAAGTGTTCGAGCGAGCAAAAGCAGGAGATCACGAGCGTGGGGAATGATCATGCGCGCGGGAGGGCTTGTATTGCGTGCAGAGGAGATGTCATGCGCGCGCGCAGGGTTGAATGAGCTCGCGAGTTCCCGTTTCCTCACTTGTGGATCTGTTATCCTCTCGCGAATGTCATTTACTGCGCGCGCCAAGCATCAGTTGTGCGCTCCGTTAATTTTGTCATTAATTTGCCGCCATAGGGCCGGCCCAGCTATCGGTAGGCGCCGGCGGTGCCGCGGTAGCCTACCTGAGAAAACGTTTTGGAAAAGATGGGCTATGGACCCAACCAACTCTATGGGAGGGGAGGGGAGAACTCCCTCTCATGGTACAACCCATGCAGAGGCTGTGCGCTGCGGTGTCAGAATGCGGAACGTGTGTAGCCTAATATAACTAACGTGACAAATGTAAAAAAAAAATATAAAAAAATAAATCCTCGACCGGCCCAAAAGTGAAGCGGCCCACCGGGAATTCTCCCGATTCTCCCGATTACCCACCCCGGGCCTGTCTGGAACTCAGTCAGCTTTGTTGAGATCTTTGAGCTTGAAGTTTCAAGATTCAGTCTGGAACTCAGTCAGGCATTGAGATCTTTTTGGAGCTTGAAGTTTTCAATCTGGAGGAAGCTGGAAAAATTCAGTCTGGCAATCTTTGTCAGATCTTTTGTTGAGCTTGAAGTTTCAAGATTCAGTTCTTTGAGCTTAAAATTCTTTGAGTTTCCTTCTTCTCCATCCACCATCTGTTGTAAACTTTTTCAGCAAAACCAGGAGACGTTTGGGATACGTTCAAGAAGTTATATTCTTTATTGAGGACGTTGCTGCATTTCTTCCAAACAGTCTGACTAACTTAACTTTACATGGTTTCTTATAGGCATTTCAGTGGGCTGTCCTTAATGGTGCTGACCATGCACACAGCCTTAGTTAGGGATGACCACTAAATCTAATCATCTAAAGACAATAGAGGCAATTGCCCCCAACTGAGATAATGGTTATGGACTATGTAACATTCACACACAGTTCAACTCTTAGTTGGAAGATCAAAGACTAACAAAACCCCTGACTATTACAATGTTTAGACAGCTGACTTACAGCTGACTTCTGATCAGTAAATTGATGCCATCATGTTCACCTTGAATGCCCAATACAGTGTAATTTACCTTAGTTTTTCATGTGATGTTATGTAAGGAAGTAGGATCAGCAGATCTAAAACATATTCTTAAATTTGAATCCTTCACTATCATAGTAATGCCCCAAGCACTCACATTTAAAAGGCAATTTGACCAAAAACGAAAATACGGTCAATCTTAAAAGTGGCGTTTCCATCCTAATGATGCTTTTAAACGAAAGTTTGCCTCGGGTAGATTAACAAAAAGACCCTAGGTTGCATTTTGGCGGTAGTTATCCTTTAATCAACAACGTTGGACAGACGTTGTATTGGGGTTGAAAATGAAAATCAGGTTGACGTCAGAAACCAACATCTGTCGGGTTCTGACGTCAACCCAACTTTCATTTCCAACCCAAATGCAACCCCTGCAACCAAAATCATCCCCTGACTGACGTCACTACTTTCTACTCAAGGACCTTGACAGAATTGTATTGGAGTAAAAAGTACGATATTTGTCTTTCAAATGTAGGGAAGTTAAAGTAAAAAGTTTCCAGAAAAAATAATACTCAAGTAAAGTACAGATACTCAAAAAGTGTACTTAAGTACAGTACTCAAGTAAATGTACTTTGTTACTGTCCACCTCTGGGATCAGGTGCATTTAATTAGGGTTGAAGCTAAGCTCCAGAGTTTTGCACCCCTGGATTAGATCCAACCCTAATCAAACATGACTGAATCTAAGGTTTTTGGTTGAATTCAAATCAGAGACAAAACTCTGTACTTTTTACTATATTAAACTTTCTTGGCTGCAATGACTGTTGGTTTAAATGACGGTTCTCTAAAAATACACTCATAATGCATTTGGTTCTTTTTTGACCCAGATCAGATGCAGCTTTTAGTACATCAAAAAACTTTTCAAAACAGCCAAGACTATCAAAATACGTATTATTATTATTATTATTATTATTATTATTATTTTCAATAAAGTTTAAGTAATGCAATCATTAAAAAGAGAAACTACTCTGGTTCATTTTAACTCTGGTATCATCTGAAAATTTGTTACAGGTCAAATATATTTGTCACACCTCGGTTGTATAAATCACAGGAAGATGAGGATGAGGGTCAGGGTCAGGGTCAGAAGGCTTTAATGGTCCACATAGAAGGAAATCCAAACCAGGCAGGCAAACAAACAACCGCAATACATTGACGTAACCAGACAAAGGAGAAGAATAAACACAGGAACTTAAATAGAAAGGCAAACAAGGGTAATGATGACACACAGCTGAACAGACTGAATAATCATAATCAGTAACCATAGTGATTAAAGTGTGGTGGGGAACTAGAACAAAGGAGACATGTGACTGAAGATAAAAACTAAAAGTCCAAACATAACATAACTGTGACAATATTTTACTAAAGCATTAAGAAGAAAAAAAAAATATATATATATACACTATATTGCCAAAAGTATTGGGACACCCCTCCAAATCATTGAATTCAGGTGTTCCAATCACTTCCATGGCCACAGTTGTATAAAATCAAGCACTAGGCATGCAGACTGCTTTACAAACATTTTTGAAAGAATGTGTCACTCTCAGGAGCTCAGTGATTCAAGTGTGGTACAGTGATAGGTTGCCACCTGTGCAAGAAGTCCATTCATGAAATTTCCTCACTACTAAATACTCCACAGTCAATTGTTAGTGGTATTATAACAAAGTGGAAGCAATTGGGAACAACAGCAACTCAGCCACGATGTGGTAGGCCATGTAAAATCACAGAGCTGAGTCAGCACATGCTGAGGCCCACAGTGCGCAGAAGTCGCCAACTTTCTGCAGAGTCAATAGCTACAGACCTCCAAACTTTGTGTGGCCTTCATATTAGCTCAAGAACAGTGCGTAGAGAGCTTCATGGAATGGGATTCCATGGCCAGGCAGTTGCATCCAAGCCTTACATCACCAAGTGCAATGCAAAGCGTCAGATGCAGTGGTGTAAAGCATGCCGCCACTGGACTCTAGAGGAGTGGAGACATGTTCTCTGGAGTGACGAATCACCCTTCTCTGTCTGGCAAACCGATCGATGAGTCTGAGTTTGGCGGTTGCCAGGAGAACGGTACATGCCTGACTGCATTGTGCCAAGTATAAAGTTTGGTGGAGGGGGGATTATGGTGTGGGGTTGTTTTTCAGGGATTGGGCTTAGCCCCTTAGTTCCAGTGAAAGGAACTCTTAATGCTTCAGCATACCAAGACATTTTGGACAATTTCATGTTTCCAACTTTGTGGGAACAGTTTGGGGATGGCCCCTTCCTGTTCCAACATGACTGCGCACCAGTGCACAAATCAAAGGTCCATAAAGACATGGATGAGTGAGTTTGGTGTGGAGGAACTTGACTGGCCTGCACAGAGTCCTGATCTAAACCTGATATAACACCTTTGGGATGAATTATAGCGGAGACTGTGAACAAAGCCTTCTCGTCTAACATCAGTGCCTGACCTCACAAATGCGCTTCTAGAAGAATGGTCAAAAATTCCCATAAACACACTCCTAAACCTTGTGGAAAGCCTTTCCAGAAGAGATGAAGCTGTTGTAGCTGCAAAGGGTGGGCCAACTCCATATTAAATCCTACGGATTAAGAATGGGATGTCATTGAAGTTCATGTGCATGTAAAGGCAGACTTTGGCAGTATAGTGTAGATCCATATATCCTGTTTTGTTAAGAAAAAAATGTAAGATTCATAAATGTGCACTGTTTTAAGTAGACTTTTAAGTTGATAAGTTGAGATAAACCCGTTTGATTTCACTGCTCTCTCAGCTGCTCAGACTATGGGTCCACGGCCCTCCACTGCAGCGGCTGCAGCTTCTGCCCCTCAAGTTCGCGACGTGCCTCAGTACAAATATGCACCCAGTGTCCGCAACCCTCAGCACATGAACACACAGCCTCAGGTTACTATGCAGCAGGTAAGACTCTGCGCAACATGTATCCCTTCACATATGAAAGATGTGATTTTTGAGTTTAATCTTCTGATTGACTCTCTTGGTTAGCCTGCAGTGCACGTGCAAGGACAGGAACCGCTGACAGCCTCCATGCTCGCCGCTGCTCCTCCACAGGAACAGAAGCAGATGCTGGGTAAAGATCGTGAAGTTGTCTGATTATTTGTTCCTACCACCACACTATAAAAGGAGGTTAATGCTTGATTTTCCTCTCGCAGGTGAGCGTCTCTTCCCACTTATCCAGAATATGCATCCCAGCCTGGCTGGCAAGATCACTGGAATGCTGCTGGAAATCGACAACTCTGAGCTTCTCCACATGCTGGAGTCTCCGGAGTTTCTGCGCTCCAAGGTTGGGGGGTTTCTGAATGGTTGTTTTTGTATGGAAACTGTATGGAATGAAGTGTTTGAAAAGCATAAATGTTTTGTCTG
This sequence comes from Abramis brama, assembly GCF_963993115.1. Taxonomy (NCBI): domain Eukaryota; kingdom Metazoa; phylum Chordata; class Actinopteri; order Cypriniformes; family Leuciscidae; genus Abramis; species Abramis brama. The sequence goes on from NC_139974.1 coordinate 26,296,613, forward strand.
ACAGGTTGACGAGGTGGTGGCCTTCAGGATCACCATGCTAAAGAAGCCGCTCAAAAAACTGTAACCAACTCTTACTGGCGTGCCAAGCGTTTAAGCCAAAGTAACTGTAAGAAAAAATGATGTGGACGATGAAGATCTCAAAGATGAAGTTTATTACAACATAGCAGTGGCAAAGTACACAAAGCACCTTGGGTTCACCGGCGTCAGAATGAACCCAGAACATCAAAATCTACAGGTTACCACTCTTAATGTAAATTAAGTTGCTCCTGTTGTAAACCTTTAAATCTCCTTTGTAAAAGCTTTAAGAGGCATAAATAGTCCTCGCTTTAGATGAGCTCACAAAAATAGTTAACTGAAAACTACTAAATATTTTATTAACCTGAATTAATCATGAATTACAGTAGGAATACATGTTAATAAAGCATTTATTAACACACTGAGTAACTATTACTATATGTCTAAATAATATGTATAAATGTACATTTAAATAGTTTATTAATCATTTACTTACACTTTCTAAATGATCTTATGAACCACTGACAATTCCTAAATAACTGGTTTGTAAATAATGTAATACTTAATTTAGAAATGTTAAATTGATCATGAATAATGTATGAATCAAGAATAACGCAGCTGTATTTATAAACTGCTTATTAATGTCTACTAATAATTTATAAATTATGAATTAACTAATTACTAATGCTAAACTAATGATTCATAGCATGCCGTTATTAAAGTGTAACCCAAACATTTTATTGAGTGTGGGTGAGAAAACATTCAAGAACCATCACAGCCAGTAGGAGTGTCCTAAAATGATTGTTAAGTTATCTGCAATTTGACGTTTAAACGTAGAACATAATGCATTGGCAAATAATAAGGAAGATACTTAAAACTGTGTTTTAAGTTTGCCTTTAAGGCATAGACGGAAGTGTTAGATTCAGTATTGTAACACTGCATTTTTCAGGCTCTGTGTGTGATTATTGGGTGGAACAAGAGATGGGTGCCAGAAAGGGAGTATAACTGCCACAAAAAAGGACAAAACTGCATTGAAACTTAATGTGAGCAAAGATTTGAGAAGTGACTTTTTTATTTTTTACAGTTCTGTTGTAAAGGAATAAAGTGAGCATATATGAAATAAGGGCGATGGGATAATGGAACAATGTATGTGAAACTTGATACCACATGTCCATTTGAGTAATAGCTCATATTTTGTTTTTTCAGTCTTGGTTTGGGTGATCATTTATGATGCCTTGTGTCAAGAATTCTGAGAGGAAGGACCCAGATGCAGAATAAGCAAGGGGTGTTATTGACAAAATAACAGCAAAGATAGGTGAGGTAGGAACACAGTCCAAACAATAGGGCAGGGCAGGGGGGCCAAGGGCACACAACTAGAGAACAGGTTGGTTGGAGATGAGACAGCAAAGATGTGACGGCCAAAGATGGAGACAAGGCACCGGCTCAGGGAACCAGAGGCTTGACAGTTGGTGATGAGACCGGACATAGAATCAGACTAGCTGCAAGACCAGGAGAATCAACGGCTAGGATACGGGACAGGAACCAACATGAGACAACACAAGACAAGACTCAACAGGCCAAGGCAACAAGAAATAAAAGCAAAATAAAACTGATAACTAAAACTAGAAAAAATCAAATAAAGAAACTAAATACTGTAATAACCGGATCTAGCAAAATAAATAATTAAACAAACAAAAAGGTCAAAAGAAATAAATAACTGGAAAATTGCAAAAATAAATAAAACAACACTGCATTGAACTTCGATAACAAATATGATACAAGCATAATTCTGTTTAAGAATTATGACATGACATGCTTGTAATTTAAAAAAAAAAGTATATATATAATACCTTATAATATTATTAATATATATATATATAATATTTCCCATTATACCTTATTGCTTAATAACAATTAATTAATGTCGTAAAACATGCGTAAAAATGCAATTTCTTTCACTTAAACTATATAAATAATCAGGATAAAAACAGGATAAGAACAGCTCAGGCATAGGCTACTGCTGGGGTCCTAAGCTGGGTAAGTGAAAGCAATGTGTTAATGGTAATCCATGTCGAATGTGTTTTAGTAGTAGGCTAATGTGTGTTTTAACGCGTCAATGGTTCAGGCGTTCAGCTCCGTTTCACGTGGAAGACGACGCTCAACACCCACAAAGTTATCATGATCAAATTGATAGCATGAGCACGACAGTCATAGTAATAAATATATCTATAACAAGATTAGGTGGTTATTTGGAATATTATCTTACTTTTCAGACAAACTCTGGGAGCCGAAGCTTGAAACAGACAGTGGAGGAGGTTGAGAGAGTGGAGAGCGCCAAGCTATATATGTCTTTTTCATAGCTGAATCGAACGACAATAATATCGCAAATGAAAAAAAGATGACACATGAGCATATTCAAGCAATGGCCAGCATATATTAGTTCTGTGAAACAAAGCTAAACAATGTTACTCAGCTATCGAGAAGAAATAAAGCAACGTCGGCGTCCGATGTCAGGCCTTTCCGCTCCTTGAGTTCTCTCCAGCGCTGGTAAGCTTCTCCGATATTTTTCGGAGACTTTTTCATTTTAAGTTCTGCAGACATTTTCCTCTTTTGTTTTGCATCTGCCATCTCTCTTTTTATGTAGTCGTTCGGCTAACGTCAGTGCTGTGTGCACTGAGCGCTCTCTCCTCCCCATCATTAGTAGACACGCCCCTTACTGCTGATTGGTTACAAGTGTGTTTTGGTAGTCGATCTGACACAGTTCCCTATCAAGGCTACGGAACTTCGACATTACGGATGTCGTATATGGGAACTCCTCTCATCCTTCACTTCCGCTGAAATCTTATAGGCTAACGCCAGCAGAGCTGGCCAATTGATGCAAAATATGCAAATACTGAACCTTGTTGCAGTATAAAGCAAGTGCAGCGTCAATTCCATTCAGAATCGAACAAAAAACGCTTAAATCAAGCGAACACGGCGGCGAGCGTAATGTCTCGTTCCTTGCCTTTCAGGGAACCGAGGTTACGAAAGTAACCGGAGACGTTCCCTATCAAGGCTACGGAACTTCGACATTACGGATGTCGTATATGGGAACTGTATAGAATCCCGCCGTGGCAGCATAACAAACCACTGACAACAGAACTCAATACCAAGACCTGGCCAATTGACGCAAAATATGCAAATACTGAACCTTGTTGCAGTATAAAGCAAGTGCAGCGTCAATTCCATTCAGAATCTCTCTCTTCACGCTCAAATCGTGTGCTAGAAAGCTGATACTACTCAAACAAACTCAGCAGCGGGGATTGGGCCTACCGCCGCCTCCGAGCCGCTGGTAGCCCCCCCCAACCGCGGAGTCGAGGTTCGATCTCCGGTGAGCTTCCCCGACCCCACCTTTCACCCCCCCCGCGAGGTCGCTGACTTCGTGTCCTTCGAGGCGAGTGAGGAAGATGACTCCATGTCTCTGTCTGCCTCCGAGAACAACTGGGGTGCGGAGCAGGCCGCACCGCTGGAGGCCGCGGAGCAAGAGACCCCGGCGGACCTGCAGGACGAGCTCTTTCGCATCCTCTCTAAGGCCGTCGAGGAATTGGACCTCTCGTGGAAGGCTCCCGATGAGCCGTCGAAGAGCAAACTCGACACGTGGTTCCTCCAATCGAGCCGCCGTCAGGCCGCTTCGAGAAGAGGAACCCCATTTTTTCCTGATGTGCATGCGCACGTGGTGAAGTCGTGGGCGGCCCCGCAATCGGCGCGCACCCTCACTTCCACCCAGGCCATGTTTGCCCCCGTGGACGAGGCGGGGGACCACGGCTACCTCCGCATCCCCCCGTCGAGGAGACCGTCGCCGCGCATCTCTGCCCGTCGGCTCCCGCTCTGGGCTCGGACCACAGCCTGCTGTCCCGAGCTTGCAGATTCACGGCCCACCAAGATAACAAAGCCTACGGTGCGGCGGCGGAGGCGGTATCTGCGCTACACGCCATGGCTGTGCTACAAGTGCTGCAGGCTAAGCAGCTGAAGTCCCTGGATGGCGCCGCCTCTATGGGATGGCTGACGCCATTCAGGATCTTCGTTCGGCCACGGACCTCGCGCTCCTGGCCACGAAGCGTTCGGCCCAGGCGATTGGCCGTTCGATGGGGTTCTTGGTGGTCCTCCACAGACACCTGTGGCTCACCCTGTCGGACGTGCAGGAGGCTGACAGGAAAACGCTGTTGAACGCGCCTATCTCCCCTGCAGGCCTGTTCGGAGACGCCGTCGAGAAGGTCACCGAGCGTTTTTCTGAGACCCAGAAAAAGGCGAAGGCAATGAGACATGTTATTCCGCGGAAGGTGCCCCCTGCCGCCGCCGCCGCCTCGCTCTCGTTCGTCTTCCGCCTCGGGCCGTCAACCTCAGGCTGTGGCCAGACAGCAGTCAGCGCCCCGCCCGGGACCGGATGCCCGCAGAGGCCGAAGCGGCCAGTGGCAGGGAGCGGGTAGCAAGAGGACGGCTCGGAGGAGCCTGCGCAGAAAACCCGCCGCGTCCCCTGCGAGGCCCAAGCAATCCTCCTGACCGCTCGGGCAAGAGGAGAAGAGAGCACCAGGTTGGCCCCGCGCCCAAGCGACGCGCTCAAGAGCACTTAGTCCCTCAACGTTCTGTGAGCGACACGTGCAGTTATGTTGTGAATGTTGTAAATGTTGTTTCTTGTGCAATAAAACAAACTACCACTTCACAAACAAAGCTCTTTTCCCCTCTTGCACCACACACTGTGTTACCCGCCCTGCCCTCGAGCAGCGCAGAGTCACGGTCATTAAACATAAATGTTCCCAGCCCTTATATAGCGGCGATGACCGCAGCGGCGATGACCGCAGGTTTAGATCGGCCCACGCTCAGTTGTTTTCAGGCAGCGTGGGAAGCTATTCCGGGCATTTCACCATGGGTGTTAAATATAGTTTGGCACGGGTACACACTTCAGTTCAAACGCAGACCACCCCACTTCCGCGGCGTAATCCAGTCATTAACTCTGCCCCAAAACGCTCATGTGCTGAGGCAGGAAGTGTGCAGTTTGCTCGAGAAGAAAGCGATAGAACCGGTTCCCTCGAGCGAGCGAGAGAGCGGGTTCTACGGCCGCTACTTCGTTGTGCCGAAGAAGGGAGGGGGTCTCCGCCCCATACTGGATCTGAGACCCGTCAACAGAGTGCTTCACAAGCGCGCATTCAGGATGACTACTCTGAAACAGATCCTGGCGCAAATTCGCCCCGGGGATTGGTTCGCTTCAGTAGATTTGAAGGACGCTTACTTTCATATCCAGATAGTAAAGCGTCACAGGAGATTCCTGAGGTTTGCGTTCGAAAATTCGGTGTACCAATACACGGTGCTTCCGTTTGGACTAGCCCTGGCTCCCCGAACATTTTCAAAATGTGTAGACGCGGCACTTTCACCCCTCAGGTCGAGCGGGATGCGCGTCTTGAACTATCTGGACGACTGGCTGGTTCTCGCGCAGTTGAGAGAGACACTGGTCAGCCATGTGGAAGCCCTCCTTTGACACTTGGAGATGCTCGGTTTGAGGGTGAACGTTCAGAAAAGTGTGCTCACACCGAGTCAGACTACCACATTCCTGGGAGTATGTTTGGATTCGGTGAGAATGAGAGCGCGCCTCACCCCCGAGCGAGCGGAGGCTCTGAGCTCTTCTCTCGGTCGCTTCAGACCTGGCAGGCTCGTCCAACTGAAAGAGTTTCAGAGGCTACTGGGACGGATGGCAGCGGCTTCTTCAGTGTGTCATCTGGGGTTACTGCATATGAGACCGCTTCAGCACTGGCTGAAAGCGTGCGTCCCCCCGAGTGCGTGGTATTCCGGCCACAAGCGCATTATGGTCACTCACGGATGCGCCCGCGCCCTGGCCCCGTGGAAGAACCCGGATCCTTTCAGCTCAGGTGTTCCTATCGGCATAGTGGCACGGCGCGTGGAGGTCCTGACAGACGCTTTGTCCACCGGATGGGGAGCGGTCTGCTTGGGCAAGCCCGCCTCGGGTCGGTGGTCAGAGAAGCAAATGGAGTGGCACATAAATCGCTTAGAGCTGGAAGCGGTCTCTCTAGCTCTCAAAGCTTTCCGGTCTCGGCTGGAGCAGCGGCATGTGTTGATTTGGACCGACAACACTTCCGTGGTCTCGTACATAAATCGTCAAGGCGGTGTACATTCCAGAGCCCTATTCAAGCAGGCGGAATCCCTTCTGCTGTGGGCAGACCGGTTTTTCCTCTCGGTGAGAGCGGCACACATCCCCGGTGTTCTAAATCGCGGGGCGGATATGCTCTCGAGGAGCGGGATTCCTCAAGGGGAATGGAGGCTTCACCCCGGGACGGTTCAGCTGATATGGAATCGTTTCGGCAGAGCGGAGGTCGACCTCTTTGCAACGAGCGTCAGATGTTCTTCTCGCTGTCCCGTTCCCCCCGGGAGATGGATGCGCTAACGGCGCGATGGCCGAAAGTCTGTCTCTATGACTTTCCACCACTGAAAATTTTGCCCATGGTGTTGTGCAAAATCAGGGAGGAGAAGGCGGCGGTGACTCTGGTAGCCGCGTACTGGCCGAATCAGCCTTGGTTCGCGGATTTGATAGAGTTACTGGCAGGGCAGCCTTGGGAGATTCCGCTCAGGAAGGACTTGCTGTCTCAGGCGAGCGGATCGATCTGGCATCCCAGCCCCGGGCTGTGGAGCTTACATGTGTGGCCGCTGCAGGGTCGCTGAGCGGGCTGGATGCGCTGCATTCGCGAGCTTTGAATACCATCGCGGAAGCGCGAACCCCGTCCACTAGGCGCCTGTATGCTCTGAAATGGGGTGTTTTCTCAAAATGGTGTCAGGATGTCGATATAGACCCAACGAGCTGCTCTGTGTCGGATATTCTATGCTTCCTTCAGTACAGGATGGATGAAGGGAGCCTACCATCCACTCTGAAGGTATATGTGGCCGCTATTGCCGCGTTTCACACCCCTGTTGACGATCAGTCTATCGGTAGACATGCGTCGGTGACACGGTTCCTCAGGGGAGCTAGGAGATTATGCCCTGCACGGCCGCCTTCGGTGCCGCCGTGGGATTTGGCTTTGGTCTTGGAGGCTTTGTCACGACCGCCTTTTGAACCCTTGGCTTCGATCGCCATGAAGGAGCTTTCGGTTAAAACGGCGCTGCTTCTCGCTTCGGCGAAGCGGGTTGGGGATTTACAGGCTTTCTCTGTAAGTGAAGATTGTATTCGCTTTGGACCGGGAAACTGTAATGTGACGCTCAGACCGAGGCCGGGTTACGTCCCTAAGTCGCTCAATACCCCGTTCAGAGCGCAGATTGTTTCTCTGCCTGCCCTGTCCGCTGAGGCATCAACCTCTCAGGGTTCGGATGCTCAGAGTGTTATTTGCCCAGTCAGAGCGCTCCGGGAATACATTTCTCGCTCGGCCGCTTTTCGTCAATCGGACCAGCTATTTGTGTGCTTTGGTGGGTGCAATAAGGGACGGGGGGTCTCTAAACAGGCTTGCTCACTGGATTGTGGACGCTATTGTTTTGGCTTATGAATGCCTGGGGCAGGAATGCCCCCTTAACGTCAAGGCCCATTCGACTAGGGCGATCGCCTCCTCGTGGGCCTGGACTAAGGGTATGTCTATTCAGGATTTATGTCTTGCGGCTGGCTGGTCTTCTCAGAACACGTTCGCCAGGTTTTACAAATTGGATTTGCCCTCTGTAGCGTCTCGAGTGCTTTCGGTGAGTTGATTGCATTACACAGCATTGAGAGAGCTGCTCTGCGCTTTGCTCATGAGTTGTTCTATGTGCTATTTGTGTGTTTTTAGACTGTGTCACCGCAATGCATTGGCCTTCTCTTACTGTTATTGCCCTGTTGCTCTAAAACAGTGCTAACTTTCCCCGGTTATACTGCTCTGGATATGCAAATTCTGGCAGTGTGTTGTGAGCTTGTGATTGGTTCCTTTGGACCTATCGGAGGTTAGAGGTTCGCCATTGGTCAATCTCGGCCTATCAGATGCTCGCATGCTAGGGGGGCGGTCTTGGTATTGGGTTCTGTTGTCAGTGGTTTGTTATGCTGCCACGGCGGGATTCTATACAGTTCCCATATACGACATCCGTAATGTCGAAGTTCCGTAGCCTTGATAGGGAACGTCTCCGGTTACTTTCGTAACCTCGGTTCCCTGAAAGGCAAGGAACGAGACATTACGCTCGCCGCCGTGTTCGCTTGATTTAAGCGTTTTTTGTTCGATTCTGAATGGAATTGACGCTGCACTTGCTTTATACTGCAACAAGGTTCAGTATTTGCATATTTTGCATCAATTGGCCAGCTCTGCTGGCGTTAGCCTATAAGATTTCAGCGGAAGTGAAGGATGAGAGGAGTTCCCATATACGACATCCGTAATGTCGAAGTTCCGTAGCCTTGATAGGGAACTGTGTCAGATCGACTACCAAAACACACTTGTAACCAATCAGCAGTAAGGGGCGTGTCTACTAATGATGGGGAGGAGAGAGCGCTCAGTGCACACAGCACTGACGTTAGCCGAACGACTACATAAAAAGAGAGATGGCAGATGCAAAACAAAAGAGGAAAATGTCTGCAGAACTTAAAATGAAAAAGTCTCCGAAAAATATCGGAGAAGCTTACCAGCGCTGGAGAGAACTCAAGGAGCGGAAAGGCCTGACATCGGACGCCGACGTTGCTTTATTTCTTCTCGATAGCTGAGTAACATTGTTTAGCTTTGTTTCACAGAACTAATATATGCTGGCCATTGCTTGAATATGCTCATGTGTCATCTTTTTTTCATTTGCGATATTATTGTCGTTCGATTCAGCTATGAAAAAGACATATATAGCTTGGCGCTCTCCACTCTCTCAACCTCCTCCACTGTCTGTTTCAAGCTTCGGCTCCCAGAGTTTGTCTGAAAAGTAAGATAATATTCCAAATAACCACCTAATCTTGTTATAGATATATTTATTACTATGACTGTCGTGCTCGTGCTATCAATTTGATCATGATAACTTTGTGGGTGTTGAGCGTCGTCTTCCACGTGAAACGGAGCTGAACGCCTGAACCATTGACGCGTTAAAACACACATTAGCCTACTACTAAAACACATTCGACATGGATTACCATTAACACATTGCTTTCACTTACCCAGCTTAGGACCCCAGCAGTAGCCTATGCCTGAGCTGTTCTTATCCTGTTTTTATCCTGATTATTTATATAGTTTAAGTGAAAGAAATTGCATTTTTACGCATGTTTTACGACATTAATTAATTGTTATTAAGCAATAAGGTATAATGGGAAATATTATATATATATATATTAATAATATTATAAGGTATTATATATATATACTTTTTTTTTTTAATTACAAGCATGTCATGTCATAATTCTTAAACAGAATTATGCTTGTATCATATTTGTTATCGAAGTTCAATGTAGTGTTGTTTTATTTATTTTTGCAATTTTCCAGTTATTTATTTCTTTTGACTTTTTTGTTTGTTTACTTATTTATTTTGCTAGATCCGGTTATTACAGTATTTAGTTTCTTTATTTTCGTTAGCCTATAAGATTTCAGCGGAAGTGAAGGATGAGAGGAGTTCCCATATACGACATCCGTAATGTCTCGTTCCTTGCCTTTTAGGGAACCGAGGTTACGAAAGTAACCGGAGACGTTTTCAAAAGTGTTTTTTTTTTTTTACTCACCTTTAACCTATTGCAAGGATTATAAAAATGTATTACCTTTTGATTCGTATTCATCACTCAATTTTATAATCCTATGTATTTTCATTTTTAATAAATATAGCCACCCCTCCACCATTACCTGTCTGTCTATCCCTTCTAATACCAGTATATCCTTGTATAACAAAGTCTAAATGAGATTGTATAACACAAGGTTTATATTCCTTATCTTCTATTACCTTTTTAAACTCTTGCCCATTTGTGATTAAACTTCATGCATTCCACTGTAATACTATAATACCATTAAGAGCCTCCACGTGTTGCCTGTGCTGTGAATCTACTACTTGACCCTTCAGTTTTTCATTTACTTGTTCCAGAGTGATTCCCTCAAACTGTAGATGTTTTTCAGCTGCCTCAATTATGATGCTCTTAGTTCTGCTTTCAGTTTGTGCTGCAAACCTCATTTATTAGCCTACCTCAGCTAAAAATGTCATGAAGTCAACTTTTCCAACTTTTAAGAAGTCTTAATCTGTTGCGATGACAGTTTACTATTCTGGTCATGAAGTCTGTAGTTCCTTTCCTTGATCATCTTTCATCCGTTTCACCTTTTTAACTGCCTCTGCATATGATATTCCCTCTTGAATCCTGACGTTCTGGATTTTTACAGCATCCCATATGCACCACGCATCCCTCAAGCCAGCACTGTGTTCGCGTGCTGGCTTGGCAGGCCTTCCAGCTTGCATTGTCAAACCTCTGCAACTGATCCAGAATGCTGCAGCAAGAGTGGTCTTTAACAAGCTCAAGTCACACCTCTTCTCACAAAATTGCACTGGTTGCCAATTGCCGCTCACATCAAATTCAAGGCACTGATGCTTGCCTACAGAACAACCACTGCTCCTTTTTACCGAAACGCATTACTCCAGACTTACATACCTTCCAAAAGCTTGCATTCGGCAAGTGAATGTCGCTTCGTGGTGCCATCTCAAAGAGGTACAAAATCACACTCACAGACCTTCACCTTGACTGTTCCCTGCTGGCAGAGATGGGCATAAATACATGGAAATGTATTTAAAATACAAATACAAAATACTGTGTGGAAAAATGTATTTAAATACAAATACAAAATACTGTGTGAAAAAATGTATTTAAATACAAATACAGTATTTTGTATTTTGAAAATACACAAAATACATGTGAAATTGGCCATCCAGTGCAGGTACAGGTCACAGTGAAGAAGAAACTACATAGGCCTACTGACTTTACATTCCTAACCACATCTCTGCCCTTTCTTTCTTTCTTTCTTTCTTTCTTTCTTTCTTTCTTTCTTTCTTTCTTTCTGGCAATTACAAATAAATCTATGCAAAATAGCAGCCATTTATATACTTATTTCTGACTACAATGTAGCCTATTACCTGTGGTGAACACTATTAAAAAATTCATACTGTATGTAAAACTGTGGGAACCTTTTCTGCTATCTAGCAAAGAATATGGATGGGCGATATGACAAAAATCTCAATATTATTTCACAGTAATGATATCATGTTTTCACAATTCTCAATATCAGTTTTGATTCCACAGCATAAACTGAATTTCAAACTCTTTTGAGGTTTTTTATTTTAATTTATTTTTTGCAGGTAGTCTCAATGCTTTTTAAGTAATTTTATGTTTATTTTATGTAAAGTTTATTTGTTTCTATAAGTTTATTAAAATTAGAAAGTGTATCTAAAATTTTAAATTAGAATTAATTTAGATTTATTTGAAACTATTTACCCCTTTTTTATTATTATTTTTATGTACAATAAAACTAAAAGCTTTTTGCGATGTATCATTCATCAGTGTTTGTTTTTCCACTCCAACGTTCCAATAATTCCTGCCCACTAAAAGCTGCACGGATATTTGCTTACCCCACAAATAGGCCCATCTATGTAAACGATTTAGAAAAAGTTCCATCAATTCATACTTTATATCATCGCTATGATATGTAGGGCCCTATTTTAACGATCTAAAATGCAAGTATCAAGCGCAAAACGCAAGTACCTTTGTGGGCGGGTCTTGGGCGCTGTTGCTATTATACCGGCGGGATAAACGACTCTTGCGCCCGACGCAAATCTAAAATGGGTTGGTCTGAAGTAGCTTCATTACTCATAGGTGTGGTTTGGGCGTAACGTGAAATAAACCAATCAGAGCGTCATCTCACATTCCCTTTAAGAGCAGGCACGCTTGTTCTATAGCGGATTCCTATTATAACGGCGGATTTGCCAGGCACGCGCCAGGAGCGGTTCACAGCCGAGGAGATCTATCTATCTATCGTAATAATGTATGATTTGCAAAAATGAAAACTGCTGCTTCTGTGTAGATGAGAGAATCAAAGTGTATGCGCGTTGTGCACACGCTACATTGATTATGGCCAAGTATGCGCCCTTAAAATAGCATATGAATAACATGCGCAACGCACCACTGACTTTAAACTAGGTTTTTTCGGTCAGTGGCGGAATTGTTTTCTAAACCTGCAAAATAGCATGAGGGAACGTTTGCGCCAGAACACGCCTCTTCTTTGCGCTGAACCGCCCCGGGGAGCGCAAGTGTATTTCTTAGTTAACCGACGTGCGTCTGTGGAGGGAAAAGTGCAAAATAGGAATGATACATGCGTTGGTGTAAAAAGTCAATTGCGCTGGGTGCAAGATAGGACCCGTAGTGTCATATCACCCAGCCCTAACATGCAGTAATGCTTTAAAGGTTGTATCAGTGATTTCAGGCCCAAACATAAATGATCACATTCATCTAATCTTTCCTAACGATCCGCTAGCTGCCTGTCCCATAAGCAGGCCGTCAAAAAAACGCGTCTCTGTAGGCAGCCTAGGCTCTGAGATCTGCACACAAAAACAATTGGGTTCACCAACCACTCAAAACCAAAATAAATAGTGTTCCAACCAATCACCGACAGGGGTGGGTGTTGTGAGGTTTTGGTGTTCTCCGACTTCGCGTGCAGCCGTGCGCGAGCACAAAACCTCACAACACCAACCCCTGTCGGTGCTTGGTTGGAACACTATTTATTTTGAGTGGTGGTGAAACCATTTGTTTTTGTGTGCAGATCTCAGAGCCTAGGCTGCCTACAGAGACGCGTTTTTTTGACGGCATGCTTATGGGACGGGCAGCTAGCGGATCGTTAGGAAAGATTAGATGAATGTGATCATTTATGTTTGGGCCTGAAATCACTGATACAACTTTTAAACACATTTGACAAGCTAGTTGATAAAAATCAACTACCGGTCAAGAAGAATGATTGGCTAGCGCTATTTTCCCACTTGTCTGTGCTCTTTTATTCTTTCATGTTAACTGAAGTGAATAATGCACTATTTTAACTTTAATCAACAAGTAGAATTGATCATGACATTCTCACCTAATTCCAAAAGAAATCGCTGATCCAATGCTGAGCTAGTGAATGTCTGAACTAGTAGATGCACAAAATCAATACCCCGATAAGGAGGTTGACTGGCAAAAAAGTATTTTATGTATTTTGAAAATACAAAAATACTCATCTTAAATGTATTTAAATACAAATACAAAATACTGTGTGGAAAAATGTATTTAAATACAAATACAAAATAGTATTTTGTATTTCAAATACGTATTTTAAATACATGTATCTGAAATACTGCCCATCCCTGCCTGCTGGTGGAATGACCTAACTCAACCCAAGCTGCTGAATCCATAGCCATTTTCAAGAAATGGCTGAAGACGCATATTTTTCGCCAACTAATGATCAGCAACTTGATCCATTAATACTAGCACATTCTTTTCTTTTCTCTCATATTCTATATCAATTTGGGGGAAAAAATAAGTATACCAAACTGGGAAGGGTCACAGCACTTGCATATTGTTATCCTATTGTTAGTTTAATTGCTTATATTGCTCTCCTCATTTGTAAGTTGCTTTGGATAAAAGCGTCTGCTAAATGATTAAATGATTAAATGTAAATGTACCCCCGTATGTGTTGCTCTTTACTGTATCAGTGGATACTTCAATTGAAATTCCAACGATTACTCCCCTTAAACATGCTCTCTTACTCTGCACTGTACAACTCACTGATTTTCCAAGCAAAGTGTGCCACTTTCTGCTGTTTTTATCACCTACTGCTTTTTTTAATGCCTTGGTAAGTTTTAGTGAATTGATCACATTACTATCCACAAACTTCATTAGTACCTTAAAATCCTCCTTGCTTGTCCATGTCGGCATCCTGCCTTTTTCAGTTCCTGATTAATTTCTACAAGTTTTCTTTCTCTTGCGATGGGCAATTTTACTCCAATCATTTCTTCTGTATTCATACCGCTAGAATCTTCCTCCATCTCCGGATCATTTCCGGTGCTTGACCTTATGTTGGGGCCCTGCCAACGCTACAAATGACCTCAACTAGAACATCATGGAGTAGCACAAAATACACAAAAATTAAAATATGCTTTGACGTTCCTAGAACAATATGCAACATGCCTAGCCTAGTCAAAGTTTAGAGGTAATATTAGAAATTGTACAATAAAATACAGGATGTGCTCTCTCGGTTGAGAGAAGATAAAACCCCTGAAATAACACTGAGCAATAAAGCCTCTTATGTCAGATTATTACATTTAATCAATGAATTCATTCAGAATAAAAAAAAACACTATGCCTCAATCAAATAAAAACAGTATCAACAAAATCTATCTTTGTATTTACACTTAATGCATCTCAGGCACAGCATGAATGGATTTACATTGCACTTATAATTGCATAATGTGTTAACTAATTAATTAGTTACTGTTCCTCCAAAAAGTAAAGTAAGGAATTACTTAATTTTTCTTTAATTTAATTACAGTTACATCCGATGTAATTCCTGTATAGACCATATATAACAATTCTATATAACATTATAGATTTATCATCAAAATTTTACATATTATGTTAAAATGTAATGTCTTTTCCCCTTTCAGTTCAATAATAATTTATGCAATTTTATATTATTTATTTGAAATAATTAAAAGAACAGTTTCATGTCTATCTTTGCTTTGTTCAACTGTTCGAGGCTGATATGGGATTTAGAAAATGGCGAGTAATGGAATTATTAAAAAAAGTAATGGAATAATTTTGAGCCAGAGTGATTAGTAGTAATCTAATTACATTGAAGATGTAATTATAGCTAGTAATTAGGGGTTGCACGACTACAGATTTCTGCTAGTCGATTTCTTATCAAAACAATATTCGAGTTACTCGACTAGGCTACTCGTGGTTCATGCGACTGTAAATGAAAATACATTCATTTTAATTAGCCCAATTCATAGCCTAATGCAACAATTGTATATATAAACTCTTAAAACATTATAATTATGAGTAGGCTAGCCTATGACATTACATATTTTAATTTTCATGTAGCCTAACACAGAGTAAAGCCAAATAAATAACCGTTTTTGCCTTTCATTTCAGACGCAATGTTCGCTTTTAGGGGCCGTTCACATATCGCGTCTTTTGCGCGCTAAAGTTTATTATTTCAAATGTAGGCGTGCGGCAGGCGCGTTATGGAAGCGACGCGCTCGTTTTTCCAGGCGCGCAAAACTTTTCAGAATGCTGCAAGCGGCGCAGGTCATGAGACAAAAACCAACCGATAAGCTTGCATTTCCGTAACAACATCGAAAGCTCGGCCGAACAGCTGATCATAGCTGTACAGGGCGGGTTTTTATTTCTCATCTCCATAAATATATCTAGTGGTAAAGCTAATGCAAGGGCTATAAATCATTAATCCTTTGCTGATACTTCCTCTTCATCATCATAGACAGTAAAAGAAATCATGGAGAGCGCAGTTCATGGTTGCATACCAACGACAGACGCCATGGGAGCGCAAGCACTTGTGGAAAGAAGGAGAGCGTTTTAGACGCGATATGTGAACGGCTCCTTACAGAGTTGGCAAATTACGATATTTTTGTCATCCTTGATGAAATACTTCCACATATCTGATGTGTGGTGTCCATTTTGAATTCATATGGTTAATGGGCGCTCGAGTAGTCGATTGTTTCCGACAGCGCCGAATAGTGGTTGAAGTAGTCGATCTCTCGACTACTCGACTAGTCTGTGCAAGCCTAGGCTACTAGCAAGTCTTTTTTTTTTTGAGAGAGAGAGAGAGAAACTTACCCAACACTATGCATAAATTATGTTAAGAGATTAATGTTTTAACAATTTTAATGTAGAAATATTAATTGATTGAAAAATAAAATAATAGCCGACTTTTTATAATAAGAAACTAAAACCTGGGAACTTACCTTATTTCTACTATATCAGTTTAATATTCAGGGATGGGGAGGAATGTTTGGGAAACTTGTTTAGAACAGTCAGTAGCCTATTTCATTTTGTGCCATAGTGTGAAAGTGTGTGTTTGCTGCTTATGGAGCTGCTTAGATTGTTCAGAGTTCTCACTCAGTGGGGTCGTGACATAATAGTGGAGATTCCGTCATGGCAACTGTAAACGACAGCTCTGACTCTGGTCTGCTGTTGGTGTGTTAGGAGTGAATAGATCGAAAGACTTTCAAGACTTTCTGCAGATATCGACGATATTGAATTCAATTGCAGCATTCTGTGTCCATAATGGCTCTGTTTAGCAGTGTATTTAGACAACTGTTTGAGTGTTTTGGTCACTTCGTGCGCAGAGAGTGGACACCTCAGAGAGCACAGCAGTGTGCAGCGCAAGAATTAGCGGCAGTTGAGAAACTTCCAGAGGAGTGTGAGGCCTTCGACACCACTGCCAATGACAGAAAGTGCAGGAGGAGACGCTGCAAGGTAGTCCACAGTCTGGAAAAGTTAATGGAGGTAGGAAGTGAGCTTAGGGAAGCTAGAGAAAAGAAAAGGAAGGAGAGAAAACGTAAGGAACGGAAGATGCCAATACCAATGCCACTTCTTGTGGAGGTCAAACCTCTGCCTACTACAGTCAGATGTTCCTTCCTAAAGCCAATAGAGGGAGAACCACCAACGGTTACAAGTGTCTCCGGACACCTCGCTCTACCAGCCGCTCGCTTCAAACTTAAACTTAAAAATTATCCGGTGTAAAATGTTCACTGCAGTGCAGAGGCGGGTGTTGGTGGGGATTCTCAGCTCTCCATCAAGGCTCTACACAAAATGAATCCACCTCGTCTTAATATCATTGTTTTTAGGAGATTTAAAGAAGGAGAGCGAGCTGTTTTGTAAATTATCACAACCAGGTAATATGCAGTTATGTGACGAAGGCATATGCTAGCCAGCAGGCTGTATCTAAAGTTAATGACAGTAACTCGCGATTGAGCAGGCGAACCACTGATGCTAATGTGCTCTATTATTATAGTGTTAGGGAAGGGGCCCTGCTCAGTGGCTCCAGTGCTTCATTGAGCTGATTTCAGACCCGCACAAAAGAGGCTTGCACCTTGGAACCTATTTCAAGATTTGCGTTCTCGAGCCACCAGGCACTGTTGTTGTAGGATGAGCGATAATTAAGGGTTTTCTGTTAGAACGGTGTCGTGTAAGCGGCCCCTAAGTTAATAACTATTAACTAATGATCTTTGCAACAGAAGATAACTTTAGCTGGACAATATATTTATTCTAGAGCTGCTGTAAAGCCAAAACAATCTCTGTTACTTTAATTTCCTATTATCACTGTAAAGCTGCTTTGAAACAATCTATATTGTTAAAAGTGCTATATAAATGAAGGTGACTTGACTTGATTTGTGAGGGTTGGATCCTGGATGGGGTCTCTATCTCATATGTCACAGGGCCCACCTTCTGCTTTATTTTATAGGGGCCCTGCCACCTAGCCAACAGTTTATGCTTACTCGTTGGTAACAACAACAAGACCTTCTCATCTGTATGGGATCTGGCTGTTCGGTCGTACCACTCTTTTTGGCGTGCTTGAGACTGCAGGAGGTTTACTCGTCCAAGGGTTGTTGTCTTCTGCCTATGCTCTTTCATCTTTAGCACATAGGAGATAATGTTTTTGTTGCCTGGTTTATCAGTGGCCTCCCAATTCTCCCTCAGTACATCCAGTACATGGAGAGCATATAGCAGTTCAAATGGCAAGAACCATGTAGAGACCTGAGGCCTCTCCCTATATGCAAACAAGAGGAATGGAAGCCGCTTATCACAGTCCTTTCCTTGGAAACATACTTCCTCAGCATGGTTTTCAAGGTCTGGTTGATGTGTGTGTAGATGCTGTTACTGGGAGGTGGAGTGGAGTGGGTGTCATGATGTAGATATTTCAGTGTCATATGAGAGCATTAGTAAGGGACGGGATAATGAGTGTAGATTTCGATATAATACCGAATCCTGGAGCTTGGACTGCCCTTCCTCCGGTTACTTATTCTGTCACAATAACAAACAGACTAAACTCCTTGTAGAGCATAGCTCCTCTAGAATAGGCGTGTATGAGGATCAAAGTGCAGGAATTCTGTCCTCTTCATGTTTCTGACACAGTAAACCCTCCTCCACAGAGTACAGTCCACATTCATTCAGCCTCTCTGTCTGGGTGTTTAGGATTGGCTTTCCATTTATCTGTTCAGTCTACTTTGTAAGAAGTTCAATAGATGATTCAGACATTCTGCAGGAAATAGCACAAGTGCAAGGTCCATGATAAATTACGATTCTCCATGATAAATTCAAAATTTTTCATTTTTGAATTTGTTAAATACTATAGCTAATTTTGGTTGTTCAGCTTTTTCTGCAATAGCAGTGAATAACTGGAATAATATGCCAACCACTATCAGACGGTGTCCTACTTTTGCACATTTTAAGGTACATTCGAAAATATGGTTAAAGATGAGTCAAACATGTAATCATTGAACATCTTGTGTTTTAGTTATTGGTTATATAATCTCTGTAGGGTTTTTTTTTTCTTATTTTTTTATCATTTATTCATTAGGGTAATGTCTTTGAAAGTATTAATGTACTATATTATTTGGAATGTATGTTCATTTGTTAGGTGAGAATTTTTTTGTATGTTATTGCTGATGAATGTTTTAGTTTTGTCCTGCCCAGGGACTGCAGATGAAATTTAGCTCTGTAGCTAATTCGGGGGCTGTCATTGACTGTCCATTGTCCCTGTTAAATAAAATGTAAATAAATAAAATAAAACATCTGTGGAGATATCTATTTATACAGTAAGTTCTATTATACTGTATATTCAGAACATCTTCGTGTCTGAAATATCTGGTATTCAGCAGTTACATGTTCATCTCACTTCAAACTGAACTGACACTTATCTAAGCACATGCATATCTTTGCATGCATAAGTAGCCTACACATTTAAAATATATTTTCATATTATATTATTATATTATGTTATTTTATATATTGTTTGTTTTGTTTAAAATATAATTGAGTAGTGAGCATCAGACATATATTTAAAAAAAATGTATATATGAAAAAAATGTCCAACAAATGTAAAAATGTTCGACATGTTCGCCATGCTCTGAAATTTTGGAAGCTGGCTTTCAATGCGCATGAGCAGACCAGCGCCGCTCTCCTCGCCGCGCATGCGCAGAGAACTGAGCTTCTCGTCGCAAATGTCAGCGACACGGACAAACACTGACAGACTCTCTGACGGTTCAGTGTGAAGACGAGAAATGAGTGATTTCCTAAGTTGTGACGTTCATTCTTAATAAAAAAAAACAACCTTAAAGCGGAAGGAATTGACGGAGATATGGAGCAGGAGTTTGAGGACATAGATTCAGAGGGCCGCTGGCAGAACCTTTATTTAGTAAGTGAAGCTAAGTCAGCTAGCATGCTAATGAGCCACGCAATCTACCGTTAGCCGTTAGAGAAATGTCATTTTATATCTTTTATCTGTCTCTTTTTTAACTTCATTTCAGTGTGCTCTCACTGTTCTTCGTTTTTACTGTTGTTGAAATGGGGATAAAATGAAAGTGAAGCTGCAAAACCAGGATGTTATGGTGGTTGTTCAGATGTAAACTTAAGTGTTACTTATGAGTGAAACTGTAACTTAGCTGTATCTCAGAATCCAGTAAACTGCCTATCTAGACATCATGTTTGGGAACTGAGTCTGTTTAAATTGTTTTGTTTTTTTACATTTTTTACATTTTTTTATTAATATACTTGTTAATCTGTCATAACAACAGAAAAACACAGTGTAGGCTGAGATTGAAATCAAAACGTTCTAACATGTCTTGACGACAAAAATGCTGTCTTGTTAGGGAACATAAGGTTTTGGGACAGACATCTAATGACAACAATGTAACATTCCCACCGTGAATGTTATACGAATAACAGCTGTTAGCTATTTCTGACCTAAACACGTTTATTTACTGTAAACAGCAACTGTTACGTTTTCCTAATATCATTGACTAAATGTCATCCATAAACATAAAAAACAGTACAGTCTGTTAAATCCAACTGCCCTGTATTATTCTTCACATACATTAGTATCCTATACACTCTTGAACAAAGAAGTATTAAAAACTTTTAACTGGATTTCTAAACTTTCACTCTTGTAGTGCTAAATAAACAAGCATATTTTTATAGGCCTCATAAATGTAGGTTGGTGTTGAGGGAGTTTGTCTTAACTAAACAAACTTGTTGCTTCCTTGATTGACGTTTCCAGTAATATTATGTTACTATTTCTGGAAGTAGTCAAAATCGACATGATCAGCTAATTTCTTTTAAACGTGCTTTTCCTGTCCTGTGTTTCCCGACATGGGCAGTTGACTTGGGAAATGAACTGAAATGAAACTTGATGAATCTAATTAGTAATTAATCAGTAATGATGACCTAATTTAACTGTTGTTTTGAAGCTTTGCATTTATTTCTTTTTCAGGAAATACGCAATCAGTCACACGAGTGTGCTTTCAAAGTGGCCAAGTATCCAGAGAATCGCAATAGAAACAGATACAGAGACGTGAGCCCATGTAAGTAATGTCAGGTTCGCCTTAGTTCTAGGCACGATGCTTCTCATCATGTAATGTAATGACTTTAATATTGCATTCGACATTGTTTCCCTTTTTTTCCAAACATATTAGTTGACCACAGTCGGGTGAAATTAGAAAACACAGAAAATGACTACATCAATGCCAGCCTGGTGGTTATGGAAGAAGCCCAGAGAAGATACATACTTACCCAGGTAAGTAAACTCCACCCAGACCATTAAATTTACTCTTGGAGCTCCAAACATGCGGAGCTGACAAGGTTCCCGTGGGTCCTTAAAAAGTCTTCAGTTCAGTTTTATCAAATTTAAGGCTGTTAATGTATTACATATTCTAAATGGTGTAACAAAAGTCATTTTTTTAAGAGGTTTTAAATTTAGGGACAGAACAGAAGAACAGGAATCATGAAATGGCCTAATGTTATTATTACATTTCATGAAGCTGTTACTGAAGTAAATAAATTTAAGCAACGGTTAACAATCAAGCAATAAGGCACATTTCAGTATCAGACTGTTTTGTTCAGTGCTATGGTTTTTCACTGTCAGTCTGTATTAAAATACAGTTGTATCCAGAAACTTTGCTATGTGTAGTTAGTTAGCCACATGAAATATATATATATACAGAAAAAGTGAGCAAAGATCACTGTCAATTACAATGCGAGGTACACACAGCTGCACTCATGCGAACACTCCTGTTATAATCAATAAAGCTGTGCAATGAACCTCTTATTGACATTGTGTTTATACTTTGTTGGTTATAATAAAAGGATACGTGAGAATGCTGAACAAAAAAAGCAGCCGTTTGAGTGGATTCTGACTAAATTAAACAACTGGCCATTGCGTTTATGCACACAACAGATATGTCTGTGATTGGTTACATTACACAATGTAATTAGAAACCTTTATAACACTGTTCACAGAGCACTTAACACTCGCGGGATCATTTTAAAGCATCCGGCTATCAGCGGGTACTGGTACTGCAGAACGCCAGGTATCGTCACATTAAGTTATCAAATAAATCTTTGGCAGGAAAAAGATTCATTTTGGCAACCGCCTAAATATTTTCAATCCAGGAAACCCCTGATTATGCATAATTTTAGAATTTTTGTTACACAAACTGCATCTGGCATGTAATTTAACGTAAACTCTTGTAGCTCATAGGAAAGTAAGACAAAGTACATTATTTAACACATTCATTATATAGATTTTACAATTGAGTATTGACAAAATAATCTGTTTATTGTCTTTCTTTAAACACATTGTTATTGTATCAACAAAGTTCACTATCCTCTAATTCATATGTATTGATTTTTTAGTACATAAACCAATTTGAATACATGTGTATATATTGAGTATATATTGTAAAACATGCCATGAGTATTTTAAACTTGCATGTAACCTGTTATGCAGCTGAAGGTGTGCCACCCCAGTTTAATTACGTAAAGAATCTGAATTTGAGATATAGGATTTATTGTTAATTGTCTGGCTTTGTTCTCTATGGTATTCATCTTATTTGTGCAGGTCATAAAATAGGTCTTAAAGTCTTTTTAAAAACTCTTCACAATAATATATTTCATTCTATTTTGTGAACAACAGCTAGATTGATTTGAATGAATGATTCAATGACTCACTCATAAATACTTCACTTGTTTTATTACTAGATGAATCAGCGTTTTTGAACAAATCTCTTGAATGAATAATTCAATGTTAAAGGGATACTCCACTTTTTTTGGAAATAGGCTCATTTTACAACTCCCCCAGAGTTAAACAGTTGAGTTTTACCGTTTTCTAATCCATTCATCTCCGGGTCTGGCGGTACCACTTTTAGCATAGCTTAGCATAGATCATTGAATCGGACAAGACCATTAGCATCTCTCTCAAAAAAATTAACAAAGAGTTTCGATATTTTTTTCCTATTTAAAACTTGACTCTTCTGTAGTTACATTGGCCCTCATTTATCAAAAGTGCGTACACCCAAAACCACGGTGACTTTTGAGATTTATCAATATAGACGTTGGCATACGGCACGCTCAAATCCTACGCCAGCTCAGGAGGTGGTGTACGCACGTTTTGAGTTAGTGCGGAAATTCCTAACACCACAAAACGCACTGACAAACTAAAAGATATGATATATTATGACCCACTGTAAAAAAACAACAGCATAGTAATTATAAACTTCAGTGTTTATTTTTGTGCAACATGGACTTCAATGTTTAATTTGTGTGACTTTACCAAAGCATTTGATTTGTAGGCATATGTATTCCTTCAGTTGCGAGCCTGTGCGCTTTACCTGACGTTTCAAGCCTTGTTTATACTTTCTCCACAGACT
This sequence comes from Abramis brama, assembly GCF_963993115.1. NCBI lineage: Eukaryota > Metazoa > Chordata > Actinopteri > Cypriniformes > Leuciscidae > Abramis > Abramis brama. The sequence continues at coordinate 26,319,527 of NC_139974.1, forward strand.
GTGCGCGCACCTCCCCAAACGACGAGGCGTTTATACTCGACGCGCTCGCCGTTGTACTATTCTTTGAAACGATGGTTAGGCCAGGGTTAGGCCCGGCAGGTGCGCACGGACTGGGTTCAGTAATGAAAGGCTTTCAATGACCAAAAAATAATTCGGACTGACAAAATAATAAAAATGACATTCTTCTTCTTTTAAATAATAATAATAATAATAATAATACAAATAATAATAATAACGACATTCTTCTTCTAAATAACAATAAGCATCATTAATAATAAAAATCATAATAAGAAGAAGAAGAATATTACACATTGTCATGCAATTATTAATGTGAATGAATGGTACTCCACATCACATCATCATCACTATTGTACACCCCAATACATGTGACGTGATACGAAATTAAATGCTAATTGTTTCAAAACAAAATAATGCTGTAAAATAATGCATTGTGATAGGTCATTTGCTCATCCAAGTTTCTCTTCTTTGCCGTCTTCCGTGTGTCCATGGCGTAAAATGAGGGCGTGGGGGAAGCGGAGACTTGAATATATAGGGGCGTGTTATTCTAATGACGATCGTTTTCAGCCGCGGCATTTATCAAGGGCAGGTATTGCGTACACCTGGATTTCAAAGGTACGCACAGCTTCATAAATCAGGCGGTGAGAGGAGTGTAAGCATAATCTTACGCCAACATATACGTCCGTTTCTACACAAGAATGATAAATGAGGGCCATCGTGTACTAAGACCGACGGAAAATGTAAAGTTACGATTTTCTAGGCTGATATGGCTAGGAACTATACTCCCATTCCTGCGTAATCCCTTTGCTGCCGTACCATGAGTCCAGCAGGCGTAATGATATGACGCAGCGCCTGAAAATAGTCCCCAGCTCTGTAACTTCCAACGTGACCGGGACTAAGTTTGTCTAACCTATTAGACCTATTTTCAGGTGCTGCGTCATATCATTACGCCTGCTGGACTCATGGTACGGCAGCAAAGGGATTACGCAGGAATGGGAGTATAGTTCCTAGCCTTATCAGCCTAGAAAATCGCAACTTTACATTTTCCGTCGGTCTTAGCACACGATGTAACTACAGAAGAGTCAAGTTTTAAATAGGAAAAAAATATCGAAACTCTTTGTTAATTTTTTTGAGAGAGATGCTAATGGTCCTGTCCGATTCAATGATCTATGCTAAGCTATGCTAAAAGTGGTACCGCCAGACCCGGAGATCGGCTGAATGGATTCGAAAACGGTAAAACTCAACTGTTTAACTCTGGGGGAGTTGTAAAATGAGCCTATTTCCAAAAAAAAGTAGAGTATCCCTTTAAACAATACACTTTTTAAGTCACTTGTTGCCACCTAGTGTCAACGATGTGATCGATGCAATCAATATCAAGTTACCTTTAAAATGTGATTTGTTCTATCTTGATCTCTCTCTCTGGTCGACATTTGTTCTACCATAGACAGCAGTGTTTTATTTTTTATTTTTTATCTGAACTATAAACTTTTATTCCAGTACTTCTCTGATCATGTGAATATTTGTAACAGAAATAATGATACTGTGTGGTTGAAAAGACTGTTGGTGAAGCTCTTTCATACCTATACGTGACAAATGCTTTTTCTGGGTAACAGCAGTGCCAACGCAGATCTGGATGTTCTGGTGTGATTTTGTCGAAGGTTTAATAGGCATCTTGCTGAATCGTTGTCATTTAGAAATAAGAGTGTTTAAATCAAGATCGCAAACTTTTTATGATTAATCGTGCCGCTCTAGTTTTCAATATTAGAAAGCTTTTGCTTTTAGGTTGGATTAAGTTGTCTTAAGCAGGCACTTTTTGTCTAAAGTTATTTCGGTAGACTAATTGCAGGGACGATCCCTGGAGAATCCTGTGGTGAAATGGCTTTTCTCAGGCTCACAAAATAGCAGTTCTTAGTAAAAAACCTGTGTGTTACTCCTCTAGATTCAACACCATTGGCTATCTTCACTCCACTGGCAGTTGCTTTACATTGATGTTACTACTGGATGATGTAGGCAGGTGGTAGGTTTTACGCACGTCTATTACCAACCAATATGTGTGGGTAGCTTTTCAAAGGTCACAAGTTCTAAAATACATTAGTCAGCCATTTGAGATTCGGTTTTGTTTTTTGTTTTTTTTTAACAAATGTGTAGGTGTGCCAGACTTTTTGGCATTTAGTGATTTTGCATTGCTAACAACTAGAGGTTAGTGCTGGGCAGTTTGACCAAAAATCTGTATCACGGTATTTTTTAAGATTCTGTTGGTTTCACAGTATATCCTTTTCTTTCTTTTTTTTTTCTTTTTTTTGGTGGTTTATTTTACTGTCAGGAGTACAGAGAATATAAAAACATTGTAAGGACAAATACAAATTTACTTTGTAATGGTGGTAATCAAATCAATTTATAAAACTAACAATTTAGCAATCAAATGAAAATGTAATAATTCCTTTAATTTTTTGGCAGTTTTACTGTTTAAATTAAAACACGTATGAAAACTTGTGTGATATTCCCTTGAAATAATGTTTTAATAGATTTGATTATTATTACTTTAAAGGGGCTATATGCTTTTTTCTGAAATTTAAACTCGCGACTGACACCTGTGGCCAAAAAACGGAACTGCTCTTCCTTTCTGCTCGCTCTCGTACGTGCACACTTCACAAGTCATCCGCTGCAAAGAAGTCAACATTATGTTTACAGAGGTAAGAACAGTCAAATACATATATTGTTTGAGAAACTAAGTTTGTTTGCTGACTAGCGGTGGTGGCAGAGTGATCTGAAACGTTTAACATGAACGCGCTTGACGTCACATCCGCAGACAGCGCGCGAAAAATCCGACCCGACAGAAAATAGGAAAAATAGGATACAGGCTTATAGGTGCACCCACTGTGAGCTGACAAGGTGTCAGTATGCTCATCAGGAGATGTTTGAGTCATACATGGTCAAATAAAAAGGCTATTGTTACGTTTATTTTGGGGAAACAGTTGCATATAGCCCCTTTAAGTACATTTTACTGTGCAATTTCTTTCATAATTTCTTCAAGTTAGACTGAACTTTTATTTTGCCAGGTTGTAATGAAGACCTTTATGGTTCTGTGTTTTATTAAACTGTATTATTATTATTACTTGAAGAATACTCTACTGTGCATGCTGTGTGTAATATGTTTCTGTTGTAATTTCTTCAAGTTATACCCAACTTTTATTTTGACAGGTTGTTGTGAAGACCTTTGAGATTGTGTGTATATGATATGACGAATGGCGATAGTTTTATCAAATGAAATGCTTGTGAAGTGACTCTCAAAGCAGCTCTGCCGATGAAGTTCATGTGTCCATGTCCTTGTATAGTGAGATGGCAGATGCTGAAACAATAGATCCATGGAGCTATTCATACAAGCGCAATCAATCTCAGCGCAACAAAGCAAGATTTTCTTTTTCGACCAGTGTGCCGATTTTTGTTTTTCCCCATCGCCCCATAATGAAACACTGAAATGAGAAATGCTGTTCAGTGTATTATAAAACACTACACATTTTTTTTAATCAAAATCCACTTTAGATCGCAGTCGGAAGTTATTACACGCACTCCATGATGGTTTCTGTGTAGTACCAAATTTTATTTATTTTAATTTACTGTTGTGTGTTGTGCAGCGGACAAGGTTAAAACCAAATGGGAAAACATACGAGATGCATACATGAGGAAAAATATATTCTCAGTCAGCCCCACCTATTGTGCAGGCGTGAATTAGCTGAAGGCAATCAATCGTTTCGCGTTCAGTGTGAAAGCTCTGTTCGCCTACGATTCACGTAGCTTCAACGCATCGCGTTCAGTTGTGAAAGGACCTTAAGTTCCATTTGTAACTGGATTCCATGATTCCATCCTCATTGCGGAAATCATAGGTCTCTACATGGTTTTTGCAATATTAAAGATAGTTTTCTATGTTATTTATTGTTGTTTTAAAATTATAAGTTATTAGTAAGAAGGGTGTGCAGTTAATAGAGGTCCACTCTCAATACACTCTATATATCGCTCTTTGTGGCCATTGTATCGATACAGCAATTATTTCAGCTGCACAGCAGTATGGCGGTATTTGAAATGTCATCTTAAGAAAGCCCTGAAAAAATATAAAGTTGGGTTCATATTGCTTAAAGGGATAGTTCACCAAAAAATGAAAATTTGGTCATTCTTTCCTCACCCTCAAGTTGTTTCAAACTTGTATGAATTTCTTTATGTGGAACCTAAAAAGGATATTTTGAAAAATGTCTAAAACCAAACAGTTTATGGGCCCCATTGACTTCCCCCATTGTATCTTTTTCCCCCATACTATGGAAGTCAATGGGGTCCATCAACTGTTTGGTTACCGAAGTTCTTTAAAATATCATCTTTTTTGTTCAACAGAAGAAAGAAATTCATACAGGTTTGGAACAACTTGAGGGTGAGTAAATGATGATGGAATTTTCATTTTTGGGTGAACTATACCTTTAAGGAGCTATTACATAAACCATATTCTTGTGGCCATTGTGGCCCATCCCTTCTTATTGTCAAACTTTGTGTGTGTTTCTCTATTTTCAGGGTCCTCTGAGAAACACCTGTGGTCACTTTTGGCTGATGATCTGGGAGCAGAAGACCAAAGCAGTTATCATGCTCAACAGAGTAATAGAAAAAGGCTCGGTAAACATCATTGATCTGAACTTTTTCTCTTTGAAAGCACCATGATTTCAGCCTCCACACTCATTCATACAACAATAAAATGTTAAATCTTAATTCATATTAGAAAGTAAGTAGTATCTTAAAGAACTAAGACAATGAAGATACTGTAGAAAATATAGCGCTGTTAAGACTATTAAAACTAGTTTTCTAAAATTGAAATAAAACATAAATATTAGATGAAAAAATGTAATAAAAAATTAGAAATGTTGCCTTGACAACCAACAACCAAATAATGTTACAGCTGAATTGCCATCCTGTTTATTTTTGTATGACATTGAGATATTTTAAATAACACTTTATTAGAAATGAGTCTATGTGCAGTTTGAGTGGGTTGGTGGCATTTTAAACATGTAGTGTTTTCCTTTTATACTATTAATATGTATATTTCACAATAGGATAATATGACAGATATTTTGGAAAGGCCTAACTTTAAGTATCTTTAGTTTTTTGCCCCAGATCTGGTCATTTACTAAAACTATTTTAAAAAAATGCAATTCATAGATTTAATTACCATGATTTAATGGCTAAATGATTAACTGATTTAAAATGAACTTTTTTTCTACTTTTTGAATGCAAAGATTATGCTTGCACATTTTTTTTATACATCAAATAGTAGATACATTTTAACTAGATTTTTATCTTCGACTCATATCATTTTTATTTGTCATTGCCCTAATAATCACTATATTATGTGATAAATGCTGTTAGTACTCTTTATACATGGCAAATCCTAATTTTGGACCATTCTAATTTTGGCCAGTTAACTCAAATAACTATCATGTTCATTTGTTTTTGGACATAGTAGACACTCTTTTAGGTTTTAAAAAAAAATTATATCAGGAAGTTTTTAACACTTGATTTAAATAAAAGAAATGTTCTAAATCTGCTTCTACATTTCATTATTTCCACACGTTCCGTAATGCAGGAAAAGTGTGCACAATATTGGCCGACACAAGAAGAACGAGAGATGTCCTTCCGTGACACACGCTTTGTGGTAACACTAGTGTCAGAGGACGTCAAGTCATATTACACCACCAGAGTGCTGGAACTCCAGAATGCAAATGTAAGTTTCTCACATTGACCACTGAAAATCACATTCATGCTCACAGAATGCTTTTTCTATCAGATTCTTTGGCAGATTTTAATTGCAATTCTATGCTTTTAGCAATTCTAATATCTTATACTTTTCTTGTCTGTGTTTTTTTTTTTTTATTGTATCCACTTAGACGGGGGAGAGAAGAGAGATTTATCACTTTCATTATACCACATGGCCTGATTTTGGCGTCCCAGAATCCCCAGCCAGCTTTCTGAATTTCCTGCTTAAGGTGAGAGAGTCTGGTTCCCTCGGGATGGACCATGGTCCAGCAGTGGTCCACTGCAGTGCAGGAATTGGGCGATCTGGAACGTTCTCTCTGGTAGACACTTGTCTTGTCTTGGTGAGTTGGATCTCTAAAACTAGGAGCCTACAGGATTTAAATTATCACGTTTTTTTGTGAGTCATGATTAGACAACCTATACGCGATGGTGGTGCCACATCATAAGTTATACTCTTATATTCTCATGAGTTTGGAGTATATATTGTTCTTTTTTCCATTTGTCTCCCACTCAGATTAGAGTTAATTAACCACTGCTTTTCCTCTATCAATGATGTGTTCAGATGGACAAGAGAAAAGACGCATTGGAGGTGGACATCAAAAAGATTCTTTTAGAAATGAGGAAGTATCGGATGGGTTTGATTCAGACCCCCGACCAGCTGCGTTTCTCATACATGGCTGTGCTGGAAGGTGCCAAGTACATTATGGGAGACTCCTCTGTGCAGGCATGTCATCACCAGTATTTTAAACGGAATCACCAGTAACTGGTCCCTGGACTAGACTTACTGTGTTTGTGTTTATGACTTTTTTTATGGCTGTGTGCAGAAACAATGGCGAGAGCTCTCTAGAGAGGACCAGGAGCCCCTATCTGAGTCTCCCCCGCCGCCTCAGCCTCCTAAATGCACAGAACGCTACAATGGCAGCAAGCTGTCTCGTCTGGAGGATGGGGTGGACTCAAAAACAAGCAAGAAAACAGGCCTAGAGACCCCCAATAAAGAACCAGACAGAGATGCTCGAACAATGTATGTAACAAGACATTGTATATTTTTGATTTAACGAAGTTTTTCCAAAACTGCATGTGGCCAAAAAGAAATCAGCAAGCATGATTTCAGATTCTGGATTTGGTTGCCAAATGAATCCCAGGATTATTGTACCATTTTAATGTTTTAGAATGGTTGGATTACTGATTTCCTTGTATAATTGGATAAAGCTTACAAAATCAAGAACATGTCAAGGTCATATTTCACCCCAAAAAAGGACTAAGAAATATAATTTAGCTTTAAGAAAACAAGGAAAACCATTTACTTTTTTGCGTTGTTCGTGTTTGTTTGTTTTTTTCAAGACAAGCACATTTCCTGCCAAACTTTAATTTGATTTTAACTATAATTTGAAAAATATTTATTTTATTAAAACCATTTATACATTGCGGTATTACTTAAAAATAATACCACGTTATTACTTATTGTAATAACGTTATTACTTTAAATCAATGTAATACAATTATTTTAATTTACTGTAAGAATGTTTAGTGTAAAACTTTCATACTAAAAACTGTAAATTACAGTATCTGGAGGCATTTGCAAAATGTGCTTATTCAAACAGATTTGGCATACCATGTAAAAAAAAAATGCCTGGGCCAGTGCAGATGCGTTGGATGGGTTTATTATTAGCGAGACGTTCGCATTCGCTCTAGACAGTGTTATTAGCATACTCAATTGCTTACTCATGACACATGGCAATACAGCTAAAAGTATTCCTAACATTTTATTGAAAGTAGTCTATACCTGTTGAGAGATGCCTTCACAAACACCTGTAAAGAGCTGTATTTGTGATGTTTGAGAGTTGGGGAGGCTGCTTTTTCGTAATTCCGCAAGGTGCCACTGGTGTCGCAGAAACTACATATTCACCTTGAATTTTCTTAGTGCTAAATATTTTTCTTATTTATTTATTTTGGGGTAAATTGTGAACTGGACTCGATTTCCATGAGATTCACCAAATTTGTGTCCTAAATTAATAGATTGAAACTTAAGGAGAACTCCATGAAGTCTTATCTCTTCCCTGTCCATATTTAGGTTTTGTCCAAACAACATGCAGCCACAAGCAACATGCAACAAGTCATTGTCACTTGCTCTGTTTTACTTTTTCATTTCTGTTGTCGTGCTGGGGAGCCCTGCCTACTGGGGAATGCCATTAGTCTAAAATCTCACTCCACATAGTTCTAGTTTAAACGTCTATTATATTCTGATAGGCTGTGAATAGAACTGGAAATGAGACTTGCCTAGTACCTAAATGCTGTTAAAACACTACACTCATGTCATGTTATATTCACTCTTTTCTCTCTTCAGTGGTCACAAAAGACCAAGAGATGAGAAAATGTCCAACCCCATCCAGAAGACTCAGAAACAGACAAAACCCAGGATCAACGACCCTGATAAGAAAAGAAAAAGGTGAAACTGTCTGTCTGGAAGGAATGTGATTTTTATTATGCTCTGCTTTTCACTGACTTCCTGAACAATTTCAGCATGTCTGATCATGTGTATGTAATGTCATATAATCCCACAGATCTTCAACCCACTCAGTTCTCATAATGTCATTTGGTATTTAGTGTCTCAGATGCAGGTGGCCTTACTAGACTTTTAAGTTACTATTTAGTCGTTTGGGACATTCAGAGACCAAGCCTTTTGCAGACTCATGTCACAAAATATCTCTGTTGTATTGTGATTTAACAGCACCTGCAGAAGCTGCGCAGTTACACCAGTGCGGATCAGTGTACAGCTGTTCTTTACTCTGTTTGATATGTGGCATCTGCCCAGGAGAGATTTGAGTGGTGATTTTGTGTGCCTTTGTAATGTCTGTGTGTGCCAGAACTTACTGGCATCACTGATAATACTATTATATTTATAATATCTTCATATAATATAATAATAAATTGTATAGACGTGTTGGCCAATATGATAGCAGATAATTATTTTGGATTATTTATTTTGTACAAGTTTATAATATCCACCATCATAAATTGGTGAGTAGGACAGATCTCTTGACAGAAGACGGCAAGATTTCAGATTTGAGTAGGCTAGTGGGTTGCTGATGGAATCAGACTGAGCTAATCTGATGGCCTATTTAAAAAAAACTAAGATTTTTTTGCATTGTGACATTTTCATGACAAGCAGATTCTCCCTTAAATGCTCATTATTGTAATACACTGTAATACAATGTTTTCGTGTAATAAAATTAATTTCAGTATAACAAATACTACTATGATCTTTACTTACAACTGTACTTTACAAATGTATTATTGCGTTTAAAATACATCATTACTTACATGTTAAAGTTAGATTATTTTACATTACACTAATGATAATTTTGGGGGAAATGTAAAAATACAAGAAACTGGTTTTAAAAATAGTCTTAATTTTCTTTAGTTAACATGTCATTTCTCATTTTTAGATTCAGCCTTCAGCAATTTTGTAAGTGTAAAGAGGTCATATGGGGTCAGGTCAGCGTTGTGTTGAGGCTTGTTTGTGTCTTATATTATGGTTTCAGTCTGGGCTGTATTTGCTGTACGTGACACAGCGAGTGCTGCCCTGTTGGGAAACAATGAGGCAGCAATGGCGCATCTGCAGGATATTTGTACAAAACAAGCTTGACCGGGCTCCTCAAATTCCCCAGGCTGTACGTGAGAGCCAGACACGAGCCTTGTGTGCTGTGACATGCTGGTTTGGAGCTTGCTGCTGTTCTTATGGCCGTGGCTGTTGGCGTTTTAAGACTGAGCTTCAGCATGGTGTGATGTTTTTGCTTTTTTCCTCAGATTTAGACATTGGCCTTTACTACTTGAATGAGATTTAAACAAAATGTAAACAAAAACTTAAGTCTTTTGAGGGCCATAGATTTGTGTTGAGCTTAAACCTGATGGTTCTTCCATATTGAAATGTGGCAGAGTTCTTTAGTTCTTCGCAGAGCTTCAGTGCAATATTTCTCAAATTTTGTGGGTGTGTGGTTTGCGTGCAGCACTGGTATGTTTCTGCAGACTGAGCTGAGAGTGTGTTTTGCTTGGTTAATTGTGTGTCACTAAAGTAGAATTTATTTCTTTACTTTTCATGTATATTTTTGTTTAATTCTGCCATTCCGAGTCTGACCAAAAAAGATGCATGTATAACAATAATAAAACTTCCCTCACTCACATGCCCCCCTTTATCACACTCAGGTTTGCAATATTTTGTTGATCACATCATTGGAATTGCAACAGCTGTGAAATGAACCCACTAATTATTTGTCATTGGATGGATAAATAAATACCAGTGGATAAATATTTGTATCAGTCAGATGGCTAAAGATAGACCAAATAGTCTTAACCAGTGATTCTCAACCAGGGGACAACTTTCCTTGAAAAAAATATTTAAATGTAGTTATATTAATATAATATTTATTAAAATGTTTAAAAACGCTCAAAGATAAAGTTGGACAACAATAACATAATTTTGAGTTATTTTTTAGCAAAAGGGGTGAAGAAGGAGCAGGGAACAATATACCCATATTGAATGTAATTTTGTCACAGTAATAAGAGCTTGGTCCTGGTTGTTAATGCCCCTGCTGCATGTTTGGATATTAACTACCATTTATTTCCTAATAGACTGTCAATCAGTGAAAGATATTGCATATATATTGAATGTGCTATTTAAAGGGATCACCCAAAAAATGAAAATTCTGTAATTTACTCTTGCAGCAGAAATGTATTGCCACAAGAATTTATATCATGGAACACATTTTAAGGTTAGCCGCGGAATGCATGCAAATATTATGTCAGTCTGATGTCGTATTTCATTTACATGTATTTTCATTTTCATGATAAAAGCCGCATAGTCACACCTAAGGTTGCGTTTACACTGCAAGTCTTAATGCACAGATTTAGATCTTTTGACCATATCCGAATTTTATTTTGGTCCCGGTATTTTGGTATTCACTTTAGATATGACTGGTATCCGATATCTGTGTTTACATTAATCCCCGCCAAAAATGATTCTGTTGTTGTTGATAGTTTTACTATGAGACATGATTGACCCTCAGCTTTTGAATGGCCATGCTATTAAAATTATTTATATAATTCATGTCGGGTAGTACCATGATTATTTGCCAGCATGGGTAAGTTAAAAGCTGTCATAGATGTTTGTAGTAAAAAATCTGACTGAATGGATATAGACCGGAAAATAACGGTAATTAAAAATGGAAAAGATCTAGAATTCTGACGTGAAATAAAGTAGGGGGGTAAGATTACATTTATTATCAAATTAATTAACAAGAGAGAGAGATTGAGTGTGAATTACCTGCGTCTGTACAGCATCTCAATGGCCCTGGTATTAAGATGTGTTTTGGTCGATCAGATCACAAGTGGACAACGCTAAATACAGGTGTAAAGGGGGTCTAGAACGTTTTGAGCTTGAAAACTTTCGACAACTTCCAGAGGTAGTCGAAAACGCATTAGACTGGATTGCTTTTGTAGTTTAGATGTTCATGTGGTTAAATGCAGCCATAAAAGTCCACATGCTCTCCGTCTACTGACCTAATGTGTAAACATTACAGGAAGCGCGCTAACCAGACGTGATTTAAACTTTGTCGGCTGAAGAGCCAAGTTGGGTTTGAAGACGAAAAATGTATCTAGCACAATGTTCTCTCACCATTCCTGATTTCTAACACGCACTCACAGCATTCAGCGTGATCTTGTGGCTATCAGAGCAGTCTTAATGTTTTTCCATCGTCTCCTTCGTGTTCATGTGTAAATTAGGTGAGCTTATTATATCGATCTATTCTATCTAAATAAGCCCATACATTTAACCACCCTTAGACCCTCCCCTCGATGAAATCAGGACAGAAGTGGTCGAAAGTGGACAAAAGAGACGGATTAAGACACCACGTGTAAACGGGAAACGCTCTCCCTCGTCTACTTGTGATCTGATCGACCAAAACGCATCTTAATACCAGGTGTAAACAGGGCGTATGTAATAGAGAATCTGTGAGTTTAATTACAAAAACAGTGAAGTTATCATCGTGTTGCTGAGAAATATAATGTAGCTTTCAGTAGCGAAAGTGCTTTATTTCTAAAATTCACAGGGCAGTTTCTATGCTCCTGAATATTTCTGTGTGTGTGCAATTTTTTAAATATATATAAACTTTCCACCTCAATAAAAAAGCAGTTTAGAGGCACGTCTGCTTCATATTATGACATTAAAAAGCTATCGTTGTGGGCAAATGTGTCGCCTTCGCCTTGTGGTGGCTTGAAATTCCAAGGAGAATCGGATATACGTGTTTAGACGTAGGTCATATGTCCAGAACGAATGCGAAAAAAGCACATCTCGTGCGGATTTTTGTGTTTATACGTGTCTGATATGTATCAGAAAAAATCTGTTTTTGTTTTTTTTGTGCCAGTGTAATCACAGCCTAATACTGGGTTGTAAAACCTGCTTCAGATATTAGATATTATTCAGATAGTTATGTCGTTTGACCTTCTGGTATTTTTGGAACTTCCCATTAGGGAACAAGAAGAACTCTGCTGAAGTTCTTCTTTGTGTTCCATAGATGAAAGTCATGCAGGTTTAGAACAAAATGAGGGAGAGTAAATGTTTCATTTTCATTTTTGGGTGAAGAAACCCTTTTTAACATTGTGATTTGAAATATAATATATTTGACTTTGCATTCTGTGATTTTTATTGACAGAGCGAGAACAACCAGTGACATCTAACTCCATGGCAACCTCTGCAAAAAATCTCCATCCCATAATCCTTCCCCATCCACCCCTATGTTTTTAAAAGCTGTTTACAGCATGAACTCCTCAAGAAGGTTTCTCCACTCCGAACAACAGCACACACCAGCACTATATCAGTGGATGAAGCTCAATAATATCAAGAGGACAGCGCATCGCCATGGTTTGGATTTGGTTTTAATTTCATTGGACCTATTATGTGTCTCTTTTTTTTTTTAGCTTTTTGTTTTGTTGGAAAAAGCAGCAGGATCTGAAATTGTTCTATGCATTTCTAATGCTGTTCACACATTGTATTTTTAGACAACTTTTTTTCAGAGGCAAAATGAAAAGCTCTATTTTTTTATATGAAATTACTTGAAATTTCCTATCATATATACAGGGCTGAATGCTCAAATTCAGTTTGTGAGATTGTTAGATGACGTCTTATGCTGAAGAGTGTTCACATTGTGTACATAGTGTACCTTATGAGATGTAAAAAAAAAAAAAAAAAAAATTTGATTGTACAAAATGAGGATACATTGCATTTGGTTAAAACAAACAGACCAAACCAGCATTGTCTGATGTTGAAGAGTCTTAATTTTCTTTATCCAAGAGTAGCATCCATGAATAAAACTGCTATCATTTAGTTTCTGTAACGATGTGTTGCTTCATTCACTTTTTCCAGGCTGTCAACCACTGAGCTAATATTATTGCTCTTCTCTCTATAGACTTACGCTGGCCATATTTTACAATAATATTCTGTTTTCCCTTATTGGTAGATCACTTTGTGTTTAGTGTGAAGGTGGATCTCATGAAGAAAGTCCAGTTCATAATTCACCCTGAAATAAAAATGTAGCCTTTTTAAGACCATTAACTTTTTCACATGGTGACATTTTAGCATGTTTTCCCCCAAATCCTCAATACTGTAATGTAGGAAAATATGCTATTGTTATTACTGTAAAATATTTAGGGGCCAAGCACCGAAGGTGCGGAGGCACCTATTGTATCTGTTCCCGTTCTTCTTATTATTCTTCCGCTTCTTCTTCTTCTTCCGCTCAGGGAGTCTATGGCAGCCCATAGAACCGCTTGCGGGAAAGTTATGAAATTTGGCACACTGATAGAGGACAGTCTGAAAAGTTACCATAGCAAATTTGGTGTCTTAAAACCAATCCCTCTAGCGCCACCAACTGTCCAAAGTTTCACTCATGTTTATGCTAATAACTTTTGAACCGCACGGCCTATCAACAAAATTCTTTTGTCTTCTTATTCCCTAGCTCATGACGATTCGATTGCACCCTATGACGTCATTTTCCGTCATGGAAATTTTTCCGCCATTTTGAATTTTCCAAAAAAAACTACTTTTTCGAACTCCTCCTAGGCCGTTGCTCCGATTTTCACGAAAATTGAACCAGATCATCTCCAGACAAGGCCGACAAAAAGTTATGGAATTCAAGTTGATTCGTCAAACCGTTTTCGATAAACCCACGAACAAATTTTAAGTAGCGCTTGCAAAAACAGATGTAAGGCTGTATCTCCACAACGCTTTATCGGATTCAGACCAAACTTGGTACATATCGTCACAAGCATGACCTGAGGCTACATGCTGCGTTTCGGCGCAGCGCCACCTACTGGTCTGGAGATATGAAAATGGCTATTTTTGCTTATAACTTCTGAACAGTTTGTCCAAAAATCATAAAATTGGTCTTGTTAGATTCAGGGCAACATGCCGAGTCGACTGATATCCAATTTTACCATATCGGCCATTTTGACTGTCGGCCATTTTGAATTTTGTGCTAAAATGCTGTATTTTAAGAACGCATGAACGGATTGTTACGAAACTTGGTATGGGTCATCAACACAATGTCTTGAAGGAGCGTGAGAAGTTTCGAAACAGTGCCACCTAGTGGTGAATTTTATTTTTCAAATGCTTATAACTTTGGGTGTGGTCGACTTATTTTCACGAGACTCATCTAATTAGACTCCTGAAACCTTAAAAAACATTTGGCTATATCTTCGAAACCGCTTGTCCGATCGAGACGAAACCACCGTCAGAAGTTTGGAAACATAGGTCGATAGCTATATGCCAATGCCCAAATGCGAAAATATTGATAGTAAGGGGTAGTAAAATTCAATCAAAGTCATGTGTCAGTCATTTTTTACGTGTTTTTTCATATAAATGTCTATAACTCTGAAGTGAATTGAGATATTTTCACCAAAATTGACACACATATGTATGGGCTCACTCTGAGGACACATAAAAAAAATGGTGGGACTGAGCCTCTTGGTGGCGCTATAATAGAACAAAACATAAAATTCCCATTGACTTCAATACAGTTTTGTGAAATAAAATGCTATACTAAACAAATGCTTTGGTGTAATATTACAAAACTCAGAATGTGCCATCAGCACCATCCCCTGAAGGTGCCCAAAATATTTCGAGACAGCGCCACCTAGTGGTCAAAAGTTATAACAAAATTTCCAAAAAGGCTAATAACTTTTGAATAAATCTGTCTATTGAAATGCCACTGGTCTTAATAGATTCCTTGGGTCAAGCCAAGAACATAGATACCAAGCTTTCCTTATTTGGCCAAACTTCCTGTCCGCCATCTTGATTTTCATTCAAAACCTACTTTTTCAAACTCCTCCTAGACCGTTTGTCCGATTTTCACCAAAATCGAATCGTATCATCTCCAGACTGTGCTGACTGAAAGTTATGGATTTCGTGTCGATAGACCAAACCGTTTTCGTATACCGCAGCAGGAAAGTTGAGTCATGATGCCAAAAGGACTATTCAGACTTTATCTCTGCAATGCCTTGACATATTGACACCAAACTTTGTGTGTGTCATTGTCACTCTGACCACATCACATCAGTTTTGTAACTGTGCCACCAATTGGTCGAAAGTGATAATCAATTATATCATATTTTTATTTACTGTTTCTATGATTTTTCAGGCATTTTGCCTAAAATCCTCTTTAAATGTCTTTAATTGCTCATTGTTGCAGTTGGTCTGACACTTTCAGACATGTTCGCATGTCTTGTTTTCTTATTCTGCTTGGCCCTGATAATTGCTGCTTGCAGCTATATTTGTTTTTTACTTAAACCAACAAATTCAGTAAAATATTCCTGTGAATATTCTTGAAAATGCCCGTTTTCCACTTTCACATTACTATAATATGCTTAATTTAGAAAATTTCACAATGAGAGGAATCTTAATTGTAATTAAATAGACTTTAACATGATTAACATTTCTTGTTTATGAGTGAAATACACTCTTTTAATGTTTTTGAAAGAAGTCTCTTATGCTCACCAAGTCTGCATTTATTTGATTAAAAAAAAAGTAATATTGTGAATTATTACAATTTAAAATAACTTTTTGAATATATTTTAAAACATAATTTTCAGCAGCCATTACTCCAGTCACATCATGATCCTTCAGAAATCATTTTAATATGTGATTTGCTGCTCAAGAAACATTTATCAATGTTGAAAACCGTTGTGCTGCTTCATAATTGTGTGTAAACCGTGATAATTTTTTTTTTCAGGATTAGTTGATGAATAGAAAGTACAAAAGAACAGCATTTATTTTAAATAGAAATCTTTTATAACCATGTCTTTCCTGTCACTTTTGATCAATTTCATAAAAGTTTTTTTTTTTTCTTTAAAGTAAAACTCTTACTTCCCCCAAACAGTAGTACCGGTATATGACCTGGATATCTCTTGACCATTTTTGTTAGATTAAACCCATAATATTTCATTTCCATCACTGTGTTCTGTGAAGGTTTAAGACAGCAATGATGGGACATGACTTGACACTTTTACCATGGTAATTCTTGGTGCACCAACAATGAAAGCACTGTCAAACTATGTAGAAAGGGCCTTTAAATGTTTTCACTTTCTTCCCAGAAGAACAGTATGTCACACACACGACTGGTCACAGCAGGTTTAGAACTGCGTCACATTACAAGAACTGCTACACTGCTGGGAAAATCAAGTGGAAGAGAGCCAGACCTATGCTGTCATCAACTGATGGGTGGAGAGATGAAAACAAAGTATCAGCATGACTAGCAATATAAGAAAAAACAACACGGGACACACAATTTGGCAAAAATAATGTTCCGGGTTATTATTTCTGTTCTATTTCACTTATTTACAAGCAAAATGTGTATTTAACGCTTTGCGCAGTTTGACAGTTCAACATCAGTGATTCTCTGATTCATGTTATAAATGGATGATGTTTCAGCCACGCTTCAGAAGAGAAGAGGTGGGATCCCGCTGCCGAACAGCAGCTTCCATGAGGGAGGAACCCGCCACTGCACTGAGCCCTGCGTCTAAGAGAAAACATCACATTAACAAAACGGCAACAATATCTATGCGGAAAAAAAACTTTCACTTCTGAAATTCTGAAACCACATCCTTCTAAGGTAATGTTTCATGCTCAACAAGTATTGAAAATTCATCCAATGGTCCTTCTGCATGTTTTTCTTTTAGAATAACCGGATCCCATTTCCTCAAAGGTCCTTAAAGTCTCAAACTAAGTCATCAAATTAAAGGCCATAAAAAGTCTTAAATATGTTAAATGGTATAATAAAAGTCTTATAATTTCAAGAGGTCTTTAATTTGGCGAAATGGCTTAATGTGAGTTCTGCATATTTCAAAGTATACAGCCTTGCGGTTCGCGATCAATGAATAACCCACATTTATGCCAAGCGACTGTTTATGGTTTACTGTTGATTAATTATGACAAGATTTACTTTTATGGTGTTTATGGTGCAAACTTTTCACCTTACTGGCAGAGAATACATTTTCATTATGCTGTTTTTGTTCAGATCAATGCAAAAATTACGCAGCATACACGCACGGTAATAAATGTTAACTGGTTGATCGATGAGAATCTAACATGGATTCTAAAAAATCAGGATAAGGTGTGTTTGTGAGTGTAACATCCCTGTTCCTTAAGGGTTAGTTTACCCCCAAATTTTTATTATTCCATGATTTACTCACCCTCAAGCCATCCTAGGTGTATATGAGGTGTATCTTCTTTCAGACGAACACAATTGGGAGTTACATAAAAAAATATCATTGCTCTTCCAAGCTTTATAATGGTAGTGAATGGCACTCCTGATTTTAAAGTCCAAAAAAAGCACATCCATCCATCATAAAAGTAATCCATACGACTCCAGGGGGTTAATAAAGGCCTTCTGAAGCGAAGCGATGAGTTTTCGTAAAAAGAAATATCCATATTTAAAACTATATAAACTAAAATAACTAGCTTCCGGCAGACGCCCTACGCAAGTCAACTCAAGCCAAAAGAGTAACTTCTGACGCGATGTGTGACGTATGATGTAGGAGTAGCGTAAGCTTTGACGCCTCTCGCGGTTCAAACTAATTGGGCTGGGCAACAAACTTAAGCTTTCTCTTATATCAAAAATCCTCAGACATTTCTCTTTAAAAATTCTCCTTTTAGACTTTAATTCTTGACCGGTGTTTTGTTTTGCTCTATCTTCCGCGTTCATCAATACGTCATGCGTCAGGTCAGGTACTCTCTCGCCGGCTGTCGGAAGCTATTTATAGTTATAAATATGGATTTTTTTTAATACAAACGCATTGCTTCGCTTCAGAAGGCTTTTATTAACCCTCCTGGAGTCGTATGGATTACTTTTATGATGGATGGATGCTCTTTTTTTTTTTTTGGACTTCTAAATCAAAACCACCATTCACTACCATTATAAAGCTTGGAAAAGAAATGATATTTTTTAACATCTCCGACTGTGTTCGTCTGAAAGAAGATCGTCATATAGGACGGCTTGAGGGTGAGTAAATCATGGGATAACTTTCATTTTTGGTCTAGGTTTGATTTAGGTTCATTATTTTATAAAACTTTTTGTTTTCGTCAAAACCTATTTGAACTGTAAAGTTGGGTTTACAGCTTGTGTTTTTTACAGTCATTTTAGGGTTTCATATTTTACCATAGACATTGCCCTACTCCACTCATACAGTAATTTATTTGTGCAGGTCTTAAAAAAAGTCTTAATAAGCCTTAATTTACCTGATTTACCAGATACCCTGTTTGTTTCATCAGCATTATTCAGATTCACTATATTTTCTCACAGACTTACAGGTTTTTCCAGCAGATGGAGCCAGTCATTGAGATGGTTGATGAGAGCAAAAGCATCAGGGACGTTGTCCCCTTCTGAGCAGAAGATCAGCACTACTGCCATAGGGATGTCCTCTGTGCAGCTGAAAGACAACAAACTCCATTGGCCGAATTCACGATTGTAGATCTGATCATTTTACGATTTTTGACAGTTTTTACCAGTCTGTGTAAAGGGCTTTGGTCACTCCTCCTCCAGGAATGTAGAGCCGCTGCTCTGAGTCGGAGATCTCAGGGAACACACTGATTCTCTCCATCTCCCTCCAGCCCAACTCCTCCACCCGCTGGCCCTCCTCCTTCTGCAGAGACGGGCTCAGCAGGTACCGCAGAGGAGTGCTGCTCAACAAGAAGACACAAGCATTTAAATACGACCGATACAAAAACATCTGGTGTTTTTGGTGACTTTTAGTGGATGTCTGAAGTCAGTTCTCCTGAGGTTCACACAGGTGTAAAGAATTATCTTCTAAAGTCTGAAGCACAATACATTTGTACAGTATATCATTTCAAAATTTAAAACATGTTTTCATTGAAAAATAAAAAAGTGTGTGTGTGCTAACTTAAAATGCATGGCGTGAGGTTTGAAAATTGTTATCTAATATAATGATATCAAAGATAAGAAAATTAATTTACTAATACAATGACATTTATACGATTTTGTGTACATTCTATCTATCTGTCCTCACTGTTTCATTACCCATGAAGCTGTTGGTCGTCTCTCTGATAAGCGTGACTGCTGGAAAGCAGCACACTTCTGAGGAATCCACTACTCTTGATCCAGGAAACAATCAGCTTTCGGAATGACCTGACCTTTGTCTAAAATGAACAGTAAACAGCAAAGAGTCATATGCAAGTGAAATAAAAATAAAAAATTATCTGTGATATATCGGCCAACATTTGGCATTTTATAATTGGCGACATCAGCTGAAAAAACTTATTTTTGGCCAATAACTGTTAGAATCAGGACTCTTATTTTGACAGCATTAGGATTTTTTTGACAGCACTGAGATGGCACAGGAGCTCTGGTTCTCCGTCTGCAGAAGTTTACTGTCTTTGTTTAACAGTTCAGTCTGATAAATTATTAAACAGAAATAATTTATTAGAAAGAATGTTAAAGTAAACAGTATATGAAAACCTGTTCAAGTACAAATTATTTTCATATTGCTTTATTTTCAAATTATTTCAAATTATATACATGATTAAACTGAATAAACAGTTGATTAAAAGTATAAACCTATTATATATATAATTATATATAACTAAGAGGCGGCAAAACCGGTTGTATGATTGGTAAATCATTTTATGTATGCCGATGATCTGGCTATTGTTTCCCCTAGCAGTGCTGGATTTCAACAGTTGCTGAATATATGTTCTGATTATGGGCTCAAATATGATGTGCAGTATAATGCTAAGAAGAGTGTTGTCATGATATGCAGAACAAAAGGGGAAAAAGACCTCAACTTTCCAGTTTTTTATCTGTCAGGCAAAGTGCTAGGTATTTGTAATAAAACAAAATACCTGGGGCACTTCCTCACAGATCAATTGTCTGATGATGATGACATGTATAGGCAGTGTCGTATGCTTTACATGTTAGCAAGAAAATTCTATATGTGTTCAGACAATGTTAAGATAAGGCTCTTTCAAGCCTACTGTACTCCACTCTACACTGCCCCATTGTGGGCCAAGTTTAAAAAGACAACCATACATAAGCTTCAGGTGGCCTATAATGACTGTATGCGGATATTGCTTCAAAAACCTAGGTGGTGTAGTGCAAGTGAATTGTTTTGTAAGGCAAGAGTCAACACTTTTCAGGCTTTATTGAGAAATCTGATGTACAAATTTATTGGTCGACTGAATGGTTCTCAGAATGGTATTAAGTTACTGGCAAATCCTAGTGAAAGTGTTGTGCGATACCAGTCACATCTGTGGAAGCACTGGTATAACTGTCTTTTATAATTGGTAATTGTTTTTTTGTTGTTGTTTTTTTAGGGAGGGGTTGGGTGTCTGTAATGTTGGATGGTTTTCTAATGGACCCTGAGTCTGTCAATAAAGTTGAACTGAACTGATATATATATATATCTATATATATATATATATCTATATATATATATATATATACACCATAGCTTATATATTTCTAAATTTATATATATCTAATAAATTATATATTATTATAGAATAGAATATATAGAATATAATAGAATTATAATTATAATTATAATAAATTATATATATATATATATATATATATACATATATATATATATATATATATATATACATACATACATACATACATACATATATATATATATATATATATATATATATGTATATATATATAATATGTATATGTGTGTGTGTATATATATATATATATATATATATATATATATATATATATATATATATATATATATATATAAAATTCACAGTATTAATGGGGTCTTTATACATGAAAATATATAGCTGCGTTTTAAATTTTAGGATTGGGTCCCTCGCACAAAGATAGTAATACTTGGGGGTCCGTGGCATCTGAAACTCTGCTCTAAGATACTGGCATCAGTCATCAAAAACTCCATATCAGATGACCACTAAATTGTAAACCTTCAACAAAGTGTAAACTTGTATAAATGCACACCACTAACCTGGATGATGGGTGTTCTTATCTGCAGGACAGCCAGCTTTAAGTCACTGTGGGAGTAAACTGCACAGACACATTCACAACATCAGACACTGTACATGCAAGAGTTGGTGGCAGGGGCGTAGTTTGTGGGGGGGTTGGGGGGGAGATAACCCCCCCAATATTTAAATCTATGCATTACAACCCCCCCAATATTTGTACCATGATCACATGAAAAGGAGGCATACCCAAACTTCAACCCCCCCAATGTTCAAACCAAATCTACACCCATGGTTGGTGGTGTAAGAAAATATGATTCTCATGAATTAAAGCTATGATATCCCATTACCCTCTGCGCTGGTGCTGAGCTGTGCAGCATCCTCAGTGGAAGTGGCATACGGGTTGTTCCCAACCATGGGAATCAGACAGTCCGTGTGGAAGTATCCCACTCTGGGCATATTTAATGTTGAGATGAGGAGATCCACGGCGAGCTGTCCCACGTTTCCAACAGATACTGCAGGCTATGCACAAGAGAAACAATTATAAGTAGCTCAGTGTTTGATAAGTGCAGCATACAGAGGATCACATGTGTTTGTTTGTGTGATGATGATGAAGCTGAAATACTAATGAAGGCAAATACTTTACTTACCATTATCAACGTAAAGCCTTTAAAAGATGGAGCTACATCCCCCGCCGAAATGAACATTTTTAAAACGTTTATATCTAATTTAGAAGATAAATTCAGATGAATTACAGTGGATCTGTAGAGATTTTTACTTTCAATTTCTTGCGCTGTGAAAAAGGACCTGACATTACTGCGTCATGCCTCACCAGGACACCCTGATGCCTGAACAAAAACAATCAAAACTACTCATTTGCGCGACGTGTATTTTTTGAGTGACTTTTTTATAGTTTTAAGGACGTAAAAAAATGTAACATATAATGATATCAAACATTTTATCAGACCTTAAGAGACATTCATTTGTCTGTTACAATCATTTATTGTGACAGAAACATGTCAAAATAAAAGTCTTTAGCCAACAAATTTGCCAGCTAAACAATATTTCTTATCTTATTATTATTATTATTATTATTGTTGTTGTTGTTAATTAGCACATAAACTGCGGTTTATTTACACTGCTCATTTGAAAGATGTAATTTTATTTTCGAATATATTAATAAAAAATACAATTACGCTAAATACTATACTAAAATAGTGAAAAATTAAGATTTCTTTTAAAAATATAAAAATACGGGGTATTAGGGGGAGTAATAGCCTATACTAGAACATATAGTTTTATCAGAAACTCACTGCTGAAGCTCTGTTCAACATGAATGACCAGAAGATGACGCTAGACTCTTATAGAAATTAGAGGGGAAAAAATAATTTGCCATGTCCTGTGTTAGTCTTATGAGTATGATGCTGGATCATGAAATTCAAATAAAATTCAGAAGAACATTGTGTGTCAGTCACTTTAAGTCATTGGCAAACAGACACTCTGTAAAAACAACAGAGATGAAATAGCAGAGAAGAAAAAAACTGATAGTTGAAAAAAAAAAATCTATTTCAGTAAACTCAATATAATATCAGGCTGAAGATGGTAGGCCTACTCGTGATAATGCAGTATCCTTGAGCCAAGGGCTATGAAACTTACAAAACACAATAACAGTGACTTTTCTGCAGGGATATTCAAAAATATGATGTTTCACACATGACAATGCAAGAAATCAATACTATTTCTACAATAGTGCCTGATGGCCAATTTTAACAGATTTTTATGTAAGATCTATTTTTTTTACTGTAGAAATGACTTTAGAGAAGTATAGAGCACACTTTGTGAACATCTTAAAGAACCATTTAATTCATATATATTTTAATTTATCAGTTATTTTATTATAAAGTTTAAGTTTTAGTATTTTGCAGTGTTATTTAACATCATTGCAATATGCCTACTGTTTTTTATATATGTTTTGAAATAGTTTTAATTTTTGTATTTTCTTGTATTATTCTAATTAGTTAAAGTTTTAGTAACTGTGTTGTGTTTTTGTCATCTTTGTTGCTTTTTAGAAAAATATGTCTGTTTAGTTTTCATTAATTTTTTACCTGAGTTTTAGTTATTTTAGTACATCAAGTTAAGCTATATGAAAATAAGAAATGCTGCTTTGGCAAATACCTGAAATTAAAGTTTTTTTAATCTTTTATTTTATTTCAGTTAACATTTCTATTATTTTAAGCCACGAAAATATTTTAACCCTGGTATTTTTTGACAAAACAGTTTAGTATATTTTTTTTTTTACTGTTTCCCATAGATGGAAAATAGATTTCACTGAAGCTACTTCAGTGTATTTTGTAGTTTACCACAACTGGAATGCTGTATTGATAAATGAGCTTTCACTGAAAGCCTTGCAGGATCAGAACTATCAGTTTCACAAAGATTAGTCTTAATGCAAATTCTTGTTTAAACTAAGCAGCAGCTTTTTCAGGGTGTGTACTGTACATCTCCAAGGGTCAGGAGCACTAGAGCTGATTATCTGCATGATGAAAATAGTGCGCCTGCCAGTTAACCTCATTTAGGGTCACCAGCACGATGTGGTCGAACTTTCAAATGCTCAGTTTTATGATTTTATATATATTCTCTGCTTGTGTGTGTGTGTGCGTGCGTGCGTGCATGCGTGCGTGCGTGCGTGGGCACGCGTGTGTGTGTGTGTGTGTGTGTGTGTGTGTGTGTGTTCAAGGACTTTAACAGCAGACTTCACCTGTGAGCTATCTATAGATCATTAGATAATGACCAGACTTAAAACAAAACCCCTCTGTTCACATGCACTGCAGTCGTAACACAGCATTTAATTATTTCATTATACCAAAGTCACGATGTCCAGCACAATAATTCAATCAGTGTTCAGAGACCACAAACACACACATTCAAATAATTTTTGCTGTAACCTGTCAGAAATATAAATGCCAGGTTTAATTCGACTGATTTAGCCAAAAGTTTGAAATTGTGATTTGAGAATTGTGAATGGCTGTGTAAAACTTTTCCCAAAAACACTAAAAAGTATAGCTAATGGTACTTTTTAGGTCTTTAAATGTCTAACTAACTTAACTAACATTTAAATGAATCATCTGATACTTTTTGTGACACTTAATGCGTTTTAAACACGTTTTACACTGTACTTATATTTAAGAAATCCCTGCATGTAATTACAGCTGTAATATCTGTAATTACACTGCTGACCCTTACCTTACCCTTTAACCCACCCTTAAACCAACCCATACCACCTGTCCCTAACTTAACCTTAATATTGAGAAAAAGTATTTTGCATGAACACAGTTAGCACATTGTACCTAACAATTAATATTTCTTTTTTAGTGTGTGTATGTATGTATGTGTGTAATTTATTAATTTATTAAGTTATTCATTCATTCATTCATTCATTCATTCATTCATTCATTATTTATTCAACCAGGTTAAAAACTCATTGAGATTAAAATCCCTTTTACAAGAGTGACCTGGTCAAGAAAGCAGCAACAATATATAAACATACAAATGCACATCAAAACAGAAAAACACAATCAAAGATCACAGCAGCAATTTACCAAAGGATAAAACACATAGTGTTTATTTTAACGATCTAAGCACATGGCCTAAAGCGCAGGGCGCAAGTGCACTTAGAGCGTGTCCGAATCCACTTTTGCTAGTTTAATGACGGGAAAAATGGTTGGTGCCCGGTGCATGGTCTAAAAGGGTTGTCCCTATTCTCTTAATGAGGAATAGGTAGTGGTGGAACGGATCACAAAATTCACGGTTCGGATCATTTACAGTTTTTGAACCACGGATCAGTTAAAAAAAAACAAAAAAACTATATATATATATATATATATATATATATACATCTATATATATAGAGAGGGTCTCTAGCTGGAGCTTGTGGCAGGAGAGTTTGGCTAGTTAGCTTTAGCAGTTTGCCCCTGCTTATGGCAAAATACATGTTTCTTCATTAAAGGTCATTCAAAAGTACCCTTTTTTCCACAGACACATTGCATTTATGGGGTGATTGGCTCAAGAAAATGTGCCCATAAGCAAAGATAGCACATGTAAGTCATGTAGGCCTACTGGGTGACACTTCCACTGAAATGAATAGGGAAGATATTTCTTAGTATTACAGACAGGTGGATCTCTGGACCCGGTTTTTACATCAGACAATTGGTGACCCAACACAAAATTGTGAATTTTATAAAGGTAAACAAAATGTCTTAAATATATAGGCTACATGAAGTTCCAAGTGCCCACTTATCACCAGTCTATGGTTCAAACTAATGAAGTCAATTGAACATCAATTTATGAAGTCAGCTTATGATGTTCTCTCAAATTTTTAATTTGTATTGACAATTCAACATTCAAGATAACTTGAGTGAAATGAGTGAATGCAACTAGAGAAAGACAATTGCAAAAGTGGAGGAAATGGGCGAAAAGTCTATTAAGCCCCGCCTCTTTGAAACAAAATTTTGAACATGGCTTAATCCAGAGTTTAGATTTCTGTTGGAGATGTATACAAATTAGTGCATATTTAATTAGATAATGCCTAATTTACTCAGAAAACATTTCAGAAAACATTTTACTAATACAACAAATGTTTGCAATTCTATGTAATCAATCAACTGGGCAAGTATGTATGAAGGACTAAAAATGACAGAACGAAAAATAAATAAATAAATAAATAAAAGTAGAAATAAATAAATAAATGCAGAAATAATAGTGAAAATAAATACATTTTGGTATTATAAATGGCTATTTCTGTATTTTTACATGTATTTATTTATTTATTTATGCATTTTTATATGTATTTATTTATGTATTTATACATTTATTTATATATTTATGTATTTATATATTTATTTATTTATTTATATATTTATATATGTATTTATTTATACATTTATTTATTCCTACATTTATTTATTTCTGTATTTCCACATTTCTACATTTATTTATTTCTGTATTTCCACATTTCTACATTTATTTTTCCCTGCGCATGTATGCTAATTGACCAATGGCTAACCACGCCCCCTCCACTCACTCGGACAAACAGTCAACATTCGGTAACAGGCGCTTTGGCAGCTGTTACAGTAGGAGACATTTCACAGGAGTCAATTGATGATTTTTTGGAGACAGAAAGATTATATATCATCTCGATGTCACCAAAAGGGCCTTAAATATGCATTGGAGGGTTATATTAATAATTTTATAGTTGAGAAGGTCGATAAGCTTCAGCTCCAGAACAAAGATTTACAGTTCACAGTGTAAACGTTATAGTTTGGTGCTATTTCGCTTCAAACGCTCGCTTTATACGCGTGTCCTATTCGCTTTGGATTCAAAATGTTCAAGCGTCGAACTAGACGCGGATACGCGCGAATTTGACGCTCTATTCGCGTTTGGTGTGAGCGCAGAATAATGAACAGGCTGCGATGTCAAGATTGCATTGCTGGAATGTGTGTGTGTGTTTGTGTGTGTCTGTGTGTGTGTGTGTGTCAGAGAGCGGGCGTGATCGAACAGTGGAAACATAAAAACATACTCCATTTTGTTCATACAGGACATAATTAAAACTGCAAAGTGTTTAGCCTACTTATATTTGTGTAACACACAACATTGTGCTTTTGTCAAACTGTAAACTCTTGTCAAACTGTAACCTACAACTGTCACCCAACCAAAATCAAACACACACGCTGTTTAAAGCCAAAATGACAAGAAAAAACATAAAAACGAATGAAAACCGATAACCGCAATGCATTGCAATGGACGAGGAAGCAAGCAGAGAATGTCCGTGTATTGGGTTAGCTATGCGTACTGTGATTGGCTCATCGCGTTTGGGGGCGTGGCTTAGCCATTGGTCAATTAGCATACATGCGCAGGGAAAAATAAATGTAGAAATGTGGAAATACAGAAATAAATAAATGTAGAAATGTGGAAATACAGAAATAAATAAATGTAGGAATAAATAAATGTATAAATAAATACATATATAAATATATAAATAAATAAATATATAAATACATAAATATATAAATAAATGTATAAATACATAAATAAATACATATAGAAATGCATAAATAAATAAATAAATACATGTAAAAATACAGAAATAGCCGTTTATATTACCAAAATGTATTTATTTTCACTATTATTTCTGCATTTATTTATTTATTTCTACTTTTATTTATTTATTTATTTATTTTTCGTTCTGTCATTTTTAGTCCTTCATAAGTATGGTGATATCTATTAGTTAATTATTTTTTGTTACCCTGTTCACCCAGGGTGCTTGCCTTAAGCGGACTTCTTTTTAACAAGAGGAGCCTAGATCTGTTTCTGAATAGCTCCACCTGTCTGCTTACACACAACCTGCAAGCATCACTTGGGTCACACAACCTAATAATGCACAATTGTGTGCCTTTTTTTGGCAGCTATATCTCTTTCTGGCTATTAGCCTGGAGCTCAGCATGCAGTAGCAGTGACCTTCGACTACAGTGCAATGTTCTTTTTACTGATTCGTCTTATTTTTGCATCTGTCTCAAAAGTGTGATGATCAAAACATTGATTGACATTTTTAAGAATTACATTTTGGGGTGTTACAGATGTGATTACAGATGGAGATATATATATATATATATAATGTGCGAAGTTGGTGGGTGCTAAAGTGTTTTTTTGCCACTATTTGCTTGTTTTGATTCTCTGTTGGACATTTCTTTGCAGAATCATGGGGCATGTAGTTTTATTTTGGGAACCCGTTTGTTGCACTCTAATGGCCCAGGTCGAAAAAAACTACCTGCATGTTTCTATGACATTCTGTTCTCTGGATAAGGCTCAGGTCCCTCTTTCAGTGTAAGCCTATGTGACTTTTTATCCATTTTATCCATTGCTTAGAAAAATAATAGTACAAATCTCATCATGATTTGAGGTATCATTCATGTTTCTAGAACGTTCCTCTTTGGTACTTTAATAGTAATACTTTAAAAGTAAAAGTACTGCAAAGGATTTTCCTTTGGCTTTTAGATTATTGCAGAAAATAAGCTCTGTGACCAATTCAAGTTTATGGTTATTACACTATTATTTTGTTCATCGTGATAATCTTCACAAATGAACACAACATTTATGAATTTTGAAGACTAAATACAATCACCAGAAGTAAAAACCTAAACAAAGGCTATAAACAATCTACATGCACGGTCGGTTGACTTCAACATCCCCATTAAGCTTTTAAATTTCCATTAAGCACCATTAAACTCTTTCAGTTTTTATTTAAAAACATTTTCCCTGAAAGTTTGATTTAGAATAGTTTGCAAGAAACACGAAGAGACTGTGGAAGTGGACTAGTAAGTATGAGTTTATTTGTTCGTCATGATGACGTTTAATGTCCCAGACAGCCCCTGTAGTCTCATTTAGACACTTTTTAGCAACTGCATTTATAAGTAAAAGCTTTAAAAATATATATCATACGTATTACTGATGTATTTTATGTTGTAGAATAAAACGTGAAAATGTCTTGAGCTTGAGTTAGCCACAGACCTTATTTCAGGTCTTTAAAACCACTTCAGGGCGATGGAGATAGATGTGCTAAAACCTAATTTCTCGGTTTTAGCCTATGAAAATATACCATCCCTGCAGCACTCCATCCTGTAAAATGCGCTAGAAAATAGAAATGCTCTATTTGTACCCTATAGATGAAACATTTAGGGCTACAACACCATCTATAAATGAGAACCACATTCTGAGTTCATTGTGAATCACCTCTGCAGCACCATCACCTTTTTGCTGACATTGCAAGACCCACATGAACTGATGTCTACCAATGTCTTCACAGGATAAACCCTCTAAAGCCTTGTCTTTGGAACAAAGTGAGTAAAGGACAAGCCTGCACACACACACACACACATACACACACACACACAGCATTGGATAGCTGGAGAGCGTTGGATAGCTACTATTCACCTTCTGACTGAAATAGCAGCTCCTCACGCCTGTGGGGTGTAAGCAGGTGGTTAGGTAACAGATAATCATTGAGAGCTCTGCCCTCCCATACAGCTCTCATTATCCACGCTAAAGCTGACGTTATCTAAAGATAAGAGCCCGTGGCAGTGCATGGACTGGCTGATAGAGCTGCCGGCTCAGAGCCAACTGGTGCCCGAACACTGGGAGAACATTACAGGATAGATAAGGCCAGTTTTTATCCAGCGAACATCATCCTATTAGCTGGAGAATTATCTGCTCACATGAAAGAAAACTCACAAATGAGATCTCTTAATATAATATATCCATTGTGTTAAGGCGGTGAGATTAAATACAGGAGGCTCCTGCTTTTGTCCTGATTAAAAAGGTTTTCTCACATGTGTTTCCTCTAGAGATTCATTGCCTTAAATGAGATGCAGTGGAGATCAAATGGAAATTTTGCATCAGTCACCTGCTTCTGTTTTTTTTTTCTCCAGAGAAACTCTCAATATGAACTTAAACAGTTCTGTAACCTTTATGTAAACTTGTAACCTTGTAATGTAACCTTTTTAATACCTCAGTTGGTTATCCTAGACACTAATGTGATGTAATGGAGGTCAATGGTGGTCATGTGGCAACAATTGCACATGTATTCTCCCAGCAAGCAATAGCCGTCATTTCACCGTCTAGGTTAACTATGAGTAACCCACTTCTAGACAAAATAACCTTTTGTTAGTTTTTACATTTACATTTAGTCATTTAGCAGACGCTTTTGTCCAAAGCGACTTACAATTTTATCTTGAAGAGGCAAAAACAATGCAAGACGTGCTCAAAATACGAAGTTCAGGCATTGTTCAGAGTAGCATAAGCCCAATAAGGGAGGATTAAAGAAAAAAAAAAAAAATTATTATTAAGTGCTCATGGAAGAGATGAGTTTTCAGTTGTCTTTTGAATGTTGTCAGGGATTCTGCATTCCGGATGAGGGTGGGGAGAGCGTTCCACCAGCATGGATCCGTGAATGAGAATGTTCTGGAAAGTGATTTTGTGGCTCTCTGTGATGGAACCACGAGCCGTCCCTCGTTGACCGATCGTAGGCTTCTGGTAGGGATGTAGACTCGTAGGAGTGAGTGAAAGTAGGAGGGAGCTGAGCCTGTGATAGATCTGTAAGCAAGCGTCAATGCCTTGAACTTGATGCGAGCAGCGAGTGGTAGCCAGTGCAGAGAGACAGAGGAGTGACGTGGGCCCTTTCTAGCTCGTTGAATACAAGACGAGCTGCAGCATTTTTAATCATTTGTAGAGGTTTAGTTGCACATGACGGAAGTCCAGCCAGAAGAGCATTGCAGTAATCAAGCCTAGATATGACCAGGGCCTGGACGAGAAGTTGTGCTGCATGCTCAGTTAGGAAAGGCCTGATCTTCCTGATGTTGTGCAGTGCAAACCTGCATGATCGAGCTGTCTTTGAAATGTGGTCTGTGAAGGTCAGCTGGTCATCCAATATTACTCCAAGAATTCTGACCGACCTTGATGGGGTGATTGATGCTGAATCTAGCTGGATAGTGAAGTCGTGCTGTAGAGACGGATTGGCAGGGAGGCAGAGAAGCTCAGTCTTTGCCAGGTTGAGCTGCAGGTGATGTTCCTTCATCCATGTCGAAGGAACATCACCTGCAGCTCAACCTGGCAAAGACTGAGCTTTTCTGCCTCCCTGCCAATCCGTTTTTGCCAAAATAATTTGCGAGATATATGATATTCCATCATGTAAGCAAAGTAAACAGTGATTACAAGGTGTTTCGTTTCATTTCTTCACTCATTTCATTTATTTGTTATCTAATTGATGACTAGTCTATTCTTAGGCGATGGTTTAGACGTCTATTCAATTTTCAATGACAGCCCAAATTCTGCCTTGTTTTAGCCTAGACGTCTAGGCTGTGTTTGGACGGCTATTAAACGTCTTTTACACACAAAATTGCTTGCTTCTCTGTTTTTACTCCTGAAAAAAGACCTCTATAATTTAACATGTTTTCATTCGAGATCTCAACAATGTCTCAAATGGGGCTCAGATTTGTCAAGACACCAAAGTCTGCAATGATGTGCAATCAAATTTCAGAGATCTCAATTTGAACAATATGTATATAAATATTTCTCGTCAATTTCTTCTAAGACCTAAAGAGTTGTTAAACACATATAAAAGCAAAAATCACAAATGCGTTCTCTATATCTCAGTTGTTTCTCCTAGACAGCAATGAGATGCAATGGAAATCAAATAGAGACATACAGTAAGCCTCTGCTTCTCTGATTTTTCTTCAGAGAAAGTGACTCTCTCCTCTCTTCTAGAGTTTCATAGAGATATCAACAATGTCTCAAACTGTGCTCAGACATTCCAAGAAAGTTTGCCATGCATAGAGATTTCAATATTAACTCATCAACATTTGACATCAAAGTTGATACTTAAATGAAACAAAACAGAACTCAATTAAGTCTCCTGAGCTATGTGACAGAGCAACCTCTAAGCAATATCAACACCAAGGTTCACCGTGATTTTCTAAGTCAGACGTGTTCCTGGATCAACATATTTTGATTCCCCATACCCCATATACTCCATAAACCTAACCCTTACCCATATCTAAAATCAGAAGGAAATGATGAAGTAGAAGCACCTAACCCTGGTTGTAAGCCTAAACTTGACATAAACTGTAAACTTCAAATCTAATTGGTTGATTGGAATGTTGTTCCAGGATCAACAATGACGTTGATCCAGGGACATGTTGTATTTGTTCTTGGTGAAATCAAGTTCACCCAACATTAAGACATGATCATGCAGATGAAGGTAAATACATCAGCAGCACTGGTTATAATAGTATTATGACATATTATGTTTCACGGATTGCGAATGCAAATCACACTGTGGATGTCTGCGTGAGATGCCATCGCCTGTATTTTGCATGTGCATCCGTGTTTTGTTGTCATGCATTCTGGGTTTGATTTGAGTGCCCGTGCAGACAGCAGCCCTGCAGATGACTGACTCAGCATGTATAGCCTTAAAATGTGTTTGTTCGTTAAGGCTAATGAAGGAGACTTTGACTTCCCTTTAATCTGCTTAAGTAAAGCATGGCCTCCAATGTGAGGGACGTCTGCTCTTAACGCTAACGCTCTCCACCTGTCCTGTGCTTCTCAATGTGATCATAACAACAAAGTCAGTGCAGAGCAAAGACTGTTTATTTCATGAAGAAAAAAACACACAAAACATCATATTGCAACAAGTGATGAGAAAGCTTTAAATTATTGTGTGCGTGCGTGCGTGCGTGTGTGTGTGTGTGTGTGTGTGTGTGTGTGTGTGTGTTTATTGTAACAATTATAGTCTACAAACGATTGTCTATGATTTTGAAATTTTCCACCACTAAATGTTACAATTAAATAGGCAAAATGTTCTGTAACTTTTAATAGAAAGACTGTAAGATTGAATGTATTTATATTTTATTTAACTAAGTTTGAAAAGTAATAGCTGTTTTTTCTGACATTAAGAAAAAATCAAGAAGTGACAAGGAGCAAGAGTCAATGCTGAGTTCCTGTTGCCAGGGCAACGGTGGCTCTCATAGGCTTTTCAGGCAGGTCATGTGACCAGCAGCTTTGACGTCACTGGGGGAGGCAGTTTGGTGCTCTGAACTAAGCTGCGGGTGAGTCTTGTGGAGTTTTTCGTTGGAGCTGCTGGTTGCATCAAAGCTTGTTCCTGATACCTGTAGCTGCATATC
Organism: Abramis brama; assembly: GCF_963993115.1. NCBI lineage: Eukaryota > Metazoa > Chordata > Actinopteri > Cypriniformes > Leuciscidae > Abramis > Abramis brama. The sequence goes on from NC_139974.1 coordinate 26,352,569, forward strand.
ACCACTGAGGCCACACAACGCCTCTTCCCTGCAGAGGTCCCCGGGTTATGGCAATCTAAAATCTCACGGCACAGCAACAGAACAACCACCTGAGGTGAGTTCTGTCCTTTTTCTCCATGCTTTGCTCTTTTTCTTGCAGGTGAAGTCTCAGTGCAGTTATATGGTGGCCATGCACTGATGCACAAGAGGATGAGAACATGAAATTGAAAAGAGACAGCTGAGATGTATCAGTATCTCATGAGGTTTGGATGACTGGAAGCAAACTGTTTGATACAACAGTTTGAACTATTAGGATGAGGACATCTCTATCTGGAGAATGAAGGTCACCTGATCTCTCCTTCTTCCACTGAGAAACCTGGAACTGACAACATGCTGGAAGGCGACCGACCTGAGTGAATGTCAGATCATTTGGCTTTGGATAAATCCTGGAACATAAGGCTTAGAGGAGGGAACACTGCATGACGCTATATCTAAGCTATGCATTTTGAAGTGCCATGTAGATACTAGAGTTTTTTGAATATCCGTATATGTCTGAACAACATGCTGGGTTAATTTATATATACATGTATAAAGGAAAGTCTAACTGGTCACCAAGTTCTTCACAATTTTGAATAACCCTTCAGCTTTTATACGCATGTATGAATTTAAAAAAATGCAAATAGTCCATGTAATTAATACGAGCCCATAAATTGTCATTTAAAAAGTCAGACTATGTCTGTGCAAACATTTTTAAAGCATATGCAAAGGTTTTTAAGTTACAATGCAGTTATAACAGCTCACCTATTGATTCAGTCACATGTATCATGTGACAGAGGAAATAAGCCTTTTGCTCCAAATGACTAATAACTCTCATTATTGAGTGGTTGATCACAAGTACACTGAAAAATAGAGAAATATTATATAGTCATTTGTGAAGTATCACTGGGAACTCTGGTTAAGTGACAAACATGTTCTGAGAACACTTAACAAAACATCTCAGGTTGCAGGAAGTATTTGAGACGCTCTTTTTTTCCCTTTTGTATTGTTGAGGCATTTTGCTTGTTTTTTATCTGACTGGCTGTTCAGAAAGCATTCTGCTCAGACAGAGTTTTAACCCACAATCTGCCTAAAAAGACGCAAGTGGGCGCTTGGAAAAATGTGACGGTCTGTAGGGATGTGGAAACAGAGACGCACGGCTTTGTGGGAGAGTTTAGTAAAGCCCCAGAGAGCCGAGAGAGAGAGGGGGAGAAAAATAAAGAGACAAGGAAATTTAGAAAAGGAGAGGGGAGTGTGTGTTTAAAGAGCTTCCTGTGAAGAGCTGCCGACTCAGAGATGGTATAGAAAGGGAAGAAAGGAGGAAAGAAAGCTGGCGACATCGTAGGTCCAACAGGTGGAACTGAAATCGCATCATTTACATCAAGGTGAACCATTCTGGGTTCCTCAAAGAACAATTAAGTGAACTTAAGAACCATTTTCCACTTTAAAAACCTTTTATGCAATGGAAAGGCTCCATGGATGTTAAAGTTTCTTCATGGAATTATAGATGCCATTAAAGAACAGCTGTGTAACAGCAGTGTCCTGTTGTTTGACTTGCTTTAAAACTATTTTAAACAAAACGTTGCAAATTCTAGTAGAATTATTTCAAATATTAACTGAGCTTATATTAAATGAGTGACTACACAGAATACTTGTATTGTAAAACATAAATAAATATTGAAGTGAACAGCGAAAAGAGTCTTTAAAAATGCTGAAAAACAAAGGACATATTATTTGTGTGTAAGATGTGTAGTATACGCTTGAAGGCAAACATGGATAATAAAAGTTTAATCTCTAGCATATAGACTGACTGTATAGATTAACATGGTATCAGAGCATTATGACCAGTGCTGTGCATTAATGTCTTCTGTTTAGTTGTGCACTTTATGGCAGTGCAAATATAGACCTGGTGGCTACAGAGTCCATCTTCTCTGAGTTTCAGCTTCAGTATAATCATGGTAAAAGCACTGTGACTTGTCTCTCTTATAAAGTGCTTCATCTCCTTAACATCTCTAAGAGCTTTTGAGTCGCAGTGGACTGTGATGCCCAGTGCAATGTGTTGCCCATGGTGTTTAGATTGACTCGTGAGATTTGTGTGTATTTTTAATGAGGCTGAGGCTAGTTATTATTGTTATGTAAGTGACAGCAGCTGAGAATAGTAATAGCACATTGTAATGAGAAGTGGAGTTGAGCCATAGTGATTTCACACTTGAGTTAATCTACATTCAATTTGTAAGCACTGAGGCTGTGATATAAAAGCATTTCCAGTTTGTTGACATGTCCTGTCACAATTGCTGTAATGGACCATGATTTAAAACTGCAAATGGTATGAAAAAAATGTTTCCAAAAATAGGCACTTTGCAAATATTTACGTTAAGAGCATGTGCTGGAATTGTCGAGCATGTCTCACGATGGCGGTAAGGGCCGTTCTCACAGATGGATGGAGGATTGTGTCGAGGTCAAGCAAGGATAGTTTACAAGCAGTTAAAACTTTTAGATTGATTGTTGAACGTTTACATTTGAAATGGACAAACATGCTTAACGTCAAAAGTCTGGATATTAATCTAAATTTGCTGTGTCTTCTGACAGGAAATATGGACCTTAACGACCTCGGCACTGGTATAAAAAAAAATGTCAGCCTAGGGTGTGTGATATTTATAACTACTTTCAAGTACATTCACTGAATTTTTCTCAGGCAAGCGAGACATTTAGATGGTAATTTTACTCTAGCTTTCAACTGCTTGTACTTTTATACGCAACCATTATTGGAATGGAATGGTTTATACGCAACCATTATTCCAAATGCCACACTCTTATTTCATAGTGTTTTAAAACCAATTTGTGAAGGCAAAGATCTCAGCAGAGGTCACGACTTGATAGAGAAAGTCACCATTTTTAACCTATCCCTGCAAATCCTCATATTACGGTCACTGACTTTCTACATCCATGCAGAATCCCATCTTATTTTAGAAAGTTTTACTCATTGAATTGTGATGGATTTATTTCATATTGAATATTTTATTTCATATTTAATATTGGGCGATCCTGAGGTTGCAGATTAATGCAGATTCAGCAGTGAAAAATGTCTTGATGTATGCATGACTCAAAATTTGATTTTGACTTAGAAAAGCACATTGTTGTGTTTTACGCATTACCAGTGGATTCCATAACGTATACATGCTGTGGTATAAGATATTTAGTGGTCCTTACATAAGACTCACAGACATGAGTCTATATTTATATCCTACGGCTTCAGATTAGCCCAACAGAACCTTGAGTTAATCCTTCAGGTACAAGGAGAGAGAGAGAGAGAGAGAGAGAGAGAGAGAGAGAGAGAGAGAGAGAGAGAGAGAGAGAGAGAGAGAGAGAGAGAGAGAGAGAGAGAGATTTTGAAGCAGATTTGTTGGCTAGTTAGCTGAAGAAAATTAAACTATGTGTAGTTAAAGGAAAGTGTTTGATGTGTGTTCTTTGCAGTCAATGCAAAGACTCCTGCTAGCGAATTTCACATTTAATATCTCCAGAAACCCAATATTAGTATTTATAGACTGCATCACTTAATAATATGGCCAGATCTTGCTAAGTAATTCAAGTGACTGTTATTAGGAATGGGTCATTGAATCTTTCACTCAACCGATTTATTCAAAAATATGGATTCATTCAGAAATGAAACCACATTCTGCAATAATCGTATCTAACTTAACTTTAAAAACTAAAAACATATTTTTCTTGCTAATTCTATTTCTTTATACATTTTTTGTTTTATTTAACCTTTTTAACTATTCATCTTTATCATCTGGACCTAAATGTTACAGAATACTGGAACTTAAAGAAGTGAAAATGGAGACTGCCTCCATCAATGTAGCTTCGATGGGGAGCTCTAACAGACCCAACGAGGTCATGATTCAAGGAGGAAGGAACTTAGAGGAGTACGTGGAGAAGCCACCTCGCCGTCTGCAACAGCATCACTCTCATGGAGAGGTTTTGGATCAGACTCGATGACAAGATCCAGCTGGTGATGCCACGAGGAAACTCCTGCTGGGCGCTTCGCCCTGTGGGTCGACGGATCTTCTTTTGATGTAGGCGAAGAGAAAGAGGACTCCGTGGCCAGCGTCCAGCCACACTTTAGTCCGTCCCGGATGCAAAGACAGAGGTCCTGGCTGACCAGGTGTGTGAGCCTGCCACAACATGGAATATTGGTGGTGATGGATGAGGAAGAAGGGCTGGTCGACTGGAAGACTGAGGTAGTGTTTCCCACCCTGCCCACCCACAAAACTTCTCTGTCACTAGTCCTTTCCTACACTAATGTGTCTTCATCGCTGCTGGTCCTGTCCAGTCCAAATTCTTCATCTCCACCAATCTCAGTCGTCATAGTGTTCTTTGTCACCACCATCCCTGTCCATTACAGAGCCTTCATCCACACCCAATCTTCTCCTACACGCTCCACCGAAGCCAGCAATTCCCTTGGCTCCACTGGCTCCCTTCAGCCCCTCAGCTCCACCATCAGCCCGGCCACGCACCCCTGATCTGCCTTGTGGCTTCCGGTCCTCATCTCTGCCCTGGCATGAGGAGTCCTGGGCTCTGCCTCATCCCTCTGAGCCCTCAGTTCCACCTCGGCCTATCAACCAACCGGCTTAGCCTTGGCTCCTCACCCCCTCGGCTCCACTAGGAACGTTTACCTTCCGGCTCTACCGGGCTCCCTTGTCCCACTTGCTCTGACCTGGTTCAGCTTCCAGGCTTCCAGGCTGTCTGCCACAAGCCTCCGGCAACCTGGCTCGTCACCGGGACTCCGCCTTGGCCTCCCAGTCTCACCGGGTCTCTTGGTCCCACGGACTCAGCCTGGACCTCTATATCCTACCACCAACTACAACCTTGGCTCCTCCCTCCATCACTGCCGCCGTGGATCGCCTCATGGCCATCTCCTGGGTCGTTCTGAGGCCATCCATTCCTCCCTGGATCCTACCACCATCCACTCCTCCATGGGCCCTTCCACCGTCATCTCTTCCATGGCTCCTCCAACCATCAACTCCTCCATGGCTACTCTCTTTCTCTGCTCCACCCTGTTTCCTCCGATCTTCTCCCCTATTGGTTACCGGCACCTTGCTGGTCCCTCGTCCACCTCCAGAACCTCCACCCTTATTCCCTTGATCTATCCATGCGTTCTGTCATGCGTTCTTGATCTGGTGTTCTGTCACGATCTGTGTGTTTAGTTTCATTTTCATGGACATTTTATATGCCTCAGTTACCTGTTTCCTGTGTTTCCTTTTTTCCTAGTTTCCCGCCAGTAATTAGTTGTCATGGACACTCATTCAATAATCATACCTGTTTGTTATTTTGTCATCATCACTGTGTATTTATGTTCCTCTTTTTGCTCTATTTAGTGGTCCGTTATTGTTGTGTTCTACATGCTGTCACATTGCCTTTCTTCGTGTGGATTACTTGTTTGTTTTATTGAACCTTTTGGACTGTTCATCATCTTCTTCTGGACCAAAAACTTTACAATTAACAGCAAACATTATTTAATTTTTATTAAATTGAATGAATCAAACACGGCATTAGCATTTGACATGTTTTTCAGTAAAAATGCATATACACCATTTAAAAAAAGATTAAAAGCAACAAAAAAAAAAAGATATTTTGAGCTGATAGGCTGACATGTAAAGACTGTTTTAAAATTTAATTTTATATATTTGTTATTTATTATTTTGTGAATTATTTCCAAATTTATTCTTAAGTTTACATTTTGAAATCTCTAATACATATCCTAACATGAGGAAACACAGGTGAAACCTGGGCTAAATGGTTATAAATGAGACAAACTGAAACTGATGTGGCATGAATTTGGTTATAAAATGGCACAGATGTAAAGTGCAGATTGAGGAGCCACAGAAACCAACAGTCTTGCAAGGGTTTGGCATAAAATTAATAACTATATGTGAGATACATGAGATCCGTGAATAAAACATTAATCGATCCAGATACATTTTCATATTGAGCATGCTGGCTATCATTATGTTAATGCTCACTTGATTTTTCCCATGATTTTAATTTGAGCATACACCGAACCTAGCCATGTAAATGCAGCACTGTAGATGACTGCTGATATGTGAAGGAAATTTCCACATTGACTAATGTCACTAGATGTACCCATGATAACTCATAAACAGAAATGCTGTAAATACAGTTAACACAGTGGTGTATTTTGGTGAGCATGGGAAAGAACAAGGAAACTATGAGAGCATTTGATGAATTCATTTCATAGAACCCTCACAAAGATGAATAGTGCTGACATTTTCCACAGTCATACTTCAGTTTCGGAGCTTGTGATTTTATTCGGTCTCTGTGGTTTTGAGGGGTGGAGGGGAAATAGCAACTTTTCTATCAAACAACACACACCTTCCTGTATCTTGTTCTGTCATTGAATGCCCACTGTTGAGAGAATGTTCATTTCTATCTCTTTGATAGCTCATGCTTTTGTAAGGCTGTCAACACAAGTCAGATGTCACAAATCAGTTTGGTTTGAACGTCAAACTGGATGTTCTACGTGTTTCTCTGGTGATCAAAGATGAGAAGGAAAATAGTTGAATTAAATGTTTGGCTCTGAGTTCATTCATATATTCTTTCTTTCTTTCATTCATTCATTTATTGATTCACACACACACACACACACACCGCTGCCCTTTGAATGAATGAATGAATGAATGAATCAGTACTTTTGTCTAGTAAAATATCTAAATATCTTTAAAAGTATTTATTTAAAACTAGGATACTATGTTCTGTAAAATGTGAAAAGCTTTGAATAAAATATATATACGTAAAAAGAAACTAGGATACTATATTATAGGGTAGGCCTATATATACATGAAATAAGTTTTTATCCCAATGGCAAACACTGTTATTTTAGTATTATTTCAGTTTGAGTCATTTTGTTTTTGTCATTTTCATTTGTTTTTTTATATTTCTACTTTAGTTTTAATGTATTTTTATTTCCATTTTAGTTAGTTATTTTAGTACTTAAATTTAAATTTATTTCAGTTAGATGCCAATGCAACATTTCTTTACGTTTTTTATCTAATATTAATATTCTCTTTAACAATGATTTTTAAGTTTTAGTTTTAGTACACAATATTCATATATAGGCTATATATGTGTATATATGTATGCATATAAACTGCATATATTTAGTTTGGTGGGTGTGACATGTTCTTGAGTAACTAGACACCTGTCCTCAGGTCATTGAAGGGACATCTGTGCCTTGTGTCCACCTGTAGCACCACATGGCCAAGCTGTCTGTGGACCTGCGTTATGTAAGCGTGACGTCACCAAAGTGCTATTGGAGGCTCTAAGAGTCTTAGGGTTAATTTGAGACAGAGATCTTTGAGCTGTTGGCCAAGAACATCAGTGATCCCACGAGCCATTCGGGCTAAGCTCAGGTTCTCAAGAACATGGCTTGTCCTGAGAGGTGATGTCATCAATGATCGAAAAGGCCAAGAGATACCAGACAATAATAGACATGCTATTCTATCTATGTTTCAGAGAATCTAGTTTACTTACATTCTATTGTTTTATTTATCCATAAATACCATTGTTGAATACGGGCACATTTTTGATACAAAGCCAAATGTTGTGTTTCACTAACAGTAAGATTAGACTGTCTGTTACCATGACAACGGGTGGAATGTAATATAAATGCCGCATATCCATTAAGCAATTACACTTTGATTGATCACAATGCTTTTATCCATCTGCTCCATCCACAGAAGCGGCATGAAAGTCTGTTGTGGACAAATGGGTCTGTTGAGCTTTGTGTGCTCAGACTGGATGGGTGGAGGTAGTATGTGTGTGTGGTTGAAGGCTGTGGTTTGTAGAGAGAGGTGAGGATGGAGTGTTCAGTTTGGTCAGGCCTTTGAAGATCATGGGAGAATACAGAAATTGTTCAGAAAACAGTTATAGATGTCCGTAAATGGTCTAATGGTACAGTCATGTGTAAGCAGACAAAAAAAAAATGTAGATGGTGAACACATAAGTCAAAGTTGATTTTCCAAATTGTCAACTTTGATGAAAAAAAAACTTTGACAACGCAATACTATTTTCCTCTAGGTTTCCATGGGCACATAATTCAAAGTTAAAATAAAAATAAAATAACCATTTAAAAGTTTGGGGTCAGTAAGATTTTTGGTTTCACTTTATTTTGATGGTCCCTTTAACACATTCTGTTGACTATAAGTAGCGTCGCACCTACACGTCTACTAACTCTCATTAGAGTGTTAGTAGAGTATTAGTAGACTGGTAGGGTTAGGGTTAGAATAAGTTGACATGTAGTTGCAAAGTTACTTATAGTCAGTAGAATGTCTGTTGGATAGTTAGTAGATATTAAGCAGACACTCTACTAATACTCTAATGAAAGTTAGTTGACATGTAGTTGCAAAGCTACTTATAGTCAACAGAATGTTCAAAAGGGACCATCAAAATAAAGTGTTACCAGATTTTTTTAATGCTCACTAAGGCTGCATTTGATCAAAAAATGCTGTAAAAAGAACAGTAATACTGTAAAATATTATTACAATTTAAAATATAACTGTTTTCTATTTTAATATATCTTAAAATGTAATGTATTCCTGTGATGGCAAAGCTGAATTTTCAGCATAATTTCCCAGTCTTCAGTGCCAAGTGATCCTTCAGAAATCATTTTCATAGATTTGCTGTCCAAGAAACAGTTTTAATTATTTTCAATGTTGAAAACAGTTGTGCTGCTTCATATTTTTGTAGAAACTGTGATCATTTTTGTTATCCAGGATTCTTTGATGAATAGAAAGTTCAAAAGACCAGCATTTCTTTGAAATAGAAATCTTTTGTAACATTATGAATGTATTTACTGTCACTTTTGATCAATTCAGTATTTCTTTCCTGAATTAGAAGCATTAATTTCTTCAAAAACAAAAATCTTACTTACACCACACATTTGAACAGTAGTGTATTATAAGGGGCCAAGGAAAATGATATGAAAATGATAAAAATGATATGAAAAATGAAAATGAAAATGAAAAATAATGATATGCTAATATCATTATTTTTTCACAGAAATGACCAAAACTGAAAAGAAAACTTTTTGACTGGTATGATTAATATCTTTAAAACTATTTCTTGACATTCATTTGACTAATTCATTTCAACTTCAAAGATATTTCACCATTTATGACTGACAGTTTCCCACAAGCACATACTGTAAGCGAGAGAGAAACAGATGTGGGACAGATAAATGTGCACTAAAGTTCAAAGAGTACATTTTTATATTTTTCATTATTTTTTCTCTCACTTTTTTCATATCATTTTGTTAAATAAAAGATAAATAAACACTATATATAGTGTCGGGCAGGACGGTTACATGCGCTACGTGAGGAGCAGTGAAAGGCAAACTGATGGACTGCTTCCTGTTTACAAGAGGAGTTTCAGTTTCTCAATCTTATAATCTCCCTAGTGTTATTTTTTGTCCCCCATCACTCTCCATCCACTCTCATCTCAGTGGACGTTGATGAGAATAAAGAGTCATTGTACATGCCTGACATAAATATTATGCATATAAAAATGACTTTTATTGTGATTACTTAATGCATTGTTAATAGACATTATTTTAATGTTTTTTTTCCTTACATCATTAGGATTAGGATGCTTGCAGCTTCTCCTTGCTGTATTAAAATGAACCAGGAAAAAGCAGTGATTTCATAGAATTACCCTGATATGTGCTCTCGAGATCATATGTATGTAAGATGGCAGGCACGTGGGTTTTTATAAGAGATTTGCATCAGGAAATGATTTTGGTGCAGCTGCACACACACATAGACACACACTGCAGAAGGTGAAAGCATGCACTGCGGTCTACCAGTGGAAAGTTCAGTTGACGGATGGGAAAAGGAAGAGAAATTTTCGATATGTGACAGATATGTGTGCTTTGCATACATACTAGTACAATTACAACAAGGGGCTCGTACCGGCAGGGTTTAGGCAATGCAACATTGCTGTTTTCTGCTGTGTATGTTTATTGCAGAGCTCATGAGACTAAAACTGAGAATCTTATATTTGTCTCTAAAAAAGGAGAAATAGACACTTATGAGAAAATTGTTAAGCTATATGCGAATAGAAAGTCAAATCAGTGATCTGGAAAAATGATAAAAATCTGAGATACTGCTGATGTAAGAAAAATTTGTTTAGGTAAGCCTTTCTCTGCAAGCATGTCAAAAACTAAGCCAATCAGATTTCGCTCCCCTTCTGATGTAGGAAGGGGATATTATTATAATATTACCACCCCTTGATCTGCACGTTTCCACCCAAGACGCCGCCATTTTGGTTTTCGCAAGCGACAACAGTGTAACCATAGCAAAAGTTCAAGCAAAGCATGCAGACTGTTCTGTCGTTGGCTGCACAAACGAGCACAGAACACTATTTGACCAAAAAATATCACAGCTGTCTTAAAGACCTCAGGGAACTGTCAACATGTGTAAAAGTTAAACATACAAGTCATGAGATGTGCAAAACAAGTGCCTTTTTACAAATGGCAAGAAATCTCCACAACAACTACCCTACATAAATGTATCCACTAACTATTCAGAAAAGTCCAGGTGCTGTCTAAAGGTTGCAACTTCTTCCTGAATCTTCTCTTTGTATGGCTGCACTACACTGGTTATATTTCTGAGATTTTAGATGAGTGAGATTATTCGCGTGTTTTGTTATTGTATCCGAAGCTCGTGTAAAGGATCGGCCATCTTCTAAACAGAGGCGGGGAGCAGCAGCACATTTGCATTTAAAGGGACACACCCAAAAAGTGTCCGTTTTAGCATGCTATAAAAAATGATCTGTGGGGTAATATTTTTTTAGCTGAAATTTCAGAGACACATTCTGGGGACACCATAGATTTATATTATATCTTGTGAAAAGGGGCATGATATGTCACCTTTAAGATAAGACAAAACAATTATTAAAGGGTTAGTTCACCCAAAAAATGTAATTCTGTCAGTAATTACTAGCTAAGTTTCCATCCACTTGTCAATCGAATTATCTGAAGTTCGGTAAAAAAAACTCATGCGAATAAAGCTGGTGAAAGTGTGTTTCCATCCAACGGCTTTAAAGCGAATAAAAACCTGTGCGTAATGACGTCACATGCTGTTTTGCGATCAAATTGGTATATCAAATTGATTTGAGACATTTTAAGGTGTTCCCATTCATTTTCGCACTGAATCGCACAACATTCAAGCAAACATTTGCGAACAATGTTTTGCTAGACAAAATGGATTTATACAAATAACGTTTCCATCAGCGTTTATCACATAAGCCGTATATCGATCAAGATAAAATCCGATGAGACCGAACGTATTTCATTTGAGTCGATATTCATGAAATTCAATCGAATTTTACTCTTTCCATAAGGCATTTTTCATTCGATATCACTTAATTCGGATAAAAACGTGTGGATGGAAACATAGCTACTCACCATCATGTTGTCCAACTCCGTAAGACTTTCGTTCATCTTCGAAACACAAATTAAGATATTTTGATCTGAAGATAAATCTGAGAGCTGGCTCACTCCTTCATAGGCTGCTAGGTAATCGATATCTGCCATCCCAGAAAAGTTAGTAAAGACATAAATAGTCCAAGTGACTACAGTGGCTCAACCTTAAGTTTATCAAGCGACGAGAATACTTTTTGTGTGCAAAAAAACCCCCAAAATAACTATTTTTTAACTATATAAATAAAACTATTCATTTTCTTCTGTGTGGGCCTCTGAGTGAGTTCACGCAGTGTAACAGTGCGGCGCTTCTGGGTTGTAGCCTATGTCAGAATGTAGGCTGAGATAAGCATATTTACTTTAGAGTAACTTACTGTTAGACATTTAAAAAACAGTTATTCTCTTTTTTCTCTTCTAGTTGAAACCAGACTATCAACATGGGAAAGCAGAACAGCAAACTCCGTCCCGAGGTGATACAGGACCTGCTGGATAACACAGACTTCACCGAGCATGAGATCCAGGAGTGGTACAAGGGCTTCCTGCGGGACTGCCCCAGTGGTGCGCTCAGCATGGAAGAATTTAAGAAGATCTACGGCAACTTTTTCCCCTACGGAGATGCGTCAAAGTTTGCGGAGCACGTCTTCAGAACCTTCGACGCCAACGGAGATGGAACAATAGATTTCAGAGAGTTTATCATTGCCCTGAGCGTCACGTCACGCGGCCGTTTGGATCAGAAGCTAAAGTGGGCCTTCAGTATGTACGATCTGGATGGCAATGGATACATAAGCAAGGCGGAAATGCTCGAGATTGTACAGGTGTGTGTGAGTTTATGAGTGTGATTCTGTATCACTCTCGGTTGAAACATTACAGACATCTCCTGACAAAGTGAGAAAACCCATTTCCTCCATGTTAAGGTACTTTCTTACTAAAAAAAAAAAAAAAAAAACTAGCTAAAACCAGCATATGGTTGGCTGGTCTTCCAGCTGTTCAGCTGGTTTAGCAGGCTCATTTAATAGGACTTCTTAAGATGGTCAGGCTGGTTTTAGCTGGGAGACCAGCTTGACCAGTTTAAACCAGCTAAGACCAGCCAACCAGCTTGAGCTGGTTTTAGCTGTTTTTTTGTTTTGTTTTTTCAGCAGGGAAACAAAAAAGAAAAGACATTTATTTTTACGTTTAGGCTATCATTTGTGGAGATATAAGTGACTGTTTATGGTAACACTTTATTTTGATGGTCCCTTTTAAACATTCTGTTGACTATAAGTAACTTTACAACTACATATCAACTAACTCTAGATAGAGTATTAGTAGACTGTCTGCTTAATATCTGCTAACACTTTATTGTGATGCTCCTCCAACAGACAATTTACTAACTATATGTAACTTTGCAGCTACATGTCAGCTTATTCTAGCCCTAACCTTACGTTTACCAATCCTCTACTAACACTCTAATGAAAGTTAGTAGACATGTAGGTGCAACGTTACTTGTAGTCAACAGAATGTGTTAAAAGAACCATCCAAATAAAGTGAAACCGAAATGATTAGTAGTGACCATTTAGAGTGTTTGTCTGAGTTTTTGTCCAAACTATATAGACCCAAGGCAAGTTGATTGTCACTCCACTTACAATAAAATCTGATTGGTTTAAAATTCAACTCTCTGATTGGATCAAAACTTTACACTGAAAACTAGCACTTTATGCCTGGTTAGGGCACATTTCAGAAACTGTAGTGTGTCTTTTGAACATAAATGTAGATTGTGCTGGTTTCAATTAATTAGCTGTCAATTTAGCCTCTTTTTTATCACAAACTTATTAAAGTAGTGCCTATATTATGAGAAGCTTCCATTACATTATCAATCAACCATTGTGTACAAAAACACGTTTCCTTTGGTTTTTAATACTTACAGAAGATATATTTTCTAACCTTATTGTGTATATTAATTTATATTTCAGCTATTCCCATTCAGTGAATAAACATAGCAAATGGATTTGGCTTGTGCCTTATTACTTTGTTTTTTATATCACAAAAAGTAGGTTACTTCATATAGCAATATTCATTTGTGCATGATGTTTTGCTCAGATAGGGAGAGTTGAGTGCAGCAGGCAATTATTTTTGCCCGTATTTAGGTAAATTTCACGCCATTGTAGCAGTTGGTGAGATGTGTCAACTTCCTAAGTGCACTCCCTGAATCCGACAGCTGAGTGCACACAAATGGCTGTAATTTCCTTTTCAATTCATTCAATTACCTGAGAAAAACAGTCGCTATGGTTACTTTGAAATAGTTACGAAGTGATGGCTCCAATTCCAAATCATACCCAGAGATCTCTAATTTTCTCTAATAAGATTTACAAAAGGCACCTTTTAGTGCCTGCTTCGCCTGTAACAGCATCATAGGTGCACTCCTAAACCAAAAGCTAGCAAATCCTAACGCAGCATTGCATGTCTCTTTCCCAGATAAGACAATCCCATTATGCATTGCATTGCAATCCCATAATGCATCACAATGCATTGCAACGGGTTCAGAATCTTAATATAGATATGCTTGTTAGAGTGCTTAGCTAACTGAAATCCTTTGTGTGTCTTCTTCAGGCCATCTATAGGATGGTATCTGCAGTGATGAAGATGCCAGAGGACGAGTCCACGCCTGAGAAACGCACAGAGAAGATCTTCCGCCAGATGGACACAAATCGTGATGGTGAGCTTTCTATCCCCTTGTAAACCAATCGTATTAATGAAATAAAAGGCAACATACTGTAAGTGTACTTTCATGACTGTTTCTTAACACACTGAAGTACACTTAGAATTAAAAAGTGCACTTAGTAATAATGCCAGATTAAAATTTTACTTTAAAGTAGATTTTCATTGAAGATGGATTTCATTCACATGAAGTACAAATCATTGTTTTAATAATATTTTGTCATGATTTAACAAAGTACACTTGTTTTGATGTGACTAACATGTTTTACTGCACATGTAAAGTACTTAATTTAAACTATATTGTTCAATATAACATTTAAAGTTAACATATTCTGAAAAAATATATATACTGCGTGTGTGTGTGTGTGTGTGTGTGTAGAGAGAGATAGATAGATAGATAGATAGATAGATAGATAGATAGATAGATAGATAGATAGATAGATAGATAGATAGATAGATAGATAGATAGATAGATATTACTCATTTGAAACTTCATAACAAATGTGTAATTACAAATACACCATAGTATATATTATGTATATTATTATGTAGGCCTATATTATGTATATTATTATATTTTGTATATAATTATAGTATATTATTATGTATAAATAGTATACTCATTATAGTATAGTCATAAATTCTTGTCAGTACATTTGAAAGTACACTAACCATATTTCAAAGTAATTATGAAAACATCACATTTAAAGTGGTACTTAAGTCTGGTATTTTTGAGATTCAGATCTTGTTCAAAAAAATAAATAGCTTTGTCTAAATACATAAGTGCTTTCGAATGGCTAAATTAATCATGCTAACCAGGCAAACACTGGTTATTTTTAACCTTTGACCTTTGTCCTCCCTCAGGTAAGCTGTCACTCGAAGAGTTTGTAGAGGGAGCAAAGAGCGACCCATCCATCGTGCGACTGTTGCAGTGCGATCCCAGCAGTGCCGGCCAGTGAATCAACAGCGTCTCGCTACTGTCATGACCTCTCTTACACAAGTCTTTTTGTTCGGTCAGAGCCTGGACTCCAAAACTACACCCCTATCTGAGTGTCTGTGGGTTTCCCACTGAACACCAAGCATGGAAACATGCAACTATTTTTTTCCCCACAGACACACATCAGGTAACGTTCAGAAACTCATATACAGAGGCCATGCACACTAAGAAGCTGGTGTACATGTGTCTCTCTGTGAATTCCTCACATAAGGCTTTTTAGGCAGTGATGCAAGTGACATCGCATCCTGTTGTAAAATTTTGGTACTGAAATAAACCCCCTCAAAAGAGCTTTAAAAATTAACAGAGGTTTGAGAGGGAGCTGAAGCAACATTTTCTAAGCATGGGATAATATGACACTTCGTCAAAAATCCCAGATTGCATATGCTTTCTAAACACCAAACTATAGTTTTTTTAATAATTATTTTTAAGAATTTACTCAATTAAATCATTTCACACACACACAATAACTATTGTCATTCCTAGTGTTCCTAGTACTTCAATTCCATTCAGCACACACTGTACATCTATTTATGAGAGGCGCTTGGGGCGACAGAGTTTTTTTACTTGAAGTTTTTTTTTTTTTTTTTTCAACATTATGATGACAGAGCCTGTGATAGAAATTCTTAAAAGGGATGGTTGGGATCTAATTTTGTCATGATGGTGCTCCTTTTATGAGCACCAGTATAATGTATAAAAATAAAAATAAAAAAATAATAATTATTACAAATATTTTTTAAACATTAATACTTGATGCATAGGACTGTCAATAATAGTTGGAAAAATTAATTTTACAAAGTAATATTTTCATAGGGACGACAATAATATTGATTTTGCTGCTTCAAAAGAGGAAACATGAAAAAGTATTAGACAAAGAAATTGTAGATATGCAGTAATTTATGGTTTAACTTGGTGGGTGATAAAAATGTATCGCACCACGGAAAATCCTTTTCATTCTGAAACTGCTATTATTGAAATATGACATTTTCTTCTGTTTCAAATAATCATTTGTACAGTAAAAGCATATCTATGTATGACTGTGACAATGAGCAGTGAAGACCACACATTACTATGCACATACACAGCAGACCATGAACCCCTGCAGCATTTATAGCCAGCTAACAGATTCACATCAGCTTTCTAGCACACTTTCTGCTCTATCCAGACCTTGATTCAGTCAATGTTCTGCCCACACCATCAACAAAATACTACATGTTAGCATTAGCAACATGCTAACGCCAATTCAAACTTGACTGAATCTTGGCCATAGTATTTTATTTTTATATCCTGGGTAAAATAACAGCTCAAATCATTTTGCACATAATACATGTGGGTCAAACTGAATGTATTCTCTGCATTTTCATTCTGTACATTTTAAGATGAATATGTGCGTATGTGGTATGTATGTATGTGGTGCTTTTTGAGTACTCGTGTGTTTATCTAGTGTTTGTCTATGCATACATTTCGGTCAGGACTTGTGAGCATTCTGTCGGTGACATGACTATGGAGAGACAATTGGAGCGTATTGGACAGAATATTAATGTGTATGAATATGTCTGCACATCCTCAGGGTTAGAAGTGACTGTGTTTTAAAATTCAAGGGACTGTGTAAATGGATATGCTTTTTGTGTGATGCAAATCTACCGTCCATCTATAAATACACAAACACTCGCTCACAAGCAAACCACATCTTATTTGAGGCCATGTGTATGACGGATAGCCATCAGAAACTCTCTGTGGTTTCCACTGAATTTGCTTGAAGTCAAGGTTGTAATGATCAAAAGTTCTTCAGCCGCATGCTGATCAGAACGATTCGTGAAGGAGCTTGAATTTAAAATGAATAACAAAAGGAAAAAAATGTTGTTGTTTTTTCATGTTTGTAGATTCTCCTTCATTAAAAAAAAATGTATTTAGCATCTGGCATTCTAAACCGCACAAGACAGCAACATGTGGTCAAGTGCCAAACACAGATATATATATATATGGCAAAACAAACAGTGTTCTATCACTTTATGCTGTACAACTGTTATCTGTCAAACTAAATGTTTGTCATTATCATTTTGTAGATTTTATATGGTAACCTGTACATTGTGTGAGTGTAGATATTATAAACACAGGCGTCTGTTTTGGTTATATCATAAATAAAAATATTAAAGAAAGAAAATGTTTCGGTGTCTTGCATGAACATCACTTTTAAACCCTAGTTTAACAAACTTCTAGTGTGAAATTCTCATTAACATAGGGTTAAAAGTTGCCATAACATCAGGGTTAAGTGTAGTATGAAAAATATTTGGTCAAAACTTGATTAAAAAAAAAAAAAAAAGCATTTATTTACATACAAATGATTATTTTCCAAAGTGCCCTTTTACATCATTTGCTTTTGGAAGACAATGATATTCAAACATTACAACATAAACAGCTCATCATGGCACTGGTCGACTGAATCTGGACTACAAAGTTAATATGCACCTGTCATACACAAACACTAGAAGACTGAATAGTTCGAGAAAGACCTTGGCTGTTTCAAACTTCCTCAAAAGTCATGAAATCTCTTGCATTTGAAATAAATGGAACCTCAAAAAAATTATTTCCACATTAAAACATGAGTGCAACACGTAAAACATGGCTGAAATGTATCTGAGCAACACATTTGAAAAAAATTCTGATAATGCAGTATTGTACAGTTATTATACTTTAGACATTATTCATTCATATTTCCTGTTAAGCATATAAAAATGTGTGGCAGAGTAAAAAAAAAGAAAAAAACTTTCTTTGTGCATCAGAAAATATGTTTGTGAATATTCAGACCTAAATGATATCTACCATGCTAAAAAAATATATAATAATATTAGTGACAACATAATAAACACATTAAAAATTAATATTTACAGTAATGGACAATTTTCACAGATCAATAGCTCTGCAGAGTCTCAAATTCCACAGAAAAGTCCTAAAATCATATTTTTGCTGCATGCAAATGTGTTTTAGCATTGTAATTTCAATGGACACTTATGATGATTTATGATGAAGGTGTTTCGTATTTCATTTCCACTCCAGTTAAAACCTTCTGTGAAATAGTCTGTACTTTGGTCATTTAAATGAAAGGCAATAATCACCGATGATGAATCCTGTGGACAAATTCAACTAGCAAAAGTCTTTACATCCACACTAGAACAGTGAAATCCTGGACATGTTTGGGATGCACTGAAACTCCTATTGACCCTTTAAAAATCATACTTGAGGTCTCTTAAAAATGAGGTATGTCAGCTTTTGCCGATGTCAATTCAATGTGTGGACAGCTGACGATGAATTTGACCAGGTTGGAGTCCAAGTAACAAGTCTTTTAGCTTAAACACACTGAATGTTAGAAACACGTGAGAAGGTGTTCATATTTCCGTTAATGTGATTTTGTATGCATCTGCGTAGTTCTCGATACTCAGGATAAACGTGTCCTCGTTAGAGTAGTGCTCGATGATATTGTCATCCATGTTCACCAGGATCCTGCAATGGAGAGAATAAACAAAGTCAAAATGGGTTTATTAGTTGTCATGTGAATTTTACTGTACATACGTACTCTTATGATGTAGTTTTTTTTCCTCAATCAATTACTTACCCTTTCTTGCTCTTCTTGTAAATCTTGACCATTCTGTCAATGGGAACACCATACTTCTCAGAAATCTGTCGATATGAAAGAAATCATCAGTAAATCGTTTATCAGAGCTTCACACGATTACGATTTGATTTTGATTATTTATAATAAATCATAAAATGTGTATTTTTTTTATTGATCTGGATAGTTTGGTGATACATTTTTTTTTTAAATATGCTAAAGACACATAACTTGAGGGACAATTTTCACCAGGAAGTAGATTGGGATCTGGCTTTGGATTTATGCTATTGAAAATTGATTTTGATTTTACTTTGAATAATTTTTTTAAATGAAATCTTTCCACTGAAATGTAATTTTCAAATCAATGAACTGTTGCATTTGACAACCAGCACAATGCTTGGGTAATTTAGAGTAGAGCGCCCCCTATAGCAACAGATACTCACTGCATCCATGAGTCCTCTGAGAGTGGGTGTCCGCAGCATTAGAGCATCAAACACCTCATCTGACTCTTTCCTCACATACAAGAGCACTGTAAAAACATACAGTCATGGAAATAGTATAGTTAAGTACAACCACCTTACATCTTTCTTTAAAACAGACATAACATAAATTTGAAATATGAAATTTCTGTGCTACTATTAACACCAAATATATAAAAAAGTTACTATTTTTCCCCTACATACAGAATCCTATAAAGGCTTCAGGAGATTCAGAGAATTTTTGGGTACTGTTTATGGCCTTTGTGGGCGTTTGGAAACTATTTTTATTTTTCAATTCTGAAAATTTGTACAGTAGAAAATACCAACACAATCTCAGCAATTCGTATCCATTTTACGTTTTGCCAAATTGGTGACTAATTCGTATGAATTTGTACATTTCTCAATTTTAAAGTGACGATTATGTTTAGGAGTGGGTTTATGGGGTCATGATAAAATTGTGATTCACATCGCACAAATTCATACGAAATCGCCACCTTGTAAAATAGTTATGCTTTTTGGAAAAATACACACTTCAGCTATAAATGTGTATATGTATAGCTCTGACCTCTCTTCTGTGTCTCCACTCTTAGCTGTTTATGAGGCGGTGGGCAGAAGTCATCCTCAGATGAACGGAACATCCTCTTTACCAGCACACTTCTAACACAAACACACAAACAAATACAGTGACTTCAGATTTACACAACACTGTTTTCAACTAAAAACGGAAAACTTTTTATGCGTTTTGGCTGTTCATTAACACGACAACAGCGTTTTGAGGGCCTGCAAACTGTTGAAAATGGGTTTCAAAATTGCAAGTTCTTGCAACGATTCCGTAATTGTCTTCATGTAAACTACAAAACGTGAATTTGTGAAAATGGTGATGTCATGCGCATGCATATGACATGTTCAGTCTATAGGTGCGTAGTGTTTCTTAACAAAGTGACATTGCCTACTACTGGCCTGGCAGAATAATACAGTGTTTTTAATCGTTTCCACAGATCTGTGTGAACGGGGATCGTTTTGACAATGTTGTCGTCTCTGTACGTGCAAAATGCAAAGGAAAAACGTTTCTGTTTTTTGTTCATCATTGTCGTGTAAAAGTACCCTAAATTTCAAATTTCAATATTGATATCCAAAGAAATGTACAGCGAACACAGAAATGTCACAAAATACACAATTTATTTCTCCCTTTCAAGTGCAGTTGTGCGCTATGAGACTATTTTAAGATTTAAGGTAGGCTACAATTTAAAATATTTTTATACATATTTAATATATTTTTAAAGTGTATGTGAATTATATTGCTTATACTCTAAATAATATGAACTAAACATACAATTAAATCATTAATTATAATTAGATGAAGGATTTTTTTCCCAGCAAAAAAATAAACAAATCATAAGCCATTAATAATAAGCCAAAGATGTTATAATTAAAGGGTTAGTTCACCCAATAATGAAAATTATCCCATAATTATCCTATAATCTACTATTGTGTCAATGTTCCAAGTAAATCTGAGGTGATGTGATGTGATGTTCATTCAGTTCTGATACAAGAATATCTTTTTCTGGTTTGCAGCTGAAATATTGAGAAAAAGATCAAACTCACCCTTCTCGTTCAATTTCCTCAGTGTTAAATGCAAATACCTGCAAAGAGTACAAAGTTTGTAGTTTTATCTCCTTTGAACATTTATATACTCAAACATCTCTGTAACATTCAGAACAAGCCTCAAAACAGACACTACAATGACCAGTTCAGCAGATGTCATTCCTAATAAACAAATGTCACCTAAGTATCCAAGATACTCGCATGCTTCATGTCAGGTTTTGAAAGGTCAGTCACTCTCTAATAAGTCTCAGTCTCATTAGACACACAATGGAACGCTAAGGTCTTCAGGACAGTTCTGTAATGAGCCTCTACAACCTTTTTGAGATTTCAGGAAGCAAACGCTGAGGGTAGACTAGGAGACTGCAATTATGGTCGTCTGCAAAATGGCAGAGGAAGCTTAACGCAAAAGAGAGTGTGATCTGGTCATTGAGTGTGTTTTCCGTTTTCAGACTGACTCATACCTGGCCTGCCCTCTGTAAGTTTCCAAAGTGCACATCCGGGATAAAGAGAACTGGCTGAGCATCCAAATCAGTCATCATTTTAAAGAAGATGGCGTCACTCTTTTTCGGGAGATTAACCGCCCCAACGCCTCCATCCTTTCCTAATGAGATGATGTCATTTGAACATGTAAGAATAACTGTTATTGATAATTAAAGTTGTGACTCTTCCCACACTACACACAGGTTTCTGTCCAATCAAACGCTCTCCAATACCAAATGCCACGGATTAGAAAGTGATGTAACTAAAGCCTCTTGATTATTTAAAAACAAATGGACAAACTTCATATTTCAATAGAAAATATATCAATACACAAGAAGAAGAAATAATCAAGAAACAAAGAAATTTGTTATAAAATCATTTCTTGTGTTCTTTAAAGCTTATTTTTATGAATTGGAGATATTTTTAACTTTCAGTGCTTCAGACCTTTTGTCTTCTTGCGGTTCTGTTTCCTCTCCTCATCTCTGATCTTCCTCTCCGCCCCCTGTGCCGCACAAAGACAGACCGAAAGACATGCAGAGGAAATTAGATGACTGCAAGGGCTGTGAAAAGTAACATTAATGAACAACCACAAGGTGGCGCTACAGTTACTGAGTTTGAAGACCAAGAACAGCATAAATGATGTCAGAATTCAACTTAAGCTGTAGGTAAAAACAAATTCACTGCTTATTAGAATAAGTGATCATGCATGCAAAATAAAGGAACGAGATAGCATTTTTAGCGTCCTGAAGTTTTTTTAATGGGTTTTTCATTAAATGCCTGAAGGCGATTTATTGGGATTATTTTCACATTTTATTTAATGACATACTGTAAATACATCAGTAATACCCGCTTGTGATTTTTTTTTAAAAGCTTTTACTTGTCTTGAAAATGGCGGTTACTAACAAGTTTCTAAATGAGACTACAGCGGCTGTCTGGAATTAAGCGTTATCGCAACAAACAAATAAACTTATCTGATCACTATAGTCTCCTTTCACAGCTTCACTGTCTTTATAATTGCGCTCTTGCAAACTATTTTAACTCAGGGAACTTTCAGGGAAAATGTTTCTAAATAAAGACTGAAAGAGCTGTCGAAGTTTAATGGTGTGTATTTAGGTCGCAATTGTATTTAGGCTGCAAAATTCATAAGTTTATTTTTGAATATTAACATGATTAACAAAACGTGTAAGAATCATAAACTTTAGTTGGTCGCAGAGCTTATTTTCTGCAATAATCCAAAAGCCAATGGAAAAATCCTATTGTGTTTTTGGGAACTTAATTTGTGAACTTATTTTCGAGCTACAAAAATACGTCATCACTGCAGCGCTCTATTACTGCCGTCTTTACAGTTCTCCATGACTGCTTCCACAGATACAGCATATGTTGGAATACTAATATAAAAACAGATTCAAAGGTTAAAGGTCAAGGTTCACCTTATCACAGAAGACCTTGATCTGGCAGTAGGCTCTATGCAGTGGTTTGTTACTGTGGTTGTTGTAGCTGTAGGTGTCTATTTGTATCATCAGAGGAAGACCCTTCACCCCCTTCTGAGAGGAGAAATCTGTGCTCAGACAGTTCACCGTGATGAAGATCTAACAATCAGAGAAAAAAGACAAAAACAGTTCAGTTCTCCATGAAAATTTATGTTTGCAAAATAAGCAAATAAACTACATTTTTAGAAGTGTCTGTCTCTGCCACTACACTAGCGTGTTGTGGGAGGTTGGTATATGTAATGCATGTTCAACGCTTTGCATCCAAATGCACATGTAACAGACAGTTGCATAAGAACTTCCATATTCATATTTTCGAACAGCTTTGACCTACACAATCCTGACCGTTGAAAGAGCACCTTGTTTTTCACCCACCAGCCACCTACACACGCAAAACAGGCGCCTGCCTCGACACGTCTATCTGTACCACTGACTGCTACAGAAAGCAACGTTCAGACTACACACTAAAAACTATGCCGTTTCATCTGAACAGAATACTAAATGCTCCGATTGAAGTAAATATTAATTTTATATTAATGTAAGACCAAATTTTAATCTTAAATGTCATATTTACATGCAGTTTTAGCCTCTGCTCCTCAAAGGTTTGGAACGGAGTCTTGCTCACTAAATATTTATGTGGTTAGTTATTAACAGTTTCATATAATCAACCATTACCAATGCCAGAGGACAAGAAAGAGGCCATCGTTAGGTGAAGCATGCTACAACTCAGCATGGTAAGAAAACTGTATTGGAAAACTGTACACTTGTACGGCGTAGGAAAATCAATGATTGATCATGAAAACGGTAATTGCATGATTTAAGTTTTTGTCCAAAACATTTCACACTGATCGAAATCTAACTGGGCACATTCTGAATTAGAATTGGGACAGCGATTTGGATTAACACAACAGACATTCAAAAATTTGTGGTCAGAAAGATTTTTTTAAAGAAATTAAGATTTTTATTCAGCAAAGATGCATTAAACTGATGTCAAAGGTGACAGTAAAGACATTTATAATGTTACTAATGTTAAATTTCTACTTCAAATTATTTTTTTTGATTTTTTCCAGAATTCTTTTCATTTTTATTCACAAAAGAATCTTGAAAAAAATTATCTTGATTTCATTAAAAATATTAAGCCGCACAACTGTTTTCAACTTAAATGTTTCTTGAGCAGCAAATCACCATATTAGGATGATTTCTGAAGGATCATGTGACACTGAAGACTGGAGTAATGATGCTGAAAATCCAGCTTTTCCATCAGAGGAATGCATTACATTTGAAAATATATTATAATAAAAATCAGTTATTTTAAAGTACTACTGTGGACCACTTGTAAAAGGAACTGAGCCTTTCCACGCTGCAACAAGGACATCATTTCCACCTCACAGATCAATGGCTCATGGAGAAACTCAGTTTATGGCTTCCTCCATTCCAGCCTGCCATGATGAGAAGAGCTTTGAAGGGACTTGTAATAAAAGTTAAGAGTATGTTAGGTCAGAGTATGAGATGCTTATCAGGTCGAACTGAGAGCATTTCACACCCCACTGCATGCACACCCCATTTTACATGAGCTTGGACTCAAAAAAAACAAAAAGACAAAAAAACGAATACACTTATATATGTCCAAGGGCGGCTACACTAAGACATCATACAGTCCATATTAATAGGTATTACCAGTGTGAGTTGGCCCAATAAAAAGCAAATGTTTGCGTAGAGAGCTTTAGTTGAATATAGGCGAGTGTTTGAACTGAGCTGTATTGCAACAGAAGAGCCATAATGGGAGGGCAGGACTCTACCTGTGAGGCAGGGAGGATCTGGACTCAGGTTTGTGTGCATTTGGCCGTGTACACAGACCTGGTTCATTTCCTACTGTCAGTAGCATACAGGTGAAACCTGAGACCATGTACAGGAGAAAATAGAGGTTTAAATTAATAGACAGAACTGGGGAAGATGCAGCAGGGTATTGTGAATCCCAAACGTCACGCTATACAGGGCTCTTGGGGAGGATTCAACAACCGGGGAGAGAGACTAATGCGTTTAAAATACACATATCATATGTCGTAACACTCCACCCTGTGTCTCAATAACATTTTGTGTATCACACACAATGGTGGTAATAAGACTGAATAAGAGTTTGTGACAAAACATAGATGTGCTGATGTAGACAGACTGAAACTGAACCTTCGGTTGAGCTAAACAACTACACCTGCCAATTCATCATTCATGATGACCATTTAATGCAAGCAGGATGTCCATAAAACCAAAACACACACTGGAGAACGTATTCATTGTAAATTTGCTGTGCCACATCTGAATCAAAGAGTAAAGTCTTGGTGCTAGATGACTTACCTTGGCCTCCTCATTCACATCCCAGGTAAAGGACACAGCATTGTACGCGATTTCTTCAATATTTCCAATTGTGTTGAAGCTCTCTTTGTAGTCAGCTGTAGATAGAACAGGAAAAGTCAGTTTTCATCCTTGCTGGAAAGAAAAACAAAACACAACCAGGATATGTTGTGTTTTGGATACAGGTTTACCAGGTATGGTAACAGCTATGCACCACAACACCAAAACTAACCTGCATAAACCAGTCAAAACCAGCATGCAATTCACTCACAGGCTGATACTTGCATGGGGGAGGCATGTACATTATCAGACAATTTGTTTGGTATATGATTAAGTTTAGGGAGAGATGTAATAATTGTAAGAACTGGGTATATGAACAGCTCTGACGAGTGTTGAACAATTGGCTAAATTAAAACAATGTCTGCCAAGCTTGATAAGCTGAGTGTATATGAAACAGCACCCGTCCACGCAAGATAACTCTTATCTGTTTATGTACACAAACACTTGCTTTTTTAGTAGCCGCTTGATAGGCTATTTATGACCACTCACTTTAAACATGTCTGTGATTCAGTCTACACGTCATTACTTTATAGATTTACAAAAAGGACAGGTGATCTCATAACTGTTTCAATGGCTGGAGTCAGCCTGTCTATGCCAGCTTAGCTAGGGCAGTTAACTTTACATTCTTGACTGGTACTTCCTAAGTGCCTGTTTTATTGTCCACCAGGCTAAAAATTTTAGTCAAATTGCTTAGAAAACAAATAGTACCCATTTGTCAACAAACAGCATAATTTAAGGCAGGGATGGGCAACTTCGATCCTGGAAGGCTACTGTCCAGTAGAGTTTAGCTCCAACCCTAATCAAACACACCTGAGCAAGCTGATCAATGTCTTCAGGATTACTAGAAAGCTACAGGCATGTTAGTTTTTAACAGGGTTGGAGCTAAACTCTGCATGAGAGTGGCCCTCCAGGAACAAAGTTGCCCATCCCTGGTTTGAGGTATCATTCATTGCCATACAACAGGGTTACACACATTCTCATTATAAAAAAAGCTGTACTAAAGTCATTGCATGTACAGTATGAACTGCATTGCCTACATAAAATCTATGTTTTTATTAAATTAACAATTAAGGGGGGATTGTTATGACTCTTGAAACAAAATTTGTTTAAATACCTAACCCTTAGTACGATTGGTAGTAATAGAGGTGATTTCCTATGCTAATTAGACATTCTTTCTTCAGTTATGGAGCACTTTGTAATTTAATAAGCTGTCATTACAGGGGCGTTTATATCCATGTTAAGTAAACCCAACAGCTGTCTTACTTTGGGGTAACTTGGGGATTAAGAAGGGCAAAACTCTTCCCAATGGACTGCCTTTGGGTGGTTTACCAAGCACACCCGTTGATGCCCGTAAGTGAGCTCCCCCCGTTAAATAGCCCCATTCAAATCCCAGCTCTAGTGACATGGCCCCAAGCTTGAGGAACAATCCCGCCTCAACTGCTATTCAAATCCCAACTGTGCAGGTGTCAGGTTTCAGTCACTGTCTCCCCTACTTGGCTTCTACTGCCGTATACCATGTGCCCAAAGGTCTGTCCACCTCACCAATCCACCAACATTTACTTTCCATCCCGTAGCACAATGTTCAGCTTAAAGTGTCTCACCAAAACATTCCTCTATTTTTGCCTCACGTAAGAGGGCAGGGTTTAAAACAAGGATGGCTGCTATCATGGCTCAGATATTCCCTCAGGGTGCTCCCAGGATTTTAAAGTCTTGGGGCCAAATCTTGACAAAGGACATAGCAGAGCGTCTGATTACTGGAGATGAGGGAAGGACAAGAAGCAACAGGCTCAGGATGACTGTTCTTTCAAGGTGTGACAAGACCGAGAATAAGATGTGAATTGTTTGAGCTCATAGCTGCCCCACACCAGGTGGACTCTAACAAATTTGGGCCTGTATGTTGTTTTTTTTTTTTTTTTCTCTCATTTAACTTGAATCAGAAGCTGGGCTAGTGATCTGAAGGTCACAAGTTCAAAGCCCAGGTGGGGTGACTCATGAAGCTGGAGAATAATTAGGATATTCTAACACCATAGTTGCTCCAACAGTACTATCCCTGTAATAAAATGTGCAGCTGTGGATTAGAACCCATAATTATTTGACTAATAACTAATCAAAACCACAGATTTAGTAAGAAAGGAAATTTGTCCAGTATCTATCTATAGTATAATAATCTCTATAGTAATCTGTGTATAGTAGGGATGTGACCGAAGCCTAAATCCGAATTCGGAGAGGCACGGAAAATAAATAACACATTCTATGGAACGCCTAATGGGACATGGTTAGGCTTGCTGCGGTAGTCGGTTACATTACAGTACATCAGATTTCACTTATCATGTGAAGATAGTAAGGAGAGATGACTAACAGGATGATGGCAGAGGATTTGGTGCGCAACAGATCCTGAGCATCATTGACAAATATCTTGTCTTGTAAAATGTGTGGTCTGTACTGCAGCTCCCCATACACAGAGAACAAACTAGAAAGCGAAAGTAAAAAGAGAGCATGCATTTAAAAGTGATTTTTAATACCTTGCAAATTGATAGTGGCTCCCTGATGCCAGCAAATTATATACAATAAATTACCCAACTATATAATAGCAAGAGAATGCAAGAGCATTTTTTTTTCCATCACCATGTCCTTTTAGGGGCTCCGTAGAATGCGGAATTTTTTTTTTTATAGGTATTCGGCTTCGGGCACATCTGTAGTGCATAGCCATTTAGCAACCTAGTACCCTTCAGCTGAGATGGGGAAAACCAAGAGGAACCAATCTTCCGAAAGCCCTGAGGGCTTATGGGATGTGAGGCACCATCAGTCTTCAAATTAGTGGTGAATGCACAATGAACCATTTTTAAGGCAATGAGTACTTCGTTCATAGGGCGATTCAGACCAAAGAGTGTTGAGTGGTACTGTGGTTAATGACATTTGGAAAAATATGATACATAATCCACACAAGTACAAGTTATACAGTCTGAATCTCATGCGTCACTGCATTCAAAAATGTTTACTCTTTCACGCCAACTACTGCCCTGGTGGAGCAACAGTTTGAAGAGAAACTTACTGCTGACATACTTATAGCTTGCTACCTGTTCTATTCTGTTTAATGAGGGGTATCCAGTCCTTCTCCTGGGCCACCAGTGTCCTGCAGAATTTAGCTCCAACCCTTATTAAACACACCTGAATCAAGTTTCAAGTGATCAAGGTCTTCAGAATCACTAGAAACTTCCAGGCAAGTGTGTTGGAGCAGGTTGAAGCTAAACTCTGCAATACGTTGGTCCTCCAGGAGCAGGACTGGACACCCCTGGTTCAATGGCACAGAATAGAAGTAAATCTATTGCCCCCTTAAGTATGCTGTACACCAAAGAATATACAACACATTATATACAACCAGATTGCGCTTTTGCAAGATATTGGCCAAAGCACATATGCCTGCATTTGCATACTTGTGTAGAGCAGTGGTTCCCAACCCTTGTCCTGTAGTATCCCCAATTCTCCATAATCAAAAACACCTAATTCAACTCATCAACTCGTTTGTACAGTGTCTCTCAACCCCGGTGCTCAAGGACCCACAACACTACACATTTTGTATGGCTCCCCAATCAAACACATCTGATTCAGATCATTAGCTCTTTAGTAGAAACTACAAGACCTGAAATGGTTGTGTCAGACAAAGGACACATTCAAAATGTGCAAATATTTGAGCTGGAGTAAGTCGGCAATTCCTGATTCAAGATCAAGATTAAACATTAAGCACAACAATGGAGAGGAAGCCTCACCGATGTCTAGAACCCTCTGCTTTGCAGTGTGCTGGCGAGAGTGCCAATACTTCCAGTATTTCAGCTGCTCATCACGGTTCTTATCTTCACTGAATACAACCATGATGACACTCTGAGAAAGGAGGTTAACAGAGGTTATCACAATCCACTCAATTACTTCATGTCTATTCCGAATGATCAAGAGCTGACTAGCATGTTGATAAACTATTACCATAACAAGAACGGACGATATAGTCATACACTACCAATCCAAAGTTTGGGATTTTTTAATGTTTTTGAAAGAAGTGTCTAATGCTCTCCAAGGCTGCATTTATTTGATCAATAATACAGTAAAAGCAGTAATATTGTGAAATGTTATTATAATTTAAAATGACTCTTTTCTCTTTAAATTATATTTAACAATATAATTTGTTCCTGGTGAGAAGGCTGAATTTTCAACAGCAATCTCTCCAGCCTTCGGTTATCACAGCTGAAAACAGTTGTGCTTTCAAAAAAAAAATTGGTGTAAACCCTGACACATTTTTGTCAGGATTCTTTAATGAATAGAAAGTTCAAAAGAACAGAAATGTTATGTTTTATAACATTTTAAATGTATTTACTGTCACTTTTGATCAATTGCTGAATGAAAGTATTAATTTATTTTAAAAAATCACACTGACCCCAAATTTTTGAAAGGTAGTATAGTTTTATCTACAAAAAAATCTACAAAAAAGAGCTGTCAATAAAATACATATGACAATTAAATCAAAGCTCCCAAGTTAATATAATTCAATGACATGACATTGTTACATTATACCTTCCTAGTTATTTCAAATATCTGGTTAGATAGAAGAACATCACTCACCCTCACTTTGCTGATGGGATGTCGGAGGCGTTTATTGGCACTTGTCTCATTCAGTGTAATAGCGTAGAACTGGCCCTTGTTCAGATAAGTCATAGGCCCCTCACCCTGTTTCTGTCGCAACGACCTGCTGGCCTCTAATGTGTACTGGAAAGTGTCTCTGTTGAAGAACATTACAACATGTTTTTTCAGTTATGTGAGAGCTGATTCACCATAATACTACAAGCCTATTGGGTTACATAAATTCTGTATAACACTTACAACATATCCGACTGGTCAAATATGAAGTCATCAGCTCCAAGTGACGATGGGGGGTACTTCTACATCAAAGAAATGATCACCCATTAATTTGCTTAATACATCCAGGTTTTATGACAAACAAATATTCCTTAAACACCAGATATTAATCTCACTTCATTGCTGTCTTCTTCATAGGTGCTATCTGGACTACTGCGATGGTCATCCTTCCTATATCCACTATGACATACAGTTGAGGTGTCGAACGAGTGGGCCTGTTCACAGATGACCCGCATCTGTTCCTCTCCTTCTGTCCTGTAGTGAATTCCCGTGAAAGCAGGAGTGTACACCTCAGCCTTTACCACAGCCGCGGCCACACTCTCTCCAGCCGCCACGCTGTACTGTTCCCGTTTGGTGTCCTGGTGATCCGTGTTGAGTGTCAGATTAACGGGAACTGATTTCAGTACCTGCACACGATTATCCACTGTCTCCGGCTCCATTTGACTGCTGTTTCCCACTGTAGTGTTTCTAAGACAGTATATGAAAGCATAAAAGATTTATTGTGTGCAATTTTTTTTGTGAAGACATGTGAAGGACAAGTACAGAATTGGTCCTCTGAATTTAACCCATCCAGGTTAGTGCACACACATTGGGAGCAGTGAGTAGTGAACACATACACACTGCAAACCATGGACACACACATCCGGAGCAATGGGCAGCAAATGGGGTTTATGTGCCTTGCTCAAAGGCACCTCAGTCATTTCCTGCTGGCATTGAGAATCAAACCCACAACCTTCGTTACCAGTCTGACTCTCTAACCATTAGGCCACAACGGTCCCTTTTATAGTTGAAATAAGTCACATTTTTAATCCATTTATTCAACTCCATATTCACCATTGTTTTAATAATTTCACTGACCTCTTTTCCGGTTCCTCTGAAATTTCAACCGCTTTGCTGATTGGTAAAACTCTCTTTTCTTTGGGCACCTGCAGAGGATAAAACATCAATATACAGTAGTGCTGATAGTATCATAGGCACTGTTTCACTAAAATTGCTTTATTGGAGATTTATCACTTCATAGAGATAAGGTTTTTGAGACCATCCTAAAATCTAGAGCTCCCTCCACGAGGAAACTGTACACCTTAAAGTGGAATGTGTTCACTTCATGGTGCAGAGAGCATCAGTTGGACCCAGTTAACTGCCCAGTGGCTTCAGTACTGGAGTTTCTTCAGGATCGTTTCTCTGGGGGTCTTTCCCCGTCCACATTTAAGGTCTATGTGGCAGCCATAGCTGCCTTCTACGCACCATTAAGTGATAGACCTTTATTGTTACCACTTGGTTGTACTTTTCCTTCCTGCATCTCATGTCAGCGATCCAGCTTGGGACCTGGCTGAGGTTTTAGAAGGGTTATCCCTGGCAACCTTCGAACCCATTGAGTCTGTGTTGGAGAAGTTTTTAACTTTCAAGATGGTTTTCTTTCTGGCATTACATCCCTAAAAAGGGTGGGGGACTTATAGGCCCTTTCTGTCTCTCCCTCCTGTCCGAAGTTCGCTCCTGGGAGAGTGAAAGCCATTTTCTACCCTAGACTGGGCTACGTACCTAAGGTGCGTACTAATGTGGCTCGCTCTATAGTCTTGCAGGCCTTCCATCCTCCACCTGTGTCAGTGGACTAAGATAAGCCTCACTTGTTGTGCCCTTTTAGGGCTCTAGAGGTGCATAGGTCCTCTCGTTGAAGGAAGTTGGACCAGTTACTATGCTTTGGGTCGCCTAGGAAGGGTTCCCCATCCTCAAAGCTGTCTATTACAAATTGATTTTTGAGGCAATCTCGTTGACTTATTCTGCAAATTCTGCAAGGCGCGGTCTGCCTTCGCCTCTGCTAATCAGGGCTTATTCTTCTAGAAGTATGGCATCTTCTAAAGCCCTGTCTTTGGGGGTTTCCCTTCAGGAACTCTGTGATGCAGCAGGCTGAGCCTCCCTGCACACTTTCATAAGATTTTACAGTCTGGATCTTCTGACCATTCTTCTGAATAAGTCCATTGAGTTGTCTGAGTTGTCTCTCGTCCTGAGTTGTATCTGGATAGCTTCACACCAGGGCAGGCAGACATTAGTCAGCATGGCGCAGTGGGTATTCACTACCCATAGTGTCGTCTTCGATGCAGCACTAGTTCCCTCGAAAGGGAACGTCTCGATTTACGACTGTTTAACCCTTGTTCCCTGAGAAGGGAACCTTCTGTAACCCTTGTTCCCTGAGAAGGGAATGAGACGCTGCGTCACTTTGCCACACCTCCTGAATGCCTGAGAGCAGCTTGCTTCAGCCTACCATAAGCTAACGCTGTTGTGTTTCCGGCATGCCTTTGTAAGCTTCCATGTACACCATCACACGTTACTTCAAGATGTAGCACCAAACAGTATTTGTTTAGTTTCACACATGCTTCAGACGCTATCACGCAGAGAATGGGAACAAGGGTTATAGTCCAGTTTTAAACCAGAGACGTTTACATATTATAAATTGGATTTATTGATAATAAATGTATAAACCTGGTAATTGTGCATTGAAAATAGGCCCAGTAATTTAAATGGGCCCAGTTACTATTCACTTTCATTGTATGAAAAGAGCAGAGTGAGCATTCTGCTGAACTTTGTGTTTCACCAAAGAGAGAGAGGTTATTATGAAAAGTATTATTATTATTATGAAAGTAAGAGTCTTAGCTGATGACACGGACCTTGTAGTAGTCATAGAGGAGCCCCAGGGCGGCAGCACTGTCTTCATCTCCATTTATGCTCATCATGGCCTTTGTGGCCGCAGTAAGCGGATTCTCCAGGTAAGACCTCCAGGCCTCATCCTCACTGGTGTAGGCCCGACGCTGGTGGAAGGACGTCTCATTGGGCACCACTACAACCAGCCTCTTACTGGGACACACACACACACGCACACACATAAAACACTATATCAGCACACTAGCAGAAACACAAACATAAATGATCCAACTGATAAAGCTTCATGTAAAAGCTCTATTTTGCATACTGATGAAAACAATCCTGCACACTGCGGCTTTTGTGAGAGTGTGATGTACAGTGCATTGATGACAGAGAACATCTAACCAAACAAATACTGACCACAGACTTCAAACGTCCTTCTGCATTTTACTGCCTGACAGACAACTGGAGCTAAAATGTATGACACATGGCATGAGGAAGTACTGCTGGCTTTAGAGTATTTTGATGTGTGAGTCTCCCTATTTGATGTCCCAACTTGATATTATATTATATTAAATCTATATCTGGGTGCTTTCATTCTTCAGTATGAACAAGATATTCAGTAACATACAGAGGCCCCAAAATATATAGCTAAATAACTATATTTAAATAAATAATAATTATTATAATAGTCAAATGTTTTCATTTATTCCCCTAATTATATATATATATATATATATATATATATATATATATATATACATACATACATATTGATACATCATCATCCTCTGCTGAACTCAGAAGTACACACAAGCAGTAAGAACAGAGTGTACTCCCGTGGGGTCTTTTACTGGAAAATGCATGGTATAGAATAAGGTAAAGTGGGACACTTAATCTAATTCATCTTTATCATTATGTGTTTATTCTTCCATTTTCAAAAACAAAAAATATCAGCATATGGAATGACAAAATAGGTTACGTTCCTATTGACAACTTCAGAGGATTAGGACAACAGTGTAAAATGAGGCAAGTATGTTCATGCAAATCAAGCTATGACCACGTGAGGTTATATAAAAAAATATATTAAAAAAAATAGTGTGACATATTTTGATGATACATTGACTTTACCTTGTATTTACTTTTTATCTGTAGTGTGGGTGATTTAGCTATCTAATATGGATTTGTGTGAGGAGCTAAACCACCTGAAACATATTTTTATGTACAAATTATCACAAAGTTTCCCACTTTAGATGTATTCACCCAGTAAAAGTGGAATAGCTCAAAAATTACGTTGTCTAATTATTTGACACACCTAGAGATTAATTAGCTACCACACTCTGAGAAATTTAAGACCTGTATTACAACCAACAACCCTAAAGAGAAACCAATAGTTCATTTACGTAGTCTCTTTAATAAACAAAAATGTGTTTTAGTCACCACAAACAAACATACATAAACGGGTTTTTATTGTGGAATAGCCATAGATATGAACACTGTAGCCTATAGATTAAAACAATCAAAACAACCGACTTAACACAATCTTTTCAAACTTCACATTAAACAAAAAATCTTGAATTAAAACAAAAACAAAAACGTTGTGATAAACACTTGTACATTAAGATGATCCTCAATGAGCGAAATAAACGAAATAAAACAGAACACAAATGCTGAAAAAAATGAATCTTTATTTTTCGTTAAAAAAAATACTATCGCGAATAAACCTTCCTCTTTAAATAGAAAATAAAAGAAAATGAATCTCAGGTAACTTATATTCAAGGTGTTTCCTCCGTGAAAAATGGCGTTTTGACCGCAAAAAAAAAAAAACTTTCCCTCTGCGGTGGTTTTTATCTATAAAAATAACAGTAAACCAGACAAAATCTGTATAATTGAATGCGCCGTTAACGTAGCTAATGCGACTATAAAATAAAGTTTTTTAGAGTTTAGAGAGAATATTTAACTTTTATGAAAGTAAAGAAAACATGCAGAATGGCACTCGTTGACGTTCCGATACTTGTGTAGAGGTAATGGAAGATTGTGTCGCAGTCATGACTCTTACCTGTCTGTCTCCTGTGACATATTTCTCTTCCTCCGCGGTTCTTCCTTGTGAAACTGGACTTTCAAGTCGGTGCAGGTAACAGAAGACAGAGCGCGAGTGAGAGATGCCAGAACCCGGGCTACAGGTAAATCGACTTTTCCCTCTCTGATTAGCCTATTTCTCAAGGGCTGAAGGAGCAGGTAGGAAGCACCTGAGCACCCTGTCCCGTCGTTCTCGGAGATTTTAACGTGTAGCCTAATTCTGAGTTTCAAAAATATATTTTAAATCTTTATAACATGTTAAATCCACGTTTAATGTTCGAATTGTTTGCTTATAGACCTAGCCTATAGGTAAACTTTGATGATTTTTTTCCCCTGTGTAAAGTATTTGGGTTCGAGTAGGGGCTGGTCAGCGCTCTGATTGGTCGAAGTGAGGAAAGGACGCTCGCTGATTGGCTGGCGCGTCAGAAGACAGGTTAGAAGGCCCACCTCACCTGTAACCATAGGTTTGTGTAGCCTGCTAAGAAATGAAGGGCAGGATGGATAAAGCCTTTGTGTGATTTCGGGGAACAAGTTGTCTGTTATTTATCCGTTTTCCTTCCTTAGTGAAGTGTAACATCTTTTAATGTAATTGGTACAATGACTTTAACCAAATATTTAAGACTGAAGGAGACCAAATGTAAAAGTATGGTGGAAGAAAATCCTATATTCTAAATATTAGAGGGATGTGTCTCAATGTCTACAGTGGTTATTTCTTATCCACAAAATGCTGGATTAGTTTAGCAGGTGCAATGAAGATGGACTAACCATGGAAATCCAAAAGGTTTTCGATACACAATTGCATCATAAAATTAATTTAACTATGTTAATATTAGAAACACAGTGTACAGTTCCGCAATAAATAACAGACATCCTATTTTGAATCTTAAGAATTCAAATCATCAAGACCTGGCACACCCTGAAGACAAATAGTAGTCAGTCAGTATTAAGAGGTAAGTGCAATTTTGTGTGAGAAAAATTCAAGTGACATTTCCCACACTTTCAGGCCCTGGAAAATCTTGTTTTGTTCCCAGTGTCAGGTGTGAACATGTAGGCTACATAGTGACATCACTCGATGACAAAACATGGGAAATAAGACACTACTCATACAACTTGAAAATACAACAATACCTAGCCTATTACATGTAAAGTTAGCAACATGAATACCAAACATGATGTGAAGAATGATATATTACTCAAATATTATTAGTGCTGTTTTCTAAGTTAAATTTCACCAATGCTTATACATTTATTATACTGTTATTAAATGTTCTGCTTTAAAACTTTGGCACATAATGTAGTACTATGCCACACATTTGCGCTAAGGACATGAATAATATATCAAATTATGCAGATTGTTGAGGAAAGTAGTGATTTTACTTTTCTAAACAGTTGGGTTTATTTAACCTGGATGAAAACACCATCCTGTGGACTTAAATTGAAAATTGAGATAGAGATTTTAAAGACTTGAGATGGTTACACAACTCACATTTTCTGAATGTGAATCTGTAAATTATAGAAAATTATTTTTCTTAATTGAAATGCACAATATAGCCTACTCAATGTTTCTACCACTACCATGGAGAGCTTTATAAGTTGTTTACCCAATGATATTGTCTTCTTAATGAACCCATTGTGATAGAATGTAATGTTTGCCATTACCCCTTCTAAACAAACCAATTTGCGGCAGCTTTGGTAAACCTAGGTCATTGGAGTGTAAACACTGGGCATCCATTGTGAGGGAGTTTGAGGACTGACACCTTGGGCAAGCAAACACAGGCCTTTGTTTTGAGCATAGCCCAGTCATTCAAGAGAAGCAATAAAAAGCCTGGCCCAGAGACAATGGGTTCCAGCTTTAGGTCAGGTAAGGGTACTGGAGCAGTGGGGCCAGAATGAGTCTGATAACATCTCCAGGTCTGCCTTCTCCTTGAGACCCCTGGCCTGACCTCATGCTCTCTGGATGCTCACAAAAGACCACTGAGACTCCTAACAGTACCAGAACAATGAAGCAAAGTTCTGACTTCTTTGTCATTTAAATGCAAGATTCTTTCAAAGAGATGTGATGATATTCTTGACCTGTTATTAGACTGAACTCTATGAAAGTAAACAGGAGGCACATTTACAGTAGTGTTACTTTAGTGTTATTAATACTATTTTGAATTAGCTATTTTTTCAAATTTTCATTTGAAAATTTGCTTAGGTTTTAGTAAATTTTGTTATTTTGTCATTTTTGTTCGTTTTAGTTTTTATAAGCTCTAATATGTTTTTATTTCAGTTTTAGTAATTTTAGTACTTAAACTATTTATTTTAAGGTTTCCTTGTTACAGTGCATTTATACATTTACTGAGTAATAATAATTGAGTTAGGATTAGGTTTAAGGTTAGTTGCATGTAATTATGCATAACTTCCTGTTATTACTATAGTAAGTACACATAACATAACAAGAACACTAAAATAAAGTGTTACCTTAGTTTTTTAGTTAATAATAACTGGTGTATAAACCAGATTCCAGATTCAAAAGTTGCCAGGGCTTTCCCATGCTAAATGCTACTTTTTAGCATAATTTGTGGTATTCATGTCCATAGCCCAAATGGTGAGAGATGAATTATGTGCCAAAGTTTAATATATATTTTTAGTGGTTTAAATCACTAACCTTAGTGCAATAGTAAGTAATACTGATGCTTGGCAAACACCACTAATAAAATCGTTGTCAGCAACATCGCTAAAATGTCAGATCAAGCATTATAATAGATCCACTTAGACCATCTTTTTGATGTTGATATGACTTCGCATGTCTTCATAATTGTAACCCATCTTTTCTAATCTCACATTGGGAGCACCTGGTGTTTTCACTACTGTGTGCAAATGAAGTTGCTAAATAAATACAGGTGGGGTCTCAAAACGGTATTCTTCAGGCTTTACCTGAAGGCTTATGGCTAATGCAGGAAAACCGCAACATTGCTATAAGCCTGTCTCACCCTGCCCGGACTGCCCACAGTAAAAGGACAGGATGTACAGAAAGCCAGAAAGCAACAAAAGGAGTGGATTACGCACTGTATGTACACACAAGCAAAACCTATAGCAGCCAGGGCTTCTTTAAGACTAGTTAAACAAACTTTTGTAACCCATAACAAAAGTCAAGGCCCACTATTGAATGAATTAATTGTATTAATTAGTTTTGTGCCTAAAATTTAAAACGTCCCCAGTTTGACAGCTGAAGTAGTAACCTGACAAGTGGCGGACAGGCACAGGCATGAAGTGTGCGGGGTGTCACGATTTTTTCTATCCATCGCATTCCTATGAAAACACAGGCAGGGCCGGCTATGAGAAAAAGAGGGAGGTATTCCGCATGCCATGGATTTCTGAGATGGGAATAGGATGCCTGTTAGGACCTGCCTGACTACTGCCGCGCATTCACCCGTTTGGCAGGTAAAGCCCCAGCATGCAGTGGGAGTGTGGGCTAGTGGCTGGAATGCAGTAGGAGGAGGCCCCGGACAGCAATCGCATCTCCAGCTACTGCACAGGTGTGCAATCGGGACTCAGATGGTTTTTTGGGGGGTGGTGGAGGGGTACACTTGCATTCCAGTGGCCCTTAAAGGGACAGCACCGCTTTCTCTACACATGCCAGGTTGTCTTCAGTCCAAACCAGTCCAGTGTGAAGCTGCTGAACAGGTTGGGTGAAGACGATCATTTTCTTTGCATCAGCACCATAAACCTGTCTCTGTGGCTCTGCAGTCAACAATGATGAATTTGTATGGCAGTGCCGTTCGTATGCATTTGCATTGGCAGCTGTGTCACGCTTCAACTGTACTTCATAGGAAGCTCTCAGAAGAATTAAAATATACGTTGATAATGCTAATAACAGACCTTGTGAAAAAGAAGTATAGGCCTATACTTTTGCATACTCTTAAAAATAATACTTATTATGAAAATAATATACTTTATAATAATACAATTTAGTGTGAACTGAATGTAATGTTTTCAGACACTTAATTGCATGTTAATTGCAATTTAATGAAAATGTATTATAGTTTAAATTGATAACAAATGCAAGCTGAACTTTAGAGTGCTGTTTTGACTCCCTTAATTAGACTTAATCTTAATTTCATAAAAACTTTTTTTTTTTCATTTCAGCATTTATGGTACACTAAAATATATTTAATGTAATTTCTGTTGAAACGTGTATGATATGTATTTTAAAAAATCGTTGCACATTTTTAATGATGAACTTTAAATCTAATATTGAAAAACACACTACAGTTAAAATTATAGCCTACTCAATTACTTTACATGTGCTTTAGTTAGTCAACACATTAAAAAAAAGTGCACTTCTGTAAAGCATGACAAAAGATTATTAAAACATTGATTTAAAATGTACTTTAAAGTCAAATGTTTAATTTGACATTATTACAAAGTACACTATTTAAAAGAGTAGAAGTCATGAAAGTGCACCTGTTAAGTACACAAATGACCTTTTTCATTGATATTATATTATGTGCAAGTACAGTTTTTTTAAATATACTTTTAAGATGACTACAAGTGCACATTCAATACAATTATTTTACAAAGGAGCACTGGTACATTTGTCGGTACTTCTGCCATTGTGGTGAACTTGATGTATTGTTTTTAATATGGTTGGATGTCAATGGAAAACAGAGGAAGTGACTGTAACTGGACTGATCAGAACAACTTCCTCTTGTGTCAAGCTTGGGTTCCTCCCCCACATCTGAGAATATTGAGAGACGCAATTAGTGCGCATTAAAATACATTTACACGCAATAATTTTACCACAGCTTTGTCGAGACTTGATCAAAGTTCTTAAAAGCTGAGAAAAAATGATAGCTACTCATTACAGTTAATTTTACGCCCACGTTCGAGTAATGAAACGAGCATGCAAGGAATGATAGGATAATCTTTTCTATTTCTTTAACGCTATTAAAAGGAAAGTCCACTCAAAAATGAAAATTCTGTCATCATTTACTCACCCTCATATAGCTCCAAACCTGTATGCTGAACACAAAGAGATTTTGAAGAATGTTAATGACGAAACAATTTTGGTTCCCATTGACTTCCATTGTATTTTTTGTCCAATTGTTTAGTTACTACATTCTTCAAAATATATTCTTTTGCATTCGTTTTTGACAATCCCTTTAATTTAATAACATTTTAAATTAATACAAATTTGTGTTGTTTGCTAGGAAGTAATTATTTTACTATTGCTCATATTTAGAGTATAGGGATATTAATAAACCCCTAACCTTATATTAAACTTTAACATGTACAAACATGAATGATTGCTCAAATCATGCACCTTTACAGTTCTGAGGGACCAAACTTGCCATTTTTGCCTGGTGGAAGATATAATAGGCCAACAACAACAAAAAAAGAACCTTTTGCGATGGAAATGATTTATTAAATGCAGGGTAAGGTGATTTGTTCCAGAAAATGTTTTTGTTATGCTGGTTGAAAGTCTCTTCACAACCTGATAGCAATCACTAAGTTAAGTGGTCTGTGTCTGTGGAAAGCGTATAGGACCATAAAATGTTCGTCCAATCATTGCATTCGGTCCGAATGTATTGATACGATTTCCTATCTGCCTGTCAACGTATTTATTTTCATACCTCCGCGCACCCTGCTACCTAAACAGAAGCCCCTTTTTACAGTTCCTCCTTAACCAAAATGCATTCACGCCATAACTACTGTAATTTGGAAGAGATGGAAACCCGTGACGTTATACTCGGAGCGGTTCGTGACTCGAATTTATGCGTTTCAATGGCAACACTATCAACACTGATATGAATCTGCAGCAGTCAGGTGGTACAAGTAGAGCTCTTTAAGTTGTTTATGCTCATTATTATTGTAATATTATGTGCTTTGAGACATGAGGTATTTCATGCTGCCTCTCGTGACTCTTTTGTTTGCTCCTGTACGCATTCATGTGTTTGGAGGAAGCTTGGTAGGCAATTTTCAGAGAGTCTAGTAATAGCTTTGAAAGCATGAGATCCCACCCTCCCTTTAGAGCGCCTCCAAAGCTATTACTAGACTCTCTGAAAATTGCCTACCCTACCTTTAATGTTAAAGGTTATTCATGGAATCATAAATGCCAATTTAGAACCTTTACTTTTGGGATTGTAAAGTTGTAGAGAAAGTATTATAATAGATGTAATAGCAACCGCACAAAACAACCTAGCAACCACCCACAGCATATAAATATTGTGGTAGCAAATTTTGCAAGCTATCACTATCACAATAAATAGTTTGGTAATGGTATATGGTTGCTTTGTGATATGAATCACGCAGTTTTCCCCCCCAGAAGGTCCTAAAAAAAAAAAACAGAGTCCGAAATGGAAAATCTCAGGGATGTCTGTTGAGAATCCTTCATTTTAGCGGAACAAAGGACAGACTGATATAATTCTCGTGTTGCTATTGAGGGTCTGATACCCGGGAGATTTCCTTTCAGAAACCCTCAGGCAGGACATCTCCACCCAAGCACGGTCGAAACTTCACCCAGCATTCATAGAAAATTATGATACATTGTGTAAGATACAAATGATAAAAAAAACAGCTGGCTTGATTTAGAACATTATTTCCTCATTGTATATGAGGAAATTACAGACATTTTCCTTTTGTCCTCATAAGGAATGATACTGGTCAGAATCTCTATTCTTTTCTTATGACGTGAATAGAAAAGAAACATAACACCATTGACAAGAAACGTTTCTCACAATGATAAAGTTTCCCTCTTGAAAGAATAAAACATGTCATATACATATGTTTACTAACATTTTAAACTAATAGCCTCAAGCTAGTCGAGTGAGGGTGTTTTGCATATTCAGACATGTCATCGCACGGAAGGCTAACGAATTTCCTTCTGTTTTCAGATCAGCAGAATATTTTCTATCTTTGAACTGGAACTGAAAAAGTTCACATTTATCCATTGGTTGATGCAGATAAACACATTATATTTGTATAATATGTTATTGATTGGTTTGTTTCATCAAATCTAAGTGGTAATGTATCTTTTTTTTTTGTCAACAGTTGATTCATGTACATGGAGAGAGTTAAAACAGAGGAAAATATAGAGAAATAGTTAACCCAAAAAGTGAAGATTGTGTTATTATCTACATGCATGCCATTCAAAACTATGGAGTTTTAAGATTGAATTGCTTTTCCATGAAATTACAGTGAAAGGGAACTGTGGAGCCAGAGATTGAAATATCACACGAACTTGTGGATTTGTTTATGATTGAAAGCTTTAGTCCCCATTCTTTGTAACTGCATGGGTAAACAAACAACCAGCACAAACTTTAGAATTTTACTTCATTAATTCATTTTATGCATAAACATTAACATTTTACTTAAAACTGTACTACAAAATATTACCTTGTTAGTCTCAAAATATTAATAAATGAGGCTAAATTAAGCTAAAACTGAGTTTTTAATTTTTAATTATGGTTAACCTGGCATTACAGAGGTAAGAGAGGCCAACAGGGGGTTTAAAGATTAATACCGCCACCTACTGGTAGAGTGTGAAAATGCACTTCGTGTGTGTGTGTGTGTGTGTGTGTGTGTGTGTGTGTGTGTGTGTGTGTGTGTGTGTGTGTGTGTGTGTGTGTGTGTGTTTTATCATTCTTTAATTTTATTTTTTTAACTTTTTGAAAGAATTTGTATTAGCCTACATATAAATAAATAATAATGTAGCCTATATATTTTAATATAAATGTGTTTTATTATGTTCTAAAAAGTCTTTCAAAATAATAATACTGCAATCATTTGTAAATAATATGTCGAATAAAACATGAAAAGCTTCTTAGTTCATGCATGTTTTGTTCCTTCTTTGTTATGGACTGAACGGTTGCATTTTTTAGATGTT
Organism: Abramis brama; assembly: GCF_963993115.1. Lineage (NCBI taxonomy): Eukaryota > Metazoa > Chordata > Actinopteri > Cypriniformes > Leuciscidae > Abramis > Abramis brama. Next base: position 26,395,330 of record NC_139974.1, read on the forward strand.
GGACGATTTCTTAATAGATCGGGTAAGAATTATAAAGAGTGCAATAATTATACATTCTAGTGCGTGGCAGAATAGATCACAAGTGATTGCTTTCATGCTGGAATATACGGTAACGACATGACGTATGAGATTCAGTGTCAATAAAATGTCAATAAATAATCAGGTAGAATGGGTTTACATAATAATTCTTCTATTTGAACTAACTCTTAAACTGAGTATTAGTTCGATAGCTAGTGTATTTACTTAGAAATTTAGTAAATTTAGTTAACTGTAATTTATTGTGCTGACTGTAGACGGCGTTGTTACGTGTTATTTTTTTCTCAGCCCAGGTCAGCGACCATTAGAGCATAGACTGTAAAAAGAGTAGTCTGCTACATAGTTTTTATTAAAATAAATATTTGTATAGGTTGTTTGAAATAAAAATACTTTTAAAGTTTTGATTTAAAACATAAAAAATGATTAAATACTAGATAGCGTTTCTGATAATAAATAAATAAATAAATAAATAAATAAAAAATGGTGGGCTGCTCGCCCGCTCCCCCAATGTTTTGTTGTTGTTGTTGTTTTGTTTGTTAGTTGTCACAGAGCCACATGCCTGTCACAAAAGATAGATGTGATTTCTCAGCACCGTTATTTTAGTGATATCTTTCAGGTAGTTCCATGTGAGGTAGATTTATCTCCAGACACGTCGGCGCGCCCACCATCTTGGAACGGTCAGCCACAACATTTTGATTGTGAAACCATCGAGATTTCCCAAAGAAATGGGATAACCTTTCACTGGTGAGAATGTGTTTGTCTGTGTTTTTTATGAACTCAATATTTTTTTTACTATGGTACTTTTTAATGTTTTTATTTTATTGTGGTAACACTTAATGCCGTGTTAGCTGACGCCTTCGTCTTGCTGTATCGTGTTAGTTTAGCAAAATCATCTGCTGAAGTCTTCTGCATATATAGATATTCATACATCATGCGTCTTACTAGCAGACGCTCTTACGGCTTTGACCGTTCCAATATGGCGTACGGCTTACAGGCAAATGTCCCTCCAGTCCCTCAGCGCGCATGTCGCTCTCTAGCGCTCAGTGTCGTTGTGGTCAGTGCAGGAATTACATGAGAGTAGCTCTCTGGGAAGAGCACAGCTGTCATAAGCGTGCGGGAGTACAAGCCTGTAGCTGCCTACGGATCTTATCTGTTCGCCAGGTATGCTCATAGTATTTAGTTATGGATAGAAAATAATATATAGTAGTATTTTAAGAACCCGTATGCACGTGGTTTGCGTGAGTATTCGTATGTAGCTGTGTCGAAAGATTTGGTTTTGTTAGTCTGTTTAGCATGCTAGCTGGCTAACCATATGGTGTCGTTAACCAAGCCCAGTATCTCCGCTCACTAATCTACCTCAACTCTTACGGTATGCGAGGTTTTACATCTAATATTTAGTTTTTAGCCCCTGAATGTCCTTTTAAAGTCTGGATAATCGACGGTGTTGTATGAAATAGGGCTAAATGTCAAGCTAATGGGCTATCGAGCCTCAATTGCATTGACAGCTAGCTCATAAACTGCTAACTTTGAACTGTAAAACTCTCCATTATTGTGTATTGACATATTATTTGTGATTTAAAAAATGCTGTAATAGTTGTTAATTAGAGATATTATTCTCCTTTAATATGTAATATCTCCTGTAACCTTGTTCACTGTGTGATTTTTGTTTCAAACAGCAACATTAGCTGCCTCCTGACATTGTTATTGGTTTAAACTGAGCCAAAGGCAGAACATGGTGTACACTAACTTAGTAAAATCTCTTTAATCATATGCCCTATAAGGACACAGTCTTGGAGGAGTTTTATCAGACAGCATTTTAATTAGCACAATAAATTGTGGAATTTGGATTGTTTACAGAAAACTAGCACATGAACACTCAGATAATATAATGTTTTGCAATTGTTTCGGTTTCTTGTTTATTCTTGATAGCTGCATATGTAAATCTTTTGACTTTGTCTGTTTGACTGATACCGTTTCAGTCTCTGCATGTTGTTGATGTCATTTTGTCATCAATCCAATAGCATGGCGCGTGGACACCAGAAAATCCAGTCTCAGCAGAAAAACGCCAAGAAGCAGGCTGAGATCAAGAAATCCAAAGGCCACGACCAGAAGACCGCGGCGAAAGCGGCACTGGTGTTCACATGTGGCGTCTGCAGGGTCAGTGGCAATTAAAGCAGGTTATTTTTACCCCACAGATCATCTTTGGAGGGTCTTTTCATCCAAATTTCAATGCCAGCTTGTATAAATTCTATTGTTTTAATGCTTTTTGAATCAAACTTCATGCACTTTTACTGAACATAGCTCAAGGAATGGACCCATGTTTGCCCTGCATAAAGATATGTTGTCTATATAAAGCTGATTTTAAATATGGGTGTATACAGAGAATGGATGTGCTGGAAAATTTTGTCATCAAGTTGGAACTTGTCTGTGACTGTGAAAGTTATTCACTGTAGGTATCAAATCAGACTTGTCAGTACACCTACTAATTACCAGTAACTGAAAATCACACATGGGCATAAAACTGCTTAAAGTCAAAATGAAATGGCGTTCGCAACCATGTTCAGAGTGACCGTGGAGAATTACCAAAATAACTGTTGAAATACAGTTTAGGGGTGCATGTTAATGGTTAAACAACTGATAAATACAATTATTTTGCTCAAAAACCATAATTGTGATTTTTAGTCATATTTGTTCTCATTTGAGGGTTTTGTTAAACATTTAATCGGAATTCTTGCACTTTTACATAAGCTTAATTCAAGATAACATCAACTCATGTGCAGGGTTTATTTACCATATACATCAGCAAGCTCTCAACATTGTGAAAACTGGCAAAACCTTAAGAAGCTTCTCTCAAAAGAGAAAACTGAAATTCCTAAAATCAATTCCAAGTGATGTTAACATTTTTATATTCTACGACATTGTATTGTAGCACAAGCATCCACGTGAAGGAACACAGACTGTAATACACTTTCATTTGAGCAGAATTTGGCAATGGAAATCACTAAAGCTCAACATGTATGTTTGTCTGTGGTTTCAGATCACTAGCACTTGCACACATGCACATGGTTGCCAAGTTGGGAAGATTTGTTTTCTTCACTACTGTCACTTAATGGAGTTTGGGATCCATTCAACTGTCGCCTTTGTCTTTGACATTAGCTATGTTTCCATAGAAAGTTGACAGTTTGCTCAAAATATCACATAAAACATTTGCGAATAAAGCAGCGTTTCCATCCCATGTGTTCAAGAGAACAAAATCGCCACTTCATGGCAAATTGGTGTAAAATATCTGTAATAAATATGGAAGTTGCTGCAATTGGGAATGCCACTGTGGCTCTTTTTTCCTACATCATAAAACATTTGCGAATAAAGCAGCGCTTCTATCCCATGTGTTCAAGAGAGCACTGTGACTCTTTTTTATTACATCATAGATGACTTGCATTTTAGAACATGCAGACGAAACTTAATTAAAAGCTGTCGTGTTATCTTGCGTTTGGGTGCCTGGGCCCATATTCATAAAAAATCTTAATGCAAAGAGTAGCTCCTAGTGACAAAATTCGATGAAAATTCTTAGAAATGTGGCCGTTTACTAGTAAAGAAAAAAGTAATTCAGAAAGCATCTTAACCCTTAAGGTCAAAATTGTTAGGAGTACGGACGAGGACTTTTAAGAGGCTTAAGAGTTTCTTTAGCAGAGGAGAAAATGGCAGAAAGACGAAGGAGAAGAAATGTGTCGCAGACAAAGGATGACAGTGAGATCGTGCAGGGATCATGTTTGTGACAGATCTTAGTAGAGACACGCTAACATCTCCGACACAGCGCAGAAATGCCATAGCGCCAGAAATTAAAGTAATCACTACATTAAGATATTTGGCCACTGGGAAAATGCAACAATGCAGTATTGATGATCTGGGTCTGTCACAACTTTCTGTAAGCAGAGTGATCACACAAACAATTACAGCACTTTCAGAACCTCTTGTGTCGCAGTTCATTTTGTTTCCACTGGACATTCCCATCTTGCAGGCTCAAAAAACTGCATTTATGAATATAGCAGGCTTTCCTGGTGCGCACAATCAGGGGGAATGAACCGTTAATAATTTGCGCTATAAGCGCCCACGTCTGCTTCTTGCCCCGTGCTGTGACACCCGGCCCGAATTTTCCTTTACGGATGGCCTTGTGTTCATCCACTAACTGGGCTAACAGTAAACACTGTTCCTCTGTCCAGTCGGGCTTTCTCGTCCTTCTTGTTTTTGATTCCATGTTTGCTACATTAAAACCAACATTCAAACCACCACTTAAATAGACATGCCAGCAATCAGTGTAATTGGAAAGAGTGGAACAATTTTTATCATTATAAGCCAACCTTATAGGAAATGAACAGCATGGTAAATAAAAAAAAGGATTTATATACATATATACATGTGTGTGTGTGAGTAGACCCTATACTTAAAATCGCTCTTTTTTTTCCTTCTTGGACAACCAACCAATCACAGTCTTCAAAAGATTGTGTCATGCGTAGCAACGGGGTCAGCCCCGCCTCCTCACTAAGATGAAAGTTCTTGTCTTTTCCTTGCTCAGAGTTGCTCTCAGATCGGTCCCGAATCGCTCTTAAGCTAAGACTCCTACGTAGAAGTTTTTAGGCTAAATTAGGAGTTTTCTGAGATAATTCTTAGACGCTTTAAAGGGATACTCCACTTTAAAATGAAAATTCTGTCATCATATACTCACCCTCATGTTGTTTCAAACCTGTATGAATTTCTTTCTTCTGCTGAAAAGAAAGGAAGATATTTAGAAGAATGTCAGTAACCAGACAGTTTCTGGTCTCATTGACTTCCATAGTATATTTTTTTCCTACTATGGAAGTCAATGAGACCAGAAACTGTCTGGTTACTGACATTCTTCTAAATATCTTCCTTTCTTTTCAGCAGAAGAAAGAAGTTCATAAAGGATTGAAACAACATGAGGGTGAGTATATGATGACAGAATTTTCATTTTAAAGTGGAGTATCCCTTTAAGAATACGGGCCCTGGTGTTTGGGAACGCAATCATGTTAGACACTTCTTGGAGGTTATTATATTAAATCATTCTGATGACAGAGGCTTAGGCATTTCAGAAAAATCTAACCAACTTGGAGATCCTGTGCAATAAAATTGGTCTGCTGGTTAGCCCAGTTATCCAATCATATCCACTGTTGTCACGTGAGTTTTTTGTTGCGCATTGAGGGATTTATTCGGTAGATGTGTTTTCATCTTAGCTTATATGCATATCTTATGGAATAAAAATATATCTGCCTTAATTGAGCGCATACGTTTTTTATGAGCATCTTGGCATTTCCATCCAGCATGTTTTTTTGTTTTTTTTATGTTTTAGTGTTTTTAAAGCGATATTCTAAAATTTGCATAAAAATAGGTATATGGAAACAAAGCTACTTTTGGATGAGAACAAATCAAAATCGAGCTTAATAATGACACTTGTCTTCTGTAGAGCTGAATTGAGAAATTAACTTGTTTCATAATTGATTAATTTTACAACATTAACACTGTTATTTCCCTGTTTTTTTTAATGTGAAGCTGCTTGGAAACAATTTGTAATGAATAAAACAGTAAATAAATTAAAATAGAATAAATAAAGTAAAAGCTCTGATTGTGGGATTTAACATCTGGCAACCTCAATAATGAAAACATTACCAATGCAAAAGTTAAATGAAAGAATAAAAAAAAAAATCAGGATAAAATTGGCTGGTCAATATCACAGATGGTTAATTAATTAAAATACAATTAATCATGCAGCCCTAATACATTTAATGTGATTTTTTTGGTCAAACCGCTCACCCTTATCCTTCAGGAATTGATTGGATAATGAAGTTGTGAAAAGTGTTATTCTCATACCAGAATGAACCCAGTAAATTCCTTTAGACATAATGTGATGAACTAAACCATGAAACCTCTTTGTTTTGCAGTCACAAATGCCAGATCCCAAGACCTTCAAGCAACATTTTGAGAGCAAGCACCCCAAGAGCCCCCTTCCCCCAGAGCTGGAGGGCGTTGAGGCATGAACGGCCCAGAGACCCGAGGCTGGTTGTATAAAACCTCACAATAAGAGTCCTGATCTCAAATTTTGTTCAGCAGGACACGATCAGTGCTCTTACCTGAGTTTTATACATGCATCCTCCCCTTCACCGCAGACATGAATCCCGTGGATCAAAGACTGATGATGTTTAGCTTCTCGACACTGTTTCAGAGCACTTGCCTTGGCTACGATCAGATCGGTGCATTACCTCAGCCTGCGCTCACATGCTTTTTTTTCTCATCTTACTTGCGTAATTTAACAGATCGAGAGAAGTTAGCAGAACACTACCAGTGATTAAGTCAGTTTCATCCATTGATTATAAATGTGGTAGTCACAGACATATTTGCTTTTTGCTTGTTAGATAAGATGAGTGCAAATGGATATGGGAGCAGTTTCCCACTACTTGACGTCTAGCTTGGGCAAAAACATTTTTTGATTTTTACTTTAATTTTCTCATTTACTAACTTTGCTCTCCACTGAAACTCTTGTAGTCCAAAACAAATATGGTTCTGTACACTGAAAACTGGAATCTAATGCGTTTCTGTAAAATCACTGGATGTGCCCGAGGTAACTGTATTTTTAATTTAATGTTGCTGCAGAATTTCTTATTTCTCTTTGGAATTATCTCAAACAATATCGCCTCAATGTTTGATATTCCTGCTCAAGCCACCTGGTTTCCACACCAATGTAATATATCTCTTTAATAAAATTTAACTTTGTTTAAGAAGTTGTGAGGCATGTCTTCAACACAGCTGCTGAAGTCATTGTTGACCATTCTGAGAGTGGTGTTGCTGGTTTCAAAAACCTTGATCTAAATTAGTGTATGAATGAAAAAAAAAAGTTTATAGTGGCAACAATGAGAAATGTTTCTAGGGCAGTTATTATGCATCATTACCTTGGCAACAACACGACAGGTTATTAATCACAACAGAATCAGACTAAATTCTTTTTGACCTATTACATGCATTTATACAATTAAACCTATTAAAAACAATTAAACCTATTAATTACTCACCCTCATGTCGTTCAAAAGCCCTAAGACCTTCGTTCATATTCGGAACACAAATGAAGATATTTTTGATGAAATCCGGGAGCTTTCTGACCCCTATAGACTGCAATGTTATTACCACTTTCAAGGCCCAGAAAGGTAGTAAAGACATCGTTAAAATAGTCCATGTGACTACAGTGGTTCAACCTTAATGTTATGAAGCGACGAGAATACTTTTTGTGTGCAAAAAAACAACATAAATAATGACAATTCAACAATTTCTTCTCTTCCGTGTCAGTCTCTGACGCTGTTCACGTTGTGTAACCAGTGCAGTGTTTCCGGGTTCTACATCAGAACGTTGGCTCAGTATTGGCTGGCTCCTGCGTCAGCATCACACGCACAGCATCACACGTGGTGCTCACGTGGACAACGTTTTGATGTAGAACCCGGAAACACTGCACTGTTTACACAACGTGAACAGTGTAGGAGACTATTTTAACAATGTCTTTACTACCTTTCTGGGCCTTGAAAGTGGTCATAACGTTGCAGTCTATAGGGGTCAGAAAGCTCTCGGATTTCATCAAAAATATCTTCATTTGTGTTCCGAATATGAACGAAGGACAGAATTTTCATTTTTGGGTGAACTAACCCTTTAATTGCATTTGCTTGATTAAATAACGCATTTGCAACTTAAATAAAATAAAATAAATAACTAAATAGTTCAGAGTTAAAAGAATGTTGTTCGATCAATAGAGGAATTTATTCTCTAAAGATCATTTTGGTAATCACTTTGTCATAATTAATTGTGCAAGATACCTCAGGAATTTAACTGCAGGGTACTTTTATCACATTCAGGGAACAATAATACTTTCCCCTTAGTAAATCCCTATTTGTCCCACTCTCACTCAGGAGAATGCAGGTAGTCGATGATTATGTGGAAGAACAGGAAGTTGCCCTGCAGGTTGAGACGAGTCGGGCTGCTCTTCTCGTACAGGGCACACCCTCCAATAAATCATTCTGATGGGAAGGCTAGTTACAAGGACTAGGTGAAATACAGCAGGACTCTCACCGGAAATGATTGGTATATATATGATTTTTTTATATGGAATATTGCAGTATTCATGATAAATGACTTATCTGTGCACTTCTTTTGTTTTTAAATTTATTTTCCCTTCTTTAATCTTTAATCAAAATGACTTCCCCTCACTTGCAATGCCATCTCTTTTCTGATGGCGTGTTCACTGGCGCAAGGGCGGGTCAAACTGTCACTCACAATAGCAAACCACAGCCATCCGATCAATTCACCATGGACAAAATCAAGTCCCGCCCTACATTACATAACATGATGAATTACAGTAGTTAAGATTGAAAATAGATTTATACAACACTGAATTGAATATCAGTTTGACCTTTGAGGTATGGCACGCCAAAATCACCATTTTAAAGGTGGAACAATTATTATTTTTTTAATCAAGTTACTTCTCATGGTAGGTTAATTTGATGTTAAGTAATAGTTTATCAAGCATTATATAGCTATGTCACACAAACATTTTGGGATTTGTGCCTCTAGTGTATAATCATGGAAATTGGGAGATTAATCTTAGTTTCTTTGTTGGCAATGCACAACTGTGTATTATAACCAATTGTCCCTGGATTGAGCTGATTTGTGTAAATGACCTCAGATAAATCTCTAGTCTGTGTCATCAATGACTCACCAGTGACAACGATGGTTTATCGCTGCTGAACATGTTGAGGTAGGTGTGGCTGTGGGTGGGGTAAAAATCCCTTATGAGTCAAAATCTTACATTTGAGAAAGTATAGCTTATTTTGAGCAACAGTAATCATCTGTAGATAGTCACAATATAACTATTACACCACTGATTTAACATTGAAAACCATGCCAACAGGATTGAGATCTTACAAACCTGGCGTGCCTACACTCATAAATTGGGTTGTAATATCTTAACACGACTTTCCAATGAGAAAATGTGACCCTATTAAAAATTAGAACATGTTCTCTTTATGGACCTCGATGGAAGATAATTGAGATTCTGCTTTTATTAATATCTCGTTCCTCTGCTCCAGTTTAGAGGGCGAGCTGCTCTAACAGTGTGTTCAGACCATGTATCAGATCAGACAATGTTGTCTTCCTTCCTCTGTCAGACTCTGTGCTTAATGGTTTTTATACCAGACAGTGTCTAGCATAGTCTAGCAAGCATGATGTCTGACACATCAATGTCCTCTGAGTCAACTATTGTGCTGCATTATGACTAACCCAAGTACTGCGAAACAGAAGTTGTATATGCAAGACAATTAAGCAATACATGCCATGTATTGTAGTCAAATAAATCTAAACAGAGTAATACACCATTTGATGCGTGAAATGATTTTTTTTATTTAGATTTTTTTTTGGGGGGGGGGGGGGGGATTCTTATATTTAAATTTTTTTGGGAGGAGTAAATAATTATATTAATATATTTTGTTGTAAATATTAATAATAATATATTCATATTTATATATTAATATTTTCTTGTGATTAATTAATGTGTTGAAGGCATAAATTACATATTCACCCTATAAACCCTATATCATATTTGATACATGAAGGCCTCTAAATTATCATCATAATCAAAACTTTGCTCAAAAACCTGTTGTACACAATACACTGCCGTCTGTCGTCTGATTGATAATTTAGCATTTTTATCAAAAAAATGTATCAGGTTGTGATACACGTGTCTCTTCACTTGTCACATATCTTTATACATTTTTATGAACTAAACAACTAGTAATATTTCAACATGAACATTTGCTGGACTGAAGGTTTACTTGCATGATTATCCATACATTTTTAAAGAAAAATATTGTTAAAATGAATCAAATATAGCCTATGATACATCAGGCTTTTGGGGAACATTTATTTGTTCATCTCTCAATCATCAATTGTATTTCTTTAAATTATAGACTAATGTTTTGCCCCCTACAATAAAAACTACAAAGGTTTGATCATAAAACTAAGCATTTAAATATCATTTTACTAAGCCGTATTATTGGGAGATAGACATTTATATGCATTTAGAGTACATGTTTTAAAACATTTATTACATTAGCTTTCAGAATTTCAATTTTATATGCATATTTTTGCTCAGTTTGGGCCTCTGTTTTTTTCCTTCTCAAGTATGAGCTTCATTTTATTTTTATTCTCATTATATCATACTATATGGGCCATAAAAGCCAAACAATTTAGATAGCCTACACAAAAGCCTGATATAAAACACAATGCAAATTTTTTTTTTTTTTTTGTGAACTATTTAATTTCAAAAAGACTATTTCATATATCAGGTATATAGGGTTAATTTAAAATCATTCTCCTCATTTAGATTCATCTCAGAATCAAACGCGCTCCAGGTTCTCCTTGCAGCCATAGCAGCGCACGCCAATCAAAAATCCGGTTGCCTTGGCAGCGGTTGACGTCATGGCCCCTGCCCAGTCCCTGCTCCAGCAGTGCATGAGTGGGACGGAAACCCCGTGGATCGCACGGGAACGCTGTGCTGCGCGCCACAGTCAGTCAGTGAGTGGCAGCTGAACTGTACAGCCGGAGACGGACTCTCATTCACAGGTTGGCTTACTTTCGTTTCATTCAACTCTTCAGTGTATCGTTGTATAAATAAGAACTGTATTTCTTTGTTCCGCGTCTGCAAATTTTAATCGAGCAATTTATATCATTCGGAGCGAAGCAAATGTTTTAAAATAGCTACTTGCCACAGGGATGCTTCAAAGCTTTTGCTTTAGAAACAACTCGTGATTCAGTACGGATCCTACCAGAATTAAAAGTTCGCTGTGAATTACTTATTTTAACGCAGCCATGGCTGTTGTGTCACTTAACCGCTGTTTTCCGCATATCCCTCTAGTGCTTCAAGCCGTTTCAGATTTCCAGACAACGGAAGGATGAGTCTTCCTCCTCCGCACAGAAATCTCACTTCATCTGTTATCATTCATATGTTATGGACTCAGAATATAAGTGTAAAATTGTGATTTATCGCATTCAAACGTAGTCCTAGAGGACATCTGGCAAGCTAGATCTTGTCGGGCACATTGGGCAAAAAGTAGGGCGTTTACCTCATTGCTTTACTACTGGAGTTCCTGTCAGTTGAAGGTATCGACCGTGTGCATTTGCTTATGGAAATGATAGCTGCTAGGTGTTTTTCTCTTTGTCTGCACGATTTAATATATTCTCATAATCTAAAAGGCCATTCGAAGATAAAATGTGGCAAACAAAACCCCAGTTTAGCATTGGTTTCGTATTGAGACAAAGCGGATACTAGAAAGGTAACGTAATGTCAGGTAAAGAGCGGAACGCACTCGGTTGGACACGCGCGCGCGCTGGGCGGGAGTAGTTCGCACGCATAAATCCCCGGATGGACCGTGATCAGACTGGATATCAGCCCTATGGATAGATAGAGGTGTCTTGTTTAAACATTGTGCGCTTCTTGCTGTTGGGCTGGTGTGTGTGCACTGGGCGTGGTCGCCGAAGTCATGTCCGCATTTTTCGTCATTTTTCACTCTTTTCTCACATATCCCATGCAAAATAAATGGGGTTTTGTATGGAATATTGCAGTATTTTCTATAAATGATTTTTCTGTGCACATTATTATTATTATTATTATTATTTTAAATCATGGAACTTCCTCTCCCACTTGAAACAACTCTTCTCTGATGACGTGTACAACGGCGCGTGGGCTGCACAACCTGTCACTCACATGAGATCACAGCAATAGCGAACCACAACAATCCAATCAATTACAGATGGACAAAATCAAGTTCCACCCCACATTTCTTGTTCGAGAAGACTTTTTACTCGGACATATGTCACAAACAATAGAGAAGAAAAGACTATCACAACTTCTGTTTTGTGCTGACTTTAAAGGGATAGTCGTCTATTTACTCTCACTCAAGTTGATCCACATCTTTATGAATTTCTTTGTCCTGCTGAACACGAAATAAGATATTTTGAAGAATATGGGTTGCCAAATAGTTGATGGATCCCATTGATTTCCATAGTATGGAAAAAAAAACACTATGGAAGTCAATGAGGTACATCAACTGTTTGGTTACCCATTTTCTTCAAAATATATTATTTTGTGCTCAGCAGAAAGAAGTTCATACAGTTTTGGAACAACTTGAGGGTGAGTAAATGATGCCATAATTTTCATTTTTGGGTGAACTATCCCTTTAAGGCCCTTTAATTTCTCTGGCAGTTTTCAGTCTTGCATGATAATAGCTCAACATTTCAGCAGTGGCTTATAACCATGCCTACTTTGATTCACTTAATTCATAAAAGTGATGCTCACAGAAGTGAACTCTTCCCTGTGTCAGTGCTAGTAATAGATTGATTTTTACCTTATATGGGCATTTTTACCTTTATGAAGCCATTTTTAACCTAATGTATCATCTTCTGTCAAATTCTTACATTTAATCAACAAGTTTAATTAGAATAATAAGACACAGCATGGCTGTTACCAATCAAATTAAATCAGTATTAACAAAATTAATCTTTGCAATATGCATACATAATGTTTTGATTAGGGCTGTCACTAACAGTTATTTTGGTAATCGAGTAATCGGTCGATTATTTTGACGATTAATCGAATAATCGGACGATAAACAATAGCCTTTAAAATGACTTAAATACATATATAATAACAATGAGGCAATAATATTTGGTTCAAATAAAGTATCAAAAGCAAGTAATCATATGGTTTTATAGAACACTTTTAAAATGCAGTATAATATATTGACGATTATCTTATGTAGGCTACATTATGTATTATAACAAATGCTTGCAAAGGGCAGCAAAGGCCTGCAAACGCCTGATGTTATTGTTGTCCCACTTTAGAACAGATCAAATCCTTGTTTAATATTGGCCAAATTACATATAATTCAAATGTTCACTTAAGCTTTAATATTTGGCCGCTTCTTACTGATGGAAATGCTGCAGCCACTGTCATAATGGTATCATAAACTGTCATAAAGTAAATAATGGTAACTTAAATAATATAATAAAGTTAAATATTAAAAAAACTAAAACAAAATACTTTCACACAAAGACGCGGGATATAGCCTAAGCCTACCGCTCTGCGCTTTTAGGGGGATATGGGACACGAGCAGGAAAGAGACCATCTCTTTTCTAATATCTACATGTTTTCTAGTTGTTGTAGAAGGTCTGAAGAACGAATTTTATCTTCCACAAGGGCAAGACATATGTTTGATTTTGCGCTGCCAGAGAAAGCGAAACTAAAATCACCTGCGTGTGTGAAACGCGCTTTACAAATAAACTTGACGTGCCTTACCAAATCTAACAAGCACAAACTGTTAAAAAGAATTTTACGTGCAAGTAAAAAGTTAGGCTATCCGTCCTACAGCGTTTTTTCTACTTTACCACAGTAAAGACTGTGAATATAACCGGTTAGGGCTTTTTGGCTCACGTCTGAAACCGGGTGAGACGTGAGTGAAGATTTGGGAAAAGAAACGAGATACCATGTCCAGTGGAATAACTAATGAAATATTGTTAAATTCGCTGATAAAACAGCATTCAAATACAATGAATTTTGTAATAACACTATTGTGCAAATTATTAAAATTATGCCCAATACCCGCAATCCTGCGCCGAAATTCGAACCCTGATGAATGATGTTGGTGATGCAACAAAGTTGAGAAGAGTTTCCCTTTATTCAGATGAATAGTAAGACATTGTGGCTCCTGCCAATGGAATTTGAAAATGTGGAGCCATTTTACCATTCAGATCAGAATAATCCTTAATTAATCTCTTACCTCTTTAGTTCAAAAACCACCAAAGATTGAACATGATAGAGTTTGATCTGTATTCAGGACATTTCTGTTCCTTTTTTATTGAAAGTAAGCTAGGTTTAATTGTTCAATCAAGATGTCCAATTAACAAACAATTTAGTTCCCTAACTATATCATCACTAATGTACATATTAATTGATCTTTTAATTGAACTTTGTTTTTTTCCCTATAGAACCAAGCAGCCATGGACAAGAGCCAACAAGTGCAGAGAGCCAAACTGGCGGAGCAGGCCGAACGCTACGATGACATGGCCGAGTCCATGAAGCAAGTAACCGAACTTGGAGAGGAACTGACCGACGAGGAGAGAAACCTGCTCTCTGTGGCCTACAAGAATGTTGTGGGCGCTCGCCGGTCCGCCTGGAGGGTAGTGTCCAGCATCGAGCAGAAAACCGAGGGCAGTGACAAACAGCAGATGGCTAAAGAGTACCGTGAGAAGATTGAGACAGAGCTGAAGGCCATCTGCAAAGACGTTCTGGTAAGCTTTGAAAGGGAAAGAACCAATGATAGGATCATAACAGGTACAGAGATTGACTTTTTAAATGGAATAATGTCTTGTCAGCAAGGTTTATTTTTGATATTAACCAGAACTAGGGTTGGAAATAAAGAACTGATTCTCATTCTGTTCATTTTGTGAAAAGAAAAAAAAATTACAACTCTGGAACCGAATAGGGTTGTCACGGTACCAAAATTTCAGTCAAATACCAGTCAAATTTCATGGTTCTCTGTACTCGTTGCGGTACCTTAGCAAAAACTATTGTAATTTAGTTTTTTATTTAACTATCTGAAAATTAATAAGTAAATAATCCATAAATAATCAGCATTAACATGCAGTCTTCAAATGTTGTTCAGTTAAATAAACATTGCATTAGGCTTGCTGCAATAGTCGGTGTTACCAGTGTTACATGGTGTTTAGCCGCACACCGATTACATCAACTGAACGGGTCTCCCCAATGAAGCGTGAGCCAAACGAGAGTCGCAGCACAGAACAGCAGCAGGAGTCCAATTTAATTTATCATGTGACGAGATTGAGGAGCTGACTAGAGTTGTCCAAAGTACCGACTTCGTTACCAAGTCGGTACTGAAATTTAAAAAATGTGACTCTTTGAGCGCTGTTGAGCAGAATCGTAAACACCTCTGATTGCCCATTGTGCTCACACGCAAATTCATGTTTGTGATTGGCTACAATGATCAGCGCTTCAAAAACATGTTGTAAATATGCATCAATGACGCTCTTCACCGAACGCTTACAGAGATACACACGGGAGCGTTTGAAAGCAGGCGTCTATCGGCGGACCGGACCGGCTGCTTGTGATAGACGGCTGCTTGTGCTTTCAAAAGCTCCCGCTCCCGTTTAAAAAAACAAACAAACTTTCAAACACTTCCGTGTGCTCTCAAACGCTCCCATTCGTTGATCATTGTAGCCAATCACAGACATATCCGATGAGCACGCGTGAACACAATGGGCAATCGGAGGTGTTAGGAAGCGTCACATTTTTAAATTTCAGTACCGACTTGGTACTGAAGTCTGTACTTTTTGGCAATATTTTGTCATTGTACTGTTTTTTTTTGTTTTTGTGTTTTTCATTAAGAATAATAATGAACCCACCATTCAAGCAATCGCCACACCAGAATTGCTGCTAATTCGCATGTAAAATGTGTACGGCCACATGGGCATTCATAAGCAATTGAAAAGCGAGGTGGAAAGGAGGGAGCAAAGTCTAAACTTTGCAGCATGAAAAGTAAAACTTTCATTTAAATTATGAATTGGTTATATACCATTTATATCTTCAGTTCAGCTGCAGCGCAATCTCACTGACTGAGAGAAAATCTGTCTATTCTGCCCAATAAATCACTTATTTACATTATTTGTATACTTTGTTGGTTATAATGAAATAATTTGCGAGCATGCAGAGCTCACGCTGAACAAACTTTTTTTGATATTGTCCCAGGTTTTCAGTCAGTCAGTGGCAAGAGGTCATTGGTTTTGCCCAAAACTGTATCCAGAAAAGCAAAACAATAAGCATTTTCTTTGAATGATCACCAAATCAGCTCTTGGTTGCAAGAGTTGTTTCCTCTCTCAGGAAACTGAAAGTGAAAATTACTCTGTGCAACTGGATAAGGCTTTAATGGATCAGACAGGACCATGCCCTCTCCGGCCTGTTTTAGTTGGATTTTTGCCTGAGGCGTCTTAAACGGTGACACATGGAATGTTATGCTTTGCATTTATGACATTCCTTCCCTTTTCCAGATGTTATTTAGACTGCATCCACAAGAATGTGATGTTTAATCTGGCAGTAGGAGGGTAATGGGTTGAAATTGGCTTTTACAAAGGGAGAACCTGCTGGACATTACATCTTGTATCCTCTAAACAACCTTACATTTTTGATTCTTCTAAATATTACAAGCCCTATTAGATAGTGAGATAAAGTGCCATCTTGAAGTTATGAGGTGCTTGTGCCTTCGCTGGTAGTCTCAGCCTCTGACGTCACGCCCACGGACCATTTGCTGAACACCTGATGCAAAATACAAAATTGGAAACACTTCAGGGATTTCGAAGTCGTCTTATGATTGGTTGAATTCTACAGGATTTCTGGTAGACGTATGTCACGTTTTTTAACGTCCACCTGGAAACAAAGATGCCGTGACGCCAAACCCGTTTGTGGAAGAAGAAAGCCATTCTGTTTACAACTGTGACAATGAGCGCTTATCAGGACCAAATAAATGCTGGATTTTCAAAAGTATGTGAAGTTCACGGCACAGACTCTTTAAAATACGTCCAAGAGTTTTACACACCGGTATGTCATTGTAGGGACATCAACGTTACATTTTCATGCCCCTTAGCATGACGCGGAACAAAACGAACTGTGATTGTTTGCTTTACATGTCAGCCAGACGGCTTCTGGGCGGTCCTTGGCCAGTGAAAGCTGCTAAAGAGTCCAGACCTTCTGCTGTCAGTCTGAAGGTCTGGCTACGCGAGACTACCTCGCTGGTGGTCCCAGTGTTCTTCCCAAAATTGAGTTGGAAAGAAAGAATAATTTTAAATGATGATTCACAACAAGAACAAAATGAAAATGTAAAGTGTATTGCAAAATTAATAGCTATTCACACCAAGTGTGAAAATATCTGTTGGGCTGAGTGGTGCTGTAAGTCTCGCGGTGATACACCATCTGCAAAGAATGAGAAAGTTCAACATTTAGATACTGCAAACAGCCATAAACAAGGACAACTGAGTAAAGTTGTACATAAATGTTTATGGAACAACTTATAAAACAAAGAATACGACGGTGCGCTCCAGAGTTTTGCAGTCAGGTATTTTGAGCAGCTATGAATCTTGATGTGTTTCCATAAAAATGGAAATCCCTATAAGAAAATTATGGGCATTCATTGGGCAGAAAGTGTGGGAATTTGGAACCCTTGTACTTGTTCACTGACAAGGAGTGTGTGAGTTCAGCATCATATTAGTTCTGCTGTTTTTCAAGCTCAATATTACGTTGTTACTATTTTGCTGTGATAATCCTGATATGTTATGGGTATTCATTGGTTGGACTGTGAAAACTCATCATATCTTGTGCCTAGGATACACAGTTTTCAGTTTAGTTTCGCCATCTTTGTTTATCCTGGGTGATGGTGAATGATGCAAGTCTTTCTGAAGTCCCTTTTGAAATGACCTGTTTTCTCATACTTTGTGTTCAGTCAATTATGCAATATGACTTTGCTACTAGAAAATGTTCGCTGGAAAAGTAGACTGTTAGAAACGTTACTGTCTTGGACTGCGTGTTCAGGTTCATGTGTCTCTCATCCACAGCATCTCCTGGACAAGTTTCTGATCCGCAACACTTCTCCAGCAGAGAGCCAGGTGTTCTACCTGAAGATGAAGGGAGACTATTACCGCTACCTGGCAGAGGTCGCCACAGGAGACGAGAAAGCCAGTGAGTTTCTCTCAAACAACATTTATATAAGATTTATACAAGATGCACATTTGTCTTTTCTTAGTATAATTTATTTTAATTTGAGAAACAGATCCAAATATTAGATGGTCTTTGATGTTCAACATGGTCTGTGAACGTGAGAGTTGTGCAGCCACACTTCAATCACACACATGCAGATTTTTGGGGGTTTTGTTAACTACCAGTGGAACAGGTCTTTACTTGTGCTTCCACACCCTGAATGGCTGATTATTGAGGGAATGTTGCACAAAATCTTTTAAAACAGAAATGGTTTATGGCTCAGAATGGAAGCCACACTTACAATACTTACAGGTATACAATATTAAGCAAACACAATGCAACAAGAAATACATGGCACATACCAGGGTTGAATAAATTACTCAATACTTTTCAGTACTGAATGAAATATGTTTAGAATTAACTTTTGGTCAGCTCATTTTATTTTACAGTTTATAAATCCATATGTCTTTAGATTTTAGATAAATGAGATATCTTAGAAAATGGCATAATGTTAATTAGGGCTGGGCATTGATACAAATTATTCGATTTTGATTCACAAGTTTTTGATTCGATTTAATATCGATTCATTTGGATATATATCTGGGACGGTACATGGCAGATTTTCTCTGGGAAAAAAAAATCCCATAGAAAAAAATTGGGACTATATTACTATAATATTGAAGATTAAAATTAACTGATTAAACTCTTAAATTACACACAAGAGAGTTTTTATAATAATGTTATAATGCTAACTTTATAATTACATAATTATGTTTCTACTCCAATAAAACAGTTTTTTAGAAAATGAAAAAAAAAAATCCAGAAAATGGCTTTTCTGAGGTAAGTGTAACATTGTGACATTGTTTACAAGCTGTTTTATTGATGTCTTCCTGTGGTTGAAACACTGATTGAGCGATTACATGAGAGGATACGGATTTCGATAAGTTGTACGGTATTTTTTAACACACCTTCTGATGTGGATTCATGTTTATTTCGTGCTGTAACTAGTAGTAAAACGGAAGAGATGATCAGTTCACAAGCGATTCGCTTGATCTGAGGCGGCAACAGCGATCTGTCACGCCACATTAAAGTGTGCCAAAACTGTATTTATTGTTTGATTTTCATAATGAAATGGACAGAATTTGATACATTTTCATATAACAGTCTTTTCATATCAAAAGTAACAAAGCACAAAGCTTTTTTTGGGGGGATGGGAAGCACGTTACAATGTTCTGTTCATTTATCAACTGGAAACAGCATAGACTAAAACATCGATTCTTGGGATTTAAGAATCTATATTGGTTCCTAAAAATGAGAATCAATTAAAATATATTTTTTAGGGGGGGTTTTAAGAGCCTTTTATCAGGGACGAGCCAATGATGCCTTAAAATGCTGTCCATATTGACAGCCCACTAGGTTTTGGAAACAGACCTGTAGTGTCCCCATGAAGAGTCTTGCATAACTGCCAATATAACTCTTGTAGTGAATTTAATACCTTGTTTTACTCATTTGTTTGTCCTTGAGCTAATATACTGGCTCTGCTCCAAACTCTCCAGCTGCCTACCTAGAGAAATCATAGGCACGCCAACACGAAGGCTGCTTCTAACACTATGCAGCAAAATGATGCAGCTTATACCCAATACCTTGTTTTAGCCAACATCTATTGCAGCATCTCATGAACTGTCTCATGAAGACAATCTAAGAATGCATTACTTTAAAGGGATCACATTATGCTTTTTAATGTTTTCCTTTTTCTTTGGTGTGTAATGTATCTGTTTGTTCACGATATACAAAGTTACAAAGCTCATAGTCTCCCACAAAGAGACCTGCCTAAAATTCCTCAATTGAAGTCCAGATATTACTTCCTCAAACGTCCATGTCACAATGTGAAATATTAGCATAATGCCCACTCAAAGAAAGAAGACAAGGTTTCTGTGAATTCAAGTGTTGTCGTTATGTCGCTGTGTGTTTGGATGCGAAAGCAAAACCACTTTTGCTTTCTGAGGCTAAGAGTTATTTATAAAGCTGTTCCTGAGCAGTACAACCCAAAAGTTTGCTTGTGCACAACGCATTTTACAGAGGACAGCTTCCTGATCCTGGGAGAGTACAACACAGGCTACTTAACACTGTGTAATGTCCTGCTCAAGTCGTGCTTGCAAAGTTGGTTCCAATCGATCGGCTTGATCATCCACATTTTCAGAATCGGACTTGGGCTCGAACTGCTAATGGAAAACTGACAACATTATTATTAACTGTGTGTTTACAAATGCATTAGAAGTAGTGGTGCACAGTTCTTGCGTTTTGGATAAATAAATAAAATAAAAATAAAAATAAAAATGGGGGGGGGGGGTAAAATGTAACTTTGCTTCCCATTTATCACTTAAAGAATACTTTAAATGCTTTGATACCACAGCAAAAACTCCTAATAAAGTTCAAACATTATTAAAGACAAATTAACAGACAATAGAATAGAAAATTTACAAATAGTTAGTTACAAATATATTAGTAGTATTCAGGTAGAGAAATTTAATGTGAATCAAAATCTCTTTTGCCTCTTCTTGCATTTGAATGGTTTAAAAATGGTTTAAATTGGCAAGACTTAGAAACACATGCAAATAATAAACTTTCACTATATAATGGTTAAATGCAATTAATATGCAAATCACATGTGTTCTGTACCTTGCGGCCTGGTTCGTATGGATCAACTACGATCCGTTGCACCCAGGGCCGGCGCGTCCATATAGGCGAACTAGGCGATTGCCTAGAGCGGCACTTTTGTAAGGGCGGCAAAATGGGAATGAACAATTCACAAAATAGGCTATATGATTTGCTGAGCTGCCGCTGCCCCGCCCCCTGCTCTCACGAGTCATGACTGAGTGATGGGAAGTTCGGATCATTTTACCGACTCTCTTGTTCGATCTCGTTCATCAAAATGAACGAATCTTTATTTGAGTCATTTCGTTAATTTAAGTGGCTTTAAATGTTATACTTTTAACAGCCAAATTCCTCGATCACATCCACCTACGCATATATATAGTATATATGTATATATATTTGCTTCCTCTTGGCCTACTAAAGTGTTCCTGCAACGGGAGTGTTCTCTGGTTAGAGCGCAGAACAGTGGAGTTTGTATGGACAGATTGGATTGCTTTAGTTAACAGACCTGTGTGTGTGCATTTAATATCACTTAGTGCAGTGTCCGTTCTCGGAGCATATAAGCCCTGCCCGCGTGAGGTGCGCCGCTTCCCGCTCGCGCTGTTCTGTAGTTTACTAAGTGTATTAATTCTGAATGTGTCGCGTCTCGCGCGTCTATCTATATTGCACCAAATGCGACACTGCACTCCCTTGTGAAGTCGATTGGTTGAACGGTTCTCGAAATAATCAAAATGCAAACGGACAGACAGACACATAGAAATTCCTGCCTTTATTAGAGAGAAGAATATGTTCAGCACCCTCTCTCCGAAGCTTCGAATATTCGATGTTCATTACTACCAGCTTCGAAGCTCAAAAAATGGTATTTGGACCAGCCCTAGGGGCGGCACAATTGTTTTTCGCCTAGAGCGGCAGAAGTGCACTCGCCAGTCCTGGTTGCACCCCTAATTAGAAGCCTTGGAAGCTGAAGCTCGCGAATGTTGCGATTATGGTAAGGGGCGTTACATTTCCGACACGCTTGAGGTGTTTGGCCAATCACAACGCACTAGGTAACCTAGCCAATCAGAGGAGGGGCTTTCTATAAATCAGTGCG
This sequence comes from Abramis brama, assembly GCF_963993115.1. Lineage (NCBI taxonomy): Eukaryota > Metazoa > Chordata > Actinopteri > Cypriniformes > Leuciscidae > Abramis > Abramis brama. Next base: position 26,416,974 of record NC_139974.1, read on the forward strand.
TTTCAGACTGGGAATAAAGGAGCTCCAATAATGTACAGTATGTGAAAAATGATGTGCTTTGAACATTAAAGCTTGTTAACCTATTCTGTTACACCTAATAATCAAAATAATGAACTTTTAAAAAAGCATAATTTGACCCCTTTAAGCCAAGTATCTCAAGTATAAATAACTTATTAGATACGAATTGATTGAAAATAACCCCATCTTATTAAAAATGCTCTTTATCCAAATATATATGCATTTTTGTGCTTAGAAGAGTGAGCTGTTAGCTTAGCAACAGTTTGGAAGAGAGTGTGAGGTTTCCTTAAAACCACTACCTGATCATGTTTGATGCTTTTGAACTCAAGGGGTCAGTCAGTTAACACTCTTCATAGAGTTAGAATCACATGAAGTAGCCACAGACTCAGAGTTTTCATTAATTATATATTTGGAAATGAAGGATGGAGGTTTAGATCTGAAGGTCTTGTGTCCTAGTTCATAAAGCTCTCGAGACACAAGCTGCTTGCAGATTAATTTGAGAACGTCCAGTGTGACGTTTTCTGCCTCCTGTGCCTATCCTCGCTGTAGCTAATATCTCTACTTTATTACAAAGAACTAGCCCAATCTAGTGATTTGGTTGTGAATTGGGCAGCAAGTTGCAGCAAGGACCGTGCAAATGTTTATTGTTACTGCAGCTGCAGATTCAGGAGCGCTGCAGTGCCTTTCCTCAGTATTGTTGCAGGAAACACTGCAGCACAATCCTGCTCCACCTTCTTTCATTTCATTAATGAGGCTATTGAGTGATTTCTCTTCACATGTGGTCTTTGGCTGAGTATGTCTTCGGAAGTAATAATTCACTCTTTCCGATAGATGCACGAGGTTATTAGAGCTGCTTCTTCTCCCTGCAGGGTTTGATGAATTTTTAAGAGCCTGGTGTGTTTCTATGGCAGCACAGGAGTGAATGATCTGACTGAAGCTGCCATCTGTGGAAACGACAGGACCAGACTGTGCAGCAGATCCTAGATCAGTCTATGTTTATGTAGTATTACAGTTAAGCTGCAGGTTTTTTATGGATTCTTACGAGAGAGGAAAGAATATCGCTGATCTATTTGAGCTTAAGCATCCGCTGACCTACTACTGTCAGTATGATGGGCTGCATAATCATCGTCATGGCAACAGCATCTGGCTTATGTGTGTTGTCCAGCTGGGTGTCGGCAGTAGGCAGAACCTCCTGCGGGTGGGTTTAATATATGCACCGCTTGGTCACTGTCTCCTAAAGCTCTTCAAATGAACAATTACTACTGCTTATCAGGCACAGTGCGTGAAACACTTTTACAGAGCTGCCTATCTTCAAATATTTATGCATTTCTCTCTGAGCACAGATCAATACAGGCAACCGCAAGTGAACTATATTGACTATATGAACAAAATGTTAAAACGTCTGTTTTAATGGTCTCATACACAAGGCAAGGAGAGGGCGTGAAACTGTCTTTAGGACACTGGCTAAATAAAAAGCACATTTAAATCCGCTTAAGCAAATCCTTAAGAATAAATTGTAAATATTTGACATGCACTACTCTTATGATCACCAAGGATGTATTTTATTTGATATTGTGAAATATTACAATTTAAAATGACTTGTGTGTTTTAATATATTTTAATGTAATGCATTCCTGTGATGTCAACTGAATTTTCAGCATTATCACTCCTGTTTTCAGTGTCACATGATCCTTCAGAAATCATTCTAATTTGCTGTTCAAGAAACATTTCTTATTATTATCAATGTTGTAAATTGTCGGGCTGCTCAATATTTTTGTGGAAACTGTGATAATTTTTTTTAGGATTCTTTTGATGAATAGAAAGTTTAAAAGAACAGCATTTATTTGAAATAGAAATCTATTGTAATATTATAAATGTCTTTACCGTCTTTGACCTAATTGAAACAATAATTGAAAAATATATTTTAAAAACTCCAAACTTTTGAGTGGTAGTGTATATTGTTGGCCTTAATTTGTTCTGTTTTGTAGGAAAGTATGAAATGATTCTTGTAGGGATGGGGCCGATCCGATCCAGTATCGGTATCGGGACCCGATACCAGCGTAATTCACGTATCGGATTTTCCCGATCCAACCTGCGGAGATATCCGATATCCATGAGTCATGTCTGCGCTTTAATGTTGTCTGCTGAAATGACTCCTAAAGTCATTCCCGCCGGCGAGTCTGCTAGCTGGCAGCAAACTGCGGAATGGATTTCCTGAACGGAGGCGCGGCTCAATGAGACACAGAGTCATGAGAGAAATCCGTTCCGCAGTTTGCGGCTAGCCACATGTCCGCTTTGTGTAAATACTTCACACTGGAAACGCCGCAGAGCAAGACAGCTAACGTTAAATGCAATGTTTGCAAAGCCGTGATTCATGGTGCCTTCACGTGCTATGGTAATTATGGTAAATACCAAAAGCCAACATGGAAAATGCACATGAACACCCCCTCATGTGGTATTTTCCACTGGGCAACTCGTAGAATATTTTGATGCACGAGTTGCCGAGATGAGATAACCTTTGACCTTTTCAAAATGGCGGAGAGCAACACAAGAGTCGTGAATAAGCATTGCACACACCTAAACGTTTTTTGCTACTGTTAGCGGATAGTTTTGTAGCCTATACAATGTTCTGTCATTAACAATTGTAATATAATGTGTTAAAAATACAGTTATGGTTTGGTGTTACCTACCCAGAGCAGATGCTAGCTAGCAGTCAATAGGAGCCTCCTAGTAATGAGCGGTCAGGCAATTTACTCACGTGAATGTATTTTGTCTGTAGTGTACGCCAGCGACACCATGATTTACTGACTTAAGCAATCTAAAATTGTTTTAGCCAAATAACAGGTCTGGATCTGTGAGTCCAATTTTTTTTACCTACATTACGACAACAAAAGCACTTGAACACAACACACTGGTAAATACCAGTTCACAAGTGGAAAATATCATCTTTTCCATAGCACGTGAAGGCACCATCAGAGCTCTTTAAAGCTCCCTCGCGTCGTACAACACAGCGAACGCAATCAAACATTTAAAAAAGCACCACGTTACTGTGCGTTCACACCAAACGCGAATAGCGCGTCAAATTCGCGTCTAGTTGGACGCTTGAATATTTTGAATCCATTCGCGCGTCCAGTGCGAAATTGACGCGCGTCTGAGGTGAAATCCGTCTGTTCGCAAGATGCTGATGTTGATCGAGCATTCATCGAGAGAGTTACTGCATCGGAGCGAGGATCACCCTTCAGATAGTGTGTGTGTGTGTGTGTGTGTGTGTGTGTGTGTGTGTGTGTGTGTGTGTAAGCTGTTTACACTTGCACTTTTCTTATATTTCAAGACTCTAGTATTTGACATTTTGTGAATGTAATAAATATTGACATTACAATCAATTTGAAACCCTTAAAGTTGCATATTTGTTTTCAGAATGGGATTTTTCCTGTTAACAGTATTTTCTGTTTTTTTACTTCCTTTTCTGACCTTATAATTTACCTCAAGTTGCCTTTTGGGACATACATGCATACATACATACATACATAGCCTACATACATATCATACTTGCATGTTGAGAGAAGTTTATTTCAGCATCATATAAAATAAACAATAATGATAACAAAAATATTAAAGCAAACACAGCTCTGGTATCGGAATAGTATCGGTATCGGCCGATATCTAAATTCAGGTATCGGGATCGGATCGGAAGTGAAAAAATGTGGATCGGTGCATCCCTAGATTCTTGCATAAATAATTTTTGTGTTTGTTTGCAGACATCATCCAGAAGTCTCAGGAAGGGTACCAGGCCGCCTTTGACATCAGCAAAGACAACATGCAGCCCACTCATCCCATCCGCCTGGGCCTGGCTCTCAATTTTTCAGTCTTTTATTATGAGATCCTGAACTCTCCAGAGCAGGCCTGTGAACTGGCCAAGAAGGTTAGAATGGATGCTCATGAAACTCAAAGCTCATACACAGAATAATGCCCCTTGAGCTTTTGTGTTTAATGAATGTAATGCTTAGTATTATTTATTTATCCATGTATCTGTTTTTATGTAGGCTTTCGATGATGCCATTGCTGAGCTGGACCAGTTAACTGAAGATTCGTATAAAGACAGCACACTCATCATGCAGCTACTTAGAGACAATCTGACAGTGAGTTCTTGTTTTGTGATATTAACCCCGTGAAGGATATATGTGAAGAACTGAGAATTTCTTGACTTGATAATAATGCAGATAACTGATTTTGCTAGCATTTAACCCTCACCTAATTAAAAACGACATATTATAATATCATTGTAATCATAATAGGAATCAGTAAAAAACTCATACAGATCGGGCATTCATTGGAAATGTCTCAATTAGTACAATACAGCAAGTTTATTTGTTTTACTTGTACAATCTTTGCAGGTATTCAAGTGTGAAAATCCTTAAATGCTTGTTCATATGTAAGATACTCTTGTATTCAAAAACCGCTAGATGGTGTTCAATGGAATGGAAAGCAGACATGTTTTTTAGAGTTGAACTACTTTTAAAGGACTAATGAAATGGAAAAACAAAATGTCCTTTATTTACACATATAAGGGGTTACTCTATCTTAAAGCTCCCCAGTGTAAAATACGATTTTCCACCCTCCTGAAATTGGTGCTATAAAGTTCGCCAATCACAGCAGTTCTTGCTTTCTAAAAGACGGACACACAAAGTGCTTGTCATATATCGCACTTATTCAGTGTTTTCAACCAGATAATCTTTATTTTAGGTTTCAGACATTTAAATACACATAAGTACTAGCAAATAATTCATTTATAGTTTGTAAAATACATACTGATGTCAATGGAAGCGGCAATAATAATCCTTTATATTACAATATGATGAAGTGTTTTATTCATATCAGATACACATTGTATAGGTAACTATATAGTGTACTATATTCTTCTCCCAGTTCACCGTCACTTACTTTCTTGTATTTCGGGAGAAGAGGGTGAATTTACCTGATGTAAATCTGACAGATCCGATTCTCTGAACTGCGGTGTAAACTAGCATGGCGGCGCCCATTGTGTGTTATGGGTCAACTAATATAATCATTATAAAGGTTTTTAAACGACGAAACACATTCAAGTACACATATTTGAGAATGTGAATATCAGATTAATCATGATATAAGTTAAGTTGGTGATTATTTTGAATAAAAAGGAAAAACGAAATTAAAGCAATGCATTTGTCATACTGCACTATTGTGGCTGGGGTGTGTCGTGTGACAAGCATGCCATGTCGCCATGGAAATAATAAGGTGAAACGTTTTAAAATAAGGGTCGCCTTAAAAACCTTTACGCTGTGGGGTCAGCTAGAATATTTTAAACTTGCGTGCGAAAGGGTTAAATAATCACGCAAGGTGATTTACTAAGGTTTGCGCTCGTTAATTTACTGTTATTTGCACCATTATTTACCACCTAAAAAAGCTTGTCTTAAACAAGACACTAATTTGCGCTGCTCTTGGTAGATTGTGTTGGTCATTATGGAAATCATCCGACTGCGTCTGTGTTTTTTAATTTGCACGTAGTTAGAAAAATACGCGCATAAATTTCCACTCCCATCGGCGCCTTTTTGGAATTGCACTCTCACGCTAATTTACCCCGTTTAGTAAATCTGGCCCTAAGTGTTTTGATGGTGAAAATGAGGAAGAAAAATTACAATTATACAAATATCTGAACTATCATCCAGAAATATAATATTAAGATCTGAATCTGAAAATGAATTTGACAAATTTTACTCAAATGCGGAGCTTATGATACGAGACCTAAAAATTTTTTTTTAAAATGCGACGTGGCACAACACAGCCTTAAATCATATAGCTTTTTTGAAAATTTTACCTAATGGAACATAGCCAAAATATGTACAATTCCATATTACTTACTGATGATCCTGATTATAAAGCTCAAATACAAGTTAACCTTGTATAGATCTTGAAATAATTCTCAGAGAGCGACGTGACGTTACTTGGCTGTATCTTTCCATGCGCGCACACACCGATGGATGATACCGGTTTGATCTTACGTCCACATTACAGAAAACAATGGTGCAGGAAAAATATGCTGTGCGCTTTATCAGTTTAAGTTTACAGCTGTAATTGCACTATCGGTGTTAATAAATATTTCATTATCTCAGTTATCAGCTAATTAAAAGGTATGCAGCCCTAGATGTATCAAGCTCCTTTCTACCCTTTTAATTTTCTGTGTTTAAGATGTCAGAAATGTAAGTGGATGAATGTGTCCTCTTTGATTTTCAGCTGTGGACCTCTGATAATCAGGCCGACGGTGAGGACACAGAGGAGGGCCGGGAAAACTAAAGCCAACTCTACAAAGAACCTTTTCAGTCAGCACAGCGAGAGACAACGCTGACGCTTTTACAGTTCCAGCTTCATACTCACCAGCCCGTCATTTGTGTGTGTGTGTGTGTTTGGATTTGAGAGTGTGAAGGAAAGACTGTGTTTGTGTACGTGTGTTTGTTTGGGGGAGGGGGGGAGGGGGCAAACAGCAGTTGTTTGTCTTTAAAATGTGTTAATTGTGGATTGGAGAACGCAATCTAGTTTGTTGGCTTGATGCGTGTTCATGTAAAAATGCTCACTGGGATGCTTCTGCATCACTGATGCGAGTCACCATGAAGCCAACATCAACTTTGTTGTAGGTGCATATGTGAGAGAAAGAGAGAGCGAGTATGAAACCGTTTGTGAGTTTGCTAGGGGAGCAATTAGTGATGGGTTTCTTGTGGCTTAGACTGAATTCTTCATTTTCCTAAAGAATCGTGGGAAATAAACCAAAAGTCAGTATGAACGAATACTTGTGTCAGATTGGGCTTGTGCAAGACATTCTACTTCAGTTGTCAAGTGTTTGATTTCTCATTGGTTAATAACGCATACAATCTCTGTCAACCAGACCTAAGATCAAAAAGACTTGACACATGGCTTATACTGTAACTTTGATATAAAAGTCTTGTTACCGGAGTAATGCTTTTCATGTGCTTATCTGATTAATACCGTTTTCTATTAGGATTTTCGGTTTTATTTTATTTGTACTACTACTTACTAAATCTGTTTTTAGTTTGTTTTGTTTACTCTTTTGATACTTGCCTAAAATGCATGTGGCTTTAGTTAATCAGGGTGACTGGAGTTGGCTGATTGGGCTGCCTAGAAACTGTCTTTGAATTTTCATACAGAACACTCAGCATTATTGTTATTTGTTATGGAGGGTGGGCGGAGGGATCTGGATTTCATGTTAGTGGAATTAAAACAGATAAAACACAAACCACATGATCTCTTGTTCTCTTTTCGCCTTGCATTCAGTCTGGCGTTTTTTGAAACCTGGCTGTTTTCAAAGGATCCTATTTCTGGACTTGAAATATTCATTTAGTTTAGTGCTTGCTTGGGAAATGGGGTTTGTTTCTGGGACACAAATACAATTAAAATGGATTTTCAAGTAAAACAAAAAGGGGGGGATGCGGGGATACTTACCCAAAATTGAAAATCTGCATAATTTTCTCTACCTCACGTCGTTCCACAACTTTCCTGGAACATAAAAGGAGAATCTGGCTGAATTTTTGGCAGAATCTGCCGTCTTGTTTTTTCTCACACAACAAAAAGGAATAGGAAATGAGGGTGTCAAAGCTACTGCAGAGAATGTCAAAAAACAAAAAAAAATTGACTACAGGAGACTTGGAATACACAAGTGCACAAGCTGGATTAACTCCACAGAAGAAAGTAAGTTTGGAACAACGTGACGGTCAGTAAAATATTTCTTTTAATCTGAGACGCTTGCTTTAATAGAAAACCTATTCTTTGGCTTTGCGTGGTGTTAGTGGTCAAGTGGTTATCTAATGTCTTCTAAGACCTGATTTACATTCAGAGCAGGAAATGGGTCATATAATCTCTGTGGAAGCTGCAGTCATTTGAGTTTGTGAAGGCCTTCGAGTCCTGCACCAGATTCAGTGGACGAGAGAGGTGACTTTCAGGACAGGTGACTCTGGCAAATGCTGACTAACTTACATGACCTGAACTCACCAGTGTGCTCTTGTCATGAGCACATGTTGATTTGTTGTTCAGGTCATGATGCCTCTACAGTGCTGAGCACACAGTGATCACTTTAAATGCCATCCTGCATCCTGCTTGTGGAAAACCTGGACCGATATGGGTAGTTTTAAAATGAATGTAGATTAATAAAATCTTTACAAGTCATGAACATTTTGGTGGCTAGAAATTCCTTTTTGAAACTGGAATTATTTTTTTTATTTTTTATTTATTTTTAACAATAACACAACACAGTGGTACCGGTATCTCATAACAGCACGTACAGCCATATAAGCTATATCATCTTACAATCTTTGGATATATATGTTCATACATAAGCATATAAATGGAATTATTTTTTATTTTATTTTTTAAAATCATTATCCAGAAGTCTGTAAATTAATTCAGTTGTGAAAATGTGTGGCGTTTTTGGCAGGGTGTTTAATATAACGTAATATAATTAATAATAGTATTATTAATATGGAAATATCAGTTTTATCAATTGGAAATTACAATTTATAAAATTCCATATTTCCAGGTTTTATTATTTAATAAATATGTTACGTTATATTATACACTTTGGCAACACCTTGAAATCTTAAGTAGGTCAATAAAATCTTAGAAAGTCATCAAAATTATTAGGGAATGCACAATTTGGTGGCTAGAAATTGCTCTTTGAAACTGGAATCATTCATTTAAAAAAAAAAAAAACCTGATCTAGTAGTCCAAATAATTCACTGAGCAAAATGTGTGGGAACACTGTTTTGCAGATGTATGATATAATATAATATAAATCTCTGGGTGCTCCAGTTTTCACCACAATCCGAAAACCTGCAGCATAGGTGAATTATCAGTAGGTGTCAACGAGTGTGTGAGTGTGAGAGCCCTGTGATGGACTGGTCATCTGCCCAGGGTGTCCCCCGCCTGTGGCCAGACATGCTGGGATAGGCTCCAGTGACCCTACATATGGATGGATAATATAAAATAAATATAGAAAATCAGGGAATTTTAGCATGCATATATATATATATCCACTTGTCCATCCAATGAAATGAACTCTAGTGTCCCTGTATGTCTGGACAGCTGCTTGAAAAGACACTGTTCCTCTCAGTTTGGGTGTGTCAGTGAAGAGCCTTGGGCTACTGCTGTGGGATGGGCCCGTGTTGCCATGGAGATGGACAGACTGCATTGAACAACAGTATTTATGTGGAAAGGGAATGAGTAATCAGCAGGAAGGGATGGGAGACAGAAACTTCTCTGAGTAATGACAAAGCACACTGTCATGCGAGACAATACATGTGGATTATTAAACACTTCAGAAGGAAACTTTGATATGAGCACCACCAGAGCCTTTGTAATGTGAAAGTCGTTTTTAGCAGCATTTACAAAAGAAGCTCGCGATATTTAAAAGGACAAAGAACACAATTCAGGTTCAGTTAGGGCAATATGGAAGGATATAAACAACAACATTATTCATGAAATGATTGAATACATAATTCAAATTTGCAATCACTCTGTAAATATACAATGAAGTGTGCGGGATACAATGTTGTGGGGAAAAAATGCTACCAATAGCTGCGTGTGTGGCTTACGCGGACACTCACTCGATAACAGGCAGACAGACAGACACATCTTTACTACCAACATCCAGCATAGACATTTGTTCATGTAGTGTTATAATTAAAAACACAGAATGTCTCAGTAGAAAATCCAGATCAGATCAAAGCAGTGCAGCTCAGCACTGCGGATATCTGCACTGTCAGTAGTTCTTCAAGGTCTGTTACTCCCCCTATTGGTGATCTTCAGCACAGTCATCTATTCTACAGGCAATCCTGTTACAGTAGAACTCACTCATGAACTATGACTGATAACTAAACAAGTAAACAGACTGTGCAAGTAAATAAAAGGCAACACTGATCAAAGACTATATTGCCTCTCCCTTCAGCATCCTGTCCTGTTTGATCAAAGCAATTAATTATCACTACTATATATAGTAGTGTAGTGATAATTAATTGCTTTGATCAAATAGGACAGATGCTGAAGGGAGAGGCAATATAGTCTTTGATCAGTGTTGCCTTTTATTTACTTGCACAGCAAGCAAGTAATCAAATGTTAAAAGAATCACTATTATTGTCAAATGTTAAAATAATCACTATTATTGTCAAATGTTAAAAGAATCACTATTATTGGGGTTTAAGTGCAATCAATTATTGTTAAATTACTTTTTGTTAAGTGAGCATTTCTTTGATTTGACAATTTTATGTCCCAGCTTATATTTTCATTTAACAAACAGACTAACGTAACTAACTTTCAATATTAACCTAAAAAATAATAAAAATCAAAATAAATGAAGAATCAAATAAACATCAACTATTTTAATATGTATTATGTATAATTCTTTCAAAATCACAAATACAACAAATTTGCCCCTTATCTTTTTTTTTTTTTAAGTTACAGTAGGCTACTTGTTTCCCATGGAGAAAACAGTGTAATTTTAATTGTTTCATTTCCGGTCAACCAATACGTTTTTCAATTGATGCAAATAGAATGGAAATGTTATTTAATTGTGTATATTTAGGATACATAAAATGTTAGCTATGTAATTATTCTTTGCAAGACAACGGAGGCAAATGTGACAATGAAACACTGTGGTGGAAATTTTTATTACTTTTTTTATGACAACAATCTCAATGCTTCCTTTGGTCGTTAATGCATAGTATTAACCGTATTAACACAATTTAATATCTAAATAAGAAACTATAAATATTTAACAAAGCCATTTTCAAATTCTACATTAAATTAACTCAATTAATAAACTGTAAAAAATGAAATTCAATCATTTTTTTTTCCCTTTAACACATTCGTCATTGTCACAAAAGTAAACTATTCGTCGTTCATAAAGCTTATTAGACATTATCTACGGGCTCTGACATTTTTCATCCAATCATCATCCAAACCGGTGAGCGACTGTTGCGTTTTTCTCATGCGCGTGCACGGTGGATGACGTACCCGCGGGTATATATGTGACGGCTCAGTCCGTCCCATTCCTCCCGAAACCCCCGGCTGTCAGTGCTGTGTGAGTGCGTGTGTGCTCCGGAGCTTGCCTCGGCACACATTATATAAAAAATAAAAAAAATACAAAAAAAATTAAAAACTTTTAAAAACCCCAAAAAATCCTCCTTTTTTTCTTTTTTCTTTTTTTTTTTTAATAAATAAAAATTGGTGAAGTGGAAGCTGGAGGCCTTGAAACATCGCAACAACCCTGAAAAGATAACGACAGTCTGTGAGCTCGGCCTAGCGGTTTGCTTGATTCGTTGCATTGGATTTTTTTTCCGCGTTTTCACATTTTTGTTACCCTTATTATTTGTCATTTTAAACGAAGAACCAAACGCTTAAATCGTTCCAGAAATAATCTTTTAGTCGACGATTTTAAATTGTAAAAATTGGCGTGTTTAGAATAGCTTGACAGCTAACTGTATTCTGACGTAGTTGATCTCACGCGCTGGTGCCGCGAAACACGTAAATTTCTGCAAGTTCACAACTGCGACCGAAGAGAAAATGAACCCCAGCGCTCCTAGTTACCCCATGGCCTCGCTGTATGTTGGGGACCTGCACCAGGACGTGACTGAAGCCATGCTCTACGAGAAGTTCAGCCCGGCCGGTGCCATCCTCTCCATCCGCGTGTGCAGGGACATGATCACCCGCAGGTCGCTCGGCTATGCCTATGTCAACTTCCAGCAGCCTGCAGACGGTGAGTGTGGCGTAACTGTGTAAAAGATGCCTTTTACGCTAATGACACATTGAAAAATAAATGCAGGGTTTCATCAATATAATGCATATTCATTGAGAATCTTGTTAGTAGTGACCATATGCAGCACCATATTTTATGAATCTATGTGTTGTCGGTTGATTATAAAGGGTTTAAGATGAGGGATGCACGCATGCATATACCGCCGCGTGATGTTGCTTGACAGCAGTGACTTGCATGATTGTCATATTTAGGGCGTGGGTGGGGCAGAGTGTGCAGCAAAGATAAAATCCCATCAACTGTCTCGATTGTCAGGAAAGTGTATCAGACACATTGATTATGCCTCTTTGTTCAAAAGTGCAAAATTTCATGTGGTTTCAGTAAAATTTCAAAACTTCAAAATGTAGGGACTAAGCAATGTCCATGTAATGTATTTCTCACTTTTATTCTAGGCCTAATTTATCTAGTTATTCAGATTGATATTTTTATTGTGTTTTTTTTTTTTTACAGTTTTAAATTGAAGTTTTATTTGAGACTAAAAAATATGCCCTCAAAGTCAATTTCGAAAACTATTGTAAATCTAAGGCAAGACACCACAGACAGGTGAAAATGAAGTAGTAGATATGACCATATACTTCCCCGGTTGATTAATCAAAAGTACATTGTGACGATTTTATTTCACGTTCACATTTCCAGAACAGGAATCAGAATATTGGATAAAGCCAAGTTCAACATTTTTCATTTTGTTGCCGTTGGGAGTGTGAGGTTTACAGAAGGTATCTTGGATATCTATTTTATCAACCCATAAATCAGAATAAATAAATAAAAACATTTCTTATTAATGAAATGTCATACAAGTTAGGCAAATGATATATGAACACACCCCTTTGTAAAAACTTTCAGAATATAAATAGGAATAAAACTGGAAAGTTTGCTGAATGTAAATGCTACTAGTGATGGGAAGTTCGGATTATTTTACTAACTCGGATCTTTGAATCTCGTTCAGCAAAATGAACAAATCCTTTTTTTTTAAAGTCATTTAGTTCATTTCATAAGTTTACACTTTATGTTAAGGTGTCATTGTTACAGTGTAATTATACATTAAGTACTGAGTACCGGTAATAATAATTAACAAAATGTACTTACTATAGGGTTAGGGTAGGATTAGGATTTGGTTGAGGGTTAGTTGCATGTAATTATGCATAACTTACTGTTATTACTATGGGAAGTACATGTAACATGTAACAAGGACACTGTAAAATAAAGTGTTACCGAGTATAATTAAAATGATACAAATTCCCCACCACATATACTTAAAGGGGACCTATTATGCAAAATTCACTTTTATAAGGTGTTTGAACACAGATGTGTGTAAATAAGCAGCCTATAATGGTAAAAATCCTCCCAATATTTTTTTTATAATGCCCATAAATCATCATCAATCTCTCAGAACAAGCCTTTTCAATTTTCCCCCTATTCCTATGTAAGAGTAGGGAAGCCCCGCCCACGACGGGTGACGATCTGCACTAGATCCCGCCCTGAGAGAGAAGCAGCAGTCCCACATTATAACCGTGAACTAAACCATACCTGCTCTATCTCCATGCAGCATTTATTTTCTGTCTCTGTGGGCATCCTAATACAGTTCCCACACGAGCACCTATACAGCAGTTTATAGATTAACATGACTGTACAGGCTAGTCGATGAGATGAATAAACATAACTCCACAACAACTAAGTTACATAAATGTATCCACTAACCATTCAGAAGCGTCCATGTACAGTCTAACAGTTGCAGCCTCTTCTTGAGTCTCTCCATCAGTGTCTGACTCTGGTTCAAACATGTAAGGCTGCACTCCGCTACTGGGTATTATTGACATTTTGCCTGAGAGAATTTCGGCTGTTATGTTGTTCCAGTATCCGAAGCTCGTGTAAAGGATCGGCCGTCGTCTGAAGGGACGTCTGCAAAGGGACACAAAAACAGAGCGTTTACCCTCACACCCAAGAAGGGGCAACTTTGACAAGCTATAATAAAAAATCTGGGTGGTATTTTGAGCTGAAACCTCACAGACACATTCTGAGGACATCAGAGATTTATATTACATCATGTGAAAATGGGCATAATATGTCACCTTTAAGCAAACATTGATCACATTACGATTAAGAAAAAACTATAATGCTGCCAAGGCCTAATTATGAGAAAACCGAAATTATTAATTCATTGTTTATCTGGGTCTTCAGGCTATGCAGTCTGTTAGTTTACCTCACCTCCCGTGTCTTCAGGTCAAGTCGTTCGTTCTTTTGTCACGTAACATCCTGATAGGCTGAAGCTATGCAGTCTGCACCCCAAACAGAAATTATTAATTCACCTCTCGAGTCTTCTGGTTCAAGTCATTCGTTCATGACAGCCACATTTGCTTTAGGCAATGCAGTCTGTCCTTGGAAACAGAAATGATTAGTTCACCTACCGAGTCTTCGAGTTCGAGTCGTTCGTTCTTTTTTCACGTGACCACTTCCCGGCTCAGCATCTTACAACAAATACGTTAGTATTATTGACTGTATGTTTTATTATAGTTGAATAACAAGGCAATTTAATTATCAAAATACATGTGCAATAAAAATTTCACAATAATCATATAACAAAGGGATGTATCATTAGAAAAAGAAAAAAATTACAGCTGATCCAAAAGTAGTAAGAGACAAGTCAATAATATGGGATTTTCTTTGCATTATATGCAAAAAATGCAAAAAATTAGAATCCACTGTAAACAAGTATCTTTGCTTTAACAACTTGTTTCCCCCATCATACGGATAAAGTTTAAAGCATTGTCCAACTCTTTTATTACCACATTCAATAGGTTTGAAACCCCCTGCCTTAGCCTTGTGGCTGTCACAATGATGAACAAACGACTCAAATCCAAAGACTCAACAGGAGAACTGATCATTTCTGTTTCCGGTACAGACTGCATTGCCTTAGCCTATGGGGCAATCAGATGATGAACGAACGACTAGAACCTGAAGATTCGAGAGGTGAACTCTCGAGAGGTTCAGCCCATAGGATTTTGCGCATGCGTGGTCATCACAAATTGAACGAATCTCTCTCTGAGACAACTTGTTATTCCTGAGTCATATTAAAGATTCATGATGGACCCATCACTAAATGCTACTGAAGTGGAGATTTCTGCCTGAGTGCAAGAGAAGAAATTCATTTTGATTTAGTGGATTAATAATTGTTTTCACTTCCAGCTGAACGGGCTTTAGACACAATGAACTTTGACGTCATCAAGGGTAGACCTGTCCGCATCATGTGGTCTCAGCGTGACCCCTCTCTGAGGAAAAGCGGCGTTGGAAACATCTTTATTAAAAACTTGGATAAGTCTATTGATAACAAAGCCCTTTATGACACCTTCTCTGCGTTTGGCAACATCCTATCATGCAAGGTAAGGCACATACATGCTCTTGAAAGTGCTTTGCAGTGATTTGATAATGTGAATGTTATTATTTTTGTGCATGACTCGTGCTTCTGTTGGTCAGTGGGTGCATGATTTTATGCCTGATATCCTTTCTTAAGGTGGTTTGTGATGAGAATGGCTCAAAGGGCTACGGCTTTGTGCACTTTGAGACCCAGGAGGCTGCTGAAAGAGCCATTGAGAAAATGAACGGCATGTTGCTGAATGACAGAAAAGTGTAAGTGAGATTTTGGTGTTTTCCCAAACTTAAGCATTAGGGTGAAGGAAAATTGCTAAAGGAACCTGCCAACTAATGTGGAAAGTGACTTGATTGATTAGCAGATTTGGATTTGAAGTGTGTGTGGAAGGATTGGACCAAGTGCCATGAAAGAATTTTTACAATATATTTTTGCCAATATAAAATATGGTTACAGTTTTTTTTTAAAGTGACGTAGTTACATTGTACTTGATCAAATAAGTACTGAGTAATATTAATTATCTACATGTACTTACTATAGAGTTGCGGTTAGGGTTTAGTTTAGTTACTTGTAATTATGTATAATCTACAGTTATTACTATAGTAAGTACATGTAGTAACATGTAAGTAAATGACCTTAAAAAAAGGCTTACCTAAAATATTATTTGCTGGTGATATAAAACTAAGCAACATTCTGAAATTTTTTAATCTTAGATTATATTTTAGATTGCCTATTAATTTGCATTGCAAAACTTGCTTTAGAGTATTGGTGCATTATCACAGACATATAAAATCTGGTTGCTTCCGAATATGCCTACATCCCCAAGCGGTTTGACCTGTGTGAGCTGAAGCTGAACAATGAATGAACACCGATAAACCGAAGCACTTTCCTAGTGGGTTAATAAACTCAAACAAATGCATATGAGATAACACAGTACAGCTTTTATATTTATTCACAAAATGACATGAACCTGAACTAAGTTATTGTCTAGTCAGAATGCATAACTCCCGACTGTGTGCTTTTTCTGTAACATGCGCTAAAGCACAAAGTATTCACAACACTAGTGTTACAATAGTGTTCTCATTATAATGTCATGTATATGAAAGTTTGCTGCATTTAACTGTATTTTTTAATAACTGTTCTTCGTTTTGGATGGCATGCTGTCCCAACGCTAACTAATCAGACCTTAAGGTACCGCCCATAATACCAGAACCAGTCACATGATCATTTTCACGATTGATTGTCCCTGTCACTTTCGAGTACTTGAATAGTAGTGCCCATCCCTAATTACGAAAATATACACCGATCAGGCATAACATTATGACCACTGACAGGTGAAGTGAATAACACTGATTATCTCTTCATCACGACACCTGTTAGTGGGTGGCATATATAAGGCAGCAAGTGAACATTTTGCCCTTAAAGTTGATGTGTTAGAAGCAGGAAAAATGGGCAAGCGTAAGGATTTGAGCGAGTTTGACAGGGGCCAAATTGTGATGGCTAGATGACTGGGTCAGAGCATCTCCAAAACTGCAGCTGCAGTGGTCAGTATCTATCAAAAGTGGTCCAAGGAAGGAACAGTAGTGAACCGTCGACAGGGTCATGGGCGGCCAAGGCTCATTGATGCACGCGATGAGCGAAGGCTGGCCCGTGAGGTCTGATCCAACACACAAGCTACTGTAGCTCAAATTGCTCAAGAAGTTAATGCTGGTTCTGATAGAAAGGTGTCAGAATACACAGTGCATCGCAGTTTGTTGCATATGGGGTTGCATAGCCGCAGACCAGTCAGTGTGCCCATGCTGAGCCCTGTCCACCACCGAAAGAACCAACCATCAGAACTGGACCACGGAGCAATGGAAGAAGGAGGCCTGATCTGATGAATCACGTTTTCTTTTACATCACATGGATGGCCAGTTGTGTGTGCGTCGCTTACCTGGGGAACACATGGCACCAGGACGCACAATGGGAAGAAGGCAAGCCGGCAGAGGCAGTGTGATGCTTTGGGCAATGTTCTGCTGGGACCCCTGGGGTCCTGCCATCCATGTAGATGTTACTTTGACACGTTCCACCAAGTCCGATCCATGGAGGCCCCACCTCGCAACTTAACGGACTTAAAGGATCTGCTGCTAACATCTTGGTGCCAGACACCACAGCACACCTTCAGGGGTCTAGTGGAGTCCATGCCTCGACGGGTCAGGGAAGTTTTGGCAGCAAAAGAGGGACCAACGCAATATTAGAAAGGTGGTCATAATGTTATGCCTGATCGGTGTATATTGTATATTGTTGAAAAGGATGCTAAATGTGTAGATTAATTTTAAGTTCCATTTCTCAACCCCTTGAAATAACTGTTGAGATTAACTACAACCTCGTATTGATCGCTTCTCTTTGCCATCAGGTTTGTAGGGCGCTTCAAATCTCGCAAGGAGAGGGAGGCTGAGCTCGGTGCAAGAGCCAAAGAATTTACCAATGTGTACATTAAAAATTTTGGGGAAGATATGGATGATGACAAGCTCAAGGACGTCTTCAGCAAATATGGTAATTTGTTTTAAACTATACAAAACCACTAAAACTACAATTTCTCTCTTGGTTTATACATTTCAAAAACATTTTTTCTGATTTGGTAAGGTAATTCTATGAGCATCCGTGTCATGACCGATGAAAATGGGAAGTCCAGAGGCTTTGGATTTGTGAGTTTTGAGAGGCACGAGGATGCGCAGAGGGTCAGTTCAGCTTTAAATGTGGTCAAACTAACGTACTTCCTGGAGTAAATGTAACCACAGGATGAACGGGTACCAAAAAACAGTTTTGATCTCTTGGAACAGGCTGTGGATGAGATGAATGGCAAAGAACTGAATGGGAAGCTCATCTATGTGGGTCGCGCTCAGAAAAAAGTGGAGCGCCAAACTGAGCTCAAGCGCAAATTTGAGCAGATGAAGCAAGACCGTATGACTCGCTACCAGGTCAGTAAAGTTGAACTGACTTCTGCAGCCTTGTCAATTGTTTCCTTTTCAGTGAACTGGCCAAAATGGCTGCAACAGTGACTTTTTGGATACTGGAGACATAAGTGGCTATGTACAATAGTTTCTTATTTATGGACCTAAATTAGGCTGTGTAACTGCATTTGGTTTTTAATTGTATTTACAGGGTTCATAGAGTTTTGAAAGTTTGGGAAATGTTTGATTTTAACAGTTATGTTTTAAGGTTTGAAATGTGTTTGCATTTTGAATATCATCCTTGAAAATGTTTGATTTTTTTTCTTAGAATGTCTCTAAAAAAAGAAAAATAACCTTTAAGAAAGAGAAGAATCTCTCGAGAAAAAGAAAAATAACCTTTAAGAAAGAGTCGTGAATCATTTGTGCATTAAATTGTCACGCGAGCACTTGGAAGAAGTACACTCTATAGATTGGCACCTGGAAATTGCATTCGGATGTCCTGTCTTCATCAACGGTTCAAAGCAAGTCCGAGTTCTTCATGAGACCATTTAAATGGAGCTGCTGAAAGAGATGTATGGAATGTCTATTTCTAAATATTGCAAAAAGGAGACACTGAAACATAGTTTTTATTAATACTTGAAATGATTCCTACAATAGGCTGATTTTTTATTGTAAATATAGTCTTATTATTAGGGGTGTGAATCTTCACTGGTCTCATGATTCAATTTAATTACAATTATCATGTCTTCGATTCGATATCACACGATGCGTTGCATCCTTAATATTCTATATTATTGTACATGGCTACATTTTCGTCAGTGAATACAAGCATTCAGATACATGAACTCCCTTTTTGTTTGATCTTCTCCAAGAAAGCACACTTCCTGAATGTAGCAAACATCAAGCAAAGGTTAAGTCTGAATCATAATCGAAACGTGAGGGAAGTGAAGATTCACACCTCTAGAAATTAGTGTTAACTTTCTTCTCCTACGTTCTTTTGTTTTGATATCCGGATTGGCAGCGCAGCTGAAAGTTGCATTCATGGTGTGCCATCTTCTGTACCGCTTTGAATTTGATGGACTTGTTCAGATTCAGAATTTGTTTCATATTTGTTTGCTCTGTGTTGTTGGTTTTTTGCTTCTTTGGAAGGGAAAGTTGTTGGAAATGCTTTTTCTATTGCTGTTGGAGCAAATGGAAATGTATATTTGCTATAGTCTCCTTAAATAGTAGTTAATCCTACTGTAGTTTGGTTCTCAGCTGTTTTGCATATAGGCTGATGTACATCTAATTATTCACTGAACCCTTGAAAAGCACCACTGCCACTGCTTGAAAGTGCTTGAATTTCACTCTTAAATATCTGTACGAACCTTGTAATAGTTTATTAAATCTAGTGCATTGTAAGTGTCCTCATAGATGCAGTTCTTCATCGTCATTTGCTCTCTTTACAGGGTGTCAATCTCTATGTTAAGAACTTGGATGATGGTATTGATGATGAGCGTCTTCGTAAAGAGTTCGCTCCCTTTGGAACAATCACCAGTGCCAAGGTATGATTTTGAGCCATCACTGGTCATCACTGTCCTAGTTGTGTGTGTGTGCGTATTACAGAACATGCATATTCTATGATATCTAAATGCACACAATGGTGGTCTTAAAAAAATGTATCAAATGGTGTTTCATTCTGAAAAAGTTACATTACTCAAGTAAAATGGGTTGCAAATGCCATTTCATGTTAACATTTAAATTGTATGTTGACTTTTGGGCAAAAATTGAAGTCTTCTCCCTCTTCTGTCCCAGGTCATGATGGACGGTGGTCGCAGTAAAGGCTTTGGTTTTGTCTGTTTCTCTTCCCCTGAGGAAGCCACTAAAGCAGTGACTGAGATGAATGGCCGTATTGTGGCCACTAAGCCATTGTATGTGGCTCTTGCTCAGCGCAAAGAGGAACGGCAGGCCCATCTCACCAACCAGTACATGCAGAGGATGGCCAGTGTCCGTGCAGTGCCAAACCCAGTTATCAACCCCTACCAACCTGCACCTCCATCAGGATACTTCATGGCTGCCATTCCGCAGGTAAACACAGTCTCTTGGTTGGTTGTCATGTTGCTTAGATTAGCATTACTGCTTATTTCTACTCCATTAATAATTTTCTTGTATCACAGGCCCAGAACAGAGCTGCATACTACCCTACCAGTCAGCTCGCGCAGCTCAGACCTAGTCCCCGCTGGGCCACACAGGGTGTCCGTCCTCAGCGTAAGTCTACTTTTTATCCCAAAATCCTGCAGTAATAAATGAATCAAATGTCAAGCTAATCCATAAAATATTGATTCATACTAATGGACATTCAACATTTTCTACAGACTTCCAAAACATGCCAGGCACAATGCGCCCATCTGCCCCCAGACCTCAGACTTTCAGCACCATGCGTCCTGCATCACAGGTGCCCCGCATGATGTCCACTCAGCGTGTTGGTGAGTCTAAAGAATGTTAAAAATGTAATATTCTCATTTTCCACTAGATATTTTCGTCTTCATCTCATCAGCAATTTCGATTTTGGCACTCTCTGCATCAGCTGACCAATAAGGATGCAGACCTAGAATGTACAGTGACGTGACATAACTGCCAGATTCAAACTGTGCTTTCACGCTATGGCTGGCGCTGAGCCAGAGATGGACGCACTCAGTGCTTGTCATATATCACAATTAGTGTTTTCAACCACATAATGTTTATTTTAGGTTTTAGACATTTAAATATACATAAGTACTAGCAAGTACAAAACAATATACATTTATAATTTGTAAAATACACACTGGTGGCTATGGAAGCAGCAATAACAATCCATTAAAATATAATTTGACAACGTGTTTTATTCATATCAGATACACATAGTGTATGTAACTATATAGTTTACTCTATTCTTCTCCCAGTTCACCAGCCACTGACTTGCATGTATTTCGAGAGAAATTGATGAATTTATGTGCTGTAAATCCGACTGACAGGACCCGTGGAACTGTGGCGCAAACAAACATGGCAGCGCCCATCTCACGTTATAGATCAAGATCATTTATAAAGCTTTTTAAACGACAAAACACACTCGTTTACACGTATTTGAGAATCAGAATATAAGATAGTTGATGACATGGTAAGCAAGTTTGTGAATATTTTGAATAAAAAAGGAAAAACTAAATAAAAGCGATACATCTGTCACACACAACGCTATATTGGCTGCGGTGAGTCACGTGACAAGCATGATGCATCGCCATGAAAACAAAAAGGGGAAATGTTCTAAAATAACAGTCGCCTTAAAAAAAACTCACTCTGGGGGGTCAGTTAGAATATTTTTAAACTTGCGCGTGAAAGGGTTAAGATGTTTTTTTGCGGGCGGGCGATCACAATGCCGGCTCAACACCGTGATGTCTGTCAGCCATCGGCCCCAACCCTATCTGAGAGTTGCGATTGGTGGTCAGTTTGTGTGTAAATGTACGTTTTTGACCAACTTTTTCCACTTTTGAAGTTATTTCTAGCGAGAAATTACTATTGTAGTAATTTGCTTGGTTATCACCAAAACTCACTTTATTTTCAAATCAGACGGACAAAACTCGGTGCAAACTCTTGGCTGCAATGTCGCGACCAGCTCAAGTGAGCCTTCCCGATCTCCATACTGAGATTGAGAGGACATGGAAGAACCCATATTCTGCCCGTATCCACCGACATCAGCGGGCTAGTCTCGCTGATGTTGAGGCGATAGGAGAGCGGACATCGACACTGAGAGCTCCAACCCTGCCAGTTTGAATGGCAGAGCATACATGCCAGCAGGTCAGGCCGGTGCTGCCCTGCACACCATGGCGGTGTTGCAGGTATACCAGGCCAACTGCACAGTTAGCTTTACTGGCTGCCAGGTAGTAGGCCTCACTAGGCCTCCCTAAAGGCGAGTTCCCAAATACGGGTACTAGGTAGCCAGCCCTCTGGTTATCAGGTAGTAGGCCTCACCAGGCCTCCTTGTAAGTGGTCTCCCATTGACACTGGGTTCTGGCAGCTAGTGGGCTGCTTGCTATCAGTTCAGCTGGCCTTAGCAGGCAGCTTCTGAAGGCAAGCTTGTGCCCTAGCATGACTAGTGTTAATTTTTTCTGCTACTGTTTCCCTCCCGGAACCTCTTTTAAATAGCCTACTGCCTTGTTTGCCTACCAGGCAGGCCATGTGCTCCCCTCACTGAGGGTCACTATGAGTACTCAGCCTCCTGAGTCTGGTCAGATGGTCGTAGGCCTCTCGTGAGGCCTCCCAGTTAGATCAGCCCTTAGGCCTTTTCAGGCCTCCTCCATGTTTTGAAACACAAACGCTGGGTAGATCCGTGGATCGTGGATCCCCTTGCTAGCAAGGGTTGTAAGCACAATGCTGAGTCATGTTCTCCAGGAAAGCCCGTCTCTGAGATCTGAGCTGAGTGGTTCACTGTCAGCTTCGCAGTCCCTCGGTTTGGATGCCTTACCTAAAGGCAAGTGTCCAGAGGCTCTGTCTTCGGACAGACAGGAAGTTGGCCAGACTGAAGTGTCCAATGTAAGTGACACCAGGTCAAGCCTTCCTGGTGGCATTTCGGGTATGTTCCCCTGAATAGTGATTGACTAGGGCTCCTTCGGGTTCCCTAGCCACATTCCCTAGAGGGGACCCCTTCTAAATTTGAAGCTGTGGTCCTAGGCCCTTGAGCTGGCCCAGGTAGGCCTTTCATTAAACAATGTTTTTGTAGGTTTTCCTGTGGAACGTATAGCTTGGCCTATGACCGTAGGGAATGCTGTCACTGACAGCCCAGTGTGACCTGGGGGTGAGTGGTTCTGGCATTTCATTTGAATTTGCTGGTTTTGACAGTTGTCACTGCCAATGGGTATGCACTCCCCTTAGCATGGTGGCGTTGGTATCGTTCCCCTAACGGTCCCCCGTCCCCTATCGGTCCTCGTCCATCGACACAGTGCGAGTTCCCTTTCGAAAGGGAACGTCTAGGTTACGACTGTAACCTCTGTTCCCTGAGAACAGGTAACGAGACACTGCGTCTTTTCGCAGTGCCTCAGGGCCTACCTACCAAACAGTCCCTTCAGATGAAAATGTGATTATCATGTTTGCAGGGCACCCTTATATACTTCCAGGTCGCACGTTAATGATTCATGGGCTGTCGCCGGTCAATAGGATTGCCGTGATTTGATTGTGATTTCAGACACCTGTCACGCCTGAGGCATTCCCCTTAGTGTCAATCGACGCAGTGTCTCATTCCCTGTTCTCAGAGAACAGAGGTTACAGTCGTAACCTAGACGTTTGTTACTGTATTTGTTAATCTTTGTTAACGTTAGTTAAAAAAAGTACAGCTGTTCATTGTTAGTTCATGTTAGTTCACAGTGCAAGTTTACTAATGTTAATAAGATTTTAATAAAGTATTAGTAACAAAGACATTAACAAAGATTAATAAATGCTGTATACGTGCAGTTCATTATTAGTTTATGTTAAATAATGTAGTTAACTAATGTTAACTAATGAACCTTATTGTAAAGTATTACCATATATTTTACATATAAAAATTCATATATCTATACATATATATAAACATTCATATATCCTGTTTTGTTAAGAATTTTTTTTTTTAAGTTTCATAAATGTGCACTGTTTTAAGTAGACATAAGTTGAGATGAATTGAATTAAACCCGTTTGATTTCACTGCTCTCTCAGCTGCTCAGACTATGGGTCCACGGCCCTCCACTGCAGCGGCTGCAGCTTCTGCCCCTCAAGTTCGCGGCGTGCCTCAGTACAAATATGCACCCAGTGTCCGCAACCCTCAGCACATGAACACACAGCCTCAGGTTACTATGCAGCAGGTAAGACTCTGCGCAACATGTATCCCTTCACATATGAAAGATGTGATTTTTGAGTTTAATCTTCTGATTGACTCTCTTGGTTAGCCTGCTGTGCACGTGCAAGGACAGGAACCGCTGACAGCCTCCATGCTCGCCGCTGCTCCTCCACAGGAACAGAAGCAGATGCTGGGTAAAGATCGTGAAGTTGTCTGATTATTTGTTCCTCCCACCACACTATAAAAGGAGGTTAATGCTTAATTTTCCTCTCGCAGGTGAGCGTCTCTTCCCACTTATCCAGAATATGCATCCCAGCCTGGCTGGCAAGATCACTGGAATGCTGCTGGAAATCGACAACTCTGAGCTTCTCCACATGCTGGAGTCTCCGGAGTCTCTGCGCTCCAAGGTTGGAGGGTTTCTAAATAGTTGTTTTTGTATGGAAACTGTATGAAATGAAGTGTTTGAAAAGCATAAATGTTTTGTCTGACAGGTTGACGAGGCGGTGGCCGTACTTCAGGCTCACCAGGCTAAAGAAGCCGCTCAAAAAACCGTGACCAACTCTACTGGCGTGCCAAGCGTTTAAGCCAAGGTAACATTCCTTTTGTTATTGTCTGTGTTTCTCTCCACTCACATCAAATGTTCAGTCTGTTGGAGAAATGAGGTCATGATGTCTGTGTTTTACAGGGGTGTGCCACCTTGAATCTTCACAGAGAGGGGAAAAAGTAAACATCGGAAAAGAACCTAAAACACAGAAAACATCGCAAAATATCTAAAACCATATTTAAAAAAGAAACTAGAAAGAGCCAGGTCTAGAGACAAGCATTCTAGGCCTAGTTAAGGTATTTAAAAAATGAATAAAAAAGGAAAAACAGACAAAAATTATGTTGGGGGTTTAAAAAAAAAATCCACAGTTTAGGGAGTAAACAGCCGTAAAGCATTCCTGCCTTGTTTTATTTCTTTTAAAGCCTGGCTATGTCATATTCTTATAAGGGAGGTGAGAACTGGCAGAACCAGCAATGTGATGTTATCTTAAATTGACAAAATGCTTGCTCAAATAAAAATCACTAAAATGTGTGTGTCTTCATTTGTCCACAGAATATTTGGAATGCCAAAACCATGTTTTAAGTTTGTCTTTATGAACAAGACGGAAGAGTTAGATTCAGTATTGTAACACAGCATTTTTCAGGCCCTGTGTGTGATTGTTGGGTAGAACAAGAGATGGGAGAGCTGGAATGAAAGGGGAAGATGAGTGCCAGAAAGTGAGTATAACTGCACAAAAAAGGACAAAACTGCATTGCTGATGAGAAATTTAATATGAGCAAAGATCTGAGAAGTGGCTTTTTTTTATTGGGATATGTATAAATGAATGGGATGTTGGGATCCTTTTAATGAGCAGAACTCTTATTCTACAGTTCTGTTGTAAAGAATAAAGTGAGCATATATGAAATAAGGGCGATGGGATGATGGAACAATGTATGTGAATCTTGATACCCCATCTCCATTTGAGTAATAGCTCATCTGTTATTTTTTCAATTTTGGGGTGATCATTTATGATGCCTTGTGAGTATCACGGTGAGTAAGCATCAAATAAGCAGGGTAAAAGATCAATTGATCAGCTATTAACCCGTTGCTGAAGTGTTTTTTGGGTTTTTTTGGTATGTCAAGTAGTGTATGTACCATTACAATGTCTATTTTTAGTTATTTTCATGTCATAGAGAGTGCACCCTCTCTCATATTTCTCAAGTTACTGTATGCCTTAACATTAATTTCCGAAGTAGGTCACAGAGATGCTTTTTTTAATATATATCTTAAAATTAGTATAGAGGTCTAGGTAATCATCAGGTTGTGGAGTAAGGACATGGCTATTGTACAAAAGTTCTTTCACCTGATATGGGTGATTCTTCACTGTTCTATAGAAAAAGATATGGCATTTAGCATTGTAATTAACATTTTATTATATATAAATACATTTTAAATTATAAGTCATCCTGCTGCCCCTTTGTGGGCTTTGGCTCCCTGTCTGAGAACCTCTGCTCTGGCCCTGAACTTTACCAAATTAAATAGAAAATATTTGTGTTAATTATGTGTACAATTTGCAATTATTTTTACATTAAAAACAATCACCTTATGCAGCTATACCATAAAAAGCACTTAACATTTAAGAGCAATCAGGACAAATTAATTTTGTCTTGCTAGCTAAATTGTGTCAGCAAGTTTAAGGCCCATCTAACTTTAAAAAAACCAACAAAAAACATTACCATCATGATACCAAAATCTGCTTGAAGGCTGATAATCTTTATTGAGCAGTGAGGAGTTTTGTTATACATGACGTTCTTTCCCCAACCCCCCAACACAACATGCAGCAAGTGTTTACTGTTGTACAGTACTGCAATCACTAACTTTATTGATCAGAGCATTTCATCTACATCACAGAATATATTCGTATCATGCATTATGGACAAAAAAAATAAAAATGTTTTAATCGGTGGTACTTCTGCCATAACATCTCCACGGGCCTTTTCCATTGTGGTTGGTGGTATTATTTAACAATGACATGCTCTTATTCCATTGAAAACAAACTTGATCATCCACCTCTGTTCTTGAACTTAAATTCTGAAAAATGTTTGGACTTACAGAACTTGCCACTCTCAGGCTGTCTCAAAACTACAAATGCACACTGTCAACAATCATAGTATAGTATGATACTCATAAATATAGAAGTGGAATGCCTAGTAACACTTTGGCTCTGTTTCCTAGTTTCTCTCAAGAGGCCGCGATTTATTACATGGTTGATTAGGGTGACTCCCATTTCATTTGAAAGTCTGTATACCTTCTACGTCTCTTCACTCCTCTTCCATCCCGCTGTCCCCTTCCTTTCTGTTCATGTCTTCTTACAATTTCTCCTCTTATTCTTTCCACTACACCAATACCCTCCACTTTACCCATCTCTTCTCCCTCTTCTACTCTTCCTATGCCCTGTCCTTTTCTTAATCTCTCTTTCTTTCCCCTCATCTCTTTCTACCTGTTCTCCTCTCCCTCTCATTACACCCATTCGTCAACTCTCCTTTTTATTTCTTTTCCCCTTCTCATGCTTATTCTTATCTTTTGAAAATATTTTTGTTATAGTTATATATAGTTATAGTTTTATAGCAATTGTGAATTAGAAAAATTGGATTTTCAGTTTTGTTTTTTTATTGTTAACCCAGCAGATACCAGTTTTGGCCAGCTGAAATCATTCCATGTGCAATTCAGAATGTGACAAATTATTGTTTTGTTTGTTGTGCTTGGAAAATTGTACATGAATGTTTGTGATTTTTCTAAAATCAATTATAAAGAGCAGCAAATGTTTTTTTTCCTGATATATACAATTTTTTGGTTGGCTGTGTGAACACATTTGCGAATTCTGTACACATTGATTTGAGAAAATGATGCATATGATTTGTAATTTGTATGAAATGGATGAAAAATTACAATCTGTTTAGGACAATTACAAAGGGTTCAGATTATGAATCCTGTATTTAACTGTTAACTATTTTGAGAGCAGTGATCTGACTTTGGAGAAATGTGTCAAATCCTTTGAGAAAAACTAAATATTTTGTATGTATGTTGTGAAGTTGTGCCTTGAGTGTAAATCTAATGTATGTGTTCCACTTTCAATTATATCATATGCCATGACGCAATGAAACACCGAATTGTGTGGACGTCATTTTTGGCCAAGGTCATATTCCCATCCTATAATTTCATGAATCACTAGTATTAGTTATGTTACTTTGTGGCTTTTAGTTAAAGTGGCCAGATGGAGGGAGCTGTCCTCTGGCTAAATCTGGTCAAGTTTTTCATATTGCTCATGTGCAGTATGTGAAAGGTCACAATGTCCACAGAATTGTTTCAAAGCACAGTGAGACCATTACCATGCAGAATGTAAAGAGCTGTCAAGGAAGACTAGTGAGCATTCTGACAGCAGGATAATAATCACCTGAATGTGGGACCACTTGAAAACAGCTTCTAAAGACCTGGATGAGACCTCCAATGTTGTGCAGCAGTAAATAAACCATTTATTAGTATTTACAGCAAAAAACACCTTGCATTTGCCAAAGAACATAAGGATTGTATTGAAGATTGGAGCCGTGTTCTGCAGTCCGACAAGTCAATATTTAACAACCCAGCATTGGATGGTGTCAGCCTGTCAGGTATGTTCATAGAAGACAACTGGAATGTTTTAATATCAAATGCATGCGTGGTGCCATTAAACACGACAGGGAAACTATGGTATTGTGGGACGCATGTCTGCAGCAGGTGTTGGAAGGATCTACAAAGTTGCTGGCACTTTGAAAATGGACCAATACTTCGGAATCCTGCTGAACACAATGGAGCCAAGTATGGAGGATCTGTTTGGAGATCAAATGTGTTTTCCAACATAATAACAATGCCAAACACACCGCGCATGCAACAATGTTCCGCACAATGAGAGTGTTCATGCTCAGCATTTTGAAGTCTTCAAGTGGCCTCCTCAGTCCCCTGACCTCAAAGCCACTGAAAACCTTTGGGAAAATATATAAACCTGAATTGCGATCAGTCATGCAGGTCTTCCAGTGAAACTCAACTTTAGGAAGAACTTAAGGAGTATTGGAAAGAAGTTAAGCATGACATATATGCAAAGTTCAGTGAGTCAATGCCCTTGGAGAATGGCTGCTTTAATCGGTAAAAAGTAGTTGAGTAGTAAGCCGCATGGTATACAATCTTCAAAATATCTTCTGAGATCTACCTGTGATCATGCAGATTTCTACTTTTCTATGCAATTTTCACCTAGACTTGTTATTTTTACCTGGCGAACCATAAAATGGCCAAAAAATCTTTTTGACTTGCATTGATTGAGGAACTCGAGCCATATCAGGACAGTAAATAACCACCTAGAAACCTAACTATGATTAGATGCTTCAGAAGTATTTTTCTTTGTTAGTTAATGTTAACTAATGTAGTTAACTAATTTTAACAAATAGAACCTTGTTTTAAAGTTATGTTAAATTATGTTGCAATGTTAAACTTATAACACATGAAAATGTTCTTAGGTCTCAGACAAATTCCACATTTACTTGACACAATCAGACTCTTAAAGGGCAAGTTGGGCAACTTCAGATGGTTTGTACTTTGTGTTTGATGTGACCTGTTTCAAAATGAGCAAGTGTTGAAATCTCCATGTTCAGTTTTTCAGTGTCACAAGAGTGTTTTGTTATCACATGATGTATTCTGCCATACCGACCTCACTTGACTTGACAATAACTTTTTTTTCACTTATTCACAAAATTCACTTGTTCCAAAGAAAGGAATTTCTGGAACATCCAATGGTGGAGAGAAACGAAGTAGCCTACTTAGTAAGGCTACTGTACTTAAGTCAGGCCCGGCTCCAGCTTTTGAGATGTAAGGTGGGCCAAGTGAAATTCCTGGTGGGCCAAGACTTTTAACATTATTTTATTTTTCCACATAACAAAACTTTATATTATAACAAAAGAGGCAGGTCTTGAAAGGGACTCTCTATATATATATATATTTATTTATTTTCTACCAGAGTATTATTACTGGTAGAATTTTGATAAATATAAAGACAAGTAAACCGTCAGTGATAAAATATGAACAACTGAACAAATTACAAGCAATAGCACAAATAAATACAATCAGGACAGGACTGAGGGGGCTAGGGGCCCCTGGGCTTGAGTTTATGTTGGGGCCCTATCTACGCTACAAATGACCTCAACTAGAACATCATTATGGAGTAGCACAAAATACACAAAAATGTAAATATGCTTTGAGGTTCCTAGAACAATTAATATGCAACGTGCCTATCGTCAAAGTTTAGAGGTAATATAAAATCGACATTATAAAATACTAGCCTGGGAAAACCCAGACAACTTCCAGCAAATTTAGATTTGCTCTGCAAGTAGTCTGGCAAAGAGCTCATTCAAGCCCATTTCTAATCCGTCGAACGATGCCGCTTTACACGATGACGATCACTCTGATTGGTTTTAGGTCTATCCAATTGCGCCCAGAGGCATTTGAGCGACGTCCGTTGCGTTGGTGAAGCGCATCAACTTTTAAATGCATTATTATATTCAAATTGCAAACACATGAGGACAGTCTCCATGAAAGACCCACTGGCAGATGAACGTGCTACTACATTTCTCTCCGAAACGGTAGGAAATTAAATTAGATTTAATAGAGGATTTTAACTGTGACAAGATAATTGACAGGGCAGTTTACGTGACAGGATGCACGCGACAGATCCATCCGATAAAGATGACGAAGCAGTATGTCCCAAAGCTTGCCTACTTTTTTGCTACACATTCAAAAGTAAATACCTTTTCTTCACAAAAAGAGTACATACTTTTATGGCGTAGTGTAACTTAGGCGAATTGGGATGCAGCATATGGCTTTACACGATGACGATCGCTCTGATTGGTTTTAGGTCTGTCCAATTCCGCCCAGAGGCATTTGAGCGACGTCCGTTGATGACACCCCTTTGGAAATGAGTTATTAATAAAGCTTTGCCAGACCATTACTCAGTTACTACTGAGAATGGTCTGGTTTTAACCAGGCTAATAAAATACAGGATGTGCTCTCTCAGTTGAGAGAAGATATAAACCCTGAAATAACACTGAGCAATAAAGCCAGAGATGATCCGTTTTTTTAATGTATTGTCATATCAGTGTCGTCAGATTCTTAAAATAAATGCAATCAGAATAAAAAGACACTGTATGGCTATTACCAATGAAATTAAATCAGTATCAACAAACTTAATGCAGCTCATATGCAACATGAATGGATTTACACTGAAATTATGATTGCATATGCATTACTAAGCAATTAATTAATTAATTACTGTTATTATATACTTTTTTTTTTTTTTCTGATGTAATTCCATTAAATACTGTATAGACTTTATACAAATTTTATATAAAACAATAGTAGATTTAACATCAAATTTTATGTTAAAATGTTTTGTAACCTTCTCCCTTTAAATACTTTGGTCAGTTCAAGAATAATTTATGCAATTTTATATTATTTATTTGAAAGAATTAAAAGAGCAGTTTATAGCTTTACATTGTTCAACTGCTCAAGGTTGATATTGGATTGAGAAAATAATTAGTAAGTAATGGAATTCTTTTGAGAGAGAGTAATTAGTAGTAATCTAATTACACTGTGGAAGATGTAATTAGTAGCTAGTAATTAATTACTTTTTTTAAAGAAACTTACTCAATACTGTGCATAAATTATGTTTTAACAGATTTAAAGCTGCAGTCCACAGTTTTTCCTCTTCGTCGCCATCTCTGTTTGAAATCAATTGTAGTTATTCGCGGAATTATCAACTTTACGTGGGTTGTGCCTCGGCACGGCACAGCACGAATGAATCCAATGTTTTGAGGAGAATGTGCTGCTGTCAATCACCGCGCCGGTGTGGATACTGTCATTCGGAATCACAGATACTTTTTGGAAGTATGACCAACATAAGAATTTTCACCGGAAAATGTCGTCTGAACAAGTAAGTAACATCCACTTTTGTTCTGACCAACTATGGGGAAAAAAGCATTGCAGTAAATCGTGCCAATTAAATCTAACGATTGTGTCAAACCGTGCAAATTATACTTGTTCTCAAATTGTTAATGTTAACAACATCAGCATTGATTGACTACATTTAATGCCCTTCCGATATTATCCTTGTTTTCGCATGGGCCGGTTGCAGTCTCTTTTTTTCTCCGAAGTCCGAAGTCTTTTGCGTTTTACAACGGAATCTCCAGTTGTCACTGGTGATTGTCGTTTGAACCTTTCTGGATCCGCCATCAAATTGATAAATTTGACTTTATCAAGTACTACGAGAAAAGGCTATAAATCTCCACCTCCAACATCCTCACACGCAATATAGCCTACTAGCCGAGACACCTTCTTTATATGTACAGATGTGACGTAATGACGCAAAGACGAATTCCCTTGGAAATCCACCAGTACTGGAATTAAAAACATTATTACAAGCTTACCATTTTGAATCGAGCTAAGGCAAGCAGATAGTTTTGAACACTGGCTGGTTATGTACTTGCTCAAATTTATTTTGGATAATTTTTAACCCAAAAAAGCTACGGACTGCAGCTTTAATGTAGACATTTTAATTGATTGAAAGATGAAACAATAGGCTACTTTTAAAATATGAAACTAAAACCAGGGATCTCAATTTATTTCTATCTCAGTATAATATTCAGGGAGGGGGAGGAATGTTTGGGAAACTTGTTTGGTACAGTCAGTATTTCATTTTGTGCCATTAGTGTGAAAGTGTGTGTTTGCTGCTTCTGGAGCTGCTTAGATTGTTCAGAGTTCTCACTCAGTGGGGTCGTGACATCATAGTGGAAATTCCGTCATGGCAACTGTAAACGACAGCTCTGACTCTGGTCTGCTGTTGGTGTGTTAGGAGTGAATAGATCGAAAGACTTTCAAGACTTTCTGCAGATATCGACGATATTGAATTCAATTGCAGCATTCGGTCTCCATAATGGCGCTGTTTAGCAGTGTATTTAGACAACTGTTTGAGTGTTTTGGTCACTTCGTGCGCAGAGAGTGGACACCTCAGAGAGCACAGCAGTGTGCAGCGCAAGAATTAGCAGCAGTTGAGAAACTTCCAGAGGAGTGTGAGGCCTTCGACACCACTGCCAATGACAGAAAGTGCAGGAGGAGACGCTGCAAGGTAGTCCACAGTCTGGAAAAGTTAATGGAGGGAGGAAGTGAGCTTAGGGAAGCTAGAGAAAATAAAAGGAAGGAGAGAAAACGTAAGGAACGGAAGATCACCGAGCCAATGCCACTTCTTGTGGAGGTCAAACCTCTGCCTACTACAGTCAGATGTTCCTTCCTAAAGCCAATAGAGGGAGAACCACCAATGGCTACAACCTCGCTCTACCAGCCCCTCGCTTCAAACCCCTGCCGCCAGTGACTAAACCTCCCGTGCATCCTCAGAAACCAGCTCCAGCACCTGAGGATGTGTTATCCCTGCCATGTTCTCCACTTCAACTGGATCCCAAACTGTTGGTGGTTCCTCCATGTCCTGATTAAGTTGTTTCCCTCCGACACTCTTCATTCCAAGTGCGTCATCCCAAACGACTTCCTCCAAGCCCCACTCCTGCACATGATGAAGTCGTTGCTCTGAGACGTCCTCCCAGCTGGAAGCCTGAGCCGTTCACTTCCCCGTTTGAGTCACCTTCACAACTCAGCCTGGTGGTCATAGAGGATGAGGAGAGCGAGTATGTGGAGTACACAGGAAAGACCATCCGGAACATTGACTTACTCAAGTCTGAACGCTCCCAAAAGCCGGAGGCTGAAATGAAACCGAGAAAGATGTTTGCTTGGTTGGAGAAGGACAGCGAGGTGCAGGAGGAAGGGTGGCCGGACGAAGTGGAGGAGGTCCAGGAATTTAAGGAAGAGGAAGGTGAACCCAGTGAAATGGGAGACTCCACGGCCATACAAGCCCATTCGGATGATGCCTCTCAGATCGATGAGCTCATGATGAAGCTCGTCTGTGAATCCTCTACTGACGGTCCCAAGAATGAGACCCAGCTCAATGTGAACGTCCAGAAAAAGAGCAAAAGAAAAATGCCATTTGTTCTGTTCACCTGGGTGGAGGAGAAGGACAAGAAAACGAAGGAGAAGAAAATAATCAAGAAGAGGGAGCGAAGAGAAAAAGAGTTGCTGCTTGAACGCTACATGAACGATCCGAAACTGAAGCACTTGTGGATCAACAAGTGTTGTACCCCTGAATAGAGGGGGAGAAGATTCATCAAAAAACTCGCTCAATGTTTCTCCACTGCGAACATTATGTGTAATCTTTTGTAACAATTTACAATAAACAACTTTCCAAAAACAGCATCATTCACATTCTTTCTGAAAACGTACATATTTAACAGTTGGTCACATGTGCTGTTAATAATGTGCACCTCTAATCCATAACACTGTTTAAAGTGTACAAAAAAATACAATTAAGTATTTTTAAGGCATTTTGTAGTTATCTGGATATCTAAGATTCTCTTTCTCATTCACTTTTTACATTTACATTTCTCAAAACCCGTGAATCAAGCAATCAGCACTAAATATACTGAATTAAACATTAAATATAAACGTACATAATACCACATACGCACTAACTAAATGTTCTCTATGTGCTCTCGCGCCATTAATGCTCAAAATGGAGCTCTGAACTCATGCACCTCTGAACTAATGAGCTTTAAAACATTTAAGTCGACACGCAAACGATATAATACTCACATCTGCAAATGCAACAATATACAACATTAAATTAACATAACTGGAATGAATACCTGAATAGAGGGGAAGAAGATTAATCACAAAACTCACTCGATGTTTCTCCACTGCGAACTTTGTGTAATGGAAAAACCCCGCGAGTTCTCCCATAGTGTTCAACAAGACAAGATTAATCGATTGCACGTTGCATTTAATTGTGCCAAACTAATAAATCGCAGATGAACCCAAAATTACATACAAAATAATTATTTACAATTTTATAAACCTTTATACACACATTCAAAATAGCGTGACTATAGTGCTGTCAATGTTTCACAGATTTTGTTAATTATATACATATTTCAATCTGTCACACAAGCACAACTGCAATTACAACTCCTCCTAATGCAGATCTTCGTCCCTCTTCCCCTTTAATCTGTGTAAATAAAAAAGTGTGAAAACTAAAAGTTTAAAGATCCATGACTCTTCCTGACAATTAAAACACAAAACAAGTATAATATGAAGTGAATCAATTTGAACTAATTTGAATAATTGTTTAGAACAGCAGCAGAAAGTGAATCATTCAATGCAGTTCATAACAGTGGAGTTCACAGATCATTATATTCTCTCAGATGTGGATCCATCAAATCCATCACCTCCATGTTCGTCTTTTCATGTTTCTTGTCTGCTGTTGTTTTTGGCAACAATTGTATGTGTATATATATAGCCTATATATATTTATATGTCTTATTCAGAGTCAAAGACTGCACACTTCATGTGATCATATAAATCTATATATGAAAGTAAATAAATTTGTATAAATAAAATAATAAAAGTTGTGTTAATGAGACTACTAAAAAAAAAAAAAAAAATGTTTTACATGAAAAACAAAGGAGGTGGCAGCAAGTCACTGCTTTAATGAGTCAGTTGAATCCTTCATTCAAACGATTAATTCACAAAAGCCTAACGTCATTTATTTAACCTAGCAAACGACTGTATTTAGAAATGGATATAGCCTAATAGCCCTTTCTGGTAATTTAATTTTTAAACAATTCAAATGAATGCAGCAATGCACTACTGTTTCAAATGTTATTGAACACTTTTTTAAAAAAGGAGACAGAACACAATACTGGCAGTATGCAGTACACTAGTATTCCATTAGAAGTATAGCTAATGGCTCTATTGACTTATTGATGTAAGTAACAAACATTGAGTCAGTCAACGACCTCTTATAAATTGTTTCTCCGAAGTTTAAACATTACATTGCCTGTCTGTCATTGATCTCAGAGGTTTTTCTCTTTGCATAACTCAATAACTCAATCAATATGGGCCACAATCCTCACAGGTGTGTGAGCATTGAGAGATACTGAGTTAAAGCTTGTGGTTACAAAACTTAGTGCTAGCAGTGTTTGTAGAATGTGAAATTGCAGGGTTTGCAGGATTGATCATTCTGAGGTGCTTTACCTTCAGCAGGAATACAGTGTTGCTATGCGGTTGCCACAATGTTCTGAGTGATTAGTGCATTGCTATGCAGTTTCTAGGGTATTTTTGGTGGTTATTAGTTTGTAATTGCTAGGGTGTTCTGGGGATATTGGTCTTGTTAAGTTCAAAAGTAACACATCTCTAAAATGCAAATGAATTACTACATTTAGAAATTAAATACTTTAAATACTTAAAATGAATCAACCAAAGCTAGGAGTACCTAATAATCTACAAATTTCCCTAGATCTTGACAGGATTAGTCATTTTTCACAGCCCAGTACAAGCAGTCTGTCAGAGATGTGTGTGTGTGATTCAGATCAGGATTTTCAAAATCAATCTACGGATATGCAGCGGCGTTTTCGACAAAGAGGTTATCGGTCACAAGCTTTGATTCAAGCTCATGATCCCAATCACTTGAAAGGAAGAGCTTGCTCCAGTCTAGACCCAAAAAAGTGTCAACTCAGAAACCCTATTTTGTCACTCATTACAGCAAGGAGGCTGTTCAGATCAAACACATTATAAGAAAAAACTGGAGCATTATTGAATGTGACCCGACTTTATGGGAAATATTCACAGAACCCCCTGGGATTAGCTTCAAGAGGGCCCCCACAATTAAAGATAAATTAGTAAAGAGTTACCTCCCTGCTCCTAAACGTGAATGCTGGCTGCGCCAACCCAAGGGAAACGTTCCTTGTGGTAATTGTAATTATTGTGAGAATATGACTAAAACTGACATGTTTGTTGATGTTTTTAATAACAAGACTTACACTGTTAACAGCTTTATAAATTGCAATACTACCCATGTTGTCTATCGTTTGGAATGTCCCTGTGGTTGTTTTTACGTAGGCCTCACCAAAAGGAGATTAAGAGACAGGGTAGCTGAACATCGGTATGCCATCCGGACTGGTAATATCAATTATCCAATGGCTAAACATTATATGGACGCTAATCATGGGAGGGATTTGACCTTAAGAGTAGTGGGCATTGAGGCTATTCGCCTTGATGCCAGGGGTGGGGACATAATTAGACGTCTCAAACAAAGGGAGACATACTGGATCTATTCTCTGAGGGCCACCAAACATCCAGGTCTTAATGAGGATTTTGATCTCTCACCTTTTTTGTGATTTTTGTGCCTCTATAGGTACAGTTTGTTGTCGTCGAATGTAGTACCCATTTCTGGTTAATGCTGTTTTGAATCATCTTGTCTATGACACTAGAGTTATGAGAGGTAACTGTAGCCTATTCACACTTATTGATCTTATATATTGTGTGGAGAATATTAGATACTTGAAGTGTTGTTTTTCCACTAAGAGATCTTATTTATTGTATTTTGCCTGTTACTTGTATGAACCTAACTTTTGCCTCTAGTGGCCAAAGAGTTGTGTTACACGTGCCAGAGTGGCACACCGGAAATCAATTACTGTATAAGTACTGCGCCTGTTTGTTTGTCACTAACACCCTGATGAAGGCCAGTGGGCCGATACGCGTTGGTGTTTTTTTTTAAAAAAATTAGCCCTCTAATAAAGACTTTTGTATTACTTTTTGTATCCACTGAGTGCCTGGACTTGGATTTTTTCCTACGTTTTTTTCAATTATTACCCTTCCAAGAGCACCGGAGGACACAAGGGATTTCAGCAGCGCTCCAGTACCCTTTTGTTCAGTCTGTCAGAGATGTTTATGTTGCTCTGCCTGTTTTTACTTATGGTAAAGCTTATAAAAGTCTATATCTGTTTACCTGTTTTAATGCCATCAGCTATTATCCACTCTGCTATTATTTCCGAGCTTACTGTTTTGGGAAAGCTGATCTTCATTTTCTGCTAAAGAAACTGAAAATACTGATACTGAAAATCTAAATTTTTTAACTGTTTTGCTTCCTAGAAATGCCAAAACTCCTTTGTACAATGGGCAAGCTGTAATGGCTTGAAACGAAGGAGCAGAGCCCACAGGAACAACTGGCATCACCTTCCAGCTTACAGGAAACTGTGAGTATGCTGTTTTCCAAACCACTACTGTAGGAACAGCTATAACAGCAAGGTACTACAGTAAAAACGTATTAAAACCAATTCAGATACCAAAAAACCCCAAAGAAGAACCGCATTCATGCACAAAATGGCGGCTCGCACAACACAACATTCTGAAGCATTTGTTTTGATAATGGATTGTCTGAAAATAATAATAGAAAAAAACAGGCGAAAAAAAAAAAACAGAAATTAAAATTTCCTGATAATTTACTCACCCCCTTGTCATCCAAGATGTTCATGTCTTTCTTTCTTCAATCGAAAAGAAATCACGTTTTTTAAGAAAAACATTACAGGATTTTTCTCCATATAATGGACTTCAATTGCAACCAACGGGTGCAAATCAGGTCCAAATCAATGCCATTTCAAAGGGCTTCAAAGGCTCTACACGATTCCAGCCGAGGAAAAAGGGTCAAACCATCTGTCATTTTCTTAAAATAAACATTTATATACTTTTTAACCACAAATGCTTGACTTTGGTGTTCTGCTTCTGCACGACGTATTACGTTATCACATTGGAAAGGTCATGCGCGTGGTAGGTGGAAGTACCGACCCAGTGTTAAAACAAACACTGTAAAACATCGATGTCGGACAAATTTTGAAGTTGGAGGAGAAAATGAGATGGAGTTTTTCGGCACTGGGTCGGTACTTCCACCTACGTCACAAGTTACGTGATGACGTAATATGTCGTGGTTTGGCTAGATAAGACCCTTATTCCTCGGCTGGGATTGTGTAGACCCTTTGAAATTGCATTGAGTTGGACCTTCAGACTGTTGGTTGCCATTCTAAAGGGTAGTTTAAACGAGAATGCACGCGTTGACGATAATGCATAAACTGACGTTGCGTGAAAATTTTAATTTAGTGTGTTTTAGGTGATTATAATTTGGATGTCCTTAGATAAATGTTTAAAAAATTAAAATGCTTTTCTTTGTCTTTTTTACAGATGCAGTGATGCAGTTGTTTGGGGAGGTTTTGGGGTAGTCCTACTATGATATTTGACTACATAGCCTATAATAAAATGAATTTTCACACCTGAACCAAACATATTTTTATTCAAAGATCAACAGTCTGTCATTAATATTTAGTCTGCCACAAAAAAACAACATTAAAATCATGAACTCAAATGTCATTATGACCAAAAAAAAAAAAAAAAAAAAAAATTTGTAACAGTGCGTAAATCAGACATTCCAGGCTATAGTCTAATAAGCCTTATGCCAAAATTATTATTATGACAAAATTGTCGGTCATTAAATAAGAAAACTAAATAATTGTGTATATGATTTGCCTTGTGTAACCCAACATCAGACATTAGGCCGAAGTTTTTTTTGGAACACAGTGCCGCGACCATAGGTCACTCCTTTACTGGCTGCCTGCACATTCACTGTGCTCGCGGCTGCGACAACTCGCGCTCGCTTATCAATGCATTATAATTCGCGCCTACGGTATCTTTGTAGAACTTCAAAAAAAGACACAAAAAAAAGATGCTGCAGCCAATGAGCAGCCGGCGGGGGCTGGCTGCAGGACGACTCAACCTCCACGGACAGTTTTTAATGTTTTATCAGACAATAACTACTCAAGAATTTGCTTTAGTATAATTTTCGGGACAATTAGGGCCGGATTCGGGATTCGGGACAACAGCTTAAATTTCGGGACTGTCCCGAATTTTTCGGGACGTCTGGTCACCCTAGTTTTAACTGTTTTACTGTATTACTTCTTTTTTGCTAACTGCACCGTTTAACATTTAAGGCTTAGTCATGTCATGTGCATTGCATTGCAAGTGTGTAAGTACACGTCCATAACCTATATTTAAAAATTTGTAAGAAATTAATGAAAGCATGTTTTTTACATTTGTTTAGTTTACATCATACATTATAATATTTTGCAATTAATATACATAATATAAGAACATAAGAAAATATATGTGCACACAATGTTTTTATACATGTAATTTAAATATTCCATATACATTTATCAAAAATATATGTATATATTTCATTTTAAATATATAATATATATTAAGACTTCATAAAAAAAACATATTAGGGACATATATATGTCACATGTATGTAAGCAATATGCTATGCATATATGTGTAGTTTGTATATTGCACATTTATACAAATAAATATATGTCATGTATATTGATAATTATATATTTGACATATATATAAAATACTGTATTATACATACATAAAATATATGGGCTATTTTTATATGTCAATATATGAAATTGTTCCATTTTCTAATAGGTTTTATATATGGGCAGATATATATGTACATATATGTTTTCACTTTCTATGTGGATATATTTAATATATGTTTATTTCATATGTGTACATATATTACATTTCTGTATGGGGACGAATCTTCACAGATTTCTTTCCCTCAAACATCAAACAATTTGAAAATTGTAGCGCATCACACACTACAAGATAGCACCTTCACGTGACTAACAGGGAAGCAGATGTAAACATGTAGGCCTAAGCAGCAGATGTACGTAAGTTCATGACTTATTGTGAAAAAGAAGTGCACTTTATTGTATTGAATGTGCACTATACTTCAGATCTTAAAGGGATACTCCACTTTAAAATGAAAATTCTGTCATCATATACTCACCCTCATGTTGTTTCAATCCTTTATGAATTTCTTTCTTCTGCTGAACAGAAAGGAAGATATTTAGAAGAATATCAGTAACCAGACAGTTTCTGGTCTCATTGACTTCCATAGTATATTTTTTTCCTACTATGGAAGTCAATGAGACCAGAAACTGTCTGGTTACTGACATTCTTCTAAATATCTTCCTTTCTGTTCAGCAGAAGAAAGAAATTCATACAGGTTGATGACAGTGAATTCTGATGACAGAATTTTCATT
Source organism: Abramis brama (assembly GCF_963993115.1). Taxonomy (NCBI): domain Eukaryota; kingdom Metazoa; phylum Chordata; class Actinopteri; order Cypriniformes; family Leuciscidae; genus Abramis; species Abramis brama. Next base: position 26,457,602 of record NC_139974.1, read on the forward strand.
TTAAAGTGGAGTATCCCTTTAAGTATATATATATATATATATTTTTTTTTTTATTTTTTGCAGATAATTTAATATGAATGAAATAAAAGGCCACTTAAGTGTACTTAAAGAGAAGTACACTTGGGCCTGCCCAAATACCCACACTTTTTTGCACTTGACCACTTGTCTACCTACATGACGTATTTCCTGTAATCTCGCCGAAAGTAGTAGGTCATCCGGGTACTTTTTACCTACTCTTTAATGTGTACCATGAATTCGAACATATACTTCTTTTGTCACATACTGTTTTTTGCCTACTATATAGTGAAGTATGCGATTTCGGATGCAGCCCATGTTTTTATAACACACTTAAGTACATTATTAAAAAGTGCACTTTGTAATAATGTGAAATTAAAAGTTTTTCTTAAAAGTGAATATTACATCATTGTTTAATAATTTTTGTTGTGCTATAAAAAAGTACTCAAGTATGTAAAGTACTTAATTTATGACTTTGTTAAATTTATGATTTTGACTGTAGTGTTATTTAATATTCCATTTAAAGTAAATACATTTTAAATATACCAAATTGCAAATGTATAATTACAAATGTGTAATTAAAAATATATTTAAATGCATGGCATACAAGTTTCAATATGACAATGAAGAATATTTAAGTTGACCATAAATGCTTGTCAGTACATTCGGCAGTACACTTTAACCATATTTCAAAAAGACAATAGAAGTAAATATGAAATAAAATGTACCAAAGTCCTACTTGAGTTGGTCAAAAGTTGAACTAATTACATTTGATATATTTTCATTTAATTATTAACAACATGCAACTACGTTCTGAAAACATTATTCAGTTAGCACTTATATTCTTTATTATATCCATAATACTCTAAAAGTTTTAAGAGTTTGCTAAAGTCTACTTCTTTTTCACAAGGGTTGGTTGAAATAATGTAGCACTTCAGGCTTTAGGTTTGGATTCTAAAAGGAAGGCATTGTCTGCTGGTTGCTAGGGTCTTCTGGCTTTGTGGTTGCCTTTATACTGGCCCAAGTCAAAAGAGTGATGAATGATATTGGTTTGACATGGCTCAGCACTTCTCAAATGTAAGTGAATGTATTATTTATTTATTTTTTACAGTTGTGCACTGAATTTTGATTCAAATCTTTAACCCTAAGCTTAAAGGGGTGGTATAATGCCCTTTTCACTAGATGTAAAATAAATCTCTGATGTCCCCAGAGTGTGTGTGTGAAGTTTTAGCTCAAAATACCGCACAGATATTTTATAAAGCATGTTAAAGTTGTCACATTTTGAGGGTGAGCAAAAACGCACCATTTTGTGTCTGGCCCTTTAAATGCAAATGAGCTGCTGCTCCCGACACAGAGGGCGGGGTTTCAAGAGCTCATGTGTTAGCAGCTCCGATTACGTCACGCAGACACACACTAATGCCGCGTTCCAGGCAACCTGTAACCCGTGTTTTTCCAACTCTAAACTCGATCTAGTACGAGTTCACTGGTGGGAAGTCACGGGTTTGACTGCCGTTCCAGTGCACTTTCACGGGTATAAGGTTGGAAAAACACGGGTTACAGGTTGCCTGGAACGAAGTACTCCCAGTTACGAGTTGGAAAAACACAGGTTACAGGTTGCCTGGAACGCGGCATAAAATGACAGAAACTGTTCTGCCTTTTATGTTTAAACGGAGTCAGACAAAGATGGAGAGACTCAAGAAGAAGTGACAACACGTAGAATGCAACAGGACGTCTCTGATTGGTTAGTTGATGAATTTATGTTGCTGATGTGGAGTTAACTATCTTCAATTAGCATATTCTATCATGATAAATCTATAAATCACTTGTATAGGAACTGTTGTGAGATGCACACAGAGTGACTTTTTATTGCATGTGAAAAGACGGATGCTACAGTTTGAGCTGACTCACGAATGTGCTCGACTACTACAGCAACTCTTCCTCTTCTCAACAAGGACTGCGTGTTCCCGGGGGTGGGGTTTATGTAAATTTTAGGGTTGGTGATGTCACAGATGTTGTTTATGCTCAAAAAGCAACATTACACACTAACTAAAGTTAGAAAAGTGAAATCATACTCATCCACCCCTTTAACGTCACCATAATGCCAACACATCTTTGTAAATACGTAGAACTTATATCATGCATTCAGTCACTGGTTTGTCTCCATAAGGCTGAGACCAAATGCGCATGTCTGTATCTACCTGGCCACAACTGCTTGCTCACGCTTGAGTGCTTGAACCCTTAACAACTCTCCTAGGGCCAGTCATTACAATCACGCTCTTGATTTTCCCTCCCAACCAGGTGAACATAACATGTTGTCTCAACAGCTGTTCCGTGAAATGCCTCGAGCATCAGAAAGGTACTTGTATGGCACTAGTGGTGCAAAGGTCATGGTTTTGTTTCACAGGAAACACTGATATGCACTGAATTCAATGCAAGTCACTTTTGATGAAAGTATCTAGCTAAATGAATGCCTACAGCCTGTTTTTACATCTACACTGCAGTAGAAATGATGTAATACAGTGATAGAAAACCTATTGGCACACAAGAGTAATGCTGAGCTTATATGAAAAAAAAAGACTGTCCTACCCTAAAGTTGAATTGAGTTGCCTTACATTCTGACTGAGAATACATTCTGACTCGGGTGTAGAGTCGAAAAACATCTTGAAAGGGAAGAGCATGATCTCCATTGACACCAGTTGCTATGCGCAGGGCAATACTGTGAGATGGTCATGCGGTTTACCTGGTACACATGAATGAACATGCCCATTATGGCCCTGCTGTTACAGACATTCAGAGATCATTAAACGGAGTGTACAGCCATAAGTAGCTGCATTTGAGTTCCTGACCCACACTTAAAAAAGAAATGTGTATAAAAATAAAAGACTATATATTGTTGAAAGAACATGAAGCCTATTTTTAGTATTAATGAGAATTAGCGAGATAATTATTTTCTTCTTCTTGTTTTTGAATTGTTAAAAATGTATACATAAGATACATTTTAGTATTTGTTTTCATTTTAATTTATGATTAAAATACAAATAATTAAATATTATATTATGTTTTTTGCTGTAAGTAATGAGAATATATGGCATTCATCACTGACAATTGATAGATAGATAGATAGATAGATAGATAGATAGATAGATCTGCATGATCTTATGCAGATCTCAGAAGTAAGAAGAAATTTTGATGAATGTTGTTGTATATATATATATATATATATATATAGTCACCTTTGATCAATTTAATGCATCCTTGCTGAGTGAAATCAATAATTTCTTTTGAAAAGAAATTATCGTGATCACAAACTTTTTACGACAATGTACATCTTAAGCTTGATGATTCTCTTGTACAGTCTGCAGTCGATGATAAGTCTTTGCTTGCCCACTGAGTTACATAATATAACGCTAAATTGCTTGACTTTTACAAGTTTGAGCACATGCAGGGTTCCTTACTACAGTACTTGATGAGAAATAACATAGCCTACACTGTAAAAAAAATCTGTAGAAATTACAGTATTACTGTCAGCTGTCAGTAACTTACTGTAGATTTAAATTGATGTTATTTACTGGCAACAGTTTGTTCAAAGTTAAATGAACACTAAACATTAACAAGTCTTTATCTTTAGAGAATAAAACTAAAATAACAGCCTCATGCAAAGCATTCTGGGAACCAGAAATCTTCATCAACCTTTTTCTGTTTTTTTTTCCTTCAGATTTTGGTTCCCAGAATGCTTTGCATGAGGCTGTTATTTTAGTTTTATTCTCTAAAGATAAAGACTTGTTAATGTTTAGTGTTCATTTAACTTTGAACAAACTGTTGCCAGTAAATAACATCAATTTAAATCTACAGTAAGTTACTGGCAAGCAGCTGCATAACTACAGCAATTTTTTTACAGTGTACACTACTTACATTCACGTTACCTCTAGATCATGAGGTCATTAGTTCATTTTATTCATTACCTTTGTCAACCAACACAGCAAAATAGGCAAGGAAACCTTCAGACATAATACAATCTCCCTGGTATCTCTCCGACTGAATAAAATGAGTTGTGATTGATCCATGTAAATTATCAATGATTCAGGTTTTTCCTACATCTTGTTGTGTCCTAATACTGATTTTGTATGAATGAATGTGTGTCCCTTCTGTGAGGAACATAGGATACACTCCACTGATGAAAATAATTCTGTGGTGAAGTAAATACTACAGATAAAATGGTAATTTCTACCTGAATAAGTTCAGGCAAGAATAATATCACACACACACACGCAAAAAACAACAAAAAACACTCAATTTAAGCTTGTAGAAATTAAAGCCTACATATCAACTCTACTCAACACTCCAACTTTCTGATACTGGTGTTCCCATCATGCACTGAGGCATGAATAATTAATAAGGTTCCTTTTTCCACTGTTTTCCAGCTGTATTTACACTGTTTTATCAATGCTTTTGTTGTTAGGTTTAGTAACTTGCTGTTTTGTGGAGTTCATTTTCTACTCAAAATGTCATTCATACTCAAAAATTCTCCAACGAATGTTACCGTTATTGTGCATTGTGTACTAAGTATTGAGATCTCTGTATTCAAGTTTATGTCACATTATTTCTATTATGTAGATATGTTGTCTCCTAGGCTACATAAAATCTAATGTATTGTTTACTTGGATGTTCTGAGTAAAGTAAACTAAAGCACTTTAAAAGCATGGCTTAATGCAGTGTTATATAGTTTAAGTAAAAATTTACTTGAAACAGAGTATTGCAAAGTAAACTTCAACTAAGTAGAAATTACTCAACAAACTTTAACTAGCAAAGGTAAAATTACTTATTTTCTTTGATAAGCCTTGATGTTGTGGCCCATTTTTGGTTCCTGTTAGGTTGTAGGGTTTCTATCGGTTTCTTTAGCAGCTGAGATGCATATTGTCTAAACCCAGGTAAAAGCTGTTTCCCCACTCTCTTTCACATTAGAATAAAAAAGGAACTACAGAACACATGCATATGCACACAGGCTGTGATGCATTGAACACTGAGATGCAAATGGCCCTGTGATTGTTTTGTAAGATGCCATTGTTTGCATGAGTAACTGGGCGTGTGTGATGAGACATCTTTAGCTCTCTTAACACAAGGCACATCATTCCTTTAAGTTTTCCTTTTGGAAAATATCACTGCAATACATAAAAACAGCAGATTATGTCACATCTGTAAATAGGGGTTACTGTATTCACAAAAGCTTACTGTATTCATAAACCCAATAGAACCATGTGCCCTGTCATCATTAACCAGTATCCGACATAACTGAATATTTTGCTTGGCTCTGATTAACTTCATGTGAGGAAAGTTTTGTGTTTAAACTCTCTATAATTAGACCCTTTGCTCCATATGGAAATAAGTTTTTGAGTGCTTTTGCCATTTAACTGTTTGACTTTTGACCACAATGATCCAAATTACCTGGGTTTCCCGGCATGTAATATTAATGGACACATGAAACCATTTATTTGAAAATATAAATAACATACCCTTACAAAAAAGACTGTCTGGTACAGTGATAGTAATACCATGGTACTTTAAATATACTTTGCACTTTTAAAGCTTTATATTTAGATAAAGGAAAGTGAACAAATTATAGTACTATATGTAATATTTGATGATATGGTCAAGAATGATTACCATATGCCAATGTATTTCAGAGAAAATCAGGTATGAAAAAAATTAAAACACCATCTAAGAATGTTTTTATAAACTTATAATAATATCATACTTTTAAAAAATGTAATTTATGTTTTATTGATCCTTGTCTTTTCTGAAATAAGCATGTGAATACATTTGTATCATTTGGTTTTATTAATTTTCAAAAACATGCAGAAAACGGGTGATTCAGTACAATTCCTACTAAAAATATTAAGTAGACCTGATTAAAATATTAAATCAACGTATTTTTCTCATTTATAAACATAGCCTATATCTGTCGTATTTGAGTTAAAGAAAATAATTGAATAAAAGAAGAGATGTTTTTGGCTCATTTTAAGAAATTAGCAAAGAAACACATTGGATTAAAGAGTACAAACAAATACCTTGAGTCTGGGAAAATAGGGCTTTGTAAACAGATTTGATTTACGTTTTTACTACAATTATTGTTGCTTTGAGGAATTCACATCGACTCTCGCGAGATTTGAGTTTGAACTGATATGTGAGAAGAGAGCGAGACGGATGCCAGTGATTCAGAGTGAGCGAGTGGAGGACGGGACACAGGACGGCCCGACTTCAGCCCTACAAAACAACTCCCTAAAGTAGCCTACTTCTTACACTACACTCGGAGTTTTTTGCCTTTATTTGTTACTTGGAATGAAATGCTTTTACGCGGATGACTTGAAAGGTGAGTCGCCGTTGTATTTCATGGTATTAAAGGCTAGTTTGACGGGTTGGCTAACGGTCGTGTGTTCGCTTTCACAGTTTGCTCTCGCTGGCGAATGTGAAAGCGAACATTCACACTAAAATTATACAAAGACGATTCTCACATTTGTATTATTACAACGAATAACCGCCTATTTAATGTTGTACGCCCGCTAGCTGGTGTACAGGGAAGTAAAATCGCTTTAAAGGGCCTGTGGTGGTCCGACATTAGATGGACCTTCCGTAGGCATGTAGCCAGCTATCGCATTGTCCGTTTGTTTCTGTTGATCAGTTTAAATTCACACCTTTGTAACCAGGAAGTCTGCTCAAATGAAACATTTACCTAGCGTTATCGCTGCGGTTAAATGTCACTAAACCTTTGATCTGCTTTATACAGTGAGATTGTTTTTCTCTTGACTCATTGTTAATGGCTCAGTGGTTCATTTTGCAACAGATTGCACGCCTAATATTTATTGCAAGTTACACCAAATTGTAACTGAGTCGTTTGCTGAGTGTATTTAGACTGTTGCTTTTACATATTGTACGTTGGGTTTTTTTCATGTAATGGTTAACTTAACTTAAACGAACCAGTACACTTCTGTAGAAATCGAGTGTGTTTTGCTGTAAACGAGAATTCAGATATGTTGATAAATGTCTTACGTCATCCAGTCTGTGTGTGTTCAAAGGCTTATTTAGTGTAAGGGTTATTCCCCAAGAGAGTTTATTGTAGTAATAGTGAGAATGAGCTAATTTGTTTCTTGGATCATAGCTCTAGGATTCCCCTCAAATGTTTTAGACTAAAACTAGTGTTAATCTCAGAACTATGGAAACTGGTGGTCGAGAGGTGTTGACCTGAGTCTGGTTCAACATCCACTTTCACATATTATTCTAGGTCACTGTTAGAGGTGTGAGATAAAGAAATGTGAAGTTGTGGCCTTATGTGTGAACATACTTTCGTGTGACAAACCCCCCAAAAATGAAGATCTCAAAAAGTTTGGTCTATTTGTATCATTTTGGCAGTGGGGAAATGGAGGATCGGCATTTGGTGAAAATCCTGCATGGAAGCAGCTTATCTTCAATGTCTACCAATGTGGTCTGACACGGGTCATGTTGTACCCCAGAGAAACAGCGGCTGACCACAGACATTTATCATAGTGGATCACATAGTGTTTTTGAAATTATTATCTTGGGACAAAATAGACATTTGTCCTAATCAATTTAAATTATTATTTAAAAAAAAAAATATTTATATGGAAGTATATATTTCATTTACTATTTTATGTTTATTTATATATTTTATGTATGTAATTATATTGTGTAGACTCTATCCAATGAGACATTGCATTCAGGATATGCATTATAGTATTTAATGATTTATCAGAAATATTATGAATTATAAAAAAACAACAAAGTTACACATTACATGGAAAAGGGACCGGTCTATTATTTTGCATTTACACTCCAAGACTTAGCCTAATGCATAGAGCATTTTACGTACAGTATCAAATCATTTTGTTCTGTCCATTGCTATGGTTTATCACTATCATATCGGATTCAATCATTTTAATATGGTTGCCAATCCAGAAACTTTAAAATGTGTAGCCTAGTTAGCAGCATGAAAAAAATATATTCTATACAGAAAGTGGGCAAAGATTGCTGCCTTTGTAATCACACTGAAACTGTTGATTACAACGCAAGGTACACAAAGTTGCACTCTTGCACTGACTGAACCACTGTTTTGAGCGGTGTTGAGTGGATTCTGACTAACTAAACGCATCTGATTGGCCATTGCGTTCACACGCTCAACAGATATGTCTATTATTGCCTACATTGCTCAATGCTGCAAAAAGCATTGTAAATAGAAACCTTTAATGCTCTTCACAGAGCGCTTACCTAAACACTTGCGGGAGCATTTTAAAGCTGCCAGCTATCAGCAGGTACTGGTACTGCAGTATCTTCACTTTAAATTATCAAGTACATTTACAAAAAATTCATTTTTGGTGGCTGCCAAAATAATTTCAATGCAGGAAAAACCCTGATTATGCCTATGTGCGTCATGCAAATCAGGATTCAGATGTCCTCAATCTAGATCTCACTCTGCCACAGGTTAGACCAGTTTTGGCTAGTTGGAAAACCACAAATGAGCAGAGGATCTGCGTGAGAAGGTTATGAAGCTCTTTAGGAGAAAACCAGTCTGAGGTTGTGATCCGTGTGTGTTTATCTTGTTTACGAATTCCCCATGGTCTTGTTCTTGACCTTAATCAAAGTCTTGGGCTTGTTTCTCTCTGCGTAGTGGGAGAACAATGGGCGCTTTATGCCTGATCTGGAAGTGCCATGCAGTCAGGTGGCTTACTAAACACACACCAAACTGAGCTAATAAGAGTTTGTGTATGTTGAAGGCCAGACATGCCTCAAAATGGCAAGGGATGTTGTTGTTGTACCACTATGGCCAATGTGTGCTAACGCAGAGTTAAAATGTGACAGAAAACTTTTTCCTACAAGATTTAATAATGTAATGTGTTTTTGCCTGCCTCGGGTATGAGTGTCAAAATGAGCATTGGTTCTCATTTTGTAATGTAGTTGATGAATTCTTTGTGTGTAGAGGTCAGGGCCTCATTATAGTGACCATAGCGTTATGTGTGCACTCATAAGGCCCCACAATGCAATGGTTTCAAAGACCTCATTGGCAGTGCTGGAGCCACTTATCTAATAACTGGTTACTTTTTAATTTCTCTTATGACTTAGGCTACTTTCAAGCTGAGGATTCAATGTACCAGCATTCCAAATAGTACTGCCAAGGGTCGTTAGTTTTAATAATCATTTTAAATCTACATTACCACTATAACGACACTGAGGAACGACATCATTGGAATCAATTTCAGAAAAAAAAAAATTTCTAGCTGATGAACGATAACATTGAAAGCCAATCAGAATCCAACCGAATTTAAAGAGTGGATGAACGCCAATAAAATAAAGCCCGTTCTATATGGCGCATAGGGCTGAACGATTTTGGAAAATAATCGAATTGCTATTTTTTTTTTTTTTACCAATATTGTGATTTAATATGCTATTTTATATATTTTTTTTTAATAAAGCTCTTAACTTCTGGATTCAACAAAGACAATCAATAAATAATTGTATAGTATGACCTACACATTATTATATAGATTAAACATGAACTGTTCTTTCCTTTAGGCCAGGCCTATATCAGGGTTTTTCCTGGGTCAAAATTCTGCAATAACCAATCAGAAAAAGAAAAAAAATGTAGGCCTAAGTACGGTGATCATTGTTTTCATGATCGATTGTCGCTGTCACGTCAGAGTACTCGTGTACATCCCTACTACAGAGGCCCTTCATAATGCAGAGGGCAACTTAGCATTGGCCCCATAGAATGCAGTGTTTAATAAACAGCTGTTTTACTAAATTCTGCTGAAGTGAAATTTAGTGCCGAGTCATGATAGTATACATCGTATTGTAGCATCTGTATCGGGATACATATAGTATTGTGACTTTGTTGCTGATACACAAGCATTATATTGTTATAGTTAGCTTTATAGTTGCCATACTTGGTGTGGGGTGTTTTTTTTCTTCTTTTTTTTTCTAAATAGCGCTGTAATAGCATTTTATTTTGTTAGTTAAATTTACTTGTTCCATGTTCCAATGTTTACTGTACATGAAAATGCTTTTCTGTGCTCCTCTTCCCACATTTCTGAAAGGGAGAATTTTTATTTACCGCTGTGGTGACTGTGTCTTGTGACACAGTGTTCAGGAAATCCAGGGAGACACGTGTTTGTTAGAGGAAGTGTGTACATAGTGTCTGTGTAACTCCTACTATGAATTTTAATCTGGCAAGGCTTTAGTATATGTACTGTAAACAGAATCTGCCCTTTTGAAAAGGACAATGAACATGACTCACTTGGCGTTCATGTAGGAGAATAAACGCAACTGATATTGTTGATTTATGTATACTGAATTTTTCCACGTAAGCCACTTATGCATTTACGTCATTTTGCATGAAAGCTCAGCTGTAATTTCCTAAAAGCTACAGATAAATCTGACCCGAACACTTTCACTTTCGCAAGAGCGCTCTATATACGGAGACTAGTGGAACATGATGGCGACGCGCTGTTATGAAAGCCACATGAATGCAGTTATTTTGATGCAGAGGCATGACTGCTTTTTACATTTGTTTCAATTTGTTTGTAATGCAGTTGCCAGTTGAAGTTTAAAATTAAACTTCTGCATTCATGCTCACACACAGTTGATATTTTCAGCTTCACTTTCCCAAGCAGACATTGTGTACAGCAGCCGCTTATAGAAAGTCTCTGTTTAGCTCTCATCAATTGGAGCTAAATCTTACTGCTGAATGACCTGGGGAGGCCAGCTGAACTTGCAGCGTCTGGATCTGGTGGTGACGTCTTAATCTCCGTCCTTCATTCAGGATCTGAGAGGGAAGCTCCTTTTAGATTAGCCACTCAACCTACAGCAGTATTACTATCATTCAATAGAGTTTGTTAATCTTGCTGTGTATCATGATATTATGATGGCAATGTTGGGGAAGAAGCTTGAAATCTGTCGATTCCCAATCAAAATGTCAGTTTGTAAGGTAAGTTTCACTACAGTCAAGCCATTGTTCTGATAGATTAATAAGTTACTAACAAGCTACTAAAAATACATTGCAGCTATTTCTGCAGATAGTATCTTGATGCAGTCAGAGCCTGATTTATCGGGCACAAAAAGTTAGGGTCCTTAGAGTAACAGCCTTAAAGGGATAGTTCACCCAGAAATGAAAATTAGCCCATCATTTACTCACCCTCAAGTCATCCGAGGTGTATATGATAGGGATGGGCATTTTTCTAAAATATTGTTTTTGAACATTCTGGCTCATAAAAACCAAATATTCGTTTATTTAAATGATGTTTAATGAGAAAGACGTTATTTTTAAAGTTTTAAGTTTTTGTCACCATTTCTGAACAAGCTTACCGTTAGGGAATATACACAACAAGCTTATGATATTAAGGTTTTCTTTTAGTTTAAAACATTAAACAATGTGTAAACAAAAAATATAAAGAACAAAACTCAAGCATGGCGAACAAAAAAAAAACGCTAAAAGCAGACTGCGCCAATTATCGTGCAGAACGTACATATACACTCGAGTCAGAATATGGTTATCGTGTTTATATTGTTTCACGTTCTTGTTGAGAAAAACAATAATATCCACATGTTCGGGTGAGAAAACGCGCTGCGCTAACAGACGTTGCAGAGACGTAAAGATAACTGTGTGCTAAGCTAAGTTTCTAACAGCACTTTGCATTTTCTGTTCTTAAACCCTTCTCCCTCGACGAAACTTAAAGGAAGCATATATCTCAATAATTTTGCTATCAGATAAGTTATCATCTCTGATCACTCGCGCTACAGCTACGCTTACCTGCAGTCGTGAATGCAGTGGTGGACAGCTGTCTTTCCTCATTCGACTAGTGTTTGGATTTCATGTGATTTCTCATTGTGGTGGTGATATTATAATTCAGTTTCATTAATTAATTTGATTAAAAGTAATTCCATTTTGTAATATCATTTTGTAAGATCATTTTCATGTAAGTAATACCAAACTTCACGAGTCAGATGACGACATTATGAGATCAAATACAATCCAATTGTTAAACGCACTCCACAGCGCCACCCAGTGCAATTAATTATAACTGCGAGTTTTAGTGCTTGGTAATTATTATGGATTCACTGCATTTACGGCCAGCAAAGCAACATATTAAAATTCAAATGGTATTTTATTTTTCAAATAATAATTACAGATTGAAAATTCGAATATTCGTACACGTTCCTAGTAGGCTATATGACATTCTTCTATCAGACGAATACAAACGGAGTTATATTAAAAAATGTCAGTGAATAGCCGTTTCCGTTTTGAAGTCCATAAAAGTGCATCTATCCATCATAAAAGTGCTCCACACGGCTCTGAGGGGTTAATAAAGGCCTTCTGAAGCGATGAGTATGTGTAAGAAAAATATCCATATTTAAAACTTTAAAGTAAAATATCTCTTCCGGCCAAACGAACATACGGATTCCACTCAAGTCTAAAGCGCAACTTGTGCGAGTAATGCGACATACTGCTGATATTTACGCTACGCCATGACGCACTACACTACTTCTGACGTCACAAGTTGAGTAAGTTGCGCTTTAGGCACAAGTAGACTGCATACTCATCGCTTCACTTCAGAAGGCCTTTATTAACCCCTCGGGGCCGTGTGGAGCACTTTTATGATGGACAGATGCACTTTTATGGACTTCAAAACAGAAACGGCAATTCACTGCCATAATAAAGCTTGGAAAAGCCAGGACATTTTTTAATATAACTCCGTTTGTATTCGTCTGAAAGAAGAATGTCATATACACCTAGGATGACTTGAGGGTGAGGAAATCATGGGCTAATTAAAATTTTTGGGTGAACTTTCCAGCTTTATATAGGCTACACCACATGCAACTAATAAAAATTCAAAGACACCCTAATTTATTCACCTTGTTTTTAATGTAAGATTGGCTGTGGCCATTTGTAACTTGAATGTAAAAGGCTTCTGGTGTCATCCGCTTCCAATTATTAAATAGTTTTACAGTTTACTGCATTTTGTAATTATTAGTTATTTACTTATAGTGGCTAATAAATCTGAAGTCTCGCACATTTATGGAAAGTAGCTTATTTATGCGTTGCAAAATAAGGTGGATATAACTGAGTTGAAAATTCGATTTTTTTTTTTGCTAAGTATTGGTTTTACTTGACAAACTAGCCAACTGAATGAATGAATTGTACCTCCAAATGCCATTTTGAGTGAACTTTTTAGGAGGGCATTAGATTGTTTCTTCAGTTTGTCTCATGAGCAGCTTGCACAATAAAGTGTGATGACATAAACGCTGACGGTTATCACAATACTCAGTACTTGTTGGAAAACTAGCTTATTACTGGAAAAGCGGTTTAAAAAAAGTTTTACTGAAAAGTTAAGTTAGTTGGATCATTACTCCCCAACATTGCCAGACAAAGTATTGATGTTTAACCGTTTGTTCTGTTCTGTATGTAAATGCACAGGATACTGAGCTATTTTGGTTTTATTTTGTCTCTTGGCACAAGCACCGCCTGCTAGCCAGAGGTCATTTTGCTTGGTAAATATTGTATAAGGGCCATTGAACACTGCTAGTTGTAGCTCTACCTGTACTTGTTAAGTATCCTGTGTACTTTCTATGGTTAGATTGGAATGGAGACGGATTATACCAAACCTGAATAAGCCTTTTATTTTAGCTGCTCAGCTGACAGCAGTTTAGAAAGCTCAGGGCTTTTGGATTTGGTGTGTCATGCTTAATATCTGATCAAAGCTCTGTGTCCAGTATAAGTATCAGTGTGATCATACAAGGTGAAACATGGTAAGTGATCAAGAAGTAACAGGGCAGGCATTAGGAGTAGACCGAATGTACGTTGTCACGGTGAGGAAGTCTGTCCTCAGTGAAGAATGTTCTAGGAAATTGCTTTAATAAGCTCATTACAGAAATCCCACTGCATTCTGTACACATGCCTGCTTCTGCGGAGCTGCACACAGGATGCCAGCTTCTGAGAGGTGCGTGTGTGTCCTGAAGCAGCTGGGACAGTGGCAAGCGGACAGTCTCCTGCTGGCATAATCAGCAATTGTGCTGATGAAGAAAAGCCTATTTGGTATCTTTGTGAACACACAAACACAGAGCAGATGAACTTAGCCTCACAAAATGCTTAGCTGCTGACATCATTTCCTCCTGGCCCTCAGCTGACTGGAAAAAAGAAGGGTAGGAGTAGAATGTTTTATACTGTGCTGGTGTCTCCGCCATGGCTGTTACTTTGACTGCTCTTTCTCAGTTGCTTTGGGTAGAGGGTAATTCTTAGCAACTTAGCTGGTTTACATGCTTCCATGTAGTTACTGTAGTGGCCCTATAAATCTTAAAATGTCTCGCTTATGTGAGCTGTTCTTTATGATGCTGGCTGCTATTTTATATGAGCCAAATGGCTTCCTTGTGCAGTGTTTCCCACAGGATTTTGTGAAACTGTGGTAGGTGCACCTCGGTCCTTAGGGTATGCAGAAGAAAATTACCCTAAATTTCTTTCCCCCTCTCGGAAGAAAATTTTGTACACTTCAAAGTTAAATTCATCTATCTTGTGCACTTTGAGAGTTCAAAATTAAGAGATCCAACCCATGTTCAGTGTGCAAATTAAACAAAGAAAAAGTATGTGTTTTGACTTGAATCTGGACTCAAATCTCTTTTCAGTTGTGACACTGTCTACAGTAGACTACATAATACTACTGCTACTAATAATAATGTTATATTATTCCTATGACAGTAAGAGCCATAAAACAAATGAGCTGAAAAATAAATTAAACTTTTATAATTAGTTTTGTCCTAATTTCGATCCATGCAAGAGATAAACCTGTAAGCTTTTATTTTGACGGAAACTGCAGTCGAGCTTTTATTTTGGCGGAAAACAAGTTTACAAACGCTACTCATTACGAATCTAGTGAAATGCTGTAATCGTGAAATATGCAAATGTGAAGATAATGCGTAACTGCATTCCCAAATGCACGCTAAACTCATCACATGCACAGATGGAGTTCACTGCATTCATTCACTGTGTGAACTTTTTTTTAAGCTGATCACGTGCTGATTGCGTGAGTGAAGTGCGCACTTCTCTTTGCTCAACGCAGTTTGTTTTACATCAATGGCGCAATACACGACATTAAAGAGCTTTTATGTTATTATGAAAAGTTTAATTATATTTTCGGTTTGCTACAGTCTAGTTAAAGCTGCCGTCGGCAACATTTTTTTGATCAAATTCAGTGAAATTGACACTATAATCCGACAGAACAACATAAATAAGGTGGTTTTAGAAAAAAACCCGAGCTTCTAACTCCACCTGGAGCGTGTTATTTGTTTTGCAAAAATCCACCGCTCCCGTCTCATCGGGTCCAATCAGCGCAGGGGAGTGTGAGATCTGACTGTCAATCACAGTTCGTGCACACGCCACAGATCCCCCCTCCCTCGCGCAGACGCGCACATTACAATATCACATGCACACGACACGCCTGAAGTTCGCCTGAAGATTGTACGAAGCGTGATGGCGGAGAGAAAATCTACTAACAAGCTTCCAATTCCTCGGTTATTGCTATCTATGCATAGATTAGCCAGGGCAGCCTACCTCCGAGTCCATGGTGTTGATCGATGCTGAAGAGATGGATGCGTTCACAGAAAATCAGGTACACACGCACTGACGATGGGCGGGTGCTCGTTGGTAGTGGGGGAGGGGCATGAGAGTTGTAAACATTCAAAATTTTGGCTAAGTCCACTCAATCTGCCAGACTTGCCGACTGCAGCTTTAATGAATGGGAAGCACTGAAATCTATTTGTAGCGATCAATGTTGATATTGTGGCGAGCCGACACAGATAATTCAATGTATGGGAAATGCATGTGAGAAATGGAGTTGCAAATTTGAATGGTGCTTTCAGCAGGTAGTGGGGAAGTGGTATATTATGGGTTATCGCTTTATTACTGACCTGTTTTTTTTATGTCAGTTTTAAAGTTTTCTATTAGATTTGGGTAGAAATATAGTCTTTAGAAATTTGCTCTTCTCACGATCTTAATGAAAAAGTGTAATTATCTTGTTTAACTTTTTGGGATTTCTTTAGTGATGCACTGAAGTTTCAGAAACTTGGAGGGCTTAAAGCCCCGATATACAGTACTTCAAGCGAAATTGAAGATCAAACTGTGACATAATTTTGAAAAAAAATCCGAATGCGACCTCTGAGACTGCTTCTGAGACTAAACGAGGCCGCTTTTAATCAGCCATTCAAATTTTTGTATTTGCAATGGCATTCATCGCAGCACTGAATACTTAAATACTTAGATTTAATAGGCTATTTATTTTCAAACTCCTTTTTAATCTGGACTACAACATGCCCTAGATATTGTTTGGTCACACTTTACATTAAGGCTTGATTGGTTAACATTAGTTAAATCATTAGTTAACATGAAAAATAATTCTAAAGCATTTTTGAATCTTAGTTAATTTCAGCTTTTCATATTAAAATCAAGAGTAGTAACTGTATTATTTAATAGACTTGAGCTAACATGAACTAGCAGTTGTATTTTCTTTTTAACTAACGTTAACAAAGAATAATAACTTCTGTAACAAATGTAGCTATTGCTCATTGTTAAGTAAAGGATAATGTACATCCAGCCGATTGTTATTTCCGCCACATAAATAAATATGGGTTTGATAAATATTCAAATCTGTTTGTTACCATGTTTGTAATCCAAACAGTGTACAAAACAATAGTTCCAAAATGGCAGCAGCTGCATTTGAATCAAACGAGAGAGCGGGTCCACTATACTGGATTACTTAATTAAATACCTTTACACAATAATCAAATCAATATTTTAATATTAGTTTTAATATTTGATTAGCTCACCAAACACAACTTCCATGAAGAAAAAACTTTCTTAGCTAGCATATAGTGCTGTAACATGCTTCAGTAATGCGCATGTTATCCGTTTTCAGCGGTTGTTATAGGGGAATAGCATACCGCTGGATGGCGCAATTGACCAATCAGAATCAAGTATTCCGCATTAACTAATGTTAACTAATGAGACTTTATTGTAAAGGGTTACCTGTTGTTATTTAGCCTATAATTCTTTTGCACTTTAATCTGTTTGAAACAGATTATTACTTTAATCTGTTTAATGTAGGCTATACATTTGTTTATTTAAATGTTTAGTTCTTTTTGTTATAAGAAAAATTATGAAACCTGTTATAGTATGAAAACACTTTTTTGTAACTTATTTCAATATTGTGATATCATATGTCATGACAAAAGCTTCAGCAATTATCGCAACATGAAAATTTGATACCATCACAGTTGTATGTCAGCCACCCATTTAGCGGCCTTTATGCTGGCTATAAACAGATTCTGAGTTGTTAAAGATTGTGGTTGTGCAAGTCCTGCGGGATTGTTTATGTGTTGTCTCTCGGAGCACTGTGTGTTTGTTTACTGTAAAAGCATTTACACCCAGTAAATTAATTTCTGTGAAGCTCTTCCAGATGTAGCCTTATTAACTCCTCCAGTGTTTACATGAACTCCGACCCCTTTTGTAAACAAAGACCCCATCACTGGAACATCGCTACTTTTTCTTTTACTGTAACGTTGTAAAAAGTTTTCTTCATAAAAGCACCTGTACTAAAATATTAAAAGCTAATGCTTTTGATGTCTTTAATTGTCATTTCATCCATAGACATAGCAGTGCCTGGGGTTCTAATATGTGATTTAATATTCCATAATGTAGTTTTATTGTAAAAGGGTTTTTGAAAAGAACCAGATCTAAAAATTAGAAATGTATGTTTACAGTTGTTGCAGTCTTGGGGAAAATCAAGCAGGGGAAATTGTCCTTGATTGACCAGAGAAATTTGAGTAATGTTGTTGTTATGTGTCTAAACAGCATGCCATACTGGTTAGACAATGTAGGTGTGTTGTGGGAATGTGTTCAACGGCGTCAGCCGTTTTGCATTGCAGCTACCAAATCAGTTTTATTTCATTGTGTGCTCTTTATTTTTTTAGCAGCTCAACCATCAAATGTTGAATAAAAGGAACAAGATCTGTTTGCGCATACCAGTCACTGTTATCAGGACTAGACTAAACCCATTGAGCAGAACAGTGTAGATGTTATCTGTATGTTTTGTGTTGGGAATATGATGCACCGCAAATGAGTGTAATGTGCATCTTCACTGTGGCTGTTAATGGTATCTTATCTTTCTTGAATGTTATCAGCTTGCCATGGCATTTGTCTTAAGGGTTCATGCGTGTCTTTACGTGTGTTTTGACAGGTTACCTGAGTGGTATTAAGTGTATTTTAGGCAAAAAAATAGGGAATCTAGACAAATTTAGACAAAGGGAATCAGCCTTGAATACATGTAAATATATATTTGGCCTAACGTGCTTTTGCAAAAGTTTAATTTTAAGTTTTCTTTTTCAGTTGTTATTCAGGAACAATAATCTATCTCAGTTTCCTTGTATTACGTAAACACACACAGAGCTCTTGGCATCTGTTGTTAATGATGATCCCAAAAACTTGCTCTGGTCAACTAACTGAATGTTGAGACTCATTGGCTGCCTGCTTGTGAAATATAGGCCTAAGGTTTAAGCCACCAGACGTGTGTTGCAGTAAAGACTCCCTAAAGCAGCCTTTTAACATGATGAAAGTCAACAATTTATTATTTAAAATAGTCACAAACAGTTCTTCGTCCAGTCCAATAAAGTAACTATATAATTCAACTAATTTGATTTTGATCACAGATGCGCATTTATCGGCTATTTGAAATCTCATTGGATGTGCCACTAACTTTCTATTATGTAGTGGAATATTTTCAATATGCCGTGCACAGGCCCTATGATAATAACCAAACAGTATTGGCCCTTTCCCAAATGGCTCACTTCATGTGCTCTGTGAAGTGTTTTTTTTTTTTTTTCTGCGATCAACCAACGAATTAAAATGTATTAGACCAAACCACCTCTTATCAAGTAACATTTAGTTGACTCCTATGGGGCAGCTCTAGTTTGTAGTACTTTTTGTTTGTTCAGAACGCTAAACTGAATCCTTCTCCAAAGCACAATAGGTTGTTGGCAATATTAGCCATTTGAGTGTGCATGGATCTGCACATATCCGGGTACCTTAGAGATGCTCATTTCAGCATATGATTTGGGGAAAACTAATTGTAATTCAAACATATTTCACTGGATATTTTGGAATATTCTTAGAACAATTGTTGTTGTGGGAATGTGCATCACAGTTCCTATCAAATTGTAAAGTGGGACTCATTTGGCTGACTATCTGCTTGCTGAGCAAACTGAGAAACTGAGCAACTGAGCAAATACTCTAGTGTGTTTTGAATGGAGAGTGTGAAGAAAAGAAAAAAATCAGCTGGAAAGTGTGTTTGTATTTGCACAAGGAGGTTGAAGTATTTCTGGTATGGCTTAGAGGCAGCAGAGTCTTAGATTATAAGAGAGAGAAACAGCTGGTGCACACTGCCAAAGAGAGTGTGTGGGAAAACGCCTTTTATTTTTGTGAGTCATTAAGTAAATTACCTTTTATTCCTATGAACTCTCAGCTCTCATGTGACAGACTGCAGCATTTTTGGGAAGCTCAGATGATTCATGTCAGCCGAGTGTCTCTTCCTCATTTGGTTTAAGAGTCTTTGTGCTAATCAATTGAGACTGATACTCTTCATCACTCACCTTGATTCATCATCACTACTGTTGAGGTCTGAAATGTGAGCTCTCAGAACTCTTGAGGCAGTGCAGATGTGTTGTATACCTACAACAGTGTGAAAGGCCTGCAGGCAGGGCGAGAAGAACTTCTCTGTGAATGACGAGAATGATTCTCATTCTCTTCTCCGGTCACATTTTGTTCTGCTGGTCTGTCTCAGGTTCCTTAACATGGTTTATGTGGCTTTCACTGCCACGCAGTAGTTTCTTCTATCCCGTACAGTATCAGTGATGTCACATCCTGTTCAAAAGTGGTTCTCCAGTCTTTTTGTAATAGTTTCATTACTGTGAACTTGCTGTTTTCAGCCTTTCATTAACTTTTCCACTGAGTCAGTTCTTCTCATCTTGGCAGTGTTTTAATGTGTTTTCAGACAGCAGGAATCAATTTCAACCTTTAAACTTGCTGTTCACATGAAATTTATGAACCGTACTATTGCTATGCGTACTAGTATGTGTACTAGTGTTTCTATACCCAGTTCTGTTTTGTAATACAATTTTATATTGTTTATGTGTGTAAATATATTACCGTCAGTTGTTGAGTAACCACACCCTCATCATTATCAGGGCTGCTGTATCAAATCAGTTTAATTTCTAGTAGATTTAAAGCTGGAATTACATTATCTAATATGCATATCTTTTCATTTCTGGGTAAAGAACGTCACTCCAACTGCTCAGTGTACAGCAAATCATTTACTACAGTGGCATTCTATAAAAATGGTTTAGCAGCATTAAAGGAACAGTTTACCAAAAACGAAAATTGTCATTTCTTTACGTGCGTGTCGTTTCAAACTTGTGACTTTATTTCTTCTGTGGAACATAAAACGATATTTTGAAGAATGTTGGTAACTAAACAGATTTGGTGCACATTGACTTTATCAAAACATTTTTTGTTTCACTGAAGAAAGTCTTATAGTTGAAATGATATGAGTAAATGTCAACAATTTATTTAATTTTCAAATGATTGCTTTCACGCCACTTCCTTTTTCCTACTACCCTCACTCCCACATAAACTTTCCTCAAAAATTGTAGTCATAAATGCTTTGACATCTGAAAATGATGTAGAATCGTTGACAAAAAAAATATTTTAAATGAGGTCTTCTGTCTTCCACCGTGTAAGATGTGTCTCACTCAGTTTCTGTCTCTGTTTCTCTCACAGATCAGGTCGAGATCCAGCCTGGTGACTCCAAACTGACACGCGTGTCTCAACTTCAGCTGCCTGGCTCAAGGGAGCAGCTTGCAGAGAGTTCACCACCATGTCTTAACACCTCGCGCTCCCCTCTGAAAACCCTGTCCCCCTTTCCCTCTCTCTCCCCTCCCTCCCCCTCCTCCTCTTCCTTCCCTGCCCTCCCTGTAGAAGCTTCCCAGTCCTTTGGAAACCACAGTGCCTCCTCTGGAGAAATGAGCCTGCATCAGCAGCAGCAAGGGTCCGAGAGGGACCTTCCCTCTGCCGCCTCATCTGTCAGTTTGCCCTCTGTACGGAAGACGCCTAAAAAACGCCGCATCTCGCTGCGCTCACTGTTCCGTCGTCGCTGCGGGGAGCCCAAATCTCGTAAATCACGGGCACTAGCCGCTGGAGTGGATGGCATCGCTAGTGTGGAGAGCGTGCACTCAGAAATGTGCCAGCAGCAGGACCACGCCTCTGCACTTTCTGCACCCGGTGTGGCCTCCACCTCATCTTCATCTTCCTCATCCTCAGCCTCCACCTCTGAGCAGCTGGAGTGCCCGTTGTGCCTGCTGCGTCACACCAGAGACCGTTTCCCTGACATCATGACATGCCACCACCGCTCATGTGCCGACTGCCTTCGACAGTATCTACGCATCGAGATATCTGAGAGCAGGGTCAACATCAGCTGCCCAGAGTGCTCAGAGCGCTTCAACCCCCACGACATCCGCATGATACTCAATGACCGTGTGCTCATGGAGAAGTACGAGGAGTTCATGCTGCGCCGCTGGCTGGTGGCAGACCCTGACTGCCGCTGGTGCCCTGCTCCGGACTGCGGGTAAGTGCACATTTATGGCGCTTTTCCACTACACAGTACCAGCTCGACTCGCCTTTGTTTGGTTTTCCACTGTGTAAAATTTGTACCTGTACCTGCTTCCAGGTACTTTTTTTCGTATCACCTCCGGCGAGGTTCTGAGTGAGCTGAGGCGATACTAATATGTGACGTGAAAACACGGCAGACTGCTGATTGGTCAGAGAGAATCGTCACTATTCACTGCATCATTATTGCACGCGCCAGACGGAGTATCCTGAATAAAAAACAGCAAAAACATCCAAAAACAGCATACACTCGATTTCCTCCATTGTCCTGTGTGTGTGGGTAGTGGGTGTGTCTCGCGTAGAAGATTGTCACGGCAGTTTCCTGCAGCGTCGCTATGACGACCAGGTACTATTGCGGAGGTACTATTTGCAATGGAAAACGGAGCGAAAAGTGAGCCGAGTTGAGCTGGTACTGGTAATGGAAAAGAGCCATTAGACGACAAATGCAAAGAACAACGTTTATTTGAAATGGAAATCTTTTTGAACATTGTAAATGTCTGACACTTTTAATCCAGTGTGACCTTGTTTTTAATAAAAGTATTAATTTCTTTCAAAAAATATCTTACTGACCAAAAACTTTTGAATGGTAGTGTATATGCAGACTTTCTGCAAACAAAAATGTGTAGCATGGACCTGTGACAGATCATTACTGTCCAAGCTCAGACATGCATGAAGTCAGTGCCAGGTCAAAAAACAAATATAGGTCAACAGCAGTGCTCTTTTAGATACTATTATAGTTTTTATTAAAACTTTGCATTTTTGCTTTTAAATTTTCTTTCACTGTTTGCGTTTTGATGCCGGCTAACGTTAATCAGTTTGGGCGACTGCACATAATCTACCTGAGGTAGGGCTGGGCGATATATCGCATGACATTGTTATGCTCATCTCGTCAGTAAAGCCGGTTCCTTGATTAGTAGTAAATCGCCATCACCTGCTTTCAGATGGAGCGGCATTTACTACACAGAGTAGTAAAGTAGAGCTTGTTCACTGACAAGCTGAGCCATATCGCATTAATTATCACGGACGTATCGCCTGCGATAATTAATGCGATATGGCTCATCTTGTCAGTGAACTATGGCTCTGTGTAGTAAATGCCGCTCCATCTGAAAGCAGGTGATGGCGATTTACTACTAATCAAGGAACCGGCTTTACTGGCGAGATGCACATAATGTCATGCGATATATCGCCCAGCCCTAACCTGAGGGAAGACGTGATCAAAAAGGGAAGTCATCTTTTACTAGGCTAGGCTACTGTAAGTTGATGTTAAATAGAGAAAAAACTTTTTCATTAAAGTAACTTGTAGCGTATTCTTGGACGCGTTATTGAAACACAAAATAACCAATAAAGTCTCAATCATTAAAAAGCAGCCCATACTAATCATCCAAGTTCTCTTTATCTGGAAAGTATGCACTTTTAATTTATTCATGCATGATTGCAACAACATATAGGCCTAGTTCAAAAAAAGTGCCATTGTCTAAATGCGTCCAGTTATTGTGCTTTTAAATAATATGCCATGCCATGACAGACAGACCAAAAATAAATAAATTTTAAGCTTATCGTTTTGAATAGAGGTTGATGATATTTACAATAATATCTGTTGGTGTAGCTATAGCCTATATTGAAAATGGGTAAAATTCAATCATTTTAGACATAATTCAATAATTTAACCATATTGGGCCTTTAAAATGAAGATTAGGCCTACAAAAGAAAAGTTTATTTAGAATGAGTATATAGAAGGATATTGAGATTACTTTTACAGTTACAGGGACAAACTTTGGAAAAATAGCCTAGGCTACTATTTGTGGCACTCAGGAATGTTTAATTGTTTATATAAAATAAAATAAAAAGAGATACATTTCTAGTTTCAACATTATTTGTTCTTGAGAAAATGTGCAACCATGTATACCGATGTGTTACTCATGGGCCTTTGAAATTAAGAAACCAAAAGAAAAGTTTAAGAATTAGAATCTAAAAGGATATTAAGATTTCTTTAATTTGAGGTACAGGCTGCAGGCATAGCCTACAAACTTTGGTCAAAAAACAAAAGTAGACTAGTGCTTTTGCCCATTATCTCCCTGCAATCTGACTCCAAATCTCAGGTGTTACCCTTGTTGTACCCTTTATACATCTTTTATACACGTACTTAACTGCAGACACTGCAATGACATGTACTATGTACAGAACAAATGTTTTGAGTGTTCCTTATTCTGTCCCTTATTTTCCTATAAAGAACCACGATTGTCCCTTATTTTCCTTTCCAGAAGTTGGTCTTGCTCGAATAATATGATCAACATTAAAAACACTGCTGGATATCAGCCTGCATTTTTATCACAGATTTAGTCGCACAAACAGCGCAAGCGGCTCGTGATAGAACACAGACCGACTGAATGACACTCAAAAAATCTCGAATGAATCTCCAGCTTACTTGTCTGTGTTTTCAGATCATCCGCGCTTCTTCAGCAGCGTAGAGAGAGCGCGTACGCATGGTTGCCAGATACTATTGAAAAGACCGGGTAGAAAACGCGTTCTATTAACAGAAAAGCTCTGACTGGGGGTTTAGATTATTGAAATCTGGCAACCGTAAGCATGAACTCTCGTAAAAAACAGTCTGTAATGTTGTCTCCTCCTTTGTTCGACAAAAATAAGTGGTTTTGGTCAAGTTTATTTATTTTTTAACACATTTCAGTCTCGTCTTTTTTCGTCAACGATATTGCATGTGTTGATATAGTCACAGTTATCGTTTAATGACGTGGGTGTCTCATCTTGTCTTTGTCAGGGAAAAAAGGTCGTCAACGAACATTTTTCGTCATAGTTTTCGTTAAAAATATTAACACTGTTTTGGCTTTAAATATTGCGATAAGTATTAGGACTGCACATGTGCATTGGCTGCTCTAGACTGAAAAATAAGCTTTTTTTATGCTTTTTGAACATATTAAACTACATTTATAATACAGTTGTTGTCAGATTTCATTGGTGATTTCAAATATGAAATTGAATTGTAAGCTTGGTGAACAGCTTTGGAGAATTTGATACTCCCCATTCAAAGATGGGAGCTGCACTTGCATGACTGAAATAGCTGCCTGAGAGGCGTTTCAAAGATGGCTGCCGAGTGAAATCACTTGCCTGAAAAGGGACTTTGACAATGCTGCTAACATCCTGTTGCTATAGCAGCATGATGGGAGTTGGGGTTTTCATGACACTTTTTATTTTTTAGAATATCTATCTAAAAAAATAAAATCGCTGCTTTGGTTTTTAACTGCATGGCTGTGATGTTGCCACAGCTGCCTTTGTGTTGCCACAGCTGCCATGTCTGCATGTTGTGTGTATTTGCTTATTTGTGGTCTGTTTGTTTAGACGTGCGAGTGTAGAGGTCATTTTGTGTGTGTGTAAGCATTTATAAACAGCCTCTTACCTAAATTGACTTTAGAAGTGTCAATATGTATGTTTACATGCACAGTTATAATCAAGCTAAGCTACACCAGGTTTCACATAGTCGAGCTACATTCTTAATCTTTCTGTCAAAGTATACATGAATGTAAACTACCATCCAAATGTTTGGGCTCAGTAAGAATTTTTTTAAATGTTTTATATGCTCATCAAGACTTGCAAGTATTTGATCAAAAATACATAATCAGTAATATTGTTTATTTATTATTATTATTATTATTAATTACAATTTAAAATAGTGTTTTTTATTTGAATATATTTTAAAATGTAATTTATCCTTATGACAGTTTGAATTTTTAAGCAGCCATTACTCTAGTCTTCAGTGTCACATGATCCTGAATATATATGCTGATTTGGTGCTCAAAAAACATTTCTTATCAATGTTGAAAACAGTTGTGCTGCTTTATTTTTGTAGAAACCGTGATGATGATTATTTTTTAGGATTCTTTGAATAGTAAGTTCAAAATAAGTGTTAACCCCAACATTTTTAACAGTAGTGTAAATGTTCTTATTAAAAAGGCCCCAGAGACTTTTACAATGAGCACTGATATATTGGGCAGGGATTCAGCTTTTCTCTTTTTTGATCGGCTTGCACTCTGAGCCAGATCTGTCTGGGACGTCATCTTGAAGTTAACACAAGCCAAAGGCACAGTATTGTATTGTGATCAGCTCTTTTGAAGGCCTGACACTGGTGACACTGTCACTTTGAATGGAGTCTTTATCAGGCCAGTGGAGAGCCTGGCAGCATTTCTTGTCATGCTAAGCACTCAGATCTGCATCCAGCTGTGCCCTGTGTTTGAATAACACAACATTTTGAGCTGCCTTTTTCTCTTGTCCTTTTTGATAATCATTTACACTTGTTTATTTTCTCAGTAGGTACTATTAACCTGTCATTTTAGAGCAGAGGTCTTCAACCCTGCTCCTGGCTACCCACTGTCCTGCAACGTTTATTTCCAGCCCTATTTAAACACACCTGAAGCTGCTAATCAAGCTCTTCAGGGTCACTTGAAAATTCAGAGGCAGGTGTGCTGAAGCAGGTTGGAAAAACTTTGCAGGACAGTGGGTCCCCAGGAGCAGGGTTGAAGACCTCTGCTTTAGAGGATGTCTGTTGTGTTTGGCAAAGAGCTCTTCCAGTTAAATTAGGTACTTTTTCTAGGTATTTTTTTAAACGTGCCAAAGCACCATCAAGAATGGAGGAAACAAGAACTAGTCAATGTGTCATGGCTGGTTGCACTTATATATTGTGGTATGCTTTGAGGGGTGATCAGAGAGAGATTTTCCAACGATACGGTTCCGGTGCAGGTTCCTGGACTTTGTGCGTTATTGATCTGTTCTGCGTATCTCCACTGCAGAAAAGGGGATTCCTGGCCAGAACATTGCTCTTTATATCTAAATATATAAAACTGTGCGTGCAAGAGAGTTAAGCTGCCGATAAGCTAGAATCACTCCTGCTACTGTGAATGGCCACACTGCCTGCATAAACACCGGGATGCACACTGTTTGATTTTAGATTCCTTATAGCCATGTAAACAACACATAGCAGCATTACATCACTGTTTGTTCCTCAAGTCTGTGGAAATATGCGGCCAGTTCGCAACAGGCTCCATTTTGCCTGGCCGAGAACCGGCTCTGGCTCAAGAACGCAAACTATTCTGGTGGAAAAGAGCTACAAGAGAACTCGGGTGACCCCCAGGTTATAAAACTCTGCTTTAGATAACCGTATTAAAGCAAGCGACCTTTATATTTAATTAAAGGAATGTTGAATGCTTTCAGCAAACATTTTGCAAAAAGTATTTGGGCTTTTAAAAAATAAAACTATATAGCCATACTTTTCAGACACTTTCTGGTTGTCAGACATTTAGTAGAGCATGTTCATAGTTAATGTGAATAGCAGACGGATTGAGTTGCATTGATTCTGCATTGTTGCACTACAGGGCTGGCTAAGGTTAGGTAAGGTTAAAGTCTTGGAAGACATGTTTAAAAATTTGCACATATTTTCTATTTAGTGGAAAGGCTTTGTGCCATGTTTCATACTGTGACTTTTGTTCTTGTGCTGTCACTATCCTTATTTTGACATTGCTATTTTTTTTGTTAGCGTTGACTGTAGATCAGGCAGGGGGGTGTCTTATGTCTCCAGCATTGTGTTTACTCTTACACTCTCAGACTCCTCTAGAAAAATGGCAAACTCTAATGACAAAGGCCACATTGTTTGTGGAAACAGATGTCGTGGTGTTTCTCAGGCTGAAAACCGACAGTTCACCAAATGGCATCTGGTTTGCACCAAAGAGTTGTAGCTTCTTTTGTATCAAATTAAATTGTGTAATTATGTCAGTCCACATGCAAACATAAGACTCTTTCATGAGGTTTTGAGATAATGTCGTCTTTGTTGCTGGAATAACTGACTGATCCTGTTGCGCACATTCAAGCTTCTCAGCTTCTAGTGCTTTATCACATTACAAGGACTGTTGTAGGCTCTTATGCAACTTTTCTGTCTAGCACACACATCAGTTAGCATAGGGATCCTGTCACTGTTTTCTGTCAGATCACTCCATCTGCCCCCTTGTGACTTTCCAACAACCATTATCCCTGCAGACAAGCACAGCTTCCAGCATCATTTAATAAGTTCTTATTAATAGAGATCGGGTCACAATGGCCATTGCCAGCGGTAATTGATGATGCCATCAGTTTGAATTAGCAGGGCTGTTAATCTAGATGGGTCAAAAAGACTCCATGCTGTCACCAGATAGCTGTAGTTATGTAACATGGCATATTTGTTTTGGATAATGAACAAACATGAATGATTAGTTTACTAATTATTAGTTTACTGTAATCGTACTAATGTTGATCTTGATTTTTCATGCTAGATTGGTGCCCTCAGATATGTATGAGCTAATGCATCTTTTCTAGTATGTTCGTGTATAGCTGTGAAAGTATTTGTCTGTTTGATTTGACAGGTATGCAGTCATTGCCTTCGGTTGTGCCAGCTGTCCAAAGATCACGTGTGGTCGTGAGGGCTGCGGAACGGAGTTCTGTTACCACTGTAAACAGCTGTGGCACCCAAATCAGACCTGTGACGCCGCCCGACAGCAGAGAGCTCAGAGCCTCCGTCTGAGACCCTTCAGATCATCGTCACTCAGCTACAGCCAGGAGAGCGGCGCTGCTAGTAAGCCCACAAAACGCACACTAACACAGTGCAGACCCATGGCCACTTGACATCAAAGTTTGGTCTGTTTTATTGGTGCTATATCTTATGTCAGATGTGGGCCTCACTGAAGTTTGATTCATGAAGTTTAGGAATCACTGCTCTAAAATCAATCAATCAGTTTAAACAAATCAAATGCTGTCTAGAATGAAAATGGCATCTCTCCCTTATAAAATCACATACTGTGTTTTCAAATCTCATACATTTCAACGAGGAGTGGTTTTAACCGCTGTGTCTTGTGTCCCTAAAGCCGATGACATAAAGCCGTGTCCCCGCTGTGCGGCCTACATCATTAAGATGAACGATGGGAGCTGTAATCACATGACCTGCGCTGTGTGTGGCTGTGAGTTCTGCTGGCTGTGTATGAAGGAGATCTCTGACCTGCACTACTTAAGGTCAGTGTACTGAAGACCACTGCAACGTTCACAATATAAGGCCAAATGACATAAATCATGCATTATTGACACTGTGTGAGAACAGATGAAGGTCAAAGAGTGGTAGATTTTTTTTATTTATTTTTATTTTTTTTGTGTGTGTGCTAAGGTTATTTCAAGGTTTAATTTCTGTTTCTTTCACAGTCCTTCAGGATGCACGTTCTGGGGTAAGAAGCCCTGGAGCAGGAAGAAGAAAATCCTGTGGCAGTTGGGGACACTCGTGGGCGCTCCAGTTGGCATTGCACTTATTGCTGGCATTGCTATACCTGCAATGATCATTGGGATTCCTGTGTATGTGGGTAGAAAGGTGGGTGACTACTCCAAATAATCTCTGAATGTTGAGAATGAAAAGTAAGGTTTAATTCTGCTGTACCCAATTGTGATTTGTTTTTCAAACCCAATCTTTTGGATTGATTGTCTACACATTTTCGCAAGTTATGAAATCAGATCCTTTTTTTTATTTTTTTTATTATACATATTTTCTAAATCTACATTGGTTGCCAAAGTAATAAGAGGCTTTCGCACCAGGTTGTTCTTGGAACTTATTTATAGGAACTAGCCACTAGGATAGTTCCCAGAGAACTTTTTTAAAATGCCAGGTGCCGGTGTTTGACATGCGTTCAGCCAATCAGCGTACACTTACGTCACTGGTAGTTCCTATTGTGCTGGTTTAGACCCTACTCTGAAGTAGGAGCTAATTTAGTTCCCCCAACAGTAGTTCCTAAAAAATAAAATCGTTCCTATTCCAGTTCCTGCGGTGCGAATAAGCCAAAAGGTGTTACTTCTGCCAATAGTTCTAGGAACTATGAAAAGGTTCCTCTGGTGCGAAAGTGCTTAATATGAGTGTCAGCATGGTGCCAAAAGCCTTTCTTCTACAACAACTGAGAGTAGCTGTCATTGTGGAATAAGAGGACTAAGAACTGAACATTCTATCTCTGTTTACTCTATCATGATAATCCTGCAGGATGCTGAACGCGTAACGATAGCACAACTATTAGAGGATTACTGAATTTTATACATTCAAGCCGAAACTTTGGCTTTTCATTTAGTGTTTGAAATACAAACGTAAGTGCAGTATTTGTGGCATTACATACTTGTAGCTTGAATTACAAAACAATTAGGAATGCTTGATATTGAAAACTGACATTGCAATATTTTATTTTTATGCAGTGTATATTGGGATATCAAAAGATACATGAATTGAATAGTTATATTAGGAAAGAAAGAATGATTCTAGAAAACATTGGGATAATTTGTAGGGAAGTGCTTTTGCATAATAAATAAATGATGATAAAAAAAGAATCTTATAAATCTTATAAAAAATCTTATTCTGAAGACTTGTTTTTAGCCGCTTTCCGACCGGAGGAACCTTTTCACAGTTCCTAGAACTATTGGCTAAAGTACCCGGATGTCGGCGTTCGCACTGCAGGAACTAGGAACGATTTTAGTTCTAGGAACTCCATTTGGAGGAACTAATTTAGGTCCTACTTCAGAGTAGGGTCTAAACCAGCACTATAGGAACTACCCGTGACGTTAGTGTACGCTGATTGACCAAACGCACGCGGAACACCAGCACCCGCCATTTTTAAAACAGAATGTAAACACACAGATTATAGCCTATATATTTACTCCATAAACTAACTATACAAACATGGAAAACAGTGATAGATGGGTCTCTAAACCTTTATGCTGAAGAGAAAATCCAACGCAACTTTGAGGGGACCAAGTCAAACATGATTATGTATTTCTGCCCAGCTAGCAACACTGGACATCAACCACACGGCATAGGCTAATAACCTTTTTTTCATTTACTGTGTACTTTCTATAACAGTTCTATCTAATAACATATTAAACAGTACTGTTAGACAGATCGCTAACTAATAAACACAGAGAATGTGAGCATTGTTTGCTCTGGCGTTCTCAGCGCCGTCAAAATAAAAGTCACCGTGCTTGCGTCACTCCCTTACCCCTCCTACCAGTTCCTATGGCCACCGAGTTTGGGGGAGAGTAGTTCTTAGAACTGTTTAGAAGTGGACAGTTCCTAGAACTAAGTTCCTGTAACTACTTGGTCGGAAAGCGGCTTTTGAGTGTAGTCCATCCTGTTAAGGCTTTCAGTAACCATAAAGTCAAGTGTGTATGTATATCTTTCGACATGAGATTTTTCATAGACCACAATCCTACTGTTTCCACTGACCAATTCAAAAGGACTATACAAAAATCTTTTTTTAATGATTAATAATTTGTTTAAATGATAATAATTAATAAAGCTATTATATTGTAAAATAAAAAGGGTTTAATAAATATATATATATTTTAATTTCTTTAAATGTTAAACCATACGCTTTTATTTTATGAGTTTAAAAGTCATATTGTATGTTGTAATATTTTTTTTGCCTGTGTGTACAAAGCCTGCATATATTTTCAACAAACCTTTCATGAATGCTAAGTTGTCCTGATAATCATGGACAATCTTATATAATTTATCATTAGAAAACCATTACAATTATCAACCTTAACTTGTAATGTCAACTAATTGGCACATAGCATGGGTTAAATTAAGGAAAAATATACGTCAGATGATTTCTTTTAAATTTGGTTCACAAAGTGAGCTGTCATAGAAAATGCAGTCAGTTTCTCCAAATTCCTTTGTCATGATGACAAGATAATAAAGGGCCTTCATTTTATCTGACTAGAAAAACACTGCTGCTTATTATAAACCCTATTAGAATGGTGCCAGCATGTTGAAATCAGTTTGGCAATTGCTATTCTTACATCTGTATTAATAGATTTGAGATTGATGTCCAGCAAATAAGTGTAATTTGTGTCCTACATTTAGGATTTGGTTTCGTGTTCGAGTTAATATGCAGCCCTGTCTCTGAACCAGATGAACCCACTTCAAACTGGGTTACTTTTTACAATGATTAATAGCACTTCAGATATGTGCTGTTCAATCTGAATTTTATTATGAAGGGATTTCCATAACGGTCTGTTTATCTGACCTGAATTCTGACGGAGCTGTGCATTGTGAAATATGACGACCTACATGTCTTATCACACACTTATCCACCTTGTTTGATCTTCAAGAGACTCTTGTTAGATCAAGTTGGAAATTACACTTTGCTTACTCATAACGCTAGCATAATTTAAGCGAGAATAATGAATGTGCATGAGCAGTGTTCACTCACTCATTGAATCCATCTACTTCAGATTCATAATCGTTATGAGGGAAAGGACATCTCCAAGCACAAGAGGAACCTTGTCATTGCCGGCGGGGTGACATTGTCAGTGATTGTGTCTCCAGTGGTTGCTGCTGTCACTGTTGGTAAGCAGACTCAAATTCTTTTCTTTTTTTCTCCCTAATGAGTCTCTTTGATTTGAATTACAGCAGTTTGATTTGTATTATTATTAAAGAACTTTAATTTGTTTGTTCTGATCTAGGACTGGGCGAAAAAACACTAGTTATCGCAATATAATTTCTAAATAAAGCGATTACTAGAGTTCGATATAAAGCGGAATCAAACGGCGCTACTCATTTGAACTGCGTCACACGGACAATTTGTCTGCTCGACTTACTAGAGCTGATTTACTCACTGATCGGCCTCAACGCTGAGCAATACTGTGTGAAACAGTACAGTCAGAAGGCTTTTCGATCTACAAATCACCATTTAACATGGATTTACTGTACTAGTAGCTAGTAGTTACTAGTAGCACTAACTGCACCATGGTATTTTGGCAAATGTGGGATATTCATATTGAATTTTATTAATGAAGACATGTATTAAATGTATTAAAGGAGTAAGGGAATATAATTACAGTATTTATTTCTGATTAAGCTATAGCATTTTTGCATTTATACTAAATATATTTAGGCTATTATTTTTCATACGAACACCATAGAAACCATATAGTTACATTTTACCATGGTATTGAGGTGCTATATGCATGGTTTTAACTGGTTATCATGATCTAAATGTATGCTACTATGGAAGACCAATGGTTAATTTCAGAATATTTAAATCTTACCATATCAAAATTAAGTATTACAATGTTACTGTTTTTATTAATGAACATAAATTTACATCTGCATCCTAATTCAAGCTGCTACTATTGTCAACTCAAGCTACTGTCAAAAGCTGTGCTGAAGATACGCGTCATCAGGCAACACATACCTGTTTTATGATTTGAAACAATATCACCCGTTAGAACATGCAGAAAATAAGAAATTAAGGATGAATTATTTTAAGGAAAAATGACTGGAGAAGTTTAAGAATTCAAAAACGTGAAGTTTGTCATGTTCTGACAATAAAGAGTAGTTTAAAACCACAATTAACTGTCTGGTTTCTACAACTTTCACTTGGGTGCAAAAATCTGCCTTTAAACTTTAAAATAAATATTTGGAGGGCTCTATGCTTGCATTTAAAAAATAATAATAATAAAAAAAAATTAGGAGCACAGTCAAAAATGTAGGAGCATCTTCTGATCAATGACAGAAATTAACCTTGCCATTATGAGGCGATTATTTGACTCTTTAAAATTACTTTGCAGGGGCTTCTTTTTTAAACTTTTGTAAGGGCTTTCTTTTTTACTTTATTAAATGTCATCTTTAATGTCAAATTTATATGTTTATATTAGGGCTGTGACATTAACGCGATAATTTCGATTAATCAATCTGAGAAAAAATAACGCGTTAAAAAAAATAACGCAGATTAATCCATTCCGTATTGACCTTTGAACCTGGAGCCGTTCTAGCCACCATTCGACTGTAAAATGAAGGAGGGAGACGAGAACGCGCTGGCGCTGCCTGGATCATTGATTGGAACATTTACCGGCATTTCAACGTTGATTCAGCGGTGAACGTAAGGGACCAAGGTCGAATCAATGTTGGATTATGTTTCGATTGTGCAAAACGAATCAACGTTGAAATCGTGACGTTGTTTCACCGTTGATGTCGTGACGTTGTTTCATTGTTGATTTCGTGATGTTGTTTCACCGTCTCTTCTTTCAATATGGGTGAATAAAGATTGTATGTCGACGTTGAACCAATTTTGAATTATGCTTCGGTTTTGCAAATTGAATCAACGTTGATATCGTGACGTTGTTTCACCGTCTTACCTTTCATCATGGGATAATATTAACATGTACATTCAATTACAACCTAGTTTGCAGTTGGAACATGAGTCATGACAATGCTTACTGAATTTGTGATTAACTGTACACTAAAATATTGTTAACTGTCAAATTACTTGCAGCAATGGCTTAATTAAACACATTTAATAAAAATATAACACATGCTCAAGATTGTAAAACAAGTTTTATTCTGAAAAAACAAAAGTCTAAATATACTTTCTAAAACAGATGAAAAACATCTCAAACTTTAAATTGCAGCATTTTCGAAGTAATGTTAAAAACCTGTAAAGCAAGTGTAAATAATGTTTATAGTTTAATGTTTAATATTAAATGTATAATTTAATAATGTTCAATAATTTAATAATGTTCAATTGTATTGTATTGATTATTTGCTAGGCACAATTATTTCAATGCTCACCCTTTGAACATTTGAACATTATTTCAATAACATGTTCAACACAATTATTTTTAATTGATTGACAGCCCTAATTTATATGCAATTAAAATGCGATTAATTTCGATTAATTAATTACAAAGCCTCTAATTAATTAGATTAATTTTTTTAATCGAGTCCCGGCCCTAATTTATATTTATAAATTGAGTTAGAATAAGAAGACGCACTCAGGAAGAATAAGTTACCAAACAAGTGAAATCAGTATCAACAAAATCCATCTTTCCACTGCAGAGGTGGCATAGAAGAACAAAAAGGTATATTTACAGACTGTTTAATGAGGCTCAGAAGTGGCTTGAATGCATTTAAATTCATAACAACAATGTTATGAGATTAGTGTTTTAAATGGAAGTTTTTGAATATAGAAATATTAAATGATTTAAATAACTGAAATAATACTTGAATTTTTTTTAACTAAAACCACCAGGAGGGGGGCGGCAAGTCGATGTCTTTGTCACTGAATCATTTATTCAATCGATTCATTCAAACGGCTAATTCATTCAGGAACAAAGCAAGCGACTGTCTTTATGAATGGGTCATTGACTCACTAGATTCATTTGAAAACGCAGATTCATTCATAAACTAAACACCCGTGTTTGCTCGGAGATACGCAGCGGTTCAGCTGTGACTATTTTTGTTGACAAAAACCTTAAATTCCTAAAGTTCCTAAAATGTGAGTCACTTAATATTAACTTCATGTTTATTGAATTGTTGTATAAAATCAATATTACATTTGCAAACTCCCTTATAATCATTAAAAAGCTGTCACTTGTCTCAGTTCATCGCAATCTCACAAACTTTCCTTCTCAATGAAATTGTCTAAACTCCTCAATGAATCTCTTATTTACATCGTGTCTGTACTTTGTTATAATGAGAGGATTCGCGAGCTTGCATGACTCGGCACTGAAAAAACTCCAGCCAGGGGGTGGGTTTTAACTTAAATGCCTCTAATTGGCCATTATGTCTCAAGAAATCACCAGATATGTCTGTGATTGGCTACATTGCTCCACGCTGCAATAACACGTTCTCTCATCAAGCTCTCTAAAGTGCAAACACGCACTGGTACATTTCCGTATTTCTGGGGGATTCTGATTTGCTGTTGGCTGATTCAATGTTTTTATTGCTGATCAGCTGGGGAAAAATGCAGAAAGTGATTGCAACGATGTTGTTCTTCCGTTTTGACTCTGACTTTATAGTTATTATCTTTGGAGTGAATGGCCCTTAACACTTTTCTTTTTTTCTGCCTTGTAAGTCCTGGCATTTCCTCCAGGAAATGCAAATTTAATTGATAATCGATCTAGTTTAAAGGTGGCTGTACTACTTGTGTAGCAGTATTGAGTAACCATTATATTTTGTGTCTGCATAGGGATAGGAGTGCCCATCATGTTGGCATACGTCTATGGTGTGGTGCCCATCTCTCTGTGCCGCAGCGGTGGTTGCGGCGTGTCTGCGGGGAATGGAAAAGGTGTTCGCATCGAGTTTGATGATGAGAACGACATGAATGTGGGCACTGGAGCTGCTGTGACTGGTGAGTGAAACTCACTGAAGGCAAACACACTGCTGTTCACAACAGCTTTGTAATGGAGTGCACCGAAGGCAAACTGTTGAAAAGCTTTAAGAATCTGGCATTCTCTCTATTATTCTCTCATTCACAGTGTCTGTCTTGGTTGTCTCTCCCCCAGGATTTGTCTATCACATTTCACACTTTCTCTACTCCTTGCTCAGGCTTAATGCAAATTTGTGAAATGTGTTCTAGTTTATAGTGCTTCTCCTGGAGTTTGCTAAAATGTGTACAATTTACAGGGTAAAGTAAATTCCACTAGAGACCTTGAGTTTTATCCTTTTCCAGACACAACTACTGATACACAGGGATCAAGTTGTTGTTGTTTTCCTCAAACACCAATTAATTCCCATGAAGCTCAAATAACGCTGGGAACAAATAGCTTTTGTCTT
The DNA here is from genome assembly GCF_963993115.1 of Abramis brama. NCBI lineage: Eukaryota > Metazoa > Chordata > Actinopteri > Cypriniformes > Leuciscidae > Abramis > Abramis brama. The sequence goes on from NC_139974.1 coordinate 26,493,994, forward strand.
GATGTGCAGTGTAAGCTAGAATCAGGTTTCTCAAATTTTCATTTATATTTTTTCTGCATTCCGTTTTTGTTTTTTTATAATGTATAGTGTAATTTTAATAATCAAAAGGATGTCTAATTAATCTATATATATATATATATATATATATATATATATATATATATATATACATATACATATACATACATACATACATACATACATACATACATACATACATATACTCACACACACATTCATACACGCATTCATTTTTGGCAAACAAAGTGATTGGTTTATAGTTTAATTATAGTTTATTGATATTCCATAAACAAAAATCATGTTAATAAACTGTATTGTTACTTTGAGAAGTACATTCTACTGGATAATAGTAATATATTTCTGTCATAGTTTTAAATTAAACCAACTGGGTTGTAATGAAGACCTTTGAGTTTCTGTGTGTATCTGATGATAGTTTTATCACATTAAATGGTGAAATGCTGGTGAGTGTGACTTTCAGAGCAGCTCTGAAAATGAAGCTTGTGTCCTCACTCATATATTGAGAAGGCAGACGCTGACAAAACATGAGTGTTACGTGTGCTTGAGTTTGTAGTAGACCCACATTCCATTTGTATGGCTAGATCCTACGATTATGTCTGCATTTTCCACATCACTGAAATCATAGGGGCCTAATCAGTTTTGAAGGTGCAAATAAAAGTTTGAAGCATTATGGGAAAAAAAATACAATCAACAGTACAGCTCCAGAGTTTTTATTAACAGCTGTAATGTCCCCCTTCTACCTCAACAGACACCACTTCAGTAGCAGAGACCAGGCATAACCCCAGCATCGGTGAGGGCAGTGTAGGGGGTCTGACGGGCAGCCTGAGTGCCAGCGGGAGCCACATGGAGCGTATTGGAGCAATGAGAGACAACCTGAGTGAGAACGCCAGCACTATGGCACTTGCTGGGGCCAGCATCACTGGCAGCTTGTCAGGAAGTGCCATGGTCAACTGCTTTAACAGGTCAGTGACACCTGGTTTACATGTCAAGTCATGTGCACAATTATTGGCCAAAAACAATACCTTAAAGGGCCATGTCTCTTGAAGTCAGTGCAAAATGAACTAAAATTCAAAAGACCCAGTCCAAAAAGACCATTTTATACATACTCTGCAAGAATGTGAGTACATTTTGATGCTTTTAACTTTAATTGGCTAAATGGGAATACAGACATTCTCTGGGACATTAAAAACCTTCACGCAAAACACTTTTTCTCATCTACTCACTAGTCTGCTTTTCACTACTGCTGATTGCATTTAGGCTTCAAAATTCATAGTTGTGAAGACTATCATGATGAACAAAACCGCTAAAAATCATACATTGTAGCTGGTGACAGAGCCTATTATCTGCATTAATCCAAAAGCCAATGGTAAAGTGCAAAAAATGTATGCCAAACATTAAGGTTGGTGTGAACAAGCCTTTTATTTGTTGTTTGTTTGTCTCAGGTTGGAGGTTCAAGCTGATGTTCAAAAGGAGCGTTGCAGTCTGAGTGGGGAGTCTGGTACCGTCAGTCTGGGGACAATCAGTGACAACGCTAGTACCAAAGCAATGGCTGGATCCATTCTCAATGCCTACTTGCCTCTGGACAGGTCTGTATTTGTATAACTGAAAGAATTTAAATGCAAAGTTCTGTAATGAAACTCTAGATGGTGCAGGCTAATAGATTCTTAACTCAAACGCTTGCAATTATATATTTCTACAGCTGATTAGTTCCTACTGTATCAGTAGCTTATGAGCTGGCATGCTCAACCTTCAAATTATTGGTTAGCGTTTGCCTTAGCAGTGCAGCGTGCTTTCAGAAACCCTCCACCTGTATAGATCTGCTATGGGTAATTCATGTATGCTATATTGTACAGCAGAAGCATGTCTTACTTGCTCACTGCAGCGTGCCATATATGTATTGGCAGTAGCAAGTCCCGTACTAGCAGATCTATTCCGCCAAGACCAAATGTATATTAACATTGTCATATCCATTACCATGCCACACACTCTGAGAGTTGTCATGACAGAATTGTAGTTTACAAGCACTTTGAGACTTCTCAACAAATCTGTTTGTGTAATAATGATGTAACATAAGGGCCTGTAGGAAGTTGGGCTGTAATTAATAGTTTTCTGTTGTTGTGGAGCAGAGATGGGAACAGTATGGAGGTGCAGGTGGACGTGGAATCTAAACGAGGGAAGCTCAGGCACCACAGCGGCAGCAGCAGTATGGACGATGGCAGCAGCGGAGGCCACGGGGCCAGCGTTTGCCCCTCTGGCTGTCCGCACGAGGGCAAGTGCGTGTCTTCTCGCTGGGCCAAGGAGCCATCCTCCACCTCGTCCTCTTCCTCCGGGAAGAAGAGTAAAGGAAAGCTGCGCAAAAAGAGCGGTGGCACCAAGATCAACGAGACGCGCGAAGACATGGATGCCCAGCTGCTAGAGCGCCGCAGCACCAATTCCAGCGAGTTGGACTCGCCCTCCCTGAGCGGCAGCCTGCCGTCTGTGGCCGACTCGCACTCCAGCCACTTCTCCGAGTTCAGCTGCTCCGACCTGGATGCCTGCAGACCCTCTTGCTACGAGTCTCACATCCGACATCCCAACACAGGCGGAACGGTCAGCCCTCTTCCTGAGGTCGAGAACGACCGGCTGGAAAACTGCCCCGCCTCTGGGACCCTCCCACAAGCTGCGGTAGCCCCTCTTACCCCTGACGGGGCAGCAGAACGTCCACTGTGCTATATTGCAGAGGAGAATGTGAGTTTAATCTGTGCGGCTGACGCGGGCCAAAGCTCGCCTAAAGAACACAATAACAACCTTCCTCAGCCAGCTAGTCCTGTGCGCAATGCCTGCATTCAAACAGAGATATAACCAGATGGGTTGAGTTGACCTAAATGCTTTCACAGCTAACCTCAACACCCACTTTATTACCAAGGATTGCACACTGAATTCAAGATTTAAATGCTTGTATGGGTTTCGTGGAGGTTTAACGTCCCGGTTGGTTGATAATTCGAATGTTGGAGATGGAACGCCACTATTTACACTAGTCAAGGGCAGGATTTGCCTTGAAGTTTAAGTAAGCTGACCGTGACCAAAGGTTACCGTTTGATTGACAGGTTGTGTCTGTGCATACAGTTAGACTAAAGCTCAGATAAGATTCAGAAAGTCAACGGATGAATGTAGGGCAATTGATACTGATGATAATGATGATGATGATGTAGCTGTCAATCACACATGCCTCTATTTCAGTGTTCAGGGTCGCTGCGATGAATCACCTCCCCAGTGAGGAACGAGTATATGGATAAATCTTACAAAATGGGTCCTGCTCATTATTCATGCCAAAATTAAAAGAATCAAAATGGGGGAAAAATCATTCCTTTCATACATGAAATGAAGCCTCTGTTTAGGACAAGTTAGTATTATGACAATTTATGTTTGTATTATTACAATTTCATGGTACTTAAAAGCATAGTCCACCTAAAAATTTAAATTTGAAATTTACCCTCATGTTGTTACAAACCTGCATGACTTTTTTTACTGCAGAACGCGAAAGATATTTTGAAGAATGTTGGTAACCAAAACGTTTTGGTTCCCATTGACTTCTAATTGAAGTTGGTTCCTAACCTTCTGTAAAATATCTTCTTTTGTATTCCACTGAAGAAAGTTGTACAGCGACTTGAGTGCGAGTAAATTATGGCAATATTTTTTTTTTTGGTGGACTATCCCTTTAAGTACTAATTGTACTACTTCCTCTTGAAATTTAGCTTTTTTTTTATTACTATAATACAGTATTTTTCTGTATTACTGTAAAACAATTATTTAAATCTGCATAAAGGCAGTATAATAAATACTACCGTGATTTAAATAAATACCATTTTTTGCATTACAGTAATTAGAATGGGATTTTATTTTTCATTATGGTCATGAGAATTAGAAGGGGAAATGCATTTAATTTTCATGATTTAAAAAAAAAATCGTATTATTTTCAAATTGGCTTCATTTTCTTTAAATATAATTTCTTACTCTGTGATTTTGGGATGAAATATGACCATGACTTGTTCTTGACAGATTCCATGTGACTGACCCCTCGTACGCACCTTCACCACACATATACACTCATATATTCTCAGTTACCCAGCATATAGCTTTAGTTGAAGGAATTTACATCTATTCAAAGGCACCAAGGAAGTCAGGGGGGGAATCTGATGCTCTTTTTGAGATATTCATACAAGATGAGCCCATAAGGGACCAGGCAATAGTAGATTTCCCTTTTCACAGCAATGATTCTTGTACATGATTGTGTTTTTAATTTTCTTGGGATTCTTTTCATTTTTCTCATCTAGTGTCACTGCTCATTTTCCATTTTTGGGAAAAGATGTTCAAGCCCTGTGCAGGGTGCTGCTTCTGAGTTGAAAAGCCAGTGAGAAGCTGAATGAAGCTGTGTCGCGCCCCCTGCTGGTAGGATGGGGACCCTTGACCAAACCCATTTATGAGGAGAAGCAAGTCTGGCATGCTTAAAAAAAAAATTGTTCTTACAAAGCCAAGTCCACTAATAATTCTCAATAGAACAACTGTTATGGATGCAAAGGGTTTGTATGTATGATTCAGAAGAATTTGCATCCTGTTTTAAAAAAAAGTCAAACTACTTGCATTGTAAAGGCTATGATGGTAATCACATTTAGGTCTTCAACCAGTTAAGTGTTTTTTTTTCTTTTTTCTTTTCTTTTTTTTTGTATCTGTATTGACTCATGGTGCCTTTTGGATCATCGAAGAACTATGTTTGTTCCTCCGGTTTGTGTCTTATGAAATCAGATGTATTGGATGAGGCTGAATTGAATGTTAGCGAGGCGGCGTGGCATGGTTTCCTGTTTAAACGGTCGGGGACTACACAACCAACCGACCGCCTACCAAAGACAGCACTCAGGCTCACCGACGACGACTCGTCACCCCTGTGACCCCTGCACACTTCAACACTCACAGTTTACAGACGCCTCCTCGGACTCGAGGCTCTGACCCGTGTGTTTGCACTGTTCATCCTAGTTCTGTCCGCGTGTACAGCCGTGCCGTGAGCGCACGGGTCTAGTTCAAGAGTTGATTTCTATTCGTCTTTCTCGCTGCCGTTCTGGTGCTGCTCCGTAAATCTTTCGGGACTGTTCCAATGCCACAAGCTGCTTTGTTTGTTTTTTTCCCTTCTATTTCTTTAGTGTTTTTTCTTTTTTTTTCTTATGTTTTGAGCCTTCCTGCCCATATCTGTACGATTATTACTTCAGAGGCTAGGGCCGATTGATTTCTAACTTGTTCAGAACAGCTTGGTATTTGTATATTTGCTTTATAATATGCGTGTAAATGCATATATAAATGAAAATAAAAACATGAATCCAGATGTTTTCTCTGAGTGTTTGTTCAACAAAAAAAAACTTCAATATTGAGATGCATAATGTATTATATGGGGTGTAAAATATTAGCATAATTTGAAATTAAATCAATATTAATTTGGTTAATCTAATCTGGGTTGAATTTTTACTCTACAGACAGCAGCTCTCAAAGTGACCATTAACTAAACTTAACTTTTGTACACATTTTGTGTTCATGGTTAATATCACAAATTTGATTCATGACCTAAAAATAATTTGAAATGTATAGAAAGAATCTTAAATATGTATTTTTTTATTAAAATCCTACAATCCATCTATTTAATAGAAAAAACGATTAATAAAAGTAGTAATTATTTTGTGATGGCTATTGCAACTGTTATATAAAACCTTAATATAATGTTGTGACACTGTCACATGTTTTACTGCTCTATCCAGTACAATTATTTGATGTCTAATAGAGTTTTAATTGGTTTACGTGTTTTCTTGTTCATGTCCATTTTATCAACCTGAGACCCAGAAAAAAAAAAAGATTTTTGAATTTAGTTTTTTTCCATGTCATCACATTGTTTAGAGCACAAGAAACAAATGGTAAAAAACATTTTTGAAAAATATTTAATTCATATGTTATGCTATGTCCTCTGTAGTGGACACCAGGACTAAGTTGTTTAAAAAATAAAATGACATGAAATTATATGTATAGGCAAAAACAATGGGATTTTTTTTTTTTCAATCACCAATAAATTTGGGGGTTTCAGGTTTTTTTTTTTAACCAAAATTTGTATAAAGAGGATTCTCAACTATGTTATGAAAGAAATAACGGAATTAATTGATACACCATTTTACTTTATGCAATATGTGGGTAAAATGGCCATAAATTAATATTCCCATTCAATGCAATGTATCTATACACTAATTTGCACATTAATGTGTTCTTGGAGCAACATTTAATGAAAAAAGAAGTGTAATAATTGTCAACATTTTAATAATAATATCTAATATTTCATAGGAATATTGATGTATAATTTATTTCCATATTCACTTCTTGTGTCTCCCAAAATGCCTGATAAACATGATTTAAGTCCTGATGTCCTTTACAGTGGACATGTATGAAATCAATGCCCTGTTCTGGAACAGAAAGTCATTTTTTGATTTGAAACCCCACAACATTTTCCTGAGATGTTGGTTTATGAAATACAATTTGAAAAGTAGTCCAATTTAAATTATAATTACAATATATTATCATATTTACTAAATTTGATCACTAAATTAATGTCAGACATTTTTAAAGACCAAGGAGAAGTTGTTTTCATGGTGAAACCTCCAAACATTTGGTATCTCCTACAGGCCCTGTAAGTCCTGAATGTGCTCTTTACAGGACACCCAGGTTGTGACATGTGACATGTATCATGTCAGAGAAATTCACTAAAATATAACGTCCACTACAGTGGACAAAAGTCTATTCCTGGGTCCCTTATTCCTCTTAACATTTTAAGTGTGTATGTCTTTAAGAAAGGTATGGTTGGCCTGTCATGTGAGGGATCACATGACCGAAAGCAGGAACTACACTTGTATAAAGAGCGCAGCATCGTAAACAAACAGGGTTCTCAACAGATACCAATCACTTTTCTGGAGTGTGGAGTTACCACCTCCGGACTCTGTGAACTGTATATACACTGGTGGACACTCACATTAGGACGCTTTAACACACAAGGATTCTTATGGACTGTTTTAGGCAATGGTGCGATGGACTATGCTTTTAACAGCCTGAGTTTTCCTGCTTTTGTGTTGTTTTAAAGTCTCTTGTGAAGATTGTAAATACACCGTTCTTACCACTTTAACCTCAGTTTTGTCTCATTCTTTTAACACCCAATTCCCCACACAATAAAATCTGACCCCGTTTTAACTTTTGTAATCTCAACCTAATTGGCTGAACGTTACAATGTTACTCAATTTAAATGTTTATATCATGAAAATGTTATATTTGTTAACTTAATATATAAAGTTTGTGGTAATATTTTATTTGAAGGAAATCTATACTTTTATTTATGATATTAAGGACATTTATAAATGTTTTCTATATTATAATGTACTTCTATTTTTTTTTAATTGCTGTTTTTGTAATGATGCTGAAAATTCAGCTTTTTCCTTAATATTTGCAGTGCTTTTTCAATTATGAAACGATTGTTTTATAATTACAAGACATAATCATGTCTAATGGCAAACATTTATCACCTAGAAGTTTATAAAGCCATTTATTTAGCTGATGCAAATTTGTTTAACTGAAACATTTCTTTTGCTGACATCCCAAAGAAAAAACTACATCTTATGTTATCATTGTACATTCATACCTTGTGAGATCTAGTTTTATTTATGCATATTGAGACAATAGTTGGGCTGAAGGCTGGAAGATGTCAAACAAATTACACTACATGAGCTACATGTATTCTTAAATTACACATTACAATGGAATAGCTATTAAAAATATATTAAATCCTGAGAAATGAGACATTTTAAATGTAGCAAATTAAACGTTCCTATACAATTTCATCTGTGAGTGTTAAATCACTCCATATGTGAGCCACAGCTTCTTATAAAAGGCACATTCTCTTATACACACGACAACCACATTACAACCCCATAATCCCGTTTGTTACACGCTTCCCAGCCGTGCCATGCTCACACGTGCCTATTGAAGCCAGAGTTAGAGATTATGAACCGTTTGCATGCGCTGCATGTCAGCATTGCATCAGACACAATATTCCTAGAAGAACGTGAGATGAGTGTTTTGTTGGAAGGGAAACTTTAGTTGCGGCGCATGACAGTCTACACAAAGATGAATGGAGCCTCTTGGCGGGACTGTGGGATCTCAGAGCTGGGACTCTCAGGCTCGTTGGATCCGCTGTGTCTGGCTTTAATGAAGGAGGCTCTGTTCTTCCTGTAGCTCTCTGTTCACTTCATTATTTGTTGTCTTGATGTCAGCCTACAGAAAGGAAACAATCATCAGCATCATGTATGTCATATTAAAGACAACTATTGCCATTAAAGGCAGCATGATATCCGTGCCCTCATAATCTTATAACTTCCCCTCCCTCTGACCCCGATGACATCTCTTCTCTTCTCTGATGATGTTTACTGGCGCAAGGGCAGGATATCCTGTCACTCACATGGCATCACAGCAATAGAGTGGTGCAGGGATGAAGTCAAAACCTGGAAGACTAATTCACAGCTTGTTCCCTCAATATTTTCCCATGGGGTTTTATAATAGAGTTTTTTTTTTAATTATGAGTAAAATAAGGTCTGTGGTAAACATTACCCCAGACAGCAACATAGTGTCGCCCAGATCCGGCCCACATCATGGATTCCACATGTACCAAATGTGGCCCGGATCTGGGCCGACACTATGTTGCTGTCTGGGACGATACTTAAATGTTTTGCTCTACATTGTAACTACAGACACTCACACTCCAAACGTTCTAACCCAGTTACTTAGAAACATGTTTTTTTTAATAAATTTTTTTTTTTTGCGTTTTCAAAATAATTTGCGTTTTCGAGATTTCGAGATGTTTCCTTGTTTGGAAGCCGATTCACTTTTATATACGTCACAACAGGGAAGAAAAGACTACTGAAATCACAACTTCCATTTCATGCCGACTTTAAATGCTCGATTTGATTTGGTGCGTATGCTGAACCTCGAAAGACAAAAATAAACGTAATACACAAAAGAGTGAAAGTTTTTCCTAATCATTTAGGATAAAGACACATTCACATCCAGAACGATATTTGCGTCCACATCAACACATAACTATTTATTATAAGCGAGTGCTGCAGTTTTGTCGTCTGTCATTTTAAATGCGCAACCTTTAAAGTTTGGTGGATTCTGATTTTGAATTGTATAAAGCACTATATAAATAAAGGTGACTTTATAAACTGTTCAGGCTTTGCTTTTGTCTATTTTCTCATTATGAATATGATACTTTTCAAGTCGAATAAACAATTGTATAATAAAATAAATCATTTAGTTTTGAAATGTACAAAAAATAAAATTACATCTTGAAACTCATTGTGTTTGCAAAAGTGTTTGACAAATTGTTAGAGACCACTATCCAGAAAAATTATTGTATACACTTTGGAAAAAGAGTTGCTTTCGTAACTCCACAAAATTTGCAAGAATTTTCAATATCCAAGTTAAATTGTTCAATTGATTGTTTAACAGGATAGATTCTAGGCCTATAAAAGACCTCTTAAGTATTTGTTTCTTATTATTCAAACTCTTTTCCAGTTAATATTTCCAAAAAAAGATGACTAAAAGCTAATTAAGCAATAAATACACTACCACCATGATGATATGCGGATGGTCAATTTCAAAAAGCTGCCGATTGGAGGTATCAATCATATCTGTTGCATAAACATTATGCATTATGGGACAAGTTACGGGCCAAATTTTAGTACCTAGGCCAGGTCTGGGATTTGTTCAGTTGTGAGCAATTTAGTAATAATGACCCTTGCCTCAGTATACACTATACACCACTAATCAGCTAAACCTAAGATTAAAGTTCACTGAGGTAAGATGGCTGATTAGAGGCTGTAAGCTAAATACAGTTTAGGTGTTTTTATTACATGGCTGATTGGTCAGTTGCTGCATTTTGCAATCAAATATTTTTATAAACTTAATACAACCCGTTCTGGTTCCAGTCTATGCATTAGTTGTGGTGATTTTTCTGTGACTCTTTCTGCAGGTTACGCTGTTACGCCAGTAGGTGGCGACGAATCAGTGAATTAACCGATTCCTTCAAAAGTACTGATTTACTCAATAGCGCCACTGCTGTTAATTGTTTTGTTGGTGAAATAAGAATAGACAAAGTAAAAGGACTGTGTCTAACATGTAAGTTACTCAGTATTAACTTGCTGTTGTGATATTGCTTAAATATAAACATGTAACGTTAGGCTAAAATAGTAATAACTGTACCGTGTCCTAACCAGACTAGACGCCGCAACAAGGATTCTTTTTTTTTGGAATCGTTTCTATTTCTGTGAGGTCGTGGCTGACACCTCAATGATGATCTCAGGTACGCCAAAATGTTTTGTACAATACTAAAATTGTTTAATTTTAGTTCGAATGTCATATTTGCTTCAGTTTAAACTTTTAACAGCCATAATAAAAGCGACAATGGTTTACCTCAGATCTTGAAGGGGAAAAAAAGGCAACAAGAACGTTCAAACTTTAGCAGCTAACTCTTTGTAAACAAAGGTTATTCCATGACAAATATTGTATCAATCACTGAGTAAGTATGTTGAATTATGTTAAAATAGTTTAATTTTCATTGATTTTATTACTTTTGTCTTTGCGAGTGCGATAGTCCGCGTGCCCACACGCTCTTCTGATGATGATGATACGGACCGCTTCTCAATACTCAACAACGGGTGTTTCTCAAACGGAAGGCTGCATCCTACGAAGGCTATCTCAGTTTGAAGGATCATTGGAAGGTGGCCTTCGGATGAATCGCCCCCTAAACCCATAGTCCCCTAATACTGTTTACTTGAAGGAGTGAATGAAAACGAGTGAGCGAATTCGGACAGCCGTTGAGCGTAACGTTACGTCGTTGTAACGTTACACACGTTATTGCGGTGCAATGTGGGATTCATTGAATAAGTGGACTCAATAACGTCCACTGGTTTCGGACACCACTCCACAACAAATGGCTGTCCACTCAAATAACGCCCTTTTTGAGGGTATAGGGGGCGATTTCAGATTCAGCCTTATTTTCGCGTCCTTCCTTCGGCCTGTTTTGTATCAGATGGATCCTTCGCGGCCTTAAATCCCCCACAATCCTTTGCAAACATTCCAATGCACAAAAATAATATGACGGTGTGGTGAAGATGAGTCCCACCTTGCCATAACTTCTAACGTGAGCGGTTTTAGCTTTAGGCCATGTGGTGGTAGCTTTATGCAGCATGCTAAATCACACTGCTATGTACAAGATAAGATAAAAGCATTTTGTAAAAACATTTTAAGCAGGTAGTCTAGCAGTTTTCTGCCATCAAGTAATATATTTATTTGTATAGCGCTTTTCACAGTAGGCTACAGACAGCTATTGTATAGTAATTGAGTTGTATAGCTAACTAAAAAAACTGTTTGATTTCACAATCTGTAGCTTCGGTTATGTACTATATGAAACATATAAGTTAAAAGACATGAATGGTTGTTATAACGTAGTTCAAATGTCTTGTATAATAAAGTGATTTTGTCTGATTTGTAACCAGGCACTAAAACGATTACCCATAAAATGTGCTTTGAACCAATCGGATTGCTTGGGTCTTAAGGTGGGACTCATCTCTTCACCCAAACGGAAAACGTGTCGGTGAGCTTGTTTGGGTTTATTATGAAATGTAAGAGAAAAATGTTTTTGGACATTATCTTTTGTTTTGCTGTAAATTAATCACTAACACTAAATTGACAATAATGTAAGCCACTGGGAGACTGCAGACGGTTGTCATTCACTGTATTGCATTAATAAAAAGCCAAGAATTTTTTTTAATACTAAGTATTTTCCCAAAATTAAGTTTTAATAGTATTTTCGTGCTGTGACCGTGGGGGGCGGAAACGTGTGATGTTGCCATGCGCTCTTACTAGACCGTCTCATTCTAGCGTTTAATTGCTGAGGAGGACACTAGCCTACAAGTCTCCGAAGGGCTGAACTAGGAGGGACGCGGTGTTGATAGGATGCAGCCTTCCATTTGAGAAACACCCAAAAATGCTTCCTTGTTTCCTCGCTCCTCCAGCCTGTGACCCGGAAACCGATCAAAGTTAGCCATCTTTAATGACATCTTAATTCTCTAACTGCTCCGCGAGGAGGCGAGAAACGAGTGAGGAAGCTTCTAGAGGAGCTATGAGTGAGAATACACGGGTGTATCCTATGTGGAAGTCTTTCTTCTCGAGAAACCTGACGCACGTATACAGTACCAGTCAAAAGTTTGGAAACATTACTATTTTTAATGTTTTTGAAAGAAGTCTCTTATGCTCATCAAGCCTGCAGTTAAAAAAAAACAAAAAAACAGTAATATTATGAAATATTATTACAATTTAAAATAATGGTTCTCTTTTTTAATATACTTTAAAATTTAATTTATTTTTGTGATGCAAAGCTGAATTTTCATCAGCAAGTACTCCAGTCTTTGGTGTCTTATGATCCTTCAGAAATCATTCTAATATGATGATTTATGATCAATGTTGGAAACAGTTGTGCTGCTTAATATTTTTTTTATAACCTGAGATACTTTTTTCAGGATTATTTGATGAATAAAAAGTTAAAAAGAACTGTATTTATTTAGAATGGAAATCTTTTGTAACAATATACACTACCGTTCAAAAGTTTGGGAACAATAACTATTTTTTTTTAAAGAAATTAGTACTTTAATTCAACAAGGATGCATTAAATTGATAAAAGGTGATGGTAACGATTTATATTGTTAGAAATGTTTTTATTTTGAATAAATGCTGTTTTTATGAATAAATGCTGTTAACGTTTTACTCATCAATGAATCCTGAAAAAAGTATTCCAAAAAAATATATTAAACAGCACAACTGTTTCCATCATTGATAATAACTGAGTATCAAATCATCATATTAGAATGATTTCTGAAGGATCATAAGACACCAAAGACTGGAGTACTTGCTGATGAAAATTCAGCTTTGCATCACAAAAATAAATTACATTTTAAAATATATTAAAAAAGAGAACCAATATATTAAAAAAGAGAACCATTATTTTAAATTGTAATAATATTTCATAATATTACTGTTTTTTTTGTGTGTGTGTTTTTTTTAACTTCAGGCTTGATGAGCATAAGAGACTTCTTTCAAAAACATTAAAAATAGTAATGTTTCCAAACTTTTGACTGGTACTGTAAATTCTCCTCCCCCTTCACATATGACAGGAGCGTGTGTATGGTTGCGCAAGGCTTAGCCTTCAGACTTGAGACTAGTAGCATGGAGTTTTCTCACTCAAACCACTGACTGCTGCTGCTTCTGATTGCTTTTAGAGGGAAAAGCTACCCATATCAGTTTTCTCAGTAATAATAGCATATTGGCAAAACAGATTTGGCAAATGATCCTGTGCATATATGTGTTTGCGCTCTGGAGACCATCAAAAGTTTCTGTGATTTTGCAGTGTTTAGCAATCTAGCCAATTCTAGAACGCAATGGCCAATCAGAGGTGTTTAAGTTAGGTCTGAACAAAAACCCCCGTGTTTTGAGCTGTGAGTGGATTCTGAGTTCTGCACGCTCGCAAATCCTCTCATTATAAAGTATAGACATGTAAGAGATTCAGTGACAGCTTTTTAGTGGTTATAAAGAGTGTGCTTTTTGCCATGCCAAATCCTGCATACAGTATGCTTTAAAATTAACAGTGGTTTGTGAACGTAGATGGTTTAATAACAATTCATTTTTCGGGAGCTTTTATGCTGGGATATGAAGGTTGTGCGACGACACGTAACTTGAAACTATTTCAAGGAAATCTTTTTAAATGTGTTTTTGATATCTTGGCGCATATAGCCTCGCCCTGGAGTTGGTTCACCCTCCGCCTGTGGTTCCCAACCCTGGTCCAGAAATACCCCCAGCACTGCACATTTTAGGGTACAGACGACAACGTTGTCAAAATGGTCAACGTTTACACGGATCCGAAAAAGGTTAAAAATGCTGTGTTATGTATGCCAGGCCAGTAGTTGGCAAAACTACGTGCCAATAGACTGAGCACGTAATGAACATGCGCGTGACATCACCGTTTTCACAAATTCTTGTTTTTGTAGTTTACACGGAGACAATAAACGGTATCGTTTATTTATGCACTTTAGGGTCGTTTACACGACACTGTTTTCAACTAAAACCCTTAAATTTGATGAGTATTGGCCGTTCATTTACACAACGCCTTTTGGGGGCCTGAAAATGCAAACTTTTGAAAACGGGTTTCAAAGTGCAAGTTTGCGAATTTGTGAAAACGGTGACGTCACGCACATGTGGATTACGTGTTCAGTCTATAGTCTATGTCTACACAAAAAACGGAAAGGAAAAACGTTTCCATTTTTAGTACATCGTCGTTGTGTAAATGTATCATTTGAAACCTGTTTACAAAAGTTTGCGTATTTTTAGGCACCCAAAACGGCGTTGTAAAGAAACGGCCAAAACATATAAAGAGTTTAACGTTTTTAGTTAAAAATGGTGTCGTGTCAACAACCCCTTGGGTGTCTCCTAATCAAACACAGGTGATTCAACTCATTAGCACGTTAGTTAACACTCCAAGACCTCAGATGGGTGTGGCACAGAATGTGCTGTGTTGGGTGTACTCCAGGACTAGGGTTGGGAACCAATGTCATAATGCACCGCAATAAGGAGTGCACAAGTGATGTACACTCAACGGCTGGCTACCAGAGAAGACCCATGCTCTGTGAGCGTCACGCAGAATGAGTTTCCGTATATTGCCTAAAGATACCATCTGCAGCACTTAAGGTGCACTCAGTCTCTGAATTCATTCACTGGTTTTCATTTGCTCAGTGGACTATATTAGTGGAGTAATGTTGTGAATAGTGAGTAGTGAATTAGGTTATATAGTTCTGCAGGAATGACATTTTGTAGGCCAAAACCTGAAAATACGTTGCTTTTTAGCACTTCCAGTTCCATCCCCCTGAAGTCAATTGGTTTTCTAAATGAGTTTTTGGATAAATGCTTGAAATAAAGTCTGTGTTTAACAGAAGTTCAAGATATATCCATTCCATGTTTTATTGTACAACATAAATTACATCAGTAATACTGACTGCCTTGTGCTTTTTTCAAAGATTTTTTTCTTTAAAAGGCAGTTTCTAACAAGTGTCTAAATGGGACTACAGAACAGAAAAAATCATCACCTTACTAGTCCGCTTTCATTGTCCCATTGTGTTTATATTCATGCCATTGCAAACTATTCTAACTCAAACTTTCAGGGAAAATGTTTTTAAATAAAGACTGCAAGAGTTAATGGTGATGTTGTTGTCATGTGACCGTGGTGTAGTTTGTTTATAGAGTGGTGCCGGTATGATGTCACTTTGTAGGCCAACCGGCAGTTAGCATCACACTGGTTCCCTCGACAAAAACCCAATAGGATTTTTCCATAGGCTTTTTGCAAGAAACATTTTCCAAGAAAGTTTGAGTTTAGTTTATCCAGAGAGTAGTTTACAAGAGCACAATTATAATCATAACAAGGCTGTAAAAGCGGACTGAGTTTACCTGTCCATCGTGATGATTTATAATGTCCTCGACAGCCTCTGTAGTCCCATTTAGCCACTTGTTAGCAACCGCCTTTTTCAAGAAACGTAACAGCCTAAAAAAATCACGAGTGGGGTAATGCTGATGAATATTATGTCGTAGAATAAAACTTGAAAGTGTCTTGAGCTTGTGTTCACCACAGACCTTATTTCAGCCATTTAAATCCTTATAAAAGGATATATCTTATAAATCTTATAAAATCCCATTAAAAAAACCCATTGACTTTGGGACAATGGAACTGGAAGTGCTAAAATGCCAACTCGATTCCGGGCTTTGGCCTACAAAGTGATGTCATACCTGCACCACTCTATAAGGTGTGTTCACTCCATGTCATAATTACCATAACAATTCTGAACTGTAAAAAGCCTTCACGTTCATGTAGAAGATGTAATTACAATGTGTAATCTCAATTTTCTGAGATCTATGACTTATGCCACCTGACCGCTGCAGCTTTAATGTGTGTTCGATTTGAAGCGCAGCTGTGTAGACCGATCAGTGTGTAGACATCAAAGTACCGGGAAAGCGATTCGAAAGCATACAGAGCTTTATTTACGGTAATTACGAATAGCAATAGTCTGCATTTAGCTTTTTACTCCTAGCGATCGTATTTTGGCATCAAAAGTTGTGTTCATTTGTGAAAATTATTATGATGAACAAAACTTTTGTTGGTGACAGAGCTTATTTTCTTTAATAATCCAAAGTCCACTCTAAAAATCCTATTGGGTTTTGTCGAGGGAACAAGGGTGAAGCGAACTTCCGGGTTGGCCTACAATAATACGTCATCACTGCAGCGCTCTATAATGATTTTGGATACAGCCAGACAAATAGCTTGTCACTGGAATAATATCACATCGCAATTTATGAAACAATGTTGTACCAAGGAACTGATTTCCTATATAGTCTAAACTACATTAGATTCTCGATTTCCGGTTCATTGGCTAGTGAGAGTTTACCTTGGGCATTATCCATTAGACTTTCTCTTAGCAGGTTAGTCACCAGCTCCAGCTCCTGCTCGGCCTCCTGCACTTTTGGATCCAACTGCAGTACTTCCTGTAAATCAGTGCTGGCTGACAGGTAGTCCTGTGAGAAAACATATAGATAGACCATTTAAACTCTTACTGCACTGAATTCTACAGTAGTGCTTAGTCAGTTTATTCTCTACTGCACACAAAATCGCTATTTACAATGTTTTAAATGGATTGTTTAACCACTGTAAAACGCACAAAAATAAAGGAGAGATACTCTCTTTCCACCATTAAGACAAAATATAAACCTTCAAGCCTTTGTGTGCCAGTGCACGTCTGTAAAATGCTTTCTTATTGTTTGGCTCGATCTGAAGTGCCGAATCACAGTCCCGTTTGGCTTCTGCGAAACAATCCAGCTTGAGATAGCACAGAGCTCTGGAAAACACAACAGACATTTCTCATTCAGCAATGCGGCCTGGCTCTCTCCTTGGGTTCTTTATGCTAGAGTTGTCAGAGCTGATTGCTGACTGAATAGCTTCGTCTGAGCAGCTCCAGTCTCAGCACTTTTTAGAAGGCTCGATCAAATGAGAGACAGGACAACATGTACAGCTATTCAGGATTCATTGCTCGTATTTAGTGTGAACTGCAAAGCACCAAACTGCGACTGTAAATACTAGAGTATGGCTTGCTTCTTACTGCGCAGTGTATACTAACCCACGTACAGTATGTCAGACAGTATGCATTATGCAACATTTCAAACATTCATATGCATACGGTTTTCACCAGTGCTATTTTAGTATTATTTATATACAATTATAGTATTTGTTTTATATTTTTAAGTACATTTTATTTATATATTTTAAGTTTTTATTACATTGATTTAATTTGTTGTCATTTTATGTGCTTTTGTCATTTTTTTGTCAAATTTTCTATCAATTTTTGAATTTAGATTAAAATTTTAGATTTAAAGTCACCAAGAAATCACAATTTTTTTTAAATTATAAATCATTTATCTGTGCGCATCATTTAAAAAAGAAAAAAAAAGAAAATCATGTGCCCTCAATATTTCATCAAAATAACTTCCTCTCCATCATTATGTGTTTACTGGTGCGAGGATGGGACAACCTAGTCTGGTAATACCAAACTCTGCTACTTCGCTTTGCTTCGTAGACAGAGTCTGGCATGGCGTAATAGATAGCCTAAGTCCCTCCCCTCCGCTTCCGGCTCATGGGACCTTATTTCGGAAAAAATATGTATGGTAGTCAATGGCGAGAGACAACTTATCTTTTTATTCCGTCTGAACTGTGCCCTGAATTACACATATGATGTTTGTCAATTTAAAAGATAATTATGAAAGTCAAGAAAGTCGCAGTTTGTCATAAAACAGAAGAGTAACATTTAGTTTTATGTGAAAATCGCTCAATGAACTACATCTCTCGTCTCGCACTATGTACGTCACAAGATCCGTTGCTCGTATGTGTGCAATCTGGTACAAAACACTCAGGCATGACGGCGTAACGTTACGATTATAACGTAAGACTATAGAAACAGACAGACGTTAGCTTCAGTAAAGTTAGCTTCATTCATTGAGAGAAAAGGTATGACGTCACACGTGCGCCTTTTGGGTTTGTAGTCTCTGTAATTACGTATTTTCACAGTCTTATACCTCAACAGTTTTACATCAAACTGCGACTTTCTTGACTTTAAAATGTATCTTTTAAATTGACAAACATCATATGTGTAATTCAGGGCACAATTCAAACGAGATCAAAATATTTGTTGTCTCGCGCCATTGACTACCATACAATATTTTTCCGAAGTAAGGTCCCATGGTGGTCAACCGGAAGGGGAGGGACTTAGGCTCTCTATAGAGGGACTCTCTATAGTCTGAAGTTTAAAATCATTGGTTACCCGTAAGCCAATCACATAACGTTTGGTTATGGCGTGTGTTATGCGCATGCTCAGCCGCATCTAACTTCCACTGTAAACACATGTATGATGCGAAAACAAAACCATCGAGCGAAATACCGGAGTGAACACGGCTGTGAACGACTTTTGCAGATTATGTGAAGTAAATCTACGCATCCACGGTACAATCAGCGTCTACGTCACGGCTCTCAGCTCGCCCTCCGTTGATTGGCCGGCTGTTTTCAGGCCGGAGGAAAACGTAAAGCTATGACGCTGTCTCAGACTGAGTACAGAAGCGAAATGAAATTGAGCGGAAGTACGAAGTCTGACATAGTCAGGCTAGGGACAACCTGTCAATCACATGAGATCATAGCAATAGCAAACCACAACGATCCAATCAATTCCCTATGGACAAAATCAAATCCCACCCTACATTTTTTCTTGTCTGATATACGTCACAATAGGGAAGAAAATCGCAACTTCTGTTTCATGTGACTTTTAGTACTTCAACTTTGTACATTTTATTTCAGTTTGTTGTCAAGGCAACATTTCCAATTTTTTCCCTTTAAGTTTTTCATCTAATATTTATGTTTATTTCAGCTTTAGTTCATTTAACGAAATCAAACTGAATTTTAATCAACAATAACAACACTGGTTGTCACATGACCTACAGTGAGGAAAATAAGTATTTGAACACCCTGCTATTTTGCAAGTTCTCCCACTTGGAAATCATGGAGGGGTCTGAAATTGTCATCGTAGGTGCATGTCCACTGTGAGAGACATAATCTAAAAAAATAAATCCAGAAATCACAATATATGATTTTTTAACTATTTATTTGTATGATACAGCTGCAAATAAGTATTTGAACACCTGTCTATCAGCTAGAATTCTGACCCTCAAAGACCTGTTAGTCTGCCTTTAAAATGTCCACGTCCACTCCATTTATTATCCTAAATTAGATGCACCTGTTTGAGGTCGTTAGCTGCATAAAGACACCTGTCCACCCCATACAATCAGTAAGAATCCAACTACTAACATGGCCAAGACCAAAGAGCTGTCCAAAGACACTAGAGACAAAATTGTACACCTCCACAAGGCTAGAAAGGGCTACGGGGAAATTGCCAAGCAGCTTGGTGAAAAAAGGTCCACTGTTGGAGCAATCATTAGAAAATGGAAGAAGCTAAACATGACTGTCAATCTCCCTCGGACTGGGGCTCAATGCAAGATCTCACCTCGTGGGGTCTCAATGATCCTAAGAAAGGTGAGAAATCAGCCCAGAACTACACGGGAGGAGCTGGTCAATGACCTGAAAAGAGCTGGGACCACCGTTTCCAAGGTTACTGTTGGTAATACACTAAGACGTCATGGTTTGAAATCATGCATGGCACGGAAGGTTCCCCTGCTTAAACCAGCACATGTCAGGGCCCGTCTTAAGTTTGCCAATGACCATTTGGATGATCCAGAGGAGTCATGGGAGAAAGTCATGTGGTCAGATGAGACCAAAATAGAACTTTTTGGTCATAATTCCACTAAACGTGTTTGGAGGAAGAAGAATGATGAGTACCATCCCAAGAACACCATCCCTACTGTGAAGCATGGGGGTGGTAGCATCATGCTTTGGTGGTGTTTTTCTGCACATGGGACAGGGCGACTGCACTGTATTAAGGAGAGGATGACCGGGGCCATGTATTGCGAGATTTTGGGGAACAACCTTCCCTCAGTTAGAGCATTGAAGATGGGTCGAGGCTGGGTCTTCCAACATGACAATGACCCGATGCACACAGCCAGGATAACCAAGGAGTGGCTCTGTAAGAAGCATATCAAGGTTCTGGCGTGGCCTAGCCAGTCTCCAGACCTAAACCCAATAGAGAATCTTTGGAGGGAGCTCAAACTCCGTGTTTCTCAGCGACAGCCCAGAAACCTGACTGATCTAGAGAAGATCTGTGTGGAGGAGTGGGCCAAAATCCCTCCTGCAGTGTGTGCAAACCTGGTGAAAAACTACAGGAAACGTTTGACCTCTGTAATTGTAAACAAAGGCTACTGTACCAAATATTAACATTGATTTTCTCAGGTGTTCAAATACTTATTTGCAGCTGGATCATACAAATAAATAGTTAAAAAATCATACATTGTGATTTCTGGATTTTTTTTTTTAGATTATGTCTCTCACAGTGGACATGCAACTACGATGACAATTTCAGACCCCTCCATGATTTCTAAGTGGGAGAACTTGCAAAATAGCAGGGTGTTCAAATACTTATTTTCCTCACTGTATGTTCAATTCCATGTTTAATTCAGTGTTTCCAAAATTAAACATTTGTTTAGCAATTTTTTGATAAGTCGTCATACTGGACCATTCTTGAACACACCGACTGAATATTTGTCAAGTGTAAGGTTGATTCATGCACATTGCATTGTGGGATACAGTATTCTGCACAGTGTGCTGTGTTATTACTTAACATTTTGGCAAGTAGTAAGTCACTTAGTCAGTAATTTGGCTTTTCCATGCATACCAAAACGTGCATACTGCACACAGTACAATATACATATTGCTGAAATAGTATGTGCAATGTGGTGTGCATTTCTGAACACAGTTCACTAAAAACAGTTGTAAAGCATTTTAAATAGAAGCCTGTTTTCACCTGGTCAATTGGGCATGTTTACCTGTTGGTGTAGATGGCACATTCGTCAGATTTGATAGCCAGACACTCACTGTATTTGTCCACAGCACCTTGAAACTGGCTGTTCTTCACTAGTTCATTTCCTTCTTGTTTCATCAGTGTGAATCGAGCCTCTGCTTTTCTGGCTGTGGAAAAAGTAGATACAGTAGAATTAAACTTCCAACTTCCGTCCCAAGACAGAGAGCCGTCACCTTATTTTTATGTCCCTCTTCAGTAAATTAGCATTATCCACTCTAAAAAGCCGGATGTAACGAAACCTGTCAACTCAAAATAGTTTTTTTTTGACATTTTCATGATTTTTAAGCAGATATCCCAGTCAAATTCTCATTATCGTTGAGAATTATCAATTTTCTTTTTTATATAATGTAAATAAATCAAAGATCAAAGTTATTGTATTAAGGTAGTGAGAATTGTCATGGAAATAATGTCACAATGCATAAAATCTTAAGGCTCATACAAATAGGCTTAATTTTTTCTTTATGAAAAGTTTAATTTCCAGTGTTATTTTAGTAATATTTATATACTATTGCACTACAGTATTCATTGATATTTTGAATGAGCTTTTATCTGTATATTTTTTGTTTTCATTTTAATATTGTTGTGTGCTTTTGTCTTTTTTTGTATTTAGCTTTATTATTATTATATTATTTTATTATTATAGCATTTTTATTTAAGTATTAGTTTTATTAATTGTTGAACCTAAAAAAAAAAAACTTCAGTTAAAAACTTCAAATTTCAGTTAGTTGCCATTGCAACATTTATAATTTTGTTTACGTGTTTTTCATCTAATATTTGTATTTTATTTTATTTCAGCAGTATTTATTTCAATTACAGAAATAATTTTAACACTGGGAATTTTTATTTTGGTTTTAGGTTAAAATGAGACCTGGACATGTTATCGTAAGAGTTGCACAAAAGAGATGCACTTCACTACGTGTGCAGGCTTATGTGGTAGAATGTTTGGCTAGTTTGCAATAGTTCTTCTCATTTCCAGTAAAGGCAGCAAATGCTGTGGGAATACTCCCATTATTATGACATCATCTGGCTCATAGTACAACAGAGCAAAGGTCACCCCATTGTTAATGTGATCAGGTGCTGATGTGTGCTGTGTGATCATGTGGGCTTTCCTTTCTCAGTTCAGAATGAAACCGGAGCTGTCTGGTTCCATTACGATGAAAGCTGACTATGTTACAGCTTTACATAATTGATTGCCATCTAGTGCTGTACATACATGCTGACAAATGCTGTTAGATGCTGCTTGTGACTGAAACTGAACATAATTATTATAAACATGGAAACAGCAAAAATGTAAACGCCACATGCTATGCTAAACCTTATAATGTTTTTCCAGCAGATGTCTATTATCATTGTTCAGTTTTATTTTTGTCAGCATCATACTGTATTATTCATCAGCACCGGCCTGCATTTGCAGTTCTTTGGTGTTCTGGCATGGATTTTTGTTTTTAAAATGCATTGTTTAATCCATGCAGCCAGCTTTCATAACCTCAGCATGAATATCCTAGCAGGTTGAGACTGGTTTATGTTGGTTAGCGTTGAACCACTGTGAGTTATTAAAACCGTGCTTGTTACATCTTGTACTTGTCCAATCAGTGCATCTCATTCAATAATAATTGCGTGGATTATTCATATTTATATGCACAGGAGAACTTCTCACGAAACATTTATGTCTATGCAAATAAACTTGTTCTTAACCTTATTGTAATGTTAATGGATTTGCATTTTTTAAACGAGCGACTGCATACCCATGGATAGTATTTTGCATAAAACACTCCCAAACAATATATAAAGGTTTTCCGCACAACCTTTCCTTTACAGTCTTTCGTCACTCTCAGAAAACTCATGACGCTCTTAAAACTGAAAGCATGTTGTGCAGGAAAATCCTCAAGCAATAGAGTGCAGCAGTTGGGTTCGGGAAGTAAAAACTCAAATTTTGAATTGAAGATTTTGAACGGTATCTTATAAACCTTTAAAGACAGACCTAATATGAGCTATGAGGTTGGTAATCCATGGTATTTGCTTCCGCTGAAGCCGTCAGCCTGCATTATTTCAGCTTTTAAATAGTCATGTTTAACAGTGGAATTTCTGGTGAAAACTACATTCCTCATTCAAAAAATTACACAAATCACAGTGTCGAAAAAAGTAACACGCTCCTAAACATAGATATGTATACGTAGATCCACATCAACCGCCATCTTGGAACAGTCAGTGTGTCGTCACTCACAGTAAGAATCAATGATGCCACAACATTGCGCAGCTTCTGGTTGTGAAGCCGCCAAAATTACAATTCCCAAAGAAATTGGATAACCTTTCACAGGTGAGAATGTGTTGGTTTGTGTTTTTATATGTATTAATTCAATATTACAGGTTTTTAAACTAGGGTAGCTTTTTAATGTTGTGTTAGCTGACGCCTTCGTCTTGTTGGATGGAGTAAGTTTAGCAAAATCATCTGCTGAAGTCTATTGCAGATATAGATATTGTTGGCGCCAGGACACACGAATTGGCATAATAATTTTTATTTATTTATATTTCTATGCTCCAAAATATCTCTTTAGCTCCGCCCACTCCCATGAAGCACTGTGAATGACGTAATTGAGTCAATCTCCCTATGCTTTTAAAATACTGAAATGTTTGTGTATATATATAGGCCTATATATATATATATATATATATATATATATATATATATATATATATATATATATATGCATATTTTGCAATAAACCTGAAATATACTGTTTTTATACAATCAACATTTGTAAATGAGTAGTTTTATAATGCTCCATCGTTTTTAATTCGATTATGCTGTTTGCAATGCTTCATGGGATTGTAGTTTTTTCCCTCACTAAAACCATTAAGTACACAGTCTTGTACCTTTGTATTTTTGTCCGATTTTCAAAAACTTTGTTTTGCTTCAAATCAAAGTTTATAGTGTTATGATTCACCTCATAGCTGAAGGGTTTGGTTCATGGGTTATAACTATTTAAGGAAGACTATTTTAAAATCCCTATGGGAAACATTAGTGAAAAAAATACTTCAGGAACCAGCGCTGCTTAAAAGGGGGCAGGCACTGTTGCACTCTTTTGCTGCGTCCCAATTCAGAGGCTGCATCCTTCAAAGGCCGCATTCAAAGGCCGATTGCCTCACCGCGGCACAACGAAGGATGTCCCAATGGACCCTTTTCACAGACTGTGATGACGCGTTTTAATGGTCAACAGCATTATAAATCCTGCAAAAAATGATGTACTTTTATAACACTATACTTTGTATTATATTACCTTTGCATCAAATTAAGGATGTAGCCTTTGAATTGGGACACAGTCTCAAAACCAGTTCAAACACAATAAACATCTTTTATACAGACCCAGATGCAGGCCTCATTAGCCAAGCAATGCTTATCTGCATACTTAGAGGAACTTTGCAGCTCGAGTTGTACTGCACCTTTCCTTACTCTTTTACTATGATGAAATATATTCAAGATTAAATAACAATCATCCCAACACATTTATATGGCCAGTATGTGATTTTTGCGTACATGTGATTTCAGTTGTTTCCTAAAAACAGAAATTTTGAATAATTTTAAGTAGGAAAGTTATTGATGAATCATTGTTGAATCGTGAATTGTGAAAACGTTCGTACGCACAAATCAATGGGTGAGACCCGCTCTTATCAACCTTGTAAATATGCAAATAAGATATATGTTCAGTAATGGACCATTTCAGATGTGAAAGACAGTATTGTAGCCTACCTAATTTCTTTATAGATTGCTAATGAAGTTAGCAATTTTAAATTATAATCTGTACTGTTTACACTTATTAGTTAGTTCCCTGCTGAAAAATCCAGGCTGGTTTATGCTGATTAGTGAGGGTATAGTGAGGGTAAGTGCTGGAATATTGTGCTGGTCCAGTCTGGTTTATGCTGGTATGATACTGGTCTACCTGGTGAACCAGCATATGCATGCTGATCTCAAGCAAAACGGAGCTGGTGAAGCTGGTTCACCAGCATGCTCTTGCAGGGTTGAGTGTGAGTAGGCCAGCTCTCTGTATGCAAGCAGTTTTTTGGGCACAGGCATTGTTTTTGCTTGCATAGTTTTTTGCATAGTTTTTGCCTCCATATTAATGATGTAAAGAACAATATAAGGTAAAAAATAAATATTTATTGAATTATATGATTATAACCCTTATAACTCCCTCTGCTGAAAGTAGAACTGAAACTTTTAATTATTTTAGTTAAGATTACATTATTAATCAATGTCAGTGGTAAACTGGTAAAACGTTTCAAAGCAAAGGAATTGTCTCCTGTTTCAAAAGATCTGAACACAAATCAGTTAAAATAAGTTAAAAGGAACTTGTGTACATTGCATAACAAAAACATTTAGAGATATGAAAACCAAGAAAAATGCCCAATAAAAGCATTATCATAAGCAGTTTGTTCAATAACAGGGGTTATGAGAAGAGCTTTTTCAATGGGATTGGTTAATAACAACTTGATAATGAAAGTTCTAAACTGAAAGTTACTGTTTTTAAAGACTTTAATACTTATTTGGGAAGTCAAATCCAGCTGTCAGTCAAACTTTCCTTGGTCTTTAAAGGGGTGGTAGGCTATAATGCCCTTTTCACAAGATGTAAAATAAGTCCTCTGATGTCCCCAGAGTGTGTATGTGAAGTTACCCAACACATATTTTTATATAGCATGTTAAAATTGTTACTTTTTGAGGGTGAGGGTGCTCCTTTAAATGCAAATGAGCTGTTGCTCCCGGCACAGAGGGCGGAGCTACAACAGCTTGTGTCCTTAGCAGCTTCGATTACCTCACAGACACACACTGAAAATTTCAAAAACGTTTAGCCTTTTATGTCCAAACTGGAGTCGGACAAAGATGGAGAGACTCAAGAAGACATGTAGACAACATTTCTGAATTGTTAGTTGATGAATTTAGGTAGCTTATGTGTAGTTATCTTCTAGTCATTGATTAGCATGTTCTGTCTTGATCATTTATAAATCGAGTTCTCGGGGGCGGGGTTTATGTACATTTTAGAGAGGAAGCTCGTTTAGTCCCTATCGTTTGTTGTAGTCCTTAAAAAGCAATTTCTTTAAAAGAAAATATCTCCATTTGCTTTGAACTTTGAGCGTTGTAACTTTGCAGATGTTGTTTATGCTCAAACAGCAACATTACACACCAACTAAAGTTTAAAAAGTGAAATCATAATCAACCACCCCTTTAACTATGAACACACACTAAAAAATGTGATATTATGTAACAAATACACAAGTTTTGTGTTGTTTTGTCTGGGATCATATTAGCCCCTAAAAGACAACATATGCTGGTCCACCAGCACACCGGCATCCCAAGCTGGATCTTTCAGCAGGGTTGTGCTTTCTAAAGAGAAGCATCACTATTGCTCATAATTGAGTACAAAACTGTTCTATCTGGCCGCTGTTATCTTTTGGTGTTGGTTATGGTTCAGTTGCGATCTAAACTCACCCTTGTCCTGTTCTGCTCTGTCTGCGCGGGCCTGCAGAACCTCTGCACTGGGTTCATCTTTACGGTGCTGCTGGGCAGAAAGCGGAACCATTGGAATCTCCGGAAGCTTCTCTCGCCAGTCAGGACCGTCCTGATCTATCAGCATTTTTGTGATTCTGAGAACACATAACAAACATAATCAGACATAACTGGAATTTTTACCATTTCACCTAAAAAAAAAAAACTAAAAAAAAATTCCTTAAGTACTTGAAAATATCTAAACATCCTTGAAATGTGATCTATTGACTTGAGGACAAAAAATTATAAAAATATATAAATACTTATTTACAGACAATACATCTTGAATATTGAAGTTTGCTTTTCATCCTGTTGGCTGATATCCTATTGGCCTATTTTGTTTTGTTTTTAACAATGAAAACAACTCTGTAAAAAAAATAAAAAAAAGATACTGCTAAGCTTCTGCCAGGACATTATCTGTTCATTTTAAAGACATTTCATGTAACCCTAAAACACAACATAATGCAAAATACGAAAAAAACACGTGAAAAATCTAGAAGGAAAATGTCTTCACATTAACAGTGTTCTTAGAAAAAACTACAAATGGGACAAGAAGCATAAACATTCCAAATCTAACTTCTTATACAATTTGTCTTCTTAAGGATGTTTAGGTTTTTATTTTAAAGTATAATGACAGTAATAAACTGCATTTTTAAACATTAAAATACTCAGAAAATGTACGTTTCCCTGTGGGCAATGAATTATACCTGTGCACACTGTCGTGAGCCGCCTGCACGCTGATGTCTATCTGCAGTACTGTCTTGTAATCCACATACGCCATCCTGTAGCGCTCCAGAGATTCATACGCCATAGCTCTCCGGAGGAGGGGCTTCAGGGAGAAGGGGTGGAGCTCGAGGGACCTATAAATAAACAGGATGAGACACAGAGGATCAAGGTCTTTCTCTGATCCTGTGCCCTACAATTAACTCTCTAACGCTACATTGGTAGCCATTCATAAAGCTGCATGTGTTTGAGTGTTTTGAAATATTCCTGTTAAAATAGAATAGCAATCTGAAACTGTCCTGTGTCTTTCCTCTATGGTGTTTAGTAGGACAGTGGAAAGTACAGTACGATTACAAGACTCGTTGTCAGAATGAAAATAATAGTATTATTTCCCTGAATTCCCTCCAACGGAGCAGAACGTGGTAACAGACTGCCGATGTTCTTTATGCCGGTTAACCAGTCTGCTGGTAAAGCTCCTTACAGTGCAAATAACTGCGTTGGGTGTTAATCTTACTGAGACAATCGCACGCACTTGCAGTATTACCTCACACATAAATCCAAGCTAAACGCAGCATCGTGGCTCTTGTTATTTGGTGAAAGTCTGGTCATTGGCCATTGAACAGTGTGTGCATAGAAATGTGCGGTTAACCTGGTGCAGTCCTGAATGCAGTCTGTGCTGTTTCCATCTTTGAGGTAGCATGCAGCTCTATTGGAGTACAGAACACAAAGATCCTCTGGGCTGTCAATACCTGCAAATACAAGCACAGCACTGAAAATAGACCAAGAAAGCAGCTTTAGTTCTGCATGGATACACGTGGGAGGAAGGGTTCATAGTGCAGGCAGCCATTCATTTTGGAAAACATTTTGTTTAGTCACCTAATAGTATGTTACAAACCCAACTAGTCATAGAAAAAACACTCTGGGGAAGCTGAGTTTAGAAAGACGGTACATCCCATCTTTCAAAAGGCCCATTACGTAACTAGTGGGCACACCCACAATGCAATGTGGCGGAAGTGAGCAACAGTCTTGTGAAACACTTCCACTTCTAATATAAAAATGCGGCTCTTGTCCCTAAAATGCAGTCGCTCGATCGATGAACCCCAGTTCAAAACCTTTTCCATGGGAAATTTGAACAGCTGAGCCTCTCAATGAACCGGCTTTGGAAACCTACCCCTGTATTACTCAGCGCTGCTGAACAGGATATATGCAATGTTTGCGCACTTGATGCTTTTGATTGCAAAATGACTCATTAAAACGTGTTGGTTGATTTGAAAAATCGAAAACTATAAAAAGTATGAAAATACACGCTATAAACTGTCACCTTGCCTAAAGTGCCATTTTGGTAACACCAACAACTGTTAAATATAATATTTTAACATGCAGATAATATATATTATTTCCCAATAAATACTTAAGTAGCATGCCAGATTCATTAAAACATGTTGGTTAACTTGGAAAAACACAGTATACTTTAAGTCAGTATATTATAAAAACAGTGGTCACCTTGCCAAAACAATTACCTTACCAAAAAATGTAATCTTGGTTACATCAAAATGTTAAATATACTATACACACATCATATATTTCAAGGTACATAAGCACAAAATACTTTTACCCCACCAGAATCTTTGAAATATGCTAATTAATTAGACAAATCCAGCACTTTTAAGTCAGTATACTATAAAAAATATGAAAATATATACAATAAAATGTCACCTTGCCAAATTTTTTTAATTTTGTTAACATTAATATTAAAAAAAGTTATACTTGTTTAACACACACACACACACATATATATATAATTTTTAGATAAATACTTTTACCCCACCAGAATGTTTGGAATATTTTGGTTAATTAGAAATATCCAGTACTTTAAGTTATACTATACTATAAATGACAGTTTATTAACACCAAAACCTGTTAAATATATTGTTTTAACAAGCATAGGGTGTACTATTTCAAGATAATTAAACACAAAATGCTTTAATCTTTTAAAACCCAGTACTTTTAAGTCTGTACGCTAGAAAATCACCTTGCCAAAACAATCACCTTACCAAAACACATATATAATCTTGGTAACATCAAAGACTGTTACATCTACTGTCTAAACACGTATGTCATGCATGATTTTAATAAAATACTAAAACAGAATATTTGTACTCTACCAGCTTCTATACATCCGTCGATGGCCTGCGTGTATTTCTCCACCGCGTCCCCAAACTGTCCATTTTTGAACAACATATTGCCCTCATTTTTTAGCCTGGCCAATGGAGGAGGAAGGGCCCCACACGGGGCGTCCAGATTACAGCTCTGCCCACCACTGAACGCAGTACCAGAGCCCTGAGGCTCATCCTGGCTCTTGTCGGCTGGAAGGTTGCCATTCACTGCCGTGTTCTTCCCCTGGACTTCCTTTGAGTTGGCTGTGTTGTTTCCATGGCTCCTCCTGCGCCCCGGGGTCCCAGGTTGAGAGTGCGGGCCCCCTCCCTCTCCGTGACCGGGGGCCTTCTTCTGTGAATTCCCCATGGCTGCCCTCAGTCCCTACCAGAGTAAAGCGATCTCTCGTCCTCACGCAAACACTCATACACACTCTCCCTCTCTTCCTGTTCCCTGCGCAAACTGTACAGGCTAAGCCAGAAGTAGGAAGACACACCTCCTGCCGGGTGCACCGAGCTGTGACATCACTGAGGGGGAGGGGCTGCGCTGCTGCTGCAGAGTGGGGGTGGTGTCCTGTGAAACAGCAGCCAGGGGAGTTCAAAAGGCCCTGCTGGATTTCACTGTGCAGAAAATCAGCCGACACCGCTTAGGATCTCTGTGCTCTCGAAGACTTGAGTTTATTTTATGGCTCCTGAATGTCCTTATGATGCCATTTCCGTGCTTTATACTGTCATCCAAAAGCTAAATATAGCTCTTCGCTGTTCATTCTCACCGAAGCAGCAAACAAATAACTTATTCCCTTAGACTTCAAGGAATAGTTCACCCCAAAAAGATTTTTTTTTTCATTACTTACTATCGCTCAAGTTGTTCCGAACCTGTATGAGTTTCTTTCTTCTGTTGAAAACAAAAAGAAGATATTTTAAAGAATGTTGTAATCAGACAGTTGACGGTAGCCATTGACTTCCATAGTAGGAAAAAAAAATAAAAATACTATGTAAGTCAATGGTTACCATCAACTGTCTGATTACAACATTCTTTAAAATATCTTCTTTTTGTTTTCAACAGAAGAAAGATACTCATACAGGTTCGGAACAACTTGAGCGCCAGTAGATAATGACAAACATTTTTGGGTGAACTATCACTTTTATTTGAATACTTTTGATGCAAGATAGAGACCAATTTACAACCTATCACATAGGAGAGAGCAGAAATGTGAGTACAATCACATACATATCTATAAACAGAGGTGTAAAGTCCAGGGGTCAGAAAGTAAAAGTCCTGCCATATGTTTATTCCACCCATGAACTCAGCCAGCTGATTTCACTAATTAGTTCTTACTTCTATCTCCTGGCTGAAAAACTGTGCTAATTAGCAAATCCAGGTGATTGGAACAAAATACCGAGGAGGAATTTTACTTTCTGAACCTGGACTTTACACCTCTGTCTACAAGCATGGTGTGTTATCGTTTCCTCTTCTGTGCTTGACTTAAAAATTTACGTTTTTGTTTTATTCATTCATATTTTTATCTTCTTGAATTTATTCACTGTCCCTTGTATTTACACCCCTGTAGACACTATTCACTTTGTTTTTGTGTAGACCTGCTAGAACACGTCGTTTTCAAATACAAAAAAATATTAAATTGATCACAGTAATTTTTAAATTTGCCAAACACAGAAAACTAAAATTGGTATAGAAACAATTTTCACTCAAAATCTGCTAGTAAGAAGTTACAAAGAAACAGCAAAGTAACACATTGAATTAAACACAATATCTCTTAAGTGGAAAGACTGAAATAGTATTTTTTTTGTAAAACACTCCAATAATCAGATTTTGTGAGATTAACCTACCTACCTATTGTGCAATGTCTATTATTTGTATTGTTGTTGTGGTTTGATTTATTGCTACAGTGCGTTTACATTGGATAGATAGATAGTTTTGTAATATTGTAGTGAATGTTAGTTGCTAGTAAAACTTACTGTAGTAAATGTTTCCCAGACACATCAAGAACATGTAAATAAAAAATATTGGATTTCAAAACATTTAACTGTCCAAATGTTAGCAATTTTAATCATCTGAATTCAGTTGTACAGGTGGTCAATTGTTTTTGCTTCCACTGAAGCACAAGATACTCTTTTCCGAAATCACGCTGGATCACATGATCATCACGTTTCACACAAACTTGTGGAATCTACTATAATGACACCAAATACTATTACATTCTACAATCCAATATTTACTTTACAATCCAATAAAGGTGCAATCACATTTATCATTCTTGGCAAATCCAGTCATTTCAGTAAGATTCCACGTGATCAGGAATTTCACAAAAGGGCAAAAGATTTTCCCACACAGATTTCGCTTCCGGATCAAATTGGTCGCACAAATTTGCCATGTTAACTTGCACAAAACTACTTGATTTGAAAGTGACTTCTGTGTGAGCTGTGCTTCATATCATTTCTATACTATTGGCAACTTTTTTATTATTGGCTCAAGATATTTCACGAATGTAACCACACCTTAATGATGGCTCATAATATTTCTATTTGTAATGAAAAGAACCCTCAATCCATTTTAAATCTTACAAGAACAACTCACTCCACATGATTCAATCAGTGGTTTCTCCCCAAAATATCAATTTCTAACTCAAAAATGTAAATACAAACACTTGAAGAATTTTTTTGTAAACAGTTTTTTACTCAATTTTGATTACTGCGTATTCAAATTGTATACATGTATTTACATAATCAAAGATGTAAAAAAAAAAAGCTAATCATAATAGAAAAAACAGCAGGATGCATCTCATCGGGCATCGAATACGACCACTGGAAACAGGAGTCAAGGGTAAATATAAAGAACATCGGGCATAAACCAAGACCACAAAAAAGTAAAACTAAATATAATATATTGACTTAATAATGGCATGCATATCAGATTCACAGAACCATGCCAAGAGCTCAATTTTTAAATGATCAGCCCCTATATTATTAAAAAACTTATCAGAATTCTCTCGTTTTTTTTAATGGGAAAATATATATTTAAGCACATATGATGTTTGGAACAACTATGACAATTATGGTTTGGAACAACATGAGGGTAAGTGAGTGACATTTTAGGGTGAACAATTATTTCAACCACTAAGCATTATTTAGTTTAAAGGATACATCTTTTGGTCCTTTTCTTGTACATGATTCTGTAACCACATTCTCTGCATCTGATGGGGTCTCTAGCTTTGATCTCATTTTCTGTGTGACACTCTGAAACACAAGAGCAAAAATACACAACTGCTCAGACATATTGTATGATGATGGGAATTGTGTTTGCATAGTTATGAAAGACATGGTTATATATATAAAATGACTAATACACAACACATGACAGACATAATGCATGAAGAGTGTTATTACCTCCACAAATATAGATCATTGGCTGTTGTTTGGGAGGCTGAATATCCTTCGGAGGATCCATTGCCTGAAACACAGATACACAACTCACTTCTTACATATTTTATGTGCTATCAAATGTAATTATATGAATTTATTAGGTATAAATTATTATTTTTATATTATTTATTTATTAGTTTACTATATTATGTATATATAAATTATATGACCTATAGTTTACCAAAAAACATTTAAGAGATGTATTCTATTCAGTGCTGATGGACTGTCTAATGTGTGTATGTACACGTGCTGCTATCACACACAAAGCTAATTGTATTATTCTTCATATGAATATTAAGTTATCAGTATTCATTTCATTTATCAGAATCTACAACTATTTAAAGTACACATTAAAAGCATTACCTTTCACGCGTGAGGTCTCAGTTTGCTACAAAACGCTGTTGTCGTTCACGCATGCGCATTACTTATAGAACGACATCAAAGTAACACACGCTGCTATTGGTTGAAGCGGATGATTGACACAAAATTTAACGCCCGAGCTGGGCTCGTCATACAGTAGTGGGAGGAGCTTATAATTATACGCAGTTACTGGTCTATCAGGGAACTTTTATTTTATACCCGATGTCACGGCGAAAAACTCGCGGCGACGTCATTAAACGTCCATTAATCGGCAACCGTACGTATTTTGTGTAGATATTGATGAAGTATTTTTAACTTGATTAATTATTTGAAAATTTGACTGTTAAGAATATGTCAATAGCACTGTCATTAAATGTACTTTTTTTTTTTTACAATACGATAAACATTTATTTACAAATAGACATTTATTTTTATTATTATTATAATATATTTTTTTGTATTTGTATCTAAGTTTTTTTTCTCAAAGTGTCACTTGTTGTGTCAGTGTTGTCTCAAAGCAGGAAGTAACGCTAGTGAGTCGCGGCAGTTGGCCTGCGAATGTGCAGTTTTCATGTGAGTCTGCTCAATTTAACTGTCAATATATATTATTCAGTGTTGTTATTATGTACTTACTGTCAAACATTTTCGTGCATATTTTATATTCATATTGTATTATACTCTTGAGTTACCGTATGTCATGATCCGTCGTAAGCCTTTCAGTTTCTCTTTCTCGGCATTGGACTTACACTACATAAGATTTCCATTATCCAATTTCCGTAACATCCAATAACCAACTATTTATAATAATCTAATACTACCTATTGATATCTATCTATCTATCTATCTATCTATCTATCTATCTATCTATCTATCTATCTATCTATCTATCTATCTATCTATCTATCTATCGTAAACACACTGTAGCAATAAATAAAATCACAAAACAATACAAATAGTAGACATTACACAATAGGTAGGTAGGTAAATTTCACAAAATCTGCCCATTTCACTAAAAAAAATAACGAAATAAAACCATATAAGGTCTTGCTGGTAACTGTGGCAGGAATGTCAGTTATCCGAAACCTGCTCAACTTCATACTTCCTGTGTGTTTACTGTTTTATTAGGATGGCTGATAGCCTGGAGGAGCGGAGTTTGGATGTTCTTGATATTCCTGATGATTTGGACGATGACCTTCTCAATCTCTACTTTGACAACAAGCGACGCTCTGGGGGAGGGAACGTGGTCTTTTTGGAGAGACGTGGAAACCAAGCGTTGGTAGTTTTTGAAGATGCTGAGAGTAAGACATCATCACCATACTGTTTTAGATATTGAGTTCCCTCTGTATGGATTCTATAAAATTACAGTATTACAGGCATATATAAGTGAAACATATAAAGAACTTGTTTCTCTTACACCAGCTGCTGTGAGAGTTCTCTCCAGGTCCCATGTCCTCAACAAGACCCCTCTGACACTGCGAAGGAAACCACCAAAAGACCCTGGGAAACTGTTGCTAAGAGGGCTCAGTCCAAACACTTCCCTGGACCATGTGGAACTTTTTATGGAAAACATTACTAGAATGACCTTTGAAACAGACTTCACCTTGTATCCATCTCTAAACAAGGACCTGGTTCTAGTACACCTAAAAAGACCTTTGCCTAAAGGTTTGTTGCTTTACATTGTACAGTATATAGGTACACTTTAGCCACACTTAAAATGTGTCTTTATGGTAGATAATAAAATATTAAACCAATTGGAAAGAAATATAAAAAGGAAAAAAGAAATATTGCACAAGCTACTTTTCAGGCAAAACATTTATTTTCTATGGTTTTAAAAGATAAAGTATCAATCTAATTGTCTCAAATTAAATTTAAAAAGAATAGAAATTAATTACTCAGGAAGGATGCATTGAATTAATCAAAAGTGACAGGAAAGACATTGGCAGTACTTTATTTTACGGTCCTGTTTTGCATGTACATACTATGTGCTTATTATAGTAATAACACTAACTGAGTATTAACTAGTTACCAACCCTGTACCTACCCCTAATCCTAACCTTAACCCATGTAGTAACCTTACATTACTCAGTACTTTCGTGGTTAAATACACTGTAAGTACATTGAAAGTGCATGTACTGTAAAATAAAGTGCAACCAAAACATTTGAAGCAAATCAGCATATTTTAATGATTTCTCAAGGATCATGTGACATATCTAGAACCATTTCAAATAAATTCACCAATGAATGTATAATAATAATTACGTATAATAATAATCTGTCTTAAATATTTTGTCATTGTGTACGTGATTCCATAGATTTTCAGATGCTTAGTGACGAAGTTTCCAAGAAGAGTCTAAATGGAGCAAAGGTCACTCTGGAGCAGGTAGAATCTACAGACTCGGTTTTGGTGGCCAATCTGTCCCCTGCCCACACAGAGGACATACTGGAGCTCTACTTTGGGAGTAGTCGTGGTGGAGGGGCAGATGTTCTCGGAGTTAGCATGCTGTCTAACGGATGTGCTAAAGTTTCTTTCAAGGATGTGAAATGTAAGCCAAGATGTTTTTCTTTAATCACTTTCTTGAAGTCCCTATTTTACAGTTCTGAATCTCAATTGAGCTTTGTCTTTTACAGCTGTGGACTGCATTCTTCAAAAATCCCATAATTTGGAAGGTACCGATTTAGTAGTCAAGCCGTACTTTGACTTCCTGCATGCTGTGGTGGATCAGTCATCTGTGAGCGCTCAAGACGGACAGGGAACATTAATGGAAGGGGTTAACCAAATTGACACGGTCTCATCCCAAAGTCCTACTGTTTCTGACCCAGTGGCGAGCACCACCTCAGCACACGGCGCTGCTCTAACGGACGACACCACAAGTATAGCGAATACAACTACCGTGTCTGCTACTGAGCCATCTATCCAGAAGGAATGTGTTAGCTTTATATCTGTGCCTGATGCCACTAAACATCAGCTGCTCAGTTTGAGTAATTTGCCTGAGAACCTCACAAAGGCTCACCCGAAATTTAATGTCAGTCTAGCAAAAGATGGCATCCAAATCAAAGGCCCTGACCAAATTGAGGTTGAAAGACTTAAGAACAAAGTTCTGGAATTCTTGACTGGTGTTGCGCAGGAGCACCTGACATATGACAAACTCAAAGCTGAGTTTCTTAAGAGGGAGGATGTAAAAAAGAGGTTAAATTTGTCTTTAAAAGATATAGCATCAACCTTCAGTGTGTCAGACTGTATGGTCACTATAACATCTTCATCCCGTAGCGCAGCCAAACAGGCCGAAGACCTGATAAAGTCCCAGATAGCAGAGTTTACTGTGCCGATGGCCAAAGAATACGAGAGTGTGGTCTTCTCAGAGGAGTGGTCGGACTTTCTGGTGGCTCTGGACTTCTGCTGTGTCAAAGTATCCGACACTGGTGGAGTGATTACTGTGGTTACCCTGACAGGGATGGAAAAGGACAAAAAAGACAAGATCGTTGAGTTTCTCAGCACACCACACCAGAAGGAGACAGTCCTGTCTATGGAACCAGGAATGCTCAAATTTCTGCAACTCCATCATCGAGATCTACTGGCAGACATGGGAGAGGTCATCTTATTCCCACTGGAGACTGGAGATGGATTAAGTGTTAGTTACCAAGTTTGCATTCGTTTGACTTATTTAATTGACATTTGCAGTACTAGTGGTGGGTTTGGGATCAGTAAAAAAATTGTTTTTTCTTTTAAATAAATTAATACTTTTATTCAGCTAGGGTGCATTAAATTGATCAAAAATGACTGCAAAGACATTTATAATGTTTCAATAGATTGCTATTTCAAATAAATGTTGTTCTTTTGAACTTTCTATTCAACAAAGAATGAATTGAGCAGCAAATAAGCATATTAGAATGATTTCTGAAGGATCATGTGACACTGAAGACTGTAATAATATTTAACATTATTGCTGTTTTACTTAAATCAAATAAATGCCGCCTTGGTGAGCATAAGAGACTTCTTTCAAAAACATTAAAAAATCTTACTGATCCCAAACTTTTGAGCTATGTTGTAGAATTTATTTAGGATGTTCACAAAATAATTTGTTAATAAATAAATAAATGTAAATAAATTAAGAAACAAAAGAAAGAATTGAAATAATAAAGTTAAATTATGCAATATAGAATTAAAGTATAGTAATTATATTATATATATTTATATGTATTACATTTTGTTCAACTCATATATTTAATATAATTGTTTTACTCATAATTCCTTCCTATGTGTATTCATTTCTATTATAGTGTATTATAATTTTTACATATACAATCAATCCCACTATGAATTGTGCGATCGTTGTCTTTAAATGTCTTCTATAATGCTTACAGATGCATCTGATAATCTCTTTATTTCACTGGCAGATTCAGGGAGATTCGACTGTGTGTCAATCGGCGGCAGAATTATTAAGTGCTATTATTGGCTCAATCTTTAAAAAGAACATTGTGATCAAGCAGCCTGGCATTTCCCGCTTCCTTCTGGAGGATGAGGAGGGTGTCAGCATACTGGCAGAGATGACAGCTAAATTCGAAGTCTACATAGACATGTCGAAAGTGCACTGGGAGCCTCTAGAAGACAATGTAATGTATCCAGCTTCATTCTTTATCTGTATGTATCTCAAATACTCAATAATACTTTATAGTTGATTGTGGTTGTGTTTTCCACAGGACATATTGGAGCTGGCATGGAAAATGACAAACTCTCAAAACTTCCAGAGAAGTTCTTGTGCAAATTTCATTCAGGAATCCAATGTTGGAGTACCGAATGGGCGCAACTCTACTGATGCACGTACTTCAGGTCATTATGGATCATTGTCCTGATTAATTCTTTACCAGTGTTTGAATTAGGAGATCCTCTTGTTTCAGTTCTTTTCTTTATGAAATAAAATACAATGGTAATCTGTTGAACCCAATGGTTACTGAAGGTTTTCTGTCTTTCAGCTCGTATTGAAGAAGCTAAGAAGATGTTGGCAGTTATTGGCAGCGATATAAACCCTCAACCTTCAAGTTTAGGATCCATGGACATAGAATCTCAAGATCTGTATTCAGACCCGAGCCAAGATACCTCAGCAGTGGCAGAAGATGAGGCCGACTCACCCCGTTCACTGCAGACCCTTGACCTCCAGAGCTCCTCTACACCCATGAACGCCTGCAGTCTAGACGAAGACGCAAGCCTCTTATTGGCGATTCAGCTATCAATGGAGAACAACCAGAGAACGGAAACAGAGGACATCCAGGCGGCTCTAGAACTTTCCAAGAGAGACTCCATGCCAACCGAGGAGAACATGCAGCTGGAGAGAGCATTTGAAATGTCATTGCAAGACGCCATCCAGTCATCCAATACAGCCGAGATCTTCGTATATGCTAACTACAACCATGATCTTGTAAGGGTGGACATTGCATTGGGCAAAAAGGTTGGAATGAGACAGTGTGAGGAGAAGATCGAGAACAAAAACTTGAGGAAACTCTCCTCCCATCAGAAGAAATGCATAGAGCTCATTAAGAGGAAGCATGCCGTAGAAATCAGCATCCAGGGCACCACCGCCATCCTCTCTGGCTTTAAAGATTACGTCTCTGAGGCCGTGATTGACCTAAAGAATGTCCTGAGACGGACAGAGAACATGATGAACGATGCTGAAATCGTAAAGGCTGTACAGTGGGTGTGGTACGAGCAGGGGTCATCTAAGGCGATGCCGTACCCACCAGATGCTACTGTGTTCATTGAAAATGCTTGGAGAGTAAAGCAGAAGAAGATTGATATTTTGTTCAACAATCAGCCATACAGCATTGACTTGGAGAAGATGGAAGAGCATAGTTTGGCATCCGGGAAATCTGTGCCTATTAAACGGAAAATGATAAGCACAGAGGACTTGTACACGGATGCTACAGGTACAAATTATATAAACACTATGAAATCCCCAAAAAGGAGAATACTTATGGCGCTTTTCCACTACACAGTACCAGCTCACCTCGCCTCGACTTGGTTTTGTTTGGTTTTCCACTGTGTAAAAGTTGTACCTGTACCTGCTTCCAGGTACTTTTTTTCGTATCACCTCCGGCGAGGTTCTAAGCGAGCTGAGGTGATACTAAAATGTGAAGTGAAAACACGGCAGACTGCTGATTGGTCAGAGAGAATCGTCACTATTCACTGCGTCATCATTGCACGCGCCAGACGGAGTATCCTGAATAAAAAACAGCAAAAACATCCAAAAACAGCATACACTCGATTTCCTCCATTGTCCTGTGTGTGTGGGTAGCGGGTGTGTCTCGCGTAGAAGATTAAGTCACGGCAGTTTCCTGCAGCGTCGCTATTACGACCAGGTACTATTGTGGAGGTACTATCTGCAATGGAAAACGGAGCGAAAAGCGAGCTGAGCCGAGACGAGACGAGGCGAGTCGAGTTGAGCTGGTACTGGTAATGGAAAAGCGGCATAAATGTGGAAGTGTGAAGTCCAGTTCAATGGTTTATCCGCCATTTTTGCTGTTGATGCCTCATTTTCATTTAGTGTGAAAAAAATGTGAAAACTAAAAATTGAACACCTAAATGAATGTTAAATTGGCATCCCTAATAGAAATGATATTATTTAGTTACTGATGTTTATTTTTTAGATGAAGATTACAGCCTGCTGTCCAACATGCCTGAAGTGTCTACCGTGGATGTAGATTCTGATGAATTTCAAGAGGTGGTCAAAGACTTCTATGACACCCTTCAGGACAACCACAACAAAATCAAAATCATTAAGGTACGATTCAACATAGACGTACACAGAGGTTGAATGGTAAAAGAAATTCAAGGGTCTTTTTTCACCCCATTGTGGTGGATGGGGGCTAACCTTGATTACTACAGGTTAAGGCTAATAATTACAATGATTAATTGTGTAATTTTTAAAACATTTTACTTAGGATTAAAGAGTAGAATAAAAATCTACATAGGCAGTATTAATGAAATAATTTATATGACTGTAGTATTGTGTGACTGTTTATAGTCTAATCATTATCAACAGATTTATTTAAACAAAAATAATTCGCCACAGGATAGTTCACCCAAAAATGAACATCTTGTCATTACTTACTCACCCTCAATTTGTTCCAACCCTTTATGAGTTTCTTTCTTCTGTTGAACACAAAAGAAGATATTTTGAAGAATGTTGGTAATCAGACAGTTGACAGTAGCCATTGACTTCCATAGTAGGAAATAAAATACTATGTAAGTCAATGGCTACCGTCAACTGGTTACCAAAATTCTTCAAAATATCTTCTTTTGTGTTCAGCAGAAGAAAGAAACTCATAAAGGGTTGGAACAACTTGAGGGTGAGTAATTGATGACAGAATTTTCATTTTTGGGTGAACTATCCCTTTAAGCCCCTTAATTTTCTAGGATCCAAAGTTTTAACTGTGAATGGTAAAGACAAAAAGAACAGGGTGATAATTTCTGAATGAAACTCATCCTCTCACTGGTGTAGTTACATAGCTCATAGCTTGTTTAGAAAATACATACACAATAGACACACATACCTTTAGCTAACCTATGCATATGTTTATTATCACCTCGGTGATTGCATTCACTTTCAATAATTAAATGTAACTTTGACAACGACCCCTTACTAAATCAACACACTAGCTATGTTCATTATTCTTTCTAATGTTATGTCAGGGCAATGTCATACCTTCTGTTCTCTTCTTTTTAAGTTCATCAAAAGGTGCACTTGAACCGTTCTCTTGGCCATTTTGAACAGCGCAAAAATGATGAAAGCTCGCTTGAGAGTGCGCAGCTCGTATATTGAGTTCTGATTGGTTAGTCGCTGTTATTTATAGTTTGTTAATTATCATATGTAGATAATTTTAATATTTAATTTGCATGATAAGGTTACATTATACACAACACTTTTAATGTAATGGGGATGATAAGGGGGGGATGGTGATTTTGCAGAGGGGATGTTTTTTGTCATTTTTTTCAACAAGAGGGATGCCATCTCCCTTCAAATCGAGCCCTGGTCTCACACCTTGATATCTGTCAGTGCATGTGCAGTTGAGAGGGTTTTTTTTTTCTATGAGCAAGACATCAAGACAAGACAAATCTTTCTTTTAGTTTTCTAGGTGAAAACCTGTGAATTCTCTTCAGAATCAAAATGTTTGCACATTGAATTATTGGTTAGGAATGATTATCTGCTTTGGAAATCTTCTTGGATGTCCACTATTGACTGTGTTTTCTCACACTGACTTTCAGGTTGAGAAGCTCATGAATAAACTTCTGAATGACCAGTACAGGTTGAAAAAGGCCAGCATTGAACGGAGCTCCTCAGAGCAACAAGTGGAACGCATCCTCTACCACGGAACCAGTGAAACCAGTGTGAAGGAGATATGCATTCATGGATTCAACAGGAGCTTCTGTGGGAAAAATGGTATTATGCTGTTAAGTATGCTAGAGTTTGCTGAGCCAAGCATTACTGTTAGAATTGCTCATACATTGGGATTTAACCAGGAACATTCTAATCATCCAAATGCATAGAAGGTTGTTACACTCATAAAAATAAAGATTCTAAAAGTTTTTTGGGTTTTTTGCAGCGATTCCATTGAAGAACCATTTTTGGTTCCCCAAAGAACCTTTAAGTGACCAGTTCTTAAAAGAACCATTTTTACTAAGTGTGAAGAACTTTTTTTTTTTTTTTGTGATTCTTTATTTATTAAACATTTTATATGTATAACTGTTTACAACAAAGCCCAAGATCTGCCCACAATCATAAGACTAAATAAAAAATAAATATATAATATGACAAGAAATTAAAATAAAACTGTGAGCAAAACAATATATAGAAGGATCTCAAAGTCTCAAAATCTCAGGATTTCAAACTTTTTGATAAAACCTCAATAAGGTGAAACCAAAATTTGTGTAGAACTTTAAAAAAATAAATTACACTATAAATAACTTTTTGTGGAATGGAAAGATGTACAAATGCACATGCCCTTTATCAAAAGCACATGCCCTTCGTTTTCTATAGGAAACTTTAACCTTTTTATTTCAGCTTTTTATTTCATACCAAGGCATTGTTTGTCATTTTCATTTAGTTTAAGTAGAAGTACTAAAATAAGTAAATCTAAATAAACTAAAAACTTAATAATAATAAAAACATATAGACATTAAAAAAACACAACAAAATGATTGAAATTTTGACATTTTAATTAAAACAAAAAAATCTAACAATAAAATCAATTCAAAACATGACCTGTACTCATACTAAAATATCACTGATATGAATTTTCTCTTTTCCCTCACAGCGACTGTGTATGGTCAGGGTGTCTACTTTGCGGTAAACGCTGTGCTCTCTGTGTCAGACACCTACTCCCCACCCAATGCAGATGGGCACAAGTTTATTTTTGTGGCCAAAGTGCTCACCGGAGACTTCACCGTGGGCAAACACGAGATGAAAACAGCTCCGCTCAAGGAGAATTCTGGCGTACCGGTCAGATACCACAGCGTGACAGATCAGATCGACTCCCCGACTTTATTTGTCATCTTCAATGACACACAAGCTTATCCACAATACCTGATCACATGCAAGAAGATCTATCGTTAATTACATAGTTTCAAATGCTTATGTTGGCATGCATTCATGATATCACTGGCAATCATGTCTAATCATTAAACTGATCTGCTCTTACTTTACTGTTGAGGATGGACTGTTGTACTTTAAGATTTTGTCTTAACAACAGTTGAGTGTTGTCACTCACTCTGTTTTCTTTAATTTTGTGAACATTTTTAATTCTTATATAGTGAAATACATTGCTGGATTTAAATAAATGTATTAAATCATAAGATATGTTGACATTAAGATATAAGATATGCTCACATTAATGTTTTTTTGAATGTCAAAAATAAAGTAAATAAATGCTGGAACAAAGTAAATATCTGTCTATCTATCTATCCGTTTATCTATCCATCCGTCTGTCTATCCATCCGTCTATCTATCCATCTATCTATCTATATCTTTCCATCCATCCATCCATCCATCCATCCATCCATCCATCTATCTATCTATCCTATTTTGAACGAATCAGTTGAATGAAGGATTCAACTCACTCATTTAAGCAGTGACTTGCTGCCCCCTCCTTTGTTTTTCATGTAAAACATTCTTTTGTCTCATTAACACAACTTTTATTTAGACAAATTAAATGTATTTACTTTCATATAGATTTATTTGATCACAT
Source organism: Abramis brama (assembly GCF_963993115.1). Taxonomy (NCBI): domain Eukaryota; kingdom Metazoa; phylum Chordata; class Actinopteri; order Cypriniformes; family Leuciscidae; genus Abramis; species Abramis brama. The sequence goes on from NC_139974.1 coordinate 26,537,697, forward strand.
GAAGTGTGCAGTCTTTGACTCTGAATAAGACAGCGTAAAAAAATAATATATACACAAACAATTGTTGCCCAAAACAACAGCAGACAAGAAACATGAAAAGATGAGCATGGAGGTGATGGATTTGATGGATCCACATCTGAGAGAATATAATGATCTGTGAACTCCACTGTTATGAACTGCATTGAATGATTCACTTTCTGCTGCTGTTCTAAACAATTATTCAAATTAGTTCAAATTGATTCCCTTCATATTACACTTGTTTTAATTGTCAGGAAGAGTCATGGATCTTTAAACTTTTAGTTTGCACACTTTTTTATTTACACAGATTAAAGGGGAAGAGGGACGAAGATCTGCATTAGGAGGAGTTGTAGTTGCGGTTGTGCTTGTTGATCCACAAGTGCTTCAGTTTCGGATCGTTCATGCGTTCAAGCAGCAACTCTTTTTCTCTTCGCTCCCTCTCCTTGATTATTTTCTTCTCCTTCCTTTTCTTGTCCTTCTCCTCCACCCAGGTGAACAGAACAAGGTCTTCCCTGTGTACTCCACATACTTGCTCTCCTCATCCTCTATGTCCACCAGGCTGAGTTGTGAAGGTGAAACAAACAGGAAAGTGAACGGCTGAGGCTTCAAGCTGGGAGGACGTCTCAGAGTAACGACTTCATCATGTGCAGGAGTGGGGCTTGGAGGAAGTTGTTTGGGATGATGTACTTGGGATGAAGAGTGTCGGAGGGAAACAACTTCATCAGGACATGGAGGAACCGCCAACAGTTTGGGAGGATCCACTTGAAGCGGAGAACATGGCAGGGATAACACATCCTCAGGTGCTGGAGCTCGAGTCGAGTTGAGTCGAGCTGGTACTGGTAATGGAAAAGCGCCATTAGTCACTGGCGGCAGGAAGGAACATCTGACTGTAGTAGGCACACTGTAAAAAAAATTACATCCCCAAGTCAAACATTTCTAGTGACTGATAACATCTAAATTTTTCAATTAGTCTGACGTATTATTTCTCATTGAGCCAATGTTAACAGACTATTGCAACAAGAATTGCACTTGGGCCAATTAAAAAATTTAGATGTGTTCAGTCACTAGAAAATTTTGACTTGGAGAGGTTAGAAATTTTTTACAGTGCAGAGGTTTGACCTCCACAAGAAGTGGCACTGGCTCTGTGATCTTCCGTTCCTTATGTTTTCTCTCCTTCCTTTTCTTTTCTCTAGCTTCCCTAAGCTCACTTCCTCCCTCCATTAACTTTTCCAGACTGTGGACTACCTTGTGGCGTCTCCTCCTGCACTTCCTGTCATTGGCAGTGGCGTCGAAGGCCTCACACTCACGCTAATTCTTGCGCTGCACACTGCTGTGCTCTCTGAGGTGTCCACTCTCTGCGAAACAAGTGAGCAGAACACTCAAACAGTTGTCTAAATACACTGCTAAACAGCGCCAGGAGACCGAATGCTGCAATTGAATTCAATGTTTGTCGTCGATATCTGCAGAAAGTCTCAAAAGTCTTTCGATAAAGTTCATTTTAATTTCAGCATTTACTAAAACATTATTAAAATCAAAAGTTGTATTTGTTACCTATAGTTAATGCACTGACTGTAACATAACATGAACAAACAATTTACAGTTGTATTATTAATAGGCACAGTAGCCTAACAAATGTTTTGCTCATGGTTAGTTCATGTTAGTTAATATGAATAATAAACAAATGAACCTTATTGTAAAGTGTTACAATGAAATCAAAGATTTAAATTCCTTACAATTTGGAGTTGGACATGGATTTAAAATTTCCTTTCACTAGATGTATTTCCCCAAGCTAATAACACTTGCATGGCCTTTGGATAGAAACGAATGACATTGTCAGACTCAGAATGCGGCTGACATCGAGTTATACCTACTTTTATTAAGCATAACTCGCATGCTGACGCAACTTTTACAATAGCATGGTAGGATACATTTTTTTATATTTTTTTTAAATTAGTATTAACTTATATACTTCTCCTGCTGTAGGATAAATGTTGTTTTATTTTTATTATTAGTATTAGCTTCAGTAACGTGCGGTGAAATCTTGTCATGGGTAGGCTGTGACCTATCAATGTGGCATATGTTCATATTCATTCAGTTAATGAAGCAACCCAAGTTCATATCAGTCATCATCACATCGCTGCCTGCATACAGCAAAGTCATATGTGAGGCTAATGCACAATCAAATCTAATAATCAAATTAATTGACACATCTATCTTATGATAGATATATATTATACAACAAACAAATGTTTTGTGCGGGACACAGTAAGAGAGGGAGGCGGCGCGGTGTCAGCGAACCGACAAGCAGCCTAGTCACTATTGTGTAGTTTGTATTAATGCCATGGTTCAAAAAATAATGTAAAGGTTAAATAATAATTCACTTAGACTTTATAAGAAGCAATTGCGACTTTATTTCACACAATTCTGACTTTATATCTTGCAATTCTGACTTTATAACATGCAATTGCGACTTTATTTCACGCAATTCTGACTTTATAACACGCAATTGCGACTTTATTTCACGCAATTCTGAGAAATAATGACAGAATTGCGAGATGTAAACTCGCAATTGTGAGATAAAAAGTCGCAATTATCTTTTAAAATGTTTTATTCTGTGGCGGAAACAAGCTTCCACACCTCCTGGCCTCTTCCTCCCATCCATCCTCCCTGACGCATAGCTACCGGGCCGGCCCAGCTATCGGTAGGCGCCGGCGGTGCCGCGGTAGCCTTCCTGAGAAAACATTTTGGAAAAGACGGGCTACTATGGACCCAACCAACTCTATAGGAGGGGAGGGGAGAACTCCCTCACATGGTACAACCTATGCAGAGGCTGCGCGCTGCGGTGTCAGAATGCGGAACGTGTGTAGCCTAATGTAACTAACGTGACAAATGTGAAAAAACAAAAATCCTCGACCGGCCCAAAAGTGAAGCGGCCCACCGGGAATTCTCCCGATTACCCACCCCGGGCCTGTTGACAGCCAACGCTAGGCGCCGCTAGATCGGGAAGTGCGGATTGAGTGAGAGCGAGTGGATCACGTGACATGAAGCAAGCTCGGTCTCTGCCTCAATGTTGATAATTCAAGACAGCATGAGAACTGACTGCGCATGCGCAAACCTACGTAAACTACGTTCTATGGACCAAAGAGGCACTGCTAACCTCTGCCTCAATGGTCATGGCCTTGAATTTCCTGCATGAAACAATGGTTTTAGGAGCAAACAATGGCAAAATGAGTATATTATATGTGTATTCCTGAGAATTTTTGTTACAAAAAATAATATTTGGAATAAAATAAATGCAATTAATAATGTGGTGAATTAATAAAGTTCTTGGAATTAATAAATGTAATGTCAACATTTCCTTTGGTGAGGCACTGCCTACCCTGCCTACCCTGACCGCACGTCCCTGATTAGCTTATATACTTGTCTTCCACCTGCTGGCCGTGTAGTTTGAAGACTCGCGGCGAACTGCTGTAGCGCTAGCGCTGCAAAGGAAACTCCGCCTACCACTGCACCTCCGCCAAATGCTTCCGCCAAAAAAACTTTTTATATAATATTTTTGTTGTATTATTACTGTTAGTGGCAATGGTGTATAAGTGTATTGTTATTTATTATAATATTTATAATAATAATAATTATTATTTACATTTACATTTATCAGAGAGGGGCAAATACATTTTTAGTGGAATAATGTCATTTATTGGACATTATTTTTTTGTAATAATACCCATACCCATACCAAATCTGTTAAAACATAATTTATGCACAGTGTTGGGTAAGTTTCTCTAAAAAAAGTAATAAATTACAAGCTACTAATAACATCTTCAACAGTTTAATTAGATTACTACTAATTACTCTCTCTCAAAAGAATTCCATTACTTGTTAGCCTACTAATTATTTGCCCAATCCCATATCAACCTTGAGCAGTTGAATAATGTAAAGCTAGACATGAAACTGCTCTTTTAATTCTTTCAAATAATTAATATAAAATTGCAGAAATTATTCTTGAACTGACCAAAGTATTTAAAGGAAGAAGGTTACATTACATTTTAACATGTACAATTTTGATGATAAATAATTACATTCCTAAATTTAATGCAAGATAATCTGAAATGTCCGAGTGACAATTTTACTGTAGCAAATGGAATTGATGTATACATTTATTGATGGATGTTTTGTTTTTTTTGTACAAAATGACATTGTTGACGGTTTTATTATTGAATGTATCTTTTTTTATTATTAAGTCATGCACTAAAACGGTTTCAGTATTGACTTTTGTAAATCAAATGAATTCTTCATCAAATGTTTTTAGAACAAAGTGGAAATTCTGGTTTCTGTGAGTTTGTTGGAAGATTGCACTAAATAAACAGTTACATGTTTGATTCCAGAGTGTAAAAGGCTTTTTTTTTTCAGACAAAAATTCGGTGATATTTCATGTTGTGTGTAATTTTGTTTTGTATTTATTTTTATATTTAATATAGAAAAGTTTTAAAAATTAAGTTAATCCAAATAATAATTTAATGCTAATTAAACAAATCTATTTGGTTGAAAGAGTATTTTTACTTTCAATTGACTATAGAAATGTGATTTGTGTAAATTAAATTTTTTAAGTTGAGCTAAAGTAAACCGATTACATGTAACAAGTTGACGTATTTTTTTTAACTTTGATCCAACGACTCATTTTTTTCAGTGTATATAGAATTGTTATGTAGTCTATACAGGAATTACATCGGAAGTAGGTAATTGGAAAGATTATGAGTAATCCTTTGCTTTTTGGAGGAAAAGTAAAAAACAGTAATTAATGAATTAATTTATTATTAATGCATTAACACTGATTATGCGATTATGATTGCAGTGTAAGTCCATTCATGCTCTGTTTGAGCTGCATTAAGTGTAAATACAAAGATGGATTTTGTTAATACTGATTTGATTTGATTGGTAATAGCCATACTTTTTATTCGGATTGAATTTATTGATTAAATGTAAGAATCTGACATAAGAGGACACAGATATGACAATACATTTTTTTTTTTTAAACTGTTCATCTCTGGCTTTATTGCTCAGTGTTATTTCAGGATTTTTATCTTTTCTCAACTGAGAGAGCACATCCTGTATTTTATAATGTCTATTTAATATTACCTCTAAACTTGCATGTTAATTGTTCTAGGAATCTCAAATCATAGTTTATTTTGTGCTACTCCATAATGTCCTAGTTGAGATCATTTGTAGCGTAGGCAGAGCCCCAACATAAACTCAAGCCCAGGGGCCCCCAGCCCCCTCAGTCACAGGACTGGTTGTATTTATTTGTGCTATTGCTTGTAATTTGTTCAGTTGTTCTTATTTTATTACTGACTGTTTACCTGACTTTATATTTATTAAAATACTACTAATAATTACTAATTACTAATAATACTCTATTTATCGATCGATAAATTCAAAGTAGGGTGAATAAAAATGCGCATTATTCCCATAGATTATTCCTCGTAGTGGCAGGAACTCATGTTGCGCACATTGCGCATGTCGGACACATTTCAGCGCAGCACTGCTGGCGCGAGTAATTCTGGGATGTGTAATGAATAAAAAGTGCTGTCCACTGTGCTGAGTTTGGTGTTAAATATCTATATTCATGAGACCCATTGGTCAAAGGGCTCATTTGAAAATTTGCATAATAATTCGCAGGTATGTTAGAGTTTATTTTGCGTATCTACAAATTGTTTATTATGATCAAAAACAGCTAGCTAGCATGTTAGCAGGACATGCTTGAGATGCAAATAATGTCAATAAAACGTTAAAATATGCGTAGAAATCATTAAACCGATCAAATAAATCAGCGAGTGTGTATATTTAGCGCATTATCGGTTGTGTGTTAGTGTTAGAGAATATAAAGTCCCACTGTACAGCTTGTAAAGAGTCAGATATGAAGCACACATCATTAGTATGCAACTGTAACGTTAGTCTTCACACTGTGTTTGGTTCGTAAGGTGCTGCTGACTCTGAGAGGAGCTGCTCTTCATCATGTATGCAGTTTACCGTCAGGCTCATCCGCCCACTGCTGTGGAGTTTGCCGTGTACTGCAACTTCATTTCCAGCCAGGAGAAAAACCTGGTGGTGGCAGGGACATCTCAGCTTTATGTCTACAGGATCATTTATGATGTGGAGGTAAGGTTGGAGAGTGTTTTATGTCTCTGCTTAAGTAAAGGTGTCAAATGAAATGGACGAAGATATTTAGACACAGCTACTGTCATTTAAGAAAGTGGATAAGTGAAGTCAGTTCACATAGGTGTCCGATCAGAGGATTTACTGTCCCCCCCCAGGTTCAAAATTGCTTCTACGCCCTTTTATATATATATATACAGTGAGGAAAATAAGTATTTGAACACCCTGCTATTTTGCAAGTTCTCCCACTTAGAAATCATGGAGGGGTCTGAAATTGTCATCGTAGGTGCATGTCCACTGTGAGAGACATAATCTAAAAAAAAAAATCCAGAAATCACAATGTATGATTTTTTAACTATTTATTTGTATGATACAGCTGCAAATAAGTATTTGAACACCTGAGAAAATCAATGTTAATATTTGGTACAGTAGCCTTTGTTTGCAATTACAGAGGTCAAACGTTTCCTGTAGTTTTTCACCAGGTTTGCACACACTGCAGGAGGGATTTTGGCCCACTCCTCCACACAGATCTTCTCTAGATCAGTCAGGTTTCTGGGCTGTCGCTGAGAAACACGGAGTTTGAGCTCCCTCCAAAGATTCTCTATTGGGTTTAGGTCTGGAGACTGGCTAGGCCACGCCAGAACCTTGATATGCTTCTTACAGAGCCACTCCTTGGTTATCCTGGCTGTGTGCATCGGGTCATTGTCATGTTGGAAGACCCAGCCTCGACCCATCTTCAATGCTCTATCTGAGGGAAGGAGGTTGTTCCCCAAAATCTCGCAATACATGGCCCCGGTCATCCTCTCCTTAATACAGTGCAGTCGCCCTGTCCCATGTGCAGAAAAACACCCCCAAAGCATGATGCTACCACCCCCATGCGTCACAGTAGGGATGGTGTTCTTGGGATGGTACTCATCATTCTACTTCCTCCAAACACGTTTAGTGGAATTATGACCAAAAAGTTCTATTTTGGTCTCATCTGACCACATGACTTTCTCCCATGACTCCTCTGGATCATCCAAATGGTCATTGGCAAACTTAAGACGGGCCTTGACATGTGCTGGTTTAAGCAGGGGAACCTTCCGTGCCATGCATGATTTCAAACCATGACGTCTTAGTGTATTACCAACAGTAACCTTGGAAATGGTGGTCCCAGCTCTTTTCAGGTCATTGACCAGCTCCTCCCGTGTAGTTCTGGGCTGATTTCTCACCTTTCTTAGGATCATTGAGACCCCACGAGGTGAGATCTTGCATGGAGCCCTAGTCCGAGGGAGATTGACAGTCATGTTTAGCTTCTTCCATTTTCTAATGATTGCTCCAACAGTGGACCTTTTTTCACCAAGCTGCTTGGCAATTTCCCCGTAGCCCTTTCCAGCCTTGTGGAGGTGTACAATTTTGTCTCTAGTGTCTTTGGACAGCTCTTTGGTCTTGGCCATGTTAGTAGTTGGATTCTTACTGATTGTATGGGGTGGACAGGTGTCTTTATGCAGCTAACGACCTCAAACAGGTGCATCTAATTTAGGATAATAAATGGAGTGGAGGTGGACATTTTAAAGGCAGACTAACAGGTCTTTGAGGGTCAGAATTCTAGCTGATAGACAGGTGTTCAAATACTTATTTGCAGCTGTATCATACAAATAAATAGTTAAAAAATCATATATTGTGATTTCTGGATTTTTTTTTTGATCATGTCTCTCACAGTGGACATGCACCTACGATGACAATTTCAGACCCCTCCATGATTTCCAAGTGGGAGAACTTGCAAAATAGCAGGGTGTTCAAATACTTATTTTCCTCACTGTATATAAAGAGTTCAGATGCAAAAGCCTCTAAGTGCCATCTGAAATTTTCTTCTAGAATGATCATTTTTATCAAGCTCGTATATTTAAGTTCAGTAATTTCACTTAAATGTCAATTAATAGGTCATTTTTTTATTGACATTTAAGTGAAATTACTGAACTTAAATAATTTTTCTGAGAAATCTCATTTTTTTTTAGATTTATACATCACCTGAAGGCTGAATAAATAAGCTTTCCATTGATGTATGGTTTGTTAGGATAGGAAAACATTTGGCCGAGATACAGCTATTTGAAAATCTGGAATCTGAGGGTGCAAAAAAATCGAAACTTTGAGAAAATCTCCTTTAAAGTTGTCCATTTATGTTCGCGATTGTGCTGCATTCACTCACAAAAATAAATATTTTATATATTTACAGTAGGAAATTTACAAAATATCTTCATGGAACATGATCTTTACTTAATATCCTAATGATTTTTGGCATAAAAGAAAAATCGATAATTTTGACCCATACAATGTATTGTTGGGTATTGCCACAAATATACCCGTGCGACTTATGACTGGTTTTGTGATCCAGGGTAACACACACATATATATATATATATAATTCGTCACATTTATATATCGCTTTTCTGGCTGCTCAAAGCGCTTTACATATGGAAGGGGGAATCTCCTCAATGACCACCATATATAGCCTTATTGTAATATTTCACAATAATACATTTTTTTGCTGTATTTGACAAAATAAATGTAGCCTTGGTGAGCATAAGAGACTTCTTTCAAAAACATTTTTAAAAATCGCAATTATTACGAGTATTTGTTTTTAACATTTTAAACCTGAAGTGTGAGTTTGAATTTACTGTAAAATAAATGTTGTTTGGTTTTCTTTGATTTTAAAATATATGAGTCATTAATGTAAATATTAATCATTTGTTCTAATTTCATTCTAGAGCACTTCCAAATCAGAAAAGCCATCAGGTAGCCATCTTTTAATTTTATTGTCCATAATAAAGTATTCTGTAGATTAAGATGGATTTGATTATTATTATGTTCAATAATAAACCTTGTAGATGGCAAGAGCCGTAAAGAGAAACTGGAGCAGGTGGCGTCTTTCTCTCTCTTTGGAAATGTGATGTCCATGGCCAGTGTTCAGCTCGCGGCCACCAACAGAGACGCCTTGCTTCTGAGCTTCAAAGATGCCAAGGTGTGTTTGACTACATCAAAGCTACTTCCTGCAAAAAAAGAGTTTAAATAATAATAAGTCAATCTAATGTTTACATGTTTTTTTCCCCGTTTCAGCTCTCAATTGTGGAGTATGATCCAGGCACACATGACCTCAAGACTCTGTCACTGCACTATTTTGAGGAACCAGAGTTGAGAGTGTGTATTGCCTTCATGAGCATGTTTTGAACTGCTGTTCTGCGAAGATGTGTGTTTTGATTGATCTGTGGTGTATCTCTGGATCACTTTAGGAAGGGTTTGTTCAGAATGTGCACATTCCAATGGTGCGAGTGGACCCAGAAAACCGCTGCGCTGTCATGCTGGTGTACGGCACCTGCCTGGTGGTTCTGCCGTTCAGGAGGGACACGCTGACTGATGATCAAGAAGGGATTGTGGGAGAGGGGTACAAACAAATATTTTCAAAATTTTTACACTACCGTTCCAAAATTTGCGATTTATGTTATTGTATGAATTTGCATTTATTTGATCAAAAATACAGTAAAACAGTAATATTGTGAAATATTATAACGATTCCAAATAACCGTTTTCTATTTTAATATATTGTTAAAATGTAATTTATTCCTGTGATGGCAAAGCTGAATTTTCAGCATTATTACTCCAGTCTTCAGTGTCACATGATCCTTCAGAAATCATTCTAATATGCTGATTTGCTGCTCAAGAAATATTTCTTTTTTATTATCAATGTTAAAAACAGTTGAGCTGCTTAATAATTTTGTGGAAAACCTGATTTTTTTTCAAGATTCTTTGATGAATAGAAAGTTCAAAAGAACTGCATTTATTTGAATTAGAAATCTTTTGTAACATAAATGTCTTCACTGTCACTTTTGATCAATTTAATGCTTTATTTCTTTCAAAAAAGACTGAAAGAACAGTAGTGTATCAGACACTATTAAAATGAAACTAGTAATTTTTTGCAGCATGATTTCAATGACAATGTTTCTCTTCTTTCAGGCAGAAATCGAGTTTTCTACCCAGTTACATAATTGATGTTCGTGAACTGGATGAGAAGCTCCTAAACATCATCGATATGAAGTTTCTCCATGGTTACTACGAGCCCACACTTCTTATTCTGTTTGAGCCCAATCAGACGTGGCCAGGGTATGACTGTTTATCTGCTTATCAACACTTCATTACATATACATTTCCTGTCTCAATCATATGCAATGAGTCTTTAGCATGACAGACAGGGCTTTGATTAAGCCAGGATAAGGCCTTAGTTCAATTAGGGCATTTAAAGCAACGCTATGTAACATTTTTTACCTTAAAATAATGTTTCCAAAATCGTTTCAGTGGTTCATCAAGTCGTAACAGGGTGAAAGGCACTTATGCCTCCGCTTTGCGATCCTTTATCTTCTATAACCACACTATGTAAGATTGCCAGATCGGGTCGCGTTTCTGTAGTTCTAATGAGACATAAGAAAACTACAAATTTGACTTGCTTTACGGCAAGCGTTACAATAGTCATTATTTAGTTTTTCTTCGTTTCTGATGTCGCAATACATCATACTTTCATGAAATCATGCATCATACTCTACCTTGTCTGTTGGCGTCGTTCATTCCAAAGCCAGTGCTGGATAAACAGAGGGCGTGCGTGCTACAGTAGGCTGCTGTAGGCTAAATGATTTACGACAGCGGTAATGGACAATTCCGCTTCCAAACTGTAAGGGGGCCGCAGAGGAAAAGTTCCATAGTGTTGCTTTAAGTAGCTTTTATAAACATGCCTTAGAATTATTGGTGTGCATCTTGAGACAAAACAATGACACTAACATATTTTAAAATATGTCAGTGCAAGTTGCTTTCATTTAAAACAGCTCAAACATGCATTTCAGTCAGGGACTAGGCTTAAGCCTTGTCTGTGAAATCCAGGGGTATGAGTTTTATTGAGGCACCTCTCCACATGCTGATAAACAGATGTGTTTGTTGTGGCTAGGCGTGTAGCAGTTCGTCAGGACACGTGCAGCATCGTGGCAATCTCTCTAAACATCATGCAGAAGGTTCATCCAGTCATCTGGTCGCTGAGTAACCTGCCCTTTGACTGCACTCAGGTCATGGCTGTTCCCAAACCCATCGGTAAAATGTCTTCCATACTTGCCTCTACCTGCAAGAGCTTCATGTAGACATTAATCTCTGGTTTTATGGCAGTGATTCTCAACCTTTTTGACTCCCCCACAGTGTCCCTGTGGGTCCTTAAAAAAATCTTAAATTCAGTTGTATCAAATTTAAAGCAATAAAAAGTCTTAAATATCTTAAATATAAATGGTTTAAGAAAAGTCTTAATTATCATTTTAAGAGGTCTTAAATTTGGCAACAGAAAACAGGAATTGAGATATGGTTTAATGTGATTATTAACCTTCAGAAGGTATTATTTGAACTGTAAAGTGTACAGTTCGTCCTTTTTACAGTTATTTTGGGAAGTTACAGTTATTTGCACCCCTTGTTTTTGTTAATTAATAATAAAATCATTAGAATAATTCATTTTCAGGATTCAAGAAGTTTTAGGAGTTTTAGGACTCTACCAGTCGTCCTTTATTTACTGGATAAGTATTAGGGATTGTTTTACGAATATTTTAAACTTAATTTCCACCCGATAAAATATTTTAGAACTACTTAGTAAGATGTTTATTCATTATAAAATTGTATTAATTGACCTGACTTTTATGGGTCTAGAAATCACACTTTTTAAATTAGCCTTCCTCATATACCCAAGTTTTCCACGACTGTTGGAATTCTGGTTCTTCAAAAGAACACAAACAGTTGTTGATGGGGGTGAATTTAAATAAGACACATCTTGAAATATTTTATATTTTGTCGTATTTTAATTCGTTGTAAGTCATCTTGAGGACCCCTTGGAAGTTTGCTGAGGCCCTAGTGGACCCCGGACCCCTGGTTGAGAACCACTGTATTATGGTGACAGTTTGTATTTTATAGAGATTGGGAACAGTTTCCTTACACTTAATGAATAAATTTTACTATATCATGTCAGAAAAATAATATTTAGAGTTCTTCGTGTGTAATGTTTACATTTTTGAGTCTTATTTTAACTTTTAATGTTTCAAAAGCCTGTATTTCAACTATATGAATTTGAACCAATATTATCTCTAAATGCATTAGTATGATTAATATAATTTAAACATTTAAATGTGACAGCAGGAACATGAAGACCTTCTGATTCAAATGGTCCTGCTTAAATGCTTGAAATTTTGAGTTTTGTAGACATGTATAAATTAGACGATTTTTACCAGAAAATGAAGGAACAGCAAGTCAGTGTCCAGTATACATGAAAACTCATTTAATACTGCTTCAAAACATCCCAGCATCCAACCCGTGAAGCTCTTTTTCTTCAGGTGGAGTTGTGGTGTTCGCTGTGAATTCCTTGCTGTATCTAAACCAGAGTGTTCCTCCGTTTGGAGTGTCACTCAACAGTCAGACCAATGGCACCACAGCTTTCCCCTTGAGTAAGTACTTCTGGGACTTTTTCATTAAGTCTTTATGATTACTACCCTAATTGATGAGTTTTATTCACTTTGATGTTTCCATTCAATCTGTTTTGCTCTTTAGAGCCACAGGAGGAAGTGAAGATCACACTGGATTGTTCTCAAGCATCCTTCATTACCTCCGATAAGATGGTTATCTCACTAAAAGGAGGAGAAATGTGAGATCTTTTGTTTTTATGACCATAAAACTGGATTGGTGTAAACATTTTCATTTTATTTCGAGTGTTTCTTGACTGAGTGTCTTTTCGTGTGTGCAGTTACGTGTTGACGCTCATCACAGATGGCATGAGGAGTGTGCGGGCGTTCCACTTCGATAAGGCTGCCGCCAGTGTCCTGACCACCTGTGTGAGTGTTTCGCTGTGTCAAAACCACTTAAAACATACTTCACAGTCATAGAAATCATCAGACTTCAATCCTCTGTGCTTGCTCACAGACACTCACACGCTCCTTCCATCTCTCTCCTCTCAGATGATGACAATGGAGGCCGGTTATCTGTTCTTAGGCTCTCGTCTGGGTAACTCACTGCTGCTCAGGTACACAGAGAAAATTCAGGAAACACTTATAGAAGAGGGCAAAGAGAATGAGGATAAAGAGAAACAGGTGTGTGTGATCCCTTGTGAAGAAAACATCCATTTAGCATACTTTTAAAAGAGTTCTTATTACGGAAATGACATACTTTTATAGAATATACTCCAGTGCAAACTAAATTACACTTAATTGCATGTTAATTGAACTAGATTTGACAGGTCATCTGATGTTATTTGCAAGCAAATGAAAATGTATTATAATATATGTAAATTCATAATTACTTCTATTGTATTTTTGAAATCTGGTTAAAGTACTGCTGAATGTACTGGAAAGCAGTTATGGGAAACTAACATATACTTTAATATCATGAATTGTATTAATATATTTGTAATTACACATTTGTAAGGATAATGTTGCAATTTACTACATTTAAAGGCTATTAATTTTTATTGCATTTTACACTACAGTTAAAATTATAATCAAGCTCTTTACATGTGCTTTAGTATGTTAGTCAACACATCGAAATAAGTGTACTTTAAAGCATGACAAAAGATTAGGACATTGATTTAAAATGTACTTTAAAACAAAACTTTTAATTTTACATTATTCGAAAGTGCACTTTGTAAAAGTGTACTTAAGTGTCTTAAGAAACATAGTCATGAAATTGAATTCTCTTTAAGTACACTTGTGGCCTTTTATTTCATTAATATCTGCAATTATATATTAAAATAAGATTTAGCCACTCTTTTTCTAATGCTGAGATCCAGCCAAATGATAGTTTTGTCATTCACCATACATTTTCATGAAATGTCCCCTTTAAACATATAAAATCTTTTGTAAAAAGAAATCTGAAGCTTCTTTCCTTATATTAAATGCCTCTATCTTCCAGGAAGAGCCTCCAAATAAAAAGAAGCGTGTGGATTCCACGACTAACTGGGCAGGTAGTGTAATTAATCTCAGTGTTTTACATGAACAGATATTTGTGTTAGTGTGTTTTGGATATATGTGTGTGAGTTGCTGTGTTCAGGTAAGGCGAATCTACCTGATGAGCTTGATGAAATTGAGGTGTACGGGAGTGAGGCTCAGTCAGGCACTCAGTTGGCTACATACTCATTTGAGGTGAGGTCCTATCTAATCTGATCTCTATAACACATTTCATTTACAATATTAGGGACTGTGAATACAACGCATGTACATTTCAAATGTTGTTGCCTGTACGAAACGATGTATTGAACTTGATTTGACGGGCCATCTGATGTTTATGTCCAGGTTTGTGACAGCATACTGAACATTGGACCCTGTGCCAGCGCTTCCATGGGAGAACCGGCCTTCCTGTCTGAAGAGGTACCTTTTATTTTCTCTATGGAGTACTGCAGTGATGATGTATTTTTGTAAGCTAACCCTCGTAAGTTCACATCACCCTGGTTCCCTTGACAAAAACCCATTAGGATATTTCCATTGTTGTTTGGATTATTGCAGAAAATAAAGCTCTGTGACCAACTAAAGTTTATGATAATCATCATGATAATCTTCACAAATGAACACAACTTTTATGAATTTTGAAGCCAAAATTCAATCACCAGAAGTAAAAAGCTGAATGAAGGTGAAAATTACAGATACTAAACGAACTATACCATGGTTGCATGACTTCAACGTCACCATTAAAGGGTTAGTTCACCCAAAAATTAAAGTTCTGCCATTAATTACTCACCCTCATGTCGTTCCAAACCTGTAAGTCTTTCGTTCATCTTCGGAACACAAATGAAGATATTTTTGATGAAATCTGAGAGCTTTCTGTCCCTCCATTGACAGCTACACAACTGAAAATGTGACGCTTCAAAAAGTTCATAAAGAGATCATGAAACTAATCCAAATGAATTGAGCGGTTTAGTTTTCTGAAGAGACACAATCTGTTTTTTCTAGCAAGATCTGGCAACACAAATCAAAGCTCAGACCATTTTCCCTGTGGTTTTCTTGTACCACACACATAAAGATGAGAGACACATGTCTGATTCATGTTTAAATATGATATTAACAACTAGTTGTTAATTTTAATTCCGTACAAACAGGATTTTTGTAAAGGCGGTTGTCACTACCTGCATTTTCAGGAGTTCATTTGGTTGTAGAAAGGGTTTGTCACTCCAGTAAAATACTGAACTGTGTGTGGTCAGAATGGGAACACTAAAAGGTGAACTGACAACCGAATTTAACTGCAGTATGTACATGGCATTTCAGGCTTTATTTAAAAACTTTTCCCCCCGAAAGTTTGAGTTAGAATTGCAAGAGTGCGATTATAAAACCATTGAGGCTGTGAAAGTGGACTAGGGCCTAGATGAGTTTCAGCATGAAGAAGTTTAATGTCCCCGACAACCTCTGTAGTCCCATTTAGACACTTGTTAGAAACCCTAAAAGTAAAAAAAAATCACAAGGAGGTATTACTGATGTATTTTATGTTGTAGTATAAAACAAGAAAATACCTTCAGCTAGTTAATCACAGACCCTATTTCAGGCATTTAACTAAAAACTCATTCAAAAAAACCTACTGACTTCAGGATGATGGAGCCGGAAGTGCCAAACTGCATCTCATTGCTTGATTTTGGCACTCTATTGCAGTTGAGTTGAGGTATTTAATACTGAACCCTGAGACACAGCATGAAAAGTGAGACATGTTTAGTCTCAAACATTATTAGTTCCATTTAACGGTTGAGTTGGGAAAAAATATTGGTTTTCTGATTAATTGTGATACAATGTCAATTCTTCCATCAGTTTCAAAGTAACCCAGAGCCGGATCTGGAGGTGGTGGTGTGCTCAGGATACGGCAAGAATGGAGCTCTTTCTGTACTGCAGGTATGGTTATTACTGCAGACACTGCCACCTGTGTACTCCTGGTCCTGTAAACATGGATGGCAATTGCATGTGCTGCATGTTTGAAGCAGAAATGCACAGCACTCTGTCCTGCGGCGGTGAGGCTCGTCTGCCGCAGGTTTGTGCGGGTGCTACAGTGACGTCTGGGCTTTACCAGGGCTGCCTCAGAGATGGTTGGAGAGGCCTTTAAAACACCCGAGATACAGCAGAGGCACACTGCTGATGCACTGCTCATGCATTTCACACAGGATGCATGAAACTAGTGTTATTTGTCAAGTGTTAAGTGCAAACGCGTTCATTATGAGGCCCCATTTACACCTGGTATTAACATGCATCTCAGGTGCTTTGATCTCAAATGTGTCTTAAAAACGACTTTGACGAAGAAACATAAGATAGTTTTGGTCTCCTACATAATTCCCATAATTCTATTTATGTTATATAGTTTTAATAATTTTACTATTACTATTAAAATGTGGAAAACGGTAATAAAGAATGAAAAGGTGTGTCCCTTCCTTCAAAATCTGATGGCAAGTCTCAGGAGATGCATATGAAACTCATATGGAGACCAGATTTGAATGGCGATCAAGTTTTTTTTATTTTGTTTATATGTCTATGTGATGTTTTTAATATGCTTAAAGACAAACCATGTGAAATTCAAAAGTCATTTGCTGAGTATTTTCTAATATTAACACGGATCCTAAAGTTCTTGCCTGATCATAACCCTTTTTTTTTTCCCGTGATATTTTGACCTTTTCTCTTTTGTAATGTCTCTCTGTCTTTCTACAGTCTTTCTTCAAATCTCCCTCTTGTTCTCTCTCTCTCCTCCATCATAAGTGTATACGCCCCCTTCTGATGATTGGCTAAAATTGTGTTGTGGTGCTCGGTCCAATCCACTTTCAACAGCGTTTCTCAGAAATTGCTTACTGCACTTTTAATAATACATTTCTCAGAAACAAGGCTTCTTATCTTATGTCATTTTGCATTTCAATTAAATGTCTTGATTTAAGAGTGTTTTATATATTCGTTCTGCAAAACCACAGACATACGGAGTAAAAAAAAGCACTTTTTGCAGTGTTGGCATTATAGGCCTCACATACTGTATATATGTTGACAATATATTGGCCACTGGCAAGTGAAAAGTACATATGTCAACCATTATTACTTTATTATATTAAACTTGTGATATATTTTGCTGGTTTATAGAAAAGCATCAGACCGCAGGTGGTCACAACGTTTGAACTTCCTGGATGCCATGACATGTGGACAGTCATATACTGTGAGGAGAAACCTGAAAAGGTGATTTTTTTGGTGACAGCCACATTTCACTTTTCTTATGTCTTCTATTTGATAAATCACAAATAGTAGTCTTGTTAAGCGGTTTTACTTTAACTGCTTTGCTTTGAAACTCTCCATGTCTGCAGTCTCCAGCAGAGGGCGATAGTGAGGGTCCTGAGGAGGAGAAGCACGAGCCCACAGTGGAGGATGACAAGAACAAACACGGCTTCCTCATCCTCAGTAGAGAAGACTCTACTATGGTATTCACAGGCTATATTCTGTATAACATACTACCGTATTACTTTTACTGTGTTGACTGTGTGCAGTATATATTTTGCAGGAGATATTGCTAATGTGACCTCAGCTTTACAGTGTTTCATTGCTCTTGCTGTGTGTGTTCAGATCCTGCAAACTGGTCAGGAGATTATGGAGCTGGACACTAGTGGTTTCGCCACACAGGGTCCCACTGTGTATGCAGGCAACATCGGAGACAATAAATACATCATCCAGGTGTCTCCTATGGGCATCAGACTGCTAGAGGGAGGTAAGGGAGCACATCATCAGTGTATTTTTTTAACTATGACCGTGTGATGGATGACCTGTATTTCATCTGGTCTCTGTTTCTTCTTGAACTCAGTGACACAGCTCCACTTTATACCTGTGGACCTGGGCTCTCCCATAGTGCACTGCTCTGTGGCCGATCCTTACGTGGTCATCATGACAGCAGAGGGAGTGGTCACCATGTTTGTATTGAAGAGTGACTCGTACATGGGGAAGAGCCACCGCCTGGCACTGCAGAAACCACAAATCCACACGGTCAGTCCATGCAGATATCTCAGCGTTCAAAAGTTTGGGGTCACTACGATTTTTTTAAAATACTTTTGAAAGAAGTCTCTAATGCTCACCAAAGTTTGCATTTATTTGATCAAAAATACAGTTAAAAAAGAAATATTGTGAAGTATTATTACAATTTAAAATACATTCTGTGTCTTTCTATTTAAATATATTTTAAAATGTGATGACAAAGCTGAGTTTTTAGCATCATTACTCCAGTCAGTGTCACATGATCCTTCAAAAATCATTCTAATAAGATGATTTGCTGCTCAAGAAACAAAACAGTGTTGAAAACACTTGTGCTGCTTAATAATTTTGTGAAAACTGATATTTTTTTCAGGATTCTTTAATAAGAAAGTTAAAAAAAAAAGATTTATTTGAAATAGAATTTTTTGTTACATTATAATTGCCTTTACCATCACTTTTGATCCAATTAGTTCATATTTGCTGAAAAAACCCCCAAACTTTTGAACAGTAGTGTATTTTATGCTGAACTCATGAAATGTATTTTCTGAAAACCTGTATTTTAACTTTAAATCTAAAGCAAATAAAGAAAATGATTCCTATTTTTAGGACCGAAGTTTTAAAAAAAATTGTTTTTAATTTTTTTCATGACAAACACATTTTCTTTCTTTCACATTTTTTCTTGCTTTTATTTGGTTCAAATAGTAGCAAATGGTAATAGTATAAATAATATATATATATATATATATATATATGCATATACACGTATACATATATAAACGCACAATAATACAAATAAAAAAAAGTTTTTTTGTAATTGCCATTAATCTCATTAGATTCTCTTTACTGAAATACAGTAATGTACTGAAATACAGTAATGTACTGAAATATATTAAATGTTGAATATTTTTTAAAGTGTTCTCAATATGACCAATTCAATTTTTTTCTCAGCAATCACGTGTTATTACATTATGTGCATACCGTGATGTCAGTGGCATGTTTACCACTGAGAACAAGGCCAACTTCCTGGCCAAAGAGGAAGCTCCCATCAGAACCCAATCAGAGACAGAGACCATTATCCAGGACATCAGGTATCCACACACTCATTTTTTAAAATGCTATTATTTCCAGTCTTGTGACTTTTGTCTATAATTATTCATTTTCTTTCCCTCATGTTCTGTGCCAGTAATGCGTTGGATGATGAGGAGGAGATGCTGTATGGGGAGTCGCACCCTCTGACCAGCCCTGGTAAAGAAGAGTCCGGCCGCGGCTCTGCAGCAGGGAACTCGTCTCAGACTGGAAGAGAGGGCGGCCAGAGCAGACTGGAGCCGTCACACTGGTGCCTGCTGGTCAGAGAGAACGGAGTCATGGAGGTGACAAACATACTCACTGATTCACAGAGATTTCCTTGAAAGAGCTGTATGGATTTAAGTTGGATTTGTGGTGAAAAGAATGTTTTGTAATTATTAAAAAATTAAGTAAAATAAGTGATATATAGTTATATATTTCTTTTTTTTACTTTTTTAATATTTTATTATTTCATATTAAATTTTAAAATGTCCCTTTTTATGACTCTAAAATCCATATAATTTACCCAAAAATACAAAGATGAAAAGTTTATCTTCCTTTATGGTTGCTTAGTATGATACATCAATGACACTAAATTAGTGATTAGAGGCTGTTTCATGGTATAAGCTTTCATATATAGCACATGTAAAACATAAAATTAGTGTTTTGTTCTTATTATCGGTTGTTAAGATTCTTTTGTCGTTTCTTAATCAGATCTACCAGATTCCCGACTGGCGCTTGGTTTTCCTGGTGAAAAATTTCCCTGTTGGTCAACGTGTTTTGGTTGACAGCTCTGCTAGCCAATCGGCTACTCAAGGGGAGCTCAAAAAGGAGGAAGTGACGAGGCAGGGAGACATCCCATTGGTCAAAGAAGTTTCTCTTGTGTCATTAGGCTACAACCACAGCCGTCCTTACCTGCTGGTAAGTTTATCACAGAAACCTGCTCCTCTGGATGAGATGAAGTTTACGGTTTTAATTTGACTAAATTTGTCAATCAAATCCTAACAGGCACATGTTGATCAAGAGCTTCTGATATATGAGGCCTTTCCATACGACCAGCAGCAAGCTCAGAGCAACCTGAAAGTGCGCTTTAAGAAGGTACAAGCCAGCACTAAATACTCTCCTCTGGACGTTTACTCTAATGATGCTTGAATGATGAAGAGTGGTGGCTTTGTTTTCTTCCTGTCAGATGCCTCATAACATTAACTTCAGAGAGAAGAAGTCTAAAATTAGAAAGGACAAGAAGCCTGAGGGTCAGGGAGAGGAGACTCTGGTGGTCAAGGGTCGTGTGGCCAGATTCAGATACTTCCAGGACATCTCAGGATACGCAGGGGTACGTCTGTCTGTGACTTGGTTTAAAAACTGTATATTTCTGGTCATTTTCTTTTTCTTTTCTTTTTTTATCGGTGCCTTTACTTTGTGTTAAATTCTAAATGTATATAAGGTAATAAAGTTTATTTTTGTATTCTTTTCATACTATTATAGTATTTTTTTTTTATCTGTTTTTTTTTTTTTTTTTACATTTCTTTTAGTTTTAATTAATTCTTGTTTCAGTTTTAGTAATTTGAGTTCTTAGTACTTTAGTACTTAGTTGCCAAGGCAAAATATCTAATATTTATATATTTTTATTTTATTTCAGCTTAATTTCAGTTACCCAAAATTATTTTCAATAGTTTTTGTTAACAATAACAAAACTGCTGGCAAGTTATCAGAGCTGGCATACAATACATTGGCACCGATTTGAACAGTTTATCCAATTTTTTTCTTTCTAATGCCAAGCTTAAATTTGTAAAATAAGCACTACATATAGGTTGGCGCTATTTTTCAGGTGTTTATCTGCGGGCCGTCTCCTCACTGGATGTTGGTGACCTCTCGTGGGGCAATGCGGCTCCACCCCATGACAATAGATGGCGCTATCGAGTCCTTCTCTCCCTTTCACAATATCAACTGCCCCAAAGGATTCCTCTACTTCAACAAACAGGTACAAACAAGTTCTAAAATGTACATTAGCGTTTGGTATTGGATGTTAAATGACTTTAATGACTGTTATTATATTAAATAATATAATGTGCGTTTAATATTATATTAAAAGTGTTATTCACCCTCCAATGTATCAGGATATCTTGGGAAGATGATTTTGACAGGTTAAATGTGTTACTGAAGTGCATTTGCCTCTTTAGGGCGAGCTGAGGATTAGTGTGTTACCCACTTACCTCTCATACGATGCTCCCTGGCCTGTCCGCAAGATTCCACTCAGGTGTACCGTCCACTATGTGTCGTACCACATGGAATCCAAGGTAGTACAAATGCTGTGGGATGTACATAAGGAGTTCACTGAATGTAGTCATAATTTAGCATCATTTTTAAACTTTTAACTTTAAACTATGTATGACCCGTAAAGGGACAGTTCACCCACAAATCAAAATTCTGTCATCATGTTCTAACTCTCATGTTTTTTCCAAACCTGTTTGACTTTCTTTCTTCGCTGAAACATAAGACAAAATATTTTGAAGAATGTTGGTAACCAAACACTTTTGGTGACCATTGACTTCCGTTGTATTGCCAAAAATACATCGGAAGTCAATAGGAACAGAAACCATTTGGTTACCAACATTCTTCAAAATATCTTCTTTTGTGTTCCGCAGAAAAAAGAAAGGCACAGTCACATTTATCGCCGCTCTGCGAAAGTTTTGCCATGCGAAATCCAGTAATTTCAACAAAATTCACATTAGGGTGAAAAAGTTAGCATATTTCACTCGTGTTCCAGTTAGTCGCACAAAAAAGGCTGTGTTGACCAACAGAAAGCTGCTTTGTTTGAAAGTTATTTCTGTGTGGCCGGAGCTTCAGGCATCGCTACTCTATTGGCAATGGACAGTGACTGCAAAATTTCGCTATTGTGACTGCATCTTTAGAATTAGGCTGGCTGTTTTTGCTGCTGTACCTTTAATATTTCATATGTAAATGAGATCTGTTATGATTGCTCTTTGCATGAATAACAATAGTATTCAGCATTAAATGAGTGTTGCTATGTAAATGCGTGCAGTCATGTGTTCATACGTGGTCCATTGTGTGTGTTTCAGGTATATGCTGTGTGCAGCAGTGTTAAAGATCAGTGCACTCGTATTCCCAGAATGACTGGAGAAGAGAAGGAGTTTGAGACCATTGAAAGAGGTGACACTTTGTTTGGATGTGTACATGGAGAAAGTGAAAGTGTCTGATTTGATGGGGTCTTAATAGTTTAATTGTTCTCTCAGATGAACGGTACATCCACCCTCAGCAGGACAAATTCTCCATTCAGCTTATCTCTCCGGTCAGCTGGGAGGCCATCCCAAACACACGGTGAGAACCACCTTCATGTTTCACTTAAAGGGATAGTTCACCAAAAAATAAAAATTATGTCAGCATTTACTCACCCTCATGTCATTCCAAACTCATAAGAGTTTTGTTCATCTTCGAAAACACAAATGGAGATATTTTTAATGAAACCTGAGAGATTTCTGTCCCTTCATTGAAAGACCAGGTAAACACTTTCAAGCTTCAAAAAGTTCATAAAAATCATAAAAGTAATCCATATGAATATTGGTTTCATTCAAGTCTTCTAAAGAGACACGATCACTTTATATGACGAACAACAGATTTAATTTAGGCTTTTATTCACATTTAAACATTGATCAACACATACAAAGCGCACATCAATATGTTAAACGGAAGCTCAAACCTCTCATTGGCTTTCATATGTCAAGCAAGTACAATTGAGCTTCAGTTTACTATATTTGATGTCTCTTTATGATGCATAAAGTTTTGTTCTTTCATTAGAGGGACAGAAAAGTTAAACAAAAGTCTTATTAGGTTGGAATGACATGAGGGTGAGTAAATGATGACTATCATGAAAAATAAACCGAACAGTCTGTATGATATTGTTGAACTGTCTTTGTCAGCATTGACCTGGAGGAGTGGGAGCATGTGACGTGCATGAAGACAGTGGCTCTGAAGAGTCAGGAGACCGTATCAGGGCTGAAGGGATACGTGGCCGTGGGCACGTGCCTCCTGCAGGGAGAGGAGGTCACCTGTAGGGGCAGAGTGAGTCTTCACTTACATACATCTGTAAACACTCCTGACAGGTGCAGTAAGTAGTAGTACATTAAAGGGATAGTTCACCCAAAAATTTAAATTAGCCCATGATTTACTCACCCTCAAGTCATCCTAGGTGTATATGACATTCTTCTTTCAGACGAATACAATCAGAGTTATATAAAAAAATTACCTGGCTCTTCCAAGCTTTATAATGGCAGTGAAAGACCGTTTCTGTTTTGAAGTCCATAAAAGTGCAACTTATAAGTGCATCATAAAAGTGCTCCACATGGCTCTGGGTTAACCCTCTGGGGACCAAAAACGCGCCCGCGCGTTTTGCTCGTTTTTTTTTTTTAGCAATGAAAAATAAACACTAAATGCTCTGTTAATTTTGATCTTTCATTTTCGTGTAATACATCAATCGATCCTGTTCAGTTTCTATTTTTTTTCTGTATACTCACAATAAAAATAAAGTGTTTTGCTTTTTGACAAATAAAGAAAAATTAACATGATGCGATTTCTGCCTTCTCTCTGTCAGTAAACTCCCATTTGAAACGCGTTCGAAAATGATCTATAACTCCGCGAAAATTCAGTCAAACAGGCAAACAGACCCACGGGCATAAAGCTTGAGATCGCATCTTTTAAATGAAGTAATTTATATAAAAAACAAATATTCTCAGCTTCTGTAATCTGTATAAAAAGAGAGCGACTCCAGTCGAGCTCATTACGAGCTCATTCAAAAGTAATGTGACCACTCCCCGGAGAGCGCGTGCTATTCAAACGCAAATTCTGAGAACCCTTTCAGACCTGTGAAACGCCCACATCAGCTGTAAACAAAGCGCCGCGAGTGAGGCATAATATAGCCTACCTTATGGAGAAAAGATTCCTCAGAACAGTGTTGATATGAGGAGCAATATCTCCTGATATGAGGAGCAGATCCCGCTGAGGAGTGAGGTAGGCTGTTTTCTTTTCTCAAATGTTGATGTGGAATAACGTTATGGAATAACGTTAGTGTAGGCCTATGTAAACCGCAAAAAGATGAATCGCATTTCTATAATATGACTCGCCTTTCTGTGAGATGAATGAAGGGTACATATTTGTAAAGACTGTTTAGCCTATATGAATCGCGCGCCTGCGTGTGAAAGAATAAACTGCTTTGCTATAGCCTACTGAGATGAGTAAAAATCAACTGGAATATGTTGAAATAAAATGTATTTGTATAAGCAACGTATTAAACTGCAAATTAGCATTTATATGCCCTAATATTTCATAAAAACAACGTTACAGTCAGGCGAAGTATGAAAGACAACATTTTGTTGACTATTTGGGTACAGTTTTTAGGCTACTGTAGAATATACTGCCACATCAAATAAGCTTTTGTTTAGCAATTTCTGCTCATATCTAACGTTATATATATGAACGAGCTTCAGAAGGTGTGCGAGACGCTGCCGTACCCCGTGTGATACTATTTTTGTCAAAAATAAAGTCATAGACTAAGATGTTAGATGTTCCAATGTTGGCTATATTCAAACTAATGAATACATATGATAAAATGTAGGCCTATAATCTTCTTTTTTTTCTTTTTTTTTTACAAAGAAAGAGTACACTTGAAATATTGTTGAAATTGTAATTGTTGTAATTGTAACATTTTTAATAAAATAGCAAAACATATTTACAAGAGAGATGTAAGCGAAATCTTAAATGGTCAATATAAGTCTTCTTCTAAATACATCTTTTGTCCTTGCATTGTGGCTCAGTCAGTGTCACACCTGAATGAATGGCTCATTATGCAGAGTCATTATGCAGAGTGGGTGGGACATTGTAATCTAAGGTGTAAACTACTCCTCCTTCACGCCCCCCCTCGCATATTGGCTTTCCAAGCAAAACCTGTTTTACACCATTTAAATCAATGTATTTTTTTTTTGTGAACGATAAAGCAAGACTATTTTCACATCATTTTGAAGCTAGAACTCAAAGGGACAACATCCATTAGTCAAAAGTCTTGTGGACACATATTTAATATGTGGTTTGTGGTCTTAATTCAGCAACTTTCATTCTTATTTTTTCCAATAACCACGCATAAACATTATTCTCTTAAAAATACAAACATCTACATACACGTTGCTCGCATATTATGGTAGCCCTGTTTGTGCTATATAGAGTGAATTTACACCTTAGCCATTAACATGTTTATAAATAACTGAAAAAAGCACAAATGTCAAGGCATGTCAGAACATCTCAAGGACCCCAAAAACAGCTTGGTCCCCAGAGGGTTAATAAAGGCCTTCTGAAGCAAAGCGATGAGTTTGTGTAAGAAAAATATTCATATTTAAAACTTTATCAAGTGAAATAACTAGCTTCCGGCCAAATGAACATATGGATTCGACTTAAGCCTAAAGCGCAACTTATGCGTAATGTGACATACTGCTGAGACTGCATACTCATCGCTTCGCCTCAGAAGGCCTTTATTAACCCCTCGGAGCCATGTGTGGAGCACTTTTATGATTGACAGATGCACTTTTATTGACTTCAAAATAGAAACGGCCATTCACTGCCATTATAAAGCTTGGAAGAACCAAGACATTTTTTAATTTAACTTTTAATACGAACGTTTGTATTCGTCTGAAAGAAGAATGTCATATACATAGACTTAGTAAATTATGGGCTAATTTAAATTTTTGGGTGAACTATCCCTTTAATGAAATGGAAGTACATTCATATATATACACTCACCTAAAGGATTATTAGGAACACCTGTTCAATTTCTCATTAATGCAATTATCTAATCAACCAATCACATGGCAGTTGCTTCAATGCATTAAGGGGTGTGGTCCTGGTCAAGACAATCTCCTGAACTCCAAACTGAATGTCAGAATGGGAAAGAAAGATGATTTAAGCAATTTTGAGCGTGGCATGGTTGTTGGTGCCAGACGGCCGGTCTGAGTATTTCACAATCTGCTCAGTTACTGGGATTTTCACGCACAACCATTTCTAGGGTTTACAAAGAATGGTGTGAAAAGGGAAAAACATCCAGTATGTGGCAGTCCTGTGGGCGAAAATGCCTTGTTGATGCTAGAGGTCAGAGGAGAATGGGCCGATTGATTCAAGCTGATAGAAGAGCAACTTTGACTGAAATAACCACTCGTTACAACCGAGGTATGCAGCAAAGCATTTGTGAAGCCACAACACGCACAACCTTGAGGTGGATGGGCTACAACAGCAGAAGACCCCACCGGGTACCACTCATCTCCACTACAAATAGGAAAAAGAAGCTACAGTTTGCACGAGCTCACCAAAATTGGACAGTTGACGACTGGAAAAATGTTGCCTGGTCTGATGAGTCTCGATTTCTGTTGAGACATTCAGATGGTAGAGTCAGAATTTGGCGTAAACAGAATGAGAACATGGATCCATCATGCCTTGTTACCACTGTGCAGGCTGGTGGTGGTGGTGTAATGGTGTGGGGGATGTTTTCTTGGCACACTTTAGGGCCCTTAGTGCCAATTGGGCATCGTTTAAATGCCACGGCCTACCTGAGCATTGTTTCTGACCATGTCCATCCCTTTATGACCACCATGTACCCATCCTCTGATGGCTACTTCCAGCAGGATAATGCACCATGTCACAAAGCTCGAATCATTTCAAATTGGTTTCTTGAACATGACAATGAGTTCACTGTACTAAAATGGCCCCCACAGTCACCAGATCTCAACTCAATAGAGCATCTTTGGGATGTGGTGGAACGGGAGCTTCGTGCCCTGGATGTGCATCCCACAAATCTCCATCAACTGCAAGATGCTATCCTATCAATATGGGCCAACATTTCTAAAGAATGCTTTCAGCACCTTGTTGAATCAATGCCACGTAGAATTAAGGCAGTTCTGAAGGCGAAAGGGGGTCAAACACAGTATTAGTATGGTGTTCCTAATAATCCTTTAGGTGAGTGTATATATATATACAGTGAGGAAAATAAGTATTTGAACACCCTGCTATTTTGCAAGTTCTCCCACTTAGAAATCATGGAGGGGTCTGAAATTGTCATCGTAGGTGCATGTCCACTGTGAGAGACATAATCTAAAAAAAAAAATCCAGAAATCACAATGTATGATTTTTTAACTATTTATTTGTATGATACAGCTGCAAATAAATATTTGAACACCTGAGAAAATCAATGGTAATATTTGGTACAGTAGCCTTTGTTTGCAATTAAAGAGGTCAAACGTTTCCTGTAGTTTTTCACCAGGTTTGCACACACTGCAGGAGGGATTTTGGCCCACTCCTCCACACAGATCTTCTCTAGTTCAGTCAGGTTTCTGGGCTGTCGCTGAGAAACACGGAGTTTGAGCTCCCTCCAAAGATTCTCTATTGGGTTTAGGTCTGAAGACTGGCTAGGCCACGCCAGAACCTTGATATGCTTCTTACAGAGCCACTCCTTGGTTATCCTGGCTGTGTGCTTCGGGTCATTGTCATGTTGGAAGACCCAGCCTCGACCCATCTTCAATGCTCTAACTGAGGGAAGGAGGTTGTTCCCCAAAATCTCGCAATACATGGCCCCGGTCATCCTCTCCTTAATACAGTGCAGTCACCCTGTCCCATGTGCAGAAAAACACCCCCAAAGCATGATGCTACCACCCCCATACTTCACAGTAGGGATGGTGTTCTTGGGATGGTACTCATCATTCTTCTTCCTCCAAACACGTTTAGTGGAATTATGACCAAGTTCTATTTTGGTCTCATCTGACCACATGACTTTCTCCCATGATTCCTCTGGATCATCCAAATGGTCATTGGCAAACTTAAGACGGGCCTTGACATGTGCTGGTTTAAGCAGGGGAACCTTCCGTGCCATGCATGATTTCAAACCATGACGTCTTAAGTGTATTACCAACAGTAACCTTGGAAACGGTGGTCCCAGCTCTTTTCAGGTCATTGACCAGCTCCTCCCGTGTAGTTCTGGGCTGATTTCTCACCTTTCTTAGGATCATTGAGACCCCACGAGGTGAGATCTTGCATGGAGCCCTTTCCAGCCTTGTGGAGGTGTACAATTTTGTCTCTAGTGTCTTTGGACAGCTCTTTGGTCTTGGCCATGTTAGTAGTTGGATTCTTACTGATTGTATGGGGT
Source organism: Abramis brama (assembly GCF_963993115.1). Lineage (NCBI taxonomy): Eukaryota > Metazoa > Chordata > Actinopteri > Cypriniformes > Leuciscidae > Abramis > Abramis brama. The sequence goes on from NC_139974.1 coordinate 26,566,128, forward strand.
GGACAGGTGTCTTTATGCAGCTAACGACCTCAAACAGGTGCATCTAATTTAGGATAATAAATGGAGTGGAGGTGGACATTTTAAAGGCAGACTAACAGGTCTTTGAGGGTCAGAATTCTAGCTGATAGACAGGTGTTCAAATACTTATTTGCAGCTGTATCATACAAATAAATAGTTAAAAAATCATACATTGTGATTTCTGGATTTTTTTTTTTAGATTATGTCTCTCACAGTGGACATGCACCTACGATGACAATTTCAGACCCCTCCATGATTTCCAAGTGGGAGAACTTGCAAAATAGCAGGGTGTTCAAATACTTATTTTCCTCACTGTGTATATATATATAAAAAAAAAAATTTTTTTGAGATCATGTGATCTCAAAATTGGGAAAAATAAAATATTTATAATATAATAATGAATTGCAACAGCTGTGTTTCAGAGTGAAGCGCAGTACTGCGTTCATTTATACACAAGCAGTAAATGCTGCTCCACACAAACTCCATACGAGTTTGAGTCGCTTTAACGTGCAACTGTGAACGTGACATGAGCCAATCATCTTTCCATAATTGTAATGAGAAAGGCTTATAAACAAAAGAGAAATCTGTGCTTTAAGCAGCTTAAAAGTTAACAGCGCGAAATCTTAGTATTGTAATTTTACAGTTCTCTTTTTTTATTGTACTGAAAAATAAAAATATTATATATTTTTCCTAAATACTTTATTTTACAGTGCAATATTGCAACCGTAATATTTCTTATTTTGTTTAATATTTAATAATTATTATTTATAATTATGATATATAATTATAAAATTGTGCAGCCCTGCAAACAAGCACAGCAAACGTAGAGTCCGCTTCTGATCTGGGTTCATTCCGTCTGACAGATCCTGATTGTGGATGTGATTGAGGTCGTGCCAGAGCCCGGTCAGCCCCTCACCAAGAATAAGTTTAAAGTGCTGTATGAGAAGGAGCAGAAAGGACCTGTTACGGCTCTCTGTCACTGCAGTGGATACCTGGTGTCTGCCATCGGACAGAAGGTACCACACACGTTCACATGTGCTGCATCACATGAAATAGAATGCCATTTCTGTTCATTCTGTATGATGGAGTTGTGTGTGTGTGTGTGTGTGTGTGCAGATCTTCTTATGGAGCCTGAGGGATAATGACCTGACTGGCATGGCCTTCATCGACACGCAGCTCTACATCCATCAGATGCACAGCATCAAGAACTTCATCCTCGCTGCTGATGTCATGAAGAGCGTCTCTCTGCTGCGCTACCAGGAAGAGAGCAAGACGCTCTCGCTCGTCAGCAGGGTAACCTGTCATGAGTTTGCAGTCAAATATCAGTCAATTCCTTTTTTGATTTAGTTGGATTTAAAGGGATAGTTCACCCAAAAATTAACATGCTGTCATTTACTAAGTTCCAAACACATACGTTTCTTTTGTGGAATACAAAGTAAGTTTAACAGAATTTTCTCGCTGTTACTTTTCATACAATCAAAATGAATGAGGATGAAAGCAGTCAAACAAAATAGCACTGTAAATTTGATCATAAAAGTCCAGAAATACACTTTAGCATACTTTAAAAAAAAGAGTACTCATTACGTAAATAATATACCGGTACTTAAAAAGAATATACTTAATTGTGACCGTGGCATGTTTTCAAACACTTATTTGCATGTTATTTACAATATAATGAAAATGTATTATATTTACATTTAGATTTTAATAGTTAGCTGAACTTTACAGTGCTTTTTTTACCGACATTTATATGTTATTTCAAAATTATTTCTATTGTCTTTGACATGGTTAAAGTATACTGCCGAATGTACTGACAGTTACTTAACTAAAACTAAAATATACTTTAATGTTATTTCTATTGAAACTTGTCATTTATTTAAATATATATTTAGAATGGCATATTTTCAATGATAAAATGATGGCCTATTTCATTATCATGTTATCTGTAAGTCCGTTTTTTTTTTAAATACACTTTTAAGATTTGAAGTACACTACAAGTGCACATTCAGTCCAGTTAAGCACACTTCTTATAAGGGTCCTCACTTGAGGAACCAGCCAGACGGAGTCAATTGAACGCAAAGATGTCACCAGCTTTATGCAGCTTATAGTGACAAATTGATAAATACTTAGATGTGAACACTAGGTCTGATTGTCCCATGTTTCTTTTTGTTTCATCATAGGATGCAAAGCCCCTGGAAGTTTATAGCATTGAATTTATGGTGGACAATAACCAGCTTGGCTTTCTAGGTAAGTGACTTACCATCTTCTTCTGTTTTATGATTAAACACTCTTGTTAACATCACTCATTTGAGCTCTTAAACCTTTTCTTAGTTTCAGACAGAGACAAAAACCTGTTGGTCTACATGTACCTGCCTGAAGGTGAGTCATTTATTTGATCCTTTCTGCAATACTTTTAGACTATGCTCTTTCCCAGTGTCCCACATCAAACGCATGTCCTTCATTGTACCATCTTTAGCCAAAGAGAGTTTCGGGGGCATGCGTTTGCTGCGACGAGCAGACTTCAACGTGGGCGCTCACGTGAACGCCTTATGGAGGATGCCATGCCGCGGAACTCTGGACACGGCCAGCAAAAAAGCGCTCACCTGGGATAACAAACACATCACCTGGTTCGGTGGGTCTCTTCACCTGCTTCTCTTGAGGCTTTTGAACACCTTCGCACCCTAGCAACCAACATTCATGAAACATGATCATTGAGCCATCATTATTTTAGAATTCCCTAGTTAAACCAGTTCATTAGAAACCTAACTGTGATTCTGTGTCTGTGCAGCTACGTTGGACGGTGGCGTCGGCTTGCTTCTGCCAATGCAGGAGAAGACGTACCGCCGACTGCTGATGTTGCAGAACGCCCTCACCACAATGCTGCCACATCATGCTGGGCTCAACCCAAAGGCCTTCAGGTACTGATTCTTCTCATTAGTTCTGCTGACGTCCTGAGAGACGCGAATCAGCGAAACCCCACAACGTTCCAGCTTATCACATTACACCACTTCTTGGGATTCAACGCTTTTGACCAATGAATTTCCATGAACTTTTTAGGAATTGCTTTTAGAGATTGGGGTAGATTTCCAGTTGCATCTCAGGGAATTTGTTTGCATCTCTGGAATTGTCTTTGGAACAGATTTAAACAATTAATATTAATTAATACTTAACATTTTACAAATGAGACCCTCAATGGAGAGACGTGCGAGCACATTTTACTCTACGTGAGCATTTCATAAAAAGCCAATAAATATTTTAGGGCAGAGCATAACTAAAAAGTTATATTCAGTAAGACATTTCCAGGCCACATTTGACATTTCTGTTGCATATTTTAGTGCACTTCTTTGTACCCTCTCAGCATTTCCTACTGTGTATTGCTGCAGGATGCTGCACTACGATCGGCGGACGTTGCAGAACGCTGTGAAGAACATTCTGGACGGAGAGCTGCTGAATAAGTACCTGTACCTCAGCACCATGGAGCGAAGCGAACTGGCCAAGAAGATCGGCACAACGTCAGACATTGTGAGTGCTGAACTCTAAAACACTCACTGTCACACTTTACCTCAGTGAGCAGTGAATGATACACCCTCAGTGCAGGGCAGAGGAGAAGTGATGGAAATATATTGAATAATCATTGTATATAATTAAGCAGTACTTGCATTGTGCTGGAACCTAGTGCCTTCTTTTTTATATTCAAAAAACAAGAACTTGATATAAATGAACCCGTGCTTCTGATAAATTCAGCTTTTTTTCCTCCTCTGGGAATGAAAATAGTTCCTAAAGAAGCCAAAGCACTAAGCTGAACCTGGCCAAAAACCAAACAACGGTCACATACTGTTACAAACACTAATGCTGTCTTCATTTGCCATCAGAACTGTCCTACTTCCCACTTCTGAAATCGGAATTATTATGAGTTTGTCGCGTTCCAAGTGTTTTGTTGTTGGAAAGAATAGGAATCATGGAGTGCAAGGTTCATTCTTGCCTATTTCTTGGGGAAGAGCTTGCTAATGATTCTGGAAATTAAGTAAAATAAATGCAATTCTCACTATTAGAAATGCATACAGTATGCATCAAATTTTGTTCTAATATTGAATTATTTTTATAATTTACGCCCCCCCCCCTTTTAATTTTATAAAAATAAAATAAAAGTTTGTTAACCATAAAAACTGGCCCTCAAACTTGGAAATTCAAGTATTAAAATGATCTGTTTCCATATTTGCAGTAATTCCGGTTGCATATGAAAGGCAGCATTAAATATCAGCATCACTGAATGCCACTCAGCCAATCAAATGAGAGAACTAGACCCGTTGTTTAATGTTCGGATACTACAGTAATGACAGCAATAATCTCCACATGTGCTTCCTTCCTGTTCATGAGCTTTTCTGCTCTCTCTTTGTTTCAGATCTTGGATGATCTTCTGGAGATTGACAGAGTAACTGCTCACTTCTGAAGAGCTTCCGCTCTCATTCTCAATGTATTTCGTCACCTGAAGATTCCCTTTCTGCCCGCTGTTTTATATTTCAGTGTTTTGATAGAAAATCAGAAAACTAAAATTTGTCATACTGTTGTTGTTTTTTGTTGAGTGAAAGAATGAAATGCAGTAAATGGTATTGTATTTCATAGAATATTTTGTAAGTAAAAACCAAAAGAAAATGAACATACTTTGCATCTTGACATTCAGAACAGACAAACATGCTTTCAGTGTCATTCTTCCCTACAGACACGGGTCCTTCTCTGTCTGCACCACTAGAAGGGTACAACTAAGAAGCAGATTTCTCTCAGACTTTCCTTGTCAAAAACACTATAAACTAGGGCTGGGAATCACTGGGTACTTCACGATACGTTGTTCACGATACCGATAATATCACGATATGGCGATAATCGATATATTATCAGTAATAACTCACAATTTATCATGTTTTAAGAAATACATTTTTTTTTTTTTAATTAGGAAAGCGCTAATTTTTTTTTATATTTTTTTTTATGAAACAATAACAAAAACAACTTGTCTTATCAGTTGCAACAAAACAGTCACAGACACTATTTTTGTTTTGCTGCAGATGATTTTTTTCACTCGGGAGAAATCAAGTGGAATCGATGCTCGCAGCGTGTGAGAGGAATTACAAGCCGAGCCGAGCACGTTACGAGCACCTCCCGACCTCCCGATAATTTTTAAACATGTTTTTTCACCAGCTGTCCCCTATTGCCAAATCATACACAACCACGTCTATGGCGCTACCTCAGTGGCAGCAACCATACAGCGTGCGCATACACTGTCACACACACACACTTTTCTCTCTCTCCCATTCGCAACATGACGGTTTAGCTCGAAAGCCCACGTGATTGCTGCCGACTCGGGATAAAATTCATGCAGGACAGTCGTGCCGTGTACCAGCTGCTTTGAGCGATTATCAATTAAAGTGACTCGCAACGTGTGCAATATCTCACGACCTCCCGAGTGTCCGAACTCGCACCGTGTACGCCCGCCCTAACGGCTTTTAAGATCGATACTTGGCAAGAGCGCATCGAGAATCGATCGCGGGAGAAAATATCGCGAGATATCGCCATATCGATATTTTGGCGCACCCCTACTATAAACTGCCAAAAGAACAATATAATCCATAAACCATGTAATTTGTTTGGCAGTGTTCATAAGGGAATCGAAAGAGATGGTTTTCCATTTGTTTCCTGCGAAACAGAAGTAGCGACAAATCTTTTCTTCTGTATTGGGACGTACATCCGAGTGTAATAGATTATCAAAAAAGAAGAAAAAAAATAAGTAGGGCAAGGACGAAAAAAATGAATGCAAGCTTTGCAATCGAATGTGGAGGAGACCTGCATACGTCACCATTCTGTCATCCAGATGATTTGATTGATTGACCCCATCTTGAGGGCGAGTAAGTGATGACAAAATGTTTATTTTTGAGTTAACTATCCAATTTCAATTGTAATGGAGACTCCAGGAGATACAAGAGCTTCAGTTTGGACTCTGGAAAATCCAAACATTACACAAACAAAACTGAAATAATAGCCTCTTATAAATGATTTATATTCAAAATACATTGCATTGTAGATTATTACACACAATTGTTTGACAGCGCAACACCTCTCAGCTCCAACTGCATATTCGCCATCAATTTAATCAGTGAAATCCATATAAATACAAAACAACCTGGCACAATTTTTTAACTGTAATTAGTAAAAAGTTTTCTATAATTGCCATTGCAATAAATTGTTAAACCTCATGAGGTAAAAGGTTTTAAGCATAAACATTTACTTTGTTCAAAGTGATTTTTCCGTCCATTATTGCCACCATTAAATGATCATCATGAACCATTTTAGTGTTTCTGAGGCTTACAGAAGAAATTAATGTAGGTCTCACAGCTTCTTGAATGAAAGAGGTCTTTTAAATGCTGGAACATCGTAATTGGTAAAAGCAAAATTAAAAAAGTGCTTGGCTTTCTGTGAAATGCAGCTCACCAGCGCTTATTTCAAAGCAAACCACAAGAGAGAGAGGGGTTCTTGAGAGCCCAAGCTCAAGTGAAACTCATTAAAAGAACAAACAGCACTGAGAGCAAAGCCATATCCAACATGAGTGAAACCAGGCTCAGAGGAGACGCTTCATTTCAGAAACTGATACACGTCCTGGTCCAGCGTGATGATATTGCAGTTAGACAGCAGCTTAAGCAGAGAGTGAGTGACACTCATGAGCGCCATCTCTGACCTGGAGGAACACAGAATGACGTCTGATGCTTATTACACACAAACAATATGGTTGCCATATGGGCTAAAACTGCAAGCTTGATTCCAGTTTAATATTAGTTTCATCAAATCATGATATGGACTAGTGTCTGTGAATACTGAAGCACAAAAAAAACATTTAAATATGAAGTCTGCTTATTCTCTATGTCTCTGAAGAGTGGTACAGTCAGTACACACAAACTCAATTATGCATGATGCTTGTGTTTCAGCGTCTGCCGTCTCATGAACACACAAGCTTCATCTCCAGAGCTGCTCTGAAAGTCATTTCACCATTTAATGTGAAGGTCTTCATTACAACTCACCAAAATAAAAGTTTGGTTTAATTTGAAGAAACTACGACAGTAGAATGTAGAGTAGATTTAAAGTAACAATAATAATAATAAAACTATTACAACTTTAAGGAATATCAATTTTAAAGTTTTAATTTTTAAAACTGTTGTTCATCACTTTGTTTGCCAAAAAATGTAAAGAACAGTTACATTTTTCATGCCTTCATTTGATTATATCTTTTTTTTGGTTTGTTTTTACAATACATTTGTATTAAATTATAAATCAAGAAAAATTCAAACATCATTTAAACATTATTAAAATAAATATAATTTTAATAAATCACTAAATTATTAAAGTTTTATGAATCCAATTAATTAGACATGCTTTTTAATTATTCAAATTGAATTAAACTATTAAAACAGAATCCATAAAAAAATGTATGAAAAAAAAAATGTTTGAAAAAAAAAAAAATTATTTCCCCTATAAATGTAATTTTTGTTAAACTTTTAATAAATAGTTCAATCGTATATGTTTATGCTTTCAATTAATTAGACATGCTTTTTGATTACTGAAAATTGAATTTAACTATTAAAATGGAATCCAGAAATTTAACTTTTTTAGAAATAACTAAATAAAACAAATTTTGGGAAAAAAATAAATCAGATTTCATAGTTTCTAGTGTCATCACCTTAAAGCGAATTCAAACTTGACGCCCTCCCAAAAGGACCAGAACCAGCGGAAGACCGACAGTCTGGGAAGAATCCTGGTGTCATCGGCCAGAGTTCTGCCCCATCCTCTCACAGCACTGAAACAAAGTTATTTTATATTAAAAAGATGGATAGCAGAAGGGTGAACAAGATCAAAATTCTAAACAGAACCATAAATACGAAAACTTACAAGGGGCAGCAGTTATTCTACAGTATTCAAGAAGGAATAGGACAATGAAAAGAATATAAATACAAAGATTTTTGGGTCAATACTAGAGCCCAGCAGGTGCTAGTCCTTTCCCAGTCCCCTACCACTTGGCCATGATGAAGTAGCGGTCGACTGGAGCTCCCAGAGTGATGTTGATGCAGCGGACCGTGTTAATGTTCCTGAACACCAGCAGCATGGGCCGCGGCATAGACTTCAACACCTGCATGATTTGATCGAAGCGGTTCATGGCCATGTCGCGCATGTACGACGTCTCCTCTCGAGTCAGGATGTTACCCAGGCCCATTTTCCACATGTTGATTGGCCGCTGCAGAAGCATCTCACTGAACAGGAAGTATTCTGGGAAGGTCCAGTGAGACGCATTGAATATGATAATATCAAAATACTTTTTAATAGGGGTGTAACAATATATCGCAATACAAATATGTATCGTGGATAGTTCACCCAAAATTAAAATTACCGTGTGAGTTTACAGAGTTTTGGTGTCAGTACTACATTAAACTACTATATAATGTTGAATATAATGTATAATAATGCAATGGGGGAATGTTTGTGGGTCCTTATAATGCCAAATGTCTTATGTTACCAGTAAGTGGCCTGCATTATTTTTAATATATCTAGTCAGTGACAGAGTACAAGCATATTTGTCTAAAATACTTCTGTATTTTCAGCTTCAGAATCATGAATATTTGTATTCTGGTGTCACTATTGTCCTGTGCACCAGCACCAAGTCCAAGCTTCTTCATTTCCACCCCCAATGTAACACTAAATTTAGCATTTTAATCAACAGTACATTTTTTGTTAACCTTCTACTATATGTCTTGGAGTATCAAAATAATAGTTCAGTATCGTGATATGTATCGAATCGTGACATGAGGGTATCGTTACACCCCTACTTTTTACAAACCGTAATGTGAAATATTATTACAATTATACAATTACAATTTAGTGTTCTATTGTAATATATTTTAAAATGTAATTTATTCCTGTGATATAACAAACATTTTCAAGTAGTTTCAGTTATCAGAATTTAAATAGTATACATATTAATAACTACATAACAACTGCCTTTTGTCATGATAAAATATGTAAGGAAAAACTGCTTTACCTTTGACCCCGAGCTGATTTGCATATTTCTTCATGCCGGCTTCATCCCGCAGGATTATGGATCGCCACAGCTGACACAGAGCCGCTCTGTCACTGAGAGAGAGAGAGAGAGAGAGAGAGAGAGTGAGAGAGAGAGAGTGTGAGTCACCTTCTGTTTCACGTTGATTCCAGTGACTGAAGTGTTTGTTTCTCATGTTCTCACCTTTTACTGAGGTTTTCATACAGCCCATGATCCAACAGGACTAACTCAGCTTTTTTATCTGGACCTCTTCTTACCAGTACTAAAATGAGCAATATTTCACATGGGCGACACTCATGAAGGAACGTCTGGGTCATAATTTTTAGCATCATTATATGTATTCATTCATTCCCAATAAGAAATAGAGCCATATAATGACAGTAATCACCATTTCCAGGATGAGGATCAGCGTGAATAAAGCCGGTGTAAAAGATCTGCTCTGCGAATGTACGGACGAGTTTATCAGCTGCCTGAAACTCAGCCAGAGGAAATCATGGACATTTAATGGATGTGATGTGAGCCCGTGCATTTATAACAGATGGCATTGAACTCACGTCTTTCAGACTCAGTCCCTGACGCTGAATCTCCTCCACGTCGTTGATTTTGCATCCATCACAGAACTCTGCTGTGAGGACTCTCTACATGGGCACAAGTCATAGTTAGTATCCATTTACACTACCAGTCAAAAGTTTTGGATCGGTAAGATTTTTAATGTTTTTAAAAGAAGTCTCTTCTGCTCACCAAGGCTGCATTTATTTGATTAAAAAAATAAATAAAAATTAGTTAGCAACGACAGTAATATTGTTAAATATTATGACAATTTAAAATGACTATTTTCTATTTTATATATTTTAAAATGTTGAATTTAAAATTTAAAATTGAAATTCAAAGCTGAATTTTCAGCATCATTACTCCAGTATTCAGTGTCACATGATCATTCTAATATGTGGATTTGATGCTAAAAAAAACCCATTAATTATTATTATCAATGTTGAAAACAGTTGTGTACAATTTTTTTCAGTATTCGTTGATTAATAGAAAGTTCAAAAGAACAGCATTTATTTGAAATAGAATCTTTTGTAACATTATAAATGTCTTTACTGTAACTTTTGATCAATTTAATTCATCCTTGATGTATAAAAGTATTGATTTCTTTTATTTTTCCCCCTCAAAAATAAAATAAATATTCTTACTGACCCTAAACTTTTGAATGGTAGTGTTAATAAAGCTTTCTATTTCAGATAAATGTTGTTCTTTTTGACATTCTATTCATCAAAGAATCCTGAAATAAAAATGTAAATAACTGTTTTCAACATTGATAATAATGAGAAATGTTTCTTGAGAGCATCAAATCATCATATTAGAAAGATTTCTGAAGGATCATGTGACACTGAAGATTGGAGTAATGATGCTGAAAATTCAAAGTTTTAAATTGTAATAACATGTCGCAATATTACTGTTTTTTGTGTATTTTAATCAAATAAATGCAGGCTTGGTGAGCAGAAGAGACTTCTTTTATAAACGTTAAAAATCATATCGATCCAAAACTTTTGACTGGTAGAGCATGTGTGAAAGCTGGAGACCAAAGAAAGACTTCACCGTCATATGAAGTCTCACCTTGCTGGTCAGATCCCAGAATACTTTGGGCACGACTATAAACTTAAAATGCTTGAGTTCCTCTGCACAACGTTCAGAATTCCTGCCTTCATTCTCAAAATCCAGCTCTTGTGCCAGCGTTCCTTTCAAGTCCTACCAGCATCATGGAGAAAAATAAAGAAGCAATGAGAGATTGTTTCCATCCGCCTTGACCTGACTGCATTATCTACTACAATACACGGATCCATTCAGAATTACTAAACACAGAAACATACACATGACAAATAAAACATTATCCTGAATGTGTGTGGAAACAACGTTAATGTACTGAAATGTGTCGATGCATAAATACGTGTGATCAGTGCGTCGAGAGCGCACATACACGGTTTGTTTCCCGGTTTGCCATGTCTTTCTTTTCTTCCTTTCTAACTATTCTTTCTTTTTTACATTTCTTTCTTTCTTTTTAACTTTTCTTTTTTCAAACTAATCTTTCTTTCTTTCTTTCTTTCTTTCTATCTAACTAATCTTTCTTTCTTTCTAACTAATCTATCTTTCTTTCTATCTAACTAATCCATCTTTCTTTCTTTCTTTCTTTCTTTCTTTCTTTCTACTTTTCTTCCTTTCTAACCATTCTTTCTTTTTCACTTTTCTTTCTTTCTTTTTTCAAACTAATCTTTCTTTCTTTCTTTCTTTCTTTCTTTCTAACTAATCTATCTTTCTTTCTTTCTATCTAACTAATCCATCTTTCTTTCTTTCTTTTTACTTTTCTTCCTTTCTAACCATTCTTTCTTTTTCACTTTTCTTTCTTTTTTCAAACTAATCTTCCTTCCTTTCTTTCTTTCTTTCTTTCTTTCTTTCTCTTTCTTTCTTTCAAACTAATCTTTCTTTCTTTCTAACTGATCTTTCTTTCTTTCCTTCTAACTAATCTATCTTTCTTTCTTTCTAACTAATCTATCTTTCTTTCTTTCTAACTAATCCATCTTTCTTTCTTTCTTTCTAACTAATCTATCTTTCTTTCTCTCTAACTAATCCATCTTTCTTGCTTTCTAACTAATCCATCTTTCTTTCTCTTTCTTTCTTTCTTTCTTTCTTTCTAACTATTCTATCTTTCTTTCTAACTATTCTTTCTTTCTAACTATTCTTTCTTTTTTCCTAACATTTCTTTCTTTCTTTTTTCCTAACATTTCTATCTTTCTTTCTTTCTAACTAATCCATCTTTCTTGCTTTCTAACTAATCCATCTTTCTTTCTTTCCTTCTTTCTTTCTTTCTTTCTTTCTTTCTTTCTATCTAAATATTCTATCTTTCTTTCTAACTATTCTATCTTTCTTTCTAACTATTCTTTCTTTTTTCCTAACATTTCTTTCTTTATTTTTTCCTAACATTTCTTTCTTTCTTTCTAACTATTCTTTCTTTTTTACTTTTATTCATACACGGTTTGTTTGCGCATTGATAACGGACTCATGTGTGCTGTACGACTCCTGTACATCACCGCAGTTGTATTTAACTTGATTACAATCCGCATCCATCAAAAATTTACTAGCGAGACGCTGGTTTGCTTTATCCAGTCATGAAACGTAGTTTGCGTATCATCTGGCCAGCGGTGGGATGATTTAACATTCCTTTCAGTCTATAGTTTTGAGAGTAAGTTTTGATTTCATGCAGTTTTAAACGCATTATATTTCACGCACTGACCTGCAAGACCCAGCGGAAGCCAAAGCTGGGGTGCATAGACTTCACTATGTCCAGCAAAATCTCCAGAGTCCTGATATCACCATCAAAGCGATCCCTGAGATCGATATACTGCACCTGAACAACACACATCAACAGATCCTCGTAACAACATAAATGCATCAATAACCACTGGATCATCTCTTCATACTGTTTGTATATCACCTGTTCATGCAAATACTGAAAAAAAAGTACAATACTGCACTGGACTATCAAATCACGTTAAACCAATTAAAATAATATCTATCAAACTGATGAATCAAGTAAAATGCACATAAACTGTATTTTATCAACATTCATCATGTGCAGCCCTAACACACCTTTACAGCCACAGGTGTCCCATCATGCAGTTCGGCCTTGTGTACTTGTGCCAGACTCGCAGCAGCCACAGGCTCATAGTCAAACGTCCTGAACATTTTATCTGGAGTCATGCTGAAGTCCTCCTGGAATAAAGCGTCTACCTAGAACAACATGGATCGAGATGGATTTGATATAAAAGTGATAAATATATATATAGATAGATAGATAGATAGATAGATAGATAGATAGATAGATAGATAGATAGAGATTCCAGTTGAATCTTAAAGGATTAGTTCACCCCAAAATGAAAATTTCCTAATAATTTACTCACCCCAATGCCATCCAAAATATCCATGTCTTTCTTTCCTCAGTGGGAGAGAAATTATGTTTTTTGAGGAAAACATTTCTGGATTTTTCTTCTAACAACGGACTTCATTGGTGACCATCGTATTAAAGTCCAAATCAATGCAGTTTCAAAAGTCTTTGAATGTTTAAACGGGCTGTACGCGATCACAGCTGAAGAAGAGGTTGTTATCTAGCGAAACGATAGGTCATTTTCAAAAAAATGTATAATTTATAGACTTTTTACCTTCAATAGTTCGGATTGAGCTGATCAACAAACGGACAGGGAACTACGTCATCACGTTGAAAGGCCACGCTGGCGCCGGCAGAAGTACCGCCCCACTGTTTACAATGCGACCATATGTAGGAGGATAGTTCAAATAGTATTGTTTGCTATTATATATATAGTAATAGTATTCAGTGAATATGAATAGTATATGAATAACATTCTGATGAATATGAATAGTAGTTCAAATATGACCTTTCAACATGATGACGTAGTTCCCTGTCCGTTTGTTGATCAGCTCAATCCAAACTATTGAAGGTAAAAAGTCTATAAATTATATGTTTTGTTTTTTTAAATGACCTATCGTTTCGCTAGATAACAACCTCTTCTTCAGCTGTGATCGCGTACAGCCCGTTTAAACACTTCAAAGACTCTTGAAACTGCATTGATTTGGACTTAAAAACGATAGTAACCAATGAAGTCCACTGTTAGAAAAAAAAATCCAGAAATGTTTTCTTCAAAAAACATAATTTCTCTCCCACTGAGGAAAGAAAGACATGGATATCTTGGATGGCATTGGGGTGAGTAAATTATTAGGAAATTTTCATTTTGGGGTGAACTAAACCTTTAATGTTTTCTGCTTCTTAAAGGCACACTATGCAGTTTCCGTTTTTCTCAAACAGCGACCTCTAGAGTCACTGTGGAGTACTTGTATTTAACGTTACTGTCGTAAATACCACTCACGCAGAGCCGTCTCTGCACTCTTCCGACCGCCCTTTCTTCGTTTTCTTCATCGACTCTGCCATGATTCACATCTGAAATACGTGCTAGTGTCTTCCATAGAGGCTGCTTCATATGTTGTTGATGTACGTGACGTCGTGCCGTAAAGCAAGTCGTGATCGAAATGACTTCGAAGCTGTTATATTAAGGTACAAATCTTGCATAGTGTGCCTTTAACCTGAAGCTGCTCACCTCTTTGTATCTTCTGTTGAGCGCTTTATCCTCCAGCACATGCAGGGTGCGGATGTACTCTGGAGGTAGAAGATGGTTGAATGCACACAGTCCCTGTCCCAGCTTAATATACAGGCCTCCGTTCTGGATGGCCCCATCTACCATATTACTGGCTGCTCTCTGATGACACGCTGACATGAGCTCCTCGTACTCTGGACTGCTCTGGCGACAGGGACGGAAACAGAGTTTAGAGCTCACAGTGTTTGGCATTTTTACTGTTTACTTGTTTTTATAACAATGTTTCGCACTGGATATATTTGTGCAGAAAACGTCATAAAATAAATGTTTTTTTTACGGGGGTATAAACCTACCTCATCCAAGCCACGCAGAACAATGTTGGATGTCCACCAGTAATCTGCTGATATCATCAGCCCGACATAGAGAGACCTGACGTGACGCAGAATCAGACATCTCAATTTCAGCCACGATACAGGCATGTCAAAACCAAAAGCAAAATCTGACATCTAGAGATCAGAGAGCCTGATGGGTAATATAATGCCATACACTAACTTTCAAAAGTTTAAGGTTGGTAAGATGTTTTTGAAAAAAGTCTCATACTCACAAAGACTGCTTTTATCAGATCAGAAATAAAGCAAAAACAGCAATACTGTGAAATATTATTACAATTTAAAATAACCGTTTGCAAAACAAATATATTGTACAACTTTAAAGGGATACTCCACTTTTTTTGGAAATAGGCTCATTTTACAATTCCCCCAGAGTTAAACAGTTGAGTCTTACCGTTTTCGAATCCATTCAGCCGATCTCTGGGTCTGGCGGTACCACTTTTAGCATAGCTTAGCATAGATCATTGAATCGGACAAGACCATTAGCATCTCTCTCAAAAAAATGACCAAAGAATTTCGATATTTTTCCTATTTAAAACTTGACTCTTCTGTAGTTACATCGTGTACTAAGACCGACGGAAAATGAAAAGTTGCGATTTTCTAGGCTGATATGGCTAGGAACTATACTCCCATTCCTGCGTAATAATCAAGAAACTTTGCTGCCGTACCATGAGTCCAGCATAGTATTGACCGCCAAAGTGGTACCGCCAGGCCTGGAGATCGGCTGAATGGATTCGAAAACAGTAAAACTCAACTGTTTAACTCTGGGGGAGTTGTAAAATGAGCCTATTTCCAAAAAAAGTGGAGTATCCCTTTAAATGTATTCCTGTGACGTCAAAGCTGAATTTTCAGCATTATTACATTATTATTACTGAATTTTCAGCATTTGCTGCTCAATAAACATTTCTTATTAATATCAAGGTTGAAAACAGTTGTGCTGCTTCATATTTTTGTGGAAAAGTAAATTATTTGATAAACAAAGTTAAAAAGTATATCATTTATTTGAAACTGAAATCTTTTGTAACATTATAAATGTCTTTATTTTGATCAATTTATTGCACTCTTGCTGAATAAGTCTTAATTTCTTTAAAAACAAATACTGACCTTTTGAATGGTAGTGTGTATATAACAGAATTTAATATTAGCAAAGCAGATTTCTGATATTAAATAATGTTATTTTACACAAGAAAGAGCTTGACCTGCAGAAGCGGCCGACTCCCTCTGCTAGTATCTTCATCTTCCTCCTCTCTCTGGGCTCTGAGACCACATATCGCACCCCGACCACGAGCGGCACCCCCGCCGAGACGCCAAACAACAGCTTCCTAAAGAGCCTGTGACTCTTTACAACTCTAGAGGAACAGAACACAATCCAGCATCACTGGCAAAAATCTTGTTCATATACAGTACCTACTATAACATCCAGAGTGTTTTCACCCTTAAAATGAAGTCAGACCCCATAAAGCAAACGAAACCAACCTGTGTGAGGAGAAGAACTTCTGATGTTCTTGTGGACCTATGAGCCGAGGACACCTCCGTAACAGAGACATATGACGCCGACACAGCCTTAACTGAAGACAAAGACAATAAAAAAATTAAACACCAGTCAAACTGCATGTTCACTCAGGTAATGCGTTACATGTTGAGAGAACAACAAACATAATAATTTAGGTAAAATTTGCATTTAGTCTCTATGGACACAGATTATTAGATTTTGAAGGTTCAAGCGAATTGTGGGAAGAAAATTCACATTTGACACCTGCTAGCATGTCAAAATATCTCGGAGATGATCTGTGTGGTGTGTTTTCATAGCAGCTTCACAGTAATAAACAGGAAAATAATGATCAATGATGCAAACTTTATCATCAAATATGGGGCCAGTTCAAATTCAGCTGTCTACAGAAGACAATAGCGTCGTTATTCAGCTAAATTCAGTTCAATGCTGATTCGGTTCAGTTTGTACACTGTAACACAAGAGTTTCCCCATCAAGGCCGTGCGGGAAATGTGAAAGCAGGGGGAATGTTTATAGAAGCAGGGAACAAAATGTTTTTACTCAGACGGGTTGATTTGTGGACAGGTCAGGGATGTGCTCCAGCTTAAAGGTCTCTATAGAGTATGATAAACAACAGCCCATCAACAGCCCATCAATAGCCCCCCCGTTCTCTTACACACAACTGCACAAGTCGGCAAAATCTCTGCGAGCCAATGTTCCAAACAGAGAGCTTCTGTCCAAGAAAGAGACTTTAAATCAATCCCTTTCCAAAAATGTTCTAGGTAACAACAGATCCAGCCTAAATACTATTGTAACCTTGACAAAAGTACCATGACAGTGCCATGGTATCAGATGGTAACTAAGTACATGAATGAAAGCACATTTTCAGGATTGATGGGCAAATTACACTATTCATGTACCCTGGTAATGACATGCCACAACAAAGTACTTAAAAAACACCATGGTACAACTGTGTTGCATATCAAAAATATGTGGGATTGTTATGGCACATGTAAAAGACACAATTAAATGAAACACAGTAGTACCATGGTACTTTTTTGTTAAGTGTAGCAGTAGTTCTCAACCTTTTTTACTCATTGTCCACTACAAAATCCCATGATTTGTATAGTTTTTTTATAGTATAATAAGGATTTTTAAAACTACTTTTAATGACATTTTCTACCCAATAAAATATTTTAGAGCTTGACATAGCTAGAAAAAGATATGTTATTTAAGAAAAAATGGCCATGGAGAATGTATTCATTTAAATGACTTTCCCCTCTCTCTTGCTGCGTGTTTGCAGAACAACCTGACACTCACATGACATCACAGCAATAGCAAACCATAGTAAACTTGATAAACTAATGTCGCACCCTACATTTTTTCTTGTTCGAGAAGCCGTTTCACTCTGATATTTGTCACAATAGAGAAGAAAATACTATCGCAACTTCGGTTACATGCCGACTTTATATCATTGTAAGTCATCTTGAGGCCCCCTAGTGGGCCCCAGTCCCCTGGTTGAGAAGCACTGCACTACAGACAGTGTTACCATTGTAAAACTTGGTATTAGCAAAGTCCCTTTAAGTCTATGGTATTATTAGTCACCATTGTCATCAAAAATTAAATTCATCATAATGAAGTTTCTGAACTTGTTACAATAGTAAACGGTAACAGTAGTAACTATGCTATTTAAACTATGGCTACCATGGTAATGTTTTGGTGCTGTCAGCTGCCACCACTGCAGGACAGGCATTCTTTATACTTCTATTCTTATACTTGGACATAACAATTAGTCTTTAGTTTGGGATTTAAGGCTTACAGTGATAAAGAACAATGCATGCTTTGACATTTCCTCTGGCTTTGACTGCTGATTCAGGATCAGACATGCACTTCCAGACTGGATAATGACATGGAATATATCTTCCATTTAAATGCATCTGTATTAAATCCTGAAGTGTAAAATCGAAATACAGTGACCTTTTGTTTCATAGAGAATCTGACTGTATCATACTGATCAGGCAACTCACTGATCGACTGAACAACAGCAGAAGTGAGCGGCTAACGACGATGTTGCGCTTACCGATCTAAATGTCTCTGCCGCCATGTGTCCGGTCCGGTCGGGCTGATAATGATCGCATGAGTGACTGTCCGCTCTCGCGGACACTTCCTCGCGCTTCAAGATCACGCACGCGTGTAGTTTGATTGGACAGTTGGGAAAGAGCCTGCTGTGACATCATCAGTCACGTGATAGTGGTCTGACGCGACATCGCGCTCCACCTCATAAAAAATGGTGTTTTTGAAAAAACTTAAGCATTCAAATTCAATAAACAACTAAATAATAAAAAATATTAACATACAGAAAAAAATTCTAAATAAAAAAATGTTTACGTGAAGTGCAGTGTAACTGTTAAGCCTTTAATTAAAGGGACAGTACACAGAATTACAAAAATAAACCTACATACGTACATCATATATAAGTAAACTTAAACTAAATTTAAACTAAGTTTAAATAAAAAGAGTAAGTTAAATTAATCTGCAAAGATGACTCTACTGCATTTTCTTTACTTTGGAGTAATTCTCTCCAGTGTTTCAGAATATTGATAATATTTAGATTTAGAACCGTGCAAAATGGCAACACTTGTATTGATTAAAAGTACACCTTAAAAGCACCGCTTTGGATAGAAAGGTCTGCCAAATGCATACATAACAGATGCATTCCTCTTCGATCATATTTTGAATAAATGATTTAGTGATGATGTTATCCAGCTTTGAAATTCAACCAAAGTAAAACCAAAGTGAAAATATACCCCAAACCAAAATGTTTAGACGTTGCGATGACGCGCTGCTTAATCCCTTGACAGATGGTATGATCATGATATTTCATCAGATTACATCACAAAGCAGGGGTTTGCCTGTCTCAGAAGGGGGAGGGGATACATAAATACAGTTTGGTACAAATGCTCAAGTCAGATTTACTTTGAACCACCAGTTTGATATGACTGTACCTATTTAATGCATTATTTAATAAATTGATATTGTTTATATTTATATACAATTCTATTATACGTACATAACTGTTATTAGTATATTTATTAAATCATAGAGATTATACTCTTATATGAATTTAGTTTTAGATGAAGAGTGATAAAGTCTCCCGGAAGTGGAAGAAATCTCGCTCGTGCGGCAGCCTTGTGTTTCCTGTTTACGGGCGGGAAGAGTGAACCTGCGCTTCAGCCTGTCCTGCATTACAGCTCGTTTTCATCGCTTTATCGTCCTGCACGTCTCTGGATTATTTTAGAGATTTTTTACTCCTTTTATTAATTGTCATTACGCGCTCGCTGCGGTCCGCCGCGTGTGTGTGGCTGAAGTGTGAAGCTGTGATGGAGGAGTCTGTAGACTCCGGCGGTGCGGCACCAGAGGGCCCCACGGTGCAGGTGACGGAGATCCGCTACCCCGCTGGAGCGCGTCCCCTGCGGCTGCTCGAGTGGAAGGTGAAACCCGGAGCTCTGGTGAACGTTGACTCTGTCATCGCGGTTTGTGCGCCTATACCCGCCGAAAGCGAGTCGAGAGCGCCCGAGAGGAAGCTGAAGTCGGACCGCGCTGGAGTTGTGCGGGAACTGTGCTGTCAACTCGGGCAGGTCATCGCGCCCGGGTAAGTCGCGCTCTCATGGCTCTATTGGCCATCACACACCACGATTTAACAGTTGACATATCGTTTTACGTTTATATTGGCTGCCTTTGCTCATTAGCTGAGCGTGCTCGCGCTAAGCTAAGTGGCACGCGCACTGGCGCTCACGCTGGGCTCGTGACAGCAGCAGCTAAACTTCCACGCGTCTAGTATAAACACGTTTAATGACATGTAAAGGTGTTGGAATTGACTGTTTTAATATCATCAATAACTTGTTCGTATTATCTGACATATACCACTGTACAGTGTTCTTGAGAGATAGATAAGCTCTGATAGCCCTATGCTCTGAAAACAGCAAAACAAGAGTTGGGGGAGCGGCCCGCCCTTTTTAGCCAATCAGAAACGTTCTCTGCCAGTCAATCATCTTGTTCGTCGTTCTTTGCGGCCGTCGGATTGGCTGACATGACTCTACAGGGCGGGGCTTTGGAAGAGGGTGTGTCGTTGAACGCATGCATGCAGGCGGAATAATTCAGCCAAGTCTAGTAGTGGAAGAGAAACGTAAAATCAACTTTCCACAAGATACCGTACTGTTTACGTGTCCAGCAGCAGGTTTGTTGCAGAAATGTTTAAGTTGTGGGAGTAAAGACCCCTTATATTAAAATGAGTTTTGTGAATATTAGTTCATCATGTCTATTAGATTCAAATGGTGTCTTGAGAATGTTTTTTTTTATTACTATTTTAGTATTAATACTAAAAGTATTGCTGAGTGAAATACAAAACATGCCTCAATAAACACAAAACTTAATACTATTACAACAAATCCTGATAACAGCAAAACATAACGACTTTTTAAATAAATGCATAAATAAATAAAGATAAAGAACAGAAAAATCTTACACAAGGGGGTTAATCATCAAAATTAGGCCAACACTGCTAAATGATTACACAGCTTACGGTATTTTTTGTTATGCGTAAGTTGTAAGGATTTTGAAGATGATCACCAGGTCCTTCTGGAAAAGTGAAAGTAAAAAATAAACTGCATTTATGTATAAAATAATTGGCCAAAACCACAATGTTATTAACCAAAAATTCAACATCACAGTTTAAAGATTGCCTTCTCCAATAGCTTACTGCCTATGACCGACTAGCAGTTAGGTGATGGTTCATGGGTGTGATGTAAATTATGCCTATTATTGAGTATTAATTTCTTTTTGAATGTAGCCAGTCCTTCGATCCAGCTTATTTAATGACAATTAATGTCGTTTTTGATTGCTTTTTTGCCGTCTTTAACAGTAGAGGGTGCTGCGATCATTAGACATTGGTCAAATGTTTGTTTGTTTTTTTACTGAAAATTAGCTTTATTTATTTTACTTGTTAACAAGCATAATCTATAAAGTGCATTTATTGTACCTGTATTGTTTATTTCTTCACATTTTTGTCTTTTTGGCAGGGGTGTGATAGCAAAAGTGGAAGAATGCAGTCATCCCATTGTAATGAAGGGCTTGTGTGCAGAATGTGGCCAGGACTTAACTCAGTGAGTCTACATCTTGTTGTTGCACTGTTAATCTCCAGTACAGAATTGTTTCTCTCCTCTTACCTTAAAAAAGTGAAATGACGTCTGTCAGGTGACCTTCAGAAGAAGCTATTATTGTCTTTTCCTGTTTTTATCTAGTCTCAGCTCTTAGAGATATTTCTGGTAGTGTGCTTAAGTAACTAGATGGTCCTGAAGATGCACTTCCTTTTTTTTTCTGCCTTCCAGACTACAGAGCAAGAACGGAAAGCAGCAGGTGCCCATCTCTACAGCGACCGTCTCCATGGTGCACAGTGTTCCCGAGCTGATGGTCAGCTCAGAGGTGAGTGAGTTTGCTGAAAGGAGATTCTGAAAGGTGTGTATTAGAGTGCAGATAGATGGTAGATTTTAGAAGTATTTTTTCCATTAATTTTTTTCATAGGGATTTTTAGAAAGTCTTCGTTATGAACCAAATCAAGCAGCTGTGAGGTGAATTACATTACAAACTTTTATTTGAAGTAAAAACGTATATGAAAATCAGAAAAAGACAAAGGTACAACACTGTGTACTTAAAAACTTTAATTTAAATGGAAAATTCTGTCAATCGTTTGCTCAACCTCAAGTTGTTTCAAACCGGTATGAATTTCTTTCTTCTTTTGAATACAAAAGAAGATATTTTGAAGAATGTCGGTAACCAAACAGTTAATGGACTGGTTACCGACATTCTTCAAAATATCTTCCAAAAATAATTGTGTTATTTTTAATGGGTCACAGACACCCATCTATTCTAATTTAATTTGATTTTAATTTGACATTCTAATCTTAACGGTTAATGATCGACTGATGAGCTTCGGTTGTCAGTCAGAAAAATTATCGAAATTATCTAAATTCTCCACCAGATTTCTATGCTGCACACAAGGTCACGCTAACTCAAAAACTTGTGTAGTGCTACACAAGCTGAGACCTTATGTGAGATTTGATCATAGCGACTGCTCACGTCCATATTGATAAATGCTACGTTTTGTGTGGAAACGACCGTACGCCCATTATCCTCCCAATCGTTTTGTAAATGAGGGCCAATATACTTTACGTTTATTGCAAAATTTGCATATTTATACCAATATTTAATTACTTTGAGAACGTAGGGAGGTCGACTCGATTGAATCATTAATGCGAATGGGCTGTCCCTGCAGAGCACTTTTGGTGCAATTTGATTGCCGTGATTCTGTTTGGTGGAATTTTCTGTACAGCATCATGGGTAATGTAGTTTTTCACCAGAAATTCTTTTGTTAAACATGATTATTTTAAAATAAGTTGAAATGATGCAGGCTGATGGCTTTAACAAAAGCATGTACCATTGATTAACAACCTCTCATCTCACAATAGGGCTGTCTTTAAATGTTTATTGAAAATATCTAAAAGTTATCATTAAGAATAAATTTTCCAATGGAGAAATGAATGGATATTTCAGTCGATTCTTTCCAGAACCTGACAGTTCCTCTCTATTAATTAGAGTTAAAACACCCCTCATCTACCATTGGTCAGTCAAAAAGATAGTCCCGTCCCAAACTCACACCATTGGTTGAGCCAATGTTGCTGTGTTGGGCTGGTCAGGAAACTCGAACAAACAGGGCAGTATTTTGAGCTTTTTAAAAATGGCACACTTCAGCTTTTAAGTAGAGCTGCACGATTAATCGTTAAAAGATTGCGATCTCGATTCAAACACCCACACGATCATATTCCTAAACGGTTCGTCTGTGTCTGTTAAACCTAGTATGATCACTGCGAACATTCAAATCCGTTGAGACTCCCACTGAGTGTCCACACAGAATTATTTCTGTATTACAGTAATTCAAATTATTACAGAAACACTAGGATAAAAGTTTATAGACAACTTTATAGACAACAAAACACTGATGTCTACGGTAGCGGTCAAAATCGAGTAAATCACCTTTTGAAAGTAACTTGATGCATCAAATAAAAAAATGATCAATTACATCATTACACCAGTAGGTGGCGACAAGGGACTTAATTTTATTTGTCATTGAATTATTAAGAGATTTGTTCAAAAATGCTAATTAAACAGGTCTTTA
Organism: Abramis brama; assembly: GCF_963993115.1. Lineage (NCBI taxonomy): Eukaryota > Metazoa > Chordata > Actinopteri > Cypriniformes > Leuciscidae > Abramis > Abramis brama. Next base: position 26,589,509 of record NC_139974.1, read on the forward strand.
CGAGTGAATTATTGAGTCAAAATTCATTGAAACCGATTTTTTAAAAGTAATTTAAATTAATAAAATATTTTTTCATAGATTTCAGCAATAAACATTTAGTCAGAACCTGTGTTAAATTACATGCTATTTTGTTTTGTTGTCTATTCAGAATCGTGGGAGAATAGTGATCTCTATTTTAAGCAAAACAAATTCTCAATTTATCCAGAAATGTGCAGCTCTACTTTTAAGGATGAAAAGTGAAAGCATTATGATCCAACAAACTTTTTTCTCAAGTTCATGTTTGAGTGTTGCTGTATTTTAGGCAGTGACGTGTGCGTCTAAATACAGAAAGCTGGGTGTTGTAATAATGGCTTGTGAGGTCAAATCCATTTCAATGGGGCATAAAACGGTTTGTGAACGGAACCTTTACTTCGCACCATCAGTGTCCGGTGTACATACTCTGTGTCTTTTTGTCCTTGTTTCTCTGTGAGCAGCAAGCAGAGCAGCTTGGCCGAGAGGACCAGCAAAGACTTCACAGGAACAGGAAGTTAGTGCTGATGGTGGATCTGGACCAAACGCTGATCCACACCACTGAACAGCACTGCCAGCGTATGTCCAACAAGGTAACAGTAAAAGATCACATTAAACTAGCATTCAAATGTTTGGAGGAAAAAAAAGTTGTGAAATATTGCAATTTAAAATATCTATTTTCTATTTGAATATGTTTTCAAATGTAATTTATTCCTGTGATGGCAAAGCTGAATTTTCAGCATCATTACTCCAGTCTTCAGTGTCATGATCCTTCAGAAATCATTCTAATATGCTGATTTGGTGCTCAAGAAACATTTCTTATTATGTGCTGCTTCATGTTTTTGTGGAAACCATGCTTTTAATTTTTCATTCAACCATAAATATTTTTATTTTTTTTTAGAATTCAGCAAAAATAACTATAAATCTTTTATAATATTATAAATATAATTACTGTCCCTTTTGATCAATTGAAATAAATCTTGCTGATTGTAAACTTTTAAAAACTTTGTTAAACTTTGTAAAATCATGAATGATATTACTCAGTATTTTATTTTTCATGGATCATGTACCATTTTAGCTGGTTTTAGTGATTTATTCCGAGTGTCATTGATTGTCTTTTGGTTCATCCATTGATTTATTTTGTGCTCTTATGCCATTTTTAAGGCATTAGTTTAACCCGTCATTGATGTGCTACTGTATGTTATGATGGCTTCAACAGATTTATCCACTGTACCTTTGTTTTGTTTGAGTTTAACACGAACAACAGCAATACAAGAAAATATAGACAGCCGTATGATTTTCTTTAGACTTTTTAGTGATCTAATTTGCATGTTTCTGTGAACTCAAGCGATTGTGCTTGTAACTAGAAGCGTTGCTGTGAAGAGCTTAAATCAGGGTTCCCGCGGGGTCTTAAAAAGTCTAAAATTATGAGCGTGCTCATAATAGAAGCGACGCGCTCGTTTTTTCCAGGCGCTGTCTGAAAGCTCAGTCAACAGGAATGATGGGGGTGCACCCAAACACTACGGGTGGTGTTCTCTTCTCCGTAAATAAATCTTGTAGCAGAGCTACAGCAAGTGTTTTTCGGTGGTGGGAAATCCATTAGCCACTAAAACTTCTTTGTCATTGTGGAGACGCAGGGCATGGTTGCATAGCAACGACAGACGCCACGGGAAAATCAGACCTAATTTTACTATTAATAATAAAAGATAAGCTAAAGTACATTGTAAATGTCAGTAATTTATCTTTTGGACTCATTCTTTTTATAAAAAAAATATTTGAAGTCTGAAATATGTGAGGTTTATCTTTTTATAAAACCTTTTTTTTCAAACCTTTATTTTAACTTGTACATGTTAGCATATAACATGCAAGACACAAATATTAATTTTTAATGGAAATTTATTTGTTATTTGCTGGTTTTCGACATAAAACATGGTGAATTGATTTCATTGTGTAGTATTTGTACTTTTTGAACAGGATTCTGTGATAACCATGATCATTTTTGTCACTATAATCATGAAATTAAATGTTCATGCCATTTCATCTCTAGTCATGATCAACTATGATCAACTAAAATCAACTAATTATGTGTTTTTTACAGTATAATATGCAAAGTACAATTTTCTATAAAAAAAATAAATAGATTCTGTTCTTTTCTCTGACACGCGTTGTTGGGTGTGGAAGGTTACTAATGTGATTTATCTGTAAATTAAATTAATGCTTTTTCAATTACTGAATTCATTGAAATAAAATTAATTCTTTGATTTGAATATTTATTTGGTAATGCGTCGTGTAGGTCTTAAATTTCAATCTTTATGGTCTTAAAATGTCTTAAAAAAGTCTTAAATTTGACTTACTGAAACCTGCAAGAACCCTGTTAAATGCATCCGAGCATTGATTGATTTCTTTTAAATGACTGCATCATGCTCCTTTTCTTTGCTATCTTCCATTGTCGATTCATTCTTCTCGTAGGAGTAATACTTTCATTCTGCCGGCGTGCATTCACTCAGTAGATCAGCTCAAACAAAAATCTATTTCAGATCTTTATACCCAACAATTACCAGACCATTAACTGAGCTATCAAATGCTCAAATGGTTTCCTCAAAGAACGCATTATGTCTGCTTTCAGAAAAATTGTCAGCGTGCTGCTTTTAAAGCTTCCAGAACATTTCTTTTTAAATGAATGCTCCTAAAAGCCCCTGCTACAGCTGGACAGGATTGAAATGCAGCAGAATATTCATACATTCTTGCTTTTCACTCTAAAGCAGATGCAATACTGTTCTTTCATCAACGAATGCTGAAAAAAAAGCACGGTTTCCATAAAAATATTAAGCAGCATTACTGTTTTCAACACTGATAATTATGAGAAATATTTCTTGAGCAGCAAATCAGCCTATTAGAATGATTTCTGAAGGATCATGTGACACTGAAGACTGCTTAAAATTCAGCTTTCCCATCACAGGAATAAATTATATTTTAAAATATGTTAAAATAGAAAACAGTCATTTTAAATTGAGTTATTATTTCTGTTATTACTGTATTTTTGACCAAACAAATGCAACTTTGGTGAGCAAAAGAGACATAAAATAAAAAAAATCCTACAGACCCCAAACTTTTGAACGGTTGTATATATTGTATAATTTTCTAACGGTGTTGATCTTTTCCTTTCTCTAACTGCTTTGCATTGGGTTTTTTTTCCCCAGGGAATCTTTCATTTCCAGCTAGGACGAGGGGAGCCTATGCTTCATACACGACTGCGGCCTCACTGCAAAGACTTTCTAGAAAAGATCGCCAAACTCTATGAGCTGCACGTCTTCACCTTTGGCAGCCGTTTATACGCTCACACCATTGCAGGTACATAACTATGATGTGACGGACGCTGTACGGCTCAGTGCAAAGAAACCCCTAACCCTAAGTATTAAACTTAGATGTGGAACTTGTCCTGCTCCATTTGTGCTACAAACATGATGCTTCAATTCATGCGGCTTAAGAAGCGATCTTTGTGATCTATCTATGCGATCAGACTTTTGGATTTTGAATGGTAAACATGCAAAACAGTCTTATAACTATAATAGTGTTTGTGTGAGAGATTGAATTGTCTATGACAGCAGGATTGAATTCACTATGACACCAGGTGGCAGCATTTGTTCATATTCTCAGTATTTTGAGTTTGAGGATAAGTACATTGTTTGCTGTGTTTGGATATTTAGTGCAACAAATTGACAACAAACACAGAAAAAGTGTCATCTGCAAGCATTCAGTGTCCCGTTAACTGTGTTGGATAAAAGCATCTGCTTAATGACCAATAAACAAAATCTGTTAACTGATGTTCCATTCTATTGGCATCTTTAATATAAACTATACGCTATAATGGCAATCGTTATGTGTGACGCATTCATTCTCTTATCTAGTTCAGAGATTTTATTATGGGACGTGTAGTTGGTGTGCTTGGAGAGTGTACAGTCTGGTTTTAGTTCAGGTCGGATTTTGCAGGATTTATTTGGCACAGTAGATCCCCTCAGGTTTCTCTTTTCCAGGTGTATGTACCACCTTTTGAACGAGACCTAAAGAGGTCTCGAGTTTTGGGCATCTTGGCATCAGTACTTCCCATAAACCCAGATTCTGTAGTCTGGTTGTGGACACAACATCAGTAGATAAAACCGAATAAAGGAAATGGCTCAACTTTTCTGATTTAAAGTCTTGATTTACGTAGGAAGCGCGCACAGGAGATTGAAAGCTTATCAGCGCTGCACCTTTGAAAACATAAAAGCATTGATTCGTTTTATTTTTCCTGTTTTTCCTTTTATTATAGCTGTAAATAGTCTCAATGCGGTCTGAGCGAAATCACCGTGTTTATAGCTCTGCTTCCAGCTCTAATTTACACTTTATCCTTTCCTCTCTCTTTCTCTCACTCATACCACGTTTTCTCTTTTAAAAAAAAGGTTTTTTAGACCCTGAAAAGAAACTCTTCTCTCATCGGATCATGTCTAGAGATGAATGTATCGACCCCTACTCTAAGACCGGCAACCTCAGGTGAGATATGTTTCACTCATTTCAGTCTTACACTTCTGGAGTAGTTTAGCTTCCATTGTCTTTCTTGATATGAAGCATCAAATTCAACTCGTTTACACTACCGTTCAAAAGTTTGTCTTTGAAAGAAATTCACTTTTGGTTACACATTATTTGAAGGTGATTTAGTTACGCTGTACTTAAATAAGTATGGAGTAATATTAACTAACTACATGTACTCACTATTGAGGTATGGTTAGGGTTTGGTTTAGGGTTTGTTACTTGTAATTATGCATAATTTACTGTTATTACTATACTAAGTACATGTAACTACATCAACATGTAACTACATCACCTTAAAATAAAGTGTTACCAAATTTATTCAGCAAGGAGGCATTAAATTGTTCAACAATGACAGTAAAGACATTTATATGTTACAAAAGATCAATAAATGTTTCTTGAGCAGCAAATCAGCATATTAGAATGATTTCTGAAGGATCATGTGACACTGAAGACTGGAGTAATGATGCTGTAAATTCAGCTTTGTCATCACAGCAATAAATTACATTTTAAAGCATATTCAAATAGAAAACAGTTTAAAAATGGAATACTATTTCACAGTATTCCTGTTTTCACTATCAAATAAAGCAGCCTTTAAGCATAAGAGACTTTCAAAAGCATTAAAATATCGGAAACACATTACTTTAGTGTTCTTGTTACATATGTTACATGTAGTTACTATATCAATAACTATACATTTTGCATAACTACATGCAACTAACACTAAACCAAACTCTAATCCTAACCCGAACCCTATAGCACATGTAATTAAAGGGATGGTTCGGAGTAAAATCAACCTAGGGTCCTTTGCACCATGACATCGAGCCAAACCATTATTAAAACGTTATTAGTGGTAATTTATGATATACAAATTTGGAGCCAATAGCGCCTGCACTAAGCCATTCGGCTGATATCTCGAAATAAGGCTTCTGGGGGGTGTTTGGCTTGATGTCATGGTGCAAAGGAGCCTAGGTTGATTTTACGTTGAACCATCCCTTTAAGTAATATTACTCAGTACTTAAATGTATAATTACACTGTAACAAGGACACCTTAAAATAAAGTGTAACCTAAATATCTTACAGACCCCAAACCTTTGAACGGTAGTGTAAGTTCCCCAATGTGATATTTGATTTTATTTGTTTTTAGTGTTTGATTTGGGCTGTGATGTTATTAGTGGTGTTTGCTAAAGGCAAGGGAAGTTTGTTCTTTCTTTTTCTTTCTTTCTTTCTTTCTTTCTTTCTTTCTTTCTTTCTTTCTTTCTTTCTTTCTTTCTTTCTTTCTTTCTTTCTTAAATTATAAAAGCCAAGCATCCAAAGAGGTTTTCTTGTTAAATATAAAGCTTAGTCAACCTCATGTGAAAATGCTGCCAGTTATTTTCTTGACTCCAGCAGTGTGAACAAAGCTTCTCTGCACGAATGCACGTTCACAGAAGAGAACAGCTGACTCAACTTGAGACTGCTTTCAAGCGCCATATTTTTTAAACCTGGCATTTTTAGGTGTATTTTTCCATTCTTTCTGAAAATATATCCCATCTCTCATGTACATCCTTCATGTTATTTCCTTTGAGGTGAAACACTCCGTAAACCTTGTAAGCTGAATGTTGAACATTTTAATCATTGAATGTATATTATATCATAGTATTAAAGCATGAATTATCCTGCTTTGACGACAAAAACATCTGAAGGCTTCCAGGCACAGTCTGTTTTTTCTTGTTTTATGCATTAACTACACTGAAGGAAATCCAGTTCACTTTCCTCAGGACAGACTCTTAATATGTGTGGGCTTCATATGGAGCTCTTATACTGACCTTGAAGGAAGAACAGTCTTACAGAGCTGCCAGTGTCATACAAAAACTTCAACTGCTCACAGATTACTTTCTTTAGGTCGATAAAACCCACAGAAGCCGAGTCTCTGCAGCCCAATGCTTCTATTAGTGTGAATGGCGTTGTTTGCCATTTCAAAACTCAAGCTGTTAGAAAGATGTTCAGGGGCTGTTTAGATGTACCAGACATTTACAGATAAATCTATACTCATTACTGTGCATACCCAGTGGCCCCAAACATGTTTGGATGCTCAAGATACTTCAAGATGTCTGAATAACAAATTATCAAGGTATTTATTTGAAGGGGAGACCGCACAAAAATAATTTTCCAGTGCATTGGGACATTTTGTGGTTGTCAAACGTTATTTAACATTAGTGACCCTGGATCACAAGTCACATGGGTATATTTGTGGCAATAGCCAACAAAACATTGTATGGGTCAAAATTATCGATTTTTCTTTTATGCCAAAAATCATTAGGATATTAATTAAAGATCATGTTCCATGAAGATATTTTGTACATTTCCTACCATAAATATATAAAACATTTATTTTTGTGAGTGAATGCAACTTTAAAGGCGATTTTCTCAATGTTTAGATTTTTTTTTTTTGCACCCTCAGATTCCAGATGTTCAAATAGTTGTATCTCGGTCAAATATTGTCCTATCCTAACAAACCATACATCAGTGCATTCAGCTTCCAGATGATGTATAAATCTCAATTTAAATCCCATGTGACTGGTTTTGTGGTCCAGGGTCACATTAGTTAATGTCATTCTCTACACCTGTGGTTCCTCTGCTAGGACACCTGTGTAAACTTGAGAAGAACTGAATTCATATATCCACTAGAAATCACCTTGAGACCAGTTAATTATCCAAACAGTTTTTGGACACCCTATTTTTGGTATTATGTTAATGTTATAAAATGCTCATTGACATTTTGGTCTTGGCAGGCTGGCACTGTCTGGGTTCTGTTCATTTAGTCATAACCGACCACCAGCTGCTAAATATGAGCATATACAAATGTCAGTATAAAAACTGGTGTGCCTTTTGTAGAAATTTGTTCCCCTGTGGAGACTCCATGGTGTGCATCATAGACGATAGAGAGGATGTGTGGAAGTTCGCCCCCAACCTCATCACAGTGAAGAAATATATCTACTTCCAGGGAACCGGTGACATCAACGCCCCACCGGGCTCACGAGAGGCCCAGATGGCCAAAAAAGGTAATGTTCATTTTCCCAGTGACTCTATTTAACGTAATAGCTCGGGGAACTGCAAATTAGCCAAAGTGACCTGCCCTATTGTCTTGTCTATATAGGCTACCTTCTAAGACCGTATCCTAACCTAAAGTGACTTGTGACAAGAGCATCTCAAAGAGCAATAGTGCTGCTCATATGAAATGCACAAGAGACTCGACATGCAATTGATTCCAGTAGAGTTTGATGTTGATTAGCATTCTATTAAAGGATTAGTTCACCCAAAAAAGAAAATTCTGTCATTAATTACTCGCCCTCATTTCGTTTCAAACCCGTAAGTCTGTCGTTCATCATCGGAACACAAATTATCTTTTTGATGGAATCTGAAAGCTTTCTGTCCCTCAGTCCTTTCTGTCCCTTTAGATTTCATCGAAAAGATTTTTTCTTCTGGTTCTATTGTATATATCTATGCTTATAAATTTATAGTAATTTGTAGTAAAACAAATTTATAGTAAAATTTTTAAAGAGTAATTTGTTTATTATTTTCTATGCAGATTCACTTCCATAAAAAATCACGCCAATCAATCCAGTATAAATATATATATATATATTTTTTTTTTTACAAATTTAACTATTCAAGTCATCTGGACTTTTTTTTTTTCATATTGCAAAATATATCTCAGGATAAAAAAGTTTTTCCAATATGGTGCAGCCCTAGAGCGAATGTTTGAAAGAACTAATTGTTATATTAATGATAACCAAGCATTACTTCTGTTACCATGCTGTAGGTAGCCAGGCTGGGCGACCTGCAGAGAACTTGGAATCATCAGGACAGGAGGAACAGAGAAACGGCCTCAGGAAATCCAACAAAGACAGAAAAACTGGGCATGAGGAGTTGTCCTCTGCCACCACCACTCAGGGAGCTTCAGCCAATGAGAGGACTCACCCCACAGGGGAGAGTGAGAGCAGAGATGACAAGTGTAATTTGAAAACGGAGGGCGAGGGCAGCTCAGGTGTGACATCTACCTCAGTTGAGACTGACATCCCAAACGCTGCCCCTGACGCCACTGCCAATGATCTGGATTTTGACCTTTCGAGCGACAGTGAAAGCGAGGGTAAAATGGGATTATCTGACAGTGATGGCGAAGGACAGCCAGTGGACGCTGGGAAAACCAAACAAACAAAAACAGAGGAGTGTAAAAGCAAAGAGGATGATGGGGATGGGGTCAAACCGAGGACAGAGGGGGATGATGTCCCAGAAACAGATCCCGAGGGTCTCAGTGATTTAGGCAACGGCTGTTCCGACAAGAAGGAAGTTGAAACAGAGTCTCAAAACAGTGAGCAGTCCGGTGTCACTATGGGTGAGGAGTCTTTAGATCATAGTATGGAGGATGAGGATGATGAGGAAGATGAAGACACTGACCAGGACGACCACCTCATTTACTTGGAGGAGGTTTTGGTTCGAATCCACACTGAGTATTACTCACGCTATGAGGCCTTCCTTAGGAAAGAAAGTTCAGAGACTCCGGACATTAGAAAAATCGTTCCGGAACTGAAAGGCCGCTCGCTGGAGGGCACTACGATCATTTTCAGCGGCCTGTATCCCACCAACTACCCAATGGAGCGCACGAGAGAGTGGTATCATGCCAAGGCACTGGGTGCCAAGCTTGGCAAGACATTGGTGCTCAATGCCAAAGACCCTAACCGCACCACCCACCTTATTGCTGCACGTGCAGGTGAGTCACTGTTAGATTCATTTGTTGGTAGACTATCTTAAGTCTTGATGATATCAGTCAAAATGAGTGGAAGCTGGAGATATAAGAAAATATTAACAGTCACGCATGCTAAAAACACATTAGTAAAGAAGGGATATTTTCAAAAGTGACTAGTCAGCAGTGCTGGGTAGTAACGGATTACATGTAATCTGGATTACATAATCAGATTCTAAAGATTAAGTACTTATAATTACAGTGCGTGCAGAATTATTAGGCACGTTGATTTTCTGATCATATTTTTTTTTCAGGCACATTTTGACAATTCCAAACCACATTAATCTTAATAACTACTATTAATTTTGTATTTAATCATTAATAATTATTAGTGATATATACTTGTTCATGAAGGCTGGACATGAAAAACGCCTTATATTCGGGTGTGCAGAATTATTAGGCACGTTTTCTTTTATAGATAAAATAAGCCAAAAAAGAGATTTAACTAACACTGAAAAGTCAAAAATTGTGAAATGCCCATGAGAAGGATGCAATACTTGAATTTGCAGTTAAGGCATGACCATTGGACAGTGAAATGCTCATTAGATTACGTTTTAAAATACTTTAAAATAATCCGACTTCTGTTACTTTTTTATTGATTACATGTTATTCTCACAGTGGCAGTAAATTATGCATAATTTATTGATTCTCCATACTACTTTTTATTTATTTATTATCTTTTCCATTTTCCTTTCTAAACAAGCCTACTACTTGTATTGGTTCAGAAGGTCTTCCAGGTTTGTGGAATTGCATACACAGACCAGCCACTAGTCATGAGCCTATCACTGAAAACTGAGATCCACAGAAATCATTTCACTTTTAAGAAGTGTTTTCTCAACACTGCATATCTAATCAGCGCTTAACGAACACATTCATTATTATTTAAATTATTACTCAGTGAGTCATTTAGCCATGTTTACAGTCTTAGGAAAGCTTTTGTCTTTCAAACACATTAAAATGCACAAATTCACGTCATTTCATATTTACATGCAATGCAGGTATTCACCAACTTTTTTTGTCAGCTGAGCTGAACCTCTTTGACCTAATATATTTACACAAAGTACCCACTGAGATTTTAAGTTAACAAGTTAAGTCAATAATAAAATTAATTAAATAATAAAATTAAGTTTGCGGTCCACTGATGTCGGTTAAAGGTCACATGACATGCAGGTAAACATAAATATTTTTATTTTTATGCTTTCTTGCAGTTACATCATGAACCCCTTTGTGGGAAACCCTAACGTAATGTAATATTTAATGCACTTTATGTTGTTGATAACAAAGAATGTCATATATTTTCTTTATCTTTGTATTTTATATCAATATGGTAGAAAATTATCCTATTCAAATCAATGTGAAAAATGAGTTGGGTCAAAAGTAATCTAAAACTATAAAGTAGTCAAATTATATTACCTTAAATATGTAATGGAATGGATTAGCCTATGTTACTAACTTCAATTTTTGTCATGTAATTTGGTATCATTAACTGACTACAATTTGTAAGTAATCTACCTAGCACTGCTAGTCAGCGGGTTGTCTGAACAACTAGTTGGCCTTAGGTAAGTCCTGAAGGGCTTCATGATTAATCCAAATAAAACTGAAATTGGGGTTATGGTCTATTGCGATTATCAAATCTCAAAAGCTGTGATTTGATTAAATAAATATAAATATATGTGCTTCGTGTTTCAGAGCAAAGCGTAGTTCTATTCATTTGCACGTGTGTCGCTCATGATCCAGTGTTTTCAGTGTCTCAGCCGCTCGGTTCACAATAAATGTTGCTCCACACGAGCCTCAACTCTGCATCTGAGTTTGGGTCGCTATAATGTGCATTTGGGAAAATGCGCTGACCATCTACCCATACTTGTAATGAGAAGCGCTTATAAACTGACTGTTGTCAACAAAATAGAAGCTTTAAGGTCTTCCTAAGGTTTTCTGGCAAAATCAAAGATTTAATGTTTGAAAATGAACAGGCGTAAATTTCAGTATGGTAATTTTACAGTTTGTACTGTAAAATTATTATCATTATTATTATATTATAGTTAGTATAGGCCTATACATATTATATATGATATCATAAAATGTTTGGCCAACTTGTGCAGCCCTTCAAACAAACAGCTAATTTTTAATCGTAATCACAATTTTTATCAGAAGAATCACAATTAGATTACAATTATTAAGTCATGCAGCCCCAATGTCCTGTATAATTAAGCTGTTCACTAGACACCGATCAGACACGTCTTACTGATAAGTAGACATTTAATTGCAGTTTTTCAAAAGGGTTTGATCACAGTCCTCAAAAAAAGACGTTTTTGACAGGTTTGTCTGCTTACTCATATCTGTGTTATATTTAAACGCACAGTGCTCTGTGAAGTTGTGCTTTATTTTGATCCTTTTGTTAATGTGATGAGCAGATCTCATAGAGGTGTTGATTGGTAATTTTTTAAGAGATATATCTGACTCGCCTGATTGGTGCATTGTGTCATAAGCAGTGGAGATGAACTTTGTCTCAACTCTGTGCTAATCAGAGAGGTCAGCACAAATGATTGGCATAGTGAAATAATTAGCGCTGTGTTTGTTTCTCTCTAATTGCTCATTATCTGTAAGAGAAAAAAAAAGTTGTCAGTTCTCACCTTTCTCACCTGAATCTGATGTTTGTAGCAGGACAGGATTTGAATGACAGTTCCTGTACAGTCCTTTATCAGTCCAGGTGTACCACAGCACCATTAGAGAGATCGCTGTTACTATGATGCCCTCTTTTGTCAAGTCATGACTGACTGCAGAGTGCAGACACTCCAGGCTCCTTTTCTTTTCCAGACAAAACATTTCCAGCAGTAGCACAATGGCTTTCTTTTATATGCACGCCACAATTTTAATTGTGTGTGTCCGTGAGGGTGTTCGAATGAGACACTGACAATCATGTAGGGGTGTAGCCTAACAATATATTGTGTCAAAATATATCGCAATACAAAAATGCAACTATTTATCGTGGATAGTTCACCCAAAATTAAAATTATTGTGAGAAAAGATTAAAGTTTACAGAGTTTTAGTGTCAGTACTACATTAAACTACTACATATAGCCTAATGTTGAATATAATGTATGATAATGCAATGGGGGAATGTTTGTGGGTCCTTATAATGCCAAATGTCTTATGTTACCAGTAAGTGGCCTGCATTATTTTTAATATATCTAGTCAGTGACAGAGTACAAGCATATTTGTCTAAAATACTTCTGTATTTTCAGCTTCAGAATCATGAATATTTGTATTCTGGTGTCACTATTGTCCTGTGCACCAGCACCAAGTCCAAGCTTATTCATTTCCACCCCCAATGTAACACTAAATTTAGCATTTTAATCAACAGTACATTTTTTGTTAACCTTCTACTATATGTCTTGGAGTATCAAAACAATATCGTATCGTGAGTTCAGTATCGTGATATGTATCGAATCGTGACATGAGGGTATCGTTACACCCCTACAATCATGACTATACAGTCTATGTAGTTTGCACTATGATATGGATCAATGACATGATGCACAGTTTTTATTCACTTCTATAAAGTTTTTTTTAGAGTTTATACAAGTTTTTATTTATTTATTATTTAATATTTTTGGCGGACAAACATCAAAATTCTTGAAAAGATAAAAAGTAGTTTGGAATGATCTTTAACAATTATTTGCTAAATAAATAAATAATTATTTTGAATTATTATAATTAGAAAAAAAGTATGCCAAATCAGTCATGTGGTGCAACCAATTGGTATTTTCTTACTTACTGAAAACTTTACTTTTTACTTGATAGTTAAATTAAACCACATGACATGAAATTTTTATTGAAAATAAAATTAAAGTTAAAAAACTATATGAAACAAAGACTAAAAATTTCAAGGCTGTATGTATGCATGTTTTAAACTCGATTTTTTGTTCTTACCTTTGTCTTATTTGTCATTCGCAACAAAACAAAAAATTGCTAATGACTAAAGATTTCCATCCACATATTTTTTGGTGAATTTTAAAAACACTGGGTGGAAAGGTCAAGATGCACATAAAATATTATATTATTATTATTCGGATATTATTATTTTTTATTCGGTAACAAAACGTACATAAACTACAACAGAAACACGTCTACCAAATAAATTCCTGGATGTGCAACAAAAATTGGTATAATTACGTTTCTCGTCATACTCGTTTGTCTCATGATTGCCGTCACAAACATGAGTTTTTATTGCGTTTCATCTACATGCTCAGAGGTGCAAGTCATTTATTATGTAGGGAAAAAAGATTCACAGCCTTTCCTGGTTGCAGCAAATTTGAATTCTTTTTATTACTTATGCTTTGCGCCAGTATCCTAGGAAGTGAAGATTGTTTTCTTGGACACGTGGAATTGAAACGGTGCTTTATTTGCAAATGTTTTATGCGATATTCTTCTTCGCAACTTTGGATGTGCACATATCTATTGAATTATGCATCATGCAGATCAAGCGGTTTATGATGCTTTATTATTTTAGCGTCATCCTCTTCTCTGGCTTCTAGATGACATAACCTGCTGTTTCACTTTAAAGTGTAAATAACAGGACGGGAATTAGCCGAAGGTCAACATCAAGTCTGACACACAGTCTTGGAGCTTCATGAACTTTATTTATTCAAACTCAAATGAGTTTAATGTTCCTCTGTGCTCATCTTGACACTATCCACCCCCGAAAAAGCCCACACACACACACTGAGACACACACTTGGACGATCAAGTGCAAATGTAATTACTGTCGAGTGCTGTCTAATTGGTCACCATTAAGCATTAAGCAAACATTTCCACACTCCAATGTCACCACACTGCCATATTAAACTGTTACACACCCCCCCCTCGCATTTGTCCGACAGCAGCCTCAGCTCTGCCAAACACAGCGACCGCAAGACAGTTTAAAATGTTGAACGGCTAATGAGAGGAAGAGTGGAAGGAAATCCACAAAGCCATACGGGAGAAAAAAGAAGCGAAGAGCTGCCAAATTTTCTCTCCCTGTACTGTATTTTTTTTTTTTTGACAGCTTTTTACAGATCTCAGCCTTTGATGCCAAATTATTTGTCTGGTGGCTGGATTGTGTAATTGCGTGGATGTCCTTCCCGCTTTCTAATCCCTCGCTTTTACAGACACAACTTCACACATGATCAATTCAGACAAGAGCTGCGAAACAGGACGTTCCATAATGAAAGTCAGTAGGTGGATGTGAGCAGATTTTATTCATGTCCTATTTGGACCAACATGATTAGTGGTGTTTGATAAGACAAGCATAACTTTTGCGCATGGCAACACACAATTTTGACTACAATGGTAGGAAAATATGTATGCATAGATCTAGACAGCAGGCAGAGGTAGAGTTGTGTAACTGTTCTTTACTCATCACATGCTCAAAACACTCTGATTGCATTTTCAATGTAATGCATTAAATTGCATCAAAATGCAAGGAGATTGAAAACAATAAAATCGATACAAATCTCCTGTAATATAATAATACTTTATGAACCCAATCACTTCATCAAGATGTTTTTGCTGCTGGGTTTCGACAATTCAATTCCGTCATAAAAGCTATTGTAGAAAGTTTTAATGCTGTTGTGTTTTCAAATGTCAAGTCTTGATTCTCTGAATGTTTTTTTTATTTTTATTGCAGATATTTTAGAAACTTTCATTAAATTATACACTACAATTCAAAAGTATTCGGCCGCATGCATGAGTTTATTCGTTTGCATAAAACCAACGCAAAACACACCCAAAACATTTCCATATAAGGGCTTTCATATTTTATACAGACCCAGATTCAAATATCTGCGTATGTCTGCTGCTTTATTCAGAGAAAGCTCACAGCTGAAGCTATAACACAGCTTTTCTTACTCTTTCACAGTATATGATGGAATATATTTAAGATGAAATTGCGTACACTTTGCGTAAGTTTAAGATAGATTTTAGTACGAACGTTTTTGAATCATTTGTTCATGATAACGTTGGTACACAGATTTCACACCAAATTTGTGCGTTTGCATGTTTAGTGAATGAGACCCATTACGATTCTGAAATATTACTACAATTTAAAATAAGTTTTCTATTTATATATCATTTAAAATGTAATTATTCTTGTGATGACGACGCTGAAATACCTCCAGTCTTCAGTGTAACATGATCCTTCAGAAATTTTGCTGATTTGCTGCTCAAGAAACACTTATCAATGTTAAAAACAGGTTTGCTGCTTAAATAATTTTTTTCATTTACATTTAATCATTTAGCAGACACTTTTATCCAAAGCGACTTACAAATGAGAACAATACAAGCAATTAGGCCAGCAAGAGGGCAACAGTGTACAAGTGCTGTAACAAGTTAGTCTAGCACAGTACACTTTTTTTATTTTATTTTTTATTAGAAAAACAAAGCAAATGGAATAGAAAAGGTAAGTGCTAGTATTAATTGGTCTGTATTAATTCATGATTGATGAATGGAAAGATAAACATAGCATTTATTTGAAAAATAAATTGTTTGTTGCATGTTTTTACTGTAACTTTACTGTGGTCA
Organism: Abramis brama; assembly: GCF_963993115.1. Classification (NCBI taxonomy): domain Eukaryota; kingdom Metazoa; phylum Chordata; class Actinopteri; order Cypriniformes; family Leuciscidae; genus Abramis; species Abramis brama. The sequence goes on from NC_139974.1 coordinate 26,605,428, forward strand.
TTTTAATGTGTCCTTGCAGAATAAAGTAATATATTTTTTAATCTTTCTAACCAAACTTTTGAACAGTACTGTATTCTTTTATAAAATGGCAGCAATATAAGACAATAGTTTGATGTTTTAATATATGACTGTGATATATAATAATATGGCTGTGCCAATTTAGTTACCGCTGTTAGTCGCTATCTAGAGAAGCATGTTACTCATTCCACTTGTCTACTGTTGTATCGTATGTACAGATCAATTCGAGAATCACATCAGTTCTCGATTCCAAAGGTTTAGTTTTTTTTTAAGCTTGACAAATTATTACTGTATTTTTGATAGCCAGTAGCAGTGATTGGTCATTTGGTAAACTTTTTTTTCTCAACATGTTCAGTTCAGTTGGTAGTTTTCTTTTGCCTGTGGCTCTGTACATTCCTCTCAGTTGATAGTGGAGTGAGAGACACTGGCAAGAAACTTGCACATTGAAAGTGTGGTGTTGTTTATCTCAGTTTCTATATGTGTGTGTCTCTGTCTAGGTACAGAGAAAGTTCGTCAAGCTCAGGACTGTAAACATCTTTATGTGGTAAATCCTGATTGGTTGTGGGGCTGCTTGGAGCGCTGGGAGCGAGTAGAGGAGCAACTCTTTCCTCTCAAAGAGGACTATAACAAATCTCACAGGTATTTATCTCTTGCAGGCTTCGCCTCTGTCTTTCTTGCTTTTCTTTTATCCTTTGTTCAATGGGCCTTGCAGTATTAAGACTGTAACAACAACATTCCGTTTTATCAGTATTTTCATTGTGTTTTGCACTCGCTGAACTGCAACTCTCATACATAGAATATGAAACACTGAACTTCTCACATTTGCCAAGAAATCTTTCAGCGTTTACTGACTTTTGCAGTATTAAAGAATTTTAAATGACTGAGTTAAAAATGGCCCTCATTTTGTTCCAAATGCACATGAATTTCCCTCGTGGCGCATAAAAGGATGTCAATGGAAAGTGAATTGTCACCACGACTGTCAAGCGTGATTTTTCAGTCTTTGTTCTCACAAAGTCATCATATGGCTTCAGATGACTTGAAATATTGCACACAACTGAACTATTGATATCAAATACTTTTGTTACCTTTAAAGGCCATGCGCAACAAAAATGATAACTATAACTATAAAGTTTTAATAATTGTTCTAATTCTATGAGAACAGAGAAGTCCACACCACAACTATAATGATAATGACACACAGAGGAATAGTATCGTTGGAATCACTTTGACCAGTTTTTCCCTGGCTGATGTAGCCTGGCAAGCCAGACTACATCAAGATGTTTAGTCTGGCAACTCACCATAGACACGCTCACTCCGAGGGGCGGGATAAACGGCTGTCTTTCAAATTCCCTCTGCACGCAATAGGACAGCGCTTCAACCAACCAGAGCGTTTTCCCAACAGCGGAGCTAGTTGATAGATTCATTCAACTTTTGCCATATCTGGCCGGCAAAACGACGAACACATCTTCCTTTTTTAAAGAATGACTTAATGCCGTTCTTTGCTCTTTTCTCAAAGAAAAACTTAACTCCATGTCCTCCAGAGTCGCGGACAAAGCCGATTCGAAAGACTGTTCTCCAGCAGCTGTCATTCTTTGTTTTCAAGTCGCAGGCAGGTAACCGTCGCAACTCTGTCGTCATATGTTAAGCCCGCCCCGCCTACTCTATAAGCGACGTGATTGGCCTGACCCAATTTAGGTTTTTGCAGCTAGAAGGTCTATTGAGAGTGCCTAGACCCACCTGGCTGCAAAATACATTTTGCTGCCGCTAGGGTGCGTCTAGATTTCTAGGCTATAGCTGATGGACAATAAAAATTAAGTTGAATTAATTTTAAAGAGTTTGAGCATTTAAACATCTAAATGACATAAATGCAACTCAAGCTTATAATAAACAGAAAATTATTGTCCATTGACGTGTACACTAATATAGTTATTGTTATTGGTGCGACTGTGCATTTATGGTGTGTTTTTTTTACCATGGGAGCATCTGTCCTCACTCACTTCATTGTTAACATTTTTCAAAACTTCTCCTTTTGTGTTCCACTTAAGATATAAAGTAACCTATTTTTTATGTAACCCATCCACTTAACCCCTTATACGATTTTTTATTTGATTTCATTTGACATTATTATTATTATTGTTGTTTATTAATTTAAAAAGAAAAGTTTCCATCTGAGTGGTTCATAACTTGGTGACATTTTTTGATGCAATCTGAACAAACGAAAATGTGTAACATATTTCACTGTCCTTCAGGAGCAATAGTCCCGCCGCATTTCTAGACCTCCAGGGGTCCGTCCCGAGGCCTCTCTTCCAGGCCCCTCCTGTTCAGCACAAGTCCCTCTCACCACCGGAAATGCGGACCTATGACCCCGTCACCGGCAAACTGATCCGCCGGGGTCCCCAGGCCTCCCGTCCGCCCTCTTATCTGCACTCACATGGATCGTCCATGTCGACTGAGGGAGATATGTCCACCCTCAGGTACTTGATGTACTTTTTATGTTGTTTTTTTTTTTTATGTTTGGCAGTTCACACTGATTTTCTTCAAACCTGTCACTGAATGTCAGATAGATGTTGATGTGTAAATATAACAGTCATATTAATGAACTCATGGTTGTATCAGAATCATGCATCTATCTTATGGGTCTACTTTTACACTTTTGGCACAGTACATAAAACTTCTTATTTTTAAAGAGCAAGGGAATATAATGATATATGATGTTTGATTTTATACTTATTAGGCATTTGTATGAAAGGCCAGTGGGAAATGTGCCTGGCCAGTGAGACCTTCCCTGAAGGCCCGTATGCTGTGCTTGCCTTTTTCTTCCCCACCTCCTATTGGATTTCTCATGCAGTATATTTCACATTAATCTCTAAACTCTAAATAAAATCTGTGAGAAATAAAGCATTGCGCCTTGGCAGCTCTGAGATTGTGAAACAGAAATTATTAGCAAATTCCATCAGCACCTTTGGTCATTGCTGTGACAAGGGAATAATAAAAACAAGCTTGTAAATGCTGATCGAAAAAGAGGAGAAAAAAACAGCACTGCGTCAGCATCTGAGAAGAGAGAAATAAATTAGAAAAGAAATGGTTCACCTTAGGAACAGTTATTATTTACTCATGAGTTCTTTCTGTCAGCAGTGGAGCACAAAATGAGAACTTTAAAAAATGTCCTGCCCATGCTGTTTAGTATAATGTGAATGAATACAAAATTACTATAAAAAACATCATAAAAATTGGTCTATACAACTTCTATATTTGAAACTTATATTTTGATTGGTTACCCACACAAAGATATTTTATGACTTCAAAAGAGACCTGGAATAAAATGCGTGAGTCGTATAGACCACTTATGATACTTTAAGGATGCTTTTTCTGGTGCTAAGCTCCAGCTCCATTAATTTTAAATTTATGGAAAAAATTAAAAACGTCTTATTTTGTGCTCAACAAATTCAGTCATGCAAGTGCAGTTCCTATCTCTTTGATTGGGGAAACATCAAATTCTCTAAAGCTGTTCACCAATCTAACCATTACATTTCGTGTTTGAAATCACCAATGAAATCTGACAACTGTCTCATAAATTTTGTTTCAAAAGCATGACAAAAAACGTCAAATATTTTTTTCTGGCTGGAGTAGCCAATGCGCATGCACAATCGTAAGAGCACGTCTCGGAACACTGACTGTTTCTTTAGCAACTGGAGTGTCTAACGGAAGCTTCAGTGACGCAATAATTTTAACAATCAGCTATTGGCTCTTTTATTTAGAAGGCGGGACTATTATGCCATATTGCGTGTTGCACTCTCTCCCATTCATAGTAATCTGAGTGCACCGTCTTTGTATATCTAAAGTCTTTGATATTAGTACCTAAATAGTACATATAAGTACCTTTTGAAAGGGTACCTCATCCCAAGTGACAGCTTTTGCACCTTTTTTTTCCTGAGGGTATGTTTTCAATATTGATAATAAGAAATGTTTCTTAAAGGGATACTCCACTTTCTTTGGAAATAGGCTCATAACTCCCCCAGAGTTAAACTGTTGAGTTTTACCGTTTTCTAATCCATTCAGCCGATCTCCAGGTCTGGCGATACCACTTTTAGCATAGCTTAGCATAGATCATTGAATCGGACAAGACCATTAGCATCTCTCTCAAAAAAATGACCAAAGAGTTTCGATATTTTTCCTATTTAAAACTTGACTCTTCTGTAGTTACATCGTGTACTAAGACTGATGGAAAATGAAAAGTTGCGATTTTCTAGGCTGATATGGCTAGGAACTATACTCCCATTCCTGCGTAATAATCAAGAAACTTTGCTGCCGTACTATGAGTCCAGCAGGCGTAATGATATGACGCAGCGCCTGAAAATAGTCCCCAGCTCGGTAACTTCCAACGTGACCGGGACTAAGTTTGTCTAACCTATTAGACCTATTTTCAGGCGCTGCGTCATATCATTTGATATATCATATCAAAATCGCAACTTTTCATTTTCCGTCGGTCTTAGCACACGATGTAACTACAGAAGAGTCAAGTTTGCTAAAAGTGGTACCGCCAGACCCAGAGTTCGGTTGAATGGATTCGAAAACGGTAAGACTCAACTGTTTAACTCCGGGGGAGTTGTAAAATGAGCCTATTTCCAAAAAAAGTGGAGTATCCCTTTAAGCACCAAATCACCATAGAATGAGTTCTGAAGAATCATGTGACAATATAGAATAGAGTAATGGCTGCTGCCATCACAAGAATAAATTACATTTTAAAATGTTTTGAAACAGACTTAAAAAAAAAAGAAAAATGGTAATAATATTTTACAATATTATTGTTTTTATTATATATTTGATCAGATAAATGCAGCTATTGTGAGCAAGGAGGCTTCTTTCAAAAAAATTATTCCAAACTTTTGGCCAGTTGTGTCCATCGGACACCCGTAGTGCCACTCCTGCCTGTGATTTTGAAATAAACCTGGAGAAATCGATTGGCTGGTTTAGGTGTGGTTTATAGCTGGATCTCAACTCTGCAGGAGAAGGATTGGGCACACTTTTCCTGATCTTGTGTTAAGACATTTGTTTACTGCTCTTAGCTTGATCACAGTCTCCTTCCATTTGTCTTGTTTCTGCTTTATCCTTGCACTTGCTGTCCATGTAGGGGGCTGCAGATTTAATAAAGCAATTCTCTGTCCTCTAGGAGCCATTTACAAGAGTTCACAGCTAAATTTAATAGTTAAACCACAGCTCTACCTGACTAACTCTCCAGACAGATACACTCTGGGCATCTGCAAGCTGAACTAATATATCATAATGAGCGCTCAACTTTACAGCTGGCCTGATATGTTGAATGAATAGCTGGACTGCACGATGCCCTGCTACGGCACGCCACATGTAGGCTGGCAGTGAGTGCTCTTGTGCTGCTGTCGAGAGGATGTCTCCAGGCAACAGGCCTTGTTGAATGATTCAAGAACAGAAAATGAGAGGACACAAGCATCAATACAAAATCATCCATGTTTGTCTTTTGTTGCTAGGTAGCAAAATAGAAAAGGACTGTATATGCCACTGAAAGATGTTTTTAGGCGAATGGGAAGACAGATGTCTAAAAACTTTGCCAATTTGTCAGAGTCTCTATGCTCATGGGAAACCTGTAAATATCAGAGAAATATCATTTGATCATGCTTTCTTCTATCAAAGTGTAAATCTCCCAGTTTTATATAACTTAAACCATGCTTAAGTTCATTCCCTAAGTTTTCAGCATTTTATTTTAAATATAAAAATATATGAAAAGGTGGCAGATTTCATATGGGCCTTGTCACACGGCACAACATCATACATATGAGGTGCTGAACTACGGCAATGGGAATTATCTGATTTAGTATGGATGTTCACTGTGGTTGACGGAGCATTTAATATCTGACCCTGATCCAGGACCAGCTCTTTAAGCTCTCCTGAGAGTTTGAAGCTCTTCAAGGATAACAAGAAATTCCGCTAGATCTGTAACTAGATTTTCTTTGTGAGAGTGTCAAAGAGTGTCATAATAACATTTATGGTTTGAATTTTGTTATAAAATTAACAGAATTTGAATGATTTGACTTTGTTTTATATCAAAACAATAACAAATCAATAAGAAAACTCAAAGCGTATTGCGATTATTGAATGGTAGACATGTTACAAATAATATTTGGTGAAGTTTTGTTCACACATCAAATGAAAAAAGCATAGATAAAAAGATCGGTTCATCAAAATAAAGATTGATTAACAATGAGAAATGGTTTTTGTCAACCTAATTCACAGAGCTGACATTTACCTGTTGTAACTTATCCATGTTGTGTGTCCAGTGTTGTAACATAAGAACCTCCAAACATTTTCTTAATTTTTTTAAAGGTTTTCTGTCAAATGTACATGAAAATGCCCTTAGGATGTAAGAGGTTTAAAGTAACAGCCAACAGAGATCTTATATACAACTTGAATGATTGGGATCGGTATCGGCCAATCATAATGACTAGAAATCTGTTGTCAATATCACCTGAAAAAATCTTGATTGGAGCATCCCGATAAAATATATCCATGCACAAAAGGAAACAGAGTCATCACACCTGTATCCCTGAAGCTGCTCTGTCCAGCAAAGCTCCCAGTGCAGTCTAGTGTCAGTCACAGTCTCTCTCATATCAGCAGAAGACATGGTTTGTTAAGCTCCATCGTCCCTCTGTCTCCTTTGTGCTTTCAGAGATTGTTTGCTTTACAGCCAAGTCTACAGCTTTCCCACCGGACCTTTTTAGATTGTTTCTACGGAAACCATTGGGCCTTCCACAGCTCTAGAATGTACAGGAAGTTAAACGTTTGATTGGAAATTTCAAAGCATAGATGTGCTGCATTAGAGGCTGTTGCTAATTACCATGATGCATCAGTGTACATTGTCTACACTGTGAACATCAATGTCTTGAGTGAGTCTATGTCTTGCTGGTTTGTACCGTAGGTGTGATTTGTCAGTAGGTTGGCTAGTGATTATTTCTGATGGGCTGACATGTTGACCTTTCCAAGACTGCTGTTGAGATATACAGGTCATGTGGTATCTAGGTCTACTGTTACTATGTTTTGAAATGGGTTTTACACATGATGTTATACATGAGATAGATAGATAGATAGATAGATAGATAGATAGATAGATAGATAGATAGATAGATAGATAGATAGATAGATAGATAGATAGATAGATAGATAACATGAATATGCATGCCTATTGATGAACCAATGAAATTGAAGGTCTATGCATATATAATTTAATATATTTAATTTGAAAACATTTCAGAGTAATATTTGTTTTATTTGAAAATGTATACGTAGGTTTCAAAAATGTTGTACTGTTTGAGCAGTAATGAGATAAAAGGTTAGATTTGAATTAAATACATTGATTTCAATAGTTAAAACGTGTAATTCTCATATTATTATTATTATTATTATATAATATGTTCATATTAATTTCATATAATGATATATTCAGCAAAGCAAAAGCATGCACGTCACTTGCAAATTGCTCAAAGTGGGTGCTTAGCCAAAAATAAAAAAAAAATAAAAAAGTATAAAGCAAGCACACTTCGGCTTCAAAAATATAGAAATGTATTCATAGACTCTCACAGAGGTGAATTTTCAAGCACACAGGCTCTTCATGAGCTCATTTTATCTGGTGAAGAGCCTGTGTGCTCGAAACGTCACTTTTGTGAGAGTCTGTCAATACATTTCTATATTTTTGTAGCCGTGGTGTACTGACTATGCTTTTTCAATTTAATGAGACATTGAAATAAAATTTCCCATGAATACAGACTAAATAATATATTTTTCTTACATTTTAATTAATTCAAAATGGGTAAATGTAATAACATGGTGGTGTTCAAAACAGACATTTTTGCATATTCACTTATTATTAATGAGAAATCAAATTATTGATCAAAAGCAATATGGTTTTTGTTGAAAAATATTAAGGACGCCAACCAGTTGATGGCGGTAAAATCACTGCAGCAGTTTTGTCTTCTGATAGCATTGTGAAAAGTGATGCTGCATAAGAAGGTGCATAGAAATGCAGTTGATTTGTTGTTAATTTTATTACGGTTAATTTATAAAATGCCAATGGGTAGTTGGTACCTTCAGAAGCTTCAGTGAATAAGCATTTTACTGCTAACGATGGCATTTTTTATTGTTAACAGTGGCACTTCAAATGATCTGCTCACTGGAAGTGTTGTTAAATTGATGCAGAGAATTATTGGCAGCATCAATTTTAAAGTTTACAACCAAAACATTTAATGTAATTCAAATGCAATTAAAATACTAAATAAAAGGCTGCAAATTAGAAGTACAATCTGGGCTGTATTTTTATATCTATTCTTCAATAGGTGACCGATGATCAATTAATTGTTGATAATGATTGATAATGATAATGGTTGATTAAGCAAGTGTGTAGTTTTGAGGTGTGTGCGGCTCATGCACAAAACACATGCAGCAGACACACAAGGACAAATGAAGTGAGTGCCCTGCAGTTACGTATTCTAAATGTATTAATGTCTTTAAGCCATGCAACGGATAAGCCATGCAACGGATTTGGCAGGCTAGCTGTTTATTTCAAAACATAATTAGTCAAGGGTCCAAAAAACCCTCCAAACAAGTGATTTTACTGAACATAAGAACTACTTGCTTGCGTAAATGCTACAATAAAAGTGCATAGAATAAACAAGAAAGAAAAGTTGACTTAACTTAAAATTATAAGGCAACTTGCTGCAACGATTTTTTTGAGTTGACTCAACTAATAGAGTTTACTCAACTGGAGATGTTAAGTCAACTCAACTACAGAGATGTTTTAGTTGAGTCAACTCAAAAAATCTGTGCAGCAAGTTGCCTTATAATTTTAAGTTAAGTCAACTTTTCTTTTTTTACAGTGAAGATACTGGTGGATGACTGATCTTCCAGCGCTGTATCAGCTGTGCGCTCTTATTCTACGGCGCCTGGTAAATCAAGACCTGTCAATCTGAGCAATCAAACCAATCCAAGCTCCAGCTGTAAAACAGTGTCCAATTGGTCTCTATACATTGTCCTTACCCACTATACCAGGCCACCATACCCGAGATCCAGTTTTCATTGGTTGGACTTTAAAATGGTGTTGGAAAACACTGCGTCATGATCTCGACACGATCGGATCCCGAAGGTCTTATAGCTTATAGGCTACATAGATTTATGTTGTGTTTGGGATCGCTCGAGACCAACTGCTCTAAATATATGTGATCTACTATGGTATACTAATGTTACAAACAAAAATGTTTGTACTGTAAACGTTTCTCTTAGTGAGCTTTGGCTAGGGGTGGCTGAAAACTCTTGGAGAGGTTCTTGAAACTCCAGAGACACCAGCAGAAGCAAATTACCTGCTCAACAGTGGCTTTTTGATAGTTTCCCTTTTTAAACTATTAATTTGTTTGACAGAAACTTTCCTTAAACCTTTATCTGACCGAGTTCTTTTGTGCTCTAAATCATGATTTTCATCTTCAGAAAGCTCTTTCTTGCTCCCCATATTGCATTAGATCTGTGATTTGCTTAATGATGTGGAACAACCTCTTTAAGTAGGTTTCCCATTTACCTAAGAAGACCTGGCAAACTATTTAACAAACCTGTCTGAGATTGATACCAGTTATCTAAAAAGATATGAGAAATAAAACAAACACTTTCTTTAAAATATCTGAATGTTTATTGTACTGAAATCCTACTGATATGTCACTTGCATAGTAATTTGGAACACGATGTAACTGAAACAAATATGCTTGTATTCTGCGGTCGAGACCTTTTCAACGATATATGCCAAGTCTGTCTGTTATGTACTATGATTTTACAGATCACATTTTCATGTAAAGCAGTTTTTTATACTCTATTAAAATAGAGCACTTCTAATAAGTCAGTAAATTTAAAGCACTTAAAATTTACAGAAAAAAAGTGGTGGTCACATTCTCTATATTCACTGTATAGCTAAGCTTTAAAACAACATCTATTTTGTGTTGATTGATTTGATTTATGATGAGTTGATATCACATTTTAATATGCTCCCGTTCATAGAGATTTTTAGATTGGTGCGGAGGCTTTTTAGGTCGGGTAGAATCTGCGATCTCTGACCCATCTCTTGTTCGCTGGCTTCCATGGCTGCAATATGCTGTGTTTTCCGCCACCTGGCAACCTGTGGTGGTGAAATATTATTGGGTGAACTGGCAATGTGCGGTATTGCACATTGTTTTTCAGAGAAACGAACTCAGCATGTGAACTCAGCATGTTTCCTAAATATCTGCAAATTATGGTATTTTTATGCTTTAGTACAGTCAAAAACTTACATACAGCACCTTTACAATGATCAAATATGGGAATTTATGTAAATTGACATCCCTAATAGGTAGATCTTGCCTGTTATCAAGGCCGAGGTAAGGGATCTTGGGCTTGAAAAGGGTGGTGAGTGACCACTGGTTTAAACAGACTGCACAGCAGGAGCATGTGTAATGACGTTACTCATTTCACAAGCTGTCTGCTCTGACCATCTCTCCCTGTGCTGAGTTATCATAATTATCATGTTGTGGCTCCTCTGACAGAAGATGTGATTGAATGTTTGCTGTGTGCTGTGGACAGGCTTGTTCTGTGTGTGTGTATGTTTGATTGCTTATTTAAGTGTTGCTCGGACTGAGAGAGCTGCTGTTCCGTCAGAGCAAACTCTGCCAGTAGCGCTTGAGAAACATATTTGACCCAGTGACTGATAACACTGTAACTTGCTTCACCAGCTGCTGATCTGGAGTATGAATGTTGAGCGATTGATTGTTGATGTGTTTGTTCAGGTTAGCTCAGGGGTCTCAGCAGCGGGACGAGGCTGCAGGATCGAGTGCTGACGACGAGCAGCCTGGACCTTCACGCAGGAAACGGCAGCCCAGCATGTCTGAATCCATGCCACTCTACACACTCTGCAAAGAAGATCTGGACAGCATGGACAAAGAGGTCAAACACGCATACACACGTTTTCTTAGCTATCTAAAAAACTTCAATTGTTTTTATAAATAGCTAGTTATAACTACTATACCATAACCCACACTCTAACCCTAAAGCCCAAAGTATACTTTGTTCAAAGTATACTCTATTTTATGTGCGAGCACACGTGGTTGACGGCTGCGCATTACGATAACTTGCACTGTTGACAGAATGTTTTGTCTAAGGGTGCTCCGATTGATCAGCCACCGATCGTTATTGACCGATAATAATTTATATAGTTACCCTAACAGAAAACTTTCTGCATTTTTACAATTTTAAATCTCTCCAAATGGAGGTTTTGTTAGATTTAGCTCACTTCTGGGTACAGATTTGTCCCCAAAATATGGTAAAGTTGGAACACACAATTTTTACGTATGTTTTTACTTTACAAACACAATACAAAGAAATAAATTGCACACATGCAAGTACAGATGTTACTAGGAGCCACGGCCAAAAATAGAATAATTTTCACACATGAATTTGGCAAATCCAGACCTGAAGTCCAGACTTAAATTCATTGAAAGTCTTTGGGATGTACTGGAGTTGACTTTACTGAGTGCTTGACTCTTGCATTGCCAATACAAGATCTTGACCAAAAATTGATGCACCTCTTAAAGGAAATAAATGTTGTAATGTTATTTCCATCAAGAGGTGCAGCAGAGGTGCCAATTCATGTGTGAAAATGAATCTTCATGCTCCCTCCCAACCATTCTTTCACAATTTGAGCCTAATGAATCTTGGCACTGTCATTCTGGAATATGGCCATGATGTGTCTTCCTACATGGTTGTTTAAGAAATGAAAAGCTACACACTCATCAATCAAGTACTAGGTACATGTACAATCTACAATCAAACTGTTGCCAAACATAACATTCTAGAAACATAATGATCCAATCATAGCATCTGCCTATTTGCCTCTTAACCATTTGCCTAAATCCAAACAGCGGCTTTTTGTTTTTGGCCGGGCAGTATATATATAGACACAAAGACATTTCAACTTTTTTTCAATTTTGGTTTTCCTGTTAATGTTTATTCTTTTGTTTCAATGCTGTTCTGTTGTCCTGCTTGATGTTTGTGTTGATAGTTCATATACTGAATTGTTTACTGTGGCGTTACATGTTTAAATCATGACAGCCACAGTTAAATTCCTCCCCCCACACAAAGCTTTTAAGATTCATAAAAGCTAATTAAAAATCCTGAACAAATATCCCAAAGACATTCCCTGATGGTGAGCCAATGTTAATCACCCTCTGAGATCAGAAGCTGCTGAATATTAATACCAAGACTGTTTGAAGAGGACATGTAAGAAGCAAATTACTGTGATCATAGCAAAGCGCAAATTGAATTGCTAAGAATTTTAAAAAGGAAAATTAAAATGAAGTTCCTGCCAAATAAAAATGCATTTGCTAAATAGAAAGTTCAATAGATGTTAAGAATGTAATACTAAAGCTTACTCCTTAAAGCTAATGTAAAGCTCATGCAAGCGAATGTTTGCTTTTTTAATTTAGTGAGTGAAATTGAAGACATTATTCCATGATAAACACATATTTATTGGTGTACCTTTCCCTGGAACAACAATTTCATGAGCATACACGGATATAAAGGACTATAGGATAACTGGGCACTATCTTCCTGCCAGCATACTGGATCAGTATTATTGCTGTGTTATATGAATCTTTGCCCTTATATTGCTTTGCTTATGTATTATGAGCACATCTCCACCCAGCCTTCCTCTTCTGACCCTGCTTTTCATTTAAGGTCATCTTCCTGCAGGCTGGCTCTGCTTTATTAATGATTTAATTTAATGATTTCTTTAAAAATTGGTCATGGGTGTGTGATTTAAAAAAAGAAAAAAGAAAACTGTGTGCATGAAATTATTAGCCCTGCATGTATTATTTCTTTTATCCCAATTCTGTTGCCATAAGCTACACTTTCATAGCTCAAAGTGCTGCGTCAGGCTTTAAATGGAATGAGTTGTTTTTTTCCCTTCAGCTTTTTCCTCTTACATTTTGTCTTGTCTTCCACTTTTTTTTTCTCTGAAGTGTGAAAGAGGAAGATGTGCCTCATGGCTCCCTCTTAAAATCACTGACCTAGAAACATCGCTTCAGAGCTTCTTTGACTTCTTTCTCATTTGTCAGGCCTGTCTCAGTTCTCCGCTTAGCAGTTATAACATCTCAGCAGTCCATGTCAAAAATCCTGTCATTGCTGACACTGTTCATAACAGCGGTGTTGCGCTTCACAGGGTCAGATAGCTTCATTTTTTTTTCTGTTCACCTTCATGCTCACACACACAGCTGAAGCAAAGCCACGTCTTACCATTTAACTCAGCAGTGACTTCTACGCAGGTGAAGGGATTTGATGATTGATAGGGACATTTAGAAATGTCCCATTGCTCAGTTGTTCTTGACAACTTCTTTGAATTGAATTGATTGAAGAATGTTCTATTTCTAGTCATAAAATCCTGAAAGAAATGTAGCTCAGTTTCCACAAGAATATGAAGCAGCACAACTGTTTTTAAAATGTATAATAATAAGAAATGTGTTTTGAGCAGCAAATCAGCAGATTAGAATGATTTCTAAAGGATCATGTGACACTGAAGACTAGAGTAATGATGCTGAAAATTCAGCTTTAAATTTGAATTGAAATTGATTTCATTTAAAAATATTCAAATAGAAGACAGTTCAATTTTAACAATATTTAACAATATTACTCTGTGTATTTTAGATCAAATAAATGCTGCCTTGGTGAGCATAAGAGACTTCTTTCAAAAACATGAAAAATATCTTACTAACCCCACTCTTTTTGAACAGTAGTGTATGATTATTATTTTAAGTTATTTATTTTACAATGACTAATGACAACTGATGACATACTACATGTGTTTTCTCGGAGTCAAACCAATGACCTGAACGTTGTCATGCTTTGCCAATTAAGCTTTAGGGATGCCTGTATGGGACATGTAAACTTCCCTTTAAACAAGTAATATAATACCTTGGTAGGGTAAAGTTTGGCAAACTACTCTTGCTGGTTCAGCTTATATTTTCTCCACACTGCTGCTTGTCACTTCTGAGAGTCATGCCAGGGTCAACGGATAAAGTATAAACACCTCTCAACGCCTCTGAAGGGCACATGCAGTCTGCAGTGCTTCATGTCAGAACAAATATGTCAGACATAAACAAAGTTTAACCTAAGAGCTTGACAGCATCACAAGATAAAGTTCATTTATTCTATAAAAGGAAATGAAAAGCTTTAATTTCACAATTGAAAACATGACACGTTGACAGGTTCACGTTGAGCATACATATTAGCTTGTGCCATTGATATGACTCTTATGTTGTCAAATTTTAGATTTAGCCTATCTGAAAAATAATACGTTAATATGCTACCGTTCAAAAGTTTGGGGTCAGTACGATTTTTTTTTTTTTTTTTTTACAGAATTAAATTCTTTCAAAAATTAAAAGTGATCAGAAGTGACAGCAAATTTGGTTTCATTTATATTCTGTTATAATTTCTATTTCAAATAGATGATTTTCTTTTGAAATGTATTCCTCAACATTGATAATAATAAGAAATGTTTCTTGAGCAGCAAATCAGCATATTAGAATCATTTCTAAAGGATCATGTGACACTGGAGTAATGGCTGTAAAACGTAAATTACGTTTTACAATATAATCATTTAGCAAACAGTAATTTTAAATTGTAATAATATTTCACAATATTACTGTTTTTATTATATTTTGATCAAATAAATGCAGCCTTGGTGAGGATATGGGACTTTTTTCAAAAACATTTAAAAAATCTTACCAACCCCAAACTTATGAACAGTAGTGTGGATTATATGTTACTAAAATGCACAGTGGCTTTGTATGGAAATAATGCATGTTGAACTTTTAAAAGGTCATGTTTCATGATGATGTGGGATTTATCTATTTACCAGAAGTATCAATGGTGACAGATGTGGCAGCTAATATTTAGATGACTGGGAACCTCAAGCTTTAACAACCTCCAGCTTTATAGCAACCTTCTATTTTAGGACTTTAAGGCCGTAAATATCCCAAAATGGAAATCCTATAAAATGTCATTCACATTGTGCACTTTCAGAGGGAGACTGCAGTCAGACTATTGTAAAAACCTGTTTTGGATCCATTCCTAAGCTCATTTTCTCTCCCTTTGTCACTTATGGGTACAATTTGCCAATGCTCAATTTGTGCCCCATTGTTCTATCAGCATAACAGGGGTTTTGTTGAATAGCCCCCCTTACTCACTAAATATAACATCCCAACTGAGGTGCAGGAAACCACAGCATTATTATTCTGGGACTTTGCGAATTGGGATATCTAGGGGGTTTGTCCTTTGTTCATTAAACCTGCTGAATGGAAATAGAATCGTTTCTAAATTTAGCACGTGGAGAGAGCTCTAGCAGGCTTATAATGTATGACAAAGCTGAGTTTGATTGAACGAAAATTGCTATTTGAAGTGTCACATTTTAAAGGGATCCATTCATATGTACTTTTTTTTTTGCATGGTTGCTCGGAGGAAGTAGGAATTAACTTGTTGAATGGCTGGGGTTCTGGCGTGGACACTGGTAGCACTTATGTTCTCCTTTCATACATTGCAGAACAGCTTTTCGTCACACAAATTAAATAATTACAGGCTCTGGGAGGACCTTGTGAATGAAGTGATGAGCATGTTGACCTGAATGAAAGCAAATGTTAATTGATCACTCTGAGAATGTTTGAATGGTTTGTTAATTGCGGCTAGGGCTGGGTATTGACAAACTAATGCCATAAACTATACAGGGAACCCTGTCAGTTGGTACATTACTTTAATATTAATGTGATTGGTATACACACATTTAAATTGCACATAAAGCTTTATTTTTTTAAATAATAATAATAACTTTGGTAACACTTTATTTTGATGGTACCTTTTGAACATTCTGTTAACAATAAGTACACACGTCAGCTAACTCTAAATAGAGTATTAGTAGACTGTCTGCTTAATATCTGCTAACTCTTTATTGTGATGGTCCTCCAACAGACATTCTACTAACTATGCGTAACTTTGCAACTACATATCAACTTATTCTAACCCTACCAGTCTACTAATACTCTACTAACATTCTAATGAGACTTAGTAGACATGTAGGTGCAACGTTATTTGTAGTCAGCAGAATGTTAAAGGAACCATCAAAATAAAGTGAAACCATAACTTTTGATTGATATAATTGCTTATACTCCAATTAGTTTTTTTTAAAATAAACATTTAAACAGTGGCTGTTTTTGCCATATTTATTAAAATGTGCATTAAATATTGAAAAACAGATTAAGTAAAAACATAATGAATATGTAATATAGTGCATATACTGTATTCAGCTATGCATTATGTGACATTTACAAGCAGTTTTATTGACATCTTTCTGTGGTTAAAATACTGCAAATGATGCATTTTAGTAAGTTGTACTGTATCTTTCAACATACCTTCTGATGTTCATTCGTGTTTATTTCATACTATAAGCAGTAAAGGAGGAAGAGTTCACGTGCCACTTGAACTGAAGTACGAGAGTGATCTGTCATGCCAGATTAAAGAGTGTCAAAATGACATTTAATGTTTGAATTTTGTAATAAAATTGACAGAATTTGAAAGCAAAGACTTTAATATAAAAAGTAACAAATCCCAAAGCTTATTGTGATTTATTGGATGGGAGGCGTGCTATAAATAATGTTTAGTGAAGTTTGGTTCACTCGACTGAAAACAGCAGACTAGAAGATTCTTAGGATTTAAAATCTTGTAAACGTGGTTTACTTGCCTTGTTGGGTTATTGGTTTGCATGTAAACCCAGACCCAGGTTATTTCAAGATGATGTTTGTGAGTTGTCAGCGTACTGGTGTGCATGTAAACATGCTCATTGTCAACCCATAGTGATGTATGTTTTTACGTGGTCTCGGTCTTGTCACGGCCTTGACGGTCTTTGGTCTTGGTCTTGTCTTGGTCTCGGACCTCTCGGTCTTGTCTAGGTCTCGCTGTCTCAGACCGACATAGTGGTCGGGGGATTTAGCAATAATACAATACTACAATATCCACGACGACACAACGTTCGATAATGCGACATTATTATCCGCAACGGAAAAAGTAGCGCGCGTCCGAGTGCTGACAGTGCGGCGTGTGCTCGAGCCACACGAGAAAACACTGTATCCGCGGCCACTGATCGCAGCGGCAACGAGCAGTTTGATCACTTGGTTTAAAAAACACATATCAGTGACATGATGGGTTTTAACTTCATTCAGGAGATTTTGGGTAACTGCACAACTGACAGATGACTTTGAGCGCACCACCAACGGTGTGTATGTGTGTGTGTGTGTGTGTGTGTAACCACAACGACAAAACGACCAAATTTCGGATCCTGCACTTAAGCCTATAATTTCGTTTTTAAACATTTTATTATGTATTTAAAAGTTGCAGAATGGATTCATTTGGAGACTCTGAAATCGGCAGAGATAGGCAGGCATTTGCTTAGATGAATTTGTGTCTTTGAAATCTCTCTGTGTGTGTGTGCGTGTGTGTGTGTTGTTTGATTACAGTATATTTAAGATGGTGTTAGACTAAATAAATGGTCTTTTAAATATCATCTGCATATCTCCGTTGTGTTGACTAAACATTAGGCCTAATCCAAGTTTATAATTGTGTATCTTTAATTTGATGTTACAATTTCATCTACACATTAAGTATAATTTCAATTGGTTACATATTTCTCATTCTTTAGACAGTTGTTGGAGGAGCAAGATGGTGTTGGAGGTGTTTGATGTTTTGTCAGATGAACCAGTCAGTACCAGTCATGTCAGTCCTCAACAGTACACAAAAGTTAAGGGAGTCTCAGTCCTCTAATAGTGCAGTAACAGCCGTCATGCAATTGCTACACATAGTTGATCTCACCCAGTCTGCAAAAACATTTACAGTGAGCTCACAGTCACACACATGACATGGTCTGTCTCTGTATTGTTCTGCCTGTGTAGTTGAAGTAATACCGTCTAATATGCATTGAATGTAAACTGCGGCTGAACCCTATGCTGCTGTTCTTGAATTCATACAAGTTATTGCTTAGCTTCAAGACTAGTCTGTTTTTTTTTCCCTCCGGTCTCGACTTGGTCTCGGTCTTGGTCTCGTCTTGGTCTTGACTTGGTCTGTCTTGGTCTTGGTCTTGTCTTGGTCTCGATACCCTCTGGTCTTGGTAGTGTCTTGGTCTCGGTTTAGGCGGTCTTGACTACAAGTCTATCAACCCAGCCCTAATTGGGCGTCCTCCTCAGTCTGTTTTCACTCTCTTTCATAGTCTTGACTTGAAACAGCGGTGACTTCCACTCAAGCGGAGAGTCCTGCAAGGTTAATTATGTTAATTGTTACCTCCATATCAGATGTAGGAGGTCAACAGTGATTTCACTTGTTGGGAAGTGTGGGTTTTGCACACAATAAATGTTTGTGCTAAGAAGTATCCACACGCAACGCTAATCAGTTTGCTAATTATTCATGTTCCGTTTCAGTAAATATTTAATTTTTATGTCCTTTTAGCACCTTTTACTAAAGTTGCAGTTCACCCCAAAAATTATTCTGGCATTATTTACCTACCCAAACTGTTTTGACCATGCAACACAAAATTATTTTTGGTTAAACTCACTTACTTACTCACATAAGTACTGAGTAATATTAATTAACTACATGTACTTACTCTCGAGTTATGGTTAGGGTTTGGTTTAGGGTTAGTTACTTGTAGTTATGCATAATTTACTGTTATTACTATAGTAAGTACATTATAGTAGCATGTAACTACATCACCTTAAAATAAAGTGTTACCAAATTTGTACACTGCTCTTTTTCACCAGCATATATTGTAGTAGTTTCCTCCAAAACGTCCAAAAAGCATTATAAAAATATATTTTAGTATATTTGTCATATAACTTCAAAAATAGCACACAAGTCATATGGACGAAGTTTATGAAACTATTACTTTTTATCCCTTTTGTTGTATTGAAAAGAGAAAGGGGTTGTATGGAAAAGTTCTATTTAACATCTTTATACCATGGTCTGTCTAAATACTTGATGCTGATTGGCTGGAAGGTGTGCAATTAAACCGTTTAATGCACAGGTAGTTTCAAGTCAGTTTAATCGCCGTTCTATATTAATGTGCTGCTTTCATTGAAGCTCACACACAAACATGTCACTCACACACAGAGATTGCGCTGTGTAGAGCCCTGCACGGGCCTCAAATCAAGGCCCGAGCCCGGCCCTGGCCCGAGACGCTCAGGCCCTAGCCCGACCCGTGTCCGACAGCTCATCAGAATTATCAGCCCGAGTCCGACCCGAGCCCGTTTTTTTTTTTTTTTTTTTTCACAGCGGCAGACTGCCATTAAAATATGTCTGTTTTGTTAGTTATGTTTCTTTTCTTTTCATTTCATTTCTTTATTAAGCTAATTTAGACAAATGTTTGAAGCATTTAAAAAAAAAAATGACGGCCAAGCAAGCCGAGCCAACAGCGAGTAAAACATGTTTGATCAATTTAGCCTCTCAAATCAACGCTAATACTTTACTTAGCTACAATAAAATCCATAGATATAAAACACTTCAAGCATATCACACAGACAGTTAGTTTAATGTTTATTTATTAAACCACAGTGAGTAATTTTTTTTGTTAAAATACTGAGGCAGGCTCAGGCTGCTCGCAACAGCGCTCGCAAACGAAATGAGCAATACTAGTCAATCTAAACAAATTAAATAAAATAAATCAAAAACAAACTTGCAGGTTATCTTACCTCAAAAATGCACCACAGAACATGGCCATTCTTTTTTCCAGTAGTTTCCAACAGTTAAACAAAATAAAGTCCAATCGAACGAAAAACGAAAAACATCAGTAGTTTCCAACAGTTAAATGAAAATAAAGTCCAATCAAACGAAAAGTTAGAACAATCTTTTACAGAGCATCGTGGAGAAAAAGAATAGCATCCACAGTGGAAGATTTTAACCCAGTCCTCTCTTCTATCACTTGCGATTTTTCTCTTAATATTCTCCATTATTTGCACATGAGGTGAATCGTTGGTTCCGCTGACGGGAAACCTTCTGTGTGTGTGTGTGTGCGTGCGTGCGTGCGTGCGACTGTCATGTCAATCATATGTCAGTGTAATTATAAGATTATGAAAGTTATGAGGTTATTAAATGTCTTTCTATGTTTGTTTTTCTATCGTCGACGTCAACTTCTCATATTTTTTTTTATTAATGTCTAAAAATATAAAAAGAAGGATAACTCAAAAAAGGCCCGAGGCCCGGCCCGCATGTGAACTATGACGTGAAAATTGGCCCGAAGCCCGGCCCTAGGGGCGTAAAAAAGTCGGGGCCCGTCGGGCTCGGGCTGAAATGCAGGGCTCTAGCGCTGTGCACACAGAAACATTATCTTTGCTACTGAATCACTACATTATATCACTCAGCAGGGAGGTTGTAACATAGCTGTTTTTGAAGTAATTAAACTCACAGCTGCATTAAACTAGAGTACATTAAACGATCTGAATGCACTGCGGATGCAACTATCCTCTGCTTTGTGTCGGGTGGTTCTTTGCCTCCACGTTGTGCATTAAAATCATTTAATGCGCAACTAAACACCTTCCTTGGTGTCCAACATCCAACAGAGTTAATTTTTTCATCAACTATTAGTTTAACATCCAGCTTATGCCACAATTGTTGTATTAGCATCTCATCAATCTATTGGTAAATTGATTGACAGATTGACCAAGGTTTTTATTCGTGAGGACACCTGGAGCACTTTGTGCTAATGTGACATTTTCCATGTCTGGAACATAAAGTTCACATAAGTTCAGGGTCTGAGTGAACTGCGGTCTCATGGGATCTCCTGATCTAAAGGATACATTAAGATCAAAAGGTTTCCAGTTAAATGCCAAAGCTGTTCGCTGGACTTCAGAGTAGTGTAGTTCATTTTGCCAACTAGTCTAAATTTTGACTAAAATCAGTGGATTCCCTTTTCTTATGATATTGATTATTGATCAACATTTGCACTAAATACTGTATGTAATTATTATTTCATTTTTTTACAGAATTATTTATAGTTGAGATTTTGAACAAATTAATCTTCTTAATAACAAAGAGTTAGTAGCAGCTACTCCAGGTTGGGTTGGTCCTGAAAAGTTACAATTTCAAAGTAAATGACAATGAGCATGTACATGTAACCCTGAATGCTGTGAATTTGGGTAGTGCTAGGTAGGCTCTTTTCATTTGGGCTACTAAAAAACATTTTGTTTTATTTGATATGTATTTATTCATTTAATTTAAAGATTTGAAACAACATCCTTGTGTTATTCCGAGTTAATAGCAGTTACTCCGGGTTGGTTTGGTCCTGAAACATTACCATTAAAGGGAAAAGCTGCACATATGCTTGCGCTCTGAGAAATTTGAGGTAGGGAGAAAACGCGTGTTTTCAAATGTCAATCTGCTTCTATTAGCTCCGCAGCCTAAATGCCTTTTGGCATTCTCAAATGTTTGGAAAGCTCTGGATGAGAAAGAAAAAAAAAGCCCTAATTGGCTGTCTGGCAGTTATACTCTGGTATGAAACCCAGCATTGAAATGTCACCAATGAGCCACATTCTGAAATCACAATCTGGTTTGCCATGAAGCATTTTGGGACTGTGAGACCATAATGTGCATGTGGCCTACGTGACTCTCATCCAGACGTCTTACTATCTTGTCTAGCAGCTTGCATTAACACAATAGTGTATGATAGGAGCGTGGCCTCACTCTGGAATACGACATCTCATCTACAAATGTTAAGTCCTGTATTAGATGTTCAACGTTCAAAGATTTATTGGCCTGCTGTTTTGAATGGTCATTTCTTTATGGCTTAATGTCCTTGTGCCATGTGGGGGGAAGAGATATGTTCAGGGCAATATTTTATCAGATCTGTTTGGTGTTTTCTCAGTGGGAGGCAAAGATTCGGTCGGATACACACTTCCACACATTGGCAGTCGTTCTCCGAACAACAACCGCTGCATACACTTGTCTGATTGCATCAGTTGAGTTGTGTGCTGTGACCCAGAGGATTGGCAGTTGGGGTGCATTAGAAATGTGTTCATGGTTTCTGCTGCTTCGTGATGAGATCGGATGCGAATTTGTGATGGAGTTTACCCAAACTAGTGTGGAGTTTACCCAAGGCATCCCACATGTGAAAAGGGATTTTGCACATTAGGCCTGGTGATGTTTGTGGACTTTAAGTAAAAAAAATAAAAAGTTTACAAGGAGATATGGAAAGAAAGTTTGAACACCAGCTCCAGTCGGGCAATCTGCCACAGCCATGCAATACTTTACGTCGCCGTCTGGTTTTCTCAAAAATAAGCTAAAACGGTTAGTTGAAATCCGTTCGCAATAGAATCCCATATTGCACTGGTCAATCACTGTCTCTTGCATGAGAACGGAGATAGCGGAAAAGCAGTAGCGGTTTAGTGGTGAGCTTTTTTTCCTTTCAGTCATAGTCAAAGTTTTTTTTCACCAGTTTTTTTACTCATTAATTATAACGATAAAATAGTAATTATGATTTTATTGGGATTCAAATTATGAAATGAAAATTACAATATAAATATTAACGTCTTAATTTCTTCATTTTCAAATGTTAAACTTTTATTTTGGAAGTTTGCTATCAAATAAATATACGCTGTGGGTGTATATAGTATAAAGCAACACCCTATCAACCTTGAGAATACCTTAGCAACTGCATAACAATGGCCTTGGCAGCCACCCACAAATCTCAAGTATTGCGGTGGTGAGTTTTGTTTCTGCCACTCACATTTTTGGTTTAGAAAATGTAAAAATCTAGCTCATATTGTTGTGTATCTCTTTTGTGGCACCACGGATTAGGATTGGTGAGCTCTCAGACAATTGTGGCTTTGAGATTAATACAACGCCTAAGACATTTCTTGCTGCTTTTTTCGTGAGTCTGGTGTGTGTGTGTCTGTGTGAACCTAGTCACATTGTGTTTGTGTCTGTGATGCGAATCGTGCCTTACTCTGAAAGCAGGAGTGAGCTGGTATATTTGTTATTGTGAGTCCGTTCTTTGTGTGATGAAGTGTGTTTGATTGCAGTTCTAGCACAGTGTTGTCAGCCTCGTTGCACATTTCACACCTCAGCTTTCATTAGGACCCGCCTCACCTCTGCTAGCACCACGCTAAGTGCTAACAAGTTGAGAAATTAGGACACTGTCTTCTCTGTCTTTTGCCCTTTATCTCCACTTCAACTCTGCCTCTTCTTTGGAAAAACTCTCTTCAGTGAGTAAATGCTGAAAGTTAAAACCGAGGGGCGTTAAATTCACCTTGCTCCAAATGAAAGATTGCTATTAGCAAAGCTAAGTGTCGCCTGTCCTCAGCGACAAAAATGAAACGGAATCATAGAATTTCTTTTCTGCATTATGCCATCAGAGTTGCACTATATTTATTTTGTCACTTTCAAATGTTTTAAAATGCAAATTAAGTACTTTCATGGAACCTCAAACCTGGAATAACAAATGCATTGTCATTTAAGTCATGCATGCTGGGTGTTAAAGGTCTGTATTCATATGCATGATTTCCGCAAAATATATTCACTTTCATATAATTAAGCAATGGTTTTATATAAATGATTCCATAAACCCACCCACTTCACACGCAGCACTTAAGTTGTCAAGAATACGGGCCATTTTTGCAACTGTAGGATTGCATTACAGAGTGACATTAGAGGGCCATATAGGGCAGCAGTGCATAATTATAGCTGATGATAATTGTATGACACAAAACCAGTTGAAATAATAGACGATACAGATTTATACTCGTCTCAGGAGTTTTAAGAGCAACATTGCTTCAACTTTTTAAAAGCCTTCTTGGTAACCGTTTTTATGATTCGCTGAGAGTAAGTGGTTCTTATTTGATGTGATGGATACACGTCACATGCTTTCAGATTCATCCAGGATGAGTGTGAACTGAAGGCTGTTTTGAAAGCTCAATTGGACTCAAACATGATCAGTAAGATTTTTAAATGTTTTTGAAAGAATTATTTTGCTCACCAAGGCTGCATTTGTTTGATCAACAATACAGTAAAAACAGTAATGAAATATTATTACAATTTAAAATAACTGTATCCTATTTAAATATATTTTAAAATGTAATGTATTCCTGTGATGGCACAGCTGAATTTTCAGCAGACATTACTCCAGTCTCCAGTGTCACATGATGCTTCAGAAATCTTGGGATTCTTTTATTCATCAAGGACATATTAATTGAATCAAAATGAATAGTGATTTATAATGTTACAGAAGATTACTATTTCAAATAAAAGCTGTTTTAATTTCTACTCATTGAATAATCCTGAAATAAAACGGTTTTCAACACTGATAATAAGAAACGTTTCTTGAGCAGCAGATTAGCATTTTAAATAGATTTTCTGAAGGATCATGTGACACTGAAGACTGGAGTAATGGCTGCTTTGCGATCACAGGAATCGAACATTTTAAAATGTTACATTATATTTATAGCACATTTTGTGTGTTTTTTGCATAACAAAGTGACATTATGACATGAAAAAGCAATAAGTATCAACACATGACGAGAAACGGTCTTAATCTTGTTAGTTCAACCTTTGAGGTTCACGATGGAGAAGGTACTCAGCCTGAACCTACAGGAATCCTTCATGTGAAAAGATACTTGGCTGATTATAGTGCCTAATGGAGGTCAATTGCTCCTACCATTCCTTCCTCGCAGGCCTAACAGTGTCATAAAATGAATATTATCCAAACCATTAGTCAGTGCAGAGACCTGAGAGACATAAAGATATTTCTATACATTCAAAACAATCATTGTGTCTGCACTCATGGAAACGTATGGTAGATTCAGGCTGGTAAAGGAGGGTGTTGCAGTAGTCAAGCTCTGAAATGAAGTTGGATGTGGAGCTGAGGAATATAATTGTCACGGGATGTTCTTATTTGCATGATGCAGTAGGGCATGAAGTGGCAGGAAAGTAAGTATAAAGTGAAGAAGGAGAGCTTGTCAAATGCAGGGCTCGACAGTGCAAGCGTTTCACTTGCATTTGCCACTAAAATTATGTGTGCAAACTGTAAAATAGGAGCTTATGTGCGAATAAAAAAGTCTCTGTGGGTCTAAAATTTAGTTTGATGTAATTTAAGGTCATAACTCTTAAATATTTGATATGGTATAACAGATGACATCATTTTGAGAGGTCTTAAATTTGGGAATGGAAAAACAGGAATCTGCGTTACGGCCTAATGTGATTATTAAGGCTGTGATTAAATTAAATGAATCAAATATGGGTGGTTGACAATGTTTATTTTATGGTGTTTATATATGTAATATGCTGCGTATTTTATCTCCCTCTTCTTTTTTAATGAGTAGCCGACAATAGTAAACAATTAAAATAATTAAAAGTCCAATTATTATTGTTATTTTGATTACACAACAATCTATATCTGGCATTTAATCCAAAGTAAACACTTGTTGCTTCTCTCTGGTCTTCTCCATCACTGGAAGGAAAGACTAAGAACATTATTTAACATATTATTCAGTATATTGATTTTACTAGTGTCAGCACAATAATCTGTTTATTATAGTTTATACAGTTTAAAGTAGGCCTATAAATCATCGTAATACTTTAGCAATTTTTTCACTTAAATGTCAACTTAGATGTGCCTTTCTTGGGGAAAAGGTAGGCTTCAATTTTTAACCTTGCTTATTTGTAACTAGAGAAGCAAAGTTTGTCTTAGCTCTGAAGTTTCGTGGCCTTGATAGATAAGTTGCATAATGCCAGCCAGTCAAATCAGAGCTTGTGATTTAGAAAATTGTTTGCAAATTTGAGTTATGTGCATCAGAGAAGCAGTGAACTTCGTAGGCAGTTTGTGAGTGTGGTGTCTGAGGCTGAGACCCACTTGTTATCCAGACTGACACCAAATGTTTTTAACAAACCTGGAGGCATTGATTCTGTGATCATCAGTTAACATCGAGAGTGAAATGTGTGATCGATAAGGCTTTATCACCCCATTGCCTCAGAAAACACCCACTGCTGATATATATTACATTAGAAATTACATCAGCTGTGAAATGCTTTCATACCAGCCTTTGCCTTTTCTTCTCTCAGAAAAACAGTTCCAAGAACTATATCTTTATGTAATTTGCTGTTTTTCGAAGACACGGCTTCTTTCCTTGTTTTATCACTAAGGTCCAGTCAGCAGTGATTTGATAATAGAGGTCTGTTTGTGTTCAGTGATTCTGAAATTTGATTACAGCTAATGGCTTTTCTATCACAGGCTGTTCAAAGATGCCCTGTACACCCACAAGTGCCTCTAATTTTATTAAGCAAGCTGTGTCCAAAAAAAAACATGTATTTCTTCAGAGAATTTAGTTCTTTTGTCCTGCATTTCAGGTCAAACTAATATTTAAGTGCAAAATTTTGACATTAAAATCTTAGTTCACCCAAAAATAAAAATTGTCAACATTTATTCACCATCATGTCGCTCCAAACCAAAAAACACTTATTCATATTCGAAACGCAACTGAGGATAATGTTAAATGAAATTAGAGAGATTTCTGTCCCTTTATTGAGAGTCCATGCAACAAAAACTTCAAAAAGTGCAGATTTAATTTAGGCTTTTATTTACATATAAATATTGACCAATACGCATACATAGAGCACATTATTTATAGTAAATGGGAGCCTGGAGCTCAAACATGTGCGCTTGAAGCACAAGAATCAATGAGGTTTATCGCATTGTGAAAACATGTTTGAGCTGCCTTTGACCATATTTGATATTATCTATGTATGTGTGTCAATAAATACATTTAGTTTTGGATGAGTAATTGATGACAGACTTTTTATTTTTAGGTAAACTAGCCATTTAACATCTTTGAAGAAAATATGTATTTCTTGATGATTAAATTCCACCGTACAAGTCCAGTCTGATAAGGGTCCAATGGTGGGTGAAAGAAATTACCAGCCATCAATTATTCTTTCCAGTCATGAAATTGTGTTTTGCATTGTTTTATAATGTTTTAAGACAATAGGATTATTTAGCTGTTTTTTTCTTTAAAAATTCTATGCGCCATTTTTTTTTTAACTGCTCCAAGCCAAATGCAGATTTACACTTTTTATTTGCATTTGGTTAATTTGGTGTCCATTTTGGCCACTGGGTTCCCTTAATGAATTGTCGATTAAGAGCATCTTTGTGCATTATTTATCATTATACCATGGGCTGTTTAAATACTCGATTCTGATTGGCTGGAAGGTGTGCAGTAAAACCTTTAATGCACAGGTAGTTCCAGTCAGTTTGATTACAGTTCGAAATTAATCCGCTACATTGGTAACCATAGTAACACAGATACACTTGCAAGCAGAGTGAGAGACGCATATGAAAACGTTTAGGTAGGCTAAATGGATGATTTTTGAATATCGTTTAATTTGTATCAGTGTTGCCTGTCATTCATAAATAATTGTAATAAATCCATTAAAGAATCATTAAGTTAGCTATATGCTTAAGCAATGAGGGGACTGTAGCTGCTAGACTTTAAAGAAGAGATCGACGCACACAGGTAACTCGCGCACGCATCTCTCTCTCTCTCTCTGTTCCTTCTCCTTCAGTTATCTGTCTCTCTCTTTTAATAATGAATTTAAATAAATGTGAATTCATTCAAATAAAAGCAATCCGATGGCTCTACTTTATTTAAAGCGGACGGAGTGCAAGAACTGACAAGCCTTAACTTAAGAAGTAACCGTCATTTTTACACGTCTGTTAAAAAATTACACTGTAAACATCAGTTACAGCTTTAACTTATTTTTAACTTTGGCAAATAACCAAGGTATAAGCGGGTATAAAAAGGTGAAAAGGTGCCAAAGTTAACTAAATCTCACTTGCATTCATGTAAGGGATAATCGACGGCTAGCCATGCATTAAAGAATTTTAATGCACTTCGTAGAGGCAACCACCCTCCGCTTCGCGTCGGGTGGTTCTTCGCCTCTACGTCGTGCATTAAAATCCTTTAATGCATGGCTAGCCGTCGATTATCCCTTACATGAATGCAAGTGAGATTTAGTTAACTTTGGCACCTTTTCGGTATTATAATTTTTCGGTACCTCACAATTCGATTGAAATCGGTTTTTCAATTCGATATACGTATAGATGTGATTCTAGCTTACTGTTTTGTGTTACTTTTCCTATTTGACTATGGTAGACAGTTTTGGACAAAGAAATTTCACTGAATTAAATGTAAACCTTGAAATTTATTTTGTTTTTTCTTCCTATTTTAGTCAAACCATTATTATTAAACTGACTGCAATCATTACTCACATGACTGGCAGGCTTTTGCAATATAGCAAGGCAGGCAATTTTATTTTATTTTTGATATTTAAATAGGAACAAAGAAGCAAATTACAAAAAATAGGACAAATACAATAGAAAAAATATGCTGTGTGTCTGTCACCGCGTGTCCTTATTCATGGCTTGTGATTAACACTCTAACGTGTCAGTAACTTTTAGTATTACGAAGTTGAAGAAGTGTAACACTGAAATTTGTGAATCGATGTAAATCGATAGAACATAGAATCACGATTCATATGTGAATCTGATCTTCAGCACTGGCCACACATCACATTGCATTACGACATAAAGGACTTTGCAAATGCCACGGTGATCCCTCTCACTGTTCCCTTTTTGTTAGTTCAGCGGTGCTCAACCGCGGTCAACTCAAGTCTTGTTTAAAATTTCTTTCTTTTTGCAACTCTATTATGAAACAACTAATCAGTTTTTTATGAATATTTATGATGTTCATATAAATATTTGCATATTCTTTAGTTTTATCTTATCTTCCACCCCATTTAAGTGACAAAAATGTCCTTTTCACTGTAGCTGAAAGTGTTGAAAATGTCAGGATGTCTCAAGCATCGGTCAGGAAGCTCTGTGGAACAGTGCACATTGTCACTCAGGTCACTGTGTGGTTCTGTAATCATCGTCGCCATTGTCATCAATGCGTCATCTCTCCTCAAGCCAAAGCTCTACTGTTTCTAATTAAAAAGCCTGATTTCCAGACAGGAATGAAATTATCCTCTCAAGTTGTCATTTTGAGCAACATGGAAGAAGATTGGAAACTCTTTTTCTCTGTCTCTCAGCTCTTTACATTTTTCAGCTATCAATGCTGAGCAAAATAAATGGAGTGGAGACTTTGGTCTAGGTTTAATTTTGCCATCTTTTTTTTCCGTCATAGATTCAGTTTAATTAAAACTGCTTTGGTCTTAGTGTTCTGATCTGGATTTGTTCAGAACAGTTTCAGAAATGAAATTTAGGGTCAGATTGATGTCTGATGGTGTGACTTGGCTCACATGTCCCTGTTATGACATTCTTCTCAATGGTGTCATTATTCTCTCTAATGTTGTTTCAAACCCCCAAATCTTTAACAATGTTTGTGCTCTTTTCTTGAGCTGGGTGTTGTATCAAATATCCACAATCAATGTTGTCAGTTCATCAGGTAAATTTAGTAAGATTTAAATGTTAAAATGAATGATCAAATTAACAAACAAAAAAAAGAGTTAATCTTGCCCCCTGATCTGTACATAAATTCCATTATAATTTGAATTAATAATATTAATAATAATGGTAAAACTTTAAGCTTTTAAATATAATACATTGTAAAAGTATGTTTAATGCCTTGTAATGCACCTTATAATGCATTGTTTGATATCATAAATAATTGTAACCACAGTTATAGTACATTGTAATACTCATGTTACACCTTTAGAAAGTATAATCCATTAAAACGCATGACAAACAACCAATTTCAGATGTAGTAGGGAATCAGCAAATATAATGCATTTTAACTTTGGCTACAATTATTTATGACCAGATATAATGCATTATAACGTACATTATGAATACCTTTATAATGCATTATACATAAAGGCTTTAAGTAAAATGTTACCATAATTTATAATAAACATTATAATAAATCTTTTAAAGCCACACTATAGCTTTGTGTAAGGCGGTTCTTGCGTGTCCTTAAAGTCTAAATGTCTTAAATGCCATTTGATCAATATAGGTCAATATAAAGTCTTAAATATCTGAAATTATCATTTTAAGAGCCCTTAAATTTGGGGGGTGGAAAATCAGGATTCACGATATGGATTAACGCGATTATTAAACTTTATATGTGAATTGTCTGTAGGGGTTTGTTTTGTATGGATATGCAATGTTAATTTTATGTGTGCATGTCTTAGAGATATGTGTATATCCAATTTTTCCACATGAAGTTGCACCCCACTGGCAAGAGAAAAAACACTGAATTGTGATCCATTTGCTAAATTCTGTAAGTCGTACTCGTGTTCTTTTTATTATTCTGTGGACAAAGCTGTTAGGCTTTTAATAAAAACGTGACCAGAATCATAAACCCGATGGCCTGAATGTTTGCAGTGCTGCTTCAGGTCTTGCTGAAGATCTAAAGGTCTTTATGCCGCTGTCTCTGTAGGGCGTACTGAAGCTCTCCATTTATCCCACATATGCTCATAGCATACACAGAAGACAGCTTGAGCTTGTGGCTTCAAAGAGAATGATTTTTCTGAAGATTTTATTGTGAGATGTAGAAGCCCTAAAATATTCCACATGGAGGGCTGAACATACACTTTTAAAAAAAAACAATGAAGTTGGTGTTCTTCTTTCCCTTTATTCCTAAGGCTTCATTGTTGCCATGTATGGCTTAAATCGGCCCAATACACTTGGCTTGGCTCGGCTCAATAGCTTTCCCTATTGCAGCCAACCCCGCCAGTTCACATCAGACCTTTGTTCAAACAAAAGAGAATTTGTAAACCTGACCGTGAGTCCAGGCTCAATAACTTAGTCTTGTCTCTCCAGCAAATTGCAGCAGATAAACAAACTCTATGCCCAGAAGATTTATGTAACATCCTCTATTTCTTCACACTTCCAAAACCTCACCTGAACTGCCTCATATATTTCCAATTCCAGGCCACTGAATGGGGTACCAAGGTTGATTGTGCTCTCAGTGAGTGTAGTGTACTTTTTGTCGACCTTGTCTCATTGTGAGTGTTCTTTCACACGGCAAACAGTGATAAAATAATAATAGATGACCTTCTCTGCTCTTTTCTATTGGTAATATTGCAATAAATATGCTGTGTTTTAGTGGATGTGCTGAATGCTGAAACCCATCCGTGTGTGTGTGTGCATGCATGCATATACATAATATATATAATAGAATTGTATTAATAATGAAAATAATATATGTACAATCTTACAAAACAACAGAAGCAGACATTGCTACACAGGTGTCTTTACTTAGCCACTGGTGCTCGTTGGATAAACTGGAGGTAGACATCAAATTATGAAGATGAAATACACCAAGACACTCACGTGGTGAAGTAAAAAACCTTTACATAGCTGGGCTAAATCATTAAAAACAGTTTAAAGTGTAGATCTTCGCGTTTCGGTTACACGGGATTCTGAAAAAGGCCGTATTGCCGAAACACGTAGATCTACACTTTAAACTGTTTTTAATGATTTAGCCCAGTTAATTAAAGGCATTTTACTTAACCATGTGAGTGCCTTGGAGTATTTCATCTTCATAATATTTACAATCTTCTCCGTGTTTTAGTGCGCTATGGAAAGAGAGACTTATACCTTCAGACTAGCCATTTAACTATGTTTACTTGTGCATTTATGTCATTTTGTGTAGATGGAAGATCTTTATGTTGTGGGTATTTGTGATGAGTGTGTTAGGGCGATTTTTTTTATTTTTTTTATTTATTAACCCGCTAGCAAGGTGTTTCAGTTTACCAGTGTTCATTCACTGTTTAGATTCAGGTCAAGCAGGTAAATGCCTGGCTATGATTTGATTATTTAAAACAATCATATTCTTTATAGATTTTTCTTTTTAAAAATATTGTTTGTGCATTGATAATATATTGTGATGTTTTTATTTAGGTTTAATCTTTTTCATGATACACATTTTCCGCCTCAAAAAAAATATTTATTCTTTGGATTTGGTCTTAAGGAGACCAATATTATCTTAGATTGGTTGTGTTAAAATAAATGATGCATGTAAGCCTC
The DNA here is from genome assembly GCF_963993115.1 of Abramis brama. Lineage (NCBI taxonomy): Eukaryota > Metazoa > Chordata > Actinopteri > Cypriniformes > Leuciscidae > Abramis > Abramis brama. The sequence goes on from NC_139974.1 coordinate 26,637,577, forward strand.
ATATTACAGTTCATAGCTCTCAATGTAGCAGGAGCTCCATCATATTCTCTCTCCTGAGACTTCTTTCAAGCTCTTGGTGTTCGTCTTTTATAGTGAGAAACTGTGTGGACTCAGAGGAACCTGAGATATTACCAAATATGTGCTGTATATTTCACTGGAGCTGTAATAAATAATTCATCTGTGCTGTGATGGGCTGTACAGTAAGTCAGCTCGACTTCAGCCTTGAGGTGACTTTTAACATTTGGTGTTGGGGAACTTTACATAGCATGACTGAGTTCATGCAATATCTTTTACCTTATAGGTTATGAATAATGTAATGTGTCCAAATGCTTTTTCCTCTCCAGCGGCACTTTGTGAAACTCTCCTAGTCAGCCTTCATGTTTTCACCCAGACAGCTGCCATATTATGAAAAATTCCATTCCAAATTAGTGGGGGTGACAGTTATTTGGACGCGAGGCTTTGGCAGGCAAATCTGCATGGCCCCCTATTTGACACTTTGCACCGCATTCATTTTAAGCCTTTATGCCCTCATGCTCCGGGCAAAGAAATGTCTTCACTAATTTGTTTTCTGCAAGATATGTGCATATGGAAGTGAGGGTAGTCATGCACTAGTCTTCCACTAGTTTGGGAAATTTTAAGTTATGCTGTCTTGCCAGACACCCTTGTCAGTCTCATCCAGACCTTATTTCAGAGTCAAACTCAATTGGAATATATGAGTTATAAGGCAGTACAAAAACGTACTTATGAACTTTTTTTCACCCCTTAATAGCTAATGTTATATGCTCATACTAATTAGGCACCCCTCATCCGACATGCTGACAGGCATGAAGCCTGTGTCAGATGGTCACGTGTTGCCATATATTTATGATTACAAGTGTTAAATCTTGGTAACAGGAAGAGAAAAAGACCCCAGAATTCAACATGGACAAGAATAGAACCTGGATTTCCTACACAAACACCACAGCTCAGCATTCATTCATTCTTCTGCTGCTTATCTGGGACTGAGTTGTGGTGGCAGCAAGCTAAGTAGGCCTGCCCACATGTTCTTTCCCTTGCAAATTCCTACAGCCCCTAATTGGGGATCCCAAAATGTTCCCTGGCCAGTTATGAGATGTAATCTCTCCAGCGCATCCTGGGTCTGCTCCTGGGTCTCTTTCCAATTGGACAGGCCAGGAACACCTCCCCAGAAAGCCATCCAGAATGCTTCCCCACCCCAAAACCACTTGAACTGGCTCCTTTTGACACAGAGAAGTGGTGATTCTTCTCCAAGTCCCTCCTGTCTGTCAGAGCTTAGCACCTTGTGTCCTAGTCCAGACTCCTTGTGGTGAGGCTTGTACCAGCAATCTTGTTCTTTCAGTCACTACCCAAAGTTTATGACAACAAGTGTCGGAACATGCATTGAATGGTTAATTGAGAGCTTTGCCCTCAGTCTTATCTCCCTCTTCATCTTCTACATACCTGCAGCCGGCACACTGATTTTCCTATCGACGTCATTCCCTGACCTGTCCTCGTGAACTCGTGAACAAAACCTCCTCACCTCAGGAAAGCAACTCAGTCCCTACTCAAGGTTGGCAGTCCACCCTTTTCCATCCGAGAACCATGGATTCAAATTTGGAAGTGCTGACCCTCATCCCCATCACATTACACTCGCAAACATCTAAAGTAAGCACTAAAGATCACAGCTTGACAAGGAGCAAATGTGCTAATTGCTGGGATATTTCTTATTTTTACTTCATTTTTACCACAGTGCTTTGCCGTGGCCACATCTGAGCAGAGCCTTTGAGTGTGAACTCGGTTGAGAGCACAGCAGCGATCTCAAATATACCAACTTTACTCCAGCCATGTGTCAGCATGGAGCTGTGCTGATTCTGGTGGCCCTCTTAAGCAGCCGCCTTAAACTTCAGACAGTCGCAGACAGCATGTAATGCATTTACCCAGAAAGAGTGATGAGACATGTAATTGAATTACCTTTTTTAATATATCAGTGCTTGACTCCTTGCTGAGCTGAAAATGAGAGAGAGAAATCCAGTGTGCTGGAGAGCTTCCTGTTCCCTCGACATCACATTAGTGTTCTTAAAAGATGCCGACATCCTTCTGGGAAGTTCATGCTTACAAACACGGATGTTGTAATTATGAAGTGTAATTGTAATTATAATATGGTTTTTGTTAGAATGAAATATGACGTTTCCAAATGTGCCAATTTTTTCTCTTTTTAACTTAATAACGAAGCCTGACTTTTAGTACTTTGCAATATTGTGAAGAGCTTTATCTATTTTACCCTTTGTGAACTGTCACAGAGAATCATGGGAAATGTAGTTTGATTTGTGCAAGCCTATCATCATATAAACTAGCTCATTGAGACAAATTTTAGTAATTAATAACCTTTCCCACTAGAAATTATGACAGCATTAATGTGAGCTTATCTTTTTGTTCTGCTTTTCCATCCCAAGACCAAGATTATCATTGCTGTTCTGTCACTGTGAGACATTTTTATCAAAGACCAAACTCAAGGTGGAGAAGACATGTAATATAAGTGAGGTTTTTAACTTTACAGATCTATGTTTGATTGCACTCTTGTCAGAGTCTAGTGTCTGAAAGTAAATCTTGAAATATTAAAAAAGCTCCCTTGGCAAACACCATCACATCCCCAATATCTCTCTGCCTGACAGTGAATTGGGGACATTTCATTGACTTGGTGGGTCTCTGCTTTTATTGACTTGTGAATGACGCTGACAGAGTTTGTTTTGTGGCCCATACGAAGTGAAAGGCTTTGATTTCATACTTTGCCAACATATAAGGCTCCCTAGCAAAGACATGTAATACTGTTTCCCAGTTACTTTGATTGATAAATGTCTGCTGTTCGGCTGACTGACCAAAAAGTTGAAGCTACTAGCACCCTGATACTGTGTTTCTGTCATAAAGAATGTTTTCACCTTTGCGCTTTCACAATTTATGATTTTACACCTGTTTATGTAGACCATGGCTTACCGGAATCTGCTAAGTCATAATGTTCCAACAAAGCAAAGGCGGAAGCATATGCATTTGGAAGATTATTTGTTTGTATTTGTATAATGAGGTTTTCTGAAAGGCTATGACCTTAATCTTTATAGAGTCATGCATCTTTGTGTAATTATACTGTGATGAAACGTTTTAATATAACGCCTCCAAATATGTGGGTGCCTCACCTAAATATGTTCTGGTAATGGCAACCTAGAGCCAGTGTTCAAATCCAAATCTTCCATGTAACGTTTGCTTTTTTTTATGACTAATGCAAGTTGTATGTTCAAGTCCATATGTGTTGGCACAAATTTGCTGTCAGATTAGACCTCAATAATGAGAAACCAACTGCCTTAGCACCCTTCAGAGAGAATCGCAGTGCTTTTATACCACATTTCATGCCATGGTGAAGCCAGCAAAATGCTGTGTTAACAAGCTACTGATTGTGCATCTGTGTGATGGGGCTTTTGGGGAATTGCCTCTCTCTTTGCTCCATCTGTTTGTCCTATCACTTTCCTCGCTTATTTATGGCTTTGCATTACTGCAGCGCTAGGTCACTTTAGAGGTGCTGGTCTATTTGATCACTGGCTTTTGCTTTATTTGGATGCTATTCTTGTTTTTAGTGAATGTGGACTGTGGTTGATTTATGTATTAGTAAGTAGCGAGAAGTAGGGCTGTCACAATATCAGATTTTTATTACATGTTATCCAGCAGTATTCGGCAGTAGTAGCTACACACACTGTCTTCTATTTTTCGGTTTATAACGGGTGAGAAACAGCGTTAAGGTGCAATACCGTTACCTATTATATTATGGCGCTTTTCCATTACCAGTACCGACTCGACTCGGCTCGGCTCGGCTCGGCTCGCTTTTCGCTCCGTTTTCCATTGCAGATAGTACCTCCACAATAGTACCGCAGGAAACTGCCGTGACTTAATCTTCTACGCGAGACGCACCCGCTACCCACACACACAGGACAATGGAGGAAATCGAGTGTATGCTGTTTTTGGATGTTTTTGTTTTTGCTGTTTTTTTATTCAGGATACTCCGTCTGGCGCGTGCAATGATGACGCAGTGAATAGTGATGATTCTCTCTGACCAATCAGCAGTCTGTCGTGTTTTCACGTCACATTTTAGTATCGCCTCAGCTCGCCTCAGCCCGCTTAGAACCTCGCCGGAGGTGGTACGAAAAAAAAGTACCTGGAAGCAGGTACAGGTACAACTTTTACACAGTGGAAAACCAAACAAAGCCGAGTCGAGCCGAGCCGAGCCGAGCCAAGGCGAGCTGGTACTGTGTAGTGGAAAAGCGCCATTAGAGTGTCAACCAGAATAGTTACAGTGAGGAAAATAAGTATTTGAACACCCTGCTATTTTGCAAGTTCTCCCACTTGGAAATCATGGAGGGGTCTGAAATTGTCATCGTAGGTGCATGTCCACTGTGAGAGACATAATCTAAAAAAAAAAATCCAGAAATCACAATATATGATTTTTTAACTATTTATTTGTATGATACAGCTGCAAATAAGTATTTGAACACCTGTCTATCAGCTAGAATTCTGACCCTCAAAGACCTATTAGTCTGCCTTTAAAATGTCCACCTCCACTCCATTTATTATCCTAAATTAGATGCACCTGTTTGAGGTCGTTAGCTGCATAAAGACACCTGTCCACCCCATACAATCAGTAAGAATCCAACTACTAACATGGCCAAGACCAAAGAGCTTTCCAAAGACACTAGAGACAAAATTGTACACATCCACAAGGCTGGAAAGGGCTACGGGGTAATTGCCAAGCAGCTTGGTGAAAAAAAGTCCACTGTTGGAGCAATCGTTAGAAAATGGAAGAAGCTAAACATGACTGTCAATCTCCCTCGGACTGGGGCTCCATGCAAAATCTCACCTCGTGGGGTCTCAATGATCCTAAGAAAGGTGAGAAATCAGCCCAGAACTACACGGGAGGAGCTGGTCAATGACCTGAAAAGAGCTGGGACCACCGTTTCCAAGGTTACTGTTGGTAATACACTAAGACGTCATGGTTTGAAATCATGCATGGCACGGAAGGTTCCCCTGCTTAAACCAGCACATGTCAAGGCCCGTCTTAAGTTTGCCAATGACCATTTGGATGATCCAGAGGAGACATGGGAGAAAGTCATGTGGTCAGATGAGACCAAAATAGAACTTTTTGGTCATAATTCCACTAAACGTGTTTGGAGGAAGAAGAATGATGAGTACCATCCCAAGAACACCATCCCTACTGTGAAGCATGGGGGTGGTAGCATCATGCTTTGGGGGTGTTTTTCTGCACATGGGACAGGGCGACTGCACTGTATTAAGGAGAGGATGACCGGGGCCATGTATTGTGAGATTTTGGGGAACAACCTCCTTCCCTCAGTTAGAGCATTGAAGATGGGTCGAGGCTGGGTCTTCCAACATGACAATGACCCGAAGCACACAGCCAGGATAACCAAGGAGTGGCTCTGTAAGAAGCATATCAAGGTTCTGGCGTGACCTAGCCAGTCTCCAGACCTAAACCAAATAGAGAATCTTTGGAGGGAGCTCAAACTCCGTGTTTCTCAGCGACAGCCCAGAAACCTGACTGATCTAGAGAAGATCTGTGTGGAGGAGTGGGCCAAAATCCCTCCTGCAGTGTGTGCAAACCTGGTGAAAAACTACAGGAAACGTTTGACCTCTGTAATTGCAAACAAAGGCTACTGTACCAAATATTAACATTGATTTTCTCAGGTGTTCAAATACTTATTTGCAGCTGTATCATACAAATAAATAGTTAAAAAATCATACATTGTGATTTCTGGATTTTTTTTTTTAGATTATGTCTCTCACAGTGGACATGCACCTACGATGACAATTTCAGACCCCTCCATGATTTCTAAGTGGGAGAACTTGCAAAATAGCAGGGTGTTCAAATACTTATTTTCCTCACTGTAATGGTGCTAAATTATTTACAATATCATATGTGTAGCATTAACATGATATCAATATTTCAGTTTTTAAAAATCAAATACCCGTATATTACGACACCCATAGTGAGAAGCCATGCAAATAGAGTAGGGGCAGTGTTTAAATGTCATTTGACTTCTGAGTGATTGAGTGAGCTTTAGAAATCTCTTTTGAATGTGCTTGTGCGCTGGGATATTGTATATTATGAACTAAGCCAGCAGTAATGGTAGTAATTTAAATTAAACATGAAATCAAAATTGAGCCGATTTATTTCTGAATACACATTGCTGTTCTCATTATGCATGATTTGTTGGTGCACATTTGAGATGTAATAACATGCACCCCCTCTAAAATACATTATGCTTCTTGGCTGACGTAACCTAGGTGGAATAAATAATGTAAACCAATAGCCAGTTTAAGTACTGGTTGTTGTGGATTGGTACAGGTTTTTTTTAATTCGTGCCAATGGGTTATTCAGTCATTTTAATGCTAGTTAACATTAATGTAATGTTAATGGCATTAACAACTTATTACAATATGTTTGAAAAGAAACATTAACATTTGGATACGTTGAGATTCTCTTGAGGGTGAATTTAACCTTCAATTTCCACATCCTATTCAAAAAGTCTCCTCGGAAGTGAGCAGTGTCGCTTATATTTCACTATCCAGTCAATGGATATAATCCATTAAGTCCCATCCTTAATTGTTTTTTGTCACACAAATGTCTGATGGTAAAGGTAAAGTAAATGACTCCTTCAACGTTAGAATTTGCTGTAAAGTATGACTTTAATTCACTTTTTAGATTTAATATAGTGCCGTTCATAATTGCATCCCATGGGTGCCTGGGGATTGTTCCATCTACTAAGATGCTTCTAGATAACGCTCCTCACAAAAAATCGACTTTTAATTAAATGTTTCCCCCCTCATTATGCTTATCTGTCAGATTAAACTGGAAAAAGTTCTGTGGGTCTATTTTTTTAAACATCCTTCCTTGAGCTCATTTATAACCTGTGTACGGGGCTTCGGCATATTCCTGCAGGCTTTTTCAGATGCTCCATTCACTCTAATAATAAAAGGAAGGGGAGAAATGGTGTGTGTGTGTGAGGAGGAGAGAGCAATTACACTAGGCTAGCTGAGAGATCAGTCGTATGTGAAGTTGCTGATCATTTTTGCCAGTGCCTGTCTAACAACTCTTGCTAAGAATAATTGGGGTGATCTGAGCCCCCTGGTCTGCCTTTATGAAAGCACTAACATGTATCAGTGAAAGCTCAGACCAAGGCTAAACACTTGAGTGCTAACATTCATACACGTTAAAGGGGTCATATCATGACAAATTACATTTTTTGGAAGAGTTCTATTATGAACACGCATCGTTACTTTCGTAGGTCAAAATCCCAGACCAAACTAAGTGGCTTATCTGATATAAATACTAACTTGTGAAATCCCACATTAACATGTTAAACAACTTTTTGGTGTTCAGAACCTAAGGATAGAAGTTCAAGGCTAACCCTCTTAGGCTGTTTAAAAATGTTCAAACTATGGCTGTTCGCTGTCATTTTTGACCCAGAAAAGTGAAAGAATAGTTTTTTTTTTTTGAAATTGTATTTAATGATAACACTAATTTCTGTAAATAAAAAGATATGTACATTTCTTAATTTCACCTTAATTTGTGTAAGTTGAAAGTTGAAATCGATCTTAAATTTGGACCAAATTCTTGAATTTATATTCAAAATAAATAAATAAATAAATATATATATTTCTCTCTCTCTCTCTCTCTCTCTCTCTCTCTCTCTCTCTCTCTCTCTCTGGATGGTGGGGTATGAATCTTTTGTACGTATAGTCTTACCCTTTAATTTCTGGTAATCTTTTTTTTTAAATTCTCTCACAATGTAATGTGGCTTTTTTTTTTTTTTTAAGAGGCTTATTGTTACACGTTTCTTATTTCACATGCAAAGAGGCTGTTTTACATAGAAGTCTTAAAGTTTTGGAAGCAATAAAAACACCTTATTTAAGTATGAGTTGGATAGAGCGGAAAATGGTCTTGAGCTAAATTGACTTTTTGCTAGTATATAAATAAAATAAATGTGCAGCATAACTTAATTTGCCATATGGCAAACCTTATCTAGCTCTGTTGTATAAACAGATCCTTTAATTGTGCATTGAACTCCTCTTTTGGGCAGGTGGATGACATGCTCGGGGAGGAGAGTGACAATGAAAGCGATGGAAAAGGGAAAGAGGAAAGGATGGAGGCAGAGGAGGAGGAAGAGGAAGAGAGGCCCCCCACGAGCAAGCAGAAGGCTTCATCAGATCACGTTTCGCCACTTGCCACTGTTGTTGAGGAAACTGCCCAAACATCAACCAGAGAAGACGTCTCTGTAACAGGGAACATGTTCAGGTATTAAATCTCCAGTACTAGTAAAGGGAAATTTGAATTTTGTTTTCAAATTGGCGAAACTCAAGCATACTGTATAATAGCACCTATAATACGCACAAAATTGGTCTCTGTGATTGAGCTTTAAACCTCTTGCTTCAGTGGTGTGGAGAGTTGATTAGTAACACACTGCTGTGCCCGATCTCCAGCAGGCCCTTGTACTCCCGAAATTGCCACTGTCTTCAGCAAATAGCACTGCCAGTTGTCATGGCAATGTCTGGAAGCAGATATCTAGCAGAAGGTGGGGTCACGTCCTCTTACATCCTCCTGTCCAAGCACAAATGCCCCACCCGCTGCCCAGACTTCTGTCCGACATTAGTGTAGTCGGCAGGATGTTGTCAGATCAGCATGTGTGAGGAGAGCTGCTTTCTGGGCCGGCCTGCTCTTGTCTGGAGGAGCTAAACGGACAGGAAAGCATGCTAGCCTTTTATCATATGGCTCATACTGCAACCAATTTTCCACTGGAATATTAGACCTGTCCTACTTTATCTAGTTTCTCCACTCTCCAGCAGTCATTAGCAGTGACTCAGAGCCCACAGCGTTGTATCTACCACCTGTGTCAACTGAATGAATGCAGTAGTGTAATCGTTAGGAGTTCAGAGCGGTGAACAATGAGATGAGTGAAGGAGAAAAAGAAGTTATTTGAGTGTCTCAGACTGTCTGTTTGGCTTCAGGATGTCCTGCATCCAGTGATTACAGCTTCTCAGAAGAACCTGGTTTTCTCAGCTGAGTTTTCCTCGTGTTCTTTCTTTTTTACCATTTCCATTGAGAAACATTTCAGTGAAATCAGAAAGTGGTAAAGGTTTTTGTACTTATTGCTTTCTCAATGACAAACCCATTATTTGTTTTGGAGTTGTAATTTTTGCTTCTCAAGTCAGGTTGAACAAGTTAAAAAAAACTTGGACTTGGATTTTTTTACAGAGTTTGCTAGGTTTTGGCACCAGATGTTTGCAACACTCAGTTTCGTCTGCGGCCCGTTTTTTTTTTATTAGGGTTCATTCCATTTGTCATTGAACATTAGCTTGTATTTGCCTACAGTAATCCATTTTGCGGTCGAGTTTGTCAGTGTTAAAGTTTATTTTTACATCACACATTTCCCGTTATGAATTATGATACAGCTTGGTCCGTCAGTGCATTGCATTTGGATTGGTTTCTCACCACAGTGTCTTGATTTAAAGTGACAACTGATGTACATAAAGATGATATATAAATCATTAGCTATTAGCCATGTGTCTGTTCATTAGGATGGAAATGAAAGGCTGAATGACAGCAACTCTTTCCACCATTAGCAAAGCTCTTTTGCTCTGTTATGTATGTATTGTGTAACAGGGGTGACAGCAACATCCTCCTACTCCATACAATTTAGTCTTGTCTTTACCATACTTACATTAGCTCTTTAAACAAAAAGTTTCAACTCAGAGAACCCCTTGGTTTCATCTTTCAGAGAAAGCACATACATTTGCCTTAATTGCCATTAGTTTCACTTGGGAGCAATATAAAGTTTGTCAGTCCACAGTGTTCTAATAAGTTGGCCTGCCAATTTCCTTAAAATTGGCAGGAAATGGTCGCTGTAGCAGGATTTGATGCCATGGAAACACTCCATATCTAAACTCTTTGTGTTCGTTGCTTCGTGATGGAGAAATGTAATTTTCATTAAAGTCTGATTTTAAATCTTTTCCCTCCATGAAGCAAGCTCATTCAAGTGATGGAGTGAATAGCACATTTTCTTTGTGAATAAAAAATAATGTGCACTGAGATACTGCCGGGTTAGGAGGAAAAAGCAACAATTTAAAATCACAATGACTATGAATTTAGTCGCAGTTCAACTCACAACTCTCTAACTTTAGTCTAGGGCTGGGCGATATGGTCAAAAATATTAGCACAATATTTTTTTCCCAAATCATACAATATCAAAATTGATCAAGATATTAATTTACTATTAATGGAGAAGGAAATGCTTTCCACATATTTGTTAGACCTTGAGAATGAATGTAAACAAGAAACTTTTTTGTTTCTTTTAATTAAGGGCCCCATGAAATCCATTTTATTTTTCTCTAAATTCTGTATTTTCCATTTTATTGTTCGAGATGCTGTGTTTTATGATTTAATTTAAAATCCTATAAACTTTAACAATTTAATCAAGCTTTTAAAATGTAAACAAATGAAAGTATAACCATTAATTTACAACAAAACATTGCATTTTGCACACAACAGAACTGTATAAGTTTAAAACATGGATGAAAAAATATCTTGGTTGTATGATATTCCTTGGAAATAATAATAATATTATTATCATTTTGAGAAATACATTTTATACAGTAGTGATATATTTTAGTCATAATTTCTTGAAGTTAAACCTAACTTTTATTTTGACGGATTTTCATGAAAGTTCTTTCAGTTTTGGTTTCCGTATCAGTGTGTATTGGACGGTAGTTTTGCACCCAAAAACAACAGTTATGGCATTATTTTCTAACCCTCATGTCGTTCCAAACCTGAATGACTTTTTATTTATTTATTTTGTGGAACGTAAAAGGAGATCTCTAGAGAGTGTTCACATTGCTTGTTTCCATACATTTAATGTGACAAAATCTAACTCGATTTATATCCTCTATAACAGCTTTCATATTTCAGTCATGCTCGTGTATGTAATTGGTTTTTGTGTCTCTTTTGTGTTTTATGCACCTTTACAGCATTTTTACTGCAGTGTATCATAAATGATCATGTTTTTTGGTGGCAAAATTCAAGCCTGTCTTTTCTCTGCGGTTGTAATCGTCTAGCTTCATACTGATTGAGCGATAACATCTGTCTGTCTGGTGGACCGCAGTTATGAACTGGCCTTTGCCATGTTGAGGAAAAACTGAAGTTACTGCCAAATGTAGATAAGGTCATCCGATAGTCACAATCACTCCTGTTGTTCCTCAGAATGGCTCACCAGTCTCAACTCAAGCATCTGTTTTACTGGCAGAGATAATGCTCAGTGGTTATGGAAGAAGAGCCACTGGCAGCTGCAGGCTTTTTGAATAATAGAGATGGGCAAAACCGCTTATCTCAAACACAGAGCCCACCTGAGACTGATTCCTCTGCCCGGCGGCCAAAGGTTAGCTTCCGTAAATAGCGCCTTTTCCCGCCAAGACAAACGGCACTTTTGGAGATAATCAAATCCTGTTTATGAATTATTTATTCTCAGAATATGCGCATAATTTGTGTTCTTGTGATAATTTTTTTGTTGTTGTTGTTTTTCAGTTGTTTTCCAGTCACTGGGCCTGTAGGATGTATCTAATAAGAAATCAGTTTCAATTCCTGTTCTTTTTTACGAAGTAAGATATGAGTCATAATCATTGTATTTGATAATCGACAGCTAGTCACATATGCACCCTAGAGCTTAAAAAGATTATCGGAGTATAATCTCTTTTACAAGAATATACTATTTCAGTTTTTCTCTCTTGTTTAATTTGATGTATTTAATTCAAATTCACTTGCAATTTTTGAGTAATTTTTTTTTAAAGTAAATCCTACACCAAATATTTTTCATTGCATGAAATGTTTGACGAGCACAGTTTTCTCTCCTTTTTCCTGTTTAAACATGGACAAAAGTAGGAAAGCATGATATGAAAAATGTGTCTGAGACCTATAAGCCTGATTTAAATATTTATGTTGTCCAGTAACTGATAAATGGCGGATAATAAAATTCTACCCTAATTTGTCTTAATGAATTTTACAAACATTTAAGAGAATTAAGGCATTTTAACTTTTAATGTACATGGTGACAAATAGATATAAAATTAGATTTGCTAAATGTAATTAAAGATTACGTTTAACAGAGTTATGAAATTATCAGTATTTTTATGCAATTGTAAATCTGTCCAGTATCAGCTAATACTGATCTCTAGTGTTGACTGATAACAAATGTGGTACGTATTGAGTATATCTAAAGACAAAAGCAATAAAGTCCCTTTCAAAATGAATTATTCCAGCTACTTATTTTGCAACCAGTTGATGGCTGGCAAAGGAAATTAAGCCATAAGTGTTATGACAGCTAAACAGTTTTCAGTATCATGGCTGGTGGAAGTAGGGTAAGGGACATTTTCATTCTAGATGTCAATTTGTTGGTCAAAAATTGCTATGCAAAAAAGATGAGTCATCAGTATTCAGTGTTGATGAGTCATCAATAATAGTGTTATGATGTTTTTTTTAAATTGTTTTTGCATAGTGTTGTTTACGCAGCCTCATGACTTTCGTTGTTAGTCATCCCCCTCTAGTTCAGGTGTTCTGAACTGTTTTAAAAAGAGAGTCCGTCTTTATCTGTGCGCTGTCTCTTTAAAAGAGTTCCAGGATAGAGGGATGGAGAAGGCCCATTGGTTGAGAACAGGATGAACGGTTCTGGCCTTTTCTCATGCGTTCTCAAGAGATCTTGAGTCCTTGTGTTCTCGTACTACGTCATCATCAACCGTTGATGTTCCATTCTAATACTCATGAGCGCAAGTACTGTACATAAGATGCATGAAAGTACCCGGATGTGTACTTGACATCAACCATTAGAAATCCCAGAAAACTCTGCGGGTGGTCGACATACGGTCTTTAAATCAAATCAAATCAAGTATATTTGTATAGCGCTTTTCACAATACAGATTGTATCAAAGCAGCTTCACAGTATTAAATTAAAATAAAATAATACAACAAGGTTTGTTTCTAGTGGAATTTATTGATTGATAGAATAAAAATTAAATATCCCCAAAATATCCCCAACTGAGCAAGCCAAAGGCAGCAGTGGCAAGGAACCGAAAAAACTCCATCAAGTGACCTAATGGAGAAAAAAAAAAATCTTGGGAGAACCCAGGCTCAGTCAGCGGCCAGTTCTCCTCTGGCATTTATGAACTAGAGGCCGGATTGTAGTTTGAACTGTAAGATTAACAATATTATATGAATGCCTGGCCGAAAAGATGCGTCTTTAATCTAGTTTTAAACTGGGAGAGCGAGTCTGAGCAACGAACAGTATCAGGAAGACTATTCCAGAGTTTCGGAGCCAAATGTGAAAATGCTCTCCCTCCTTTGGTTGATCTGGATATCCTAGGTATGACCAAAAGCCTCGAATTTATTGATCTTAAAGAGCGTGATGGATTATAGGGCGATAGAAGATCCGTTAAATAGACTGGAGCTAAGCCGTTTAGGGCTTTATAAGTCAGTAGCAATACCTTATAATTAATACGGAACTTTATAGGTAGCCAATGTAGTGATGATAAAATCGGTGTTATATGATCATATTTTCTTTAAACTTCTCGTTTTCGCTTAAGAGATTCCCGCTGCAAGCTTGCAAATAGGCTACTGCATGTAAAAGTAAACTTTTTTTTGTGCGTGTGTGTGTGTGTGCATAATTTGATAAATACCTGGAGAAGTCCTGCAGTATTTTTATTGCCATATTAAAAAGAATATTAACATTGACAAAGCATACAAACTCATTTTCACAAATACACAAGGTAAAATAGAAAGATATAAATTAATATGAAAAAATGTCTATAGATAATAATATGAAATAAATGTTTTAATAGGTTATGACATTTGTTTGTGATGTTATGTTGTATTTGTGCGTAGGCCGCTGATTCTAATGCCCTCGGATGATCAGTTGATGCGTTCTGTGTCCTTGAGTTATACCGAGTTCATTCTTTCAAGGTAACCTGGCAAGACCAATTTCCACAAGAATGCAAGTCCGTTTTTCGCATTGAGAAACAACCAATTTTTAAAAGAATGAAGCATAACTAATTGTATCCACCTCTGCGCTCTCCTTCACATCTCCTCCTCTGCATCTTCAGAGCTCCTGCAATTGCAATCAGTCTCCACTCACTGTCATGTGCGGTTGAGATGATTTGATTTACGTCATTGGTGGCTGTAGAGAGTCAAGAAGGTTTGACTGTTGAGTTGTAGGGCTCTCTGCTGATCAGTGTGTGTGGGCACTAAAACCACTGCTTATATGATGGTCATTAAAATAATATCACCAGGCGGAGACATGAACAGCATAATCAAGTGATAAACAATACACTGCAGCTGCTGTTACATAGGCTGACCGTTCACTCATGTCATATTTCAAGTCAAGTACCCTAAACTGTAAAATCAGTAATAACACACGGCATGCGGTCTTGTTTTCCTGTAATCTTGATTCCTTTTGTTGTTTATTGCGTTCTCTGCCAGTTGTAAACTTTTTTTGTACTGTACTGTTGTCAACTAGTGATATCATCACAAGAACTTTTGAGGAATATGCAACATAATTTAGACAATTGTTTTTGTCATATGTATTATAATAACTGACAGACACTATCATTTCATTGTAGCTCGCACAGAGCGAGGCTGAACATAGGAGCTCAGCTTCGCGGCTGAGACACGAATAGACTATTAACTTAAAGCTTTTACTCTTAAACACAAAAGGCACGTCCACTTTAATAAAAAAAAAAATGTTTATTAAACAAACCAGATCAAGTAATATTCAGCAAACCTTCTAGTAGCCTACTTTCTTCAATCTGTCTCTCTTCTCCAGTGGTTTGGGTTAATCCAAAAGAAGTGAAAACAAAGGGGGGTGTTCTGAAGACAGACTATTACCTGTGAAACAGGGGTGCTCTGAAAACACCCCCATTAGTAATTAGTGCTTTCCACCTGATGAAATGAACGCAGCAAAACCATAGACTGTAAAAAAAATAGGTAAAAACTGATGAAATGAACGCGGCAAAAAATCGACCAATCAGAATTTTGGTCGAGCAAGAATGTATCGACCAAATAATCGACTAATCGACTGGGAGATTACAGCCCTAGTAACAATGCTGAAAAGTTTTGCCTCGCGTCTGCTGCGTCTGGCCCTTTTTAGTCCAGCACCTGCATGTAAAGAAATAACTGTATTTCAGAAGGTATCAATAGTCTATTTTCATCAATTAAAAAAGTTAAACTGAAACAAGGACTGCAGATATACAAACTGTAAACAAAGCAGCGTTTGCTTACCATTTTGAATATCAATCATGTTGATCACTTTCTTCAATCCAGGCATCTCATGTTGATATGAAAATTTTCACGTAATGGAAAAATGTTATCCTCTCTCTTGCTGCCTGACATCCCCTGTAATTTACTGAAGCTAATGTCATTTTGATTTCCTTTTTCTGTAGAGGGAAGTATTGAAGGACAGTAAATCACGTTCCTCAAACACGTTTTTTCCCCAAGTCTTTTAGTCATTCCTTCTCTCCTCCCTTCCTTAATTTCTTGTTTTTTTTCCCCCCCCAAGTCATGTCAGAATGATCATATTTAAGAAATGAGCATCACCACAATGACATAAATGACCGATTCAAAGAGACAATAGGGGTGTTAAATAAAAAATTAAATAAAAATTGTTATTGGTCATAATCATTTTTAAATAATTCAAAGTTTCAATGTTGTTTGCATTCTGTTCGTTAAGAATAAAAAAGCTGGTCAGTTAATGCTCATTTAGCTGGTTTATGCTGTTTTGTCAGCCCTCCAAAGAGCTGAATATCTTCTGTAGAATTAAATATGTATCTGCCATAATCTCCACACCGCAGAGATCACACCTCAAACCCTGCCCCGCATTCACAAACCCGAAGGGCAATAAAAGATCCGGCTTAAAAGACGATTGTAGGTCCCAGTTTGCATGCTTCTTAATTAGCATGATTAGACAAAGTCCTCCCTGATTCTTTAATTACATTCTCCCTGTTGTTGTGCTCTGAAATCTCATCTGTTGTATATTAGATATCTAATCTTTTCCCCTTTAATCTGCTGCTTTTATTTCCCAATGCATTTTTGATCAAACCTCCAATTACTCTACATTAAAAAGCTCTTT
The DNA here is from genome assembly GCF_963993115.1 of Abramis brama. Lineage (NCBI taxonomy): Eukaryota > Metazoa > Chordata > Actinopteri > Cypriniformes > Leuciscidae > Abramis > Abramis brama. Next base: position 26,653,788 of record NC_139974.1, read on the forward strand.
TTATCATCGTTTGGACTGGAGTCGTTATAATCCATTCACTGCATGTCCTGGAGGAATGCTGTTTGATAAAGTTGATGTAAGACCCTTAAGCCTGGTTTATACTCTCTGCATCCGCACGAGCATGAAGGTGCGCGTGACATAAATGACGATTTTTTTTAATATATATGATCAAATATGATGCATCTCTCAATCCTCATTGTGTTGCTTTGCATTGTTTTGACCCAACTGTAAACATTTAAAAAAACAAAAAAACAAATACATAGCTTTGATCATAAAACTAAGCACTAAATGATTTAAATCATCTTAATAAGACATATTATTGGGAGAGAGATATACAGTAGAGCTGATAATTAAATGCAATTTATGTATGTAGTCCGTTATACTGGTAATTTCATTGATTTACATGATAAGCTGTTAGAATTTCATCTTACTTTTTGCCAAATAAATAACCAAATTGCATATTTTTGCTCAGTTTGAGCCTTTGAATAAATTGGGGTGTTATTTTACTCCTCAAATATGAACTCCATATTCTCACTATACCATACTATATGAGCCATAAAAGTCTAATGTAAGGTACTTAAACCTTTTGTGTAATATATTCCTCTTTTTTTTTATTAATATTTTGTTTAAAGGTGCGATAAACTCCATCTCCAAAAATATATATAGATTTAAAAAAGACTTTTCTTACTGTTATTTCAAACAGTACGTCTCACTTTTCTTGAGAAATACATGTTTATACAGTGTTGCATTGTTGCATAAGCTTGCGTTCAGTTCTTCCCGTGGCCTGTAATGCGCAGATCAATAACACCTCGACTGAGCCGCAAAGGGTCAGGCATCCAAATGCAATTCACAGAAAAAGACAAGACATGATTTCAGCAAAACAAGATTTCTTTTTTCAAATATACAGAAAGAAAGATTGTGTTAGCAAGTGTTGGCCTATGCAACCAATGTACCGTCATGATGTTAGTGTTGTGGGTGGTTATCTGGGCCTACCTACGAGATTAAGGTGTTATGGGTGGTTCCCATTAGTGATGCACCAACATTTCGGCGGCCAAAAATGTATTTCTTTATTAGTGATTATGCCATGGTTTGACTGTCATGGTCTATTTCATTCTCACATCATGGAAAAGATGCATCAGGTAAACGTGTCAGCTGTGTGGAAGCTGGTAGAACTGGGTTGACAATTTAAATGTCTCGATTTTAATGAGAAAGGTTTTTTAGCCCAGATCTTTTAGTCTATGCGGCTTTCTATTGACACGTGAACAAAACTTCACTAAACAATATATAGTGTGTCTACCATCCAATAATCACAATAAGAGTTGTGCTTTGAAAACTCAGACATTGCTTTGTATCAAAAGTAACAAAGTCTGTAAATTTTATAATGAAATTCAAACAGTCGTTTTGACACACGACTGCAGTGCAGTGTGACAGATTGCTGTAGCACCTCGGTTCAAGCAAAGCAGCGTAGTAGTAGTAATAATAGTAATAATAATAATAATAACAATAATAATAATAATCTCTTATAAACTTAACTTGTCTTTAGGGTTGTCACTAACGATTATTTTGGTAATCGGTCGATTATTTTGACAATTAATCTAGTACTCAGATATTTTTTTTTTGTAAGAAAAATAGACCTAAGCAAACAATAGCCTTTAATAATGTCTTAAAAAAAAAAAAAATATATATATATATATATATATATATATATATATATAACGAGGCAATCATTTTTGGTTCAAATAAAGTATTAAAACTAAAGCAAGTAATCATATGGTTTTATAGAACAATACTGTTAAAATACATAATATAATATAATATAAATTAAACAATCAACTTATTTATTCAACGTATTACATATTATAACTAATCCCCGCAAAGGGGGCCAAATCCCTGTTGTTGTTGTCCCACTTTAGAGCAGATCAAATCCTTGTTTAATATTGGCCAAACGACATTTAATTCAAATGTTCACTTAATTTTCATATTTGTACACTTCTTTATGATAGTAATACTACAGCCACTGTAATTTCTTGAACAAGAATATGTGGACATCAAAACATGCAAACTCAGAGAGTGGGATTAAACTTTTATTTTGAAATCACAAGCAAGCATATTTGTGATGATTATCAGGGCCAGTGTATATTTGGAAACGCTGATAAAGTCTTCACGGTTACTTTTGTACTGTAAGCAGCTTTCTCTACCGTGAACGAGATTATAATGTTATTCCCCGATGCGGATGTACAGATCAAACGTTACATCTGCGGTAGGCATATATTTCTCTCGGTTGTTTAGTTTCCTTAATTTTATATCGCGGCGCTGTGGGCTACAGGTAAGCAGATGGACTCCGAATATGAACGTAACACGCAAAGTTTCACTCTAAGTGTTTCCCAGTGATATACTGGCATAAAGTTGGCTTGACAATGACATTGAACGTTCAATATTCGCACATTTAGGGGCTGTCTCTAAAGTTGCGTACGACATTGGTGTACGTGTTTCTAACTTCATTGAATACATTTTAATTTAACATTTAATGAATGTTACCTGTTTCATTACCTGTTGCTCTGGTCTTAGTTAACAACCGCTTGGACAACCTGTTGGTGAGGTCGACTAATAGCAGATGGAGTTTATGAATTGGTAATCTACTGCTATTCCTGCAGTTCCTGGGTGTGAAATGTTGAATTTTCTGTCGAATTTGAACCACTGAATTTGTGGAAGCAAATTTGTAAAGCGAAATAAAATGGACCGAAAATTGCCTGTCGAATATTATAGGTTGTATTTTTAAACGAAATTAATATTTTGGAAGGGAAATCTGAAAGGTGAATATGGATTATTGAATTTTTAATAATGATGAAAAATGTGTGTGAAATGTTTTGAATTGAAATATTCATAGCTTAAATATATAACCATGTTGAATTTCAGCCCATAAAAATGTAAGCCCTAAAAATGCAAGCATGGTTAATGCAATGCATGTTTTTTCAAGTAGTGCAATTCAACTAGCTTTTTTGTTTCAAAATAATATGGCATTATTTTACTTCCATAATTGTGGCTTACACACCTAGACGTTTCGTGATTTTTATCAGAAAAAATTGCACTTTGGACAGCCCTAATTTGGAGTTAAATCTCTATCCCTAAGTATAAGTAATAGTATAGTGATACTTGCCTTAAACACCACTAAAAAAAATTGTTGGGTGAAATAATTCCATAACTGGTAGGGAGCCAAACACAGGCTGCATGGAGGCTCTCTGCAGTTGGGTAATGGTTTGATGCGATTAAACCTCTGTCGAGCTCCACAGCTTGAAGCCCATAAAGGACATGAAACAAGAGTGTGACTTCTTCCTCCCACCCCTGCCGAGATAGCAGCATTGTAGTCCTCCACTTTAGAAGAACTTCCTTCTACCTTAAAGAGAGAGAAAGATACAACAACCAGTTTACAGAACTGCCAAGAGCAAAATCACGCTCAAGCTGGGGTTAATTAGGCCTGTGTTTCTTCCTCCTTCACTGGAATTACAGTTCTCTGGCCTATGGCAGATGACCTGTTTAGCATATCACTTTGACACAGAAAGGTAATATTAATGTTTCCATTAAAAAAAAAGTAAAAAAAAAGGGCTTGTTTACTTATACAAGCTGAACTGGATTAACAAGACCCATTATTAATCGAGGAATTGAGCACTATGGCCGGAGGTGTAGTGTGTCTGTTTCTCATTTACAACATTGTGGCATACAGAGGTTGAGTTAACACGAAAATCTCCAAATGTAAAAAATATAATTCAAAATGCATCATTTTGACAGATAAACAGTAAGGTACCTGGTCTGTTACCTTTCCCTAGGTATTACCACAGTAGAATATGCTAATATGGATCAGAGCTGTAGCTAGCAGGGTGAAGTTATGGGTTAAGATGATCTCAGAACAGTGTCTACATATTAAAAAGGTATGGAGCCCAGAGCAATATACAGTCAAGGGGTATGGCTTTGAATCCTGATAGCAAAGAAAATAGAAAAGTACAGAAAAAGTTTTGTAAAGTAAAGAAATTTAGAGAAAATAAAGTTTTAAAGCACTCCATGAAGGCAGACCAAGAGAATGAGAGATGTGAGTGAGGACCAATGGGAAAACTAATTAATGTAATAATGTTCAACAAATCAGGTGATCTAATTGCCAGAATGATAATTCAGTGCTATTTTGTTTAAATAAATACAAAATGTTCCAAGTTAATTTAAGCCTCACCACGTAATGTAAAAAAATTCAACTTGCCATCATAGGAATAAATTACATTTTAAAATATATTCAAATAGAAAATAATTTTAAAATTCGAATAATATTTCAAAATATTACTGTTTGGCTGTATTTTTGATTAAATATATGCAGCCTTGGTGAGCATAAGAGGCTTCTTTCTAAAACATTAAAAATATTTACCAACCCCACAGTAGTGAACATCTATGGAATTTTCAGGAAAATAATAATAATGACGGGTTAAAAGTACAGCATAACAGAAAACGTTCAGCCCATCAAAGTGAGGAATAGTGATTGTTTGTAGCACAGCTTCTGGTGGTAATTCTCTGGGGAAACTTGTACTACATTTGTGCTGACAGATGCAAATGCTACAGGGCAAAACCCTGCAGGCTCTGAACAAAGATCAAAACCTCTGAAGAGCTTGTCGTCTTTTATTTTTCTCCTTTCCATAACTGCTTCGTCTTCCTCAGTCACGCAAACAGCCGCTGGCAGAATCAATGCGAATTCATCTACCATACATTGGGAATTCTGTGTCGGTGCTTTTTTTGGATGGGAAACTGGAAGTCAGCATAAATCATGAGGAAATAGCCATAGAAATATGGTTTGAGCAGGGAATGAGTTTCCTCCGGATCATTACAAACACGCTCCTGAGACAGCAGTTGACATGCTCTGCTCTCTGAAGGTTGCGTATATTAAAGGACCTGTGGCTCTCGCTCTGATATAAAATATTAACCTGAGCTCATTTTGGCCAGATGGATCAGAGTGTAGATCAATGAGAGAGAGTTATGATCGCTATCCTCATGCCAACGACAAAGTCTAGTCCACTTTGTAGCTTATAGGGCAGGGGTGCCCAACCCTGCTCTTGCCGATCGACTGTCCTGCACAGTTCATCTCCAACCCTAATCAAACACACCTGCCTTTAATTTTCATGTGATCCTGAAGACCTTAATTGGTTGCTTCAGGTGTGTTTGATTAGGGTTGGAGATAAACTCTGCAGGACAGTCGATCGGCAGGAGCAGGGTTGGGCACCCCTGATATAGGGTCTAGAGTAGAGATGCACCGGTTAGCCATCCTAAAAAAAAATTTTATTTCTTTTTTATTTTGGTCAATATCTGTTCCGGACTTTCACAACTGCATTGCAATAATTTCCCAAAATGTAATTTGTGTGGAAATATTGAGAAGTCTATAAATAGGATGTTAACACAGGCCAAGAGACGGGACACGCTAAAGACCCGACTGCAGAGAAAATACTGTACCAGACACAGCAAGCTCACTGTTTGTGATGCTCGAAATACTGGAAGAAAAATATAAATATTGAATTGGTCTGGGTTTATATGAATGTATCTCTGAAGGGAATCTTCAAAAAATTTCTGATTGCATTTCCTTTTCCTCTTACTTCCGTATAATGACTATTAAAGTAGTGTTTATTAAGCAGCACTGCTTTGTGTACAGCGGTAACCAAGGAAACACTAAATTGCTGCTTCTAAGCGCCACCTACTGGCAGAGAGTGAATATGAGTTTGTTTTGTGCAGGAATGTTTTATGTAGCATAATTTCACAAAGCTAAAGTCAGACCAGGCTGTTTTTGCTTTAAATCTTGAAATTACACAATCTAATTTAAATCAAAAACAACTGCTCATGTGACGTGTGTAGCATCTTTGTTTGTTTCGTGAATAAAATGCAATCTAATTTTAAATGGCTACAGATATTTTTGTTTAAAGGGTTAGTTCACCCAAAAATGAAAATTCTGTCAGTAATTACTCACCCTCATGTTGTTCCAACCCCGTAAGACCTTCGTTCATCTTCGGAACACAAATTAAGATATTTTTGATTAAATCTGAGAGCTGGCTCACTCCTCCATAGGCTTGTAAAGACGTTATAATAGCACAGCGTGTCTGTGTTGCACGTCACAGAAGCGCTGCGCTAAAACACTACGTGAAAAAACTCGAGGCCCAGAGAGAAGGAAATGAATAGTGGAATAAAGTCGTTATTTTTGGGGGTTTTTGCGCACAAAAAGTATTCTCGTCACTTTATAAACTTAAAATTGAGCCACTGTAGTCACTTGGACTATATTAACGATGTCTTTAATGCATTTTCTGGGCCAGCAAGTTATAACGTCTTTAGAAGCCTATGGAGGAGTGATCCAGCTCTCAGATTTAATCAAAAATATCTTAATTTGTGTTCCGAAGATGAACGAAGGTCTTACGGGGTTGGAACAACATGAGGGTGAGTAATTACTGACAGAATTTTCATTTTTGGGTGAACTAACCCTTTAAGGCCAGTTTGGCCTGTAATAGCGAAAATAAACAACACATATATTTGCTTTAAAAAAGAAAAAATGGTAACCAGTATCAGAATTGGCCCATTTGCTTGTAAAAAAAAGTCGACAAACAGAATTGGCCGTTTAAATCATGATTGGTGCATTACTAGTCTAGAGAAGGTCTGCTGTTTGTATTGCAGTAAGGAATGCATTCAGATGAATATCATTAAAACACAAAATATGGTTTTACAAACTGTTAAACATTACAGTATGGCTTAAGAGGCCTGTTAAGATAGACCTCCAACCAGCCATTTTGTTCTCAAACTTTCATGTGTAATTTGTCTTTCAGTGTGCTAATTACTCGTGTACAGCAGGGGGTTTTACACCAAATACACAGAAACAAGCTCAGTGCTCTCACACACCTGCTGATATTTCCCAGGATGGTGCTCATTGTTTTTTTCCTCTTATGAATATTGACATCGTGATTTCACACTTGTCTGTCAGAGCAGTAATGATGCAGTATCATTCTCCAGGCGACTGACAATCTGCTGCTAGTCATGTCAGATTCAGCCATCAAAGCACACAGAGTCCAATTGGATAATGAAATATGTACTTCTCAAAATATGCGAATTATTATTATTATTTTTTTCTTTTAGAAAATCTCTGTGTTGTCTTGATCCAAACAATGTGTTCTCATCATGCATGATGTGTTAAACCAACAATGATTGAATCGCATCTGTTCCAATTACTAAACAGATGCGACACAATACTTGAGCTCAGTGCAAAGTATTGATTTCACTGTGCAATTAAACCTAATGTGTTATTCTGTTGAACTGACTTTAAACTGTTGTAGTTGACCTACAAGATGAATGGCCCAAGATTAAATGTTTATGCTAATGTCCATTATAACACCCTTGGGTAATGATAAAAATGCAAATTGTATTGCATTATTCATTTGCAAAACCCTACTATAGCACAAAATCTGCGGGATATGGGAAAAGTATCGTTTTTCAAGCTTGGAAAAACCTATGGATTCTCAAGTGATCCCATTTTATTAGTTGTGTGTCCTCTCACATGTATAATGGAAGATCAGGTGAAGTACTGAATATCTGTAGCAGGCAATAGATATTTGATCAAATTGATTATTATTATCATTATTATTAGAGATGAATCTAAAGCCAAATGGTATAGAATTTTAACACCAGCCATCTATTGGTTAACCTGTTAACTCTCACCCCTCTTTTAAAGCATAGACCTGAACTTATATGGTTATAATTTATGAATGCTTATGAATACAGACCTAAGGTTGGTCCTTTTGAATCAAGACACTCAGCAGATTATTGCAGAAGTAGCACTTCAAAAAATTAAACCATATAAAAAGTTATAGAAGTTTGAGTGTACTGTAAAGCAAATGTACTTTATTTGACACATATATATTTTACTATATAATTTCCATGGTTTATTATCAGGTGTTCTGGGTGGGTTAGTGTGTGACTGTTGAGCAGCAGGGTCTTATCTGTCACAGGTCCAGCTGGATTACTGCAGTGATGGAGCTGCTCAAGTGTTTGGTCCAGTCTGTCCACATGTCACTTCTTGTCTCCTGTGCTGGGATGTTAATGTTAGACTGTCCTCTTGCAGTGATAGCAGTCATGTCAGCCATGTCTTAAATCTGCAGTCTCACTAGCCTCCTGTCACACACAGTCTTTAATAACTCTATCACAGGAGTTTAATTTCAAGTTGTTGTTTTTTTTAGTTTAAAGTCATTATCTTACAGCCATGGTGGACCCCCCACCCCCCAAGCAATCTGGATGAACTGTTGGTCAGTTTTTAGTGAACACTAGTAATAGAGTTGATGTCAGCAGAATGCAGGGACCTGTCTTTTAGTCTGTGCTCTAAAAACTGCTCCAACCAGAGTTAAACCTTTAGACTTTGATCGTTCTCTTATAGTCTTGTACTTCACAACTACATCACATGCAACTGCACTACCATTCAAAAGTTTAGGGTCAGCAACATTTTAATGAAAGAAATTCATACTTTTATTCAGCAAAGAAAAGTAACAAAGGCATTTAAATTTAACAGATTTAAAGATTTCTATTTCAAATAGATGCTGTTCTTTTGAACTTTCTATTTCATCAGGGGACAGAAAAAAATTATGACTGTTTCCCCCCCAAAAAATATGAAGCAGCACAACTGCAAATCAGCATATTAGAATGATTTCTGAAGGCTCATGGGACACTCAAGACTGGAGTAATGGTTGCTGAAAATTCAGCTTTGTCATCACAGGAATAAATTACATTTTAAAATATATTACGATAGAAAACAGTTATTTTAAATCGTAATAATATTTCACAATATTACGGTTTTTACTGTATTTTTTAATCAAATAAATTCAGCCTTAGTGAACAAAAGAGGCTTCTTTCAAAAACATCTCATGGACCCAAAATTTTGAATAGTAGTGTAAGTCCTGTCAGATTTATTTGTCTAATGTTTGTCTAATTTTTTTTACGCATTTGGAGGCATAATGTGCTCATTAGTGGAGAAAAAGGACCCAGATTTTTTTTATAAAAAATGGGACATGGCATGAGTTCATTCCCTTGTGCCTTAACATTTTGAATCAATCCTGCTCATTAATGTCCTAAAATAATGCTAAACCAGGCTAATAACATTTTGGAAAGAGCAAAAAGTGGAATTGGAGCAGATCTCAGCAGATGGAGTCAGAATTGGTGCGTTGTGCTGTTCAGTACTCGTAGAGCTTGTGAATGTGCTTGAGGTGATGGATGCTGTTTTCACAAGAAAATCAATCAGCCACTGGGTGACGGACGATTTGATTGGTGATGAAGCCATATTTGTAGATGGAGGCCATGTTTGGTGATGGATACCGAAGTCACTGCTGAGGAATAAATATTACTATGGATGAGGGATTGATTGCAGTGTAAGAAATGCTTCAAAATTGCAGTAGTTGGTTTCCTGATGCTACCTGTATCAATGACCAGTGCGTGTGTGTATTAATGTAAAAAATTGTGGTTAAGCAAAAAGCAGTTCAAATATAACATGATATCATTACACACAGGATGTGATCAGTATGGTGTTTAGAGCTGTTTTGTTTGTGCCAGGGTCTTAAAATGCAGAAATATTTCAAAATAAGAATCTCTGTGCATTTCAGACTTGTATATAATTAAAACTACTACATTAGACTACATTATTAAAATATTATTAGACTTAACATTATATAAGCACAATAATCTGGTTATTGCTTTTCTTAAACACATTATTATATACATTTCCAGTATAAAATGCACATATGGTTTTCAATTTAATTTGTGTAGGTTTTAAAAAAGGTCTTTCTTACAGTCACATTTTATTACATTTTATTTTAAAACACTGCAAATACCATGTTGTGTTATGACTCAGGCTCCTGTGGAGACGGCCTGTATTTGAATGACAAAACGAGGACGGTGCATAAAATTGACACCCACTTCATGAATATTCCAGTAATGCCTTTGTAGAGAACAGGGCTTTTGCATTTTGCTGTTCAGAGGAAGATTATTCAAATTTGGATCTTGCGTCTTACATGTCTTTGGTTTCCCAGAGTTTTCATAAATGGAGACCATTCCATACACTAGGATGAAACGACACAAGTAATGTTCCACTTCTGTGTGCTGAGGAGAGAAAACAGTGTACTCATGATTAGAGTTTCTCCTTTTCTTTCAGAATTGCGAGATATAAACTCGCAATTGCAATAAAAAAGTTAGAATTGCTAGTTTATATCTTTCAATTACTTTATAACACGCAATTCTGACTTTATAACACACAATCGCAAGTTTATATCTCGCAAATCTGAGGAAAAAAAAATTGCAATTACCTTTTTTTTTTTTTGTGATCAGGCGTAAGCTACTCTGTGTGTGGGGAGTGGCAGAACTGACTGCAGATTTTACAAGATAAGATATTTGTCAATGACGCTCCGGATCGGTTGCGCACCAAATCCTCTGCCATCGTCCTGTCAGTCATCTCTCCTTACTCTCTCTTCACATAAGTGAAATCTGACTCCGGCTGCACTGTGCTTGCTCTATATGGAGCAGACGCTTTCAGTTTATAATTGTAACGTCCGTTGTCCAACTGACCTAAATAGTTTTTATTTCTATAAAAACCCTGACGAAGGCAAGTAGCCGAAACATTTGTACTATTTTTATCTCCTGCTTGAAACTAATAAAAGTATTTTTTGTAGTTGAAACTTTTTTGTATTTCTATAAAAATGCAAAACGACAGTTGGGGACATGGTGGCCCAGTAATGTAATTGTGTACGGCCGAACACCATATAACACCGGTAACACCTACTACCGCAGCGAGCCTATTTCTCAGACTGTAGCCATTTAGATCTGGCACAGGCCCACTATTGCTGAGGATTACTGTGAGCATTATCACATGGGTCCAGATGAAGGCAATTCTCAAGAGAGCTTCCCAGATTCCCTCTACAGCTCTGTTTATATTATGCAATTATCAGTATCCATTACATTCATGCTATCTTTCTCTCGTCATTAAACAGGATATAATGCTGAGTGGCCGACTGAGTCATTACATCAGCAGTGAGCCACTGTATAAAATGCTGTAAAAGAGGAATTAAACTGGATGTATTCATCTCTGAATTGTGGACACTTATGAGTGTTGACTGTAGTTATTGTTTTAGAGTTGGCATAAAATGGAAGTTTTGATTGTCTTTTCTTCCATATTGTGATGTATATCTGAGAAAAAACATAGGCTTTATTTGTCCGTTGGGAATTGATTGGATCGTTGTCATTTGCCATTGCTGCGTTCTTGTGTGAGTGACAGGTTGCTGGAGTGGATGGATTATTGCCCTCTCATTGCAAGGGGGAGGGGAAGTTCATATTTTAGATTAAAATTATGAGGGCACATGAATTTGATGTGCATTTATAAATGTTTGTTTATAAAGCCCTCTTTAATCTAGCACCCAAGACCTCTCAGACTTAATCTCTATCCATAATCCATCTAGATGGCTTCGTTTGTGTGGTTTAGATGGTATCTTTTGTGTGTCCCAAGATCCAGGTTGCAGTGTAGAGGAGACCGAGCCTTTGCAGTGGCTGGCCAAAACCTGTGGAATAGCTTGCCATTATATGTTAGAGCTGTTCCCATGGTGTCCGACTTCAAATCTATGCTTAAAAACTCATCTTATCTCTTGTGCTTTTAACCCTCTGGAACGGTTTTTATGTATTATTTTATGTACAGCACTTTGGTCAACCAAGGTTGTTTTAAATGTGCAATAGAAGTAAATGTGAACTTTTACATTTGACATTTGAAGTACTGCATTTTTTTTTTTAAGAGTAGAATTTATCTCATGTCATCACATGTTGTTCAAGGCTGTCAATGAAATACAAATACATGAAATACAAAGCCCAACAGGCTGTATTTATTTAATACATATAATAGCTAAATATATAATACATCTAAATATTAATTATAATTATTTTTTATATAATAAAAATATAATATTATTTAATATAATTCCTTAGTTTATTTATTAGTTAATTCCTTATTCTGTCTATCTGTGTTCATTTAGTATATTATATTCTGTTTATATATTCTATGTAGGGTGAAGAGAATGCGTGAAATAGTCAATTCAGTTTTTTGGGGGGGAAATGGTCCTGGAAAAAGTGTTTGGAAGTCCTAGATTTTCATGAAATGTGCCTGTATTAACATTTGTTTGTTTAAATTTTGTATTTACCTTAAATGATTGAATCAAATGGCATAATGTTATGCTTCATCTTGAAGCTGGATGGTTTGGTTCATAGCTTAGATTAGATTAGATTTTTCTTTTTTTCAAATGCCTATGCAGAAAAAAAATGGGGGAAATATTTAGGGGAAAAGGTTATTTCAAACTGAAATTAAATGCAAAAGCATAAATAATTGTATCCAAACCTATTGATTTCTTTTTTTTTTTCTCTAGTTAATCATATACTTTGTTTAATTTAGATCATTGCTGTAGCTTGCACTATAAGTCTTATAATACAGAGATAACCAACACTGACTGCGGCATTTTACTCAGAATACACAGATGCTAAATAAACTGACCTGTTTTTGCTCACTTCTGTGATTTATGATGCAGTAGCGATTCAGAGATTTTGATTCTTTTTCGTACTTGAAGGGGTTTCACGCTATTGACTAAAATGTTGTTTACCAAAAGGAAAATACCAGTGGGCTTTTATCAGCTCTTGTAAACACTGAAGACACTCCATTAGTGGTGCATCAGTGCTCTAAAGGCAAAAGGCTAGCGTCCGCCGCCGAAACTGTTTTAATGAAAAGCTCTAAAAAGTTAATTGACTACTGCGTAACTAAAGCCTGTTCTCTCACACTGAAGTGAGCGCTTTTAAAGCTATTAGATTAAGTGTACAGTAGTTAAAGCACTCTGATCAAGTCATTATGCAAACGCTATTGTCATAGACACTAATGTGTACCATGGTGCCCCTCATCCTCAGTTTATATCAACTTTCTTGCTGTCACTAGCTCTGCTGGCAAGATGCTCAAACATTTCCCCTGATTTGTAATCAGAATCGTTTATAAATCAATGCTTACGAAAATTGACCATGGTTTTACTGTACTGTACTGTAGTAAGTGTTTTGGGTTTTGGCAGAATGAAAAAATTAAAGACACTCATACAGTAAATGAGTTTTGTCCTAGTTGTGGTTAGATTATGACCAGTGTTTACTCTAAAAAATGGCCATAACTGGAATAGCACAAAGGTGTGTGTGACTTGCTTACCTTTGGAAAATATTTAACATTAATAACATTATCCTAACGCTATGTAAATTGCAAGCTAGCTTGCTTGTTCTACAGGCATTTAAGTTTGCAAAGTAATATAAAGTCATGTGCTTAAGGACCATGTGTCACACATTTTTAAATTAAGAGTTATTCTGAAAAATATGTGACTGCATTGTTTTCTTTACAACCAATTTATGTTGAAAATTGAGAATATATGAACACCCCCCTCCCCTCAAACCCTGTGTCCCGTCCTGTCACACTGATGGTACTCAAAAAAAAAAAAAAATCCAAGTTTCTTCCTTACACTATTCGATTAATTGAATAATAATTGTTAGTTCCAGCCCTAGTTCAGTTAAACTGTCTTCAGCTGCAGTCGAGATAAAACGCAGCAGAGCACATTTTACTGACCTCTCGATGCTCATCTTGTTCAGTCATCGATGACAGGATTGATTCAGCCCAGTATTTATCATTTCCCCAGAGGGGATGTTCTCATCATTAAATCTAGTCTGAAGCAGGTCCAGTGGAGACAACAAACACAGACCAGCATTTTTCTCTATACAGTACGCCTCGCCCTCGCTACCCATTCACCATCAAGATCCACAGGTCAACCACAGTTCCCAGAACATCAGATTGCACACAAAAACCACCAATTTATCAATAAATTATCAACCCACAGCCTGTTATTCACAGAACATCAGATACTGCACACAAAATAGATCATTTATTAAAATTAAGTATTATTATTATTTTTTATAATAATAATAATAAAAAGATACACTTTTACATTAAAAAGGGATGATTTATTATTAATAAAATTGTTTAAAAATAGTTAATAATAATGGAAATCAAAATAACTAATAATTGTAATTTTCATTATTGATAATATTGAGAAAAATTAAAATAATTACAAATATAGTCCACATTCACAGAACATCAGATAAATGCTACACACCAAAAATGTATTAATAAATTGTAATGGTTTTCATTATTATTATTAATAATAATAATAACAAAATTAATATAATAAGTATTTATAGTAAATAGTGTTATTTTGGTAAAGCTATTGTGTCATAAATAAGGAATAAAACAAAATTGGTTCTAAATATCAATTATTAGAAACTATTGGAACTATTCGTCAAAAAAAAAACTATTGATCTATTTGTGACTAGCATAAAAATGGGTAGCGACATTAGAGGACAAGAAAGAAGGAAGAATTGATGACACAAGTCATACAGTATAGTTAAAAGTTATAACTATTAGCTATCAACTACATTTTGAGTGGGAAAAATAGTCCTTTTATGTCTGCTAATTATTATCTAAGCGTGAAAAGGATCAAATTTGGATTAATTAACGTTCGCATCACAGAGCTGCACAAACAATGCTGTGGGATGTTAGTAGTTTGATTTTCTTCATGTATTTGTTTTTGTTGCGGTAAGAGTGAAAGGATGCCCTCATGTCTTCACAGTGCTGCGAGTCGTCGTCTCTGCAACACATTAAATTAGTTCAGTCTTCCTGTTTATAAGCATATTGCTGATGTGACTACTGTTTCAACAAAGAACCGGGAACAGATTGAATTATGGGCGTTTTAGAGTACTGCAGTGATGTAAATGTGTGCATGTGGGATGCTGATTAATTAAATCAACCAACCCACCTTGTTTTTTGATCCTCTGAGAGAATGAATTTCGCTGCTAGTGCCATATGATCCTGTCATCATGTGGTCACCTGACAAGCAGGACAGTTGACATGTCACAGCGGTGTTAATGTATGGCATTATGTGCTTCATCTCAAACGGTTTTCATATTTTATTCCCCTTTTTAAAAAAAATGCGCATCACTAATATGCATACTATTACTCCCAAGTACAGTATTAAACCTCCGAGAGTAACTTGTACAGCTTAGGAGACAATAAAATGTGCACAAAAAACACTGAATTACTCTGAAGGAGGAATCTGAACTATTTGTATGCCATCATTTAAAGAATTATTTGTCACAGCCAATAGCCTCATAAGAAGCATTCCGACATGTAGTGAATTGTGCGAATCCCAGCTCCCGACATTATATCATGTTTAAAACTATCATATTTATATACGGATTATTTAAAATCATTTAAAATGCAAGAATGGATAGATATATTACACACTATGTATGTAAGCCTTTCTTTTTCTTTGAAGTTTTTGGTTACACTTTATTTGGTAACACTTTATTTTAGTGTATTTGTTACACGTTACATGTAGTTACTGTCATAACTATAAATTATGCATGATTACATGTATCTAACTCTAAACCAACCCCGATTCCTAACCCTATAGTAAGCACATGTAGTTCATATTGCTCAGTAGTACTTAAATGTATAATTACATTGTAACACGGACACCTTCAATAAAGTGTAACCCTTTATTTGAAGGTGTCCTTTTTACAGTGCAATTATACATTTAAGTACTGAGGGTTACACTTTATTTTAAGGTGTCATTGTTACAGTGTAATTATATATTTAAGTACTGAGTAATAATAATTAACTACATGTGCTTACTATAGGGTTAGGGTAGTATTAAGGGTGTGGTTAAAGTTAGCTGCATGTAATTAGGCACAATTTATAGTAATTACTAGTGTTGTCACGATACCAAAATTGCGATTTCGATACTTTTTCGATACTTTTCCTGAAAAGGGAGAAACACTCTCAAATATCATTGCTGTGCTTTATTTTTAAACCGGGACAACATTCTAATCATATAACACACTAATAAATGAACATATGAACAGCAGATATATTAAACATTTGAACAAAATATGAAATATCAAAATATAAAAAATAAATTAGAGCAATGACATTCAAGGTACATTTTTTTATAAATTTAGCAGCATTATCTCATTTATCATAAGAAACATAAGAGCTTTATCTTGATTCTGAACTTTGAATAAAAATATGAACAGTGATTATATTAAACAATGTTTAATATTGGTAACATATGATAAGCCTCATTGGTGATATATTTGGCATATGGGGAGAGAGTTGTGGAAGGCCTATACTTCATGTTAAACATAAATTTATAGCAGCAAAGACAACGTCGGCAGTGTTGACGGCAAAATAGGCTACAGAATAATTCGTTCTGTATTAAGAGGTGCAATATTTGAAAATCGATAATATTTTTTTAAATTACATTTATATTGTATTTATGTCAAAACTTTCAAACATCAAAATGTCATTTATTAATATGTATTCGTGTCAAAATGACATAGAAACATCTTTTCCTATTCTATTTTGCCTGGAAACGCTTCCAACACGCTTGCGTGTCGCGTGAAAAATAGGCGTCGGTTCTATTTCTAGAATGCACGCGTTTTCCACGCGTCTCGAGCTGCGCCCAGACTCGTGTGTCACGCAGGCAGTTAACATGGGAGCCGAAATAAAAACGGACACGACACGCAGCCAGTGTGTCGCCGGCCATCTGGAACGCGGTCATTCTTAGAAGTATCGATACTAATAAATTAAGGAATCGTGACGTTTTTAATTTCCGATTTACTTTTGAAGTATCGGTGCACCGTGCAACAGAGCAAGGTAGGCAACGTACTTCCATATGTCACTCCCCGCGTCATCTTTTTCTACGAGTCGTGGACCACTTGTGCTCGCACATGCAGCCATCTCGCTGTAGTGTTTTGTCACATGACACTGACAGCGGCAGGTTCTTTGCTGCGTGCGTCAGGAAAAAAACACAGACGTCCATAGGGAGGCGTTGGTTTTTTTTTTGTTTTGTTTTTTAAGTATCGATACTGATAAATTTAGGTATCGTGACGTTTTTAATTTCCGAGTATCGCGATACTTTTGAAGTATCGGTACACCGTGCAACACTAGTAATTACTATAGTAGCTATGCAATGTGTAAAATAAACTGTTACCAACTTCGGTTTTCTTTTAGTGTGTTTATTGGATTTATTTTTTTATTATTATTTAAATAAATGGACTGAATATGTCAAACCCATGTGATAAGATTTTATTGAACAATAAGTGATTTCATTGAACGGTCCATTAAAAGTTATAGGGAATTAGCTTCTCATGTAATATTGTAGAACTGCTGTTAAAAGAGGGGGGTGAAACACAAAACATTTGAAAATTTGTTTCCAGGATTTATGGCTCACATATCTGGTAACAATTTTATTGGCATATAAATATTAATGTTCTTGTTTTATTCAGGGGTGTGATTTTTCCGGATAAATCCGGAAATCCGGCCGAAAATGATGCTCTCGTAAATCATGCAAATCGGCTTTTTTATTTATTTTTATTTTTTTTGCGGGTCAATGAGCAAAGCACAGGTCGGGTATTGGTAAACATAATGACCGCTCACCGCTGTCAACGTTTTTTGTGCGTAGGTCATGGTAGGTGCGCCATATATTTTCCTGCTTTTTTGTCCTTTGCCAATCACACCTATGTTTATTGTAGAAATAATCTTGGTCATTGTATATTTTTCTTGTATAGTGAAACAAATGTTTTTATTTAATTGTAGTTTAATATATTTAAATGAAAACTTTTTTTGTTGTTGTTGAAATTAATATAAAACACACTGCAGAACTGTCAATGTGAACTACTAAAACGTGCTTAAAATGTAGAAAGAGCTTCTGTCCTTTTTGCATTCAAATAATTTTTAATCATTTGACCCTTGATCATGAAAAATGTTATTCATAGTTATGTTATTCATATTTGAAAAATGTTATTCGAGGAACCCACACAGATTTTGTAAAGCAGACAGTTACGAAGCAGCCGTGAGTTAGGTCTGTGTCCTCCTCCCAAACACTGACCGTGTTAAACCCTGGGAGATTCTCTCTGAACCATCGGCTGGCAGATGCCTGAGGGCAGGACTCGCTTCATGAAGGACTGTGCAGTGATCAGAGGCGTCATTCCTCCCTGGAGTGCCAAACTCTGCCACGTCCCCTTACATCCTATCAGGAGTATCCCTGTTCTGACACTGGCAGGATGGCAGCGACAGGAAATTCCTGATCTTGTGTCCTCAGGGCAAGAGAAAGTTAGAAGTGCAGCCTTGGATTTAGGACCTCTCAATTAGGGAGCGAGAGCATTGTTCTACATAAAGATCTCATAATTTAAACTACAATGAGGCTGCCTGCCTGCTTAGGATTTTAATGATCTCTGAGACCAAAGTTGTCCGCAGCACACTCCATCATCTTTAGATTCTGAACAACCGCAGGAAACCAAGCAGATCTTTGGGAGTTCTCTCACTTTATCTTTCTGGATCGTCAGGTTGAAACCTGAGGGACGAAGTCTGTAGTGGTGGTTTTGAGTTTGTGCTCGGTGCTAATGAAACAGGGCTGACACATGTGAATAAAGAGCCCTTGGGTCTTTGACTCTTACTCTTGCTGTTCTTACGGCAAATCCTGTGATCGATTCCAGGAAAAGTATCTGTCATGTACTCATTATCTCTATGGCAACCTAACACTTATATTTGATTTTCAGTCTATGAAGCCTATCTGGCTACTTTTTATTGGAAGTTGAAGCCATTGGAGACTGAGCCAGACGAGATTTAAATTGAGACGGAGTTGACTAATGCTTCAAGATCTGGCTTTGAAGAACAAATTATCCTTTGAACCCTTTGTATAATTCTAGATTTTGTACATTTTCAACAAAACAAAAAAAAGTGTGAGTTTGTTTGACTGTAAAACTGCAATGCTGGTGTTGTTATCAGGTTGGCAATTACTGGATTAATGATGGATTTTTTTTCCCTCAATGATAACAAAGACAAGCATAGGATGTCACAATTACTTGATTAAATTTGAGTTCTTGGTTTTAAAAAATGTATCTGAATTAACTATTAATAAAAAATAAAAAAAGTGACACATTCCACAGACGAGAGTCTATCTTTCGTAGAAATACGTCATCATGTGTCAATACATCAAGTTTCTAAATATGCATTTAGGTTCATCTTGATAAAAAAAAAAAAAAAAGTCCAAACCCTCCTTTGAGTTTGCATGTTTGATGTTGAAGAAATTACAGTCGCTGTAGCATTTATTTTTTATAAGGGGGTTCAAATATTGAATGACAGTGATGGGACCTTTTGAGCTAAATGTTCAGGCAAGGCAAGTTTATTTATATAGCACATTTAATACACAATGGTAATTCAAAGTGTTTTACATAGAAGAAATTAAAATAATCAAAAGAAATAAGAACAGTTTAGAATAAAAATGAAATAAAATACAGTGCAAACAGTCGGACGAACAGTGGCAAAGTGCTCATTCAGTAAATGTACAGCTAAACAGATGTGTTTTGAGTCTGGATTTGAATGTGACTACTGTAGGAGCACATCTGATCTCTTCTGGAAGCTGCGGCTGACATAACAGCTAAAAGCAGACTCTCCTTGCTTTGAGTGAAACCCTTGGTATTTCTTAGTGACTTGATCCTGATGATCTTAGTGATCTGTTATATTCTATGAGCGTATCTGCAATGTATTGAGGTCCTAGGCCATTGAGTGATTTATATACCAGTAATAATACTTTAAAATCAATCCTAAATCTAACTGGGAGCCAGTGTAAAGACCTGAGGACTGATGTGATGTGTTCATATGGTTCTGCTCAGAATCCTGGCGGCAGTGTTCTGTATGAGCTGCAACTGTCTTGAGGAGTCTATTACAATAATCCACCCTGCTGGTGATGAAAGCATGAACAAGTTTCAAGAACAAGTCTTGACTGGAAACAAAGCATCTAATTCTTGCAATATTTTTGAGATGATAGTAAGCTGATTTAGTTATTGCTTTGACATGACTACTGAAACTGAGGTCTGACTCCAGAATCACACCGAGATTCCTGACTTGATTTTTAGTTGTTTGACCCCTAAAGAGTTATGCATTCACCTTGAGAACTTCATCTTTGTTTCCAAATGCAATGACTTCATCCACATAAATATTATAATAAAAACTTCTGACGACTAGTTTGTGTGAAAAGCATATTTATCTCTCTATTAAATTATGTATTTTAACAGTTATTGATTCAATTATTATTACCCAATTGTTGTTATATATGTTTTTAAGTCATTTTAAAGACCTATTGTTCTCTTTGTTCTATTTTTGTTACTACAAAAATCATCAAAATAATCAACCAATTACCTGATTAATCGCCAAAAATAATCAAGTGACAGCCCTAGACGAGATGAAAAATTGACATAATGAAAGTAGTAAAATGGTTTAAATTGAAATATTGATGAAATATTGACTAAATGGTGAAATGCTGACTAAAGTTTAAGAATATTCTAATTTAGCCTCAACACTTATGAAATGTCAAAATCTGTAAATATGAGCTGTAGTAATTAAGACATTTGTCTTAGTAAATACCAGTAATTACCACTCATCTAATATAAATATACAATAATATCATGCTTTTGCAGATGCCATGTTGCTAAATAAATGCATGCGGACAACAAATGTCTCACTTTACATTGCATGTGGATTGCAGATTCTCAGACGCGTTTCCTGCAAATTAAATGTGTGGTGTACGTCGCGTGGATTCGGAGCGTAGCGGTTCCCTGAGGGCCAATTAGAGCATTCTGTGGGAGGAGAGATGAAAACTGTTGTCTCTCCATACTTATGTGTGTGTTTTTTTGTGTATGTGTACACACATTCATGGGCATTAATTTTGGCTGCTTGTCTGTGAAAAGGCCCCAGTCACCATATTAACTTAATTATCACCGAAAGTGTACACGCATTCCTCCCCTGACTCTTCACGCTGACGGCTTTGTTCAGAAAGGGGACAGAATCAAGTATTCAAAAGTGCTCATCATCAGCTTTCATTAATTCATTATTAGTCTGAACAGAGCACTGTTCGGGAACACTATGGGATATGCAGCAGACTGTTAGCTTGATAATTAACATTTTGAAATGTTTTACAACAACAGTACTATATTAGACATTTTGCTTTGGGGAATGAAATCCCTTTTTTAATAATCCAAACGTAACCTTGGCTCTTGAGTGTTTTGTTTTGAAGTGTTTAAAATGAGTCCCATAGTTCACCCAAAATGTAATGTTTTGTCATCTACTCACCATCACGTCTTTGCAAGTCCGTTTGCTGTTATTTTTTCCATGGCGACAAAAGGAGGCGGAATGTCCATGCTGCTCTTTGGATGGCGATCTTGAAAGAACTTAACCCTGGGTTGCTCCATGGGGATTGTCCCGGTTGCTGTACTGTAAGTCTTTATTGATAAAGTGTCAATTAGTACATGTAAATTAGGCTTACATGCTCATAAACGCATACAATGCTCATCCACTAGAGAAATGCGCACGAGTCTTGTAGATCGATGCATACTGCTGAGCAGCACTATCATGTATGCTTGCACAAATATATTAAATTATACTATTTCATATTTTAAATCCAGTATTGGATACTACTGTATGTCTTAAAGTAGTTGAAAATTTGGATACTTAACTTGAACACACTTTTCTAATCCTTTTAAAAATCTTTTATCTAAAGGAATTGTGCTTACATAATTTGACAAAGAAATCCATTTAACTAAAACTATATGCTGTGAAGATTAAAAGGCATTAAAGGGTTGGTGCACCTCCGAAAAATTCTGTCATCATTTTTTGTCACCTGTGTGACTTTTGTTCATCTTGAAGTTTTTAATGAAACCTGAGAGTTTTCTGTCCCTCTATTGAGAGTCCACGGAACCAAAACTTTGACAGGTCAAAAAGTTCATGAAGACATTGTAAAAGAAATCCATATCAATTACGCAGTTGATTCCAACATAGAATATACAGTAAACAATGATCAACACATATACATAGAGCTCATCAAATACCGTAAATGGATGCGCAAATATACTTGCTTACCACACAAGAACAAACCTCAATGGTTCTTGCTTGTCAAGCACGCATATTTGATATGTTCTATGTACACTGATCAATGTTTATTTGTGAATAAAAGCCTAAATTAAATCTGTTCGTTATATAAAGCGCTCGTGCCTCTTGAGGGACTTCATGAGGGACTTTGAGGGGCTCTTCATGAGGGACTTCATGAGGGACTCTGCTCGATTCATTTGGATTATAGATTTGGTGGTATGGACTTTCAGTGGAGGGATGAATTTTCGAAGATGAATAAAGGTTTATAGTTTTGGAACGACATGAGGGTGTTAATTTTTGGATGGACTATCCCTTTCATCACCATACAGCATGATACACCATACAGTAAGTTGTTCTCCTCTTTGTCAAACCTGTATTAAAGATGGTGCTTTTAGAACATTGCTGTTAATGGATTTCCTTGAGCTTCATAAGCTTTCACCCATCTGCACTGTATAGTTCCTCCAAACGCTTTCAGAGGATTTTCGAGGCGTAAGGCCACTTAATGCCATGGCAACAGACCTGTAGGTGCTGTTTTACATTCAATCTCCTCAGCTGGTGAATATTATGGGCTGTGAAATAACACACAGAAGAAGCCCATTATTGCACTCTTAATGGATCCATCAGAACTCTCTAAATAGCCACGCATGATTTTAAAGGCATATAGAGTGAGAATAAGAGTATGATATACTGCCAATCTAATTTAATTACTGCTACCCTTGTCTTGGGTCCATTCTCCATGGAAACAAACAATGGATGAAGTGAGCGTAGTTTAAAATGGATATGGATTTGTAATGTTCCATGGGATCCGTTTGGAAGATCCTTCCACTTCACTTATTTCCTCACTAATGATCATTTCACTAGAGTGAAATATGAATGGCACGTTAATGAAGTTAATGAGGCAGAAATAATTTGCCTGTTGACTGCTTAATGAAGGTGTTCGTGAGCAACGCTCTCCAAATATAAGGTTCCTTGTGGATGTACATTTTCATATTTTATTCCAGTGGTTAAATAAAGATAAATGAGAAATTCCACAGCAATCACTCCTTGGTTACTTTGTAATTGTCGTTAAATGGTGACTTTTCCCCTTACTGTAGATGAGTGTAGCAGCATTTCTAATGCATGCTGTAATTGATGTATCAGTGCCGCTATGTCCGGGGGCTTCTGGGTAAATGGATGATCTTTGAATAGGGCCAGCTTCTTTTTATGTCCTCCCAGAACAGACCTTTGATAGATTAAACACTGTGAACGGCTGTTGAGATAATAGATGAGAAGGTGCATGGACTTCCTCCCTCTCATATCTGCTTCTCTTTTTCTCTATTGTTTCCCTGTGTACTGTACTTCTGAGCAGGAGCTACATTTCTGCAAACATGTTTGTTTAGAAGCACGATATGAACAAAACGGTGCCAAAATTTCGCGCTGCGTTAAAGCGATAGTTCACCCAACAATAAAAAAAAATATTCTATCATCATTTATTCACCCTCATGTTGTTCTAAATTTATAGAGAACAATGACTTACATTTCTGTCTGGCAATATAAGATGACTAATCTATAGGATTTATGACCTGTTTTGTCATCTGCCAGCAAATTTTATTTGAAAAGTACTCACCAATACATGTTTATTAGAAGTTATGGAATGCGGCTCATCTGTTGTTTCGTTTAATCTTCGCTTTGCTTGTTACAGGTCACACTGGGGTAATGTTGGAACAATCATTTGTCCTACATTAAACTCTAATGAGAGCAGTGTCAAGAAACTTGACTTTTATAGGCATTTGGGTTAATTATGTGTGTTTTATTTTTTCAGGGCTGGAGTTTAATTGGCTTATAATGAGCTTGAAAGTTTTGTTATTTTAAATTTCTTAAATTAATAAGTGCTGGCAGCATGTCAAGTGTGACGGGATGTTTTTTCAGGGTCCCTTCTCTCTAAGCTGTTTAGTGCAAAGTTGATTTTCAGCGGTTAAGGCTTAGAATTATATACACTAGCGTTCAAAAGTTTGGGGCTGTGAAGATTTTTGTTGTGTTTTTGAAAGAAGTTTCTTATGCTGACTAAGGGGCCCATTCACTGTGTCACTGTCTAATTTTTTCCAAAGTGCTTGCGCTCACGTGGCTTCTGCCGTTGCTATGCAACCATGAACTGCACTCTCCGCATCATGTTGACTGAGCTTTCAATGTTATTACGGAAAGGGGCGAAGCTGATTGGTTGGTTCTTGTTACATGACCTGCGGTACACTTGCGGCATTCTGAAAAGTTGAGATTTTTTCATCTCGCTGCACCTGGAAAAATGAGCATGCTTGCCGCGCGCCTACATTTGAAATAACGAACTTGAGCTCAAGTCTTCAGTGTCACATGATCCTTCAGAAATCATTCTTATATGCTGACTTGCTGCTCAAGAAACATTTCTTATTTTTGTGGAAACAGTGCTATTTTTTTATATATATATATTTTTACGATTCTTCAAATAGAAAGTTCAAAAGAACAGCATTTTACTGTATTTGAAATATTTTTTTTTTTAATATTTCTGAATGTCTTTAATGTCACTTTTGATCAATTTAATTTAATTGAATGCATAATTTCTAAATAAAAGTATTAATTTCTCTTAACAAATAATCTTTCTCACCCCAAACTTTTGAACGGTAGTGTATTCATAGAAATATTTAACTAAAAAAAAGTTACTTGGTCATTATACTCGCTTAACATCCACTTCAGGAAGCCTCCTAGCAGAATAACAGGAGGGAGAGTGATGGAGAGGGATAGAGCCATAAATGAAAGTGGCATTTCATTTCCAAAAGTGTGTAGTAAACAACCATTATGCATGCCCCTTCCATACCAACTTCCTCTATCTACTAGCAGTTACTTGTTGAAAAACTAAACTTACCTAAAACATTCATACTGTCCTTTTGCTACATTGCAATACCTCTATTTTCTCTCTTTATTTATTTATTTATTTTTAATCAGAAGCTCTGGCTTTGCACAGTGTGGTTGCCATCTTAAAATCACTGAATCACTGAAATAGTTGAACAAAAATTGTCGAATTTTTTTTTATTGAAATAGTTGAACAAAAATTGTAAAATCACTGAGCCTTAAATCTGTTACAAGGGCAAGTATAAGATGAAATAGTTGAACAAAAATTGTCCTGTGTTGACATGTATCCTATTCACACAGAATGTTGCATCAAAGATCATTCTGTACTTAAATGTGTCATCAATATTTGGTTTCTTTTGTAAACGTTCCACAAGGATGCAATAAATTGATCAAAAGTGACTACAAAAATGCTACAAAATATCTCTATTTCATTCATCAAAGAATCCTGTAAAACTCAATGTATCGCGGTATCCACAAAAAAAAAAAAAAAAAATTAAGCAGCACATCTGTTTTCAAAATTGATTACAATAATAAATGTTTCTTGACCAATTAGGATGATTTCTGAAGGATCATGTGACACTGAAGACTGGAAAATGGCTGCTGAAAATTCAGCTTTGCCATCACAAGAATAAATTACATTTTAAAATATATTCAAATAGAAAATAGTTATTTTAAATGATAATAATGTGACATTATTACTGTTTTTACTGTGTTTTTGATCAAATAAATGCAGCTTTAGTGAGCATAAGAGATCTTACTGACCCTGAACTTTTAAACAATAGTGTAGATGACCCCAAAACAAACGCGCACGGACTAAAAGCTACAAACATTGATTTTGGTGGCTGCTCACAGAGGAAACACAGTGATGCAGTGATGATGCTTGGGTACATTTAAACTCTTTTTATTTTTTTGCAGTGTGTGCTTAGTTGACACAAAAGCTCTCTTTGATCTATTTTTTGGTTCAAGCTACAATCCCAACAGAAGCTTTTTCCAAGTAATTGATGGGCCACAGTACTCAAGAGTGTGTGCGGTCTGTCTTAAATAAAATCCATGATGTCTGAAATGATCTTCTGAATGGTGATTGGGAACATTCACGCCTCATTCACACATTAGGCTGATCTTCGCCCGTTCTGAACTCATCTTCACAATTATAGGATGCATCAGGACAAAATGTGACACTTATTGACCAGCGCTGTCTGTTACAGTACATGCATGTACGACCATCAATTACCCTCCCTCCATCTTCAATCAATACACCCCATCCTGGTGCTTAACACGTGGCTGTATGAGAACGAATGAAGCCATGTGGGTTTAATCGAACACGCATCATTAAACCTCCACGGTTTATTGAATGCCTCTTTTGTGGCTTTAAAAGGATAGTTCAGACAAGAACAAAAACCCCCGCTTGTCATCGTTTACTCACCTTTCTTCAGTTTTCCACAAATCTTATTTTGAGTTCTACAGATGAAAGAGAATTTATTTTTTCTTTATTTATACATTTTTCATTCTCTCTGTCTTGTCCTTCCTTATTTGTCTTTCTCTCCTCGCCACCGCACTGTTTTTTCTCTAGTTGTTTCTTTCTCTCTTGGCTGTGAGAGCTCTGTCCTGTTTAAATCTTTTAGGTGCATTCAGAAGGAACAAACTCTGAGCCGGCCGAGTTTCAACAGCTCTGCAGTCACATCCTCCTCCCACAAGCCCATTCTCTCATTCTCAGAGCCTTTGTGGTTATGTAATCTGTTTCTTGTAGACAGTGAAAGACCGAGGGAGTGAGACAGCTTGTTTGAAAATAGGGATATTCCTTCCTTTATTTTTTTTTATGCCGTTGCGCCATTAGCGTCTATTTGCAGTTTAAAAAGAAACCCTCCATCTGTCCTGCTGGTTTTCCAGCCTGACAGCATTATTCCCAATGGGAAAATTGGTCTTTCTTGACTCTTGAGGCATCAAAAACATGCATATTATTTTCAGACATGCTGTGTGGGGTGTTGTTGAGTCAGCAGGGTCACAGTCAGTTGGTGGGTGAGAGTTGAGGCGTTGTCGGAAAACTCTCCAGTCAAATCAAGAACACAGCAATTCTCTGTAGTCTGAAGTAATGTTGTCACAATTCAACATTTTCAATAGTCACCACCAATACCAGTAAAACTTTGTGGTTCTCAGTACCAAACCATAGCAAAACTATTGTAACTATTTTATTTCAATTGTTTTTTTTAAATTTATTTATTCAACTATTTGAAAATAAAAATAAAATGCATGAAGTTAGTTAATTGTTATTGCTGTTAAATAATACATTAAAACATTAGCATGTAGCCTTCAGATATTGTTCAATTACAGTAAGTAAACATTGCATTAAAAAGATCAAATGAAAAGTTAGCAATAAAATTAAAAAAGAAACGCATTACAGGTAAAAGAAAAAGTGGCTGGTATATTTCTTTTGTACACTGCCAGCCTTAATGCACAGATCTGTTTTGGCACATCAGATTATGATTTATTTATTTATTTTGTCCTGTCCTTTGCTATGGTCACATTGTCAAACATCGTAATTTCTGTTTCAGTTCTGAATTTTAATACAGTTGTCATTCCCAGTTGTATATTTGGGATATATACAGAAAACAAGCAAATTTGTATATATAGAAACCAAGCAAAGAGCGAAGTTCAGCCACATTGCAAGCTTAATGAGTGAGTGAAAACTCTCGTTATAATCAAAAAATCTGTCTGCACAATGGATCTCTTATTTGCATTGTGTTTATACTTTTTTTGGTTATAACAAAACGTGTTTTTATAACCAAAATATTATTTTCTTACACTGAACAAACTAGTTTATTGAGCAGATTCTGACTAACTTAAATGTTTCTGATTGGCCGTTGCGTTTACATGCTCAACAAACATGTCTATGATTGGCTACAATGCTCAACACTGCAAAAACACGTTGTAAATAGATACCTTTGAAGCTCTTCACAGAGCGCTCGCACACTTATGGGGACGAGAGCGCATTATTGCACAAAAATAAAAAATGTTGCTATTTCTTTTCACGGATTCCTGTAGCTCAAACAGTAGAGTGTGGTGTTTGCAATGCCGATGTCATGGGTTTGATTCCCAGTGAATGCCTGGACTGATAAAATGCATAACTTTAATGAAGTGTAAGGTGCTTTGGATTAAAAAAAAACTTCTGCCAAATGCTTATACAAGTTCTTATACAAGTTCCAGGAGTCAGGACTGTATAGGTTTATCAGTCCACCAGAAAAGTCATGTTTTCAAACCTGCTACAATGAGCACGTCAAAAGAATGTAAAAATCTCAAGCTTTGCCAAAGAGACTGACCTTGTGCATTTCCCAGAATAATTACACTGTCACGTTATAAGTAAAACATAATGCATGTGTATTAAACTATGTTTGTGTATGTGCGTGAGGTGAAATTATTCACTGGCTTCAGTAAATTTACTTTTTGTTTTGTGCTAGACAAGAGCATAATTTCAAACTTGATTAATTCTGTGATTTATAATGTATTCATATTTTCCGTATGGAAACCATCACTATATTTTTTATTTTTGTTTTATTTTGTTTGCAGTTTAGTTTTACTGGGGCATAATTTGTATTTATTTTTATTTTTTATTTTCATTTCATTGTGGTAAAAAATCAAGTGCAACTTGAGAGAGGAATCAAGCATTGATTGAAAATATGACAAACAAGTCCTTTTTGTAGTTTTGAAAACCCATTTTTAGTTTTCATTTAATGAATGTTTTTGTTGGCTTGTTTTCGCTTTCATAATTGTTTTATTTAATGATGATAACCTTAATGAGCTCCCATGTGCAGTTTTCACCAGTTTTTTTATTACCTTCATATTCTGCTTTATTCCTGGAGTTATAGCCGATTTCACATTTACCCACATTAAATATCACATAAAGAAAAGGACTGAGGAATAATGGCAGTCTGAATAACAGCATTGTGCTTTGGTCTGTGGTTTGATCGAAGATGAAAGACTCAAATTTGTGTGGTGCTATGAATCACTGTTAAACTAAAGTCTGCCGTTTGTGTACATGCACAGTGTACTTGCATGATAACACTGCAATGCTCAAAAGGCTTTAAAAACTTTGTGAGACAAACTTCTTGCTTTTATTTCTTATAATTATGCTAGGTGATGTGAACGCAATGCTGAGCTTCTTTTCCCCCATATTCGGTCCATAATATTAAACGCATGGACTGTTCCATTGTCAGGTTGACTTTCTTTTCTGATGGTTTCCATTTTCTGTCCTTCTTTTGCTTTTATCTTTTATTCATGTAGTCAGACTGGTTCTTTATCAGCAGGTGGTAGTGGATTCATCATTACACTAAATGAGAGACATATACTGTCCATGATCAAAACAGCTGTCAGTACTATCAGCAGATATAATGACAGCCATCGGTTAATTAGCTCTGGCAGAGCATTATTATGTCTTCTTCAAAACTGGCTTACAAAGTAGTTGTGTGTGTGTGTATGTCAGTGTCAATACGAATGGCTTTCATCTAACACGTTAGTGCACCCACAAATGAAAATTCATTCAGTCTTTCCAAACCTGTAGTTCAAAAGCACATCATTTCAGAAATCTTTTGTAACATTATACGTCTACTGTCAATTTTCATCAGTTTAATGTGTCCCTGCGGAATAAAAGTTTGAGGGGCTGTTTACTTGACACCGTTTTCAACTAAAAACGTAAAACTTTTTGTGCGTTTTGGCCGTTCATTTACACGACAACGGCGTTTTGGGTGCCTGAAAACGCAAACTGGGAGACCGTTTTCAAAAATGTGCACTTTGAAACCCGTGTTCATGTAAACAACAAAAACATTAATCTCTGAAAACGATGACGTCATGCACATGCGTATTACGTGTTCAGTCTATAGTGTTTCATCGCCATCTACTGGCCTGGCAGCAGAATACAGCGTTTTTAGTCGTTTTCGCGAATCCATGTGAATGGTGATCGTTTTGACAATGGTGTCGCCTGTACACGGGAAAACTCAAAGGAAAAACTTGTCCGTTTTAAGCATATCGTTGTCGTATAAACGTACCCTTAATTTCTTTTAAAAAATCTTGCTGACCTCAGATTTTGAACGTAGTGTATATTCTTCCAGGCAGAGCAATGATTGATGGGCTATTTGTGTCAGATAGCATTAAACCTGAATTCTTTGCCTGGTCAATAGGCCATCACATTTTAAATGATTCATCTACTCAGGAGCAGTATTCATGCGCAGAGGCAACCAGTCAGACTCAACCATGCTCAACACATAACCCTGGCAACCAGACCACTATGAACCAATGAGCATTTCTCTCTAAAATTCTTTGACTAGTGAGCATCACTCACCTACGCCTCTGTATTTTCTATCTTTAGGGGCCGCAAAAGAAAACTGGAAGAGGCCAGAGATGACAATGATGATGATGATTGTGGCGGCTCCAGTAAAGACTCCAATGAGGAGGGCAGCAGCTCAGAGGCTGATGAGATGGCTGCCGCGCTGGAGGCGGAGCTAAATGATTTCATGTGAGCTGATTGGACGCCGATGGTTATAAACTTGACTCTGTTCTCATAAGGTACCTGAGACAAAACGTGTGTTCGTGTCGCTGTTATACAGCGCAAGTAAGTGTGTGTGTGAATAAAACAAAGGGGTTTACTAAGTAGATAGACATGTACAGATAGAGTTTTAGTAGGACGGGCTCAACACAAAGTCGTTTTATTGTGAATTTACAGTACATAGCGGTGTGGGAAGTAGAGCTTCTGTGTCTGATGTTTTACTTATTTTGTTCCCGATTCAAAACAAATTTTTATATAAATGTAAATGAAAAGAAATATTTCCACTAATTGGTGATGAATGCCAAAGAGTCTGAAGCGGGCCTGCAGCTGAGACCTCTGCTCATGGACACCTCAGAAGACGTTTGGAGGGGTTTGTGTTCCTCACCAGCAGTCAAACTCAGACGTCCAAATGTGTCCTGTGTTGTCTGTTTCCTTTTTGTTTTGTGCGTCGTCCAGTGCCGTTGACGCCTCTGTGTGTGACTGACACTGTGTTGCACCAATCCCAGAATACCAGCACCTTTAGAAACGCCCACAGCCACTATTACCAAAAAACTCACAACTGCTTGAAAGTGTGAGAAACTGGTGAGAATAGGAATTGTAAAATGAGTTCATCGGTAATGCATTTGCAACAGAAAATTTCCATTTACCGTTTGTGATTGGCTTGTTACAATTGTTTGCATATTAAAGAAATAGTTCACAAAAAATAGGTATAATTTGTCATCATTTACTCACCCTCATGTCATTACAAGCCTGTGTTATTTTTATTTTTTTTATTTTCAAGAAACACAAAATGAGATATCAAAATGCCTTAAAAAAAATGTTTAAGCAATGAAAGTGGATGGTAATAATGGTATAATGTCATAGTCCAAAAACTAGCATCCATATTTCAGGTCTCCTGAAGGCATATGATCACTTTAGATGAAGAAAATGCAGGAAAATCATTGTTTACTTAATATTTAAGGCTTTTGATGCAGGTTTGACATCATGGCGTTTGGTCACAAGACATCAGTTATATCAACGCACCATTTTTATAGTCCATGTGGCTTTTGTAGTCTATTTCAGAGCTTTGTGGAGGGGAATATTATCGGTTTGTTACTCACACTAAAATATCATATGCATTTGTTATTTTTTGGAGCTTGACATCACAATTCACGATCCAATGTTGTTACAGATGTTTTTTGTTACACTTGAGCTGCTCGGACATTCTGCATCTTCATTCATGTTTCACAAAAGACAGGAAATAACACTTTGGAACGGCATGAGCGAGAGTAAATGTTTGTGTGAACTCTTCCTGTAACTACCTCCAAATTGATACTCATGACCTTTCCTGGTCCTAAGATGACATTGAAATGCCACTTTTTACTCTGTGATGATGTCGCAGTGTGCAGATATCATCGTCTTCATTTGGCTTCAGGTGCTGATAGTGAACACTGTGGCAGCGTTAAACCGGGTGTTTGGTTGGCTCTCGTGCCACCCTGAACCATCACTGTACACACTGATCAGATCTGGACCTGTAGGCGTTAAGACTACTTGTTTAAGTCCAGTTTTTTGAGTCCATACTATACTGGTTCTAGGTGGTTTTCTTCCGCTGAGCTGCTTGAACGACTAGACGTCCAGATCTAACTCAGTTTCAAATGTTTCTCAGAGGTTTGTGCAGTTATGGAACCTGTGTTGTTTTTGACTGATATTTTCTTTCATTTTCATCGTGTTGATGTTTTCAACAATGATTGTTTTCAACAATGTAAAGTATTTGTACATTCTATTTCGTACTTGACAAAGAAAATGCTTTTCATTTAATAAAGATTTGTTTTATAAACCAGTGTTTTCAGGTTTTTTTCTGTGTATTGTTGAATGCAGTGTTTTGTGTTATAGCAACAATTAAAAAAATCATGCAGTAGCACTGATGAACTAGGTTACATTGTAAAAAAAAAAAAAAAAAAGTTAAGAGAACTCCAAAAACTTGAGAAAACTAGCTTCGGGACTTTGATTAGTCTCAACTTATTTTAACTTATTTTTATCTACTTAATCTACTAATCTACTTTTATCTACTATGCAAACATCAAACATAAAAACGTAGAAATAATAATGTTTTAACTTGTGGATCTAAGGTCAATAATCTTGCATTTTACATTACATAATAAAGTTGTTGTACTTTCTTAGTTTGTTTAACTTTATGTATCAGTTTGTTGAGCAAACTGGAAATGTTTTATAGAATTAAGGACAATAACTATATAGTTAAAAAAAATGTTCTAAATAAAAAGAATAGTAGAGTCCACACCACAACTATAACGATAACAACTACTGCACTCACTTTCAGAACGATTTTTTTCCATCTGATCAACGATAAAAACATTGACAGCCAATCAGAATCCATCCTGCTTTAAACTGCAGCACGTGCTTCGAATAAACAGAATGATATTGTCTGCTGGTGTAGAGGCTAATATAGTTATTTTTATTATTATATAACTTTTTTACTAAGTACAAATATTTATGTCAGTAAATGACATTGCAAGTTTTTCCTATTTAATATTTTAAGTTACTCATATTCAATAAAATAAAATCGTATTTTTTCAGCATAATACTTTGTGGAAAAAAGTATATATTTTTTTTACAATGTATTACATAAAAAAAGAAGGGGGTTTTAAAGTATAAACAAATAAATAAATAAAAACTAACTGGATGTGTTTTTTTTACTTTTTGAATTGATTTTTGCCTGTTTACAAACAGCTATTCACTAGGACTAAATGAAAATCAATAATAAAAACTAATGCTGAATACAAATAGTTTCTGCTGGATTTCCCTAAAGTAAAATTAGCTGAAAGCTCATTAGGTATTGCTTCAGTAGTGATTCAACTGGCCGCTGTGTTGAATAGGGGGAAATCAGTCTGGACACCTCCTGTCTAATCTTGTTTAATCCACCCGCTTGAAAGCGCTCAATAAAACACACTTAATAGTATTTCAGTGCGGTGAACTCAGCTTTACTCTCAACTACTACATCTGGAATGCCGATGTTGATTTATACTGCAGTTGAGTGGATGAGTTTCTGAAAACACTCTAGTGACAGGTTTGCGCTTAAGATTCATTGACTTGTCTTCATGTTTGAATCATTACAGATCCCACAGCTACACTGCTGCATGTCTTGAGATTGTGTGAAAATCTCATAACACGGCACTGAATTAATCCTGAGATTAAGGATTGGATACCTCAGTGGGCTTTTCAGTCAGCTCATCCTCTTTGAATAATCCGCGTAATACCACTAATCTTTAAATTGTCATCAATGTGATTAATATTAGCTGTATTTTGTCCCAGTTTGAATGTAATTAAAAGCTCAATGTGAAATCTCAACTTTTTTCTCTTCAAACGTCTTCCAATTGAAGTGCTGCCTTTACAGTTTTTCTCAGTCGATTTGACACATTTCTACAAATGAATGTAATTGCTCACAAAACAATTAACACAGCAAACTAACCACACTCTTATGTTAGCAAAACAGTTCAATATTCCCTGCATAATGAAGCACTGCATTTTATTCTAGTAATGCATTTATTAGAAATAAATACTAACGTCAAAACTTTGTGTTCTCTGTTTATTTGATAACAAATTCGACTGTAGATACACAAATACATGAATGAAAATACATGTTTATCGTGAAGTTCTTTAATGAGGAGTTTAGTTTAGTATATTGAGATTTTGCCCAAAAAACTGTGAATGCTGGATCCATCCATGACATCCATATTGACATCCTCAACTTCTCCACCGGCCTCTTTGATTGCTTGAAGAAGACTTACTTTGTTTGTAAGGGTTGCGATCATTTACTTTCCATCTCCAAGAGGAGAAGAACTCATTTGGATTCAGGAGAGGAGATTAAAGAACACCATCCTGAAATGTGGGTGATGCTCAAACCACTCTTGCGCCAGTGATGAATGGTGGAATTGGACATTGTACCTGTACCTGTACCAAAAACTACAAAATGTTGCTCCATTTGGTCCTGATCACCCTGGTGAAAGAGGATATTATTGAGGGGAAACATTTGGGAGCCTTTCAGTATTACTTGGCCCCAAAACAACATTGTTTGCCACAACATCACTGGTTGAAATTACGGCCCACATAGTGATGTTGTCCAGGGACATTGACTGTGGCAAGATGGCCAATCACATTTCTCCCTCTTTTCCTGTTATTGTGAAGATTGAAGCCAGCTTCGTTAATATACATGTAGGCCTACTCAGAGTAAGTCCAGGAGCCGGATTGGACGACCCGGTATAGATAAAAGGGTGGAAAAGACATAATGCAACTGAACAAGCACAACTAAAGCACAACATGTGCAACTAAACCTCTACAAATGATTCAGAATGCTGCAGCTCGTCTTGTCTTTAATGAGCCAAAAAGGGCCCACATCACTCCTCTGTCTCTCTGCACTGGCTACCACTCGCTGCTCGCATCAAGTTCAAGGCATTGACGCTTGCTTAAAGATCTATCACAGGCTCAGCTCCCTCCTACTTTCACTCACTCCTACGAGTCTACATCCCTACCAGAAGCCTACGATCGGTCAACGAGCGACGGCTCGTGGTACCATCACAGAGAGCCACAAAATCACTTTCCAGAACATTCTCATTCACAGTTCCATGCTGGTGGAATGATCTCCCCACCCTCATCCGGAATGCAGAATCCCTGACAGCATTCAAAAGACAACTGAATTCTTTCCTTTTCCTTTAATCCTCCCTTATCGGGCTTATGCTACTCTGAACAATGCCTGAACTTTGTATTTTGAGCACTTCTTGCGTTGTTTTTGCCTCTTCACGATGACTCGCTTAATTTAGTTCTAAATTGTAAGTCACTTTGGACAAAAGCGTCTGCTAAATTACTAAATGTAAATGTAAACTATTCTTGCTCCTTCTCCTCGTCCTAAACCCTCTATCCCTGTCCCCTCATCTCTCATCTTCACTGTTCCTCTCTCTCTCTCTCTCATTACAGTTTTTCTCAATCGCTTTGGCACATTTTTTGAAAGTCTTAACATTCCCTAAACTGTAAATTCAAATGTCACAACTGTTTGCTTGAACATCAGAACTCTATTGCATGTCTGCAAAATGTAGTTGTAAATTGGCCAATGCCACCAAAATAAGTGTTTTTATCATCGTGTGAGCCACACTGCTCAACATGTTTAGATGTTTTTTTCATGTTTAGATGTTATATACAAATATAATGTTTTCTACATTTAGTTGACGCTGTCTGTTTTTTACATTATACAAGAATGTCAGGTTTGTCTAGCTGAATGCTCTTGTGTATCACTGAGCTTTTGTAATCCAGATCCAAATCAATAAGAAATTCAAATCTGATGTGAACAAGAAACTAACTGTTCAGAGATCTGAACTTATTCTATTGAGAAAAAATATATAATTTGAGAATTGAGCCAAAGTGATTGAGAAAACCTTGTAATACCCCTCTTCTTCCCTCTCTACCACCACTCACTTTTACACCTCTTCCTTTTCACCCTTCTTCGTCGTCTTATTATTATTCTTTGTTGTTTTTCTTTTACCCTTTTATTGTTGTAATTGAGACAATCTATTAATCCTAAAAACAAAAAAATAGCATTTCCTGTGTTGTGTGTATTACTAATTAAGCAGATATCAATTTGGGACTTACTTGAAAACATATACCATGTGCAACTGAAAAAATAACAGTTGTGTACCCCGACAAAAAAAGCTGCAATTATATATATATGTATATATGTGTATATATGTGTATATATATATACACTCACCTAAAGGATTATTAGGAACACCATACTAATACTGTGTTTGACCCCCTTTCGCCTTCAGAACTGCCTTAATTCTACGTGGCATTGATTCAACAAGGTGCTGAAAGCATTCTTTAGAAATTTTGGCCCATATTGATAGGATAGCATCTTCCAGTTGATGGAGATTTGTGGGATGCACATCCAGGGCACGAAGCTCCCGTTCCACCACATCCCAAAGATGCTCTATTGGGTTGAGATCTGGTGACTGTGGGGGCCATTTTAGTACAGTGAACTCATTGTCATGTTCAAGAAACCAATTTGAAATGATTCGAGGTTTGTGACATGGTGCATTATCCTGCTGGAAGTAGCCATCAGAGGATGGATACATGGTGGTCATAAAGGGATGGACATGGTCAGAAACAATGTTCAGGTAGGCCGTGGCATTTAAACGATGCCTAATTGGCACTAAGGGGCCTAAAGTGTGCCAAGAAAACATCCCCCACACCATTACACCACCACCACCAGCCTGCACAGTGGTAACAAGGCATGATGGATCCATTAGAGCCCTGCATTTCAGCCCGAGCCCGACGGGCCCCGACTTTTTTACGCCCCTAGGGCCGGGCTTCGGGCCAATTTTCACGTCATAGTTCACATGCGGGCCGGGCCTCGGGCCTCTTTTGAGTTATCCTTCTTTTTATATTTTTAGACATTAATAAAAAAAATATGAGAAGTTGACGTCGACGATAGAAAAACAAACATAGAAAGACATTTAATAACCTCATAACTTTCATAATCTTATAATTACACACACTGACATATGATTGACATGACAGTCGCACGCACGCACGCACACACACACACACAGAAGGTTTCCCGTCAGCGGAACCAACGATTCACCTCATGTGCAAATAATGGAGAATATTAAGAGAAAAATCGCAAGTGATAGAAGAGAGGACTGGGTTAAACTCTTCCACTGTGGATGCTATTCTTTTTCTCCACGATGCTCTGTAAGAGACTGTTCTAACTTTTCGTTTGATTGGACTTTATTTTCGTTTAACTGTTGGAAACTACTGATGTTTTTCGTTTTTCGTTCGATTGGACTTTATTTTCGTTTAACTGTTGGAAACTACTGGAAAAAAGAATGGCCATGTTCTGTGGTGCATTTTTGAGGTAAGATAACCTGCAAGTTTGTTTTTGATTTATTTAATTTAATTTGTTTAGATTGACTATTGCTCATTTCGTTTGCGAGCGCTGTTGCGAGCAGCCTGAGCCTGCCTCAGTAGGCTATTTCAAAAAAAATTACTCACTGTGGTTTAATAAATAAACATTAAACTAACTGTCTGTGTGATATGCTTGTAGTGTTTTATATCTATGGATTTTATTGTAGCTAAGTAAAGTATTAGCGTTGATTTGAGAGGCTAAATTGATCAAACATGTTTTACTCGCTGTTGGCTCGGCTTGCTTGGCCGTCATTTTTTTTTTTTTAAATGCTTCAAACATTTGTCTAAATTAGCTTAATAAAGAAATGAAATGAAAAGAAAAGAAACATAACTAACAAAACAGACATATTTTAATGGCAGTCTGCCGCTGTAAAAAAAAAAAAAAAAAAAACGGGCTCGGGTCGGACTCGGGCTGATAATTCTGATGAGCTGTCGGACACGGGTCGGGCTAGGGCCTGAGCGTCTCGGGCCAGGGCCGGGCTCGGGCCTAGATTTGAGGCCCGTGCAGGGCTCTAGGATCCATGTTCTCATTCTGTTTACGGCAAATTCTGACTCTACCATCTGAATGTCTCAACAGAAATCGAGACTCATCAGACCAGGCAACATTTTTCCAGTCTTCAACTGTCCAATTTTGGTGAGCTCGTGCAAATTGTAGCCTCTTTTTCCTATTTGTAGTGGAGATGAGTGGTACCCGGTGGGGTCTTCTGCTGTTGTAGCCCATCCGCCTCAAGGTTGTGCGTGTTGTGGCTTCACAAATGCTTTGCTGCATACCTCGGTTGTAACGAGTGGTTATTTCAGTCAAAGTTGCTCTTCTATCAGCTTGAATCAGTCGGCCCATTCTCCTCTGACCTCTAGCATCAACAAGGCATTTTCGCCCACAGGACTGCCGCATACTGGATGTTTTTCCCTTTTCACACCATTCTTTGTAAACCCTAGAAATGGTTGTGCGTGAAAATCCCAGTAACTGAGCAGATTGTGAAATACTCAGACCGGCCCGTCTGGCACCAACAACCATGCCGCGCTCAAAATTGCTTAAATCACCTTTCTTTCCCATTCTGACATTCAGTTTGGAGTTCAGGAGATTGTCTTGACCATATATACAGTGAGGAAAATAAGTATTTGAACACCCTGCTATTTTGCAAGTTCTCCCACTTGGAAATCATGTCCACTGTGAGAGACATAATCTAAAAAAAAAAATCCATAAATCACAATATATGATTTTTTAACTATTTATTTGTATGATACAGCTGCAAATAAGTATTTTAACACCTGTCTATCAGCTAGAATTCTGACCCTCAAAGACCTGTTAGTCTGCCTTTAAAATGTCCACCTCCACTCCATTTATTATCCTAAATTAGATGCACCTGTTTGAGGTCGTTAGCTGCATAAAGACACCTGTCCACCCCATACAATCAGTAAGAATCCAACTACTAACATGGCCAAGACCAAAGAGCTGTCCAAAGACACTAGAGACAAAATTGTACACCTCCACAAGGCTGGAAAGGGCTACGGGGAAATTGCCAAGCAGCTTGGTGAAAAAAGGTCCACTGTTGGAGCAATCATTAGAAAATGGAAGAAGCTAAACATGACTGTCAATCTCCCTCGGACTGGGGCTCCATGCAAGATCTCACCTCGTGGGGTCTCAATGATCCTAAGAAAGGTGAGAAATCAGCCCAGAACTACACGGGAGGAGCTGGTCAATGACCTGAAAAGAGCTGGGACCACCATTTCCAAGGTTACTGTTGGTAATACACTAAGACGTCATGGTTTGAAATCATGCATGGCACGGAAGGTTCCCCTGCTTAAACCAGCACATGTCAAGGCCCGTCTTAAGTTTGCCAATGACCATTTGGATGATCCAGAGGAGTCATGGGAGAAAGTCATGTGGTCAGATGAGACCAAAATAGAACTTTTTGGTCATAATTCCACTAAACGTGTTTGGAGGAAGAAGAATGATGAGTACCATCCCAAGAACACCATCCCTGCTGTGAAGCATGGGGGTGGTAGCATCATGCTTTGGGGGTGTTTTTCTGCACATGGGACAGGGTGACTGCACTGTATTAAGGAGAGGATGACCGGGGCCATGTATTGCGAGATTTTGGGGAACAACCTCCTTCCCTCAGTTAGAGCATTGAAGATGGGTCGAGGCTGGGTCTTCCAACATGACAATGACCCGAAGCACACAGCCAGGATAACCAAGGAGTGGCTCTGTAAGAAGCATATCAAGGTTCTGGCGTGGCCTAGCCAGTCTCCAGACCTAAACCCAATAGAGAATCTTTGGAGGGAGCTCAAACTCCGTGTTTCTCAGCGACAGCCCAGAAATCTGACTGATCTAGAGAAGATCTGTGTGGAGGAGTGGGCCAAAATCCCTCCTGCAGTGTGTGCAAACCTGGTGAAAAACTACAGGAAACGTTTGACCTCTGTAATTGCAAACAAAGGCTACTGTACCAAATATTAACATTGATTTTCTCAGGTGTTCAAATACTTATTTGCAGCTGTATCATACAAATAAAAATCATACATTGTGATTTCTGGATTTTTTTTTTTTAGATTATGTCTCTCACAGTGGACATGCACCTACGATGACAATTGCAGACCCCTCCATGATTTCTAAGTGGGAGAACTTGCAAAATAGCAGGGTGTTCAAATACTTATTTTCCTCACTGTATATACAGACCCTTTCCAAAAAATTAGAATATCATGGAAAAGTTTATTTATTTCCATAATTCCATTCAAAACGTTAAACTTCCATAGATTATAGATTCACAACTTAAACGATTTCAAGTATTTAGTTGTTTATTTGTACATAATTTGGGCTTCCAGCTCATAAAACCCACGAAAACAGGATTTCAAAAAATTAGAATATTACATGAAATCACACAGTAATTACACAGTGATACCATGGTCATTGAACCAGGTTTTGGTTATTTTGGCAGTGTGGGCAGGTGCAAATTCTGCTGAAAAATGAAGGAAGCATGAAGTGCTCTGAAAATGTCCTGGTAGACAGCTGCGTTGAGTGGACAGCACAGTGGACCAACACCAGCCGATGACATGGCTCCCCAAACCAGCACAGACTGTGGAAACTTCACACTGGACTTCAAGCATCTTGGATTGTGTGCCTCTCCATTCTTCCTCCAGACTCTGGGACCTTGGTTTCCAAATGAGATGCAAAATTTGCTCTCATCAGAAAAGAGGACTTTGGTCCACTGTGCTTTATTAACCCCTTGGGGTCGGCAATCACGCCGGCGTGATCTGCTCGTTTTTTCCCTTATCAGTGCAAAAGAGATTCAAAATAATCTGTTGATTTTTATCTTACATGCTTGTGTTATACATCAATCCATCCTGTTAAGTGTGTATTATTTTTGTGTATACTCACAATAAAAACAACGTGTTTTGCTTTTTGCCAAATAAAAAAAATAAACATGATGTGAGTTCTGCTTTCTCTCTGTCAGTGAAGTCCATTCTGAAACGCGTCCGAAAATGAACTATAACTCAGCGAATACTCAGTCAAACAGGCATACAGACACACAGGCATGAAGCTTGAATTCTCTTCTTTTAAATGAAGTAATTTTTATAAAAAACAAATATTCTCAGTTTATGTAATATGTATGAAAAGAGAGAGATGTCAGTCGTTCTCATCTCATCTCATTATGTTTTAATGTGACCCCGCCCACGGAGAGCGCGCGCTATTCAAACGCAAATAATCTGAGGTGATCCAGGCAAACCTGTGAACGCCCAGATCAGCTGGATAACACACACTGCGAGTTAAATCCAGAGTCAACGCAGCCGTCTACCAGGACATTTTCAGAGCACTTCATGCTTCCTTCATTTTCCAGCAGGATTTGCACCTGCCCACACTGCCAAAAGAACCAAAACCTGGTTCAATGACCATGGTATCACTGTGTAATTACTGTGTGATTTCATGTAATAATCAAATTTTTTGAAATCCTGTTTTCGTGGGTTTTATGAGCTGGAAGCCCAAATTATGTACAAATAAACAACTTGTTTAAACAAGTTGTGGGCCCTGAATCTATAATCTATGGAAGTTTAACGTTTTGAATCGAATTATGGAAATAAATAAACTTTTTCATGATATTCTAATTTTTTGGAAAGGGTCTGTATATATATATATATAGATATATAGAGATATATTTATAGATATATTTTAGATCGGAAATATATAATTTATGATCTGTTTAGGACAATTACAAAGTGTTCAGATCACTGTATTAATTGTTTTGAAAGCAGTTGCCTAAGTTTGTAGAAATGTGTCAAATTGAGAAAAACTGTAATATATAGAGAAGGATAATGTTTTTTTTTCAAGCTATAATCATTTAACCTAAATAACTTAAGAACTATGTAAACTACCACAAAAAAAGGGGGGGTTGGTATTAAGATGTTTTAATGTTTTTGAGTCTATTATGCTTACCAAGGATGCATGATATTTGATTAAAAAAAGACACCAATAGTGTGAAATATTAGTGCAATTTAAAATAACTTATTTATTTTAATATAGTTTGAAATGTAATTTATTCCTGTGATGGCAAAGCAGAATTTTCAGAAGCCATTACTCCAGTCTTCAGTGTCACATGATACTTCAGAAATCATTTTAATATGCTGATTTGGTGCTCAAAAACATTTATTATTATTATCAGTGTTAAAAACCGTTGTAGATGCTATATTTGATCCAATGCCATGAAATTTAGATATTTTAAGAGTATAGCTTAAGTATCCAAATAATATTTGAAATATTTCATCAGCTTCATTTAGCTGGTGAATCTGTATTTTCACCAATTTAGCATAATAAATTCATATTTATATGCTTTAAAACTATGCTATATGCTATAAAAATGTATATGCTTTGTCATGGATCTTTGTTTGGCTCTCAGAGATGTGAGTCTGCATGAACCCATTCTTTTGCTGTTTTCTTGCTCTCTCATCGTCTGATCTCTGGGGTTTGCTGTGAGAAAGGTCAGCACAGTCCAGCAGAAACAGCTGCTTTATATTTTGACTGACAGCTGTATGAATGGAGTTCTGTGAATTGTTTCTTCTCATCACTGATTTTCTGCCATGTAAGCTTGCCAGGGGAAATATAAGAATCTAGAAAAGCCAATAAAGTGTTTTTTTGTGTTGTTGATTGGCAGGTGAGGGCCGACTCTTCTGGCAT
Source organism: Abramis brama (assembly GCF_963993115.1). Classification (NCBI taxonomy): domain Eukaryota; kingdom Metazoa; phylum Chordata; class Actinopteri; order Cypriniformes; family Leuciscidae; genus Abramis; species Abramis brama. The sequence goes on from NC_139974.1 coordinate 26,696,376, forward strand.
GTAAATTGGCATTGTAGCAATTCCCTGATGGGAACAGAAATTATTAGGACTGGGCAGATGTTTTGCTGTCTGATTTTCTATTGCTGAATTTTGCTATAATGTATTTTTTCAAGCTAATCATTTCACCAAAATAAAGAAGTGAAAATGAAAGAAGTCTATTATGCTTACCAAGGATGCAGATTTGATCAAAAATACAATAAAACAGTAATAGTGTGAATTATTGGTTCTTGCACGTCATGCGAACATGCTTGAGCTTCCGTTTGCCATAACTGTGTTGAAGAATGTTTATATGTGAATAAAAGCCTAAATTAAGTATTTTTATCATATAAAGCGACCGTGTCTCTTCAAAAACTTTGGGCTAAACCACTTTTAGCGTTTTAACCACAATTAGTTTTTACAATCTGTTTATGAACTTTGTGAAGAGTCAAAGTGGTAGTTGCATGGACTGTCAATGGACGGACAGAAATATCTCAGATTTCAATACAATATCTTCATTTGTGTTCCAAAGATGAACGAAAGTCTTATAGGTTTTGGAACGGCATGACAGTGAATACATTATGACAGAATTTTCATTTTTGGGTGAACTAACTCTTTAATAGGGAAAGTTTCTAAAAAAAAAAAAAATACTAATAATATGTTGGATCCAAAAAGTGGTATGTGTTTTAGACAACAAAAGGTGGCAACCCCCTATTTGCTATTTATTACAAGTTTTTGTCTTTTTTTCTTTAAAATGTGTCACTGGTTTCCATTGGCTTTGCATAGGCATTTTGTAATTAAAAGTTATTTGCAAAAGTTCTGATATGGTTTATCTTTGTTTATTTTTTTACATCACAAAAAAACAGCTGTTTTAACTGGGGTGTGGAGACTTCATGTTCAATTCAAATTTATTTGTTTAAGCGCTTTTCACAACACACATCGTTTCAAAGCAGCTTTACAGAAAATCCATGTGTCTACATTACAATTTAGAGTGATCTGTTATCAGAGGTAACTGTCCTCGTTATGTATTTTCAAAATGTACATATACAAATCATGCAGTTAGCTAACAATATTAATTTAAACAATGTATTAATTTAAGTAAAAAACAATGAGCTCATTGAAGTAAAGAATACATGTTGTGTTACAAATTATTAGGATGTATAGAAAAATGGTGCATGTTGATTCAGAGTTTGCATCATCTGTAGTCCTCGCAGGAGTTGGAGCTGTCTCTACACAGGTATTGGGCATCCCGAGATAAAACAGAATAGCAAATTGAAAATAATTAGCATAGCTGCTGTTCATAACATTAAGCAAAGATAACCGTGTGCATGTGATCTGATATAACTGGAGTACAAGGTTATGAGATGCACTATGTGCATGCATGGCTAGTGAGATGCGTCTTTAATCTAGGTTTAAACTGGGAGAGTGTGTCTGAGACCTGAACATTATCAGGAAGGCTATTCCAAATGTGTAAATGCTCTCCCTCCTTTAGTGGACTTAGATATAGGTACTACCAGAAGCCTCTGAGTTTAGCGTGATGGATTGTTGGGCGATAGAAGTTAAGTTAAATACACAGGGGCTAAACCATTTAGGGCCTCTCAATAGCAATACTTTATAACTGATACGGAACTTAATAGGTAACCAGTGTACAGATGATAAAATTGGTGTTATATGATCATATTTTCTTGACCTAGTAAGAACTAGCAGCTGCATTTTGGACTAATTGTAGCTTGTTTATTGAGGATGCAGGACAACCAGCTAGTAATGCATTATAGTTATCTAGTGTAGAGGTCATGAATGCATGATCTAACTTTTCAGCATCAGTAACAGATAGCATGTTCCATTGCATAGCGATGTTTCTGAGGTGGAAGAAGGCTGTTTTTGTAACACATGAAATATGATTTTCGAAAGACAAGTTGCTTTCTAATATAACACCTAGGTCTAACACCTATGTTTTTGGTCCAATAAGCAATACCTGTCTTATCTGAATTTAATGGAAGAAAATTACAGGTCACCCAGTATCTTATATCTTTAACAACTTAGATAATCTCTGTCAATTTAGATAATTTAGAGATTTCATCTGGTCGTGAAGAAATATATCACTGGGTATCATCGGCATAGCAGTGGAAACGAATTCCATGTTTTCTTATAATATTACCAAGTGGCAGCATATATATTGAAAATAGCAGTGGGCCTAACACAGATCCTTGCGGCACTCCATAATTTACTGATGTTATCTTAGATTTTTCCCCATTTAAAAAGACAAATTGGTTGCGCTCTGATAGGTACGAAACTAAACCACTTTAATGCCTGTCCCTGAATACCAGTGTCATTTTGTAGTCTAAGAGTATTTTATGATATATAGTGTTGAACACAGCACTAAGATGAAGTAAAACTAGTATTGATATGCAACCTTGGTCAGAAGCTAAAAGTAAGTCATTAGTCATTTTAACGAGCGCAGTTTCTTTGCTATGATGGGGCCTGACTGAAATTTTTCATAGATATTATTTTTTTGCAAGGAGGACCACAATTGAGCTGACACAACTTTGTCTAGTATTTTAGACATAAATGGAAGATTTGAAATGGGTCTGTAATTTGCTAATTCATTTGGATCTAATTGTGGTTTATAAATGAGAGGCTTAATAACTACCAGCTTGAACGGTCTTGGGACATGACCCAGAGATAAATATAAGTTAATAATATTTAGAAGAGGCTCTTCTGCAACAGGTAACAACTCTTTCAATAGTTTAGTGGGTATTGGATCTGATAATCATGTTGTTGGTTTAGAAGCAATGAAACGTTTATTTAGCTCTTCCTGTCCTATAGTTGTAAAGCACTGCAATTGTTCTTGAGGGGCGATAATTGAACCTGAATCATAAGATGCTGTCAAAGGTTGTACATTTACAATTATATTTCTGATACTTTCGATTTTATCAGTGAAGAAATTCATAAAGTCATTACTACTAAACTGTGATGGAATATGTAATTCAGGTGATTAAAAAAAATCCTTGGAGTTTTTGGAGATGCTCGGCCCTGGCTGCTTTTAGAGCCTTTTTATAATGGAAAGTTCTGTCTTTCCACGCGATTCTAAAGACCTCAAAATGAGTTTGTCTCCATTTGCACTCTAGATTACGAGTTTCTCTCTTGATAGCGTGAGTAATACTGTTGTACCATGGTGCAGTACTCAACTTTTCTCTCTGACCTTTTTTAATCTGATTGGTGCAACAGTTTCTAATGTACTAGAGAAAATTGTGCCTATATTGCTAGTCATTTCCTCTAGTTCATTTGTGTGCTTGGGTACACTGAGCAGCTGAGACAGATCAGGCAGGTTATTTTTGAATCTATCTATAGTGGATGGGATAATTGTTCTACCTAGTAGATTACGCAGCACAATATGGCAAATATCAGCAGTACGCAGTATGCACGTTACAAGGTAGTGATCAGTGACATCATCACTTTGCGGTAGAATATATATATCGGTAGGATTGGTTTCATGCAATATAATTAAGCCTAGTATATGATTAAAACAATGAGTGGGTCTAGTGAAATTTTGCTTGACCCCAAAGAAGTTTAGAAAATCTGTAAACGCAGCCCCTAACCCAACATTTGTATTATTTACATGAATGTTAAAATCTCCAACAATCAATGCTTTATCGACGTTGACCAATAGGTCTGAGAGAATATCTGCAATCTCTTTTAGGAAATCAACAAAGGGCCCTGGAGGTCATGGTAGCCAAAGCAAGAGATAGTAGGGATTTTTTTTTTTTTCTTATATCTGAGAGTGTAATATTTAGCACAAGCACTTCAAATGAATAAAACCTGTGTCTTGTTTTCTGAGAAACATTAAGAATATCTCTATATTGTTGCAACAACGCTGCCACGACCAATCAGACGGGGCTCATGCTTAATAACAGTAGCCTGTTGGAGTAGACTCACCAAAATAATCATTTGGTTTAAGCCAGGTTTCAGTCTGGCAGAGTATATCAAAACTATTATCTGTGATCATTTAATTTACAATGACCGCCTTAGGTGTGCGCGGTCTATCGTTTAAAAACCCTAGCTTTAGAAATGATTTAATGAAGTAAGAAATAATTTGTGTGTTTGTAGGTTTTTCTGTTTGTTTGAATCTGGTTTAAATATGACTAAATGAAAAAAAAAAAATTGGGTTTCTCATCCAGCATCCACAGACCAACTCTCTCTGTTTATCAGATGCAACTGGCAGAAAAATGCATCACGAAGTGGTGGGCTAGCGTCCCATTCAGGACATTGGAAAGTCATATTGTGTTTGTAGTGTTATTGATAGTCTCTGTGTGTGATTATTCAAACATATACGACGAATGTTTGCACATGATATTTAATGGTGCCTGTGTTAGAGGGTTTATGAGCAGAGCTTTTAGATATGCTGTGGGAGATCATAAAGTTGCAGAAACATTGAATAGATTGTGCAGTAGCTCACTCACAACCGAGAGTAGAAATAATGGTGAAAGTCAATTACCCCACCATCACTCATAAAGATAGTGAAAATGGCCCACGGCTGTAATTTCCTGGAAAAAAAAAAGGACAATGGACTAATGAATCAGAAGCACTGTTATCAATCCACTGCTTAAATTACACAAAAAGCATGTATTTCAGGTCTTTCCCCTCTTCTGCCCACTGAAATTATGCATTTTGTACATTAAAGACGTGCTGTTTACAACATATATTTAGCATATATTCTGCATATATTTGGTCCAGAATTGTAAAAAAAATTTAAGTGGGTGATCTTTTGAGTGATCACCATACTTTACTGTTATACAATAAAGGAAGCATACAGTATGTGGTGATAAAAGATTTGCTAACATAGTTTACATAAACCATCTGCTGCTGCGAAAATGTATGTTCTTTCATCTTTTAAGGATAAAATGGCGGGAAAATGTCCTCAAAAGATAGCTATATATGCAAATAAAAAAGTAACAGGTTTCGAGACATCCATTTAAAAGAAAATGAGATTATAAAGAGACTAAATTACAGTGGGTACGGAAAGTATTCATACCCCCGGTAAATATGATCAAAAATGGCTGTAAAAAATAAATCTTTCATTCAAAAAATTTGATCTTTCGTTCAAAAAATTGGCAAAATTCTAACCTTTCATTGAAGTAAAAGAATTCAAATTGGGGGGGAAATCACATTATGAAATAAATGTTTTTCTCCAAAACACGTTGGCCACAATTATTCATACCCTTTTAGTAAATACCTTTTTGCAATCTCCTTTTGCCAAGATAACAGCTCTGAGTCTTCTCCTATAATGCCTGATGAGTTTGGAGAACACCTGACAAGAGATCAGCGATCATTCCTTCATAGAGAATCTCTCCAGATCCTCTTCAGTTCACTCCACTCATCAGGTCAGGGAACTGGGACGCTCATGGCAGATGCTTTTTGTGCTCCGAAGCACATTTTTGTGTTGATTTTGATGTTTGTTTTGGATCGTTGTCCTGATGGAAGATCCAACCACGGCCCATTATAAGATTTCTAGCAGAAGCCGCCCGGTTTGGATTTTTTTATCCGTTGATATTTGAAATAATCCACGATGCCATGTATCTGAATAAGAAGTCCAGGACCTCCAGCAGAAAAATAGGCCCACAACATTAAAGATCCAATGGTATATTAAATTGTACACATGGGGTACTTTTTATTCTTGTGTGCACCAAACCCATCTAGCGTGTTTGCTGCCAAAAAGCTTTTTTTTTTAGTTTCATCTGACCACAGAACCCTGTGCCGTTTGAAGTTCCAGTCGTGTCTGACCACTGAATATGCTGGAGTTTGTTTTTGGATGAGCGAGGAGCATTTTTCTTGAAACCCTCCCAAACAACATGTGGGGATGTAGGGGCTGTTTGATTTTTTTTTTTTATAGGCTTTCTGACCCCAAGACTCAACTAATCTCTGCAATTCTCCATCTTTGATCCTTGAAGAGTCTTTGGCCACTCAAACCATCTTCCTCACCGTGCATTAAGATAATATAGACACACGTCCTCTTCCTGGCAGATTTTTAACATTTTTACTTGATTATAACTTCTTAATTATTGCCCTGATGGTCAAAATGGGTATTTTCAATTATTTAGCTATTTTCTTACAGCCACTTTCTATTTTGTGACGCTCAACAATCTATTGCTGCAAATCAGAACTGTGTTATTTGGTTTTACACATTGTGATGGATGATTAAGGGAATTTGGCCTTTGTGTTTCCTCATATTTAAACTCCTGTGAAACAAGAAGTCATGGCTGGACAATTTCATGCTCCTAGTCCCCCTGGTGTGCTAAAAAAAGGTAAATATTAATGGGAATATACTTCAGAGATATTTTATACATAAAACATTCTAGGGGTATGAATAATTGTGGCCAACATGTTTTGGAGAAAAACATTTATTTCATAATGTGATTTCCCCCCCAATTTGAATTCTTTTACTTCAATGAAAGGTTAGATTTTTGCCAATTTTTTTAATGAAAGATCAAATTTTTTGAATGAAAGATTTATTTTTTACAGCCATTTTTTATCATATTTACAGCGGGTATGAATACTTTCCGTACCCCCTGTATGTCTTTATTCACTACTAAAAATGTTAATTAGCAAGTTGTGATTTTATGGATTTGAACAGACCCCTTCTGAGTATTAATCTTTGGTGTGGTACTCATCCTGCACCATTTATGCTATAGCCATAAATGATTCCTCAGATATTGAAGAGAAATGTGCTGATCAGACTTACGACCAAAATATCATAAAGACTTGAGGGGGTTCCTTTTTGAACCACACTGTAAACAAAAGTTTATTTTTACAGGAAAAGACTATAAAAATACTACAGTAAAAACCTGTTAATTGGTTTAAAAAGAAAGAAAGTTAAAAGTTACCTTAATGTAAAATGGTGAAATTTTTTAAATGTTTTACCATTGCATTACCATTGCGTTTTGTTGTATAATAATGTCAAATTTATGTTTTTTGGAAATAAAAATGATTTACCATATAATTTATGGTGATAAACAGAGAAAGGTGCAGAAATATTAATCTATTACCCCTGTACTAGCTTCAATACATTGATATGCCAGTTTACTTTAGAATTAAACGTACAGTATGGGATTTTTTCTCCACTAGGGGTCGCTAACCTATTTACAATAACAAAGGCGTAGTTTGATGACGCAACATTTGCTAAGAATTATGGATCTTGTCGTCAACGTCAAGCCGACCGATCTAATAATGTTTATGGATGACTGAATACATCGATGTTTTTGTCATGACTATGATATGAAGCAGTTCGGGATTGCTAAGAGACAGCTATCAGCTCCACACGCGACGCGAGTCCCGCGGATATAAAAGGAATATGGACATTTCATTCTACCGAACTACACGCAGAATTACTACTCACAGGTCAGTTTATTAGACAAATTAAACTTGTGAGGTAACGCAGCGCTGTTTCACTTGGTCTAACATTACACTAGCACACTAAACTGCATTTGAATGTGTTGAAATGTATGTGTCTGTATGTATGAGACTAGCAGTAAGCTAGATCAACATTAGAATAACATACAGATCATATTCTGACATTTTATCATTGTTGAACTATAAAACATTGATTAGTTTTATGTAAATGTGCTCACCTGTTTAATAAAGTACATGTAGGAGCGGTCGAAGTCTCGGACGTGGAGCTCTCGTTTATATACTGTCTATGGGAGCTCTCGGCATCTCGAAAACACCGCGCTGATATTGATTCTCGTTTTAGTTCTCCTTTTTTATCCAAAGTCTGCTTGCCATGGTCCATAATGTTTGAACGAAACAACAACAGCGTGCAGATAGACATTACGAACTACACAGTGGTCCACGTCTGTCGTCTTGGTTACTATCAGAGGGCTCTGGTTCATAACTCTGGTCATAGATATCATATAAAGGCTAGATGGCTCAAGGCGGAGTCACTTCCGGCATCACCGGCGGCCATCTTAGGACAGGGCTCTGTGAATTAAGGTGAGTGAGCAGCACGCACACAAATCCTCTTATCTCGCTGAAATCTGGACGGATTTACAAACGGTTTGGTTTCTTACAAACGTTATTAACGTGGCTATAATTCTGAATGCTTAAACATTTTGAACATAATTATTCATATGTATGCAGTATAATAGCTACATCTCTGACGTTTATAACAAACCAAACCGTTTGAAAATCGGTAGAAAATTGAGCAAGTTATGGTTATTTAAAAGTACATGCACCATGTTATGAGTGAGCGAGCACCCTGTCGTAAGATGGCCGTCGTGTGCGGATGTCGAGCTCCATTGGCCAGCAGCGCGGACGAGCCATCTAGCCTTTATATGATATCTATGACTCTGGTTACCATGGCAGCACGAGCGGAAACCAGGGACAACGCGGATATGACGCCATTGACTGCGACAAAACGGAAATAAAGAAACGTGCCGTGTCTTCGAATTAAATTAAAATTTCTCCTGGTTTGAAAGTTGTTGGAAACAATCGGGATAATGTAAGTACACAACTAAAAAAAATATATAACATAGATATAGTGATTTTTGCTATTTTTAAAGCAAAAAAGTTACATATTGTGCCTTTAACTTTAGATTTTAATTAATTTAGATTTTATTTTATAAATCTTTAAATAAGCTCCCCCTTATCTTTCATGTCTACTGAGCCCATATATATATATATGTGTGTGTATATATATACATATATATATATATATATATATATATATATATAATGTGTACTAATAATTAAATAATAAAAAAGATTAAACTAAATAAATAAAACATTGAATAAAATAAATATAAAAATGAAATAATACAGCTAAATAAATAACCTACAGTACAGCCACAGTAATATACAGTACTGTGCAAAAGTCTTAGGCACATTAGTATCCCCCCCCCCCCCCCCCCAAAAAAAAAATTAGCTGTAGTGTTTACCGTACATTTCCAAACATTCCTTTTGCCATTAATTATAATAATCCAGAGAGATTTTTGTATGCACAAGGAGTCTGACGACAGCCGGTATGCTCTACACGGAGATCTGATCTCACCATCACACCAGTCTGTCTGTGTTTACATGAAAAAAAACAGAAAAAACTGAGACAGACTAAATCCAGAAGAACTGCGGCAACGTCTCCAACATGCTTGAAGAAACCAAACCTACCTGTAAAGCTACAACACTGTGAAAAGTTTTAGGCAGCAAAAATGCTGTAAAGTGAGTATTCTTTCAAATGTAATGTCATAAATATATTTTATTTATCAATTAACTTTTATTAACTAAATTAATTCAATATTGGGTGTGACCACCCTTTGCGTTTAAAACAGCTATTGTCCGGGTTTTTCAGGTAGCTTTGCAGGTAGGTTTCTTCAAGCATCTTGGAGACGTTGCCTCAGTTCTTCTGGATTTAGTCTGTCTCCGTTTTATTTTTATTTTTATGTATTTACAGACGGACTCGCTGATGGTGAGATCAGATCTCCTTGTGGAGCATACCAGCTGTTGTCAGACTCCTTGTGCATACAAAAAAAGTCTCAGTGGATTATTACATTTAATTGCAAAAGGAATGTTTGGAAATGTAAACACTACAGCAAAAGATATAAGATAATATAAGATATTTTTGTTATGAAAATACTAATGTGCCTAATACTTTTGCACAATACTGTATGTAGTGATCATATTTTAGAGATATTATATTTATTATATATTATAATAAATTTCACAGTATAAATTTGGTCTTTGTACATGAATATAAAGCTGCTTCTAGGATGGGATGCCCTCACATGCAGGTCTATTGCATCTAAAAGACTGAAAACCCCTGTGCTAAAGCACATTGACTTGAAACATATGTCGGTGGGTGTCTCTTTAGGACGAGGGAATCTAGTTAACCAAAGAGATAGTCAATAAAAGAGTGTTTTCATGTATTCCGATGAGATGTCACGGTGAACAGAGAGCGTTTGCTCTGCCCACTCACCTCTGCACTGATAGTGATTGAGCTCTGGCAGATGGCATGTGTTTATCTCTCATCTCTGCATCACGGTCCTTTGCCAAACCAAATTACACACAAGCCACCTCTGCCTGAACCGATGGCTTTATTGCAGGGCTGCTGGACCTGCACAATATCCGCCCGGTGAATGTCCTCATACAGACGTGTGCTGATGGACGAGCGCTCTCCGTTTCAGAAACTGTTTAGGAAATTACCTTTTAAAATGGAGCAATATTCCACAATGAATGTCATCTATTTAAACAGCATATGATTTGCTTCTGTGGCTGTACTGTACATCCACTACATCATAAATGAACAAAACAACCACCTGCTGAAACATCATCATCATCAACCAGAAATTTTATACTCAAGCTAATTCATTTTCTTATCCTCTCAAAGTAGACAATTGGCATCAGATTGAATATTTGTTTGGATGTGTTCTTGCATGATTATTTGAGGTCTGGTTATGATCTGGATTTGAAATGGCTCACAGGATGTGAATTTCAACCAGGAGTGTGCTAGCACTGCATTCACTATCTGCTCAAGGTTTCTAGCTCTTCAGTGAATTCATTTCAGTGAATAAGAAGCAGTAGGTATATGGGTTGCACAATGGCATTAACCCTATAAAGCCTACTGTATCATATTTGATACACACATTTCTAAAGCCTCTAAATTATCAGCATGTTTGAACACAATCTTCTCCACATGCCTCCTGTTGTCTGACTGACTTTTAAAACCTGTGAAATATTTACTGATTTGTACTGATTTAAACCTAAGATTAACTTTAATATTGTTGACATCTCAAGATAAAAACTTACTGGAATGAAGCAACTTAGGTTTACTTGATTATCTAATCATCTTTTTATTATTATTATTATTATTATTATTTTAGAAAAGTAATATTTTAATGTGTGTATTAAATATGATACATTTGTACATATCTCAAACATTCTCAATCATATTTCATTGCATTATAGGTTTTGCTCCCACAATAAACACTACAGTGCTTTGATCATAAAAACGAAGCATTTAAATATCTTATAAGACATATTATTGGAAGATATAGAGTGACAACTGATATTTATATACATTTTATGCCATAGAGGTTGTTCGTTAACAGCAGCTTAAATTTTCAGTCTGTTCCTCACACAAAACTATACACCAACCGAATGGACCACTTTTTTACATATTTGGAGTCTAACAGTAAAAATCAGTGTCCTCTTTTAAATCAAAAAGAGAATCTCAGTCATTGTGGGAAGAGATTTTCTTTCATGCTCAGTGGAAGACAGAAAATCATACAATTTTGGAACTACACGATGATGAGTAAATTATTTTTAGTTCATTTTATCCCTACATTGTTAAAATAGCTTTGGGTAAAGTATTGTTGCATATGACACCAAAATTACATTTTAGTGGTGCAGTATTAAAACCAGAGTCATGTCTTGTTTTGAGAGTGTTACTTGTTACTTGCGAAAGTATCTGACATCAGTAAGCAAAGCCAGAGCCTACTTATAATATTTTTCAGAAGGTGGTTTAATTTTCATTTTAAAGATGTTTGATTCTGGGAGATTCTCTGCTTTGACTCCAGGGATTTGTGCAGTTATATTGCCATCCATACTAAACTGTTAATCCAATCTGACAAGCAAAAAACCAGTCATCAGTATCATTTAAAATTATATCACTTATCTTGCACATGGGGCCTCAATCATATTTATATCATATTTGTTATGTATTACTCTTGGGGCATAAGGTTTGTAAATTGGACTGAAATTCATCATACAGACCGGAGGCAATGGGTTTATAAACCTATTAAAATGGATACTGTTGAGTACAGATTATTTGAATGCCTTATAATGATTAATATTGATATCATATTATATTACCCAGAGTTTTGTATTTATTTGTCTTTTCCACTGCGGATAAATTTGCTTCCAGCTAACATAAGAAACTTTTGCAATTACACATTTTTTCATTAGTATATGTCAACAGACATTAAGAAGATTCACTTTAGTTTTTAATATATTTTAACTATGTACTTGTATCAAATACATTAAAGGGGTCATGTGCACTTTTAATCGTTAAATTTTTTACTCTGAGGTGCACTTCCTCAAAATTGTACTCATTATGATAGATTCATAACACAACTGACACTGAAATGTGGCATCTGATTTTTTAATAATGTTGTGAAATAATCAGACATCTTGTCAAAATAAGGCCATTTATTTCAGATAAATCAGACCCTGAACAATGCTGTGTTTGCTTTGCGTGTTGTCTAACTAACAGTCTCTAATTGGGCAGCTTTTTAGGCCACAATAAGCTGTGATGAGAAGTCTCATTCTCATCATAGCTTATTGTTGAAAAATTGTGTTCTGCTGCAAGTCAAAAGTGTGGCGAGATTGGGGAAGGTGTTGACAGGGTGTATGTTCATGCTTTCCATCCAATATAGCTCACTTTTAGCATCATTAAACCTTCCAAAAGGCTTTCAGGTTTTTGTCACAAATGTAACTAACTCAAAGACATGTCCTAGTATAAAGTGTCTTTCTTCTAGCCACTCAACCATAAAGGCCTTATGTCTGCAGCTCTATCAGCGTCTGTCGCTTGTCTGTCAATTATTCGCTGTGCTCAATTTAGTCAGGCAGTCAGAACCTTATAGTGTCCTACTGTATTTCTGCCATGTTTTCATCTTTTTTTACCATGGACATCACAGTGCCCCTAACAAGATGGTTCAAAGTTTGACCAGTTTAATAACTTTCTAAAACTTTTAAATTAATAACCACTTCATCCTAAAATTCCACAGGCACAACTGTTTCCCAGAACCGTAGCAACTTTTTTTGCACATCCGATGTTCGAATCACGTTGGTCCAACAATGCCATAGTGTTAATGCCATAGTAACAATAATCTATACTTCTAACCACAGGTTGAGAGGTGTAGTTCCAACCACACAACTTTTGAGAAGGTTTTGTCTGCGCCCCCAATACTACAAACCACGCCCCTGCAAGTGACCTACTATAAGAAGTTGCTTCGCCTCCCGCGAAGAAACAAGCGTGGATGTCATTGACTAAAACTATTTTTTGAAGTAGATTTTTTGGTGTTTTATGTGTAAAATGTTTGTAAGACTATCTTATATTGCTTTTGAATCTTATGAAGTATGAAATAACAGCTAGTAAAACATCTCTGGTGTTCCATGTGACACGTATGGCAGTCTTTTGTCCAACTGATGATAAGAAAAATTAGCTGCGCAATATGCAAACTTGTAGAGTGGTTTTCGGAGTTTCCCCAAGTCCATTCCTGTTAGCTGCAACTATTAGGCATCACATTCAACAAAAGGAGTCACAACAGCCTAAGGCAGAGATGTGCGAATCGCTCTATGTGGATGATTTCATAGTGAGTTCTCGTGAGGTGGATGAGGCATACACTATCTCAACAGCTGGCAGAGACATCCTATTTGATGCAGGAATGAAATTGTGTGAATGGGTGACAAATTTACCAGAACTGAGAGCAAGATGGGCAGGAAGTGCAATGGAGCAAAACCTAGCATCGGATAGCAGTGGAAATATACTATTAGGTTTAGTATGGAGACCAGAGAGTGATGACTTTGTGTTTGATTTCAAGCAACTGTTGAGTTTTTTGGAGGGGAAAGGAAACACAATGAGAAATATGTTGCAAACATATGAGGCAGAACATCTTGAATTTATGCCATAGAGGTTGTTCGTTAACAGCAGCTTACATTTTCAGTCTGTTCCTCACACAAAACTATACACCAAACGAATGGACCAATTTTTTTACATATTTGGAGTCTAACAGTAAAAATCAGTGTCCCCTTTTAAATCAAAAAGAGAATCTCAGTCATTGTGGGAAGAGATTTTCTTTCATGCTCAGTGGAAGACAGAAAATCATACAATTTTGGAACTACATGATGATGAGTAAATTATAGAATTTTTAGTTCATTTTATCCCTACATTGTTAAAATAGCTTTGGGTAAAGTATTGTTGCATATGACACCAAAATTACATTTTAGTGGTGCAGTATTAAAACCAGAGTCATGTCTTGTTTTGAGAGTGTTACTTGTTACTTGCGAAAGTATCTGACATCAGTAAGCAAAGCCAGAGCCTCCTTATATATTTTTCAGAAGATGGCTTAATTTTCATTTTAAAGATGTTTGATTCTGGGAGATTCTCTGCTTTTGACTCCAGGGATTTGTGCAGTTATTTTGCCTTCCATACTAAACTGTTAATCCAATCTGACAAGCAAAAAACAGTCATCAGTATCATTTAAAATTATATCACTTATCTTGCACATAGGGCCTTAATCATATTTTGTGGAATGAAATTGTGCGGATGGGTGACAAATTTACCAGAACTGAGAGCAAGATGGGCAGGAAGTGCACAAAAAAGTGGTACAAAATTGAGAGAAAATGAAAGTGGAGAAACCTTAACCAGTTTTGTAGCATCAAAGGCAAGAGTTGCTCCTTTGAAGAAGCTTACTTTTCCACTTTTAGAGTTAATGGGAGCTCTAATTGGAGCTAGAATAGGACATAATCTGCTTCGTCCAGATTTGCATGTGGACAGTCTCTTTAAAAAAACATTCTCCTGTTTTTGGTTGGAATGAGAAGACCTTAGTTTAGCCAATGATGTGCTTTGGTTAAGTCACATGACATGCATTTTTTTTCTGTGGCGCGATTTCTGACAGACTGAAGTCTGAAGACAGTCTCTTGTAAGTAGTTGCTGAAAGCAAACTAAAACATCAGTAACAAACAAGGACCAGCCCATATCACATACACAAAAAAATCAGAAACATCACCTCAGGTAAGTTATGATGACATTCACCACTCAAAAATGTTTTTATGAAATTAGTTTTTGGTAAATCGATCAAATGTCTGTGTTGCAAAGCGGCAACACTGTGCAATATTGGAATGACATTACTGAAATAGTTTAGCAAGCTAGAAAGGTCAGCTGCAATCTGTTAAGATGTAACAATAACAACATTAATGCTAGTGATATAATGTTGATTAGTCATACACTGAACAAAATTATAAACGCAACACTTTTGTTTTTGCCCCCATTTTTCATGAGCTGAACTCAAAGATCTAAGACTTTCTATGTACACAAAAGGCCTATTTCTCTCAAATATTGTTCACAAATCTGTCTAAATCTGTGTTAGTGAGCACTTCTCCTTTGCCGAGATAATCCATCCCCCTCACAGGTGTGGCATATCAAGATGCTGATTAGACAGCATGATTATTGCACAGGTGTGCCTTAGGCTGGCCACAATAATTGCGTCACTGTCAAGGAGCTCCGAGGATTTTTTTTTTTTTTTTTTTTTTTTTGTGAGTTTAACCAAAGACAGAGATAGGCAAGTTATGCAGCCTTAATTGTTAATGGTTAACAGTGTTTGTCTTAATGTTCAAAGTTTTCCTGGTTGGGAGTTTATGTGTTTGTCAGAGTTGATCTTTTGTTTCTTGAATTTGAAAGGTTTCTTGGTCTCATTACATGCAGTGTCACGTTAAAACGCAAATGTATCCGTTTATTTCTCCACTACAAGAACCGGTAGAGTGGTGCAGGATTTAGTATTGATATCATGGAATGTCTGAAGTCTGAACTCGAAAGTAAAACGGGCTAAATGTTTACATTATCTTACACAGAATAAGGTAACCATAGCATTACTACAAGAAACACACTTAACGCAAATGTATCCGTTTATTTCTCCACTACAAGAACCGGTAGAGTGGTGCAGGATTTAGTATTGATATCATGGAATGTCTGAAGTCTGAACTCGAAAGTAAAACGGGCTAAATGTTTACATTATCTTACACAGAATAAGGCAACCATAGCATTACTACAAGAAACACACTTAAGACAGAATAAGACAGAAGGATGTGCATCACTTTTAAAACAGACACTACAGATCTGTTGCATATTCCTCTGCTAACAATAAAACAAAAGGAGTACTAATTTTATTTAGTAGGAAGTTCAAAGCCCATGTTGAATATATTGGATCTGATAATGTGGGTCGAATGGCTTATGTATGTGTTGTCATTAATAATAATAAATTTTGTATAACATGCATTTATGCTCCAAATGATCATAATCCTAACTTCTTATCACTTTTGACAAAAACACTATTAGATTTTAAAGACTATTATTTAATAATTGGAGGTGATTTCAATCAAGTGTGCAATCCTGCCCTTGATAAATCTTCAGGTTTTGACAAGAATGTACACCCTCCTGGTGAATTAAATATATTCATGGAAGAGCTCAAAGTAATTGATGCGTGGTGCTCAAGAAACTTAGCCATTAAGGATTATTCATTTTATTCATCCCGCCACAAAACATATTCTCGAATTGATTATATTTTTGTTTCACCTCAACTTGTTGGTTGCATTGTGTCCACACAGATATTGCCTATTCTTATATCTGACCATGGTGCGATACTGTATACACTTTTTATAGGGGATAGGGTGAATTCTAAGACTAGGCGTTGGAGATTTAACAATGCTCTCTTGAAAAACAGTGACTTCATTTTACAGCTTAATTCTATTCTTGCTGACTTTATGCTTCGTAATAAGGATTCTGCCTCTAATCCACAATCCCTGTGGAAAGTGACTAAATGTTTTCTACGGGGCAATGCGATTTCCTTTTCATCGCGTCTCCATTCGGGAAAAAAACTTTATCTGATTTACAAACTTTGATCTCTTTAATAGAAAATAGGCAAACATCTGCATATTGTGAGTCTAGAGAGAAACAACTGACAGCACTGAAAAAAGAATATAACTCAGCTACGCAACATATTGCAGAATTTATAATTCATAGAACTAGAGTCAACTACTATTATTATAACGAGTGGTCAAGCAGACTTCTGGCTTTAAAAATGAAGGAAGGGGAGTCTTTGTTGTATATTAGTAGTATTCAAACATCCCAGGGGCTGATCACTCACAACCAGCAAGAAATAAATTGCACATTTAAGGAATTTTATTCCACATTATACACCTCAGAAGCGGATCCACATGAAAGCACAATGAGGGAATTTTTAGCCGACCTAAACCTTCCCTCTTTATCTCCGGAGGAAGCTGGCGCTCCTATCACATTACAGGAGTTGGCTCTACTTTTAAAAAAGACAAGCCTCCGTTTTCCCCCAAAAGCTACAGGCCTATTTCTTTGATATCTTCAGAATTAAAACTTTTTGCAAAAGTACTTGTAAATCGAATTGAACCACTGATTGGTAAACTGATAAGTGAGGACCAGACTGGTTTTATCAAAGGCAGACAGGCTTCTGAAAATGTCAGACTTTTTCACATTCTTAATATCCTTGAAACATCTAATAATCCAGCAGGACTTTTCAGCTTAGATGCTGAAAAAGCCTTTAACAGGCTTGAATGGAGGTATTTATGGGCAGTTCTTAATGTATTTGGCTTTGATTGTAATTGTATACAGATGATTAAAACACTACACAGCTGCTCTCAGGTAGGGCAGGTTATCGTCAACTCTTTTCCTCTTAATAGAGGGTCTCGTCAAGGCTGTCCACTATCGCCAATCTTATTTGCTCTATCCGTAGAACCTTTAGCACAGGACAAAACTCCATGATTGCCCCAATAATTATCAAAGATACAAGTCATACAATTTTACTATATGCTGATGACATAATTCTTTATTTTTCTGATATTACTAATTCGCTTCCTCAGATCATGAACCTTTTTTCTAGTTTTAGTTCCTTTTCAGGATATAAAATAAATTGGGAGAAGTCCCTATTAGTTCCTTTAAATGATGCAGTGAAGAAGACTCCCCTCCCTGACAGCTTACCTTTCGAGTGGCACACCTCAAAATTTACTTACATTGGTCTATGTATTCCTCCCTGTTTTTCAAATGTCAGCTTTGAGAATTATGTCACACTAAAGAGTAAAATACAGGCAGATTTACAAAGGTGGTCATCTTTGAAATTGACATTACAAGGGAGGATTGCGTTAGTAAAGATGAATGTACTTGGGCGTTTAAATGTTTTATTCTCCATGTTGCCCATCCCCCTAAAGATTATTTCACAGACCTCCAGAGAATGACTTCTAAATTCATTTGGAATGACAAAAAACCCTGCATTAAATTTGATACCCTAAAACGCCCTAAGTCTTTGGGTGGCCTATCATTGCCGGACTTTAAGTTGTACTATTGGTCTTTTCAGTTAAAGTCTTTAAACTCTTGGTTAGATGTACAACCTTCCCTGGTTCCACAGTGGAAATTAATTGAAGAATCATTGGTTGCTCCTCATAGATTGCAGGATGTGCTATTTTCAGGAATCAAACTTTAAAAAGCCTCTAAAGAATTTGGCCCAATTATAGCTAATTCAATATCTACATGGCGTCTGGTGGAAAAATATGTTAATCATTCATCAACATTTTGCATGCAGTCTCCTATTTGGAACAATTACTATTACGACACATGAAACCATACAATTGTTCGCTGTGGTAAAAAAGAGGCATTAACACGTTTTATGATGTATGTATGTTTACTATGTATTAACACATATTTATGATGAGACAGGGTTAAGGACATTATGGTATCTGCAGTCTTGTTATAATTATATTATATAATTATAATTATGTTATAAGTCAGTCTTCTCATGGTTCTTGTATGAGATCTTCACTTAAAGCTTATGGAGTTCCTTGGGACATACCTTTGACATCTCACCCCATGGCTCATTGGTTTGAATCCATGAAGGGGAAAACAGCCAAGGTCTCTATTATTTATGGTAGTCTTGTCATGGAGAAATGTGGAACTCTTGGTATTACCCAAATTTGGGACAGAGAGCTTGGAGCACAGGATCACAGTTTTGATTGGGAAACAATATGGCACAATGTTTCAGTCTCATCTAAAAACCCTGCCCACCAGCTGATAAACTACAATGTAATCCACAGAATATATTATACACCTCTGAAACGTTTCAGAATGAAACATATTCCCTCCCCTGTATGTGACAAATGTAGCACTGGGGCAATTGGCAGCTTTCTCCATCTATTCTGGGAATGTCCTCAGATCTTCAACTTCTGGGTTAAAGTCTCTTCTGTTCTATAACAACTTTGGGAACTGACAATTGATCCTGAGCCATGTCTTTTCCTTCTTAACAATGTCTCCTCTGTTGCCTTTACGTTAAATCAAAAACGGACTTTCTTCTCTGGGTTAACAGCTGCCAAGAAAACCATAATTAGTTCTTGGTTTCCTCCTAATTCTTTGTCAAAACAGCAATGGATGTCCTATTTTATAGATATTGTTCATTTGGAGCGTTCCACTGCCTTAATTAATAGAGCAAAAATTAAAACTATTATGCACTGGAACCGAACTCATGACAGCGTGATTTCTATTCTTAAAACTTAAGTGATCTAAAGGTATAGGATAGGAGAGTATACCAAGATGTAGATCAAGGCAAATGGGACTGCAGGTTCTCCCTTTTTTTAATCTGTTTTCCTTTTATTTTTATAGATGCCTTAATTATCTTTATTTCAATAGACACATTCTAACTGTAAATCATCTATCTTTGACATTATATATATAGTTCTAATTGTTTTTGTTTTTTTTCTATTATTATTCCTTATGTATGTGTATCTGTTTCTCTTGTGTATATCCGTTTTATATTTGTTATCAGTTATATCATCCACACTGAATTAATTCAGTGAAAAATAGTCAGTGCTAATGCTGGTAACCTTGTTCGTATATAAGAAAAACACAAAGTATTGGTCAAAAATAAATAAATAAATAATATACTCGTGCAAAATGCAAAAATATTCAAAAGGGTAGACCAAGAATTTGAAAGATCAGTGGAGATCCTTTAAAACCTCTGAGCTTACGGATTTCTTTTCTTCAAGGCTTATTACTTGGAAAATAATGTATAGTGTGCTGCTTGGTGGGGCTTGTTAGATCAGTAAAAAATTGTCTGAAAATAGTCCAAGGAAAAGCTTTACTAACCCTTCGAGAGATGACTACTATTTTGAAAGAAGTGGAAGCAGTTCTTAATTTTAGACCATTTTCATATATAGACATTTTCAACCTCTTATGCCTTCGCATTTCTTGGTAGGAAAAAGGCTAACCTCTCTGCCACCAAAGGCTATGGTCTCGGAGTCTAATTCCTCAAATCTGATTAAAGAGCATTGTGTTCGCCGATGAACGTACCGACAGACTCCAAACTACATTTTAGAACCGCTGGCAGAAAGAAAGAAATTTGTGTGATTCAACAAAAGCAACTACTGTATGGTGAAGGAAGGTGATGTTGTCCTAATGGGAGAGGAAAATGTACCGTGACAAACTAGGAAAATAGGAACAACTGAAAAAAATTAATTCAGGACGAGATAGCCTGGTACGCTTATGCAGTGTCCGTACTTCATCAGACTGTGTGTTAAGAAGACCTGTGCACCTTCTATATCCCTTAGAATTAGTTTGATTGAACATCCCTGAAATTAGTATCGATGAACCTAGTTCATCAAGTGGGAAGATGTTGTATCTTCTGTTGTTGAATATTTATTTACTTTTTCCTGAATAGAAGCATATGTTAAGCAAGTGTAAATAATGAGAAAAACACGCTATAACTTTTATTATGTTTTGTGATTATTTTGAAAGATTGCAACGATATGCATCCCATCCTGGTATACTTCAAGTACATACTAAGTGCACTGATATCTTTGTTATTAATTTAGCCTTGTCAAGTACTCCAGCCATTGTTCCTTGTTTTTCTGAAGTAAACGAACTAGAAATATTACATCCATGTAAGCGTCTCAATTTTCTAGAACTCTTACAAATGAGAGATTTTTACAATTCACCCTGTTCACTATTACATTTCCAATTTCATTGATAGTTCCTGGAAATAAATCTTTATTAGCCATGTACATAATGTGTTAAACAATCAACCTTGATCTAATGCTTATATTCTTATGCTTAAATTCTGTAAGTTAAGTTCAGGTGTGTGTTTTCACTACCAGACTTTAATTTGACTCTCTATATCCTTTACATGTGTACCATTTTTATAATGTAATGTCATGTTAAATTCACAAAACAACCATTGCAAATCCATTTGTCCCTCCTATGAGAAGTATTGCGAGTGCTTGGAGTACATCATAAATAGAACGAGGCATCAGTTTACTGTCGGGTATTTGTCGTGTCGTGTTGCATCCAGTGTAGACAACATCACTGATTTTAATGGGTTCTATTGTCTTTTGTTGTGTTGCATCGCACCGCTTGCGTCCGGTGTAAACACGTGCTACTTTGACTTTTCCCTGCTGGTGGAATGACCTGCCTAACTCAACCCGAGCTGCTAAGTCTTTTGACATTATCATGAAAATGCGCATCATTTTCACCAACATTTGACCCATTCGTACTAACACTTACTATTCTATACATCAATGTACTTTGCTAGACTAACTGGGACTGGTCACGGCACTTGCAAATTATCGCCATTTTTGTTGGTTTGATTGCTTCTATTGTTTTCCTCATTTGTAAGCCACTTTGGATAAAAGCTACTGCTAAATGATTAAATGTAAATGTAAATTACTTTCTCCGATCCCATGGTAAAATACAGAGTGAACCGTAAATGAGACATAGGTTAAGTTCCCCTAAAGTGTAAATGCTGTGATGCTATCAGAACACTGCACACATCAACACTTGCCTAAACAATGCCTGTTTGTCTTACCAATGGGAATTATATTAGTAGTCAATTGCTATTTTAGTCAGTTTGTTTATTTATATTTTTAGTAATTTCTGACGCTAGCAATTGAAATAACACAATTCCCCTTTAATTCAGTCTCACATCATGCTGATGGATTATTAGCCAAGAAAACTGTAAGAACAGCGATTGAAATCTGCTCAGCTCTGGCAAACACTTGTCCTGCTGTCAGAAACTCTGGACAACTTAAACTGGTGCTGTTTGTTGCTCACATTACTCTCTTGATAGAGTCATCCAAAGACTTTATAGCCCATAAATCTAATTTAATAAAACACTTCTTCCTAGTATTCAAAAGAGTGCTCCAGTGAGGATTACCAAAGAAACTTGCTCTTTAAAATCTGTTTTTGCTTTCAGAGAGAGCCAGAACAACAGGGAAGAGAGAGACTTGTCCTCCTCTCTTTTATTTTCCTTGAGCTTTTATCAACTTTTTAAAGTAATTTAATGTAATATTTACCTCCAATATGTAATATGTAATGTTTTTCAAACAGGTTTTCAAAATACACCCTTCCAGCCCACCCCCATTTTGCCATCATGTTTATATACTAACCCAAATCTTGTGAACCCTAACCCTAACCAAGTAGAAATTCACTCTCAGAATTAAGCGTTTCACTGTTCACTGTAGCCTGATATAATAACATCGGAAATGAGCAGCGGTGTTGACCGTCTCCTGACTCAGGTGAACTGAAGCTTTAGACCAAGATATTCAGCGGGCCAAAAAACCCTGGCCATTGGCCCAGCGGAAGCCCCGATGAGGCCCGATCAAGCCCCGGAAGTGACAGTGGAAACGTGACTGGTCCTGGCATGCACTAGCATGCTCGCTTTTGGCCCGACAGTGGAAACACGGCTACTGAAGGAAGATTTACCATCCACACTGTCAGACCAAAAGAAAGCAAAGACACTCAGTAGTGTTAACCTGTTCAGTCATGCTTGTATAATGAGCATGTGTTTCATTTTCTGTGCCTAATGTGATGGAATAATAGTTCTGTCATGTTCAAGACAATTGCCACAGGAACAGGTCCTGGGGGTTTAATCTTGACGTGTTTCTGATTTTGCACAATACCCATGTCTTAAATTGAGCACAATCTGAAATTAAAACATTATCTAACAGATATTTAGAATGATCACACTTGATCACACAATTACAATGTCATAACATAACAACAATGTAATACACCATAATTGGAAGTTTTTTGTTTTTTTGAGAAAAATTGATTTTCATTTCAGTCTCCCATAATAGTATTGTTGGTTACACTTAATTTTCAAACACGTGTACTTATAGTGTACTTTCAGTGTACTTACCCAGGAGAGTAAGGGTAATATAAGGTAACTACATGTAGTTAGGTTAGCTACATGGTTAGGTTTAGGTTCAGGGTTAATACCTAGTTATAACCCAGTTATTGTAATAAGTACATAGTATGTACATGCAGAACATGACTGTAACATAAAGTGCTACCCAATTTTTTATGCATCTGGTCAGCAAAGCATTAAAGTGACTCATTCACTTTACAATGTCAATCACTCCACATTTCCATCCACTGCTCAAATTAGCTCCATCAAGACGTCTGTTAAAGAGCGGAAATCAGTCGTCAACTCACCCTCAAGACCTCCGACAAAAGACTAAGAAAGACTAAGAAGTGCCTCATGAAAGCACTCAAGCGCCGAGTCATTATGAATATGACATTTCCCAAGAGTGGAATGAAAAAGAGTGAAATGCTTTCACATGGCGAGGACTAAATGGCCATTGTGTTGCATTACTGCATTATGCTGATAAATTGCACGTTAAAACATCTTTATCTAATAGTTTTGGAACTCTCAAGCTGTGCCATTGTATGCAACTGAAAATGGAAATGAAGCAAGAAAGATAATATTTTTTGCTAGTATTTGTGTTTGTCACCACACCATTTAAAAGAATATACATCATCGTCATGGTCAAACAAATAGCATGTTTGCTGAAGACAGCATGTGTATGTTTGCTTTTGCATGTTTATATGTGCACTCCTGCATATAAACATGCATTTACTGTATATGCTTTATTTACATGTATGCAATTGGCAAAAACTTTTACCAAAAGCTGCATTTCCACAAAAATTACCCGGAACAATTTGTCCCGGTAACTTTTGTTCCCCCCAGACTTTTTGCTTCTCTGCATTTCCATCTCTGTCTGTACCGTGAAGATTAGGCAAATTAGTCCGGTGACGTAAGACTGCGCACGACTTTCCAGTTCCCGCTGGATTTCTTCCTTCGCATATAAACTTAATAAAGCCTGAACCTCGTCGTCGGTCCATCGTCATATTTTTTAGACTCCACTGTTGATTCAAATAGCAAACAAATCTTAATGCATGCACTGCAACAGACTTGGTTGGTTGAAATAAAATGCTGCGTAGAGTCAACCAATCCAAATGCTGCATGAACTCAGCACCCAAGTCCCACCCCTGAAAGTTCCTGAACTTTGAAAAGTACTACCTCGCGAGCAGGTACTTTCTGAGGGGGACATTTTTCCCAGGAACTTCATTTAGACCTTGGTCCCTGCGGTTGAAACACATCGAGTACCACCCCAAAGTTCCTAGATCCTGGAGAAAGTTCCTGCAGTGGAAACGTGGCTTAAATTGACTTACATTGCATTCAAGGTACATTTTTTATCAGTTCATTCATTCCCTTATAATCAAACCGATGGCATTGGTGTTGCTACAGTAGTGCCAGGCTCTGCTTTTTGAGCTACAGAAAGGCATACGGCAGTTCATGGAAAAATGAACAGACAAAAATTCCCTAGACATCTGACCCAGCAGTCCAGTCCAACAGGAAACTAACCAATGTGATGAAGTTACATAAGAGCTAATTATTCATTAGTGCCCTTTTAAGTAAAATACAATCTAATTATGTGACTAATTTGACCATTTTTAGAGCAGACGCTGAATCAGAGATGTTCAGGACAAGCGAAGGGGCGACCTGAGTCATATAGAAAACAGAATATCATAGAGACTTGGGGGTGGCCTCTGTTGACCACTTAGAAAACCACCTAGAAAATACATAAAAAGCACTATAAAAACCACCCACAGCTCCTCAGCATTGTTGTAGAGAATTATGCATGTGAAAACACCACTTATATTCTCCAGAAAATGTCAAAATGTAGTTCTATCAGCCATCACTGTAAAAAATAAAATGAAGTCTTGCTGTATAGATGACTTCCCAAAAATCTAAATTTTGTCATCATTTACTCGCCCTCATGTCGTTTCAGACCTAATGAAGAATGTTGGTAACCAAACAGTTTTGGTTGCCATTGTCGTCTATTGTATGTACAAATAAAATACTAAGTCATTTCTCAAAATATCTTCTTTTATGTTCCACAAAAGAAAAAAGTTATATAGGGTTTAAAGGGGACATATCATGCCAAATGCACTTTTTTTAGCCCTTAAATGCATTTTGTTGTATATTTGGAGTGTTTAGAAGTACAGAAAATATGAAATTATTCTCTTCAGGTGCTTCGTTGATATCTTTATATTCTTTTTTGGTCATATTTTTCAACCTGTTCCGATTTTTCTGTTATCTATGACGTTTTTTGAACTATTACGTCACAGTATTTGCAGCGGAACTGCCAAATAAGGACATTGACTTCCGGCCCAACACTTCGAGCAATCCGCCATTTTTATTTCTCGCTGCAGTTTTGTAGTCCAAGCTAAAGGATGCAGAAGTTACGAGAGGGTAAGTTAAAATGTTCGGTTGTTGGATGTAGTAACCCACACGCTTCATTACACCGTTTAATGTAGATGAACTGCCGCACTTGTTACAGGACGCATGTTTAACTGAAAGAACGAGCAGAGAGAGAGACCCGGTCGCGCGCGCGCTCACTCTCTCTTCAGAGCCAGGCGAAAGTGTAAACAAGACTTCACCGTCTCCAAACTAGACGCTGTCTTGCTCTCTCTCCCTCGCACATATTAATCAAAATAAATCGACACGGTGGTAAAAGGTCGGAAGACCAAAGTTTCATGTGTAAATACAGTACACACCATTGCGATACATCCATATGAAGACGTTGTTCTACAGGTTCGTCGTCTTCATTTTCATCTCGCTCCTGCTCCGACTCTGGCTCGAACATGTAAGGCTGGCTGGACAAGTCTTCCGTTGTTGACATTTTGTTAATAACGTCACGTGTGAATAAAAAGTTTCTGTTCCGCTAGATAATCGTGTCTCTGCTATCAAACTACAAAAATGGCCGAACGGGGTGGAGTTGAACCGAGTGTCACCGCTACAACCTGGAGAGGGGGCGGGGTATGAAGTGTCTCAATTGTATTTAAAGAGACCGCACCAAAACGTGTTGCTCTCAGACGCACATCAGAAAAGGGGTAGAAAAGGGGCCTGTGGAGCTATAATAATGAGGAATTCAGACCCAAGCATTGCAGTTCCGCTTTATATAGACTACAAATGTATGATTATGTAAAAAGGAACAATTTAAAAGCATGATATGTCTCCTTTAAACGACATGATGGTGTGTAAATGAAATAATTATTTCTTTTCGGGTTGTACTCTCCCTTTAATGAAGGCATCTTTTATGAGCACACAAGCAAGTTTTTTGAAAAGCAGGTGATGAATCCAAGGTTAAAGTTGGCAAGATACAAGTATATAACCTTTAATTTGCAACCCAACCCCATACAGTTGTAATAAAAACACCCATTGTAAATCAGGTTTATTGGCAACATTTACAGACTTTCAGCTTATTGCAATGAACAAATCAAATGAAAGTAATTGAAATAGCTCAACACAACAAATATTTCAAGTAGTTTCCCCAAATTTAACTGAAAATGCAACTTTTAATGACTTCTGCAGTCTCAAAATGATTCAACCCCTTCACGGCAAGCATCTTTAGTACTTAGTAGAACACCCTTTTTCTGTTATGACCTGCTGCCAACAAGATGTATAACCAGACACCAGCTTCTGGCAGCGTTTCTGAGGAATCTTAGCCCATTCCTCATAAGCAATGGCCTCCAGTTCAGTAATATTCTTGGGTTTACATGCTGCAACTGCCTTCTTTAAATCCCACCAGACATTTGGGGTTCAAGCCAGGTGACTGTGATGGCACTGTAGAATCTTACAGGACTTCTTCTGAATCCAAGCCTTGGTGGAATTTGAGGTAGTGCTTGGGATCATTGTCCTGTTGGAAGGTCCAATGACTCCCAAGCTTCAGTTTCCTCACTGATGGTGTAACGATCACCAGCTGGAGTGCCCTCGAGAGCCACCAGAGGGCGCTCTACAATAGACTATGATCACTTCCTCACAAACTACATTTCCCATAGCTCACTGCCCGGACTCATCAGCACTCATCTCATTCACCTGTGTCTTATCACCTTGTTTCACTCACACCATAAATAGGCTACCTGGTTTTCACATTCACTCAGTGCGAAGTCTTGTTGTACTGTTACTGCATTTCTGAGCGCTATTTACCTGTGTTTGATTCTTGTATTGCTGACCTTGGACTGTTTCACCGTTTCCTGATTGTTTCTCTGCCTGGTCTGACTTGGATTGTTTATTGGACTCTGATAATTGCTGCCTGCCCTGACCTCTGCCTGTTATTCGGATGTTCTCTGTGTTTCCTCCATTGATCTGTTCGCTGTTGTTGACCCTGCCTGTACGACTACTCTGTAATAAAGCTGCATTTGGATCTTCACCTTCGAGTCTCGGAGCAGTTCATAACAGATGGCATGACGTTTTCTCCTAGGATTTCCTAATACTTCAATGAATCCATCTTGCCCTGTACATGCTGCAGGTTTCCAGCACCAGAGGATGTAAAGCAGCCCCAGAGCATCACCGAGCCCCACCATGCTTAACTGTAGACAATGTGTTCTTTTCAGCATATGCTTCATTATTCTTCCTCCAAACATACCGCTGATACATTGGGCCAAAAAGTTCTAGTTTTGTTTCATCGCTCCACAGAACAGAATCCCAAAATCTCTGTGGCTTCTTTATATGATTTTGAGCAAATTGGAGCCGACTTTTCTTGTGCTTTTGGGTCAGTAAGGGTTCTGGCATGTGTTTAGTATGTGCCTTACTGCACCTTACTGAAACCTTACTGAAACCTCAGTGCCTGTTGCCACCAAGTGTTGCTGCAGGTCTTTTGCAGTCACTCGAAGGTTTTTCTGAACCTGCCTTCTCAAAAATCTGGTTCCAGCCGTTGATAGCTTCCTTTTTCTGCCCCGTCCAGGTAGTGTAACCCATAGATATCATATAATAAAGGCTAGATGTCTCGTCCGCGCTGCTGGCCAATGGAGGTCGATGTCCGCACACGGCGGCCATCTTGCCACAGGGAGCTCACTCAGTTGTAACATGGTGCATGTACTTTTAAATAACCATAACTTGCTCAATTTTCTACCGATTTTCAAACGGTTTGGTTTGTTATAAACGTCAGAGATGTAGTTATGACACTGCATACATATGAATAATTATAACAATGGACTTCCATATGAAAGAATTATAGCCACGTTAATAACGTTTGTAAGAAACCAAACCGTTTGTAAATCCGTCAAGATTTCAGTGAGATAAGAGGATTTGTGTGCGTGCTGATCACTCACCTTAATTCACAGCTTCCCTGTGGCAAGATGGCCGCCGGTGATGCCGGAAGTGACTACGTCTTAAGACATCTAGCCTTATATGGATATCTATGGTGTAACCACTGTTCCTTTAACTTTGAACTTACAAACTATGCTTCCAACGGTGTCTCTAGGAACATTTAGTGTCTTCGCTATCTTTTTGTATCCTGTTCCTTGTTTATGAAGGGCTATGATATCTTCTCTTAACTTTTTGGACCATTCTTTTGACTTAGCCATATTTCTAACATGCAGTCAAACGTGACACTCAACAAACCTAGCCAGTTCAGATATTTCATGTGTTCTAGCTCAAGCACACCTGATGCAACTAATGAAGCCCTTGATTAGTTGCATCAGGTGTGCTTGAGACAACACCTGTTTTGCAGATTTGTGCTGTTGTGAGAGATTCTATTCTGGGGGTTGAATAATTTTGAGACTGCAGAAGTCATTATAAGTTGCATTTTCAACTGAATTTTGGGGAAACCACTTTTCAATTACTTTTGTTTGATTTGTTCATTGCAAACAGCTGAAAGTCTGTAAATTTTGCCAATAAACCTGATTAGCAATGGGTGTTGAATAATTTTGATTACAACTGTATGTAAACCTGTATGTGTGCTGAATTGATGGTTTCATGTAGGAACTGCACTGTGACCAGTAACTTTAAAGGTTGCCTACATCCCTGGCTCTCTATTTGTCGGTCCTCTTGATGGGAGGCAAAGCAATTGACATTATTTACAGTGTACAAGCATCAGAGTACTTGATAAAAATTTTATCCTAACATTTCTACCCACTCAGTGGCCTGCAGTCAGCACAAGCCCGTTACCAGTCTGTGTTCCGGCCCAGCGGTCTGCAGGTAGCACAAGCCAGCTACGAGTCTGTGGACCAGCTAAGCGGTCTGCAGTCAGGCCAAGCCAGATACCAGTCTCTGTCCTTGCCCAGCAGTCTGCAGTCAGCACAAGCCCGCTACCAGTCTGTGTTCCGGCCCAGCGGTCTGCAATCAGCACAAGCCAGTTACCAGTCTATGTCCCGGCAGTCTAGATTCCAGGTCTTTCCTAAGCCAGAGCAGTCAAGTTACATGTCTCTTTCCAGTCTTGGTTCCAAACCTTTAGCGCAACCCAGATTTTGTTGCTCATATGTGTGAGGTTGAAGTTAGTCAGGGGAGGGACGGTGAGCTGTTATACTCATAAGTATTTTGGTGACAGCTCTTTACAAGCAAAACTTTGCTCTCTTTCTCCTCATCCTCTTCTGCGTCCTCCTTATTGCCTGCGCACAAATTCGCTGGCTTTCGCGGCACATAACCTTACAAATGAACGCGTAAATGCTGACTTCAGTACCCTCTGTGTTTATTGTACTTCCATATGAAAGCATGCTGCGTGCCGTCTTTGTTATCGTTCTTTTGCTCGTGCGAGTCAGTTCAGGATCATAACCAGTTCACACTTGAATCTGATATTAGCCAGATTTCAAAGATGTGAACGTGAACAGCCAAACAATGTCTGATCTGAGCAAAAAATCTGATCTGAGCAATAAATCAAAATTGAGCATTTAGGCTTGCAATATGAGCGTAGCCTAATGGTGTGTTCACACTTTGCAGATTTGGTTAGATTAAATCTAGTGTGATTGCTCTGTTAGGGCATTTTACACTGGGCAGGGGCGTAGTTTGTGGGGGGGTTGGGGAGGAGATAACAATATTTAAATCTATGCATTACAACCCCCCCAATATTTATACCATGATCACAATATCAGGAGGCATACCCAAACTTCAACCCCCCCAATGTTCAAACCAAATCTACGCCCTTGACACTGGGCATGAGCGTAATTGTTCCCAGAGCCCCCCCAGAGCTGGTCTGGTTTCTCACTCAACTTAATTCTATCGAACCACATTGGCGTTTAATCTTACATTATCACAAACATGCACAGCATATGATAAAAAAACAACACAGGTCAGTGTATTTTGTTTTTTTTATTAATTTGGTGCTTTTATGCGCAGCTGAGTATAGTGTTGCTTTCGTCAACGAAAATTATGACGAAATATTGTCGTCAACGAACCGTTATCACCTGACGAAAACGAGACGAGACTAGACGTAAATGCATGGTCATGTGACGATGACTAAAATACATGTATAATGCAATATCGTTGACGAATAAAAACGAGACTAAATGTGGTTTAAAAAATAAAAACTATGCTAAAATGTCTCTTCATTTTCGTTGACCAAAACGAGACGAGACGAAATGTAACGTCACGACGAATGAGAGAGTTGTGCGTGAACCCATAGCTTTGTCGGCTTTAAATTCTGGATTGCGATCTGGTCACCCGATTATCAGCGAATTTAACCATATATTCCCAGCAAACACAGAACGTTGGCACAACGTAGCCAACCTTCTAACAACGTTTTAACAACATGGCCAAAAGGTTGCTATAACTACGTTGTGTGGTGAAGTTGTTACAGCGTTGTCACAATGTTGACATTAAACCATCGTTCAGGGCCATTGCTTAAGGTTGTGCCTAGGGTGTCTTGACAACCACTGGACTACATAATGTACTCGTCACTGCCCTGAAGCGGGAAAATCAGCCTTTTAAATTCCAACCACCTGTTGTTGGGCTCATTGTGTTCTCATTCATCATCGAGCAAGGATACGTGAGTATTGCGTTTAGCCTAACAGTTACCTCAGCTATCAAACACAACCTACAGCTTTAATTTCTAATGTGATTAATGTAGCATCGCTCGCACTGTTTAGTTTTTCGTTTGATTTTTCCGCTATTTAGTCTCATTCGTTTCTTTGCTCCTCTGGATTTGTGGATATGTTTCCCCGGTGACACCTGCTCGGCTACTGTCTGCCATACAGACCCGGTTTTGTTCATTAAATGTTTTGATCTGCCTTTGCTTTTCATGTTTTATTTATTATACTTAAAATAAATGTGTATTCGTTTATTTCTTTTTTTTTTTTTTTCACAAATGTATGACTTTTGGAAGTGCAATTTGATTATATGCAATTTTAATAAAGTTGAATTAACGAAACCTTCTGTCATTTTTACTCTTTAAAGTGTAGGCTACACTTGCAGGTGTTGATAGCCCCATTAAATAATATAGATAAACAATAAATGAAAAAAAGTATATAATTATCTTTTTATCTAACAAAATACATCATATAAAAATATTGTCAGAACGTCGTCTCTCAGTTGCTGAATGTCGCGCAACAACGTTGCTACAGCCCTGTCACGTCTTACAATTCTACGTTGTTACAATGTTGCGAGCACGTATACAGCGACGTTGCCATAGCAGAAATGCAACGTGCCAGAGACGTTGCCACAACGTAAATGTGTTTGCTGGGTTACTCCATTAGTTATTCTATTAAAATGTCTCATTGATATATTTGACACATTCATAATCATTACTTTTGCTGGTTCTTTGTGACAGCTGTTATGTGCGTTATTGGCAGCGTCTCAATTGTTACATGAACACGTCACCGCATTAGCGCCAGAACATGGAGATTTTATTTTAGAGTATAATCGCACAACCTATTCGATATTTTATAATTAAATAAACTAATCGAATATCCAAAAATCGTGACTCATCCCTGCATGGAATCTCTTGTTTCTTTTCCCAAATCTTCACTCACCCATTTTCTAAAGGTAGCCTATTATAAACGTTTCTTGGTTCACTTTTAATTAAGCCTATTATATTCGTATTCTTTACTGTGGTAAAGTAGAAAAACGCTGTAGGACAGATAGCCTACATTTGTACTTGCATGTCAAATTCTTTTTAACACAGTTTGTGCTTGTTATATTAGACATTGGGCGCGAGTTTAGTTGTAAAGCGCGTTTGACACGTGTGGGTGATTTTTAGTTTCACTTTCTCTGGCAGCGCAATCTCAAACACAGCCTAAATATCTTGCCCTTGTGGAGGATAAAATTCGCTCTTCAAACCAATTTACATCAAGTAGAAAACACGAAGATATCATAAAGAGATCGATATCTTCGTGTTTTCCTGCTCGTGTCCCACATCCCGCTCAAAGCGCAGAGTGCATCGCGTCTTTGTGTGGAAATATAAAACGAGTTTTTTTTTTTTTTTTTAATAACCCCCCGAATATTACAATTTAATATTATTTTTTAATAATAATACCGCGGTGGTAAAAAAAACCTGCCACCGTCACAGCCCTAAATATAGGCCTACTAAATAGCCTATAATAAGATAGCCTTGTTTGAAATTATATATTGACTGGGTTAAATAGAATCGCATTACTAAAAAGAGACTAAAATACAATTTTCATTGACTAAAACTAGACTAAAATGTCATCAGTTTTCGTCGACTAAAACTAGACTAAAATGTCATCAGTTTTCGTTGACTAAAACTAGACTAAAATGTCATCAGTTTTCGTCGACTAAAACTTGACTAGACTAAAAAGAGTATGAATGTGACTAAAACTAATAAAAACTAAAATGACAGCCTGACACAAAGACTAGACTAAAACTAAAATTAAAACAGGCCGCCAAAAACAACACTAGCTGAGTAAACGACACTTGGGTTTACTGTATGTAGGCTATGCACATAAAAAGCTGCGCATAAAAGCACCAAATGAATAAAAAACACAATATATTGACCCGTGTTCTGTTTTTTATCCTAAGGCGGCTTTCTGCTGCTTTCTGCTCCTCTTTCGAGGAGACAGTTGATTGCATTAATTTGCTGCCCTGATTGCACTCGCTATATGTACGAATACACTGCAGGCTCACTCTCGCTCGTATACAAGGTAAATCGTCAACACTTTATCCCTTGCATGTGTTTTATTGAAATAAATACATCGTAATCGGCTAAAATGCATGCGCAGGTTACTTTACTTCCTGAACAAGTGCGCACCGCGTTGCCTTTACATTCACGCAAATCGCGGCACAGTTTGAGTGCAACCAAACTCAGACCATCTCCTCCAAGTAATCTCTGGTTCGATACTTTGGTGCACACCCGGGTCCGCTTGACAGATTTCATATTAGCAGTTTTTTATGCGAACCGGGGCCAGTTCCGAACTGAACTGCCAGTGCAAAAACGCCCTTAGTGCGGTTCATTTGAATAAGTGTGAACGCTGCCATCCACTTGCGCACTAAACAAGAGGACCGAGACTCCTAAAAAGTGGGTTTCGATCTGCTTCCAAATGAACTTCGACAGAAATATGAACGCAAAACGGACCAAAACCATCTAAACGAACCAAAAACAGGACGTGATGTCACCAGATGCGACCCTAAAAAGGGCAGAATGCTGAGACATAGCCTACCAGTTTTTTCTCGTCATAGGAGCTTTGCCCATTACAGTTCGTCGCAAGCGTCAGAATTGCAGTCTGCTTGCAGCACATCGTTTGTGTGCAATGGAGAAATTCCTGCCACTGTTTTGACTCCTTTACACATTTTATAAACTCACGATTTCTCAGCTGGTCAAAATGCCATCATACATAGGCCTACGCACTTATAACGAGCGCATATCTCCAATAATCCAGCACACAGCATTGCTTTGCATGTTTGTTATGGTAAGTTCTGTTGCAAAATAAGTTTTGTTGTTGTTGTTTTTATCTACAAGTTCAGTCTTAAAAATGACAGTATGAACGCTAAGCGAACCAGAAATAAATTTGTTATTTTCTTTCTTTTTTTCTTTTTTTTTTGGTACGGATCAAAAGAACCAAGTGAACTGAAGTAGGCTACAAGTCTGTCAGATTTTTTCACTCTGAGTTGAGGTCAGTTTACTCCATCAGTTCAGAATGTGTCCAACACATAAACTGATTTTTGACATGCTATTTCTCCACTTTGACAGTGTAGATATCCACTGCAAGTTTCTCTGGGGTTGACACACAAATGAGACGATAAGCTCATTATAGCTGAAGTTCCCCTCGGCACTGGACTTCAATTTCATAATCAGTTCAACGGCATGAGTTTTTCTAGAAAGACAGACAATTAAACAGCTACACATTCGGAAGCAAGACAAAAAGATTTTTTTTAAATACATATATGCTATACGATATTATTATGCACTAATATAGTGTTAGTGTGATGCACAGCAGGATAGAATTGTATATGTACACAGCAATTAAATTATAAAAATGTTTAAACATTTAAAATAATTGCTCTTATGCAATATACACAGATCATAGCTAAAATCAAAGCTGAATGACCTCAATTCATTCACATTCACCTTTTGATGTGAAAAACACATTTATTGACTGTTTGATAGAAGTTTTTATTATTATTAAACCTACTGGCAACAACCTTACACTAAAAAATGCTGGGTTATTTAAACCTGTGTTTGGGTCAAATATGGACTAACCAAACCGTTGGGTTTAAAAAATGTATGGAGTTTGTACCTAGTTATTGCCCAGTTAGTTATTATAAGTACTTGTTATGTACATACGGAACAGACCTGTGAAATAAAGTGCTGCCAATTATTTGAATAAGAATATATGATAAAATAATATAATCTGCATATTCTGTCTGTCTGTCCAACACAAGCTCTGTGCAAATTTTATATTAAGGACCGTCTTCTTGTTTCAAAGCATTCGTGTTGCCTCTGTGTGTCCAGTGAAGCATATAATGGTCTGTGTAGCTGTCGTGCTCACAGTGACTGTTCAGAGGACGCTGTTATGCCACCACCGAAAAAACATTTGACAAGCTGAGAGCAAAAGGAGACGCTGTACAATACATTAAAACTGCACAACATCACATAACCAATGGTTGGACATTGTGATCAGACCATGAAGCTGACAGCATTATTACCAAACACTTCATCAGCTCCTCCACAGCTTCTCGCCCACTTACAGGACAGCATACTACATTAAACTAACTGTATGACTTGTCCAGTGGCAGAACTTGATTTTTCATTATGTGGATGCAAATGAGAAAGGATAAAGTGCAAGCTCCAGGGACGAGCTAAAGCAATTTTCTCCCAAATAAAATCACAAAAAATACACTCAGAGTTTTTTTTACAAAAGCTGTCACTGGTACAATTTATTTTCGAAAGGTACAGCTTTTTACCTAAACATTTACCAAAAGTGCACATATTATACCTAAATGGTACCGTTCCAGTGACAGCTTTTGTAAAAAAAAAAAAAATTCTATATTACAAAGTCAATAAATATCGCAACCATTAAATCTCAGCTAAACTCTTAAAAATAAAGATTCCAAAAATGATTTTTTTTTGCAGCGATGCCATAGAAGAACAGAGTTCCTTTCAGTAAACCATTCTTAAATTAGCCATTTTTTTCTTAATGCGAAGAACATTTTAATTATCCTATTTCCACTATAAAGAACTTTTTTTGTGGAATGGAAATATTTCATGAATATTAAACATTCTTCATGGAACCATTGATGCCACTATTTATTTTTTAGTGTGCGACTTAGCTGTTGTTAAACAGAGAACTACAAACCAACTTTGATCTCAAGGCATCAGAACTTTAACAAACTGTCAAAAGTTATCAGAAGAAATGATCAAGCAAAAAGTTTAAGACAAGTTGGCAGGAACTATGGCACTGATACAAAAAAGATTAAAACAAAACATTTGAGTCAACATGCAAATTTGATTAAAAACTGGATTGGAGCGTGAAACAGCTCACATAGCTCTGGCTGTGAATTGTTCAGTGCAGTCAGTAACCTTGGCAATGTTTCTGTCAAACAAGACACATTATTAATTTGTTCACTCACAGGCAATGGTTTATGGAAACGCAATGCGTCAGCCACTGCTTACATCTACAACATACAACGAAAGGCACATATTTTTTACTAATTCTGGGGCAGAAAAATTGTTTAACAACAGATCTAAATTATTTACTTGCACTGTAATATTATAATCATAAAACCATCACTAACGGGAAGAGAAACCAGCAATATCGCTAATCCCAGATGCAATCCAAGACCCGTACCATAATGTCCTGTTCCTCACAAAAAAAGTACAGAGGCTCTCCCAACTGTTGCCCTTTGTGAATAGATTTTAAAATATTTGCACAAAATTTATGTTGCATTTGCTTTTTTTTGCTTTTTTCACAATCTGATGCCCCACTCATCAGTCACCACAACACAGTCTTTGACAAAACAATAGTCCACATTTTATAAACATTAAAAAGAGAGATGAATTTGACTGTAAACTGTCATACAACAATAAAATAAGCTGTAGAATTTTAGTCAACAGATTCACACATTAAAATTACAGTAAATTTGCTGGACTGACTTTTCCAGTAAATCTACAGTACCATATCTACTGTTGACACAATTACTTTCCATGTTTTACCATTAAGATTCAGCACAAAAAAAAAAAAAACTTTTAAACACAACTCCGCTCTCTTCATCAGTCCAGATGAGGAGAAACATTTTAGTGTCAATGTCTGCCTAATTTGACAATTTTTTTATTATTATTATTTGAGTGACTGGTGTAAACAGCGAAAAGTAATCGTGTCATCCCCGTCATCACTTCATGATTTGCCAAAAGCAGATATCTTGCGCCATTTCTTATGTGAAAGCCCCTATTTCCAGGACATTGAGGACATTGTTTTCATTTATCTGTTTAAAATCATAAACCATAAATCATAAATTGATCGACTAAACTATATTTTTGATCATTACTCTGGTTTCACCTTAACCCTCATTCTCTCAGCTTATTGAAGTGCACGTGTGTGATATGTGATAGGAAAGTGTTCTTACTGTGGTTTTAAAATTGCAATGAAACAGACGTAGGCAAGGCAAGTTTATTTGTATAGCACATTTCATACCAATGGTAATTCAAATTGCTGTACATAGAAGGAAACAAATTGGAATAAAAATGGATTATTTATAAAAATAAAAGCAGAGAATACCCCTATCTGGATGGAAAAGTTTCACAGCTGCTTGTTTTATTTTGAGATTTTCCCATGTTGATTGTACTGTGTCTGTTGTGTTTTCTCGGCGCCTAAATAATATATTGGATGTCTCCAATAGATCCGATTTTTCACCTAAAATCAGCCAGGAAGAACTCTAGGACTTACCCTCCAGTCCACACCCCAAAGATTTGGTCCTCGACCTTGAGTTTCACTTAAACTCATTACTCTACCACAGACTCAGGTCATCAACATGGTTTCATCTCTCAATTTCCCAAATAATATTTCAGAATAATTTATGTTTGTCTCTTACATACTTCCCAAGTCTCCCAGCTCTTCCAAATAGACAGCAAGATTTAAAATGCCCATAAAATGCCTATACAACTTTAAATGCCTAACGCTATAACAGTCAGGAATATAAAGAGGATGCATAAAAATAAAGAATAAAATAAAAACAAGGATAATTAAAACAGTTTTAAAAGGAATTAAAAGAGTAATACGATGATAGATAAAATAAAGTTCGGACGTAGCAATCAGTTCGGACGTAGCAAAGTGCTCATTCAGTAAATGTACAGCTAAACAGATGTGTTTTGAGTCTGGATTTGAATGTGACTACTGTAGGAGCACAACCGATCTCTTCTGGAAGCTGTGGCTGACATAACAGCTAAAAGCAGACCTTGCTTTGAGTGAAACCCTTGGTGTTTCTAGCTGATATCACATCAGCTAGAAACACCCAGGGTGTTTGATGATCTGAGTGATCTGTTAGGTTTATATTCTATGAGTGTATCTGCAATGTATTGAGGTCCTGTAGGCATTTTAGTGATTTATACAAGTAACAGTACTTTAAAATCAATTCTATATGCAACTGGGAGCCAGTGCAAGGACCTGAGGACTGGTGTGATGTGTTCATATTTTCTGGTTCTGCTCAGACTCCTGGCAGCAGCGTTCTGTATGAGCTGCAACTTGGTCTTTTTGGGAAGGCCAGTGAGGAGTTCATTACAATAATCCACCCTGCTGGTGATGAAAGCATGAACAAGTTTCTCTAAGTCTTGACTGGAAACAAAGCATCTAATTCTTGCAATATTTTTGAGATGATAGTAAGCTGATTTAGTTATTGCTTTGACATGACTACTGAAACTGAGGTCTGACTCCAGAATCACACCAAAATTCCTGACTTGATTTTTAGTTGTTTGACCCCTAGAGTGAAGGTATGCATTCACCTTGAGAACTTCATCTTTGTTTCCAAATGCAATGACTTCAGTTTTGTTTTGTTTAACTGAAGAAAATTCTTGGCACATCCAATTGTTAATTTCATCAATGCTTTGGAACAGAGAGTCAATGGGGCTGTAATCATTAGGCGATAGGGCTAAGTAGAGCTGTGTGTCGTCTGCATAGCTGTGGTAAGCAATTTGGTTCTTTCTCATTATTTGGCTCAGTGGGAGCATATACAGATTGAACAGGAGTAGTGCAAGAATTGAGCCTTGAGGGACTCCGCATGTCATGGATGTCCACTCAGACTTATGGTCACCTATTCACATAATAACCTCTCCCTTCTAAGTATGACCTAAACCATTTAAGGACCATCCCAGAAAGCCAAACCCAGTTTTCCAGCCTTTTCAAGAAGTATGTTATGATTGACAGTGTCAAATGCAGCACTGAGGTTGAGTAGTACTAGTACTGATAATTTGCCTGTATCAGTATTTAATATCAATACTATATATATAGAGGCAAATACAATTTATTATCTTCATGAGCACTATCTCTGTACTGTGATGCGGTTGGAAACCAGATTGAAAATAGTCAAAATATCCATTCGAGCTTAAGAATTTGTTCAGCTGATTGAAAAAAACTTTTTCAATGATCTTGCCTAAGGAAGATTTAAGATTGGTCTATATTTGCTTAATATCGTCTTATCCAGATTGCTCTTTCTCAGGAGGGGCTTAACAACTGCAGTTTTCAGAGAGTTTGTAAAAGTTCCAGAGAGAAGTGAGGCATTTCTAGGAGATCTGCCACTTCTAGGAGATCTGCCACTAAACAGTTAAACACACTTTTGAAAAAAGACAAAGTGTGTCAAGTGCGCAGGTTGATGTTTTAAGGTGCTGTACGGTTTCTTCCAAAATTTTGTCATCAATTTCTTCGAAATCAGACATAGTAACTACTTTCTGAGGATGTGGTCTGATCTGTCTGAACCCAGTGCAACTCAAGGATGTGCTGATCACCTTTCTGATATTATTGATTTTCTCAGAGAATAAGGAAGCAAACTCACTGCATTTGCTGACTGAGAGCATTTCACTGGGAATGTGGCTTGGAGGGTTTATTAGTCTCTCGACTAGCAAAAAGAGATTGTGTGTTTTTTAAGTTGCTGTTTATAATATTTGAGAAGAAGGTCTGTCTAGCTTTGCCTAGTTCCATATTCAAAGCACGAATGCTGTCTTTATAGGTGTTATAATGGACTACAAGTTTCATCTTCCGCCACATGCGCACTGCTTTTCTGCATTCTCCTTTCATATTTTGCACTGTTTCTCCACGCTTTTTGTCTGCCACTCTTCTTCCTGACTTTTACAGGAGCAATATCATCAATTACACTCTTAACTTTTGAGTTAAAGGAATTAAGGAGAAAATCAACAGAGTCCGCAGATATGCTTGGTGTTAAAGATATAGTCTTCATAAATAGCACACAATTGTTCTCATTTAAGCATCTTGGTATTTTGGAGGCCTGTAAATAATGATAAGTAGAATGCGTGGAGCACCTTGTAACACAATACCAAGATATTTGAAAGACAGGTAATTCCAAATGACACTTGCTTGCAATGATAGACATCTTTAAATAGAGCAGCTACACCCCCAACCACTCTGCAGACACTCATAAAAGTAAAGTTAGATGGGGATGTTTCATTTACAGTAAGACTATTGCTCTGCAGTTGTCTTCTAGCCATTTTTCATTTAGAAGCATAAAATCCAGGTTGACAAAATTAAGTCGTTTACTAGAAGTGATTTATTTTTAAGTGAGCAAATTTTTAAAAGTGCTAACTTGACAGTATTACCCCCCCCCCCCCCACACACACACACAGAAATCTTAGTTTGACGTGTAATAGGCACCAGATTAGATAGGTTTGCTATACGGCTTGAGAAGGCCTTAGACTTTCTATCAGTTAATAGAACAGAAATAGAGAAAGCTACAG
This sequence comes from Abramis brama, assembly GCF_963993115.1. Taxonomy (NCBI): domain Eukaryota; kingdom Metazoa; phylum Chordata; class Actinopteri; order Cypriniformes; family Leuciscidae; genus Abramis; species Abramis brama. The sequence continues at coordinate 26,736,594 of NC_139974.1, forward strand.
GCACATTGGGTTCCCGCTTGTTCTGTAAACACTTGAGAAAGTTACTGTTATCATAGCGGGCACTCGACACATATCACTGAGAGGTGTTATCAGTTGTTTTGGGTTCACCTAGAGCAGATGGAGGAGGGTGTGGGCCTTGGCGTTGTGGCAGAGGCCGAATAGCTCTCACAGGAGGAGGAGGGCGAGCTGGGCCCACAGGCTTTGGTGGTTGCGGGGCTCGCCGCTTTTTGGTTGATATCTGTGGGCTCGCAGCAATAGAGTGGGATAGTTTAGTTCCAGCATACACCAGTTCCTCCATTTTCTCTGAGAAGCACAGAAGTGGAGATGCTGGAGAGTCTGAGAGGGATAACATGTCTGGTGAGAGGGGCTGTTGCTCTGGTGTTACCGGAGGCTGTAAAAGGTTGTCCTGGCTTCCCTGGCTTTTTTTCCAGAAAGTCGTCTTTGGGTGCTGAATCTTGGAGCAGTTCTAATATGTCACAGTCTGTCTGTGGTGAGCTTTGTGGGCAGGGCTCAGCTGAGATTGTGTCCGTGAGCAGAGGTTGTTGTGGCTGCGTGATCCTTGTCAACCACATGTCCATTCAGGTGCTGAAATGAAGTCCTGTGTTCATTCATTCTCTGTCCAGGTGTGTGTGTGCCATTCCGGTTGAGTGGATTGACACACACTGCAGAAGGATGATGGAGGGAGAAGTAGAAATTGTCCTTTAGCACTCTTGCAAGTTTGTTTGGGTGGAGGCCATCCTGTTTAAACAGTTGTCTCTGACTCCAGAAAAGATTGAAGCTGTCAATGAAGTTCACTCCTTTTATGTTGCAGGTTTTTTGCAGCCATTTATTAAGCCCAAGCAACCGTGAAAACCTATTTGTTGAAAACCTTGCTGGGAGTGGTCCACTGATGAATGGCTGAACTTTCAGTCTTCTAAGTGTTTCAAAAAGTTAATTGAATCACTCTTAAGGAGTTCTGACTGCTCTTTGGGAACACCATTCTTCCACACATGAATGATAAGTCGATTTACAATCTTATGTTTCATCAGAATGTTCTGAAGTTCCCTGTTTACATCAGAAACTGTTGCATGTGGAAGGCAGCACGTAGCTGTAGTCCTGCTACTAATGTTTCTGATTATGAAGTCACCCACTATCAGAGTCCTGGGCTCGTCTTCGAGCTGAGCGCCAGTTATCATCAGTGTTAGCTACTTGCTGATTCGGTCTGTGTTCGATCACATTCATCACATTTGGGGATTCCTCACCCACATTCATTAATACTTCAAATCTGTTCTCAAGATGTATAGGCGGTGGTAGGAAATATGTGATGCTCGTGACAATCTGATGTCTTGAGTGCCTTTGGGTCTCACTCCCTGTTTGCGCCATCGATTAGTATGTTGATCAGTTACGGCTTGTTTCTCTACACTCAGTATGGCCTGTCGAGGGCCACTAGATTCATGGGACTCACCAGCTGTATGCTGAGGGCATCCATGACGAAGCTCTGTTGTGTGTTCCGTCTGGTTTGGTGGTCACGCAAGTAACTTTGTTTCAAGAACTGCAATCCTTTGTAAAAGTCTGTGGCAGTTTGTGCAGCAAATAGATTCTTGAACCAGAAAAGGCATTTTCTTTCATATCCTTTTGAATGTAGGCAGTTGTGTTCTCCCTTTCCGGAATGTAAGCTGATGGCTTTCAGTGGGAGGCTGGTCGGATAAAAAATTCTGCTAAAATTAGGAGATAAAAGGAGATAAAATATAAAAGCGATAGAGCAAAGTGCAGAGCAGTAAGCAAAGAGCATACAGTATGAACAGTAGCTAAGCAAGGAAGTGCTTTTTTGTAGGGACAGATCTTTTCTTTTGTATTGTGACGGACATCCGAGTGAAACAGATTATCGAAAAGGAAACAAAATATAGGGCAGGTCAGTTGTTGATTGGATTTTGAGATGTCCAAGGTAAAAAAAATAAAAAAAGTAAACATATACAATACAGTATTTCAATTGTTCACAGTAAGACCCATTGCTGTGTTCACGCCATGTCATGATTACAAGATGACAACCTGTGACGTTTTACCCTGAGCTGTCAGAGTCCTTGGACTTTAATTTATGAATCTGCAACGATCAGGTGGAAGTCAGAGCTTTTAGAAAATTCAGAGTTTATAAGTTGTAATCACAACCTGGTGTGAACGTACATTCCAAATCTTTCATGAAGTCTATGTAGTCTTTGAAAATGTAATGGTTCAGCCATGAAACCCACAAAGCATCCCTGCAAGAGTTGGGGAATGAGAAATTAGTTCAGCTGTAGGGCTTTAAAGCCTTTTTCATTCAGCTGCAGTACATTTTGAAGTCCTCAAAAATGCCACTGTGTTGTGCTTACGGGTAGCAGACACTGAAGAGACACAACGCTTACACACGAACACCATTCGGCAGCTATAGTGGATAATTGATGATCAAACAGTCTCTGCAGAACTGCTACTGTGTGTAATCATGTGCGTAATCACATTTACTCGAATGCACGGCTGTCTAAACATCACATGTGTTTTTCTGTTTCACATGCGTGAACATATGCCATTATCGTCTCTGCGAGGATGTTAAGACGGCTACGCCATCCACAGCGCAGTACTCCAGCAGGACTCACTGGATTGATGATATATGCTTGGACATAACTCTTGCTTTCTCCGTGTGTCATTAGCTTGTGTATCTGACATGAGTGAAGCCCTCCAACCCACAGCATTGCTGCTCATTATGACACTGTCAGCTGTATCCATCGCCATCGGGACATCAGGAGCAACACTCGGGAGAAAATACTGCATTTGCGTCACTTGTGTTTGTGTGGACTAGTGCAGTACAGCTTCCAAACAACACTTCAGCTGGGCTTGTAACTGTACATGTGTTACTGCAGAACTTACGAGACAGCTTCTGCTTAATCCATTTTCCATTGCAAAGTTCACAGAACTACTGTCCATGTACATTAAAATGCCCCATTATGCTATTTTAAAGGTTCCTAGAGTCTCCTGCAATAGGTTTATATGCAAAATTTTTAATTTTTCCAGTCTCTCTAAATCCCTCCTTTCCTCAGAGCATACTCTGCTCTGATTGGTCATAGTCCAGTCTGTTGTGATTGGTCTGCCGCTTACAGCGCATGTCAAAAAACAAAACGTCCATTACCATATCTGAATTTCAGCTCCAGAGGCTTCCTCAGCATTTGTATACACAGTGATACAAACAGTAACAATGGCGTCGGTTTTCCCGTATCAATTCGAGGCTGAGTCCTCATCCTTTGGAAGCTCATGCAAAGTGGATTTGCTTTTGTGGCGCAGAAAACAGCGTCTTCTCGATATGTCAACAACACTAATCAAACTCTTCCAGGCATCAACTGCAACTAAGTGTTTGAGGGCGGTCAAAGTAGACGTTATCCATGGGCATGCAAAGAAGACCATTGGTATTATGCAAATTTGTTACAAACCTATGTAGGTTTGTGCAGGAAGAAAGACAGAAATTACTATATCAGAAGTTCAGAATCGGTTCTTTCTTTTGGGAGACAATACCTACATTTGTCTAGCACTAACACTGTAAGCTCACAAGGATGATGGTTAGTGATTCTAAACAAATGACAGACTTGATTTTTCTTCCCAAAAGTAATACCAGAATGACTGTTGAGTCACTTTGAAGACTTTAAACTTGCATACAAAAACGATGAAAAATTTATAGGCCATCCAATTCTCATCAAAAATTTGTATGGTCACATAACATCCTCTTTGCAGATACAAGAGAAAACAGACAACTTTCGACTCCACAATTAAAATATACAACCAGTTCGCGCTCATTAAACTCAGATGATTTACATAATGTTCAGAGTTTGTTTGGTGTGCAGAAAACAATAATGAGCAGTATGATGCTGAGCATCTGACACGCAGACGTGTTTCTACACATCAGCTCTCAGCCTTAATTACAAACCTCTCCTGATACATTGTTAATTTTGATTTCTCTCAGAGCAAAGCAACATGATTGTAAACAGGAAATATACAGTTTATTTTGAGCTGGTCGTGGGAATCATTATTTCATTCTTTAAGTGCATTGCAGGAGCCAACTGTTTATTAACATTGTGCCTTTGTGTCTGTCATTAAAGGTGCTGTAAGGGATGTTTTAAAACCATTTAAAATGTCCCTTGGTCTCTTCCCAGGTTATTCTCAGGTAATTTATAGCCGAATGGATACAAGTCAAAATCCAGTACAGCACATAAGTCAATAAAACGTTTCGGTCATGCAGTGGCGGAGCCAGAGGGGGGTCCGGGGTGGCACTGGACACCCCTGACATGTGATTGGCCACCCCGGGTGCCACCCCAAAATTTTATTTGCTACTGGCAGTTGCTGATGCTGATTTAAAAAAAAAAAAAATTACGTTCGCCGGCAGCGCGGCGCGCGCGCAGTTTTCAAACGGACGAGCAGAGGACAAAAGATGGTTGCAAGATAGGCTACCGAACTTCACCGAATAAGAAAACATCATATTTGAAGTAAGTTTTTAAGGTTTAGCATCAGGGTGGTTTGCTCCGAATAGCCTACATTAGGCCTAATACACGCATATACAGTACTTGCCGTGTGTGTACGTTACAGTATACAAATGTTCTAGCTAATGTGAGGATAGGAGATCAAAACGCAGGCAAAGAAGAGCAGAAACAAGCGATATCATAATGCGATCACTATAGGACTATGAAGCTTTATGGGTGTAGGGTGTTGATGGACTCGATCTACTGTGTTTTGATCATCATTATGAATCTGATCTAGATGTAGTCTTTGATAAAAATGCGATTTTCTCAGCTTTTTGCTCATGTTGCTTTTTATGAAACTTGCCAACATTCAAGTGTTGATAAAAAAAAGACGCACGAAGCTAGAATAAAACATTATTGAAATGGTTGAACACCATGAAATTGTGAAAATGACCAAAAACACCTTCTTTTTTTTTTTTTTTTACACTGGCGAGAATAGTTAAGATAAAAATGTTGGTAATTGGATGATGATTAGAATATGAATATGATTGGAATCATATTTTAAATTTGTCATATTTTTGAACAGGGTCAATTAAACATGAAAAGAAAGGGAGAGATATCAGAGTTCTTTTTAAATAAGCACAAACATAGTCCAGTCATTTTATGAAAAAAGGTTGAACAAATTGCAACAGAAGCCAACTCAAATAATTTTGTATCCTCATTATGTCCTGAGTAAGGAAAAAAAGTCCAGAAGAATCCCATTAGGGGAAAGTTTTGAAAACTGTTTCTGGGGATTCAGTTTTTATTTTACCTGCCTTTTGTCTTCTGCATTCTCCTTACCATTGTCTCCTGTTCTTCCCTCAGACTCGTCCCCCAGAAACAGTCCCACAGACCCAGCCCCAAACCCCATCTCTTAATAATTAATAAAGGCTGGTTTCTAAAGTACTTCTTCCTGCCTCTATGTATTAATGCTCATGGGTAGCCTAAATGGGTTCCATTCAGACCTTAACATTAAGTATTTTACTGTTATGTGTCAACAAGATTCAACAAGACATTTTCACCTGGCTATACACAATGTTTAGATCTGTTGTGGTATTTATGCAAATTAGCACATACATAATTAGATTATGCACGTTTGTCCATCTTAACAAACAATTAAAAAAAAATTGGAATACATTTTTTGTTTGTCTTGATGTAAGTAATCAACTCAGTAATTTTCATGGTGATATCTAAAGGTTAAAATTTTTACCCCATTCACATGAGAGAAAGAATGAATAGGCTATATTTGGGTCTTTTTCGAAACGTTCCCCTAATGGGATTCTTCGAGACTTTTTTTCCTTACTCAGGACATATTGAGGATACAAAATCAGTTGAGTTTGCTTCTGTTGCAATTTGTTCAAGGTTGACCCCCATTTTGTCTTAAAATGACTGGACTAACAGGCAGATCAGACCCCAGCCCTTGCATCACCACTGGCTAGTCAGAGTCAGTGTGGTCAGACTTCAGAACCAGCAACAGCTCAGGGCATCTACCAGACACAGGCAGTCAATCACATACCCAATTCAGGAATTTAAGTTGAGATAATTTTGCCAGATTAAAAGGATAGTTCACCCAAAAATGAACACAAAAAAATAATTATAAATTAAATCATTAAAGAATTATTATAAATTATTATAAAGAAAGAATTATGTTGTATTAAATCTTCCTAGGATAAGATTTTATATTGATGGGCAATAAAATTGTTTACATTTTTCAAGGACATGTCTGGTTGATGCCTGCTCTATCTAATTAAAAAAAAAAAAATTGTAAATAAACGCAGCAGTTCATAACAGACACATGCGGTATCTTATCTCCTTGGTGCTTCAGCTTTGTTTTCTGCAAATATTTTGGATGTTCAACACTTATAGACACAAACAGAGTGACCCAATTCCTTCCACAAGCTTTTCCACTGTGTGTGTGTGCACTGTGTACCCCCGAAAGTAGCAGTGGCCACCCCATGTATAAAACTCTAGTTCCGCCACTGCGGTCATGAGACCTTAATCAGGAATTATTTTTGAGGTGTCATGACGAAAATTTTAGGTAATGGACACAAAAAGAAAGATGTGAACCTGAGGGGACAAATTGACATTACAGGCCATTGACAGTCTGTGACTGTGATAGAAGAATCGACTTCTCTGTCTCCCCTCAGTGGTCAGACTGTGTCCATTTCAGAAGATCAGACTCACAGAAAAATATGAGAGAGTGATGGAGATTTTATATGCTCTTATATTCATGTTTTCTAATGTATGCAATCTAATGGAAATATGTTTTTTTCCAAACCATTTTGGTCAAAACCAGTCTAGTTGAGCTGCTCAATTCACATTATTTGTTTACAGTAGGCTATACAATACTTAAAATCACCCTGTAGGCTACTTCAATATAGATGACATTTTTGTTATTATTTATAAAATTATAATTATATAATTAGCCTATGCTTCTATTTATTGATGAATTACCTACACTCGCCCATGAGAACTGCTAAAATCTACAATGAGACGTGTGTGTGTGTAATGCAAAACGAGTGACACAAAAAGTTAAATAACTAGGCTAATGTTTTGAAACTCGATGGAAAGAACTCCTCTACATCCCGTCCACATTCACGCGCAAATGAGCTGTTCAGCAGGATGGGTTACACATAGCCTAATGCGGATAACTTAATTAGTAAACTCGTAAAATTAGAGAGAGAGAGACGTTTTAACGTATTTCTGCATGGTAATGCTCTGTTATTACTTAGCAAGCAGACTCGGGGTGAGATGGGGACTTGAGTGTGCGCGTGAGAGCAGCAGTAACACCCATTAACGGATCCGGTGTTCTGACACGAAGACTGAGGAACTTTAGCAGTTGTGAAGGAGCTATGAGCTGGAGTCAGTTTGATGCTGGAATCAAATCATCCAGCAATACGGATAAAGGAATAAAAGTAGCCTAAATGTGCAAATGCATCGCAGCACAACTTGCATGTCCAAGCTGAAAATGAGCAGGGCAGCGCAAAATCAATGGGCTTAAAACGGGTAAGTCGACTGTTCATTTTGTATTTTTTTCGAGTTTGTATTTGTTTGCAATAAGTCTGTTCATATCTGCGGCTCTTGTATGTTTGTTTCTGTGTGCGTTATCGCAAAAGCAGGTAAATCAAGCACAGCTTATCCAAAGCTTGTGCGGTGCTCTTCTGACTTCCAAAACGCTATGTTTGGAAATCGCTTGGTTTTAATACAAAACATTTATTTAATATCTACTGCGTTTCATTAGTATTACACTCCTCTGTTTCTCTGTAGATGATTTTATAACACGGAATAGAGGAGTTTGCGATTTCAGGCAAATCAAGATGGCAAACTATAAAGTTACATAACTGAGAATTCATATTAGCCTAATTGAAAAGCTATATTTTAATAAAAACATAGCTTCATTTTACCAGCACATTGATAAATGCATTTCATATCATCTGTGGCAAAACAATATGATTAGATCATTTTTAAAGCTGCAAACTAAAACCAGGATGACTAAAACACTGAGTTTTAATGGCCACTATAATATTTTAATATGATTGTATTATAATGCTTTCCAAAGTAGTATTTGTACATTTAAGTAACTAGTTAGGGTTGTCATGAAACTTTGACATCATATATTTATATTCATATAGGCTATGTATTCATAAATATCACTGTTAGCCTATATTATAAATGACTAAGTTAAAAGTGTTAGAAAAAGAAAACTTAATTAGATGGTTGTGGACAACTGCAATTCATTGCAATGTGTGTTTGATAAAGAAAAGAGTGAGGTGATATGCAAGCCACTGACCTATTATTGAAGTGACACAATTAACATGTTCATTTTGGTGGAATGGATATTTCTTTGGATATTAAATGACATTTAGGTTTTAATGGTACATTTATCATTTGGGTGAGTTGGTGACACAATAGATTACCGTCTAACTCATGAGTTAAAGTATATTTGGTACAATGGCTATTAACACAGTCTTTTAAGCATAAAAAACACAATAAATAATGTCTGTTTGAAGTATGTCTGAAAATAATTAACCTGTGACTGACATGCATAAATGTTATCTCTATAGATATGTGTATTAAAGTCTTGAAAGATAATAAGAAGGCTATACTTACTTTTTCTTGTCACTTAAAACTTCTTGACAGTCACTTGGTTTTCTGTCCAACTTAAATTCATGCATAAATGTGTTTTTAATACTGAGGATCTGGCAGTTTTGTCTGTATTACTGAGAGAAATGACCCCTTAATTAGAAATGAAACAGACCCCAAACCTGTCGCAGTTATCCAGCCGAGATTTATTTAAATGACTCAATTTGTAGTGTCTGAATTGACACTTTAATTATGATGTGCACATCTTTTTTTCTTCATTTCTTTTCCAAGCTATGGAGTTATATATCCTGGTCCTGTCTCTAGCAACACTTTGGTCATAGGTTCCATTCCCAGGGAATTAACTGATAAAAAACAACAACAACAACATCTAAGTTTGTTTGTATAAAAGCACCTCGCAAATGCCTAATTCCAAAAAATCTTAAAGTTAATACAATAAAATAGAATTAATTTTAATTCTTAATATTAATAAAAAATAATAATTTTGGTTTGAAACAGCGCACAGTTAATCTGTGTGTTTTGTTGAATGAGAGGACTTGCGGTTTTATCATAAACTTGGTTACCTAGCAGCGTAACCCATCACCGGAGACAGAAAAACTGACAGAAAAACAATCCACTTATTGTCTTCCCATTCGTTTTACAGCACAGCGGTATGAATAACGTCGCCATCTATTAAGAACAAGCACAAATACCTCATATTGATTCATGAGTGCCTTAATCAGTCTCTACCTCAATGTGCCGTAGCAGAAATCTCCCCATCAGCACTATTGAATTTCATCTTCCGCGGGAGACACACTGCACAGCACCGCAACACTCATCATCTGCACCATCACTCATACAGGCTCCTGTACGCCGTTACTTTTCCTCTCTCACCGCCTCATATACCTCAGCTGTCTGTGCTGGAGAGTTTGTGTGGCTGTGCTTTAATATGTCTATACCTTGATGAAGTAGTTCACAAAAAGGAAATCAATGTTACAGGCATCTTAGAATGGATCTGTGCCGATTGCTAATTGTGATGACAGTCTCCAAGTCAGGGGCAGATTAACGCAAAGGCTGCAGTCTAGGGCCCTACGTGATCGGGGGCCTCTGTTCAGCGGTTTTTATTATGAATATTACAAATATTTTATTATGAATCTATTTCTACAGTACTAGTAGCCTAATTACAGTAGTTACTGGGTGGAGGTTTTAAAATAACAGGCAATTGACGAGCGCACAGCGCACATGACGGATTTTATGGATAGTTCTCATGTCGTGTCTAAAACGCCTTTCTCCTTATTTTCAAAGTGCTCGAGCTTGCAAGCTTACGCTCCCACTCTCTCCATGACGAAGAGAACGTTTCAGCAAAGGATAAATGGATTTACAGCACCGAAAAAGCGGAACGCTCGTTTTCTAAACTGACGCTTGTCAAGAACAGGTATAGGCCTAATCAGACTATGCCCAATGCCACTAGAGTGCTGTCAGTCACTGCCTTATTCGATGCCCATTGTTGCCTGTAAATTCTACTAGATTCTACTATGTAAAAGTACTGGCATGGTACTTTTTACCATGCAAACTTGAATCTGAATTTGTCAATTACTGATTTGCTGAGTTTTTCAAACAGGAGAGACCACAGACCAGATCTCGCATTGTGTCAATATTCTGATTACATTCGTTTGACTGATCAAGCTATAAACTAGTATGATGACGAGTAACAAAATGCTTTCTCTGTGTCCAGATTTGACTGTAAATGATGCTAAAACTGACACTTCAAATTAACAAAAAATCTCAAGTTTGACAAAAAGTAGTCTCTAATAATGTATAAATATAATGTATATTCAAATGCAAAACCTAATACAATTAAATTATTATGTCTGAAAGCAATGTACAAAGCCATGTGTGTGTGTATATATATAGGGCTATACAGTTATCTAGTGGTTACTTTTTGGCATTACAGATGATAAATGGTTCATAATTTAGAGTTAAATATTAGTTGGCTACCGTAAAATCCTCTTATATAGCCAGTACTTATTTCTGTTTTGCTCTATTAAAAACCAGAGATTGAATCGCCTCACTCAAATAGCCATTAGCCTATTAGTGATATTTATTTAGTAATATTTAAGATGATTATTTATTAGTGATACATCAAACAAGTCATGCCCATGTGTTTGTATTGGGTATGCGTGTGCAAACATCACACCCTGCAAAAACACATTTCGCGGGAGAGGGCACAATACACTTCCTAATATATTATATTCCACTATATTATTCGCATAAGTCTCCTAACACAGGTTCATTCATTCAATAGCATTTGTGCGGCGAAAGTGAAAGTGATGTATAGTTGAGTGTGACGAAAAAAGAGTCACAGAAGACGCATTTGAAACGCGTGATAATACCAGGTGTAACAGTAATGCTTCTTGGCCGACCACTTGTGATCGGATCACCGAAAACGCATCTTTCCAGGTGGAAACAGACTCTCTCTCACTCACTCGATTTCCGGGATATTGTATAGAATTTGGGGGGTGGGGGCATCCAAGCCAAGGTCTTTAACCATCGTTCACACAGACCAGCTTCAAAACCAACTTCTTACTTCAATACAGACCCACAGGACTAAAGGAATAGACTGGAAAGGGAAAGAAAGAAAGAAAGAAAGAAAGAACTAGCAGACATACAGCTCTGCCCACACTGTCTCAGTCTGAACACCCTCTTACACTCTTTGCCTTTAGGGAATTTCATCTCAATGTTTTATGTTTTCACTCCTCGGGCCCTATCTTGCACCCAGCACAATTGACTTTGTACACTTCATTCCTATTTCTCCCGGGGGCGGTTCAGCGAAAAGAGGAGGCGTGTTCCGGCGCAAACGTTCCCTGGTGCTATTTTGCAGTTTCAGAAAACAATTCCGCCACAGACCAGGAAAAACCTAGTCTAAAGTCAGTGGCGCGTTTTCAGTGGAGCGTTATTCAGATGGTATTTTAAGGGCGCATGCTTGGCCGTAATGTAGCGTGTGCACAGACGCAGCAGTTCCCATTTTTGCAAACCATACATAATTACAAGGAAAAATATTCCACACGAGGGAAATCATTGTGGTGTCCATAAAGTTGTGAAAAAAAAAAAAATCTAGCTTACACATTTACCCAAATTATTATACGCCTGTTTAACCGAAGCTAATTTGAGTGGGTTTCTCCCATCCCCATACAATGTCACTTCTCTGTCTTTTACGGCCCTGACGAGAATGTCGGTCTCCTCGGCTGTGAACCGCTCCTGGTGTGCGCCTGGCAAATCCGCCGTTATAATAGCAATCCGCCATGGAACAAGCACGCCTGCTTTTAAAGGAATGTGAGATGATGCTGTGATTGGTTTATTGCACGTTACGCCCAAACCACACCTATGAGTAATGTAGCTACTTCAGACCAACCCATTTTAGATTTGCAGCGGGTGCAAGAGTCATTTATCCCACCGGTATAATAGCAACAGCGCCTGAGATCCGCCCACAATGTTACTTGCGTTTGATACTTGCGTTTCAGATCGTTAAAATAGGGCCCCTCTTATGCATGTATGTGTGTGCATGTTTTCATATTATACAACACTACAATAGATATAAAAATTCAGGGTTTGTAAGATTTTTTAAATGTTTTTTAAAGTCTCTTAGTCACACTACATTAGGTTGATAGAAAAGACAGTAAAAACAGTAACATTGCAACATGTATACTATGTAAAATAACTGTTTTCTATTGTAATATATTTTAAAATGCATTTTATATTTTATTCCTGTGATGGCAAAGCTGTGATTTTCAGAAGCCATTACTCCCCTACAAACATTTGGACGTTTAATGACCGGTTGAAAAATACTAGTTCCAAAATTAAATTTGAACGGACGTCTTTGACGTGAACTGTTCTGTTACATATTTTTACCGGTTTATGCCATCCTACCGCGACTATTTTTCGATGAATATAAAGTTAAAAAGAACAGCATTTATTTGAAATAGAAATGTTTTGTTACAATATAAATGTCTTTACTGTCACAAGGAAAGAACAGTCTGTCTGGGGAGAGAGACTTGCATTAAATTCAGAAGAGCATTGAGACATAACTGTCTGATCCGCAGTTTGAGCTTTTCCTTTGAGCGCTAGCTGCCATAAAGAAGTGAATACTCCTTCAGACATTCTCTCTGTTTTTGACCTCTCTGATATAATTCACAGACCTCGCTTTAATAAAGCAGTGTCCTCAGCACTTCCAGCAGAACCAGAAAAACGCCACTTCTTTGAAGTTGTACCATTTTTATGGACTTTACAAAATAAATTACTATGTCCCATATATTATCATAATAATCTATTAATAGTTGCAAGTTACTGTAAAATAACATACAATAATGTATGCCACTGTATAAAACAATAATATTTATATTACTATATAAAATAATATGTATTATACTACAATACAATACTGTTCAAAAAGTTTGGAATCAGTCATTTTGCTTTGTTGGGTACTGCGTTCACTTGATGAAAGTCACCTCATGTTGGAAAGATCTGTCATTCATGTACATTGCTTTACTCAAACGTATTGAGTAAAAATCATTCATCATCGTTACATGTATCCCAGTGTCATCTTTGGACAAGAGAAAAGTCTGCCTCATTTGCATTTTTCAAAATGCCTTGGTGCCTACTTCAACTGGCACATTATGTGCAGTTTGAGCTCATTCACAGTATGAGCTTCATGCAGGAAATGCTGGGTCATATATTGACTCATGGATTGAGCGGTAACACATGGCATGTTTCAGTTAGACACTGATTCATTTGGATTAACAGAGGCCTCGGTGCTCAGGCAACATGTTGAGGAATAAAATTAAAGCCCAGACGTGACAGAAGCTGTATCATGTATGACGTTCAAAAGTTTCTTTAATTGCTTCTTATATCATGACTTCACTCTAAAAGAGATTTCATTTTAATTGGGATTGAAATAAAAACTTGATTTGATTTAAGTGATCTTTAAAAATCTGCCTGCTGCTTTTTGAAGTTCAATAATATTCACTATGATAGCACCACCTTTCATTATTCATTTCTGACGTCTTAATAAATATAATGAGGGAGAGACGACAGTCTGAGATTCATTTCTGCTCAGATATGCTGTTTGAATACATCATGCTTTAATTTAACAAAAGGCTGACTAGCAGTCCGATTACAGATTGAATCCTCTGGCGTGAGAAGGTCTGTTTCATAAATCTCTTATTGCAGTTGCACTAATTATACCCATGTTATGAGCGCATTGGACCTTACTCTGCCATTGTGTAGAGAACATGGCTCATTTAGGAACGTACCCATGAATAGAAAAGAAAACATCATAATTAATTCCTCTGCTTTGGGATTCAACTTGTGTTGTGACATGAATTTACTGCATCCCGAGACTCATGAGCAATTACGACTTCCAAAGCCATGGGACTGATGGAAGAACCTATATTCATTACTGTTTGAAAAAAGAAAAATGCAAATATAGAGTCAGGAGAATGTGATGTATTAGGAGACAAAGACGACAAATATATTAGTATGGATATGAAATGAGATGTTTGAAAACCTCTATGCATTCATTACATATTTTTGAGTATTTTTGCCCTTGAGACAGTCAACGTGCTGAAGCTACTTATTCTTAATCCAGAGTTCATGGAATGATGGATTGGAGAGGCTAAATTCTGCACCTGTGCAAAAGTGTACTCATTTTCACTCAAAATCTTCAGTAGGGCAGAGAAAACTTAAGAGAGACTTAATTCCATATTAATTGCAATTAAATTAAAATGTATTATAGTTTAAATGTATTTTAAATGTATTTAGCTGAAAGTGTTTTTTAAGTAAGACTTAAGAACATACAGTGAGGAAAATAAGTATTTGAACACCATGCTATTTTGCAAGTTCTCCCACTTGGAAATCATGCAGGGGTCTGAAATTGTCATCGTAGGTGCATGTCCACTGTGAGAGACATAATCTAAAAAAAAAATCCAGAAATCACAATATATGATTTTTTAACTATTTATTTGTATGATACAGCTGCAAATAAGTATTTGAACACCTGTCTATCAGATAGAATTCTGACCCTCAAAGACCTGTTAGTCTGCCTTTAAAATGTCCACCTCCACTCCATTTATTATCCTAAATTAGATGCACCTGTTTGAGGTCGTTAGCTGCATAAAGACACCTGTCCACCCCATACAATCAGTAAGAATCCAACTACTAACATGGCCAAGACCAAAGAGCTGTCCAAAGACACTAGAGACAAAATTGTACACCTCCACAAGGCTGGAAAGGGCTACGGGAAATTGCCAAGCAGCTTGGTGAAAAAAGGTCCACTGTTGGAGCAATCATTAGAAAATGGAAGAAGCTAAACATGACTGTCAATCTCCCTCGGACTAGGGCTCCATGCAAGATCTCACCACGTGGGGTCTCAATGATCCTAAGAAAGGTGAGAAATCAGCCCAGAACTACACGGGAGGAGCTGGTCAATGACCTGAAAAGAGCTGGGACCACCGTTTCCAAGGTTACTGTTGGTAATACACTAAGAAGTCATGGTTTGAAATCATGCATGGCACAGAAGGTTCCCCTGCTTAAACCAGCACATGTCAAGGCCCGTCTTAAGTTTGCCAATGACCATTTGGATGATCCAGAGGAGTCATGGGAGAAAGTCATGTGGTCAGATGAGACCAAAATAGAACTTTTTGGTCATAATTCCACTAAACGTGTTTGGAGGAAGAAGAATGATGAGTACTATCCCAAGAACACCTAATGAGCTCGACAGGAGTCGCTCTCTTTTTATACAGATTACAGAAGCTGAGAATATTTGTTTTTTATATAAATGACTTCATTTAAAAGATGCGATCTCAAGCTTTATGCCCGTGGGTCTGTTTGCCTGTTTGACTGAATTTTCGCGGAGTTATAGATCATTTTCGAACACGTTTCAAATGGGAGTTTACTGACAGAGAGAAGGCAGAAATCGCATCATGTTAATTTTTCTTTATTTGTCAAAAAGCAAAACACTTTATTTTTATTGTGAGTATACAGAAAAAAAATAGAAACTGAACAGGATTGATTGATGTATTACACGAAAATGAAAGATCAAAATTAACAGAGCATTTAGTGTTTATTTTCATTGCTAAAAAAAAAAAAACGAGCAAAACGCGCGGGCGCGTTTGTGGTCCCCAGAGGGTTAAAGTAAAACTTTTAATTTGACAGTCAAAGTTTTATGTCAAAGACATAATTCTTAAGTGTGTTAAGAAACTGTCATGAAAGTGTACTCTTATATATTTACAGGTGTAAACTTAAAGATTTAAAATACACTACAAGTGCACATATACAATCCAGGGTGCTAATGTGGCTGTCATTATTGTGACTGAATAAAGATTCATTTTATTCTGATCCTCACAAAGCTTTTATATGGCTTCAGAAGACATGGAATATACCTCAAGCACACAGTTCTTTTGTGTCCATTTTTGAAGCTTGAAAGGACTAGTTCATATTAATAGTAATTACACAGGGAAAAATAACAACCGGATCTATTCCTTTAAGACACAACACAATGGAAGTTGTGCACAGTCCCCTTGTGTTATGTCTAGCTCTGATTATGTTGTGTCTCATTATGTTGTTGTTTTTGTGGCTTAAAGGGTCTGCAGGGTGATTTTAAACATTAAAGGGACTTTAAACATCTGAAAAAATAATACAGTGATAAACAGGAAAGTGATGATCAATGATGCAAACAGAATTCAATTCTGCTGTAAAGACAATAGTATTGTTATTTATCTGAAGTCAGTTCGGTGTTGATTCAGTTCAGAAGAAAATAGTGCATTATTCACTGTAAGTGAGTTAAATGTTGATTCAGTTCAGTTCAATAACAGTGTAATAACAGTGCAAAATTCGCCAATTATGAAACAAATTCGAATCAGCTATAATTTAGCACTGAAATAGTGTTGTCATCATCCAGCTCAATTTAGTTCAAGTTTTGTTCTCATCTAATAGTGTCAGTGCAGTTCCCAACCAAGCAAGCCAATGGCGACAGTCGCAAGAACTCGAACTCCATCAGGGGACAGAAATGTTTCTAACTCAGACATTCAGGGAAAAATAACTCAAAGAGTTATCAAAGCTTGGCTGGCAGTAGAAACACATTTATTTATTTATTTGAAATCTGTGCTACATGACAAGAAAAAAATGAAAAAAACACCCATAATGCATTTTTCTTCCTTTCTGTCACTCCGACTGTCCATGGGCGGGAATATAAAAATGCAGATGTCCAATATGTAGTTTAAAAAAAAAGCCCCATAGCTGTCAAAAAGACACATTTTGCGTCATCTGGTTGATATTTGCTGACAACTAATTGGGTTACCTGGGTGCAGGTAACATGAAGATAAAGTGCACATTATTCATTCACATATACTAGCAATATTGCAACAATACAAAACTGTTTGTAAGTCAGCAAACTTAATTATGTGCAGTGTAAGGGACTTTTTCCAGTGTGTTTTGGATATATCTTGACCAAAGAATCTTTTTGTGTTGTGCCCGTTGTGCTTGCACCCTGGAGCAGGATCTATAGCGTCTTCATTATTAATATCTGCCTCTTTTATCTCTCAAAGCTCCACCATGATGACCACCGTGACCTGGTAGACTGTGTATTTGTGGAGTGTACGACCTGCACAGCCACGTGGCAGAGATGTACCAAGAGGTGGCTTTCCTAGCAGGCAGCACTGATCATCAGTTTACCTCCTTCCACTTTAAAACTTTGGAGAACCCCCATGAAATCAGCAGCAAAAAGGGTGTGTTCTACAAACGCGTGCAAATTCAGCGCAAGCCCGGCGTACAGGAGGACGAGGTTCACCGGAATCGAGGGGCTGGAGCAGACGAGGGTGTTTTAGCTGACCGTACCGCCATCATCAATGTGGGCGGCATCCGCTATCGCATACCATGGGCCACTCTTGAGGAGTTCCCACTGACGCGCCTCGGGAAGTTACGTAGCTGCAGCAATGCCGAGGAAATCCTCGACCTATGTGATGACTATGACGCGCACTGCAATGAGTTCTTCTTCGACCGAAGCCCCAGCGCCTTCCGCTCCATCGTTACGTTCCTGGCGGCCGGGAAACTCCGTCTTCTGCGGGAGATGTGCGCGCTGTCCTTTCAGGAGGAGCTGTTGTATTGGGGTGTGGAGGAGGCCAGCCTGGAGTGGTGTTGCTTGAGAAAACTGCGTCTTCGGCAGGAGGAGCAGCGGCAGAGACTCCGGCAGGAGGAGGAGGAGGTCGAGCTGACCTCACCCCAGTCGTATGAGGAGGCGCCGGGTGTCGGGGTCCCAGA
This sequence comes from Abramis brama, assembly GCF_963993115.1. NCBI lineage: Eukaryota > Metazoa > Chordata > Actinopteri > Cypriniformes > Leuciscidae > Abramis > Abramis brama. The sequence goes on from NC_139974.1 coordinate 26,754,479, forward strand.
GGAGGGTCGTATGGCGGGGTGCATGCACAGCCTCAGAGACATGGTGGAGAACCCTCACTCTGGGATTCCTGGGAAGATCTTTGCCTGCCTCTCGGTGGTGTTTGTGGCCATCACGGCTGTTACACTGTGTGTCAGCACCATGCCTGACATGAGGGAGGAGGAGGAGAGGGTGAGTGTACACTTACATGATGCAGACTAGGGCTTGTGTGACTCTAGTCACACTGGAAAAAATAACAGTACTTCAGTATTTTTGTCTAGTTTTCCAGTTATCTAAACATCCTTAAAATTATTTTCAGGGAATACATATTGAATTTTTTAAGGGTGGCTTAACGGGATACTCCAAAAATTCTTTCATCATTTGCTTACCCTCATGTCGTCCCAGATGTGACATTATAACTCCAGAAGAACACAAACAAAGATTTTTAGAAAAATAATCTGTGAGTCCATATAATGCAAGTGAATAGATCCCTCAAAGTTGAGGCTTCAAAAAACACACAAAGTGAACATGACTAATCCATACGTCCCCAGTTTGTGAATCAGTGTCTTCTGAAGCTAAATGACAAACGTGTATATATATACGTTTGCTTGTCATGAATGTCAGCATGTTGTGAAGCATTACTCTTCTCAAAATGCTGATGACAGCGTTTGACAGTTGACTGGAAGTGTTTGTTTTTTTTAAGCATCAAATTGGGAGGTCCCATACACTTGCATTATATGGACTCACAGAGATGGATTATTTTTTAAAAAAATCTTCATCAGAAAAAAGTCATTTACATCTGGGACAGCATGAGGGTGAGTAATGAAAGAGTTTTCATTTCTGGGAGGACTATACCTTTAAAATGTCTAAATTGGGGTCAGTATTAATGCATTTTTTTTTCTTTAATGGCATATCTGGTTGTAAGGATTTATTTTACTGTGAAACAAGACTTAAAAAAAAAAAAGGATTGTGAAAAAGATTGTTCTGCTGTGTAATTACCTATTGTAAATATCTTACCAGGCAGCATCAGCGGTCTGACAGTAAGTTTTTTTGTGTGTGTGTTGTGTGTGTCTAAGGAATGAAATCTTGCATATCTCCAAAGGTGTGGGTTGCATTGACATAGATGGTGCAAAACAGATATGTCCCACTCACTTATAGTTTCTGTCAACCTCAGAGTCACACATGGTTAGTTTCAGGAGTCTTCCAAGAAGTTTGAATGAGTTTTGACTGGTTTTGGACTGTGAACAGTCTAAACGGAAGTTAGGACGCCATTGCTTGGAAAATGAACAACCAGTACATTCTTTAAAATTTCTCATTTTGTGTTCTATGCAAGAAGGAAAATCAAAAGGACTTGGAATGGCATGATGCCTGAATGTCCATTAATGGGTGAACTATCCTTTTAAACGTTAAACTGAAGAGAATTATACTGGAAATCAAATTTTGATGCAGACTTCAGTGAACTTAAGTGAACTTTTCACTTAAGAGTTTATGTTAACCAAAACTGCAGCAAGCTTTTTTAATAAAGTGCAAATAATGATATTTGAGTTAGAGTATAGCCACTTAAAACACCTCTGGGCATAAAACCGACTTTCAGTTTGGCCTTTGACAAAAACTGAGTTCTACTTCATCTCTGCATCTCTCTGCAATTGATGATGTGAATCATTTTCTCTGTAAACAATTCAGATACATGAGATGTTTGTGTAAGGTGTGTGTGTGTGTGTGTGTGTGTGTGTGTGAGAGAGAGAGAGAGAGAGAGAGAGAGAGAGAGAGAGAGTAGCTGGACTACTGTAGAAGGATTTTTTTTTGGACAGAAACAGGCATGACAGCCTGGGGGGACAGCATCTCAAGTCCAGGGCCCGATCTCATGAATACCAAATTAGCCATATTCCACAGAACTATTGTAAAAGCCTGGCAGCTGTTCCTCTATCACTAACACACATGTGCTTACTCACATACACGCCAACACTCATTCACACAACTTTGTTTCATTGTATTCCTGAGGACATCTCAGTGACTTCTATTGTTTAAAGCTAATTATAATTACTATTGACCAAACCAACCCCTGAAACACGAACATTTCAGACTTTTAAACAACAGTGTTTTCTTTTTTTATGAATCAGTTTAGCAATTGAAGACATCTCCAATGAGAGTTTTTGTCACTTTCAGGGACTATCCGAGCCGCTAAAAGAAAACTGAAATTGTAGACTGCTAAACAAAAGTATTTCTTTATTTAGAAAAGATTTAATAATTAAGAATGTCCCAGAATAGGGAGGTTTTGTCAGATTTCGTAAGCTCCGTTTCTGGGACAAAATCCGGTTTGTATAGTTTGTCCTCGAACTATACAGTGAGGAAAATAAGTATTTGAACACCCTGCTATTTTGCAAGTTCTCCCACTTAGAAATCATGGAGGGGTCTGAAATTGTCATCGTAGGTGCATGTCCACTGTGAGAGACATAATCAAAAAAAACAAATCCAGAAATCACAATGTATGATTTTTTAACTATTTATTTGTATGATACAGCTGCAAATAAGTATTTGAACACCTGAGAAAATCAATGTTAATATTTGGTACAGTAGCCTTTGTTTGCAATTACAGAGGTCAAACGTTTCCTGTAGTTTTTCACCAGGTTTGCACACACTGCAGGAGGGATTTTGGCCCACTCCTCCACACAGATCTTCTCTAGATCAGTCAGGTTTCTGGGCTGTCGCTGAGAAACACAGAGTTTGAGCTCTCTCCAAAGATTCTCTATTGGGTTTAGGTCTGGAGACTGGCTAGGCCACGCCAGAACCTTGATATGCTTCTTACAGAGCCAACCTTGGTTATCCTGGCTGTGTGCTTCGGGTCATTGTCATGTTGGAAGACCCAGCCTCGACCCATCTTCAATGCTCTAACTGAGGGAAGGAGGTTGTTCCCCAAAATCTTGCAATACATGGCCCCGGTCATCCTCTCCTTAATACAGTGCAGTCGCCCTGTCCCATGTGCAGAAAAACACCCCCAAAGCATGATGCTACCACCCCCATGCTTCACAGTAGGGATGGTGTTCTTGGGATGGTACTCATCATTCTTCTTCCTCCAAACACGTTTAGAAGAATTATGACCAAAAAGTTCTATTTTGGTCTCATCTGACCACATGACTTTCTCCCATGACTCCTCTGGATCATCCAAATGGTCATTGGCAAACTTAAGACGGGCCTTGACATGTGCTGGTTTAAGCAGGGGAACCTTCCGTGCCATGCATGATTTCAAACCATGACTTCTTAGTGTATTACCAACAGTAACCTTGGAAACGGTGGTCCCAGCTCTTTTCAGGTCATTGACCAGCTCCTCCCGTGTAGTTCTGGGCTGATTTCTCACCTTTCTTAGGATCATTGAGACCCCACGTGGTGAGATCTTGCATGGAGCCCCAGTCCGAGGGAGATTGACAGTCATGTTTAGCTTCTTCCATTTTCTAATGATTGCTCCAACAGTGGACCTTTTTTCACCAAGCTGCTTGGCAATTTCCCCGTAGCCCTTTCCAGCCTTGTGGAGGTGTACAATTTTGTCTCTAGTGTCTTTGGACAGCTCTTTGGTCTTGGCCATGTTAGTAGTTGGATTCTTACTGATTGTATGGGGTGGACAGGTGTCTTTATGCAGCTAACGACCTCAAACAGGTGCATCTAATTTAGGATAATAAATGGAGTGGAGGTGGACATTTTAAAGGCAAACTAACAGGTCTTTGAGGGTCAGAATTCTAGCTGATAGACAGGTGATTTTTTTTTGTGATTATGTCTCTCACAGTGGACATGCACCTACGATGACAATTTCAGACCCCTCCATGATTTCCAAGTGGGAGAACTTGCAAAATAGCAGGGTGTTCAAATACTTATTTTCCTCACTGTAGATACACAGTACACACTAACACACAAAACTTCTAAGGACATAGATAGAGTTTCATATGGTTCTGATTTGAAATACTCTACATAAGCAACAACTCAATTCACAGCTGATTCCAATAGAGTTTGGTGTTAGCATCATGCTAAGTTAATGATCAGCATGTCTCGTTTCTGGAATTAAACCAAAAATACATAGCACACAAATACTCTGTAAAATGGCATTTTATTTAGAACTTATGGCAAAAATGTATTTTTACAGTTATGCATGTTACATGTATTTACTACAGTAATAAGAGTAAATTATGCATAATTACAACATCTAACCCTAACCCTATACCTATGTTATTAAATAATATTACTGAGTAGTTACTTATATAATTACACTATAACAATGACAACATTTACAGTATAATTCTCCCACTTCATCCATCATTTTGGATTTATTTTTCACTCAGCTTGTGGTTATTAGTTTTTCTTAGTGCATTTTGGGATTGCCTTACCTATGAAGCATGCAATGCCACATTAGAACTTTAGAGCTTATATCAGGATGGAGACTTCTGTTGCTTTTATATATAGTACGCTATTATATTCATTTATAAAGTTTTTTATTTTTGCTTTTTGGTCTGTATCACAAGGAGCTTATTTTCCTAAGCAGTTTTAATCTTTAATGATGTTTTATTAACAAAGTTTGGGAGGATCACGCTCAGATAATCATCCTAATTAGCACAGGAGGAGCACATTCAGTTAATCAACTCAATTAGCGTGACAGGGGGTATATATACAGAAGACTTACCTCTGTCCCACGACAGTTTTTCAGCATCCCTACACCACCCCATCTCCTCACTCATAACTATTCCTCGGATGGGATGGGTGGAGTACTCTGGGCTCGGAGCCCTCCCCTCGGACATCACGCCAAATACGCATAACCTTTACTCTATCTGATTATATGTAAATGTGACCTCGTGAAACTCATTAAAAATGTAACAGTAGAAGAGAATTTTGTCATATATTATCTGCAGCAGTGAACTTCAAATACACTATTTATAATGTGCTAATAAGCCAAGACGTGTAATAACACCAGTTATATAAGCCTATATCTATGCCTTGACTATTAGTGATAATATTGACATTAGATGTAATTAGAGTTTAAGGGAAAACTCAACAATTATAATCCTATTCCCAGGGATTGTCATAGCACTTTTCAACCATTCCAAGTTAAGAGTGTTTGTGTACTGGAGCACAGGCCTCCACATGACATCAATAAAGACGGTGGAAATTGAAGCAAGGAGAGAGAGAGAGAGAGAGAGAGAGAGAGCAAGAGAGAGAGAGAGAGAGAATGAGAAAGAGAAAGAGAGAGAGAGAGAGAGAGAGAGAGAGAGAGAGAGGTGTCTTCCACAATCAAAGGGCCACACTGAAGAACAGCAGGAGGGATCCAGGGAGCTCTTTATCTTCAAAGAGACAATCAATCACTGCCAGCAATGAATTCTGCTCCGGAACCCTCCACACGCACACACACACACACACACACACATACACACACTGAAACAGACATATGAATATCCATGTGAACACATGCATATACAGTCACCATGTTTTCATGTTTTAGGGGGACTTTCAATAGACATAATGATTTTATACTGTACAAACTGTATATTCTATCCCCTAAACCTACCTAATCACAGAAAACGTTCTGCATTTTTACATTTTCAAAAAAACATAATTTAGTATGATTCATATGCTGTTTTCCTCATGGAAAAAATTTCCACACAAGGACAAAGATTTCTGATATTGCCATCTTTGTGGGGACATTTTGTCCCCATAATGTATAGGGGTTACCAGGAAACACACACACACACACACATTTTTACATTTTCAAAAAACATCATATAATATATAAGCTGATTTCCTCATTAGGACCAAAAAATATCCCCACAAAGTCAAAGATATCTGGTATTGCTATCCTTGTGGTGGCATTTAATCCCCTAGGAGCAGCCTAGGAACTGATGAACAACTTGGTGGGAAGTCCATTTGTGTGCCGTCTGAGACTATAGCCTCAAATACTACATTACCCTACGGTACTGTCACAATAAGTGTACAAACTCAACTTAAAGCCTAACTCTCAATTCATACATTATACAACAGCAAACAATTACATTATCACACTAGACACATTATCTGTGGCCTCTGAGGAAACCTGCTGTTATCTATAATGAGTTTGTGATGCACTAAAATGCCTCAATTAGAGAATTAGTTGAGCAACTCGGAGACAGGCTGAAAAGAGAAAACACTTGAGTTCTGCGAGTAGCTTTTCTCGCACAGAAGACGATAAATGATTATTTCACAGATGCAGTGGCCCTTGTCAAACAGAAGTGCACGTACACACCGTACTTCACATCTTAAAATCCTACATCTTCAAATGTATTTGTAGATAATATAATATTAATGAAATAAACGGCCACTTAAGGATACTTAAAGACAGTACACTTTCATGACAATATTTTTAACACACTGAAGTACACTTTAAAATAGTGCATTTTATAATGTCAAGTTTTACTTTAAGGTACATTTTAAATCATTATGTTTTAATTATCTTTTGTCGTGCTTTAAAGAAGTGCACTTATTTCAGTGTGCTGACTAACATAAAAGTACTTGATTATAATTTTAACTGTGGTGTTTAACTGTATGTTTATTACACATTCATTGAAATACATATAACATTTTAAATACAAGTTTTATTAGAAATGACATTTCAGTGTATTTTAGTTTACCATGTGCTTTTGTCAGTACATTTGTTAGTACACTTATTTCAATGCTTTCAATAGAAGAATGACATTGCATATAAATATATGATTAAGTCCTACTTAAGTGAGTAAAACAAATGCTATAATACTATAAAGTTCAGCTAATTGAATTTAATATATACATAATACATTTTAATTTAATTGCAGGTGTGTGTGTGTGTGTGTTGATATGTCTGTTTCAGTGGAAAAAAAGTTGCTGCCTTACATTTTTAAGTACAATCAACTTGGATAAAGTCATTTCAGCTTATATTACATTAAACTGACTTAAAACAAATGAGTTGAATCTTGTATAACATAAAAATGAGTTGATGAGTTAGATAACTTTTTTTTACAGTGTATATTGTTTTAAAGTAGCCTATATTATTTCTATAAGAAGCACTCTTTTTAAAAGTATGCTAAAGTGCTAAACCTTTTGTTCTCCCTTTCACATTTCTTAGTCTTTGATTTGGTCACCTTTTGCATTAAAATAAACCCCACTGCATATATATACAATTTACACCAATCACAGGTCAGGATTGTCATAAACATTCATTATGTGAATGTTTATGTGAATGTGCTTGTATTCTAGAAGCATTTAATATTGCTTTAGGAGATGCTTTAGTCTGAGACAATTTATTAAAAAAGGCTTTTGGACCCCACTACATGTATAATATCATAAACATTCATTACGCAATTTGTAGTGATCTCTGAGTGCAACCTAGTGTTGCCAGTGTTGTAGTCCCCCTGTGGTGAAAATCAAGCTTTTAATGTTGTTTGTCAATGTGGTGTTTTTTAATATGCTTTAAGACAAACCATGTGCAAATTCATAAGTCAACACCCTTGCTGGTATTTTCTACATAAAACTGCAGTGAACCAAAGATTGTCTCAAAAACGCGGTTTCATTTCTCTGAGTTATTCAAAGCGTTTGTGATGATTGTTAGAAGACAACTGCCTGACTGAGATAGCGAACGGGAACATGGTTTGTGTAACATTAGCAACACATCATTAGCTGTAGTCAAGAAAAGGCTAATCATATTAGTTGAATTAATCATCATACTGTTATGTGTCCGACGTTGTAAAGAGCAATACCATTGTGCAGGGTTTACCTTAGTAAGTTGGCCGAGTGAATCTGTGAGCTGGTGTGAGCGAGTGGAGGCGGGGCTAATTTGCATATTCATGAATCCGCATATACTAAATGAAGCAAGGGTGTAGAGTTACATTCAAGCTATTTTAAGGCATGAAGACATTGTTTCACAGCGAAAAACTTTTAAATATGTCATTTTGATGAGTTTTAAGGGATACAATTATTGACTACAGCGGGACTTTAAGACTGAGGGCCCTATTTTAACGATCTGAAACGCAAGTGTCAAAGCGCAAAGCGCAAGTAACTTTGTGGGCGGGTCTCGGCGCTGTTGCTATTTTCCCGGCGGGATAAATGGCTCTTGCGCCCGGCGCAAATCTAAAAGGGGTTGGTCTGAAGTAGCTTCATTATTCATAGGTGTGGTTTGGGCGTAACGTGAAATAAACCAATCAGAGCGTCATCTCACATTACCTTTAAGAGCAGACGCGCCTTTTCCTTGGCGTATTGCTATTATAACGGCGGATTTGCCAGGCGCGCGCCAGGAGCGGTTCACAGCCGAGGAGAGCAACGCTCTCGTCACGGCCGTAAAAGAGAGAGAAGTAACACTGGGGATGGAGAAACACACCCAAATTAAACAGGCATATAATAATGTGGGTAAATGTGTAAGCTAGATGTATGCTTTTATAATAAATTGTCTATCTATCTATCTATCTATCTATCTATCTATCTATCTATCTATCTATCTATCTATCTATCTATCGTTTGTAATAATATGATTTGCAAAAATGAAAACTGCTGCTTCTGTGTAGATTAGAGAATCAAAGTGTATGCGCGTTGTGCACGCTATACATTATGGTCAAGCATGCGCCCTTAAAATAGCATAATGAACAACGCGCGACGCGCCACTGACTTTAGACTAGGTTTTTTCTGGCCAGTGGCGCAATTGTTTTATGGAACAGTAAAATAGCACCAGGGATTGTTTGCGCCGGGACACGCCTCCTTTTTTGCGCTGAACCGCCCAGGGAGCGCAAGTTCATTCCCTAGTTTAGCGACGTGCTTCTGTGGAGGGAAAAGCGCGCTTTGCGCGGGTGCAAAATAGGAATGAAACATGCGTCGGTGTACAAAGTCAATTGCGCTGGGTGCAAGATAGGGCCCTGAAACAGCTATTGACAAAAATAACGATTTTGCACTCTTACACACACACATTTATACCACAGGCAACTGGTCCCATCCATCAGCTCAAATGCCCCTCTGAGATCCTGAACAAGCTCTGACAAAGAGAAGAGGGCAACATCATAGTTGTCAGTCTATTTAGCATCTAACAGAGCACTTGACCCTGAGTTATGATGTCTAGCAGCTGCTGGGACTGAGCTAGAGGGTCCAGTGGGAGAAAGGAGGACAGAAGGTCTCACAAAACATTCTGATCTCATGTGATTCTAAATGAATATTGACAGAATGACACAAGTGAAGCAGTCATGTATGGTGAAAATTTAAAAATATTGATAATATCATTAAAGCTAGATGACAAATTTACTCCTGTCACTCATCTGTATAGGGTTTTACAGTTAATATATAAAAGCCGTCGGCAACTATAGGACAGGGCAATTGTGTACTGTTGGATTGGAGCACCAAAATCCAGCTGAAGCACTCAGACGTGCCCACACACTCAGACAGGAGAGCACTGGAAACATTTGACTCTGACTGAGAGAAGGAGAGAAAGTCAAAGATGATTGCCGAATTGCTACCCGATTTAGAAGGAAATAAAAAGGTGATGATGGACAGAATGCATCTCATCCTGAGAACAGTTACGCAACCACATCAAAAAAGTACCTAAGCAGATCAGGACAGTCAAATAGACTTATTGTGTGTGCTACTTTTATAATTGTGAATTTGATACAACATTTAAATGAAACAATTATAAATTCAATCTCACCAGCAGCACATTGTAAGGGTGAGCATATTTGTTTGACCACTTTGATCAATTTAGGAAACGCAGTTAACACTAGATTTTCTATGCTATTGTTCATAGCTTTGTAACTAGATTTACTAATCAAATTTACATGGCATTGCCTTTCAAAATGGCAAGAAATTGGAATCTTGGAAAGTTGATTGGCATTGTATTGTAAGCATTTCAGAATATTGCTTTTGGAGATAATTTAGTTTGGGACCATTAAATAAGTTATAATAACAATGTTTGTCTTTTTTGACACTTTTATGTTGCTGTTTCCAGTATCCTTTAAAGTTGAGTTTGGTTTTCACTAAATGTAAATGTCTTGTTTAAACTAAGAAGTGTTATTTTAGACTAATTTGTGCAAAAAAAACATTCTTCCTACAGTCTTCTGGTTCTCTGACAAAATTTAGATGGGAGCCATGTTGTTTTTGGAGAGCATTGGCTTCCTCCTTGCCATCCTGCCATGCACACAATTCACATTCAATGTTTGTCTGATAGTGGACTCGTAAACACTAACCTTAGCCAATAGACCTTATTCAGAGCAGCGCCGTGACATGTATGAAAGGAAGTGAGACTGTGAGGGATAGACCGTGTTTTCAATGGCATCCGCTGTAAAAAGCTGTATAAAGCTACTAGATCACTTATAATTTTCCACAGCTCATGTTCTCTGGAATTTTCTGTCGACTGAAATTTCTTGTAAAGATATTTCTGCAGTGTTTCGTCATCAGAACAATCCAAATCTATCCCTCACAGCCATGCTTTTATTCCTGTTAAAAATCAAAAATGGCGCTGCTGTGAATAAGCTCTATGCAAGAGAGTCATATAGCCTATCCTTAGATGTTACCCTGGTGTTTTTTCTGAATTTTATACATCTAGATTTTGGTTGGATGACCATTTTCACACTGTTGGCAGACAGTTCTGTGACCTTTTCAGGAAATCTCTTTTGACCGAGGCATCCCTTGTGAAAAAGGGATGTGTGTTCTTTTTATGTTTAGGTTTATGTTCTTCAATAGGGATAGGGCTGCTAAATTAATTACAAGAACTGACTTCAGTTATCTTTTTATGAACTGATTATCCTAGAGGTTACTGAATACACATGGACTGCCAGCATAGGGAAGCATCTCTACTTCATATCCACATGAATGCAGACTTTCAGATATCAGGGTACAGCTACACTGACAAGCTAGATGACAGAGTTCAATTGATGCAAAAAGTCTTTATTCATAACAAATTAAAAGCAAAGGCAGTGGGCATATTCACTTGAAATCTGGAAATGAAATTCAAAGAAGCTGTTAGCAGGCAGCTCTTTGAATTCTGTAGTTGACAGGCTTCAGAAAGCGTGGGGAATGAGAGGGTCATGTGATTGTTTCCGCTGTATGGTGAATAACAGTTATTAAAACACTGCAGGGACAGGCTCTTACTTCTACTAAAAAATAATAGCCTACTCTTACTAAAACTGCATTTGATTCATTGTTACTGTCTTACAACACAGTTAACTGACGTGTGGGTGGTACTGGGACCTTTACTCCAGTGAGTATTTCTCTTTTTGTTTTGTAGACAGATACCAAAAAAAAAAAAAAAAAAAAAACTAAAAACAAAGAAAAAGTTACAGGTTATTTAAAAAATGTCAACCTATAACAGGGTAAATTGTCACAATAGAAACCACAGACAGATTTAAAAGTTAAAAGTTTTAATATGAAAAGTATTATAAGCCATCTTACACTACATATCTGTATTTAAATTATATTAAATATATCATTGTTAATTATCTAGAATTTTTAGCACGTTTTATCTGATCTTTTTTTATTTTATACAACAGAAAAATTATAATTTAATATAAAATATGAATAAATTATATTAAAACACATACAACACATTTGATAATTTCCCCAAACCTGATATTTATAAAAAAAATCCTTAGAAGTTCATAAAATTGACCTTCATTATAAAGTTGACTGTTGTCCGAATGTATGTCAGTTTTGTCATATGTGCTTATAACCAACAGCTATAGCAAAAATATATTTTTAGTCATTTTTAGTTAAGAGGACAGAATTCAGCACATAAATTATTTTCATTTAGACAGTTTTGTACTAGTGACAACTAGCCCCGGTGTTGCTTATGTATTGCAATTTTCTGACACAAGACTCCCATTCAATGTCTTGAAGGTGGCATTCTAGTGCATTTCTCAATAGGTTAATGAGCATTAAATGTAGTTATTCTGGTACCTGGTTATGCAAACTTTCTGTGATTATGATGCACAACTATGTTATTGTATGGGGGAGAGATAGGTGAGCTAGTAAATCTCTCAGTGAAGTCAATTAACTGAACATATGCTAAATAATATTGATGAAATGCATTACAGGCCTCTTTCCCTCTATTTGTTAGGGAAAATGCTGGATCAGCGTGTATCCGATCAGTCATGTTGAATGATGACAGCTCTTACTGATGAAGCCATGTCTTGAGCTTAGAGTGGATCAGAGCTGTGTTCGCTCAAATGGGTAATTGTCTGGTTTTAATTTGAATTACTGCGCAAAAGAGGAAAAACAAGCCCTAGCACTCATCCAAAAAGCTTCCCATCAAAGCAAAACAATAAAACCACAACATAAGAGCATTTCAGAGAATTGACCTAATGGATTATAAATTTATTAACTGTTACACACACACGCACGCAAACATGTGTTTTCATGTTTTATGTGGACTTTCCATACACATAATGATTTTTATACTGTAGAAATGGTATATTTTATCCCCTAACCCTATCCCTACCCATCACAGAAAACTTTCAGCATTTTTACATTTTCAAAACACATCACGTAGTATGATTTATATGCTGTTTTCCTCATGGGGACAAAAAAATGTCCTCACAAGGACAAGGATTTCGGATATATCCATCTTTGTGAGGACATTTTATCCCCATAATTTAGGGTCCATTATTTATTTTCAACATGATATCTTTGGACAGAACACAATATAAAATTCATTTCATAGCTGAATACAAATGGAAAATATAAGAAACACACATACACATTGAATTACAGATTTCTGTTTCCAAATTTCGTGCGAAATGTGCCTGGAGGAAACTCAGAGTAAAAGCACTTCTGTTTATATGAGAACATTCCCCTACATACATGCACATATTATGTACAGTAAAACTTATCCATGCCTTGCCAACACTGATAAAAATGATTTTGTGGTGAAGTAAATACTACAGAAAAAAACAATGTAATTTCTACATGAAAAAGTTAGTTCAGGCAAGAATAAAAAATAAAAAAAACCCAGAATGCCTATTACCGCTGTGCCAGGTGCCGCGGCAAAAATAAACCAGTCGTATTTCAAAGTCATTCGCGAAATGACCGCCAGGAGGCGCAAATTGATATTGTGCAAAACATTTTGTTTCAATTGCCGTAAGTGGGGTAATGAATTAACAGTAAGGATGAAATGGTACAACTATGGTAAACAGAATAGAACATTTTATAAGGCCAGAAAAATAGAATAACAAGTTAAAAATAGAGACGATAACAATATAACCTGTATTTCAAATTGTATAGGCCTAGACGTCGGTGGGCGACAAGTGGGGAGCAGTGCGTTTAAAAATAAAAAAATAAAAAATAAAATAACACACACACACACACACACACACACAAAAACACAAAAACAAATTTAATACCAAAAATAACAAACAAAATTAAATTTTGTGCAATGAATCTGATTTTGTTCTATTCTATTGAGGAATGAGACGAATGAAGAGTGCTTCTCGCTCGTGTGAACGAACAAACATTGAAACGTTAATTTGCAACGAGTAAAGGCATGGCCGAGTGGTAGATATTAGCCTACGTTTCGTTCATTTAGATGACACGGGTTCAAATCCCCGACCAACTAGGACCACTGTAATTTTTATATTAGCGTATTAATGCATTTTATAGCCTATTATTTATGCAGAGTGATTTGTCTCGTTCTAAAACTCTGTTAGACCATAGTTTTTTGCTTATATTTATAAAATAAAATTACCATGCATTTCCATTTTACACTAAAGAACAAATATTATACAATGACTTTACTTCTGTATCCTAATAAGCCTATAATAATTCCAATTGTAATCAATGCTAATAGACCATATAAAATATATAAAATAAAGATATGCAACAGGCACGTTTAAACGACAAACAATAAAATCAGAACCAGTATTCTGTAACGTTCATGGTTCCAGTGGCAGTAATGCATGCACGGCTTTTCAAAGGGTCACAAAGCGTTTTGAGATTGTTTTGAATGAAATGTAGAAGTTTATAATTAAGTGTTTTGGCACACCACGACGAGTGGCGCTATGCATTGTGCTAAAGTCGGGTTTTATTCTGGCAAGTTGAATTAGTGTTCGACAAACGCGAGAAGAGCTCTTCTCGCTCGTGTGAGCGAACAAACATTGGAACGTTTGGGCGTTTCTTAACGAGTAAAGTCATGGCCGAGTAGTATGAACGTACGCCTTAATCATTTTGATGGCCCGGGTTCAAATCCCGAACCAACTTGAATTTTTTGTATCAGCCTATTAATGCATTTTAGAGCCTATTATTGATGCAGATAGACTTGTCTAGTTCTAAAACTCTGTTACACCATAGTTTTTAGCTTATATTTATCAAATAAAATTACCATGCATTTCCATTGGGAACAAATATTATACAATGACTTTACTTCTGTAGCCTATAATAATTTCAATCGTAATCAATGCTAATTCAATAGACAATATAAAATATATAAAATAAAGATATGCAACAGGTTTAGACTAAACGACAAACAATAAAATCAGAAGTAATTTTGATCAGAAGTCAAAATGTCACAAAGCGTTTTGAGATTGTTTTGAATAAAATATTGAAGTTTATAATTAAGATTTTTGGCACACCACGACGAGTGGCGCTATGCATTGTTCTAAAGTCGGGTTTTATTCTGGCATGTTGAATTAGAGTTTGACAAACGCGGCGGCGCGTTCATTTGGATTTATTTTTCTCTTACCAGGTAAAATAACTTGGGCTACTCTGTAGTTTTTCGGTCTTACAGATAAGAGTAGAGTAGCCTAGCCTAAATCGTTCATAACTGTTAACTTTTATTCATATTAGTCTAACGACAAAGAGTGTGTCTGTCGTCTCTGTCTCCGGGAACTGCGCGTCACAAAAATGAACCGAAAGTCACTTGCCTCAGCTCAGTCACGATACGAAATTAATCGGCTAGCCTATGTCTAAAGGCTAATTATGAAATCCATTATGAAACCGAGAGGTACAGAGGATCTACTAAAACATGTTTAGCTATCATGTGAGCGCTTCCCAATGAGACAAGGACAGGGTGAAAATCTCGCTCAGGCTAAATCGTCCTGAATTAAATTGTAAAAACAGATCAAATAAATGTATTTGTCAATGTTGCGATATTTCATTTAAGTTCATAATTATTCTATACATTTATTTAGATTAACAGCAGCACGAAGCTGTGTTTCGAGATTTATTTGAATAATAATAAATAAATAAAAAACTTTATTTATAAAATCGCACCCTGGTTGTAAGAATTCAAAGATCCCTGTGGAATTTAATATTGAGTTGAACATTTTGTTCATAACAACAAATGAACATGCGTTTGAAGATTGTATTTTTTTGCTTGGAAAAAGCTGGCCCAAACTGAAGTAGCGTTTTAAGTGTTATTTAAAGGCACAATGTGTAACTTTTTTGCTTTAAAAATAGCAAAAATCACTATATCTATGTTATATATTTTTTTTAGTTGTGTACTTACATTATCCCGACTGTTTCCAACAACTTTCAAACCAGGAGAAATTTGTAATTTAATTCGAGAAACGTCCCGTTTCTTTATTTCCGTTTTGTCGCCGTCAATGGCGTCATATCCGCGTTGTCCCTGGTTTCCGCTCGTGCTGCCATGGCAACCAGAGCTATGAACCAGAGCCGTCTGATAGTAACCAAAGCGACTGACGCGGACAACTTTGTAGTTCGCAATGTCTATTTGCACGCTGTTGTTGTTTCGTTCAAACATTATGGACCATGGCAAGCAGACTTTGGATAAAAAAAGGAGAACTAAAACGAGAATCAATATCAGCGCGGTGTTTTCGAGATGCCTAGAGCTCCCATAGACCGTATATAAACGAGAGCTCCACGTCCGAGACTTCGACCGCTCCTACATGTACTTTATTAAACAGGTGAGCACATTTACATAAAACTAATCAATGTTATATAGTTCAACAATGATAAAATGTCAGAATATTCTCGAGGTCGGACATCCGGGACTTGTGCTCCCATAATGCACTGCGAACGCATAGCAACCGCGGCGAAGGGTAAAACAAACGAGCGCCCGCCATTAAGCAACACACGAAGCGGAAGACAAACGAGCGCCTAACTCTTTTCCTTTGGTTGCAAATCATGCCGAAAAACTGTTGTGTTGTTGGTTGCACCAACAACAATCTCAGCTCTCAGATTCTGTCACTTTTATTACGAAATTCAGACAATAAATAGCGTTTTGGCGCTTGTAAATGTGACGCGACAGATCCCTAGCGGCACGTGAACCGATCTTCTCTAACTTACTAGCTAACGTTAACAGTAAATAAACACGAATGAACAATGTTGAAAGATACAGTACAACTTACCGAAATGTATATTCCTCATACATAATATCGACCAATCAATCAAACAAAGGGGTCAATAAAACAGCTGAAGAACAATTATGTCACATTACATTTACCTCAGGAAATCCATTTGATGACCATAATATAGGCTAAAGCACGTAGTTGGTCTGAAAAAAAGAGCTATAGAGAGTAACGTTATTTTGCTAAATATAAATAATACTGCCAGCTGATGGGGCTCTCTGTATGTTTTCAGCATTAGGTGAGTTGTTTTTTTCTTGAGAAAAATTAATGCCTATCTTGCGTAGCCTACCTAATATTTATCCAAATTAGTCAATATTAAATCAAATCCCAATAATTGAATTGAAATAATAAAAAAGCGTAACGTTAGCTTACCAGAAATTGTACCATGTAAACATTGTAACATGTTGTCACTAAACCTAATAAAATGTTTTGACAATCAAAATACACTTAATGTGATGAAATATTTTTTTTTTTTTACAGACGCTAGGAGACTGTCTACTGATAAGACATTCTGTAATAGAAGGAAGATCTGTATTCATATAGCGCCTTTCACAGACATGTAGCTAGTCACAACTCACAAAGCGCTTTACATGAGTGTTTTATTACATTCACTTCTCACCACCGACATACATTCGCATACACAGATATCATTCATCATTAATACAAAGTAGTCCGTTAGTATCCATAATTGACATAATCCACAGCAAAACTTCCGTGAATAGATACCTTTTTGATTTGCCTCGGGCTTTGCCTTCGGTTTGTTTTACCCTTCAAACATGGCGGCAGCTTGTTGCTACGCAGGTCACATGATTTGTGACGTAACGCCGACCAAGAGAATGATCTGTATGTTATTCTAATGTTGATCTAGTTTACTGCTAGTCTCATACAGACAGACTAACACATACATTTCAACACATTCAAATGCAGTTTAGTGTGCTAGTGTAATGTTAGACCAAGTGAAACAGCGCTGCGTTACCTCACAAGTTTAATTTGTCTAATAAACTGACCTGTGAGTTGTAATTCTGCACTTGCGTGTAGTTCGGTAGAATGAAATGTCCATATTCCTTTTATATCTGTGGGACTCGCGTCGGGTGTGGAGCTGATAGCTGTCTCTTAGCAATCCCGAACTGCTTCATATCACAGTCATGATAAAAACATGATGTATTCAGTCATCCATAAACATTAGATCGGTCGGCTTGACGTTGACGACAAGATCCATAATTCTTAGCAAATGTTGCATCATCAATCTACGCCTTTGTTATTGTAAATAGGTTAGCGACCCCTAGTGGAGAAAAATGCCATACTGTACGTTTAAGTGTGAATTACAAACTCTTTGTTTTGTTTTGCAAACTCAGATAGCCTGTGGGGGGTTTGGAGAAGGCAGTAGTTGCTTTATCGTGGGGGTGCAGCAGGACAAGAGGTGTTAATGTTCCGTCTTTCTTATGGAGAGTGTCGGATAGCCAGCCTGATGAGCAGGCAAAGGCAAAATTATTTTAAGGATAAATCTCAAAATCTCCAAAAGTCCATATAGGCCCTATATTATTAAATTATAAATATTGTAGTTTTATTGATTGTATTTAAAGGTTTTCCTCACACTTCAATTTCAATTGAGCAGATCCAGAGCTCTTTAATTCGCGATCAACCTCGTTTTATTGTAAGGTGAATTCAGCAAGGCATGCTGTGTCTTTGAAGCAACAAAGGCTATTTGTTACAGTTTTTTTCTTTCGTAATTTGTGTGGATGACACGCAGCGACATATACAGTATTATCAGCTGTATGAAATGTTTAATTTCGAGAAAGACCCGGCGCGCGCAGTGAGGGAGACAAAAGAAACTTAGGCTACTAAAAAAAGATCCAGCGCGAGAGAGGCAAAGAAAAACGCCTGTTCTTAATTTATGTTGCTTTGAACTATTTTCGTTTTGTACCGTTTTAATTGTTTAACTTAGCTGCAATTTATTTGGTAATATAAATGTAAAATGTTGCAAGAATAAGATTCTGTGTGTCTTATTTTGCATCGCAAAGGGAATAAACTCTATCGATGCCATCCTGTTTTAAATAAATAAACTGACCCAACACTTTATACCCTGAAATGTGCGATGGGTTTTCAAACTAAATTAATTTTATTTTTATTTTACATTTTCATTGTTTATTTTTTAATTGAAAGCAATACTAGTTATTGAAAGTATTTTTCTGATTTGTTCGATCTGTTTTGAAAAATGTCTTCCGTTGCTATGGCCGGTTATCACTGTCTGTCAGTCATCTCAATTTTGTGAATGATTCTCCAAAAAAAAATAATAATAAAAAATAGCAGATTAAAGACGAGCTTCTTTGTCTTCATTCTCTGGTGCGGTCGGCTGACAGTCTTCCTTCATCAGATGTGTCGTCTTTGCAGCGGCTCAACTGGAATGTAGCAAATTTATCTTGTAATGTACAATCGATAATTAAACAAGATGCTTGACTTTAATAAACAGATAGGCCTACATATTTAAGCATCAAGAACGGAAAACATGAACTGTCGGCTACACTGAGATTCGATCTCAAAACGCTTGAAGCTCCGATAGGCTCGTGTTGTTGCATTGCCCACAGAGCTATCGTCTGAAAACTGTTAAACTAATGTCTTATGCTCTTACAAAGCCTCATTGCACTGGCCTAATATTTTCTATTGCAATGTTTTATGTTGATTTTTTTTTCATTATTCAAGTTTTCAATTTAATTTCAGTAATTTCAGTATTGTGATTATGAATTCGTTCAATGTTTCATTTGAATTGATTTGCTACCAGCTTTCAATCACTCTCAAAGAGTCGCGGCGCCGCGGCAGATTGCGCAATAATAGAGAATAAACTGAATTTTGCAAAGTCTGTGATTGTAGCGCCTCTTAGCGGTAAGAGGCTGCAAATACACACCCGCAATTTACCGCCGCGGGAACGGGAAATAAAAGCATAAATATCAACATTATAAAATTAAATATAAAATTAATAAAATTACTCAACTTTTCTGATACTGGTGTTCCCATCATGCACTGGGCCTTGAATAATTATTGAGGTTGATTTTTCACTTTTTATCATTGCTTTTGTTGTTAGGATTAATAACTTGCCATTTTGTGACATTTGGAGTTAATTTTCTACTCAAAATGACACATTCATACACAAAAATGTTTTATCAAATGTTACCGTCATTGTGTACCAAGTATTGAGTTCTCTGCTTAGATATTTCTAAGTAAAGAATATACTTTAAAAGTGTGGTTTTATTCAATGTAATATTGTTTAAGTGAAATATATTGCAAAGGAAACTCAAACTAAATAGATATTACTCAAACTTTTTTATCTGGTCAAGTTAAAGTTACTTATTTTCTTTGTTAATTTTACTTAACTTTGTTAAGTAGAGTTACCTTAATTCCATATGTGAAATGTAATTAATTTTTCTTTGTCAAGTTTTTTGCACGCATATTTTTAAAGTAAATTTGACTTGTTTTTTTTCAGTGAAGGCTGCTTATCTAATCTATAGTTTGCCCACAAAATAAACATAGTCATAATTTAACCACCCCTCCAAACTTTCTTTGACTTTCTTTTGTGGAACATAAAGTTAGCCAAAAGAAAGTTTGTTCTGTTGCTCTTTTTCACACAATGAAAGTGAATGGTGACCACATGAAGCTTTCAAGATTGTAGACTCAAATTTCAGTCTGAATGATCACCACTCAAAGCCATCATATGGCTTCAGAAGACTTGAAATATAGTCATATGGACCACTTTCATGATGCTTTTTTTGGTCCATTTTAGTACTTGAAAGATCCAGTTATTCACGTTCATTGTATGGAAACAAGCAACATGGACGTTCTGCTAAGAATCTCACTTTGTGTTCCACAGAAAATGTCATATTGGAGGAATAAATATGGCAAATTTAAACTATGCACTTAACCTTGGGAAAACTCCACGAATAACAACAACATTCTCTTCATCAACTCATTTTCATTATTAGGCAATAATCACATTTAATTATACCTTTAAATATTAATGCAGTTCATTAACTGCATGCAAAACCTGATTGTTTCAGAGGAAGCTGGGGATCATGCAGGGCTCGTAAGGAAAATGAAACCTTTTATAAATTAGAAATAGTTTTCTAACTGCCTGCCTAATCTGTGACGGGAAAACATATTTGTCTGGATGAAGCTCATTAATACATTTCATTCAGGGCTTCAGAGTGGATTGATTATTTTTTCCCCCAGAGTAATTTGTAATTAAACATGGCCTGCAGGATCCCCTCAGAAACAGCATCATGCGTCAAACAGCTCAAGTATGACTTTAAGGTCTGCTGTGTAATTCTTGACATGCCCATTAAGCAGAAATGTCAGTTTGATATACTAATCAGTTTGCAGTATCTGTGTCAGTAATAACATATGAATAAGTTATTCAATAGCAAAGGGTTGGTCGCACATGTGGCATATGCATTTCTATTAATTAGCATTATAAAATAGACATCAGATTATGATACTCTGTAACTTTAACATTAAAAGAGACATTATTAATGATTAAATATTTAATCATAATTTAAAAAATCAAGACAGGGTTCTTATATCAGTGTTAGCTATATACATCTAGACTGATGATTCTGTAGCTGTGATGACTTTAATAAATATGCACCTTGTGGAATTTTCAACATTTTGTTTTAGAAAATAAAACTATGAGAATATTTACCAATTTTGACATATATAATAATTTAAAATGACTACAATCTGTACTACAATAACTCTAAAAATGTATATCCACATGAATTTTATGTACTTTCGTGCCTTTATTTATAGCACCAAAAAAGACAGAGTGGTAATAAAAGCACCACACGAAACAGGCAAGACTTGAGATAACTCATCTAAATAAACTTGGACCCCATTTACTTCCATTGTATGGGGGAAAGAAAATCTAAATATCTTATTTAGTGTTCAACAGGAATGGGAAAGTCAAAAAGTTCAGTCAAGACTTGAGAGTGAGTAAATTACAGACTTCATTTCTGGGTGAATTATCCCTTGAAGCCACATTTTAAAATGCATGAATTGGATTATATAACACATAGAAATGCATTATATAACAAAAATTTCAAACCTATTTGCAAAAAATACCACAAGCAAGTTGAGGTAACCTGATCTAATACATCCACTTAAAATCACCTACACATCAGCTTATTAGAAGTCATCATAAAATTGCTCTGAAAGTGACAAGTTGTGAGAAAAATGTTAACAGCATTTGTTTGCAGATGAATGTCATTTAATGTCATTGTTAATGCAATGACATTTAGATATTTTAAATATCCAAAAAGTCTCCACATTTTTGTGGCCACTTTATATTAATACTTGAAAGTGGAAACTGGCAGTAATTTGGGTAAGTTATAAGGTTATTACGTCATTCCACTTTTGCTCAACCGGTCATTTTCTGGGCCATTCCAGATCACTGACGTTCATGCTTTTAAGCCTCCCTCTACAATTTCCCCCCATTTTTCTGTCCTGCCGCATAGAGGCATGTGTGCCAGCACTGCTCTTCATTGAGGGGGTGTTCTCAGTCTATTGTGTTGTGTGTTTTAGCATGTAGCACTGAAGACAGACTAATCTAAATTGTGGAGTAAGATGCCTTTGGGCAAATTTAAGGCTTAAAGCCTTTCCTCTCTCCAGCCGTCTATTCAGGCTGGATTTCTGTGCATGTATATTATTGCTTCATGAACAGTTGTAGAATTATAACTCCTTTAGAGATACCTAAACCCTCCGGTATTGTTCATTTGGGAGTCACACTTGTGTTGTTCGCGGTCAACAATTTTTCAATTTCAATGTTTTTTCTTTAATATCTGTTATTTTGTGTTATGAAACAATATTCATATTTAAATTATGGACCATTTATTTATATATAAAATATTTGTCAAATTATGTTAAAAACACATTTTATATGTAGATTGCCTGGGGGAACAACTTTTCTTGTGCTCTTCAGTGCTCTGTAGCGTCGACCGGATGGCAACAGTTCAAAGAGAAAGTGACTTGGCTGTGAGGGATCCAGAGTGATTTTCTGAGCCCTTTTCCTCACTCTGGATGTATACATTTCTTTGAAGGTGGGCAGGGGAGCACCAATAATCCTCTGATTTTGTAGCTGAGCCAACCCAGACAGTTATGGAAGTGCAGAAGACAGACTCAGTGACTGCAGAGTAGAACTGCATCAGCAGCTCCTGTGGCAAGTTGAACTTCTTCACCTGGTGAAGGAAGTACAGTCTCTGCTGGGCCTTTTTTGCAATAGAGCAAATATGATTGTCCCACTTCAGGTCCTGAGAGATGGTAGAGCCCAGCAACCTAAATGACTCCACTGCTTGATGGTGAGTGAGGGTAATGCTGGGGTGGAGGCCACAATCATCTCCACTGTTTTGAGCGTGTTCAGTTCCAGGTTATAATGACTTCTCCAGACAGCCAGCTGTCGTGTTCATGTACAGGGGGAAGAGCAGTGGGGAAAGCACACATCCCTGCGAGGCACCAGTGCTGATTGTGCAGGTGTTGGATGTGAATTTCCCCAGACTCACTAGCTGTTGCCTATCTGTCAGAAAGCTGGTGATCTACTGACAAATAGAGCTACTGTAGGAACAGAGAGCTGGGCTAACTTAGGCCCTGTTTACACCTGGTATTAAGATTCGTTTTGGTCGATCGGATCGGATCGAAGTGGACGGCGCTAAATACAGGTGTAAACGAGGTGTAAAACGTTTTGAGCTTGTCCACTTTCGACCACTTCCTGAGGTTGTCGAAAACACATTCGACTGGATTGCTTTCTTAGTGGAAACGCTCATGTGGTCGAATGCGTTCGAACAGCCACAAGACCGCCTACTCTCCGCCTACTGACCTAACGTGTAAACATTATGGGAAGTGCGCTAGCCTGACGGGATTTAAACTTTGTCAGCTAAAGACCCAAGTTTGGTTTGAAGACGGAAAACGTACCAAGGACAATGTTGTCTCATCATTCCTGATTTCTAACACGCACTCATCACGTTCAGCTATCAGAGCAGAAATTAAAGCTGATGCTCTCCGTGTCTCCGGGCACGTTCATATGTAAATTGCACGAGCTTATTTTGCACATTAGATCGAAAGATCTGAAAAAAACAACAACATTTTATCTGCCCATAGACCCTCCCCTCAAAGAAATCAGGACAAAAGTAGTTGAAAGTGGACAAAAGAGACAGATTAAAATACCAGGTGTAAACGGGTATGTGTATCCCTTGTCTATTTGTGTACCGATCGACCAAAACGCATCTTAATGAAAGTTGGAAACAAGGCCTTAGTCTGGAGGAGTCCTGGGATGATAGTGTTGAAGGCTGAGCTGAAGTCCACAAACAGGATCCTCACATAAGTCCCTTGTTTGTCCAAATGTTGCAGGATATAATGTAGTCCTATATTGACTGCATCATCCACTGACCTGTTTGCTCGATGAGCAAACTGCAGGGGGTCCAGCAAGGGTCCTGTGATACCCTTTAGGTGTGCCAGCACCAGTCTTTCAAATGACTTCATGACCATGAGATTGACAGGTCTGTAGTCATTAAGTCCCGTTTTGGGGGTTTGGGATGATGGTGGAGTGTTTGAAGCAGGAAGGGACGTCGCACAGCTCCAGTGATCTGTTGAAGATCTGCGAGAAGATGAAGGCCAGCTGGACAGCACAGGTTTTTAGACAGGCTGGTGAGACACCGTCTGGGCCTGGTGCTTTCCTTGTCTTCTGTTTCCTGAAGACCCGATGCACATTCTCTTGGGGGGGGGTTGCTGGAGGTGTTGATGGTTGTGCAGAGAGACCATCAGAGTGGGTGTAAGGTGAGAGACTGGGATTTTCAAATCTGCAGTAGAAATCATTCAGGTCGTCGGCCAGTTGTTGATTCCCTACAGTATTGGGGGACATTGTCTTGTAGTTTGTGATGTCTTTCAGGCCTTTCCACACTGACACAGGGTCGCTGGCTGAAAACCTGTTTTCCAGCTTTTTAGACAGTGTGTTTTTGGCCTGATTGTACAAGATTTTCTCCCCATTCCTATAGGCATCTTCTTTGAACTGACGAAGCTGTCTGAGTTTTGCTGAGAACAAATGGTTTGTCGTTTTTGTATTTTAAATAAGTCCTGGTAGGAATGCACATATCCTTACAGAAACTGATGTATAATGTGACAGAATCTGTGAGCTCATCCAAATCAGTGTCAGCATGCAGCTTCAAAAACAGTCCAATCAGTGCAATTGAAGCAGGCTTGTAAATCCCTATATAAGTATATAAACAGGGCTATGTAGGCTATTCCCAGTTACAATAGTGTTTTCAGACATAATAACTTACTTATATTGAATTTTGCATTTAAATATATATTTAGAGATGATCAAAAAATAGTTTTTTGGCGAAGTTTAGATTTTTTGAAATCTTGATTTGAAGTGTTTTTTGCATCATGATTACAGCTTTTTGTTACCCATCATTTAATTCAAACATCAAAATTCAATAAAAAATGTAACAAAAATGAACAGGAATCCTTAATCAGAACTCGATTCATCTGGTTTTGATCTGATTTCAACCTCTTCTGGATCAACTTACTGGTAAATAGTCTCAAACTCCTGTCTGTGTGTGTGTGTGTGTGTGTGTGTGTGTGTACAGTATAAGTGGGTATACTTACACCCAGAGTGGGTTTGTCTGTTTTGCACTTTTTATGTTTTATATTTTCACCCCTTTACTGCTGTGTGCTTTATTTTTGCATTGTGGCAGTCATTTCCAATGGCGGTAA
Source organism: Abramis brama (assembly GCF_963993115.1). Classification (NCBI taxonomy): domain Eukaryota; kingdom Metazoa; phylum Chordata; class Actinopteri; order Cypriniformes; family Leuciscidae; genus Abramis; species Abramis brama. Next base: position 26,779,520 of record NC_139974.1, read on the forward strand.
TTTTTAACCGCGAATGTGTTATTTATTTTTTACAATCATTTAGCTTTTCGAATCAAGTCCACGATTTTTTTTAATCACATAGCAAGTGCCTCAAAAGTCAACAAGTTTCATACCATTCCAGTGTTAAAATTTGTAAAAATTCAATACAGTATTTTGGGGGTCTAAATTGACCAAGTAACACCAGGGGGTTAATTTTCTTTTTGTCCTGACACCGGTGAGTTGCCAGTTCTGGGCACATTCACTGTTGTTCCATTTTCTCTCACACATTTAGTGATGACCTTCACTGCTTTTCAAAATATATTCATTGTGTTAAAAATGTTATTAAATCTGTCTGTTCCTAAGAACCTTCAGTATTCATGGAACATTTGTTTTTGTCTTTATGATTACAAATTAGAAAGTAAAATGTTTCAAAGACACAAGTGTATTTATTAAATTAAATGCAGTACCTCAGCTGCAGACTTCAAGTGGACTCTTGTCAAGTAATTACAAGTCACTGAAATTATGCAACAGCTTTTTTTTTTTTTAAATGAATGTGCTTGTGTTATAGTTTAAGAAATTAATTTCAGAAACATGCTCTGGCCAAGCTCAGACATTTAAACTTTATTAATTATAACTTAATTAGTTATACAAAGTGCTAGCCATTGCTTAGAGAGCGATTGACAGACAGTTGGCTTATACAAAGATAAATTTGGTAAATTTTCATGAAATCAAACCAATTTGAGATAAATCAAATGACCCCACAACATAACAGAATTCATCAAATACATTGCCAATACTTACTGATGCACTTACAGCAGCACGCTGTTGTCCCATTAAAATGATGTTACTTTGTAAAGGTTATGTCATTATGGAACTGACTCTTGTTACTTAAAGGGATAGTTCACCCTAAAATTCTGTCATCATTTACTAACCCTCATGTCATTCCAAACCCGATAGACTTTTGTTTGTCTTTGGAACAACTAAAGATATCAATATGTAAATCACTTCATTACATTTTTATTAAACCACTGGAGTCAAATAGGTTACTTTTCTATGATGCCTTTATGAACTATACTTGGAGCTTGAAAGTTTTGATTATCTAGACTTTGGATGGATGGATAGAAATCTCTTAGGTTATATTAGAATATTTATTCTGAAAATGACGAAAGTCTTGTGGGTTTGTAACATTTGGGTAAGTATTTGATGACAGAGTTTAAATTTTAGTATACAGAAAAAATATATAAATTTAATTTAAATTTAAATAAAATAAAATCACCAATTAAAACTATAAAAACATGTTTGAAACATTTTAAGTAGGAACTGGATAAAAATGAAGAAACAGCTGGAATATTTCTTAATGAATTGCCTTGTCACACTTAATGGGAATATTGGGTTACACTTTGTTTTAAGGTGACGTAGTTACATTGTACTTACTCAAATAAGTACTGAGTAATATTAATTAACTACATGTACTTACTGTAGAGTTACGGTTAGGGTTTGGTTTAGGGTTACTTGTAATTATGCATTATTTACTGTTATTACTACAGCAAGTACTAAGTACATGTAGTAACGTGTAACTACTTCACCTTAAAATAAAGTGTTACCTAATACTGTGATGAAGGAAAACTAGGATTGTTTTCTTTTAGAATATAGGGTATAATATTTATCCAATATATTGAGACATATATTGCATAATGACCCTCACACGAAGACTCTAAATGACTCGAGAGGTTCAACAGAATGTGAAACCCAGACTTCAACTAACATGTGTTTCCTCTATCAGGGTGAGTGCTCCCAGAGGTGCTTCAACATCTTTGTGCTGGAAACGGTGTGTGTGGGCTGGTTCTCCCTGGAGTTCCTGCTCCGTTTCATCCAGACACAGAGCAAGTGCGTGTTCTTGCGCACACCCCTCAACATCATCGATGTGGTGGCCATCCTGCCCTATTACATCACTTTGATAGTGGACTCACTGTCTGTAAACGACCGTCCCACCGGCTCAGGAAACAACTACCTGGAGAAAGTGGGATTGGTCCTGCGAGTTCTTCGAGCGCTGCGGATCTTCTACGTGATGCGTTTAGCACGTCACTCTTTGGGGTTGCAGACGTTGGGGTTGACCGTACGCCGATGCACTCGAGAGTTCGGACTGCTCCTGCTGTTCCTGTGCGTCGCCATGGCACTGTTCTCACCTCTGGTCTTCCTGGCCGAGAGCGAGTTGGGCGCCAAGCAGGAGTTCACCAGTATCCCTGGGAGCTACTGGTGGGCCGTCATTTCCATGACCACAGTTGGATACGGTGACATGGTTCCACGCAGCATTCCTGGCCAAGTGGTGGCACTCAGCAGCATCCTGAGTGGAATCCTGCTCATGGCATTCCCAGTCACATCCATATTTCACACTTTTTCACGCTCCTACCTGGAACTAAAAGCGGAACAGTGTCGAGCCACACGGCACAAGCCCGATTCACAAGACAGCACCAAGTCCCAAAACAGTGAGGATTCACAGGACACTGACAGTTCGTTACATGGAATCACAGAAACCACTGCAGTCACTGCGCACCATCGCAGATCTGTGGCTGTGGCAAGTCAAGGAGTCCCACAGGTCAGGCGATCTCTAAAGTCATAATGCAAACAATTAACTAAGATTAAAGAAAAATCCCACGTACAAAGACATGCTACAGGTGAGCGGCCATATATAGTACCTGTTTAAGCAGGCGACTTGACAATAATAGACACTGGGAAAGGAACATTAAAATGGACTGGTTTGTAGTCCAAAGCACAATTCTTTAAGGAGTTAGTTCACCCTAAAATGAATATTCTGTCATCATTTACTCACCATCATGTTCCAGATGCATGACTTTCTTTCTTCCATGGAATACAAATGGAACTGTTCAAAGTGAATGGAGACTGGGTCTATAAATTCCAAAAACAATTTAAAAAACACCATATGACTCATGGCACCGTTATTCAAAGACTTCTGAAGCCATATGATAACTTAGTTTGAGAAAAGATGCAAAATTTAACTTATTTTCCCCCTACTTAAGAAGCTCTTAAATCTCACTTATGATTCAGAATTAAAATTTGTCATGCCAGGTTTGACATCAGTGACACGAAGCAACATGTTGTTGCGTGTATCATAAACCATCATGTCAAGCCATTTGAATAGGTGTAACTACTTGTCCTTCTCACACAACTCTGGTTTTTCGAACTAGCGTCAACCGGCATGGGTGGCAGGTCCATTAACAAAGACACGAAAGACTGCAGCCTCTTGAGGCCAGGGGAGTGAGGTTTACTTGCACAGCTGACTCAGTTACATTCACCTTCCTAAACCTCACACCCATTCGGTTCATGGCACCAATGTAATTGGTCTTACTCACACCACTTCAGAGTGGGATTTGAACGAGCATCAACTGGCATAGGAGGCAGGTGTCCTAAAAAGGCTGAAAGCTTCTGCCCCTAGCTTGCCTCTTGTGGCCAAGTGAGTGAGATTAACCTGCAAAGCTATCTACTAGCTGGCCTCCTTTATATTTACCCGTATAAACCTCACAACCATTAAGGTCACAGCAACAATGTAACTGGTCTTACTCTCACCACTTCAAAGCGGGATTCGATCCAGTGTAAACTGGCATGGGAGGTGGGCGTGTTAACAAGTACACTAAAAGCTGCATGCCTCTTGAGGCTAGAGGAGTGAGGTTTACCTGCACCGCTATCTACCACCCGCCTAAATCTCACTCTCATCCGGGTCACGGCACCAATGTAACTGGTCCTATTTGTACCACTCCGAGTGGGATTCGAACCAGCGTTAACTGGCATGGGAGAAGGGCTAACTAACAAGGATTTTAAAACTAGCAGCCCATAAAAATGTGTCTAAGGTCAGGGAAGTGAGGTTTACCTGCACAGCTTTTAATAGCTGGCCTCTTTTATATATGCAGCAGTTCTAATGAGATTTGAGAGCTCAACTGCGTTTGACCCATTCACTTTAATTGTATAGAAAAAAAACAGAATGAACATTTGGTTAAACATCTCCTTTTGTGTTCCACCGAAGAAAGAATATCATATGGGTTTGGAATGGCATGAGAGTGAGTGATGATTGAATTTTATTTAAGCTCGTGTACCTGGTAGATGGATGCTCCTACCTGTGAAAACTGTATGACTGTGAAGATTGACATTTTATTTTGCATCCACCTTTAAGGTAAAATGAGCTTTTCTCTGGTGTAAGAGCATACATTGTGTTACACTGTTCAAAACAGGCTATTGAACTTTAATTTATGCTCCTATATAGCTGGTTTGCAATAACTATGTTTATGAAAACACATTTAAACATATTTCTGTATAATTCTGCTTTTAGATGCCATAGTCTCAGGATCTGCCGGTTGTAATAAACACAGTGAAATACCCTTTAAAAAAATAAAGGTTTCTTATTTTCAAATTGTCTTGAGTGATGGTTTTGTAGGATATACTGTAAATGTCATTTTTAATTAGAAAGGAAAGTCTCAAACTCAGACCGACTTTCCATATTAGGACAGATGGAATTACTCAATCCATAATGTCAAGAATGTAAAGCAAGATAATTTCACGACTAAAAACCTTGGACTGCCATGTACCATACAGTATATGATTATAGTAATCCTTCGGTAGCATGGTATTACCATCTGATACCGTCAGATTATCATGACTGGGTGTTGAAATATTCCTAAGATAAGAATTTAGTGTGTCCAGTTGAGTCCTGTCCAGACTGAACTGGGAGACCAGCACATCTATTCCTATAAGCGATTAAATGAATGTGACAGAGGGTCAGATTGTTGTGAAGACCTCATAACATTGATCAGTGGTAGATACATCTATATTGATTCCCCTGAGAGCCCTGTGCTCATAAAGGCATTGAGAGACCTGCCAGTACAAACACTGCTATAATGACCACAGCCATAATGAATGCTCTCCCAGGTTTCCATTTTAATGAAACTGGTTCAATGCCTGTATTTTAGAAATACAGGCTCAAATGTTCACAGCCTGCGAGACTATAAGCTGACTACAGAGCAATAACGCTCAAATCATCATACATACACCACAGTCACTTGATTAGAAACTTGATTTTTAAACTGTCATTAATGTCAGAACACACACGCACAATTTTTTCATATTGGTGTTGTTAAATGTGGTCACATTTTTAAATGTCTGAATTTACAATAGCTTGATAATGGAACATCAAATACATCTTTGGAGGAACCTGACAGCAAAATATTTCAAATTACTTTGAACCCCCCCCCCAAACATTATTAATTTAAATGCATATAAATGAAATAGCAATATCCAAACAGACCTCTTTTTTTTTATTTTTTTTTTATTAACAAAACTTGCTATAAAAAATTGCATTGCATTGAAAATATGTGGAGTGACCAACAGTATCCATCCTAACACTAACAGAACATTTGGCTAGACAGACACTGAACAGAAAACAACAAAACCCCCTCCAAAAAACAGCAATCAATAACTGAGTATCAATACTGTATAGAATGATAGAGTAAACCTATATATGGCAATGGGAACCAGAGTGTACATCTGTTACTTTCATTCAATGGCAAGAACTTTCAACAGAAGACAGTTTAAAATAATGGCAATATAGATACAAAAACTAAATAATATAAACCAGCTATAGTATCAAAATACAGCACAAAGAGAAACAATATATAAATATTTAAATGAAGTTGAAGTCAAACACATTTTAGAATCAACCAGGTAAAAAAAAGATAGAATAAGATAGAAAATAGAAATAAATAACAGCAATAGTAATAAAAAAGGATTTTTATCTAAATTGGGAGAGTTTTTATCGTAGATAGTCTTTCATATTTTATTTTTTTTGTGGATAAAAAATAATGTCATGACTTGGACAAAGCAAGAGTGGAAATATCACGCCAAAAGGCCATCAACTGTGTTAAACTATTCCCCATTAAACAATTAAACCCGTTTATAACATTTATAAGCAGCATATCACTCATAACACAAGAATTGTTTACTGGCATGTGACATTCCGGACTAGAACTACTGAACCAGTACTACTCTGCAAAATAATCATTTTCTTAAAAAAGTATTTGTCAAATTTTCTAGTAAGAGAAAACTGGAAAAAAAAAGAACAAAAATAAGCTTTTTTTTTTTTAAGCATAAATCTTTAAGCATAAGTAAAAACATCATGAGTAAAAACTAAATCTTTAGGTAATTTTTCTGGAAAATTACAAAAATATTTGTTTCAGTGTATTGTCATGTTCAGGGCTGATTACTGACTTGAAGACAGATAAAAAATAAAACAAAATTAACCCCCAAAATGCCACAAATACATTGTTAAAGTTTTTTAGAGGGTCAAAGGTCAGTATATGAATCTGGTAATTTCCTAATTTGTCATGCTAACTAAAATGATTGCACGCAAATGAACTTGGACTGCTATTCATATCTCTAAAAATAACATTTGGGGAATACATTTCATCAAGTCTTGTAGATTTGTGAATTGTATGAGGACTGTCTCCTACTACCAAAAGGAGAGTGGATTTTTATTTATTTTTTGGTTCAAATAGACACAGGGCTCTTCCTGTGATCTTCATCTGGCCTTCACTGCATGAAACACTACAGCAGGCTACTGAGGTAAAACTTATCCAAATAAAACTACACTAACTGTATTAATCTCTTTGTACATTCATCCATCTAATGTCAGATACATTTCTGGTTATTCCGAAAGTCTGTAAGGCAAAAGTTTTCATAAGCATGAATGTTACCCTGGGCTGGTGTGTATGTACAGTATATGTAAATGTAAATATAACTGCATATCTTTATGATATTGCATGTAAAGGTTGGTTCTACTAATAGTTTTACAGTGGCACCAAAAATAATCAGAACACTTAAGCAACACTTACTGTATGAATGTCATTTCATTACATAAAATATAAAAAAAGGTGGCATTAATTTTATGAAAATATAGCGGAAATTGTGAGAAAAGCTTTAGCATCATAGTTTGATGTTTTGCATTCTAATGCAAGGACATTCAAACATATTTAAGTGTGACTTGAGTACCCAAATACTTTTAGGGGAGACTGTACAACGATCTTGTATGTATGCATACATATACATAGTAATATAGATTTGAGCACATTCCTTAATACATGCGGGCGTTTCATAGGGCCTTGGCGCAGGTGGTATGTGTGGTGTGTGAGATGGGTTTCTGTGGGTAGAGGCTGTAATAGTACACTTGGAAGAGAATGGCGAAGTCCACGCACACCTGAAGGAGGCCGCAGATCCAGAACTGCATGGGAGCCTGAGTCAACAGGAAGTAGCCTGTCTTGAAAGTGTCTCCACTGGTCCACATCAACACCATCTTAATGCTGGAGGCACAGGAAGTGAGAGAGAGTTAGAGTCAGAGAGTGTTATTAAAGTCTGGAGATGTGAGAAAGAGAGGCAGATTGATCAAAATCACTGAAAATGAGAGAACTGGCAAGTGCAGGATGAGTTACGCTTAAAGGTTAATACTATAGGGTTTGTTAACCTCAAGTATGAGCAATAATGATTGATGAGGTTGCCTCATCTAATTAATATACATAATCTGTCACAATTGTGAGAGAACATGAGAGCATCACTAGAGTGATATGGGTTTAGACTTTATAAACACCTCTCTCAAAGCTGAGAATTAAGTTTTTAATAAAGTAATTTGTTGGGAAAGGACAGCTGTAACATGGAGCCTGGACAGTAACAGTGTTCTCACAGACCGGCTCCATCTGCTCCACATGTGGGTCTCGTGCTCTCAAAAAAAGCATAAGATCACTTGTCCAATTTTGAAATTATTTCCTCAACATCTTCCTTCCATGGAGCACAAAAGGAGAAATTTGAAGAATGTGTTGGTCGCACTTTTCCATTGAACTCATTCTACTATATTCCTACTCTTCTGAAGGCATGCGATTGCTTTGTGTGAAGAACAGACAGAAATTTTGGTCATTATTAATTGATAACCCTTGTGAAAAGTATATATTTAAGAAATTGTACTTGCAGATAATATATTAATGAAATAAAAGGGCACTTAAAGGCATGGTAGGCGATTTGTTCCAGACTTTTTTTTTTTTACTGGTTGAAAGTCTCTTCATATCCTGATAGCAATCACTAAGTTAGGTGGTCTAAATGTATTTATATGTATATACAACTACAGTATATCATATAATAAAAATGTTCATCCACTCATTGCATTTGGCCCGAATGTAATGATACGATGTCCTACCTGCCTGTCAACGCATGTATTTTCATACCACCGCGCACCCTGCTCGCGCAGACATCACACGACATTAGCGCGTTTCATGCTACGCAGAGTTAGACAGACGTTAGTCACCGAGCACCGCAACTGAAACAGCAGCCACCTTTTACAGTTCCTCTTGAACTAAAACAATGAGCTTATACTGCGTTCACGCCATAACTTCTGTAATTTGGAAGAAGTGGAAACCCGTGACGTTATACTCGGAGCGGTTCGTGACTCGCATTTAATGCATTTCAATGGCAACACTATCAACGCTGAATGAATCTGCAGACAAGTGCACTTTGTAAAGTACAGTGCTATGCATAAGTTTAGACACCCATGCTAAAGTTGACTAAAAAGAGGAATAAAAAATCATCTTTTGGAAATTGAACTTAATGCCTTAATTAAAAAAAATTGGAAAAATCCAACCTTTAAGGACACCAGTTTTCTTTGTGAATGAATAATGTATCATAAATAAATAAACGTTCTTCCTTAAAATACAGGGTGCATAAGTCTGGACACCCCTATGTTAAATTCCCATAGAGGCAGGCAGATTTTTATTTTTAAAGGCCAGTTACTTCATGGATCCAGGATACTATGCATCCTGATAAAGTTCCCTTGGCCTTTGGAATTAAAATAGCCCCACATCATCACATAGCCTTCACCATACCTAGAGATTGGCATGGTTTTATTTCAGTTAGCCTAATAGCTGGTTTGATTTGCATTGAGAGATGATCTTATGGAAAGTACTCCATGCCAATCTCTAGGTATGGTGAAGGCTATGTGATGATGTGGGGCTATTTTAATTCCAAAGGCCAAGGGAACTTTATCAGGATGCATAGTATCCTGGATCCATGAAGTAACTGGCCTTTAAAAATAAAAATCTTCCTGCCTCTATGGGAATTTAACATAGGGGTGTCCAAACTTATGCACCCTGTATTTTAAGGAAGAACTTTTATTTATTTACGATACATTATTCATTCACAAAGAAAATTGGTGTCCTTAAAGGTTGGATTTTTCCTAATTTTTTTAATTAAGGCATTAAGTTCAATTTCCAAAAGATGATTTTTTATTCCTCTTTTTAGTCAACTTTAGCATGGGTGTCTAAACTTATGCATAGCACTGTACTTGATTATAATTTTAACTGCAGTGTGTTATTCGATATTACATTTAAAGTTAATTGCAACTTCATCATTACAAATGTGTAATTGCAAATATATTTAAATATTTACCACTGTTTCCCCTACCCCCTCCTCCTCCAACCTCAACAGGGTTGCCAGTTTAAGGACTTGCAACAAGATCGAGCGCAATTGACGATGAAAACCAAGGAGACTTACAGATTGTAAGTTAATGAGTTGATTTATCCGCGTTTTAATATGCTCTCGTTCACAGAGATTTTTAGATGGATACCGAGGCTTTTTAGGTTGTGTGGAATCTGCAATCTCTGACCAGTTTGTTTGCTCGTTTCCAAAGCTGCGATACGCTGTGTTTCCTGCCAACTGGCATCCCGGGGTGTCGAAATACTATTGGGTGAACAGGCAGTGGGCGAGATCACACAGACCAAAACAAAACGCGACTGACAACACGGAACGTGTAAAATAATAAGGAAAATAACTGGCTGTAGAAGTGTTTTTCAGAGAAATGAGTATGTGAACTTAGCATGTTTCATAAATATCTGCAAACATATTATGGTATTTTTATGCTTTAGTAGAGTAAAAAAGTTACATACAGCACCTTTAAATATATTCTTTTAAAGCATATCATTTCCATAATAAGACCTTTTAAAATGCATTTTAAACTGTACTTCTTTTTCACGAGGGAATCTTTGTGGGTTGAGATTCAGATCAGTCTGATTCAGTTTTGTGAAAATTATTAAGAGTGAATCATTGGGAAAAAAATCCAACTCAAAAGCATTATTTGATCACAAATTGGACATTGTTACTTCTCACATGCTTGTGCCCAAGGAAAACTAATTCGTAAATTTTGTAAATCAATGCCATCATATGACATTATGCGGTAATTAAAGCAAAAAGAGTGACCAGGATATTCTTCAAAACGTCATCTTCTGTTTTCCACTGAAGAAAGAAAGTCATACGGAATTCATGAGGGAGAGTAAATAATTTTCACTGTTGGGTGAACCATTTTTAAGACTGCTCCTCAAGTGCAGAAACCCTTGTGTAAACCTCAAGCACTAAGAACAGCTCACATTCCTTTGCACAAACTTCCTTTGTGCGGCCATATTTGGTGCATCAGCATCTTCACGCACAACTGCACAGAATGACAGAACTGTAATTTCAACTGAATAAAGCTTTTCCACCATCTTAATAAACAAATAAATTATTCAAGACGTGCTTTTTTTTTAGACTACCCAAAATACAGCACTCCACACTACACCAATTATTCATTTCAGATTAGGCTTTTATGATGTACTTTTGCTATGAATCATACAGTGAGGAAAATAAGTATTTGAACACCCTGCTATTTTGCAAGTTCTCCCACTTGGAAATCATGGAGGGGTCTGAAATTGTCATCGTAGGTGCATGTCCACTGTGAGAGACATAATCTAAAAAAAAAAATCCAGAAATCACAATGTATGATTTTTTAACTATTTATTTGTATGATACAGCTGCAAATAAGTATTTGAACACCTGTCTATCAGCTAGAATTCTGACCCTCAAAGACCTGTTAGTCTGCCTTTAAAATGTCCACCTCCACTCCATTTATTATCCTATATTAGATGCACCTGTTTGAGGTCGTTAGCTGCATAAAGACACCTGTCCACCCCATACAATCAGTAAGAATCCAACTACTAACATGGCCAAGACCAAAGAGCTGTCCAAAGACACTAGAGACAAAATTGTACACCTCCACAAGGCTGGAAAGGGCTACGGGGAAATTGCCAAGCAGCTTGGTGAAAAAAGGTCCACTGTTGGAGCAATCATTAGAAAATGGAAGAAGCTAAACATGACTGACAATCTCCCTCGGACTAGGGCTCCATGCAAGATCTCACCTCGTGGGGTCTCAATGATCCTAAGAAAGGTGAGAAATCAGCCCAGAACTACACGGGAGGAGCTGGTCAATGACCTGAAAAGAGCTGGGACCACCGTTTCCAAGGTTACTGTTGGTAATACACTAAGACGTCATGGTTTGAAATCATGCATGGCACGGAAGGTTCCCCTGCTTAAACCAGCACATGTCAAGGCCCGTCTTAAGTTTGCCATTTGGATGATCCAGAGTCGTCATGGGAGAAAGTCATGTGGTCAGATGAGACCAAAATAGAACTTTTTGGTCATAATTCCACTAAACGTGTTTGGAGGAAGAAGAATGATGAGTACCATCCCAAGAACACCATCCCTACTGTGAAGCATGGGGGTGGTAGCATCATGCTTTGGGGGTGTTTTTCTGCACATGGGACAGGGCGACTGCACTGTATTAAGGAGAGGATGACCGGGGCCATGTATTGCGAGATTTTGGGGAACAACCTCCTTCCCTCAGTTAGAGCATTGAAGATGGGTCGAGGCTGGGTCTTCCAACATGACAATGACCCGAAGCACACAGCCAGGATAACCAAGGAGTGGCTCTGTAAGAAGCATATCAAGGTTCTGGCGTGGCCTAGCCAGTCTCCAGACCTAAACCCAATAGAGAATCTTTGGAGGGAGCTCAAACTCCGTGTTTCTCAGCGACAGCCCAGAAACCTGACTGATCTAGAGAAGATCTGTGTGGAGGAGTGGGCCAAAATCCCTCCTGCAGTGTGTGCAAACCTGGTGAAAAACTACAGGAAACGTTTGACCTCTGTAATTGCAGACAAAGGCTACTGTACCAAATATTAACATTGATTTTCTCAGGTGTTCAAATACTTATTTGCAGCTGTATCATACAAATAAATAGTTAAAAAATCATACATTGTGATTTCTGGATTTTTTTTTTTAGATTATGTCTCTCACAGTGGACATGCACCTACGATGACAATTGCAGACCCCTCCATGATTTCTAAGGGGGAGAACTTGCAAAATAGCAGGGTGTTCAAATACTTATTTTCCTCACTGTAAATGTATGTAAACAAATGATCAGGTTATGCTGCAGTAAGACACACAGCCTGGAATAAAAGGAATTAAACAGCATCATTATAATAGTGTGTGTCGATTTTAACATGAGTGACTGATATAGAAAAGTAGGATAAGTTACTGAAACAATATTCCGGTTGCACTTTATTTTACAGTATGTGCACTACATGTACTTAGTGTGCTTAGCTAAGAAAGTACTGGTTAATATAAGGTAACTACATGGGTTAAGGTTAGGTTTAGAGATAGGTACATGATTAGTACCTAGTTATTATAATAACTATAATAAGTACATAATATGTACAGGGATGTAGTTGATGTTAGGACTATGTTTTTGGTCGACTGGAATATTGGTCTGCTTTCAACATTTTACCAACCTCTAAACTCACTGAAACCAAGTTGAGTTTGAAATTTGAAATCAAATTGAATGCAAACACTCAGTGAGGACTGATTTTGTGGAAAGCGAGTTGTAGACACTGGACATGTTGTGATAGGAACGCATTGATTGAGATTATCCTGATGCGTCTTTCGAGCGACTGTCTCAAAAGGATGAGTAAACAACTGGTTGTGAAAAGCAGACCAAAGCTGGAGAAAAGGAAATGGAGAATACAGACAAATCTTGTCTTGCCCAAAAGAAATTGAGTCTGGTGGGGGGTGCGGGAGGAGAGCTGAGGTAAACACGGTTTTCTGTTCTTTGTTTGGCTCAGTGTTACACTCAAAGCAAAACTGAGAGGCTGCTTGATCCATGGCATCTGATAAAAGGCCACTCTGAAAGCTTATTAGAGCAGCACGTCCTAAAGAGATGAAAGAGCACTCTTACTGCCGCCGGGACACACCGATCAGCCTCTGTGCCAGAGCAATAAACCACTCCACACTTCACACAACAGAAGAGTTTAATGAGTGTGAGCTATGACGAGGACAGGGTCATGATCGGATCATTAAAGCTAAAATAAAAGTTTCCTCACTAGCGACAACAAACCACTGGAATAAAGTAAAGACATGTTTCCCAAACAAGCCTATTGTCTGCGAGCTGCTTGTTCAGACAGCTTTTTCCGCACATGCCTCAATTTCTAGACAATTTTAACCAATCCCATAATGCACTTCAATAAGCTTTTCCACTTCCACTAAAGGATTAGTTCACTTCAGAATAAAAAAATTATCATCCAAGATGTTCATGTCTTTCTTTCTTCAGTCGAAAAGACTGAAATGTTTTGAGGAAAACATTCCAGGATTTTTCTCCATATTGTGGACTCGCAGTGTCAATGAAGCTTCAAAGGGCTCTACAAGATCCCAGCCGAGGAATAAGGGTCTTATCTAGCGAAATGATCGGTCATTTTCTAAAAAAGATAAAAAATACATATACTTTTTAACCACAAATGCTCGTCTTGCACTATCTCTGCGATGCGCCACACATTACGTAATCATGTTGAAAGGTCATGCGTGTTCCCATTCCAAAAGGTAGGGTAGTGCGAAAATCTCATTTTCGCCTCTAACTTCAAAATCATCCGACATCGTTGTTTCACCTTTTTTATTTTTTGTAAATGGTATTTTACTTGGTCTTTGCATGTTCGCTTTGTAAACACTAGGTCGGTACTTCCACCTTCCACGCGTGACCTTTCAAGGTTTTTTTTTACATTTATTTATTTTAGAAAATGACCTTATTCCTCGGCTGGGATCATGTAGAGCACTTTAAAGCTGCATTAAAACTGCAATTTGGACCTTCAAACCGTTGCACCCCATTGAAGTCCACTATATGGAGAAAAATCCTAGAAATGTTTTCCTCAGAAACCTTAATTTGTTTTTGACTGAAGAATGTCGGGGCGAGTAAATTATCAGGACATTTTTATTCTGAAGTGAACTAATCCTTTAACTCTTTCTCAGCCACTGACGGAATTTTCCGGAATTTTTAAGACAACAAAGTAACACTTTCTATGAAGCCTGTATAATGCATTATAAGGGTATTCTTAATGCATTATAATACATGCATGATGCCTTATAAATAATATTATTATGTGTTGTATCATCTGATAAATAATCATAACAACAGTTACAACAGATTATAATACTTACCTATTTGTGGTTATAACGTACAATGTATTATAACACCAGATGAAGCCTGCATTAACAATGCATCATAAGGGTATTTGGTTACACTTTATTATAATGTGTCTTTGTTACACTGTAATTATATATTCAAGTACTTAGTGATATTAAGTAACTACATGTACTTACTATAGGGTTAGAATTAGGGTTTGATTTGGTTTAGGGTTAGTTGCATGTAATTATGCATAATTTATAGTTATTACTATAGTAACTACATGTAACATATGTAACAATGACAGCATAAAAAAAGTGTTATCGGGTATTCTTGATGCATTATAATGCACGCATAATGCCTTAACCTTATAAACAACATACACATCACAACATTTAGAGCGTGCATGAAAGACGTACAAAATGGATATATGGAACCGCCGTGGCAACAAGACAACTACAATTTTGAAAGAGCACCTGAAGGTCAATGAATGGGAATACTGGCATGCCAGGAACAAGCCTGACACATTCTTGGCCACCTAACATTAGAAAATACAACTTACATGAATGTGGTTAACCAGACTGTATAAGAACATATTTTTTTGTGTACTTTTGTGCATCGCACAACTGTATTTAACTGTTTATATTGTATATTTTAATCTAGCTTTACTTATTTTCAGGAAAGAACAAACATAACCAAGAAGCTGGACATAAATATGCTGCCTTATTTTATAACACTTCTAAATATAAATTGAAAATGTTAAAATGGGATTGGCCTTCTGATTTCTAGTTTATTTTTGTATATCGCTACCAATTAAATCTACATGCTTTTTTCCTAAATTACTGCACAGGTATTAGATTAGATAAAACCTTGTAATTTTACCGTTTTTATGAATAAAACATGATTTGCATTGTGAATGTATTGTTCCTTTGTACTTTTCCACACAACTTTGATTTTACCTTGAGGAAAATTTCTTAACCACTTCATGATATGAAATATTATGGCTATTTTAAAGAAGACTTTACTTAAAGCAGACAAAAGCCACTTATAAATATTATGACCACACTATAAAGCTTTTTAGATGTTTAAAAGAAGACTTTTTTTTTTTGTCACTTTACTTTAAGCAGTAAAAGACCACTCATTAGGTGATGTATGATACTGTGCAGACCTTAACTAAACAATGTCAAGATATGAGACTTGTGAAAGTAAAATATATGAATCTATGGGATATATAATCCATTATAACTTAAGTGGATAAAATTATGTTCATTGTAACTGCAATCTTAATAGTTTTAACCACAAATAGGTATGTATTATTATTGTTGTTATGATTATTCATGAGATGACACAACACATAAGGCTGTTTATAAGGCATTATGCGTGATGATAAAGCATATTATAAGGTTGTTTGTAAGACATTATGCATGTATTAATGCATTAAGAATTCCCTTATAATGCATTAGAAATACCAGCTTCATAGAAAGTGTTACCGACAGCACTTCCCTGCCATTGACGGAATTTTCCGGCTTTCCGTGTTTTTACTGTTATACAGTATGGAGGCGCTATTACACATCTTCAGATCAAAACACAGGCAAAAAAGGAGCAGAAACAAGCGATTAAAGCATTGTATGTTGTATGCATGTGGTATTCTTTGAAAAAAAAAAAATGCTTTTCTCAACTTTTTGTTCAAAACATTTATTTTTTTTATTCAACTTACCCTTACTTGCTTACTTACATTCAAGTGTTCATAAAAAAAGAATGCATGAAGCACGAATAAAATGTTTTTGTTGTTTAAAAGCAGACGCTCTGTTGTTTCTTTTGATATATTGCATGTTCAGATATTCATATAACAAAATATTCTGGGGGCAATGACATTTTTGATCAAAAACTCTGGTGGTGTTTTTTTCTTATGCTGAAATACTGAAAGAAAATTGGATTGCAATCCAATGCAATTACAAATAATAACAATTTCATGCACATTAATTCACTTAGGAAGTAACCGTGTAAAAAGTGTGATAAATGTACAATCATCTTATGATGTTATCATAACATAAACCCCTTCAGGGTAAAAACAGCCTCTGTGTTGTTTCATAAGATGTACTGTATTAGCACTACAGAATATACAGAATATTCTGTTTCTCTGACCAATGAAAACTTTTTTGTATATTAACCATCAAACTTACTATACATATTTTTTATATATATATATATATATATATATATATATATATATATATATATATATATATATATATATATATACATATATAAAATCTGCACTTTGATGTAAAGCACAGTTGGAATGTTTTGGAGATGGAATTAGAGTGTGCCATCATACCTATTGTGGTAAAATGAAGAAGAAAAAAAAGAGAGAGAGAGAGCAGTGATCAATCTTAACAGCTGCCATGGAAACCATCAGGATTCAATGAGGCTGACGGTTGCCATGGGTTCCATGATAGAGTATAAACAAATTCTTCTTTTCATCCTCACTTTGAGCCACAAAGCCAGGCTGCAGCAACAGCTACCAGAGAGCAAGGACTAACACAAAAATCAAAAACAGGTAAGTATAGCAGCACTGCGACACTATGTTGGTTGCCACTACAACAACGATCGGTTGCTTTATTTCACAGACCGAGGCTTGTAATGCCACACTAACACCCACACAGTAACAGCCACGAGAAAGCCGAGATGAGGACATGAAAGATAAATATTATTAATATATAGTGAATGGGATGTTTTTTGTTACTTATTTCTGTTATTTTGAGAAACTAAGATTTTCCATTTTCATTTGCTATTTTTATTTAGTTCCTGTGTGTAATTATTGGGGTTGGCATTTTATGTGGATGACACTCATAGCAGAATATGTGTGCATGTCTATAAAGGCACTGGACAGAGGTGGATTTCTGCAAAGCTCTTTACTCATATCTCTCTCTCTCTCTCTTTCTCTCATACA
The DNA here is from genome assembly GCF_963993115.1 of Abramis brama. Taxonomy (NCBI): domain Eukaryota; kingdom Metazoa; phylum Chordata; class Actinopteri; order Cypriniformes; family Leuciscidae; genus Abramis; species Abramis brama. The sequence goes on from NC_139974.1 coordinate 26,796,805, forward strand.
CATGTATATGTGGTTTATGGGGAATCTCCATATGCGTAATGCTTTTTATACTGTACAAACTGTATATTCTATCCCCTTACACTAATCTTACCCCAAAACATAACCATCACAGAAAACTTGGCATATTTGGACTTTCAAATATATTTAGTTTAGTATCTTTTAAGTCATTTGGTCTGCCATAAACAACGTTAACGTTGTAATACCCATGTCATTATACACATCTGTGTCCTCATAAACACACACACACACACACACACACACACACACACACACACACACACACACACACACACACACACACACACTATTTCTCAAACTGCATCAAAACTCAAAATGCAGAAGTAATGTAACTGAATTCAGCAATAATTTGATAAAACAAACTTCCTCATATTTTATCAATGTATTCGCATGTTGTTTTCACTACTAGCCTTCAGTCTTCAGCCTTCAGCTAATGTGGGCAATATTCGCGTTTCGCTCATCAGAGATGATAAAATATCACTATACACCCGGTGCAAAATTACTTACCTTTTGTAAAAAGTCCCATCTAGGGATTCTTTTTCATATATATTTTAGTCAGATCACATTCCCCCTCTCTCCCTAGTTTTGCATAGCCAGACTTTTGACTCCTTTTCGGATCACAATTAAGTTTTGTCCACTTTGAACCTTATGCTGCCCAAAAAATTACCCACTTAAACCACACTAATATGTAAAATTATCCAACCACAGTCCAAAAAAAAAAAAAGTGAGTGGAGGGTAAATATGAAAATATATTAATGTTATATTAATATAAAGTATTAATGCTTCACATACAACTGAATATCTTTCAAATATTTGCAAACATTATAATATTTAGTTATGAGCACTGAATTCACCGTTTCTTCACCCCAAAATGCTGTTTCTCTACAGTCTTTCAAACAAAACAGTAAAAAATAAACCAAAATAAAGAGAAGTAAACAAACTCTGAAGAACTGAATCTACTCTTTCCCTAAAACATTTTTTCCATATCAGTCTTTCAAACAAAACAATAAAAATGAACAAAACTAAAACAAAACACCAAACCAAAACTTAAAGAAAAACAAGTAAACAAACTTTGCAAACAGTCTTACAAATACAACAATAGAAAAATATACAAAAACAGACAAAAATCAAATAAATAAATAAAGTGAAGTAAAAAAAAAACTTGTGTTGTGCGCCTCGGACTGTGGGCAATCAAATGCAGAAGCAGGGCGTACAACAGAAGGCGGTCAAAAGCCTCTCTAGCTGAGAGGATGTGTTAGATGTCAACGGGATTAACATGCCACCAAGAGCCTGAGAAACAAGGCGTTCAGCATAAAGCAGTCAACACAAACACACCGCTGTGAAATACTGCTGTACCGCACAGCTTCTCCTGACAGAAGCACGGAGGGAAACTTCCTTTTGTGGGAGCGTTCAATTCACCCAGCACCTGACTCAAGCCTCAAATCTACAGGAACGCACAACTTAATGAATGGTTTGTTTGCAGCCCGTGGATACAAACCAGCTTGCTGCTCAGTAAACACATATATAACATTGAGAGTTGGGTAGAATTTCAGGGTGGCCGTGAGATAATTCAGATGACTAAATAAGGCACTGAGGGTTTTCAAACTAACTAACAGGACTCTGGCAATGAATTTGGCTGTGGGGGTAAACAAAAGCTAAACAAAACAAAACAAACTAACAATGACTGAAGAGCTAAACAAAACAAAACAAACTAGCAATGGCTGAAAAGCTAAACAAAACAAAAACTAACAATGACTGAAGAGCTAAACAAAACAAACTAGCAATGGCTGAAGAGCTAAACAAAACAAACTAGCAATGGCTGAAGAGCTAAACAAAACAAACTAGCAATGGCTGAAGAGCTAAACAAAACAAAACAAACTAACAATGGCTGAAGAGCTAAACAAAACAAACTAGCAATGGCTGAAGAGCTAAACAAAACAAACTAGCAATGGCTGAAGAGCTAAACAAAACAAAACAAACTAGCAATGGCTGAAAAGCTAAACAAAACAAAAACTAACAATGACTGAAGAGCTAAACAAAAAACAAACTAGCAATGGCTGAAGAGCTAAACAAAACAAAACAAACTAACAATGACTGAAGAGCTAAACAAAACAAAACAAACTAGCAATGGCTGAAGAGCTAAACAAAACAAACTAGCAATGGCTGAAGAGCTAAACAAAACAAAACAAACTAACAATGGCTGAAGAGCTAAACAAAACAAACTAGCAATGGCTGAAGAGCTAAACAAAACAAAACAAACTAACAATGACTGAAGAGCTAAACAAAACAAAACAAACTAACAATGACTGAAGAGCTAAACAAAACAAAACAAACTAACAATGACTGAAGAGCTAAACAAAACAAAACAAACTAGCAATGGCTGAAGAGCTAAACAAAACAAACTAGCAATGGCTGAAGAGCTAAACAAAACAAAACAAACTAACAATGGCTGAAGAGCTAAACAAAACAAACTAGCAATGGCTGAAGAGCTAAACAAAACAAAACAAACTAACAATGACTGAAGAGCTAAACAAAACAAAACAAACTAGCAATGGCTGAAAAGCTAAACAAAACAAAACAAACTAACAATGACTTAAGAGCTAAACAAAAGAAAAACTAGCAAAATCTAAACAAAACAAAAGAAAAAAAATAAACTTTTTATTCCTCAAAAACACTGTTTTCCTTCACAGTCTTTCAAACAAAACAATTCAAAACTGAACAAAACCAAACAAAAGCATAGCAAAACAAAAACTAAAAATTATTGAATAAAAAAAGAGAACAAAATAGACTGGAAAAAAAGCAAGACTGGGAATAAGATGGAAAATCCATGTTTTGATCAGTGCAGCAGCAACAACAATGATGATGAAAGATAAAAAAAAAAAAAAAAAAAAAAAAACCTAATTCAATTTAGTCTTGTAATTCAAGGCTGTCTCCAGGAGATGAATCATCTATGATTGTGGTAGGTCTGCACAGAACACGGCGTAGATCTGAATCTGATACGAACGTTTCCCATGCACTGCAAGTAACAAATTACTCTGTGCATTCAGGGAACGTAAACCAGATAAAACAGCACAAGAGTGCAATAAAAGTTGTCCTTAAGTCAGACGGAAGATTCTGAAGGTCTCTGGCCTCAACGATGCAAAGGCAAATCTGTACAAATGTTCACAGCAGTAGCTCATTACCACTTACAGATGAATGTGCATACATGCTTCATTCTAAAATGTACTGCCATAGTACAGTCATGTGAAAAACAAAGTACATCCTTTTGAATTCTATGGTTTTACGTGTCAAAATCATCTGGTCCTTCAGATGAGCACCAACACATGACATATTGCACTGTGTCATTATTTTATTAAGCCACAATAAAGCCAAAATTGAGAAGCCATGTGTGACAAACTATGCACACCCTTACTGCTTCCATAAGAATCAAGAGGGTAAGTAGCAGTCAGGCGCTGCTAATCAAATGTCCTTGATTAATTGATCAACAGCAAGTGTGACCAACTCTATAAAAACAGAAGTTTTGTCAGTTTGCTGGTCTAGAGCATTCAGGTGTGTGTTAACACAATGCCAAGGAGGAAATACATCAGCAATGATCTTCGAGAAGCAATTTTTGCAAGAGTGAAGGCCATTTCCAAACAACTTGAAGTCCATCATTCTACAGTAAGGAAGATTATTCACAAGTGGGAAACATTCAAGTTAGTTGCCAATCTTCCCAGGAGTGGACGTCCCAGCAAATCCCATGATTGTTGATTGACAGCAGCGTTTCAACACAGACCCGCCCTCGCTCGTGAGCGAGCTGTCAATCATAGTCCGCGTGGACCGGCGCGGTCATTGTTGATACGCTGGAGCACTGTCTATGAGCAGAATGGCTTCTAAGCGATTGTGGTGTTCTGTTCTTGGGTGTAATAACGAACACAGCAGTCAATTTGATACTCCTAAATCCGAACTGCTGAAGACGCAGTGGCTGAGTTTGTTTTCGAAGGGAATATTCCCCACGATCAACGTCAATGCTTTCATGTTTGCGCGAATCATTTCACACACCAGACTGCTTTACAAACGAGGTCAATATAAAGCTGGTTTTGCTAAGAAGCTGCTCCTGAAAAAAGGATCGGTACCAACTATTCGTGTTCCTGCTGCACCTCCAGAAGAACTGAAGAGAGTGTAACGTTTTATTAACATTTATATTAATCTTTGCGAATCGCTTGCTGCACGCTTCACGATGAATGCGGCTGTTTACACTCAGGGTACATTACGGCATGTTTTCTATATACGACGTTCTCAATATAATTCATAATCCCATGTTTATAATGAACAACACGTTATGGTTATTGTGTTATTGTGTTACGGTGTACGCACAGAACAGAGGGGCGGGGTGAGCAATGCTCATTATCATTTAAAGACACATGCACTTAAACGGCGTGCTGAAAACAGAGCTCTTTTTGACCAGGTAAAATGAGTGTTTTCTTACAATACTAATGAGAATTTTTATTTAAAGTATATTACAAACTTTTAATTTAGACCCTAAATAATCATATTAGCTTGTACAAAAATGGCATTATATGACACCTTTAAAGTTCATGACAGTACAATTAGAAAAAGACGTGACAAATATGGCTTGTTGGAAGGGTTGCCAGGAGAAAGCATATTCTCTCTAAAAAGAACATGGCCGCATGGCTTTGGTTTGCAAAACTGCATCTGAACAAACCTCAAGACTTCTGGAACAATGTCCTTTAGACAGATGAGACCAAAATGGAAATGTTTGGCCATAATGCACGGCCAAAACCAAAACTAAACAGAACACATCAGGCACAAACACCTCATACCAAATGTCCATCATGATTTTGATGATTTTTGAGGACTGTGGCACCTTGCGATCATTGAGTCGACCATGATCTCCTCTGTATGTGTATGTGAGGCCATCTGTCCGACAGCTAAAGCTTGGCCGAAACTGGGTCATGTAACAGAACGTTCAAACTGCAAACTCCCTAACAAGTGTAGCCTATTCCAAGACAAAGACTGCATCCGTCAAGGAGTCTGCATTTTGAATTACACATTTAGTTGCAGTTGTGACAGAGTAATGTGCTTGCAGATTATTTTACTCATTATTTGGTTAGTAGTCAGGTAAAAACAGAATGATGTGCAGCCAGTCAGTCATTACCGCAAAATAAACACTGACAAGATAATACAACAGGTAGATCCCAATAAACCCCAAAAGGGAGACTTGAATTATTTTATTAGGGTCAGCTGAAATTGTTTTATTATTTTAGCAGGTTGTTTTATTATGTTTGAAATTACTTTAGTATGCAGTGTGGAGTGATACGAGAGACATGAAACTAAAATAATGCAAGATCTAACAATTGTTCTTTTCGAATCAAGCTTTCCAGAGATACCATTTAAAAGTTTAGGATGAAAAGATATTTTTTTTTTTTATTAATATTTTATTAAGCAGGGATGTATTCAAATGATCAAAAGTGGCAGTAAAGACATTTATAATGTTTTAATATTTTTAAAAATGCTGTTTTTTGAACGTCCTATTCATCTAAGAATCCTGAAAAAAATGATTGTTTCCACAAATTTTTCGTCTATTTTAATTTCCACAAAACTATTAAGTAGCGCAACTGTTTTCAACATTAATAATAATTTAAAAAAAGTTTCTTGAGCATCAAATCAGCAGATTAGAATGATTTCTGAAGGATCATGTGAAATTGAAGCCTGGAGTAATGATGCTGAAAATTCAGCTTTGCCATCACAAGAATTAATTAAATCTGAAAATGTATTCAAATAAAAAATTGTTATTTTAAATTCAAATAATACTTCACAATATTACAGTTTTTACTGTATTTTTTATCATAATAAATGCAGCCTTGGTGAACATAAAAAACTTCTTTCAAAGAATTTTCTAAACTTTTGAATGATAGTGTATATATTTATATACTAGGGCTGCACTATATTGAAGAAAAATGCGATATGCGATAACTCATCAAATACTGCGATATTCGATATGCGATACAATGATGCTTAAAGTTTGTAAAATAAACTCAAATTATCTTTAAAATATTTAACCTACATACGTGTTTCACATTATTTTTGGGACAAAAAAACATCTCTACAACTTCTGAAAGTGAACAGCAGTGTTTTACTGTAAGAGCATAAGCCTATATTAGGTTTATTTAACAACAGAAACTGAATAATCAAATGTAAAAAATAAAACACTGTTTAGTTTTCACTGTATGAATTAAATATACACTGATTCTTATTAAAGCTACAAAAGTTATTTAGCCAAGAGCAGTGAGTGATTTTCTCTTTGTCTTTTGTTCATGACCACAGTTATTGCAAGCCGTTGCGATATTCATATGGCGATATTATACATTTGCAATATTTCCATAATTTCGATATATTGTGCAGTCCTATTATTTACATACAGTTTTCTTATATCCTTCCTCTGTTTTCCCCCACAGCCAAACCTACATACACTACTGTCACCCACAAAGCAGCAAACTTCAATTTAAAAATACATAAACATAAGCATAAGCATATACAAATAACCCTGCTTGCATATACAGATACATACAACACAGACTCTATCGGCAGGTTTGCACAGATGTTTAAATACACACACGCACAGTTGCACACACACAGCAAGCAGCAACTCTCATCTTGTCAGGTTGGCATGATGCCAGTGGCAGCTCCCCGCCTGTGCCATCAAATCAGTGTGGGTGAATGCACACACACACACACACACACACACACACACACACACACACACACACACACACACACACACACACACAGAAAAACAGAGCACAGGATGGCATCTCACAGTGTGAGATGTTACCAAATACAAAAAGTCACACTGACAGGACGTGTCTTTACAGCACACACACTGCATCTCTCAAAAGGTTATGCAAGATAATACACCTCTTACACACATACAGCGCATCTTATACAATCTAACAATTACTATGAAAAATTACCTGATTACTATTTTTGTCTGATTCATTTACTCTGAGTTTTCTCAGTTTCTGCCACTGTGACTTGTTTTATAACTTAATTTGGTCTTTGTTTAATTTTGTGGTCATACAATCTATACAGAAATATATATATATTTTTTTTAATTCAATTAAAAAGTCCACTATTCCAGCTAATGTATAAGGTATCTACTGTATATCGGATTCCCGTAGCTTAGCAACAGTGTTTCATAAACCAGTTGAGCAGGAAGTCTGACTAGGAGACATCAAGGAGTGACTGTGCCGCCACGTTTCACTTCCCATGTTCCTCTGTTCAAGCACTAGAGCAGTGGAGGGTTCTGTGTTCACTCACTGGCGCAAGATGGAGTGAAAATTAAAATGTCAAAGTGTCCAGTAATGCCGTCCCATCACGCAGTCACATGATTTTTTTTTTATACGCATTGAGGAATTTATTCGGTAAATGTGTTTCCATCGTAGTTTATGCGCATGTTTTCTTATAGATAAAAAAAAAAACATAAGTTTTTTATGCATGCTTTTACAATTTATGCGCTTCTTGGCATTTCCATCCAGAAGTTTATTATGCGATATCCGAAAATGCACATAAAAATAGGTGGAAAGGGAATCCAGGTTTTCACTGTAATATGGTAGGGGCGCTGTTACGGATCTTCTGAAATAGTACAGCATATCTGGATCCAAAAACAAGTGCATAAACTGATTTGCATAAACAAGGAGGAGTGATATTGCTTGTGCACAAGTAAGCTAACATGATCATCAAACATTCAACAGATTATAATTTAAAACTAACGTTATAGCGGAATTTTTTTTCGAAAGCTAGGTGTGCTTTTTAAAGCAGAGGCTCTGTTCTTTCTTTTGATATATTTACTTTTTACATATTCATACAACAAAATATTCTGGGGGCCATAGAAGTTTCATGAATATGGTTAAAGATGTAGGCTCTGGCTGCAAACTTTGGTTAAGTAAAATCTTAAAGTATTAAAAAAAACCTGCACAATATTGTTCTGTTGGAGCATCCCAACTTTCCCAACACAGGGAAATTGTTTAAACCAAAGGAGTGAGTTTGGGGCATAATGTTCAGGAAACCATATTATTTGTTTCTTTAATTTATTAGTACTAGCGTAAAGAATGTTAAACCCAAACACCAATTCATAATAAATGTGATCTTCAGGAAGACAAACTTCTAGATTAATCTGTTAATATCACTGAAGAACCTCTGATGTACCCTTCTTTTTAGGGTAAGAACATTAGCAGAACAAACCTCATTCCTTCAGTAGATTTGTTCTGGTAGTTGCAATAAAGCTGTGGTGTTCCCAGCATGGCCTCCGTGAATACGGCAAGGAAACCCAGGCTCTCTACGAACAGAACCGAGTCCAGAAGCAGGTACGTCACGTAGGCGGCCAGCACAGTGAACGCCAGCACACACTGCAGGTAATCCACAAAATGACTCCAAAACCAGAAGTGGGTCCAGTCAAAGTCTAGAATTCAGAAAGAAAGAGAACAAGTATTAAAAAGTAATCAGTGCATGAAATACTTCAATTCGTATTGGTTGAAAGAAGTAAACTTGACAACGATAGAAGAGGTTTAGTGGAAATTTCTGGAAGTATTTTGGGAGATCATTTTGAGTTCTGAAAGGTAGTATTTTCTAAATACTCAGATCATCTTTTTCAAAAGTTTATGAAAATCTGGATTTCCCCCCTGAAATTTTTACCAATGAATGAAATCATTTTAATGGTCTGTTTTTATCAAGTTCCTCTTTCAGCAATACGTTTTATAGAACATTTAAAACAATGGAGATGAATGATTATATTAGTATGGATGGAGGGTTGAATCAATTTCAGATCAAGTTCAGACCAGAGATCCTCTAAGACCCCCTCAAATTCGCAAAGGAAGAGCTTTTTCATGATCATCCAATACCCAGCATACAGGGAACTCAACTGGTCTCTGGCCCCAAATAATCCACTTTCAGCAATTATTTTGGCCTTTTGTTGATGGAGGTTGAACTCAAAAGCCTGCAAGTCATCTCTCTGCACATCTGCTGGTGGACGAGAAGAGCATATCTAATCAAAGCACACCGGGAGCTTCAACAACAGTTACTCTCATAAAGCGGCAATGGAAATGTCGAAGCAACAAAGTGCAAGCGGAGGCCAAAATGGAAGCATGAGGACCACAGAGACAACAAGAGTGTCATGAAAATGTCAGGGCAATCTAAAGCGAAGAGAATGACAAAAGAAAAGCACTGCTGGGTTTAGACTGGACTGAAGCAGGGGAAAAACACATATTCAGTGAATAACTGTAGGGCTGGATTAGGAAAACATGATTCCAGAAATTCATTGCTTGGTGCGCATCTCTTCGGATGCCAGCTGTGCTCACAAAACATGATGAAGAGGGGGCGGCACGGCTTAGATACAAGTGTGTTTGGGAAAACTGTTTTGGGAAAGCATTTTACATCCAAATCTCTGCCTCAGTATCTACAATCTTTGTTTACTCCATTACTCAATTAGTGTCCATTACAATCCATTACACAAGTGGTGTTCGCTAAAGTTTTTATTAACAAAGTTTGAACAAACTACTAACCCTAAAAACTTAAGCACACAGCGTAGCGATGTATACGAAGCACCATCTACACAGAGGACGCTGCCAAACCAAGCTCCTTTCTATTGATCAACATGGTGAATTCATGTGCCAAAGATCAATAAAATAGAACACAATGAAAATTCGAATAGGGAGAAATTATTGGCCACTATTGAGACTTTATATACCTTAGCAACTGCATAGCAACGCCCCGACAACCATTCAAAGCACTAGATTAGTTATCTAAAAAGAAATTCAGAGGACCAGTTACCACAATTAAATAAATGCATGGTTGCAAGTTAAAAAATTATAATTTATTGATTTGCTTAAAACTTTCAAGTCACAAAAACTATTTTTAGGTTCGTTTCCCCCCTTGGTGCGGATCTTTTGGGCAGGTGTGAATACAGCATTCGCACTCGGGTGCGGACCAAACATTCGTACCAAGACCCAGCTGAAGAGGTGGCCTCGGTCCGGTTCCAAACGAACTCTTGTACGGTGCACATAAGAGCATGCTCTCTCCGCCGGAACAGTCTTGCAGCACATCTTTGTCTTCGCAAAATCCTAATTACAACATCTTATAGATGACTGTGGCAAGAAGGACGAGGCCGAGGGCTGTGAGAGAATGGCGTGAGGCCGGTGGCGTGATTAATTGTGCCAGAAATTGCGTGAGAGCTTTGTCTGGTCTCTCTGTATTATCTCAGTGAGCTTTTATTATGATTCCCATATGCGCAGTAAGATGATTTTAGAGATTACCAATGGTTCCCTGTAGATGAGAATAGTGTGAAAGAGAGCATTTTGAAATGAAAACTCGGTTTCTGGAGTTCAAAAGAGCTTGCCAAAACAAACTTTTTGGAAAAGCTGACTTTAAGTTAACTACCATTGGTACGTGGAGATTACGTTTTAGGTAGACGTGTTACGTGGCTCTACCTCCTTTGACGTGGAAACATTTTCCAGTTCATTTCTTCTGTTCAGTCCATCTAGGTCAGACACAAATAAAAATATGAACACACTGGAGAGCTGCTTTATAATATAAATGGCAGTTGTACTTATTGAAAGCGACACTGACAATGTTTTTTCATGTTTAATACAAAGCTGCTTGCTTTAAGGCAATCTGTTGTGTATAAGTGCTATAAATAAACTTGACAAGAGCGCTTAATTGCAGAGCTGATGCAAACATATCCACACCGTCAGGGCTTGACATTAGCTTTTTTGCTCACCAGCCACTGTGGCTAGTGGTTTTCCAAAGGTTACTAGCCACTCAGCATTTTCACTGGCCACAATTTTGACATCGATACCATGGGGAAAAACTGTCATATAGATATTTTTAATGTTATTCCATAATTTGGTAGCAGGTCTATTAGGCTGCTGTCACTTTAAGACCTGATGCACGGACCCATTATGCATTATCTCTCTCAACCGTTTTCGTTCTCTTAAAACATAACTGACTGTTTACGTGAATACTTGCCGAGATCAGCATTTTGACATTATTTTGAGTGTAAAAAGAAGCGAAAAAGAACTCAATTTAGTACTTTAGGCAGCTTTATGTGCACGCACTTTGGGTGTGAGCACAAAATCTGCAGAAATGAGTCAAACTATGTGCAATGCGCGCAATCCCACACCGAAATTCAAACCCTGTAACACCAAAAATATTCATACGGCGTGACATCAAATAACAAAAGAAAACAAAAGAATCATTTTCAATCACGAGAGCACTTCACTGAATAACTTTAGTAAATTTAATAAGAATCAATGTAGTGATTCAACATTCATATAGTGAAGAAGACTATGCAGTGTTTTATTTTTTTATATTTGATTACTTGATTCAATTTCTGTATAGTATACTATTATTATTAGAAGGCTAAATTGTTTCTTTCATTTGTATCTTTTTTCTAATCTATACATATTTTATTATTTTTTATTGTTTACTGACTCTTTCAACTCACTGTTGTTCGTTGACAGTGAAACTGCTCTGAAAGAACAAATTAAGAGGTTGAGGGTCATTTTGGGGTTTTTATGAACGCACTGACAGGGGCCACAACACAAAGTTTTGCTTAGGGCCCCCAGAAGTCAAGTGCCGGCACTGAATGCAATTACATTTGACATTTTAAAGATTTTCTGTTATGTGGAATTTTTTGTGGTTACAATTGTGCTGTAAAGCAGTGCTCGTGGTTAGGATGTGGATGGCTACATTACATTGACCACATGAGCAAGGACTGTGTTAACGCCAGTGTCAAGAATAAATCGAACTTGTTCATTAATATTCATAAATAAGTTACTGTATATATAGCAGGTGCTATGCAAGCTGTTAATTTGAATGGAAATTGATCAGATTAATTGGTTCAATGAATCTGGTTTGTGTAATCAACTTAAAAAATTATGTTTAGGTCACAAATTATGTTCCTCTAACTCAATGTAGTTTGAGTAAAGGGCAGCATGGCAATAGTGAACAATAAGGAAACACACACTTGTAGGAAGCATTTAAAGAAGGCATGACTGAGTATGTGCTATGCATTGAGTATGAGGTCAGCCATATTACACTAATGAACGTGGCCGATGTGGGACTCTCAGTGAGCCGTTCGTGTCATCACAACCCACACAGAGAACAGCGTGACTGTCGAGCACAGACAGCGCATTATGATGCCAGAGATTTTCAAATGAGTAACTTTACCACTCTCTGTCATGACTTATTATCTTAACCGCTCTTCACAAGCAATTCTGGAAAATCAACTCGACATTAATTCCCATAATGCAACACTGGAAAACATTTTGAATATTTGATGCGGAGACAATGATAAATGGATAATGAGAGAGAAAGTGAGGTCAATGCTTTCCCAGTCTAAATGTGCATTACCGTAAACAAAAAAACAAATCTGATCTCCATAAAGTGTAAGAAATGACACATTCGATACTGAAAAGGATTTATAAAGCATCTCATGATTCTGAATTTATTCATTCTTTGAGAAAGTTCATGCCTGTCCGGCGAGAGAAATATTGCAAATGTTTAATCATGTTAAAAGACTTAGAACTGCACATTTTTGGACGTTCTTGCTTTAATATGAATCTCATAAAAAATGAAGCTGATGTCCAGGTCATACTTCACCCTAAAATCAAAATAAATAATATTGTAAAAAAAAAATTATATAAAAATTATATTGTAATTTTTTTTTTCACATTGTGATTTTTTTTTTAACAATTACATTTCTCATTGTGAATCTAGACCTTTAACTTAAGTATTTTTAACTTAATTATCCTAAATGATGCCACTCATTAAGATGTTATGAATGACTATGATAAAATTATTTTCTATTAAATTCAGAAAAAAGGCAGTACAACTATGAAGCGATAACAAATAATCTTTTTAAATATTTTTATTTTTTTATTTTTGTTTATTTTAGTGCTTAATTGTCATGAGAATTCTGTTAAAAAAATCCAAATGTTACAAAAAATGTTTTTTAAAGATTCAGATATGTTCTTGACAGGTTTCATGAGATTAACCTGTAAAGGTCTAAGATGGAACTGCGATTAAACCAGCAGTTATCTGAGTCGTAAAATGTTATCGTACTGGCAAACTCCCGTTTGACAACATGAGAGACGTTGATTTGGGCCTGGCAGACCGTTATCTAACTAACACACCATCAGAGGAGAATGACAGCCAGTTTATGACATTTCAAACAGATTTATTGAAGTATTGATAATTAACGACACTGACATTTGAGATGACATTTTAAAATCAGATCAATTACTGTGCTTTTGTCTGCGGCCTGACAGAGAAGACAGGTGCAGGGACTGTCTGTGTGTGAGAGAACATTTTTTAGTTCGACAGAAATATTATGAAAGACATTTTCCAACATCTCGAGAACGTGACTTGTGCGATGTTTTAATTGAATGACTGATCAAGTCTTTAATCAATGTTTTAATGCAGTGTTTCATGCAGTTCATGACAAAAGTTAACAGGAATACAGTTTGTCAACATAACTGTCCAACCAACACATCTTCAGCTTTTCTGTTTGAACAGCCATGTGTGAATATTAACTTATAAATTAAATAATTAATTTAAATTATAAATTAGAATTCTAATGAAAGAATATCAATATAATACCAAAATTTATACTTGGCTTTCAGTTAACATTATAATTATATATAATTTTTTAAACCAGAGGTTTCAAGTTATTACTTTTTGATGACAAACATATTTTGCTCTGGAATAACATGCACTGATAAATTATGCACAATAAGATCAGGCAACCTGATCTCACTGGAAAATGGAAGTATGTTATGAGGTGCCGATTTCGTATGAATTTGTATATGAATCGTCAGAAACGTACGATTATTAGAAAACAAAATTAAGCATGAAGATCCACCCCTAACCTTGCCCATAAACACATCCATCACTGGGCGTAACAGATGTACGAAAACATATTTGTTCATGCGAATTAGACAACAATTCCACAAAACATATCTTAAAGCTACACTGTGTAATATTTTAAGTTGATTTTTAGCAAAAAACACGTTGTTTCAAAATTATACGTTCTCATTAATGTGTAATCACTTCAACCAACTAATTAAGTATTCTCGTAAGTGTATAATCTGCCATTTAGAATACATACGAGCGAGTCGCTCGAATGGCGGAAGCCATGTTGCGTATCCATCTTGAAAATACATTAGACAAAGAGGGACATACAAGCTTCGCCTTTCACGTTTTTACACGCAGTGGCACCGTGACGAATGCGAGAGGGAGATTTGCTCGCGTTTGCCGGCAGATTTGAAATAATACGGCCACTGTAGGAGTTAAAACGCCTTCGGAATGGGAGGGGCTAGAAATTAATATTCAGTTGGTAGTCATATACAATTTCACCGCTAGATGGGAGTAAATCCTACACAGTGTATCTTTAATAACTTAATATGACTAAAACTTCCTTAGTTGTTGCAGTATTTGCAATACTTTGCATCAACATTATTATTGATTGATGCGTTATATCTCATCTCTGTAAGGAGCATTGACACCCTTGATGAAAACCTGATGAAAGAATCACACAATCTCACGCTGACCATTTCACACTGTCTTTTCACAGGAAGCGGCAACTCTTTTCAAAGAAAAGCCTTTGCCAGGATATTTATAGACTTCCTTCAAAATGTACCAAGCGCTCTGTGTCTGTATCATGTCTGTCACTTTCTCCAGTCTCTGCCCTAATATAAAGGAAACACACATCACATCACTGTCTCTCACCCATCAGTGGGCAATGGCATACAGTACTTGTGTATGTATGGACTTTTGGGCCTGGAAATAGCTTTCCATGTGGCAGGCATCACTGTAGGAGACAGGATCGTCTGGAACACACAGATAACAGGAGCAACCTGGAAGAAAAGAAAAACACCTACACCTGGGCTTAGATGCAAAAGGACTTCCATGATACTACCGACACGACACCAGCACATGCCAGACGCCAATCAGCAGGTCTGAGACGGCCAGTGCTGAACTCATCCGACTTCTGAGATGTGAAATACTGCAGGACACTCAAGACAATACAGTGTTGAAGTTGAATAGAAACTTGATTTTATTCATGGGGAACTGAGCAGATCAAAGTGGTGCGAAGTAAATACAAACGGGATCTATTTTGAATTCGTGTTGACTTATTAACAAAAGTTTTTTTGTTTTTGTTTTTACAAATATCCTGAAAAATAGTTTTATAAATATTATTACATTATTGTGGAGTCGAACCACATGGCATTTTACAATCGAACAACATGACGTTTTACAACGTGAACTAACATCAAAATTTTCACAATTATCCTGAATTCCATTTGCTGAATTACCATTTTATAATTATAATTACATTTTTACAGTCAAACATGACATTTTATAACTTGAACTAACTTTGAAACTAATATGAGTTTTTTTTAGGGAGTCGAACCACATGACATTACGCATTTCCTAGTTTATAAATATTGTCATATTTCTGAGTCGTCGAACCACAAGACATTTTACTACAAACAAACTAACACATGACCTTTTATGATTTTAACTAATTTTGCCAGAATTAAAATTTATTATTTTTTTTATTTTTTTAACAAATAACATACATTTCTTGTTTTACAAATATCATTACGTTTTTGGGGAGTCGCACCACATGACATTTTATAATCTTAAATATTTCTTCCTAAACTTATCTCAGTATTTTTACAAATATCATGAATTTACTTATTTTATAAATATCATGACGTTTTCGAGGAGTCGTTTGATGACATTTTACGATTAACATTTCACACCATGAACTTTTATTTCTTTTTTTTTACCATTACAAATTGAATGTATTACTATTAGTTTTTGGGGAGCCATTTTATAACAGAAGCTCATGACATTTGACAACAAGAACAAACTTTGCCTTGTCATAAAAAGGTCAAATTATCTGATATTTTAAGACACTTATTGACCTTAACACGCAGTCAAGAGGGTCTGCAGGAGTCCTTCCTATGATATCATTTTTTCTTTTTCTTCATCATAGAAGGGGTGCATTCAAGTGACTGGATGTATGAATTGCATTATGTATTTTTAAAATAACAGATCGAGAAAACAAAAATGAGTGTTTCATTGCCAGTTGTAGCTGTAATACTGTAAATAACAAAATTCTCTGAATGCAATGAAAATTGCACACATACAGTGAGGAAAATAAGTATTTGAACACCCTGCTATTTTACAAGTTCTCCCACTTGGAAATCATGGAGGGGTCTGAAATTGTCATCGTAGGTGCATGTCCACTGTGAGAGACATAATCTAAAAAAAAAAAATCCAGAAATCACAATATATGATTTTTTAACTATTTATTTGTATGATACAGCTGCAAATAAGTATTTGAACACCTGTCTATCAGCTAGAATTCTGACCCTCAAAGACCTGTTAGTCTGCCTTTAAAATGTCCACCTCCACTCCATTTATTATCCTAAATTAGATGCACCTGTTTACAATCCACCCCATACAATCAGTAAGAATCCAACTACTAACATGGCCAAGACCAAAGAGCTGTCCAAAGACACTAGAGACAAAATTGTACACCTCCACAAGGCTGGAAAGGGCTACGGGGAAATTGCCAAGCAGCTTGGTGAAAAAAGGTCCACTGTTGGAGCAATCATTAGAAAATGGAAGAAGCTAAACATGACTGTCAATCTCCCTCGGACTGGGGCTCCATGCAAGATCTCACCTCGTGGGGTCTCAATGATCCTAAGAAAGGTGAGAAATCAGCCCAGAACTACACGGGAGGAGCTGGTCAATGACCTGAAAAGAGCTGGGACCAAGCATGGGGGTGGTAGCATCATGCTTTGGGGGTGTTTTTCTGCACATGGGACAGGGCGACTGCACTGTATTAAGGAGAGTATGACCGGGGCCATGTATTGCGAGATTTTGGGGAACAACCTCCTTCCCTCAGTTAGAGCATTGAAGATGGGTCGAGGCTGGGTCTTCCAACATGACAATGACCCGAAGCACACAGCCAGGATAACCAAGGAGTGGCTCTGTAAGAAGCATATCAAGGTTCCGGCGTGACCTAGCCAGTCTCCAGACCTAAACCCAATAGAGAATCTTTGGAGGGAGCTCAAACTCTGTGTTTCTCAGCGACAGCCCAGAAACCTGACTGATCTAGAGAAGATCTGTGTGGAGGAGTGGGCCAAAATCCCTCCTGCAGTGTGTGCAAACCTGGTGAAAAACTACAGGAAACGTTTGACCTCTGTAATTGCAAACAAAGGCTACTGTACCAAATATTAACATTGATTTTCTCAGGTGTTCAAATACTTATTTGCAGCTGTATCATACAAATAAATAGTTAAAAAATCATACATTGTGATTTCTGGATTTTTTTTTTTAGATTATGTCTCTCACAGTGGACATGCACCTACGATGACAATTTCAGACCCCTCCATGATTTCTAAGTGGGAGAACTTGCAAAATAGCAGGGTGTTCAAATACTTATTTTCCTCACTGTATATATATGGCCTCTGTGTGTGTGTGTGTGTGTGTGCGCGCACAGGGCTCAGGTAAAGGGCCCTTTAACGCTGTAGGCTGTGCGTGTGGAGAGGGCTGGATCAAAGCGCCAGTTGTGCGTGCCACACTGTATCGTGCCTATTGAGCGTTATGCCACTGCTTTACCCCGCTGTGCATGTGCGTATCGCTTCTGCCAGCGGGGCAGTGTGTGGGAATAGACTGCCACGGTTTTTAAACAGCAACCCCACCAAGCTCGTCCTCCATTTCATCTCACCCCCACAGTCCTATATGCACAATGACAACTGCAAAACACAGATACTATACAGCAAACATAGGAGAACGCTGAAAATATGCTGTGAAATTTCTGCCACTCTTTCAATGTATTCTTGGGCAAGCTGGCCAAATAAACGACTATTTAGAGCAACTAAGCACCAACAGCTGTCAAGACATGGCTATAGAGTTGTTAAGAACTTAAGATGCTGCTATGTGGTTTCTAAGGTGTTCTGAGAGGTTTCAAGCATGTTGCTATGCTGTTATCTGTAGTTGCCCACCTACAAGTCTCTATGATATTCTGGTTTCTATACATATAGCTCAGGTCCCTTCTTCAAATGTAAGTTTATGGGATTTTAAACTCAGTTTATGCACAGATTTCTTGCTAAGTTTGTTGAATATATGGCAATAACAGCACACCTCTTCTCAACAAGTCGCATGATTTGATGTATTATTCATCTTGACAGCACAAATGGGGTGAATTGCATGCAAAGTTTAATACTTGTTCAAATGCCTAACTCTAGGTATGAGCGATACTGACGTTTTCCTTAGTAAACACCACAGTATCTTTCAAAAGTTTGAAGTCAAACTTTTTTGTGTGTGTGTGAAAGAAATCAATACTTTAATTCAGAAAGGACACATTTGTGTTTTCCAAAAAAAAAAAAAAAATTAAGCAGCAATAAGGATATAAGTAATGTTTTTGAGCAGCAAATCAACATTACAATGATTTCTGAAGGATCATGTGACACTGAAGAACGGAGTAATGGCTGCTGAAAATTCAGCTTTGCCATCACAGGAATAAATTACATTATACACTCACCTAAAGGATTATTAGGAACACCATACTAATACTGTGTTTGACCCCCTTTCGCCTTCAGAACTGCCTTAATTCTACGTGGCATTGATTCAACAAGGTGCTGAAAGCATTCTTTAGAAATGTTGGCCCATATTGATAGGATAGCATCTTGCAGTTGATGGAGATTTGTGGGATGCACATCCAGGGCACGAAGCTCCCGTTCCACCACATCCCAAAGATGCTCTATTGGGTTGAGATCTGGTGACTGTGGGGGCCATTTTAGTACAGTGAACTCATTTGAAATGATTCGAGCTTTGTGACATGGTGCATTATCCTGCTGGAAGTAGCCATCAGAGGATGGGTACATGGTGGTCATAAAGGGATGGACATGGTCAGAAACAATGCTCAGGTAGGCCGTGGCATTTAAACGATGACCAATTGGCACTAAGGGGCCTAAAGTGTGCAAAGAAAACATCCCCCACACCATTACACCACCACCACCAGCCTGCACAGTGGTAACAAGGCATGATGGATCCATGTTCTCATTCTGTTTACGCCAAATTCTGACTCTACCATCTGAATGTCTCTACAGAAATTGAGACTCATCAGACCAGGCAACATTTTTCCAGTCTTTAACTGTCCAATTTTGGTGAGCTCGTGCAAATTGTAGCCTCTTTTTCCTATTTGTAGTGGAGATGAGTGGTACCCGGTGGGGTCTTCTGCTGTTGTAGCCCATCCGCCTCAAGGTTGTGCGTGTTGTGGCTTCACAAATGCTTTGCTGCATACCTCGGTTGTAACGAGTGGTTATTTCAGTCAAAGTTGCTCTTCTATCAGCTTGAATCAGTCGGCCCATTCTCCTCTGACCTCTAGCATCAACAAGGCATTTTCGCCCACAGGACTGCCGCATACTGGATGTTTTTCCCTTTTCACACCATTCTTTGTAAACCCTAGAAATGGTTGTGCGTGAAAATCCCAGTAACTGAGCAGATTGTGAAATACTCAGACCGGCCCGTCTGGCACCAACAACCATGTCACGCTCAAAATTGCTTAAATCACCTTTCTTTCCCATTCTGACATTCAGTTTGGAGTTCAGGAGATTGTCTTGACCAGGACCACACCCCTAAATGCATTGAAGCAACTGCCATGTGATTGGTTGATTAGATAATTGCATTAATGAGAAATTGAACAGGTGTTCCTAATAATCCTTTAGGTGAGTGTATATTACAATAGAAAACAGTTTAAATTGTAATAATATTTCACAATATTACTGTTATTACTGTATTTAAAAATAAATAAATGTAGCTTTAATGACCATAAGAAACTTTGTTAAAAAAAAAAAAAAAAATCTTTCTAACCCCAAACTTTTGAATGACAATGTAAATTGTATGGGAATGTAGGACGCCAGTGGTCACCAGTCAAACTTACATGATGGCACATGACTATTTATCTTCATAAGCATTACACACAAAAATCTTTCTACATGGGTTTCCAAATGGAACGAATAACCTCTTTTCCTCTAAAACCTTAATTTTCCTCAGGGTCTGTCCTTCTTTTCTTGCTGTCTTCCCCTAGGCCTACTATATGAAGTTTCACTCTGTCCATTTATAAATGAATAAAAAAAAATGGTATTCAGGCCAGGGGCCGAGAATGATTGACGTACAACAGAGTGGCACTATTATTTGTCCGTTGCTTCTTTCAGCACAGCTTCAGCCCACATGCCAAGAGAAATCTGTCAGTCCCCTGCTCTAATTACAGCTAAGTGAATAGAAAAGATGTGTCAAAGAGGCCTTTGGATGCTTAAATGAATGACAGATCTGGTTCTGAAGGGTGCGCTGGTCTTCATCCAAATCCACACAATCTGTTCAATCGCTACTCTATCCAGTATATGCTGCTCAATCTGCAGAACTGTCGACTGACTGTAGCTAACGGCAGTCACCATCAAATGCTGGATTAAGATGTTATCAGGCTTGTATAGCCAGACTGAATTCACTTACCAGAACAGGAAACAAGCAATTTGTCTTGTTGTAACAGCATTTACAGTTTGATACAGTGATTTTCTTGTGCTTTGTGTTGTAAATATGTTTTGGTAATTTGTCAGCATTGATAATACACGTAATTAGGGACGTCCTGAACCGATCTCAAGCATTTTTTAACTGACCGGTATCGGCTATCATTAGCCCGATCCTTTATTTTTTGTCAGCTGTCACGCAGGTGCCGAGCAGTAGGTGGCGATATGCACCTTCAAGTGGGTTTGCTAACCGCCATTAAAAGGAAAAGCAGCAGCTCAAATGTCCATGCGTGACATGCGAGAACCAAAATGCATGCATGCTCGAGCTTCTGTGTTTAGCATATTTGATGTGCATTTTTCTAATGCAACCCTCGAAAGTCTGTTTATTTTGATCTGCCGTCAGACGTCGTTGCCATAATGCGTTGGTTTCAGACATGACTGAGAAACTTGCATTCTGACACTGCGAGCCATGTTTTTTTTAACCTGATCTCAACGTTTTTCTTTTAGTTGTTATTATTCTACTTACTGTATATATACAATACAAGAAGTTTATATTAGTAGTCCCATATTCATAATTGTGACCACACAGTCTACCATTGTAACAGATGTTTACATCTACCAAAGTCTTAAAGGGGTGGTTCAGGATTTTCGACATCGGACCTCATTTTCAAGTGAGCCTGGTTGTTATTCATCAGTGGAGACAATTTTCAAAAAAATTAATCCAGTCCTTACTTTTGGATAGTTCGCCTATGCTAGGCTAGCGCGAGTCAACGGTGCACGTTAGCCTGCCATTAAAAACAGTTTTACCCACTCCACAGTACACCAGAAGCAAATAAATTATAACGCCAGACTATCGATGTAAATGTCTATTGAGAGAATAATGTTAGAAATCAAACTACCCTTTCATCACACTGCATTAGTTATAATGTGTTCCCTGTATTTATACGCAGTCTACAGTAGCGGCGGAGTTGTATTTGGTTACCTAGGAAACCGAGAGAGCCGGTCCACATAAAAAAAAATCACGCAAGTGTATTTACCTGCCACGGTCACTCATCAAACAGTACTTTGATTTCTAACATTATTCTCAATAGACATTTACATCGATAGTCTTGCGTTATAATTTATTTGCTTCTGGTGTACTGTGGAGTGGGTAAAACTGTTTTTAATGGCAGGCTAACGTGCACCGTTGACTCGCGCTAGCCTAGCATAGGCGAACTATCCAAAAGTAAGGACTGGATTAATTTTTTTGAAAACTGTCTCCACTGATGAATAACAACCAGGCTCACTTGAAAATGAGGTCCGATGTCGAAAATCCTGAACCACCCCTTTAAAGGAGCAGTATGTAAGATTGTGGCCAAAACTGGTACTGCAATCACTTTCAAATTACTGTAGAGCGGTGTCCGTTCAGGGCCATTTTATGATTAATTGAAATACATTTCTTACATACAGCTCCTTTAAATATAGAGGTTGTGAAACTGATTTTCTGTTGTGATTGTCAAAAATGTCATCATACCTCATTCATGCTGCATCAAAAATTGCCATAGTAACTCATTGTTCAGGGAAAAACTGGACCATGTAATAAGTTTTTTCACCTTTTCTACATGTAAAAACACTAAGGGAAGCAGGTTGAGGGGTGATGAGAAGACGCCAGATAGCAAATCTATTAATGATGTCAATGATTAAACCTACTGCATATCACTCAATAAATTAATCAATAAAATAATCACATTGCTGCGTGTTTTTGAAAGTTTTTTATTTTGTGCACATTTATATATATATTTTATATTTATATCTGTATATATTTATTATATGATGGAAGTATACTTTTTTTTCTGTTGATTTCAGTATACATGTATTAGAACAATAATAGTTTTAAACATTTTAGTATTAGTACGGTTAAATCTATAAACGAGATTAGGTGCGTAATCTAGAAGTAGACACTGATGATGATGATGATGATGATGATGTAATATTGAAAACGTCCTATCTTTGCAATGTACACTTTTTTATTTGTAAGGCCTCTGAATAAAAAATAAAGTCTTTTGTAATTTTTTAAGATCTGAGGATCTGATGATTGTTATTACCACCACCACCAACAAAAACAATGATAATACTAAAATATTTTTAAGTTTGCATTGTTAATTTGTTCATTTATAAAATTTTAGACTAATATTGATATTTTTATTACATTAATAAAATAACACTATTTTACAATGCCCTTATTACATATATTATTTGTACTTAATATAATAGCAGTAAATTATGAGCAACTAACCCTAAAACAAACTAATTAATATTACCAAGTACATATTTGTGTAATTAAAGTGTAACAACGACACCTTTAAAACTTAATTTGATAATATGTTAATACTCATATTATATATACACACACACACATATATATATATATATTGTATTATTAAGAAATAAATAAAATGTTATAAGTCAACTTAAATGAACATTTATAAAATTAATATATTGAACAATATTCACAACTGAAAACAAGAAGTCATGTGCATATCTTAATGTTTCCATAACAATTTAGCACAACTTTATTCTAAATTATGTTATATTTAATTAATTATTAAATATTATGTTGTTTAATATTTAGGTTATAATAAATTATACACATACATGCACTAAGGCATGCAGAAATTGTGCACTGTAGCTTTAAGAAAACTAATTTTGTGTAATTAATAGAAAAGTTACTAAACTTCATTAAATCACAGTTTTTCTTACCATATCTGTTGATTAGTTTTTACCATTTTATTGCACAAAGTGATAGACAGAACTGGATAATAAATCCTTTCAGAGGAGACTACAGTGGATTATTGTATTAAAAAAAAAATGTCTCCCCAAAAATGAACAGTCAGCAAATTTTGGTCAATTTACTGCTTACAGTAACACAGACTGAGCAGTTTTGGGAAGTTTCAGAGATTCATATTTATTTGAAACATCCCATTCTCCAATAGTAGTGATTGGATGCTAATTGAGGCGGCTGCGGTCCCCTGTAGGGATAATGTAGCGGAGCCGAGACTGCGTGTGGGAGGGCCGCCCATTTACCTCCATTACTGCACAACCACAAGGACCTCAGCAGTCTGCCCTACATGAAATGCATTTAGAAATCTCTGCCAGCGCCTGGACTGAATTACAGGCAATAGAGCCATCAGCAGTGAACAACCACCACCTGCTTCAGGCTTCAACGTCGGACATCACCAGAATGACAAATATGTATGGATAAATTGAGATCTGAACGTATGAACATAAAAACTCTGACTTATTGAGTGCTCGGATGTCATTCAGGAGCACTATTTGTACTGCCCTCAACAAGCAAATTCAAAAAGCTCATTCCAGCTTGACCTTTGACCGCTGGATGGATTAGAGCACACCTCCATTATTCAGATCCATTCAATCAATGAGCTTGTGAGCAAAGCAGCAATTAGCAAACACCTCTCAGCCTCTCTGTTGAACACACTTCTAATGAGGTGTGTGAAGGGCCACTGGGCATGTTTGATCAATAGAGCGAGCCATGTGAGAGAGAAAAGAAATCTACTTTTCCATCAACTGCTAGTTACAGCTAGATTTAAAAAGTCCTCTAGCATACAATGAATAAATCCACAGTGCTGATTTAAACTGATTAGGTACAAATACTAATAAAGTCTAGATAAAGTGTACTGCACAGTTGTGTTATTTTTAACTAAGGGCAAGTTTAAATTACCATGTGCTAAAAACGGAAATGCGTTTTTTGCATTCAGACGACAACGATGTCAAAATGTTCCCATTTCACACAGATCTGCGAAAACTACTAAAAACGCTGCATTATGCTGCAAGGCCAGTAGTTGGCGATGTCACTTTGTAAAGAAAAACTATACTATAAACTGAACACAGAATACGCATGCACATGAAGTCACTGTATTCACAAATCCGTGTTTTTGTAGTTTAAACGGAGACAATAACGGTATCATTTTCAGAAACTTTCACTTTGAAACCCGTTTTTAAAACTCTGCATTTTCAGGCCCCCAAAACACCGTTGTCAGCCACGAACAGCCAAAACGCATGAAACATTTTACGCTTTTAGTCGAAAACGGTGTCATGTAAACGGGCCCTAAAACTAAAACATCGTTATTGTGAACTGAAATCAAATAAAAAATAGATATTAGATGAAAAACTAACTCATTTTTATTTCAGTTGCCAAGGCAACATTTCAAATTTTCGTTCAAGTACTAAAATTACAAAAAATTCAATAAATCAAAGCTAAATAAAATAAATAAATATTAAAAACAAAAACTAATAAAAAAACGACAAAAGCACATAACAAAATTACTCAAATTAAAATGAAAGCTGAAAATATCAAATAAAAGCTCATTTAAAATATTAATAAATACTATAATAGTTAATAATAAATAATGTGTAAATAAAATAAAATATAACAAAATGTGAATGGGTCTGAATAATTTCTGAATGCACTTTATGGTTCAGGGCATACAATATACAATCTAATTCAGTAATTAGATTTAGTATTGATTTGCAGTACATTATTACAGGGAAAATCCCTTCTGGAGTAACCGGAGGATAAAGGTCTTGAACAAGGAATAGTGAGTTTATTGTTCATCCCTTGCAGGATTCAAACCTACGAAGTTTGAGTAGCCCAGATATTTAACCAAACCACCTAAGTGACTAACGTTGTCTTAATGACATTGGTTCTCAAATTTAGATTCTACAAGTATAATCTAGATTAAAATGCTAAATATTAAATAAAATTAAGGTGTAAACTGAAATCATACTTCTTTGCTCCCTAAATTACTATTATTTTTTTATTGACAAACATACAGTTCTTGAAATTTCTGGAATCACAAGATGAATGGCTAATTAATTTAATATATATATATATATATATATACTCCAGGTTTCTGTTAATATAAATATATGTGTGTGTGTGTGTGTGTGTGTGTGTGTGTGTGTGTGTGTGTGTGTGTGTGTGTGTGTGTGTGTATATATATATCTGTAAAAGAGATTTGAATCCCAGATGATTTTCAGATAGTAATTTATTTCACTTGGTCACAATACAAAACTGACTAAACATATAACTGATAAAAAGACATGTTCAAGCATAATCATAATTCTTGGGGTTTTATATAGAACCTTAGTGTTATTGACTCCTTTTTAAAGAACCCTTTGTGCTAAAAAGGTTCTATATAAAGAGAAATGTATTTAATGACCGCATACTTTCATATTTACCAGATTATTTACATTTTTGTTTGTATGTTTACGACTGTTTATAACATTTAATTATAATTATTAGTGGATTAAACTAAATCAATAAAATGATGGAAACTCCTAAAAGGTTCTATATGAAGCAGCTGAAAGAACCCTTCAAAGTTCTATATAGAACCTTTCTTGTAAAAGTGTGGCGTCTCATGACGCGTCAACAGTTCAGGCCAGCAAGTTTGAATGGAAAACAGTAAAAATAGTAAAATTTCATGTGCTGCTGCTCATTTTCACTTGCAAATAAGTATGGAAATTCTAGGTTAAATGACTGAACCTAAAACTGGACTGTCGACCCTCACAGATGCTCAGAGAGAGGAGACAACATTAACAGCTGGCTGACCAGCACAGGAACTGAACTTGAAACAAGTGCATCTTTAATAATAACTCCCCATAATAACACCTGACATCTGGCACCTTCTACAGTCAATAACAAGATTCTTTCTTCTGCAGTCTTTTGAATTCTCTCCAAAAACACTCAGATGGAGGCCATACTAAAAGTAGAAAAAAATCGAAGCGCATATGTGCCAAAAGACAGCAGATTTATAAGACTTATCAGATTTACAAGTTTATGCAAAAGAGTCCATCAATCAGACTGTGCAACAGCAGATCTCAGGTGTAAACCACTAGCGCCACCTGCTGTTCATGTGGAACAACGGAAACCAAGGGTGCTGTAGGGCTGTGAACACACTAAGATGCTTTCATTGAAAACATGCCTGTTGGTTAACTGTCATGTGACATTGCAGTTGTTATCAGCTCAGTACCCAAAGCCATGCGACACTCTTCTGAGTGTTAAAGGGTTAAGTCAAAATTCCAAGTAGAATACAGCAGTATAAAATAGTACAGTATGCAGCAGTATAAAATATTATTGAATTACTGATTTGGCAACCAGATAAACGAGCTGTTAGAATCATGTAAAACTAAATTATTATAAGCTCTTCTTGACTGGATAGTTCATGCAAGCCATACAAAAACTAATATCAATTGAAAAGCAGTTCATGATCATCTATCTGCATGCAATACTAAAATGTTGGCATCCAAAACAACAAAAACATGCAAAACTATCACTTAACATGCATTTGTAATTCATTGTTATACGTCACATGTCTGTTTCAGGTACATGCAAGTGAAACATTAGGGTTAATAGAGAGATGACAGGATTAGATGAGTATATGGTTCAGACAGGTCATTGTCACAGGTCTGGGAGGAAATGACTGGGGTGGATGATGGAAAAAAAAATCTATATATATAATAAAAACTGGTGTTTTTTTGGGAAACACATCAGTACATACCCAGAAACAGCCTCTTAGGAACTTTGATTTCTTCGTCCTTACTGTCTGTTGCTTCAGACAAATAAGACAAATAAACAAAAAATAAGAACATGGGAGAGCAGGGGGAAAAATAGATCGCATCTCTCCATCTTCATGGAGACACAAAAAGCCCTGAAGAGATGGAACCCATGAAAACATGTCCAAGTCATATTCCACCCTAAAATCAAACGTTAAGATACTGAATTTTGCATTAAGTAAACAAAGCATAATTTTAGAAGCACTATTATACTTGACATTGTGCATTAAAGGTATAGTTCACCCAAAAATGAAAATATTGGCATGATTTACTCACCCTCACAAAATTTACATTTTTTGGTGAAGCATATATTTCTCGACACGTTCTCATTATGGGTTTGACTGCATAGTACTAACTAACTTAATAAATAAACATGATTTAAATAAAAATAAAAAAAGTAAAAAAAAATCACATTACAGTAAATAAGAATAATATAATGGCCAAAAAGAAAACCCTTTTAACATTATGTCACTTTGTATCTGATTTTGGGTTGAAACTGACCGGTAGTGTATCTGGGTCATAAAGTTTGGAATCATTAAATAAAAGTCTTAAAAGAAATCTTATGCTCATGAAGGGTGCATTTATTTAAACAAAAATATAGTGAAAACTGTAATATTGTGAAATATTATTACAATTTAAAATATTCATTTTCTATTTTAATGTATCATGCATCTAATTTATTCCAAAGCTGAACTTCCAGCATCATTACTCCAATATTCAGTGTCACATGAACCTTCAGAAATCATTCTAATATGCTGATTTGCTGCTCAAGAAACATTTCGTATTAATATAGTTAAAAACAGTTTTGCTGTAACTTTCACTTCCATTCAAAAGTTTGGGGTATCACTGATGTTTCTTGAGCTGCTAATGAGCATATTTAGAATGATTTCTGAAGGATCATGTGACACTGAAGACTCCTGAAAATTCAGCTTTGCCATCACAGAAATACATTACATTTAAAAAATATATTAACATAGAAACAAGTTCTTTTAGATTGTAATATTTCACAATATTAATGTATTTTTGATCAAAGTGTGACCAGTAGTGTATGTTCTTGACAGATTTCATGAAATTCACCCAAAAATCTACGTTACAATCAAACTACTGAAGCTACATATGCGATCAATAATTTTATGTGTACCAAACAGGTTTGGTAAAATGAGATCATGGGAACCTTTGGATTTGAATTCCAATAATGGGTCTTCTTATCTTGATTCAAATAATTATATAGAAGTGACAACGTCAGCGCTGTGACGTTAACTATGTCGTGTCAGTCTTAAGACAACAGTCAACCCATAAAGACAGAGAGGGCAGCAGTAATACTTCACACCAAAATATAAAAACTGTTTAAACAGGATGTCCTGTGTAAACAGACAAGTGAGAGACTATTAGTTTAGCTTCATCAAATTTGTCCAAGGAGCGTTTCTAAAGCCAGAATACGCCTGTACCTTTATGCACCGTGTGTTTTGTTCTCTCATAGTTATTGGTTATGTTCGGAACAGCATACTACCATACTCCACCAATAACTTCAACAGTATGTATAATGCATTTTCTGTATGCATGGAATACCCGGAATCACTCAATGAAACATATATGAAGTAATGTTATGTGACAACAATAAAGCATCATACCACCAGTTTGAAACATATAGGTCCGGTTCCACAGACAGGGCTTAGACTAAACCAGGATTAAGCCTTAGTTCAAATAGGGCATTTAAGTAGCTTTTATAAACAAGCCTTTGAAAAAATTCATTACTGGTGTGCATCTTGAGACAAAACAATGGCACTGTCTTAAGATTGTCAGTGCAAGTTGCCTTCAAATTAAAACAGCTCAAACGTGCATTTCAGTCTGGGACTAGGCTTAAGCATTGTCTGTGAAACCAGGGGTTAATTTATACTGCATCACATACTATTCTTAAAAATTAGTATGCAGTATACAGTACGTATTCCATTCCGAACATAAAATTCAGTGTTTGGGCTCATTTATGTACAAAATGGCAGTTTGAGTGAAGAACACAACTCAAGTATAAATAAACCTGAGACTGATGTTCACCAAGCAGTCAGCCGGTCAAAGTTCATCCCCTTCAAAGGCCCTCCTTGTATGATAATCTCGTGAAACATGTTCAAAGACAGACCCTGACCATGTGACTGTATCTACTGTAATTCAATAGCCTGTAAACTCAAGTACCAAACTCAACTAAACAGACTGACTGGAAAAAACAAATTAGAGAATTTAATGAAAAAAAAAAAAAACATTTAAAGAAAGAAACCAGAAAAAAGTAAATGATTAATTCATTTGAGAATAAAAAATAATGCTCTTCAATATAATGCTGAAAACAACACTCATTCGGAGGCTGTAAAGAGTCATAAAGATTCCCACCTGTGAACGAGCGGCGTTTGGTGTTGAGTTCAGTGACCATGCGGACGCTGGTGCACAGGTTCAGCATGATTAACATTGTGATGATCATGATTATACTCTGCCAAAGCAGCGGAGTCTCAAAGTAACGTCCAAACCTGGAAAAAATAGATAAATAACAACACGCATACATTGGTCAGAGCTTTTTCCATGCTTCTTCAAGTTGTTACTGATAAATGGATGAGGATTTAAAAAAATCATTGTACAGACTTTGATAGGGCAGATTTTATATACTTATTTTTTTGTATTATTAGTGCACAAACCAGACAAAATATTTGTGCACCAATAATAAATTTAAGCACCTCTCAATATTTAAAGGGTTAGTTCCCCCAAAAATGAAAATTCTCTATCATTAATTACTCACTGTCATTTCATTCCAAACCCATAAGACCCTCATTCATCTTTAGAACTCAAATTAAAATATTTTTTTATGAAATCCAAGAGCTTTCTGATCCCCCATAGACTGCAATGCAATCACCACTCTCAAGGGTCAGAAAGTTAGTAAAGGCATTGTTAAAATAGTCCATGTGACTACAGTGGTTCAACCTTAATGTTATGAAGTGACGAGAATACTTTTCGTGCGCAAAAACAAAAATACTGACTTTATTCAACAATTTCTTCTCTTCCATGTCAGTCTCTGATACTGTTCACGTGAGCACCACAACGCATGTGTGTGATTCTGACGCAGGATCCAGCCAATACTGAGCCAACGTTCTGACGTAGAACCTGAAAGAGCTGCACTGTTTTCTTTCTTTTTTTTTGCGCACAAAAAGTATTCTCGTCACTTTGAACCACTGTAGTCACATGGACTATTTTAACGATGTCTTTACTACCTTTCTGGGCCTTGAAAGTGGTCATAACTTTGCAGTCTATAGGGGTCAGAAAGCTCCCGGATTTCATCAAAAATATCTCCAATTGTGTTCTGAAGATGAACGAAAGTCTTACAGGTTTAGAACGACATGAGGGTGAGTAATTAATGACAGAATTTTCATTTTTGGGTGAACTAACCCTTTAATCCTTCGGATATAATAAATATAACAACAAATACAACTTTTGATTTTAATAATGCATGACTAAATGTTGAAATTAACATTAAGTAAGGTTAATATATGCTGTTGAAGTATTGTTCATTCTTAGTTCATGTTAACTAAAGTAGTTAACTAATGTTAACACATGAAACCTTATTGTAAAGTGTTACTTCTATCTATCTTTCTAGCATGTTATATATTTGGCAACAGTTCTTCTAACCATAATTGATGGAGTGTGTAGCTGTGTTGTCAATACAAGGTCTTGACCAAAAAATTATGCACTCTTGATGGAAATAAATGTTGTGACGTTATTTCCATCAAGAAGTGCATAATTTTTTGAGTCAAGCACTCAGTAAAGTCAATTCCAGCACAACCCAAAGACTTTCAATGAATTTCAGATCTGGACTCAGAGGTGCCAATTCATGTGTGAAATGATCCTTCATGTTCTCTCTCCCAACCATTCTTTCACAGTTTGAGCCTGATGAATCCTGACATTGTCATCCTGAAATATGGCCATGACGTGTCTTCCTACATGAAAAGCTACACACTGCATCATTTAGGATTTGAAGAACTGCTGCCAAACATATAACATGCTAGAAAAAAAATAATCACTGCGATTATGATCCAATCATTGACTCTTAAGCATTTGCCTATTTAAATCCAAACAGCGACATTCTTTGACCAGGCAGTTTATGTGATTAACTGACTTTAACAAATACATACAAAAAAAAAAAAGGAACATTTAGCAAGCATGTTTTATGCAAAAATCTGATGTCAGATAAATGTCTCTTTGTAAATATGCATTAAAGTGAATTAAGTGTTGTGCATAACTCACCTAAATAGTATTCTTAATATGTTGGCTACCAGCAGCACCAGGCAAACATATGTGGAGAATCCTTCAGCATTCTGAGTCCTGCGGATATCCCTGTACTGAGGGATGTATGGCACAACTCCTCCAAATATGATGGCAACAGATGCGATCCAAGACACCACTTGATGACCAACATACATGATCTGATCCATAACCACTTCATCCATTTTTGAGTGATGTATCTATCTGTCCTTTATAGTTCAATCAACTGAATACAATTACAAGCTCACTAATTTAATGAAACATAAATCATTACTACTTTGTTATTTTGTTCACATATTAAAATGCAATTTTACAGTATGTACTTTCATTGTCCCAGTCACCATCCACTGACTCATTAGAACTAATTCATTCAAGTGCTTCCCTTTTTCCAGGAAAGAAATACTTGCTAAATCGATGGGAACGGTTCCTCAGCGTGAGTCCATATTAGATGGTGTGTATCTTCTGTCTTGTGATCTGTGCAAAGATGAATGGAGTGCTGTAAATCATTTTAATGCCGCTGTGATCCTCTCTGCTACATCTGGCTAATGCTCATAACAGTACTTCCGTGTTGCATTACGTCACGATACGCTCATTAATATTCATGAGACGCACGGTCCTAATGTCAGTCGATTTTTTGGACGAGCGTATGACAAAAACAGTGATTCGGCAAATTATTAAGCATTAACCCCAGTATTTCAGCATTTCTAAATGTAGGAAATGAATTTACCTTCACATATTATACGCACACTTGAAATGGCCTGATCTTAAACTGCTTTATACTTGCTTATGACACAAGATTTTTCTAATCCCCTCGAAATCCGAATAAAGTTGACATGTGCCAAATCGACGAAACGACGTTACATAATTTATGAAAACAAAATGAAAGATTGTCAGCACTGTGTAAAAATACTGAAAAAATAAAAATAAATAAAATGGTTAAATGTGGATTAAAAGGGTTAAAAGTGGATATGCCCTCACATAGCCTACGAACGAGGAAGTCCTTATATGTAAACAATGAATGAGAGTGAAAAGTTGAAAAGTTATAGAATCCTTTTTTTCTGATGGATATATAGGCTATGATTGACCAAAGATTTCTGAGGTTAAATATACCTATTATTTTCACACTGTTTTTTTTTTTTTTTTAGTCCAGACAACGTTGCCTGGAGCTGAAACGAACAACTTCCACATAACCAACTCAACAAACTCATGGCAGGATTCGAGTCAAAAGCCGCCAAAGATCTGTCTGCAATGGCAAGTGTTTTTTAATACATTTTTAATTTGACAGTTATAGGCAAGACGAGAACTTTTTAATTGCAGCTTTATAATATTGTTTCACAAATCTGCTCTTCGTTTCTTCAAACAGATGGAGACGACAATGCAACAACTTCAGAGCAGGTTTCAGAACTTATCTGACCAGATCATCTCCAAAAATATCTTTTCAGATACATAATTTAACTTTGTAGAAGTAAGAGATTAGCTTTTTTCCCGCTATCATAGCACTAGCATGAAATATATTTGTATTTGAGTTGTTACCATAGCAATATCATGTTTTGAACACAATACAATGACAATATCACAGACTTTTGGGTAATTAAGCAGCTCAGGCCTATCTCGAAGTAGCATCTAAATTCCAATGATATGAAATAGCCTAATTCAAAATAGCCTAATTCAGTTACCATTGAACTTATATACCATGGTATTGCCATATAAGAAATCAATACTTTTTATAAAGGATGCATTAAATTGATCAAAAGTGACAGTAAAGACTTTTATAGTGTTACAGAAGGTTTCTTTCAAATAAATGCTGTTCTTTTGAACTTTCTATTCAAACACATATTAACGGTTTCACAAAAATATCAAGCAGCACAACTGTTTTCAACATTGATAATAAGAAGAAATGTTACTTAAGTTGAGCAGGAAATCAGCATATTAGAATATTTCTGAAAGTTCAGCTTTGCCACCATGAATTACGTTTAATATGTAAGTAAGAAAGCACTGATTGTAAATGGTAATTATTATTTTAACAGTATTAGGGCCTACTCCTTTTTGATCAAATAAATTCAGCCAAAATCATAAAAAAATCTCACCAACCCCAAACTTTTAAATGGTAGTGTACATAATAGTTTTAAAAAACATATCTAACATTAGAGTATCATGTTTATTCTTGATAAATGCATTTAGTTTTTCCTTAATGCCTGAACTGGATGAGATGGGAACACGTATAGATGACCTGGAGAACAATGTCGCTGATCTCATGACACAAGCAGGAATGGAAGATCAGCACAAATCAAAGCAAGTGCATTGGTTTTATTTCATCTCCAAATTAAAGTTTGCTCAATACTAATAATACACATCAAATCATGATATATAATTTAATATTTCTGTTTTTCTTCACAGTGACTTTGAAGAGAGATCAAGGTGGCCAAAGCACTGAGCTGAAATGGGCCAAATCAAACAAAATTAAATATTATCAGCACTGTGTAAATCTAAATAATTTTTCATCAGAGGACTGAAAATGACAAAAAAAGTCTTCTCTGCTACTAAAAGGGTTAAATGTGGATTTGCCCTCACATATGAACGAGGAAGTCCTTATATGCAAACAATGAATGAGAGTGAAAAGTTGAAAAGTTATAGAATCCTTTTATTCTGATGGATTTAAAGCTGGCCAAAGACCTGAGTGGAAATGTTGCAGAAGCTTGAGATCAACAGTATATTTGTGTATTAAGCTATGCGTGTATTGTTCACATGTGCCTTATTTTTCTATTTCTTAAAGCTTATATACGTGTGATGTGGATCTTGTACATAAAACAATAAACAAACTTGTTTATCTTTTTGTGTAAAATCTTTTCCAGGATACAATATAAACAAAAATAGACACGTAACAATATATTCATAAAGGACCTCTCAACGTTAGCGATATTTGAATACTGTCATAAAACTAGGCATTGGAACATTAGGCCAAAAATACTGTACTGGTCCCTTTTTAATGTGAAATAGTTGCAAAGGACATTGTAGCAACATATAATTGAATTTAACCCCTTAGCTGTCACCCCCCCTTTTGAGAATGGACATTAAAATGCACTATTCAAGCTTAAATGGTTGTAATTCAAGAATGCTTTGGAGTATAGACCTAAGTTTGGTCTTGTTTTAAAGGTAAAAAATAGAAGATTATTGCTGAAGTGAAAGCACTTCAAAAAATTAAAGTATGAAAAAGTTATGGAAGTTTAAATTTACATTAAATCAAATATAATTTATTTAATATTTTTATTTTATATAAAATATATATTTTACAAAACATGTTTTACAAAAAAATTACTATAAAATCAAAGCCATATATCTAACCAAGTTGTGTTCCAAATTTGAAGTTGATATCACAAAAAATGAAGTTCCCATGAGATTTTGTTTAGGCGTATTACCAAAAATAGCCACCGGGTGTCATTGAATTCCATTGAATTTTACTGTATGCATTCTACCATAACAAATTAATAAATTTCTGTCCAAATATCACTTCTGTCACAAAATATGGAACCTTGAGACTCAGACCTTTCAGACAATATGTGTTTTGTCAAGATTAGAAAATATTTTGATCATAAATTATGAAACATAATGATGCCCCAAAGGGGAGGAGCCTGATAAAATAATTTAGAGTACCGTTTCTATGGTAACACAATGTCCAATTTCAAAACAGTTTTCACAGGATGAATTCTGAGATCGTAAGCTTTCAAATGATACCTAATTTATGATAACTAATAAAATATGTAATATAATAAAAAAAAGCGATAAAAAATATAATACAATATTTTAGAGGATAATATATATATATATTATACTTTTTAGAAGATAATATTATTTTATAATTTTTTATTGACAAATACTAGATTATATATTTTCTAATGAAATTTTAGCATAAAAACCAACATATCAATTATTAAAAGTGTGTGCGTCAACTTTTTGTGACGAAGGTCAGAACTCCTGTTATTATGTAGATTTTTTGAGGTGCACTCTTGTCATAAATTCATCTATTTCTGTTCCTACATAATTTATAACAAAAAAACAGTCCTAAATATCTATTTAGGAGCCTTAGAACTTTCCAACGATATATAGTTTGTCATAATTAGATTAGGATTAAATAGTAATATAGGGAAGTAAAGTTAGGCGTCCCGTATACGGGACGGTGACAGTTAAGGGGTTAAGGAAATATTTACTGATTTTTAGTTTCATTTTGCTTGTATTTTGCATTATACACTAAACAGTAACCTAGTGTTTATTAATGTTTTGTTCAAAATTATAAAATAGCATTATGTGATACTACACCATGGTGCGACGTGAATTTATGTTTGCTGGCAATTAAAAGTACATTTAGTATAGACTATAATTCACAATTTTTATTTATTTAATTTGCTAGGTCTATAGTATTATAGTTTTTCACATTAACAAAGTGTGTCTTTGCTATTGGGAAAAACGTATGTGAATGTAGGCTGCATCATATAGCTGCTTTTATACTTTTGGCCAACACGTGGCAGCATTGTTGCTCTCTTCTCACAGCTCTTTCCATAGCAGTAAATTATCAAGGTAATTAAATCTACGGAATCGGAGTCAGATGTGGGTCTTCAGCCAGACCATTTTAATAAATGGAATTTACTGTGTATCTGTGCATCTTCTCATGACTAGATATAAAAGAAAAAGAGACCTTTCAGTAAAGGGCCCTTAGACTATTGAACCGCATCCCCATAGATATCTACACTATTTATAATTTTTCGTTTATAAACATATTTGTATACGCTTGTAGGCTATTTACTAATATTTAGGTATCGGCTTTGTCAGTGACTTTTTTATTGCTTTACTATGGATTTTTTTATTTGTTTTATTTTACCCTAGATAATATTTATGTCTGTTTTCGTTATTATTATCAGTGAACTTAAAAAAAAAGTAGCAAACCTTCCGAAATTTGTTTGCAAATAGCAACATGCAGATGCATATTCCGCTTAAATGCAATAACAAACTAATCCACAACCCGCATTTGAATCATAAAAAATCTTTCCCCCCTTGTGGCTTACATGAAATATCGCGAGATTTGTGCGGACGCTATTCACCAAAGATACGCCACTACCGTCGCCCTCGTAGTCGCAAGGGAGATTACGCAAGAAATGTGACGTACGCTTGTCGCGCGTGGGCTGGACCGTGAGTTGGAGAAAGGGAATGTCGGTTGGTGAGAGATCGGTTACAGAGGCGTCCGGGAGCGTCAACAGAATGGGTGAGAATTTAGTCCCTGTCGCTTTATTAAACTCAAACAGTCAAACTCTTCTGTAAGTAGGTTTATAGGTTTATGTGTGCCGTGTGTTTTAAATACGCGTGCTTTGTTGCGCGCGGTAGATGCGTTTCCTGAGCGCGTTAATAGACAAATAGATCTGCT
Source organism: Abramis brama (assembly GCF_963993115.1). Classification (NCBI taxonomy): domain Eukaryota; kingdom Metazoa; phylum Chordata; class Actinopteri; order Cypriniformes; family Leuciscidae; genus Abramis; species Abramis brama. Next base: position 26,833,747 of record NC_139974.1, read on the forward strand.
CAAGCTCTCGGTTTCAGTGTAATCTTCACTCTTTCTGTCATATCATGACATTTACTGTCTCTTTAATTGAGCATTTTCACTTACGAATATGTACTGTGGGTGGTAAGGTAACGTTAACGTGATATTATCAGATAGTAATGCAATGGAACTGAATCATAAGCATATTCCTGTGCCATGGTATTTTCATTGTTTCTAAGGTAACGTTCCCTCAAATAATGTTATGATAAACAAAACATCGCGTTAACATAATCATTTGTTCAGAAAACCATTACAATACTGGCTAGGGTGAGTTTAAGCAACGAATGCAATGCTATGGCCAGACATTTGTAGCTCTAGTGTTTCCATCTGGAGGAACGCCGCCTTGTTTGTCACTCTCAGCTTTGTAGAAATATTCCAATGAGTATGTTGCAGTAGGTCAGGGTCTGGTCCTGCTCCTGGAGGCTGCCTTCCAGCAGAGTTTAGCTCCAGCCCCGATTAAACGCACATGAACCAGCTAATCAAGGTCTTCAGGATCACTAGAAACTTCCAGGCAGGTGTGTTGGAGCTAAACACCTGAAAGTGTCCCTTCAGGAGCAGGATTGGACACCCTGGCTGATGTAGCCTAGAGAGTTGATCACTTGCTATTTGGATGAATGGAAGGATAGATACTAGATTAAAGGATGAAAGAACGGACAGAGAGATGGATTGACAAATGGGTGGATTGATGGATGGATGCATAGATAGATAGATAAGCAAAGATACAAATAATTCACTATACTACAGATACAATATGTACATTGATTAATCATACAATTATCTGATGTTTCATTTTAAACATTAATTGCACAAACAACTTTTTTTTTCTTCCCAATTGTCGTTTGGTGACGATTAAGCTAAGTTTGCGTGAACCAGAAGTTGCAGCCGACTTCAGAAATGTGACATTATATTGAATAGAGGGCAGGGCTTGATTTTGGGGCACCTCCTCACCATCTCTAGCTGGCAGCAGACTGACGCTTGGAGGTGTTTGGTTAAGGACGTTCTGCTCAAGCCGTCAGACTGATGTCATCAGAGAAGGAATGCCATTCCACAGGGAAGCACATCTTCAGATTTTGACCTAAGATTACAAAGACAAACACATTTTCTTTTGTGGATTAACTTGCATGGATTACTTATTCACTGCAAGACTAGTACTGTGTGCTAACAAAGTAAATATGGGAAATTGGGAGTCAATTATGATTTCATGCTTTAAGGAGATACACTAATGTAGATTGTCAAGCACAAACCACCCGCAATTCACTTTTACTGTACTAAAGGTTAGTCATACTAAACATTCTCCCTTGCACTTGTCTAGTTCGTATTTAAGATGTTGCATTACATGGTTTTACCTTTACTTTTAAGCAACATAAAGTCTTGTATTGTATGAAGCCTCAGTCTTCATACAGAAGAACTGTACTAGAATAAATTTGTCTTATAGCAACACACAGCAGGATCGTATATGAGTTAGATCTCATGAGATCTCTGTTGGGGTGAAGACCCTGTTGGGCTCTTGTTCAGTGAGATGAATTCGCTCTTTATTTATTCCCATCATGTTTGGATCACATGGCTACTGCTTGAATCGTTCTTGTCCATTCACATGTGACTCTGTATTTTTTCCCATGGTTAGTCCTGAGGCCTCATTTATAAAATGCAGCCAGATTCAATCAAATTTGTTCCTAAATTCCATGGATTTTATCTTGCCTCAAAAGGGAATAAATCAAGATATAGGCAACTGAAGAGCATTTGTAGAAACGTTTTGAGGTCAAATACCAGTAATTAAATTAATAATCTTTTATGAAAATGTAAAAATGAATAACAATCACAATACGCACAAATTATGCCTACATGTTATTTTATTTAAAAATACAATTCAATTTTGTGTGCAAATAACTCTGAAAAAATTCCGGAAACTGTCATACGTTCACATTTATGATCATTCTAAGCACATCTTTATAAATGAGGCCCCTGGATTGAGGGGTCCCAGAATGCTCTGTTGGGATTTTTTTCTCTACTTCAAACATTGTTTCCCTGTATTAATTGCTGAATTTGCCAAATTTGTCAAGATATTAGTTTTATTTCAGACATTCAAAGAGATAATTCACCCTAAAATGAAAATTCTGTCATCATTTACTCATCCTCATGTCATTTCAAACCTGCATGACTAAATTCTATGGGACGCAAAAAAAAATATTTTGAAGAATGTTGGTATGTAATAGTGATGTGACGAGACACTTATCTCACGAGACGATACACGAGATTGGGTTAACGAGAACGAGATGAGATTTTCGCACAATATTTTGTAGATATCGTCAATGACAAAATTCATGACTGGAAAAAAAGTCTGCAGGTGCATTTTGAAATGTTTTAAGTAAAAATCTTGTAATGAATGTCAATTCAGTGCTACTTTGAGTATGAATTATCAAATGCATTGAAAGACAACAATATACAAGCACTGTAAAAGGTTTTGCTACAAACTCAACTGACTGGCTTCTCTCCTGTATGATTTCATGAGTTTCTTCAGACCTTACTGTACATGAATTAGCCTATGCTTTGTGAACAGTTTTTTTCTTAGTCTTAATTAGGTGCAAACAATAAATGCAAGTGCAACTGCAACCATAATCAAAGTACTATCTCAATATTCAAAGTGCAAATAGACCAGAGCCACAACTACACAGTCCAGAGATAGGTTTGATATTGGGAGACAGGCTATTGCATGCAGCCTAATTTGCGCGCATCAGGGAGATCGTGTTTTACTTTCACTTTCGGATTCGCGATCGCACGTACTCTGTGTATAGGGAGCACCGATGCTGAGCGCACATTCTACAAGATAAGACATTTATCAGACGCAAATCCTCCGCCATCATCACGCGATCAGTGAACTGTGATTCCTGCTGCACTGTGTGGATGAGCAGACGTTTACAATAGTTTACAATGGTTTTCATTTTTATAAAAACAGCAAAACGGCAGTCAAGGCGGTAATGTGAAAGTAGCGGTGGCATATTCTATGCTAATTTCACTTTCATGCTCCATCATGGCGATTTCATGAGACAGCTTTTCACTCAACGAGAAATCTCGTCACATTTCGTGGCACGAGATCTCGTCACACCCCTAGTATACATATGTAACCAAGTTTTTGTGACTTCCATTCTATGGACAATTTTTTTTTTTCTCAAAATATCTAATTTTATGTTCCACAGAATAAAAAAAAAAAGGGCATACAGTTTTGGAACAGCATGAGGGTTTTTGGATGAACTACTGTATAACTACCCCTAATGGCAACTTTGGCAAGTAAACAAGCTATTGATTGGTTTACCCACCTCTAAACATAACAGTGTGCTTGGTTTGTTTAATATATCGATCAGATGGTTTAAGCGGGTGGTTCCTGAAGATGCTGTGTGGACCAGACCTTGTGCCAGTAGTCAAAAGTCTGGCTGTGTGGGACCGGCTGAGCCTATGGCTCAGGGTCTGCCATTCTTGTGGATGTAAATCTATTTTGGTCCTGAATGCAGATGTGGTAGTGACTTTATAGTGTCTTGGCGAGAATGTTTGTCTGACTCTGAACTGTGGGTGGTCAGAATAGCCTTTATGGAGCGGATTGTCTGACCAATTTCATTGAGTGTGTGATGATAAAACCAGGTGCTGTTGCGACAAGATCCTGGTTTTCTATGATTTCTGTGAAACACTGTGAATAAGAGGTTTTGTCTACCACACACACACACACACACACTCAAACACAAGCACATGTGATGCGTGATATATTCAGTATATGAGGACATGAACACATGAACTCTCCAGAGCTGCTCTGAGAGTCACTTCACCAGCATTTCACCATTTCTTTTGATAAAACTATTTACAGATACACACAGAAACTCAAAAGGGCTTCACTACAACCAGAATAATTTTTTAATACTGTATAAACTGTGCAGTTTGCATTTAATTGTGAAGTTCTGGTCCAAAATGTTTTGCGTAAAAAAAGGGATATCATCACCGTTTCTTAAACCATACATATTTTCGTTGCGTTGTCTTTCTGTCTTTCTTTCTTGACTGTTTTAGTTTTAGTCTACCACATCTCTTCCGGCAGTTAAGCCACATACAAAAACATGTCATTGTTTCAGGACTCCAGTCGCTCTCTCTCTTTCTCTCTCTCTCTCTCTCACTCTCTCTATGTTCCCTTTTGATCTCTGCAAGGTGAAGCTTTTGGTTAGGTGTCATCTAAAAATTCCTTCTAAGTTGCTGTTCTCGTCACTTTATTTTGCACACTCAAGTTTGTTATTTTAAAATTAGACGCACAACAAGCGGATGAGCGTTGTGGTGCGAGATGAAGAATTTTCAACCTTTCAGAATCCTGCAAGTGCACCGCAGGTCATGTGACAAGAGCCAACCAATCTATTAGAATTTATTATCAGTTGGTAATGGTTATTCTACATTGCCTTTTCAGTTCTAATGGTAGTCTAATTAGGCTACCTCAGACAAATCCAGAGCCGTTGCGCAGGAGAGATGGTTTCACAGCAGAAGCTCTGTTTGCTGATGCTTGGGCCAACACTTTTTAGAAGATCATCAGACTGGTCTTTGTCCATTCTGAAATAGGCTTTGAATCTCTCATCGTCCAGGTGGAGCTCTTGGATTGGTTGGTGAAACTCTGTGTTTTCTTGGCGTTTTCCTATTTTTAGATGCGACGTGAACTTCCCCTAGGGATAGTTCTCCCAAAAATGCAAGTTCTGCCATCCAAACCTTTATGTTCCAAACCTTTATGCCTTGATTCTGTGGAACGAACAAGGAGGATTTTGCATAATGTCCAAGCTACTTAACATGGCACGTCTTGATTAACTGTTTACATTTAAGGCATTCATCTGTCCAATAATAACCCACATCAGTGACCCAGAATGTAACCTTGAGGTACAGTCGTCATGTATATCATACGTGTGAGCCTTGACATGATTTATTTTTGGTTGTGTGAGTCCTTGTGGACCATTTCTGTCAATGCTACGCCACAGGAAAATCCAGTTGGGCTTTTTTTGGGGGTCTCTGGCATGTTCCTCATGGCGCTCGGAGATGCTTTTTGCTGGTGTGTGGTTGAGACCGTCAAAATTTGCATTAGTTCATTTGTATAGGTTAATTCAGATGTTCCCCTTTAAACATGCTGAGCGTCTCATCTTTGATAGGTTTTTAGCCTCGAAGAAGGAACATAATTTACACCCTCCCCGTTTACCCCGTTAGATCAGACAGAGTGCATGTGTGTACTCGAGTGTTTCTCACACCTCAACACCTGCCCTTGAACACCAAACGGTAACATCAGCAGGAAGTGATGGGGGACATTCGTATCAGACTTTCATTCGTGGTTTTGAGAAAGAGCATTGCTTATCCATTGTATGGATGGGGAAAATGGAGTAAGAGAGGACAAAATCTATGTGCAGTAATAATTATAATTAAATAATCTTAAAGGGATAATAGACTGGTTAATATTAGACTGGTATGATTTCAAATCAACTAAGCATTTACATGATTAATTAGATGTTGAATTTTTTGCTTTATTCCTACTGAAATTGATCTTTTAAAGTGCATGTAAATGATGTTAAATGGCATTGGTTTTCATAAGTTTCATAGCTGATCATGCTGCAAAAAAGTTGTATTTGTGAATTGTATAAATGTGATTATATCAGCGGAGGCTCTTAATGCGGAGCCAGGCGAAAATATGAACAAGGCTTCCGACTGCGAATGCTGAATTGATTTCTCTTTCATATCTTCTTTAGGGCCCTATGAAATCCGTTTTTTTTTTTTTTTTTTTTTTTTTTTAATTCTGTTTTTTTTGGGGGGATTATTTTTAGCCCTTTCAGATTTTTCTTGTTTTCTTTTCACTTCTAAGCAGTATTGACCTTTAAAAATTTACTTACACAAACTCACAATTCAGCTTTTTTATTTAAACTGTTAATATATTCAGCAAGCTATGGAAGCTTGTTTCCGCCACAGAATAAAACATTTTAAAAGATAATTGCGACTTTTTATCTCACAATTGCGAGTTTACATCTCGCAATTCTGACTTTATTTCTAAGAATTGCGAGATATAAAGTCAGAATTGCGTGTTATAAAGTCAGAATTGTGAGATATAAAGTCAGAATTGCGCGTTATAAAGTCAGAATTGCGAGATATAAAGTCAGAATTGCGTGAAATAAAGTCGCAATTGCGTGTTATAAAGTCAGAATTGTGAGATATAAAGTCAGAATTGCGTCTTATAAAGTCAGAATTCTGACTTTTTTTCTCGCAATTGCGACTTTATATCACGCAATTCTGACTTTATAACACGCAATTGGGAGATATAAAGTCAGAATTGCATGATATAAAGTCGCAATTGCATGTTATAAAGTCAGAATTGTGAGATATAAACTATTCTGAAGTAAAAAAAATAGAAAAAATTCCTTAGAATTGGACTTTATATCTCACAATTGTGAGTTTATATCTCACAATTCTGAGAAAAGATGTCAGAATTGCGAGATATAAACTCGCAATTATGTGTTATAAAGTCAGAATTGCGTGATATAAAGTCGCAATTGCGAGAAAAAAAGTCAGAATTCTGACTTTATAAGACGCAATTGCGACTTTATATCTCGCAATTCTGACTTTATAACACGCAATTCTGACTTTATAACACGCAATTGCAACTTCATTTCACGCAATTCTGACTTTATATCTCGCAATTCTGAGAAATAAAGTCAGAATTGCGAGATGTAAACTCGCAATTGTGAGATAAAAAGTCGCAATTATCTTTTAAAATGTTTTATTCTGTGGCGGAAACAAGTTTCCATAGCAAGCACATTCAAAATTCAGCCAAACCTTCAACAAATCTCTGGCCAAAAATAACAGTTACAAGGTAGGATTGATGAGTATTAAATTAAAGATTAAATTAGCTTTTAAATAATTTAAAAATATAGTAAAAAAAGTATAAAATATTATAAAATAGTCAAAAAAGATAAACATTTACAATGATACTGACATTTACAAATACAATGCATATTAGCTTATCTTTTATTACTAATAGTAAAATTCGGTCCGATTTTCCTGTGGCGTCTGTCGTTGCTATGCAACCATGCACTGCGCTCTCCACAACGACAAAGAAGTTTTAGTAGAATAGATTTCCACCACCGAAAAACGCTTGCTGTAGCTCTGCTACAAGATTTATTTACGGAGAAGAGAAAAACACCCGTAGTGTTTGTGGTGTACCCCCATCCTTTATGTTGACTGAGCTTTCAATGTTGTTACGGAAAGGGTGAAGTTGATATGTTGGCTCTTGTCTCATGAACTGCGGTGCGCTTGTGGCATTCTGAAAAGTTGAGGTGTTTTCATCTCGCTGCGCCTGGAAAAAATTATCGCGTCGTTTCAAACTTGAGCGCGCAAAAGACACGACATGTGAACGGCCCCTTGACGAGCTAGTTACCTCCAATCAGGCCACGGAGACCCCTGCCATAGACAGTAAATATATACGCAGCAAGAAACACTAGTGGTTCACGCTTGCGCGCATACTGAAAAGCACGCTGTTTGCATCCCTGTATATTAACTGTATTGACAGATGTCTCTCTATATGGCTCTGGGTTTAGATAGAGACCTTTTACGTTTGTTGTTTTAAACTGAAAAAATGAGAAGGAAGTAAAAAAAACCCTTTATTTAATATGTCAACAATATATATGCAAATTCCGTGCGTATAAGAGAATTCCGTTTTCATGTGTAAATTCCGTGATTCCGTCTGCGTTTTCCGCATCACGGAAATCATAGGGCCCTACTTCTTGCACTTGAATGGGCATATCACACAAAATTATGTCAAAATGCCTATTGGCGAGTTTCCAAGTAAACATAATTGGTTATGTCTTAAGCGAACAGTTGAGAAATAAAACACGTGTAACAGTATATTGGATCCGTGCAGTTCTTTAAGTGACAGCAGCCTAATAAACCTGATTCTGTCTTTTAATGTTAATGTTTTAAAGTTAATCAAACAACAAAGGACAAAGAAAAAAATCACTCACTGCTCTTGACTGAATAACTTTTGTAACTTTAATAAGGATTAATCTACATTTAATTTATTCAGTGAAGACTATGCAGTGTTATTTCACTTTTTTATTATTCAATTTTTGTACCTGAAAACTACTCGTATTTTATTATTTGTTCTCATTTTATTAATTGTCTTTAACAATATTTGAAATTTATATGAGTTAGGCTAGTAGTTTTTGGTGTCATAAGCTTATTTGTTAAGGTAAGGCTATGGGTCAAAAACAATGAAAACAATAACCGGGTCTATTTAATTTAATTTAGACTATGTATTACATTTTTGTTTTAGGGCTAGTGAAAATTTTGGCAAGGCTATTGAAAATTTAAACCACTGTCCTGACCGGGCCAGTAGAAAAAAATCCTTAGCGTTGAATCCTGATATATTCGTTTTTTATTACTGGATTCTTTGATTCTGTTCGCGCAAATTTTATGAAAGTGATTATCACTGTATAACTACTTTAGTCTAAAATTTTGCTCTGTTCCTAACACAAAGCTAACTTAATACTTCAGAAGATACTTTTGAATGTAATGCATGAGTCGTCTGAGTTACTGTAACCTTTACAGTACGTTGCAGCATACTTTCTGAATCATCATCACAAACTTGCATCTGTTCAGCTGCATACGTGTCCCTTAAGGACATTTCCTTTTGTAGTGTAAGCAGAATGACATGAAGGTTTTGATAGTCAAATGAGTTGGGTTTTTTATGTGCTGCAATCACAGATATTTGATTATTTTCAGTTTCAAAAGAAAGAAATACTATTCAGAGAAGGCCTGATTTATTCAGTGAGAAGATTTTCACTGTCAATTTTACTGGCAGCGTAAGCACTGTGGAAGTCTGTTGCTGAAATTGGGCTAATTTCTGGCCTTCCTGTAATTCTGTATGTTTAGAGAAGTTGTTCAGCAGGCAAACACTATGTGCTGTAAATTTTTGTGGTTTGTATCAGAACTAAAATAGGTTGGGTAACAGAAGCTTCCACAGATGTGTTTTGTTCTCAAACTTATTTAATTGATTTGGCATAAGCAGCACAGTAATAGGTCATTAGCCATTTTACACCTGGTATTAACATGTCTCTTGTTTGATCTGGTAATAATGTGACAACTGAACGTGGTTTGATTGACCACAACAGTGTTTGGAGACTGTTCACACATGTATCCACTTGAGATTGGATCACCTGAGATGGATGTTTATACCTGGTGTTCTATAATTTATTATTCATTGGCTGCTCATCAGCTGTCAATCAAACCTCAGCCAGTGGTTGTGGTGAAGCTCTTAGTGAATCGCAGACCAGCAGTTACAGATGAAAACCTCTTAATGCACTTTAGCAGTTACCTTTCTTTTCTCATTTTCTCTCTTTCTGTTTTATTTTGTGTATGTGGATACCTCTTTCCCTGCCTGGTGGAATCTGATCCGTCCGTCCATCTATTCATCCATCGATCTGTGGAACAACACGATCTGAATGCTCTCCAAAGTAGCAGTAAGTATGCATACAATCATTTCAAACACCTTGACAAAACACACAAAAAAACAAATATATCGTTTCAAAAGGGCAGCTGTGTGCAACTTTGTTTTTGACACCCACTTGTCAGAGCAGAAAGGAAGTCAAGCTGTATTCACATGTTTTCGCTATGGTGTTTTTCAAAAAACACCTAATACAAACTATTGAGACGAGAGACTCTGCTATTCACTGTTGCTTAGCAAAATACTCTGTTCATAAGCTCCACCAAGTTGTGGTTATCCATGTGGTTATTATAAAGACATGGGGTGGACTTTTTGTTTTGTTTTGCACAAGCAAGCATTGACATTTTCTATAGAAAATTTAAACGAATATCGTTTTTAAATGATAATTTGTCTTAAAGCCCATGCTTTTAACTAATTACATTATTATAGCCAAATTTCTATGCTATTGTTTAAGTGTAAAACCCAATTTTTCTGGTTTTGAAGATTCATCTTGTTAACAGTAATCATGTATAGTCATGGATGGCCCCCTACGTGTTTCTTATTTGTAGTGTTTTGTCAGACTAGCATGACAAAGCCGTTGACTGTGTTTGGTTTTGGTCTACAGCAACAGAAGAACCTTGAGGGGTACGTGGGATTCGCAAATCTCCCCAACCAAGTATACAGAAAGTCTGTGAAGAGGGGCTTTGAGTTCACTCTCATGGTCGTCGGTGAGTAGCTTCTGTCCAGTTCATCCCACTGCTGCCCACAGAATTCCTCTTTTTTTTCCCTTAAATTAAAGCTCATTTGTCATTTGAGAAGAATTATAACCAAATCCTGCAACAACCTTTTTGGAATATCTGTTAGACCTTTTCTTTCATTTAAAAGTCATTTTTGATAAACATTAAAAATGGATGGTTCACCTGAAAAAGAAAATTGTTATTGTTCTGAATTTTCCTTTTTCCTTGGAACACAAAAGAAGAAATTGGAGCTTGACATTTCTAATTCACTGGAATTAGAACAGTCTGTTAAATTTCTTCTTTTATGTTTCAGAGAAAATATGGTTTGGTACAACTTGACAGAGTAAATGTTGACCAAATTTTCATTTATGGGTGAATTATTATTCCTTTTAAAAAAAACATTGTATGTCTTTTTGAGGTTTGCGACATATGGGAAAAAGTTTGAATGAAACTGTAATCAAAGCAGTGTCAAAAATAGAGGGCTGGTGACCCAGCTATGTGGATTATATGCACTCATGTGTCTAGAGGTATATGGTTTCACACGGGCCGCTTCATGCCGGGCGCTGGCAGCTGTGCGCTGAAATGCATTAGTGATGGATTTCACATGGAAGAACAGAACGAGAGAGCAGGGCTCAAAGAAACGCGCATTCGAAACAAATGTGCTTCCCATTCTCCCATGGACCTGGGGTTTTTCCCCTCCCTTGGAATGTGTGTGTGAGCGTGGCCTTGTGGGTGGGAAGTTTCCTGTAATCCCATTCATTCAGCCTGGCCTGAGGACTAGTATCTACCTCCACCTTCAGCTCTTCAGACTCCAAACACAACACAACCTGAAACTGTCACTGACGCCCACCTGGGGTCACCTCACGTCCTGTTCATAATGGAAGTAATCCAGAGCAGAAGCTGTGTTTCTGACAGTTTTTCAGAAATCCATCTCCACAGGATTTTGGGAGGAGTGTTGGTGCAGCTGCGCCCTGGAGTTTCCCCCTCCGCTGCACGCTGGGCAGGAAACAAGCCTTTAGATGGCAATTTGGTGTACAGCGTGTAATTAGAATCGCAGGATAATTGAAGAACTGCAGCGCAGTCAAACACTTCCAGCTCTTTCTTTGGATGATAAAGATACAGATGTTGTTGTTCAGACCATTCGTCTGTTCTCAGTGGGTCTTACAATACCTGTCTGTTGACTGGTAGTGGCATAGAGTCATGAGTCTGGTGAAAGTCAATATTTACCAATCATTAACACATTTACCAGCCATTTGTAAGGATTGACCTTGATCTTGGCTTGTGTAGAAGCTCCTCTCCTTCTCCTTCTCCTTCTCCTTCTCCTTCTCCTCCTTCTTCGCCAAGGATTATGAGCTCTGTAAAGCTTTACTTCCCTATGATTGCTGAAAAATAATAGTTGGATTTGTATTCCAGATTTTACGTTTTTAACTGTTTGACAGGAACATGTTTTACAGTGGTTGTAAATCAACACTGTACACAGTACTGATACTGAACCTTTAATAAAAGAAAATAAAACAACTTTTTTTAAAACAACACTGTTTGGTCTAAATCAGGCACATTCAAATGGCGGACTGGGGTCCAGTACCGGACCCTTGCTTTGTTCGAACCGCACCGCAAGACATTGACAACGGAGTGGTTCACACAACATGCGCTCTAGGTCGTTTATGGTAATGATCTTTCACCGCTGTATCTACTCATATTTTTATAGAGAGGCAAAATCGCTTCATTCAAGCTCTTTCCACTTCGTCTCTCTCGCTAAAGACGCCAAAGCGCCACAGATGACACAGTTATTTATTTTTATAACAACAGTAGCAGAAACACGGTGAGCAGTTACTTTCGATAATACACTGCAAAAAACAGCAATGCTACAAATATAGTTCTTTTTATCTGTTATACATACAGTATATGACTCTGACCGTTGAAACCAGATTTGTGACGTTTTTTTCAGTATGTCAAAATAAGCATGTACTTGTTATTTATAGATGGCAAGGAAAGACAACATAAACTTTGAAATTACTAGTTAACTTTGTTTTCTGCTCATGATGAGGGCGTTTTGATTGTTCATTGTTTGTTTTTAGAAGAAAATTATTTTAAGCAAAATATAAAAATGAAATGAAATTAAAGAGGAACAACCCTGAACCCACATACACTATATTTTCATGTCACGTGGCCTTCTGCCTCTAAATACAAAAATAATGATAGCTTGATAAAACATCTGATCTTACCTTTTAATATTCATATAATGGGATCAACTGATTAAATAATAATTCTTTTTTTATAGAAAAAATGATGTCACTTTGTAGGCCAACCGGCAGTTAGCATCACACTGGTTCCCTCGCCGAAAACCCAATAGGATTTTCCTATAGGCTTTTGGATTATTGCTAAAAACAAGCTCTGTGATCAACAAAAGTTTATGATACTTGCACGTTTTGTCCATCAAGATAATTATCACAGATGAACACAACTGCAAATGCAGTCTCCAGAAGTAAAAAGCTAAAGGTAGGCTATAAACAAACTACACCACGTTCCCACGAATTCAACGTCACCACCAAGCTTCCGACAACTCTTTCAGTTTTTTTTTCTAAAAACATTTTCCCAGAATGTTTGAGTTAGAATAGTTTGTAAGAGCACAATTATAAACATAACAAGGCTGTAAAAGTGGACTGAGCTTACCTTTTCGGCGTGATGACATTTGTCCCCGACAGCCTCTGTAGTCACATTTAGCCACTTGTTAGCAACCGCCTTTTTCAAGAGACGTAACAGCTTCAAAACATCACGACTGGGGTAATGCTGATGTATTTTATTTCGTAGAATAAAGTGTGAAAGTGTCTTGAGCTTGTGTTCACCACAGACCTCATTTCAGTCATTTAACCAAAATCCCATTAAAACATTAACATTGACTTTGGGAAGATGGAACCAGAAGTGATAAAATCTAAATTTTAAGAGTTCAGATGCAAAAGCCTCTAAGTGCCATCTGAAATTTTCTTCTAGAATGATCATTTTTATAAAGCTTGTATATTTAAGTTAAGTAATTTCACTTAAATGACAATTAATAGGTAATTTGCATTGCCATTTAAGTGATATTATTGAACTATATACGAGCTTGATAAAAACGATCATTCTAGAAGAAAATTTCAGATGTCACTTAGAGGCTTTTGCATCTGAACTCGTCATGCGATGATGGCTCAGTTCACAACGACAAAACACACATCACTTTGGTCTTGTCAATGGAACCATTTGGCAACTTTTTAAAAGTAAACTTTCCATTCAGAATCTTATTGGCATCCATTTCGGCGTCTCGCGCTCGCCATCCACTCAAAACGTAACGTTAGCCTACTACTCTTTGGCTGGCTCGCAAGCCCAAACAAGTGTGTGCGGCATGCCTGCTGTTTTGTTTCCGGATATATATATATATATATATATTATCATGCACGTTGACATGATTGGCTACAAATCGCGTTTTTGGTTCACTTGACTCAAAAGAAAATTTTGTGCATAGCTCTCTGAATTTTTCTTTTTTGAGTGAACTATCCCTTTAAATGGCTCTTTCTGACAGCACACATAAACGGATCTTCTTTCCTGCATTCTGGTTTCATCCAAGCCAGTGAAAGTTCTTTGGAAGCTCGTGGTAAACTCTTTCCCTGCCAGCACAGGCCTGAGCTCTTCCTGCTTCCCAGCTTCCCCCACCCCTATCATTCGATGGGGAGTTCCTCTGGAATAAGCCCCCTGGTTTACACAGCTGTGGGATATTTCCTTTAAAGGAAGCGTGTTGGACCCTTACCGATCCGCCTGGTGGTCTTTGGGTTGAACTGCTCCAGTGGCATGACTCTCACCCCGCTCTTCTCTGGCATTCCGTAACACTTAACATCTCTTGTTTAGATTGCCTCCATTGAAACAGTTTGGATTTATTGTAGTGTTTGCTGTGTCTGAGAAGTGTTCTGTAATGAATGTTGTGAAATACAGGAGGCTACATGGATGCTTGTTGTGTGTTGTTTTTCATCTGCTCAAAGCAGGCCTGTTAGGATTTGACACAACAGTGAGTTTCGTAACGCACAGAGACAGGGCGGGTTACAGATACCGCAGTTTTACATTTTTGGGCGGCTGACAGGAAAGCCCTGATCTATCATCATTGTTGACACAGAGTTCAATGAAGGACTCTGTAATTAGCCCTAGTGTTAACATGATAAACCTTCTACCCATAGTCACCTTTTTGTTCATTTATCAATGTCTTTATCTCCTTCCTCAAGGCTAAACTCTCACCGTCATGTTGTTCAAAACCTATATGGCTTTCTTCCTACCTTTTTGTACATTCTGTCAATTGCAAGTAAATGGAGACAACTGACCAACCATAAACTTTAACATTATTTTTATGAAAAAAATATTTTTGTCTCTGTTATAATACGTTTGCTACAAATATGCAAGAAAAAACAAACAAATAATGTAATAACTGTTTCAGACACAGAAAGTGAACCTGCATCTCACAATTGCTTTGTAATGTGGTTCCTCATATTTTCATTTTGGAGGCTTAATATTTCACATATGGATCACCGGAAGAGAAAAAATATTCAGACATCTTATACAGTATATGCTTTTGATGGTAAAAGTTCAGCTCAATCAGATGTTTTCTTTACTTGTAGACACAAATTTGCGCACATCAGCATTGGTCAGACTATTCTTCAAATCTGCGGATTCTAATTGGGTGTGAGGGTTTTTATTCATTAGCTGAAAAAAAAAAAAAAACATTCTGAAAGTTATTCCAACAATTTCATTATAGCTGTTGTGGACTTCGCTGTTCTGATCAGGCTTTTATATTAACACTGTGTATCAAGTTTTGTTAAGGTTGCGTTCAGGACATATAGGTCAATTCATGAATAATGAGTGACACCAGGCCATTTAATTAACTAATAACTTTGCAACGCTTTAGGCCTAGTCCACACGGACACGGGTATTTTTATAACCAGAGTTTTTCCTCCTGCGTTTTAAAAAAAAATCCCGTCCACACATGCTCGGTTTAAAAGAAATTTCCGCCTACATGAAAACGCAAAAAACACGCTATCACGCACTGTCAAGAGCATGCCACACCAGCAGGTGGCGATCGTAAAGCCACGTTGGCCAATCAGAAGCCTGAATCAGAAGCAAAAACCCCAGTTTTACTGTCTACACGACAACACTGCAACCGGCGTTTCTGAAAATCCTCACCCTTACAGGGGTTTTCAAAAATGTTCGGTTTCAGTGACCTGATACTGCGTTTCCGTGTGGACGAACGGCCGAACCGCGTAAAAAGTCACGGTTATAAAAATACCCGTGTCCGTGTGGACAAGGCCTCAGTGAATCAGAATTATTTTTACAACTTTTTGCCACCACCATCCCTTGCTGCTGTGTGCCTAATTTGGTGAAGATCTAACCAACAGCCTAGGAGGAGTTTGAAAAAGCAGGTTTTTAAGAAAATTCTAATTGTCCGGAAATTTTATGGCGTGAAATAAAGTTATGATCCAAAACATGACCCATACACTTTTGGGGCAGAAAAATAAAGAAAAAACTCAAACTCAGTAGGGTACCAGTGCGTTCTGTGCTTGGACCCCTAAATATACAATCTACTCCTGCAACGCTGCCAACCTGAAGCTTGCATGAGCTTGCGTTTCCGGTCTCTCGCATTCACATGCATATGAATGGAAGTCAATGGAGTGAAAAGTGGATTGCCCTTTACACACTAAAGCCAATTGTTAATCATATCTGATGTTTGCCTTTTTATTATTATTTTGAACCCTGCATGGATCACAGAAGAAACAGCAGAATATTTACATCGTTCCTTTCCATACAATAAAAATGAATGTTAAAGGTCCCGTTCTTCGTGATCCCATGTTTCAAACTTTAGTTAGTGTGTAATGTTGCTGTTAGAGCATAAATAATATCTGTAAAATTATAAAGCTCAAAGTTCAATGCCAAGCGAGATATTTTATTTAACAGAAGTTGCCTACATCGAACGGCCCGTTTGGACTACATCCCTCTACTTCCTTCTTTAATGACGTCACTAGAACAGTTTTTTGACTAACCTCCGCCCACAGGAATGCTCCCTCAACTCTACCGAAATTCGTTTATGTACTTGCGCACTTCTTATAACTTACTGTGTTTACTCAGCTCTTACGGTGATTTTCTGAAGTAAAACTGACGCTTCATCTTTTGTGTGATGTACAATAAACTTTATTAAACTCATCAGTATATGTTTGATCATCATTCAGACAGCAGACTTGTAGGCTATTAATAAATAATGGATACATACAAGCAGATGACAAATACGTTATAATAACCGTAATTAAACTACTAAACTATACCTGTTTCATCTCTATACAGCACTCTGACTCTGTAGGCATTATTGTCCGACTCGAAATGAACATCGTTACTGAGAGTTTCTGATATTATCATCATTCCGTGAGATGAAATTGTCCTGAGAGACTGAGCGCGAGCTCATGAAGCTCCGCCCCCTGGGTCGTCCAGCAGCAGCTTATTTGCATTTAAAGGGCACACACTAAAACAGCGCGTTTTTCTGTGCCCCAAAAAATGACAATTTAAACATGCTGTAAAAAATGATCTGTTGGGTATTTTGAACTGAAACTTCACATACACACTCTGGGGACATCAGAGACTTATTTTACATCTTGTGAAAAGGGGCATAATACGGGACCTTTAATGGCTGCTGTTGAATTCCAAACAGGACAAAGGAACTCATGGGTGCAGCTATCAAATCTTATTTACACATTACTCAAATCTTACTTACACAATATTCAAAAACAAAATTTGTACACTTTTTTTTTTTGGGGGGGGAGAAACTACGTAGTTTAGCATAATTGCAGCAGCATTTATCCTTTTTGGAGCTTGGAAGCACTTGTCCACTATCATTGTATGGAAATGAACAACATGAAGAACATACTTTTTGCGTTGTAGAAAGAAAGTCATACAGATTTGAAGTGACATGAGTATGAGTTAATTGAGCATAATGTTTTATTTTTGTTGAACTATCTGTTTAAAGATTTTGTACTAAATTAGTGTCCTTAAACAGCTGCAAGTTACGATACCATAACTCCTACAAGCCACAATTCCATAAAATCTTCTGTTTTTTTTTATGTGGATTTCTTGTAGCAGGAAAATTCTTTACTCTGGCAGCCCTATTATCCAGTATCATGTGTCTTCCAGCAGTAACTCCACCATTGTGACTGTTTTTCTGGTCTCTCAGCTGCACTGGTTCCAGTCCAGAGAAGGGCAGAAGTGCATCCCAGTACCCGCGTCGCTCCACCACTCGCTGCCTGCTTTTATTGTTTCCCTAATTCATTATGACATTTTAAAGAAGACCGTATTTCACTCACTGTTTTCAAAGACCACATTCAGAGAGCAAAAATAAATCCTGTTGGGTTTGCCCTCATTCTGCTCAAAGACAGCAGTTGGTTTTTGCATCCCTCCAGGCTGTGAGTGGAAGATGTTTCTTTTGCAATGGTGAGGTCACTGTTGTTCTGCCCTTCTGGAAAACATTTAGGATTTGAAAAGAAGCTTTTCTTTGTTTGAAGGTTCTTTCCCTGTTTTACGTGCTGCTTTGGCTGGCTGTGGAAGTGGCGCAGGGTTGGGCACTTGTTAAAGGTCAGGAGAGAAGCCCAGCGCTGCTCTGTGCCAGCATGCACCCAGTTTCCTTCACACTGTCCTCTTTGTTCCAGGCCTTACAGGAACCACGTTGCCACGCATCCAGTTGATGGATTGCTCACGGATGCTTGGAGGAATTGTTCTGTGTAAAAGTCAATTGTTGTTGGAGACGTGCATTGTGGAGAAGCACTTGAAGTGTGTGGAAATCAAATGTCAGCAATATTTTTGCATATCCTTTTTGGCACATTACAAACTACACTTATACATTTGATCTTGAGTAATTTTTGGGTTACTCCAGGTGGTTGCTAAGGCATTTCTTGGTGCGTGCTAGGTTGTTTTGTGTAGTTGCTCGTTGACATACACTACCGTTCAAAAGTTTGGGGTCAGTATTTTTTTAATTTTATTATTTGAAAGAAATGAACACTTTTATTCAACAAGGATGCATTAAATTGATCAAAAGTACCAGTAAAGACATTTGTAATGTTTCAAAAGATTTCTTTTACAAATACATGCTGTTCTTTTGAACATTCTATTCATCAAAGAATCCTGAAAAAAAAAATTAATTATGGTTTCCACAAAAATGTTGTCAACATCCCACCCCACACTTTTGAACAGTAGTGCAAGTCATAAGAGTTCACCCTCATGGTGGATTTGTTGTATACTAGGTGAAAAATCATAAGTCTAGTTGGTTAGAAAAGATACCGTGTACCTTTTCTAAACAACCCAGGTAATTTGAGTTATTCATATCCATAGTACAAACTTTAGCATTCAATTAATCCAGCACAGTTTAACACTTAGGGTTAAAGGTTAAGTATGAGCGATGGAAACACCACTTATAAAGTTTGTCAAGTTTTTTGAACATCCTCTTTGTTTATCTTGGTTCTCAGCGCAACCTCTGGTTCTTCTCCTGGTTTGTACTTTGTCATGTTGAGTCTGAGTTTCAGACTGTTTAAAATTTCTCTTCATCTATCCAGATAAATAGTTGTATTCTCTTGTGGTTCATGGAATTTCACAAATTTCAGATGCTGTCTGCGATTCTCAGGCTCAAGCTGGGAACAATCCCATATAAGTTAATGTCAAAGCTGATTACATTATGCCACTCCTCTAGACTGATTTCCTGTTTTTGGAGTTAAGTTTAAAAAACTGAAACATCTCAGACATTCCAAGTGCTAAGTTTTGGTAGATTTGAAATTAAGTGTCTTATAGGGCCCTATGATTTCCACCAATGCGGAAAATGCATACAAAATCGTGGAATCCAGTTCTTAAAATAGAATTGATTGTATAACAATGTGGAATGTCACAGAATTTGGCAAATTTCTAATTAAGAAATCAAAAGTAGGGCTGTATATTAATACAGTACTTCATTTGATACAAAAAAAGGATTTTGTTAAAGGAATTGTTTTATTATTTTATTTAATTACATTTTAAAAGATTATTGCAAGTGATTTAAAACTGAATTAAACCATTAAAACGGAAAATGGAATTTGTGAATAAATAAAACATATTTAATTGGGCCCTAGCTTTAGCAAGCACCATAGGTTACTCAAAATATTTAATCAAACAGGCATATAAGAGGAGAATGTGTAGAACATTGTGAATGATGGATTGTGTGGAAATCTGCAGACTCAAATTCCACACAGTCCTTGTTCACAAACAACAGAAGTGATGAGTGAGTCACGTCCTGATGTAATGTCTTATTCTCTGTCCTGCAGGAGAATCAGGTTTGGGAAAGTCTACACTCATCAACTCCCTGTTCCTGACAGACTTGTATTCACCAGAGTATCCCGGACCCTCTCACAGAATCAAGAAAACTGTTCAGGTAAGATCCACTCAGTATATGGATGTATCCTCTTTTTACCATGAGATCACTATAAAGCGCTACAGTGGCGACCTATTTTGTTGGCCAATCTGTAAGTTCGCATCACCCTGGTTCCCCCGACAAAAACCCATTTGGAGTTTTCCGTTGGCTTTTGGATTATTGCAGAAAATAAGCTCAACTAAAGTTTGGTTCTTACATTATACATTTTTTAAGGCTAAATATAATCTACACAAGTAAAAAGCTAAACATAATCTATAAACAAACTACACCATGATCGTATGACGTCAATGTCACCACCATTAAGCTTCCGACAACTTAATTTAAAAACATTTTTCCTAAAATGTTGAGTTAGGATAGTTTGCAAAATGATTCATTATATAATGATTATAAACACAATGAGGCTGTGAAAGTGGACTTGTGAGTAGATGAGTTTAACTTTTTGGTGTGATGCCTTTTAATGTCCCAGACAACCTCTGTAGTCCCATTTAGACACTTGTTAGCTCTAGCAGCCATGATATTACTTATGTATTTAATGTCATAGAATAAAATGGGAAAATATCTCTAGCTTTAGTCGAACACAGACCTTATTTCAGGCATTTAACCAAAAACCCATTAAAAAAACCCACTGACTTCAGGACGATGGATTCAGAAGTGCTAAAATGTGTCTCGTTTTTGTGTTTTGGCCTACAAAAATATGTCATCCTGCAGCACTTTATAGAGCTGTTTCTCGCATCTGGATCACATATGCCTCAGTCTGCCATGTGTTAGTTAGGGCTGAATCTTCTGCAGAATCAGCAGTATTCTAGCATCAGCCTAGTATCAAACTTTTACTTAGGAGCTCATGCTAAAGACAGCTTTCCATTTCTCTAAAGGCGCTTTTCCACTGCAAGGTACGCGTCGGTACGGCTCACTTTTTGGTGCTTTTGCATTGCATGGTACGGCTCACTTAAATAGTAGCACCTTGGTTGAGGTTCCAAATGAGCTGATACTAAAATGTGATGTGTAAACACTGCAGATCACTGATTGGTCCGAGAGAATCGTCACTACCAGCCGCATTGGATTTGCGACACGAGACACCAAACCCGAACAAACAAACTTCTTCGTCTTGCAGTGAAAAACATCCACATGCCAAGAATCAAGAAAACCATTCCATATAAATGCTCCATTGCTCCTGTGTTGTATGTTTGTTTGTCACGTTTCCGATAATGTCAATAGAGGCGGCGCAACTATAACGATCAGTCTATACTCCCACCCACTTTGAAGCAGTACTAAACTGCAATGGAAAAGCGAGCCGTGCCGAACCGTACGATTCAGTGGAAATGCGCCATAAAGCAGGGGTTTCCAATTCCAGTCCTCGCGCATCCCCGCTCTGCACAGTTTGTATGTCTCTCTTATCTGACACACCTGATTCAGATCATCAGCTCGTTAGAAGAGAGCTCCAATTTGGGTGTGTCCCGATTGAAGGGGTCCCTACACAATGTTCACTGCTCACTACTCGCATATCTGTTGCAGTTCAATTCACTAAACAAAATGCGTTCATTTGCAAAACACTGTAATGTCATCAAACACAGACGAAACTCAAAGTTGCGCATATTAGAGGAGTTTAAAGGATTAGTTCACTTCAGAATTAAAATTTCCTGATAATTTACTCACCGCCATGTCATCCAAAATGTCTGTTTTTCTTTCTTCAGTCGAAAAGAAATTAAGGTTTTTGAGGAAAACATTCCAGGATTTTTCTCCATATTGTGGACTTCACTGGAGTCCAATGGTTTGAAGGTCCAAATTGCAGTTTCAATGCAGCTTCAAAGGGCTCTACACGATCCCAGCTGAGGAATAAGGGTCTTATCTAGCAAAACGATCCGTCATTTTCAAAATATATATATATATTTTTTCATTTATATAATTTTTAACCACAAATGCTCGTCTTGCACTAGCTTTGCCACGTAGATATAAACCTATAAACCTTACGCCACGCATTGCGTAATCACATTGGAAAGCTCATGCATAATAGGTGGGAAACTCAATCTAATTTTCTCCTCCAACTTCAAAATCGTCCGACATCGTTGTTACCTTTTTTTTTCTTCTTTTTTGTAAAGGGCGTTTGTAGTCTTTGTAATCACTAGGTCGGTACTTCCGCCTGTCACGCGTGACCTTTCCAATGTGATTACGTAATGCGTGGCACATCGCAGAGCTAGTGCAAGACAAGCATTTGTGGTTTAAAAAGTATATAAATGTTCCTTTTTTTTTCTTCTTTTTTTTTTAAATGACCAGCCGCATACAAACGCCTGCTTCGGATTTGAATCTCCCTTAATGGTGAAATACTCTTTAAAGTTCCCTTCGCAGCACATATATGGTTGAATGGAACCCACCCCTCAACTGAGCGTGTCAGATAAGAGAGACATGCAAAATGTGCAGAGCGGGGAGGAACAAGGACTTGAATTGGGAGCCCCTTCTCTAAAGGAAGGAATATGTGATGTGGCCTGCTGCTAAAATACCAAACACCACCTGTCAATCCAGTGAGCATTAGAACTGGATTGACAGGCATTGGCAATCTCTATCAAACACAGGTGTGACCCATGATCCCTCACATGCTTTTGTGGTATGTGGTTTGTCAGCTATTGTAAAGAATGCAGTGATTACAGTGCCACACATTTCTGGTGTTTTTGCAGTCAACAAGACATGATACAGGTCTTAGTGGCTGTGTGGACCAATTTCATGAGGTCTTTTTTGTTTTTGTTGTTGTTTTTTATCTTAAACATTGTAGATTAGCACATCTGTGAGGAACACTATGCAAAAGTTTGAGATGATTTTTGCATACGTAACTGTGTCATCATATGACTGTCATGACACAAAGATCAGTTTGCACATGATGTACTGGAATCTTTTGCAGTCTCACAGAAATCAACCCCATTTACTTGATGTTCAGGCAGTTAACGGTCCCCAATAGCATTACTGTATATGATGTAATGTGGCTAAACTAGGGTAAAATTTTGTATTTTAATTTAATTAGATTTTTCTGATTAAAACTGCGACTGCAGTAAAAAAAACTCCAGGTTTGCCGTGCTTGTTTGCAGGGCTTCACTATTTGGCCAAAATTTTGTGGTGTTATATATCAATATGGCTAAATGTAAATAATAATAACACTGGCAGATAATGAGCTGCTCACATGTAAACAAACACAGTGCTGCGCTTCACTCTGAAACGCACAGCGCGCATATTTAATTAATTAAATCGCAGTCTTTGAGATTTGGTAATCGCACCAAGCCATATCACAATTTCAGTTTTATTTCAATTAATTGGGCAGCCCTCGGCTAAACAAATTGATCTCTAATTAGAATGTTTCCATTGAGTCTGATAATGTCTATGTTGATAGATCAATGATACTTTAGTAGAAATGGGTCAGTTTTGATATCATACTGCTCTTGGCTTATGTCAGGTGAAGGATTAGGTTTATATCTGGATTAATCTTTGGGAAACAGTTTCCATTGAGATGCCCTTTAATCTAGCCACCACTGCCACACATCTGATGAGATGAACATACTGATTGAATAACATGACATGCTGTTACACTGTAGATATGATGTAGTAGATGATGCATTAGCAACTGTTGCTAATTGCTGTCATACATCAGTGTGTCTGCCACATTGGAAAGGTCAAAATCTGCCCATAAATGCGTGCAAGTAAATTGACAGATGCAGTGTGTTATTAATGCTACCCCCCATAAAAATATGTAACCATGGCAACCATCTCATTGGTCTGATTACAGAATGTGCAGATTCATTGAGAATAATACAGCCTTGATTTTTAACTTGATTTTTCTTTATTAAAAAAACATATCACTACAATACATAACAGAAATCATATGCACAGTAATTACTTTAAATACTGGGCCAATTTAAAAAGTATTTGTACTTGGAAATTGATTATAATAAAATATATATTACAAGCATAATTACATCGGAAGTATAAATCTACTGTAAAAAAAACCCCTACTGTATATAGGGGGATGTATAGGGGATTTATATGACTTATATTAACTGCAAAAACTGTATTATATAAACCTATAACATTAAATGTTGTCTGTTCAAAGATGATATTGCTGAAAATATAGCTCAGTTTTTGTTTCTTGAGCAGCAAATCAGCATATTATAATGATTTCTTAAGGATCATGTGACACTGAAGAATGTGTAATGTGAGTAATGGCTGCTGAAAATTCAGCTTTACCATTAAATTACATTTTACAATATATTACAATTTGAGTTGTAGAATCTGAAGCCAGTCTAAGAATCTGAAGCCTCTGCTGTCAGATAAAACTGATCGCGTCTCTGTTCTATCCTGTACAATGAACTTGTGTGTGGCTGTTTGCCTCAGAGAATTCTGGGAAGTGAGTCAGAGAATCAGCATGTGAGTGATTTGTGCAGGAAGAGAAGCTTCATCACTGACGTTTCACACTTTTGCGTTACTCTTTGCAAACGGAAGAGCTCAAGATCTGTGTGTGTGTGTGTGTGTGTGTAATAGCTGTGATTATGATGGCACACATTAACCGCCCACTCTGTGGTCTGGCACCAGTGTCCTGACTATTTCAGGCCTGTGTGTGTTTATTTGGCAGCACTCATTGAGACTAGTTATGTTGTTTATGTAAAGTGTTGGCAGCTCTAACTGGATATGTTCGCCATTGAGATGTGAATACATTGTGACAGGTTGAAAGATGAGTGTGTGTGTGTGTCTGTTCAATCCCTCAATACAGCAGTTTGTCTGTTTAACTTAAACTCAAGTAGTATGTCAATACTGCTAATCGACACTGAGTGAACATGTCTGGCAACATTTGGAAGGAAATACTAGTGTATAAAACGTACTGCAGACTTTTGCGGTCAGATATATGAGTGTGTTGAAAGCTGAGGGTTTGGCAGAGCAGTGATGTGTCCAGACTTTCATACCTGTGGACATCTGAACCGTTTTTTGCCCTCTGTGATATCAGACTCTGACAAGAGATGCTTGAAGGAGCAGTGAAGCTCTTCATCAAGTCTTTATCCTCCGTTCTGCTCCACCTTTTCTGACCTTTTCAGTGGAGCATGGATAACTTAAGCACTGACCTCTTTGAAAGACAAAACAATGACATTTAGTTCATTTTCGTTGTGACTTTAAGTGCACCAGTTTTACTCTTTCAAATGAGAAGTCCTGAAATGCATTGCAAATGGGTTTTTGTGTTGACTTTAAACCACACCCCAAATTACTAACTTCATTGGGGCTGGTGTTTATTTCTGACACCATATGTCTGACACTTGCTTGAGATATTTATCCTGACAATTGCCTGCGTCAGTTCAGGTGAGAAGAGGACAGACAGCCCACGCCAGCTGCTGACAATTTGTGGCTTGGCGAATACAATCACTTTTTCATCAACAAAGGAAGTACAAAGACCAATCAAAATCTGCCGAGTTGGTTTCCCACTCCAGTCCAGTCACAGATGGAATTTTAGACCGTTATGAAGCCAGTCAAGATGTTCTCACCATTTGTGCACCGTTGCTGAGTGATTACACTGGTGTGGTGCAATTATCAGGATGATATCATTGATGTGGAATTGTTTCGTAAGACAGAAGACATGGGCTGGGTGATCACACCTCAGATTATTGTGATGCTTTTTTCAGGAATGCACAGCTAAAGTTCCATATTACTTTGCCAGATTATTGAAGGACAGCAGGCTTTCTCCCGCTCTCACTCTCAAACGCACTCTCATACAGTACAGACACACGGAAACTTGTGTGCTGTTAGTCCCACACACATGAGCATTTTATGGACAAAAATGTCAAATATCTTAAAATAAAGTATATCTGAACAATGTCTTGAGTTATGGTAACTGTAGTATAAACGGAATAATTGACTCTGGGTCGTTGACAACCGTGACCGCATTACTACCTCGGCTGTGCATTATTTTCCAAATAATTCAACAGTCCGTCGTCAATTGCTCCTTTACAAATTTCACAGTTCTGGCTCATTTTAGGAATTTTGAGGAGGAGAAAATGTATAATTTCAGATTTCAACAAACAAATTAGAAACAAATTCTGTTAATTTCTTAAAGATAAAACAACAGATTTACCTGTTTACATGTATTATAGTTTGCAAGTTAACACACTTTGTATTTAGTTTTTTTTTCTCTTATGTCATTTGCCACGTCTATGATACTGGATATATATACATGAAAAGGTGTGTTTACAAAGACTTTTAATCTTAAGAATCAATCACATGCTTGTTTGTTGAGTCACATGCTCAGACACAGTCTTGAAAATTGTCTGGTAACAGGTAACTCAGGTAACATTGTGATTTCCAGGCTTTTAAAAGTCATGAAAATGAGTTAACCATAAACTACACATTTTTCACTTTTTTCTATTGTTCTGTAATGGTTCATCAGCTAGTACAATCTATATAACATTATTGTCAATAATTTTAATCTAGTAATCTAAACGACAAGAAAAGTTAAGGGAAAATCGTGGAAATTCTCTGGTCAAAGGGTGAAGGTTTTTGAAAGTATGTTTTTAAAGCTCACTTTACAGTGAGTAAGTCCAGCTGCTTTCTTGAGTTACAAAGTCGAGTGTTGTTTCAGGCTGCCAGGTCTGAAGACGGGCAGGTCTCAGAGGTGTGATAAAAAATCATACACAGGAAGTATTATGAGGAAGTGCCATTGACTGTGTTAGTCTTGCGGTT
Organism: Abramis brama; assembly: GCF_963993115.1. Classification (NCBI taxonomy): domain Eukaryota; kingdom Metazoa; phylum Chordata; class Actinopteri; order Cypriniformes; family Leuciscidae; genus Abramis; species Abramis brama. The sequence continues at coordinate 26,860,118 of NC_139974.1, forward strand.
TCTTGGCAAAGGCAGGTTATGACATGGCAAGGTGAATATCGAGCCCATGCAGTTATTTATGTTCTTTTTCCTTTTCCAAACATTGTCACTGTCACGTGAATAAACAGTTGAAGTCTTCAGAAATAGATGTTAAAACAGCAGCTCATGTTTGAATAGACGTCACAGCTCCACAGTTTCTCTGTCAGAGCCTTCCTTAGCGTCAAGCCCAGCCAAATATTTTTTCAGTTGTTGCCTGTAGCATGTGTCTTCACTCATTTGCAGGGGAATCTAGAGGGCTGCAGAGGAAACGCTGTCTTTCTGGTTTCTCAGCATAGCTAAATAACAGCGGTGCTATATCATCTACATGTCACTGCATGCTCATTTTTGCTCTTCCAATTTGTACAGGACCCATATCACTCCATGACTTCTACTTAAATTCATTCGAACAAAATGGGATGTCTGCAGTGTAGTACTGAGCGTAGGAATGTGTGCGATCCTTTTTAAAGGGCGTGGAAAGGGCATTTAAATTTCCAAAAGCACAACTGGACCCGCCTGTCTGAAATTCCCATTGCTCAAAAAATACCAAACTACATTGGAGCAAAACTTTGGTTACCCTTTTGTTTTTTCTCTGCACCCTTGCAATGCCTTGAAATCAACGGATTTGCTAATTCTCTTACTGAGCATAATGCTAGTAGGCAGCCTTAGGGGCCGTTCTCACTGAATGCGTTGTTTCGGAGATGCGAGAAGTAAATGGGGAAAAAAGCGTGAGGTCTTGAGACTTGTTGGACTTATTTAAACTTGAGCACTGCTTTATTTTTTTTAATGAGATGCCACAAAATACACAAGCAGAATGGTCAGACATGCATCTAGCCATGTAGAAAAAAAATGTAAACATGCACTAAATGAACAAATTTTACCATTGCACTTACATTCAACTTTCAAAAAGATCTTTTTCCATTCCACAGCTCGCATCTTGCAAAAATGTGTTCTGTGTGTGGCCTCCTACGATGTTGCCAGCAATATTGAGAGCACTTTACTTCAACCAAAATACCTCATTTGTTGAAATGAGTCAGTTAGGCTCAATTTATTAAAAGGAAATAGACCGTTCCCAGGGAAGTGAACCCTTTTTGAAATGTGTACCCACTAGCTTGGACCACAGCTTCTGCTTTGATGTTTAATTCAGTCCCAAGGGATATTAGCCCTGCGTAGGATGCCATCTTCAACCTCCTCTCTTAAATATCTCAATGTTGTGCTAGATTCAATGCTTTGAACTTCACAAGCTTCATGAAGTTCAATGACTTGTTTTTACCTTTCACTTGCTTACTGCTAACACAACTTAAACACCTAAAAAGCTAAACACCGGACTGATATAAATTTGTGCATTAGTCAGATTGTCAGTCAGAGGAAGTGCAAGGGTGGAAACTTTTCCCCGTTTCTCAGACCGTTAGCTACTTTTTTATTGTGGTTTGTATTGTTTTTTTTATTTCTGAGAGACGAACGGTTGTGATGAAATGTAGTAGTATGCGTCTCATGGAAACCAATGTGGTCAGCTGTACAGACGGAGGAAGTTAGTGAAGACTTTGAGTTGTTACTGGAGCAACCGTTTGCACCATTTTAAAGACAGGTGGTGAGCAAGGTGTCTTGCTAGGTGATGAATCACACTTGAAGTGCTGTCTGTCTTTGCATGTGCTATTATTAGCTCCAATGTTTGACGTGCCAACCCAAACTTCACCCCAAATTTTCTGTGGTACACCTCTGTGGGTGCCTGTTTTAGTGCCATGTCAGCCCCCAAAAAATTAAAAATAAATGTGTGTATATATATATATATTTTTTTTAATTTTATTATTTTTACTAAATTTAATTAATTAAAAAAAATATTAAAAAAAAAAAACTTTTATGTTCATGTCCAGCCAAATAAATATGTGCTTTTAAATGGTTATGCTAATATGAATTTTTCAATTTAATCACTGTAACAAAGGTTTGTTGATAAGGGAAGAAGGAGGTGGGGACCAGCGAACGTTCAACGTAACTTTAAACACAAAATAAACTAACAACAAAACTAAGTAACAAAACAAAAGTAAAGTGGCAGCCCCTCACGGACGACTGCCGCATAAACTAAAACAAAACAACAACAAAAGTCCAGGCCTGGTCCTCTCTCATCCTTCACTGTCATCACTCCTCCTTTTATCCTTCCGGAGTTTGGTATCCTACCGGTGTGGCCGCATGTGACACTCAGTAGCACTTGCACCACCGGCCTCGCTTCTTTCCCACGGCTCTCGGCCCCTCCCTGCTTGCCACAATGACATTGTCCATCTATATATCAGTCCATCAAATTGAACTATTTATACACATGCAACATGTCTTCAAGAATATGACTTACTTACACTTACTTGTTGGATTTTATAGATGCGCAGTTCTCTGCATTTTATCAGCATTAAAGGTCAGAGGTCAGCAGTATGATGTGTATTGCATATGATGTAGGTTGGTGAGTGCTTATGGAGATCACAGTGGGACATGAGTGGAAAGCTCACCAGAATAGTGTAGTTTGATGAATCTGAGGTCACCTGCTGACCACAGACAGTAAAGCGCACAGGAATCCGCCACACGCCCAGCAGCAGGTGTGCGACAGCAGGCATCGTCACGCTCGCCTGGAAAAAACACTGTTTGCATTCCAGAGCCGACGACCTCCTCAGAGCAATTTCTCCTAAATTCCTAGCCCTAAAATCATTTCTACATGTTTTTTTTTTTTCTTTCCATGGTTCTGTGGAGTTGGTAATTTACTGAATGACAGTGGCTGCACGTACGTCTTAGCGCATCGTGTTGCTCATGTTTCCAAAACATCCCCATGGCCTCTCAGATAGTGCTTAAGGTTTCGAAAACAACACCTCGACTGAGAAGAAAGAAACGTAGCCAATGTGCTCTCATGTTGCATGTTTTTTCCCTTGGTAGGCTACTATGATGCCTGAGGGAGAAGAGAGTGTGTTTAGAAAGAAGATATTCACCCAAATTGTCTGTCTTCCGTGGAAAACAAAAAAAAATATTTTGAAGAATGTTTACGCTGCCCTTCTCCATTCTATTTCTTTCAAATAAGCCATTCAGTGCTTTTGTGAGGATTTACGTGGAATCAGATTACACCGGAATTATAGTTTCTTTTGATGGCCGATGCCAATATCTTAAAGAGCAGTGTGGACGATATAAAGATGATATACATCACAATATTTAATCAGATAGTAAATAATACAACAATTGTTGCAATTAAAATTATATTTATTTTACCTGATAGTTGTTGAAATAATTGGCAATAGATCATTTTTAAATCAATCAACTTCAAAAAATCAGTAAAATAAACATTTTTAGGTAACACTTTACAATAAGGTTCCTTTATTAAACATTAGTAAATGTACTAATGAACTAACTAACTAAACATGAACTAACAATGAGCAATACATTTACTACTGTTTTTGTTAATGTTAGTTAATGAAAATAAAGCTGTTCATTGTTTGTTCATGTTAGTTCACAGTGCATTACCTAATGTTAACAAGATTTTAATAAAGTATTAGTAAATGTTGAAATTAACATTAACAAAGATGAACAAATGCTTTATAAGTGCAGTTCATTATTAGTTAATGTTAACTAATGAACCTTATTGTAAAGTGTTACCCATTTTTACTTCACACAGTGTTAACACACAACATGAAGGACATATGTCATCAGTTTGAACTTGCACGCTCTCTAAAAACAGCCTCGGTTCAGGATAAGTGTAGATCCTCCATCCCAGTTGCTTGGAAGACGAAGTTGGCTACATTTCTTTTTTGGGGGTTGTGCTTCATGAAATGAATGTCCTGCACTTGGCTTAGTGGTGGCCGTCCGAGCTGTGGAATGTGGAGGGCTGTTTGGGAGGAAATCATAAAATGCAGCCCTGAACAACCCAAACCCAGAAGCCACAGTCTCAGACCACAGTCGCTTTATGGTGCACATGGAAAGGTGTGGGCTTGGGCTTGTTTTAGCTGAGGTTACACACATGTGGGCTGAATCTGTTGAGCTCTGACTTTTTGAGAACGTTTAAAGGGCTTAGAATTTCCTATCATTGATGGAAGAGTAAGACTAGATTTCTCAACTTTATTTGAGGTATCATTCTTGTCCATAGAGCAAGTTATGCCAAAGTTTAATGACTTTGGGTTAAGGTTAGGCTTAATGCCAATCAGCTGTTCCACACTCGGATCAGAAGCAGAAAATCTTTACTTTCCCTTTTTTGTGGCTCTTAATTGTGCATCTAAAAACCTCTGAATGGTTGTTTTGAGCCCTGCAGACCCTGATATTGACTTCATGATTGAATGGAAACCTGAGCGTATGTGCTCATCACGAGTTTTGGCCCTCATGCTGTTTGCATATCTGCTTCAAATCCGTTCTCTGAAAATAGCTTATTCATGTAGATCTAATTGGGTTTTTTTGCAGTTTCTTATTTTGTGTCAAATATCATTCAGATACAGTGCTATGTTTAAGGACTAAGGACTAGTATTAGCATCATGATTGTAAGCTAAAGGTCTGTTTACATCAAGTCTGATTTTTATATCCATTTTCATTACAAAAAATAACCCCTTATAACTAGTACAAAAACATGTCAAACAGTAAGATTTCAGATCATGAGTCCAAACCGTTATTCATTCATTCAAGAAAGACATTGAGCTGAACATGTTGGTTTTTGAGTACATTGAGGCTATAAACAATTGGAGTGAAAATAAGAGATATGACAGTATGATAAGCAATTGCTGACTAGGCTATTTTTAAATGAATATAATAAATGCAAAAAAATACTGATTTCACTTGCATTCTCACTTTTTCCAGAGAATAATGAATAAATTTGCATCAGAATTAGCGTGCGTTTTGGTCACATTGGATTTGTGAACAGTCCTTAAGTTGTATGATTTTGTGCTTTTTTTTATGTGTTTTGCTAATAGTGATTTAATTTATTGTTGCTTTGTGGTCGTGTGACTTATGTTGTCATGTTTTGTCAGGTGGAGCAGTCCAAGGTGCTGATTAAAGAGGGTGGAGTTCAACTACTGCTCACCATCGTGGACACGCCAGGCTTTGGAGATGCCGTTGATAACAGTAACTGGTACGTGTGATTTAGTGTATTTTCTACATCTCGCGTGTTAACAGCTGAGAGTCTCCTCATATTGTCGTTAATAAATGAGGGATGGCTAATTTGTTTATATTACATTTCCGTGTTAACTCTTAATGTTGATTATGTGTTCTGTAGCTGGCAGCCTGTCACCGACCACATTGACAGCAAATTTGAGGATTACCTCAACGCGGAGTCACGCGTCAATAGACGCCAGATGCCCGACAGCCGAGTGCACTGCTGTCTGTACTTCATCGCTCCCTCTGGTCATGGGTAGGCACTCCGTTTCAAGCCTTAGACACTCACAGATTCTGTATCGACTTGTGCTTTTCTTTTGCTATGGGGGGCTTTTAGAAGTGAGCTCTAAAGTGATGCCAAGTACATTAGAAGTTATTGCACTGTCAGCGTTTTCAGACTAAGTTGTCGTCAGATGACTTGTTGTATAAGTAAAATCTTGTACTTATCCAGTGTTTAAAAAAAAAAAAACACATTACCTGGCCTAAAACTTTCTCTGGCTAAAAAAGTAAAAAAAACTGAAAAGTCAGGAAAACACATGTATATTTAACTGTTTTTGTCAGGCAGGTTACTGTTGCCCATACTTTGTCTCAAAATGATGAGACATGTTTTTTTTTTTTTAGTTCAGTTGATTTGTTTGTTGGTTTGCCTGGTGTTTTGTTTGATGTATTATTTTTTTGTTTGGTTTGTTTTGTGGTGTTTAGTTTGGTTTGGTTTGAATGTCCTCTTTTGGGTAATTTCACAACCACATAGCAAAGTGCTAAAAACCACCTTAGCACACTTAAAAACTACTCTGAACACCCAAGAAACCATATAGCAGCGACCTTAACCACCAGTCAGAACACCTTAGCGAACCCATAGCAATGTCTTGGCAACCAATCAGATCTCCCCAGTACCTTAGTGGTTGGTTTTCCATGGAAAGGCACCATATGTCGCGCACAAGCGTTTCTCAGAGAATGAAATGCCAAAAATCACTAATCCTTCCTTTGAAATCCTACCCCCAGTTCCTCAGAATGTCAATCTGGAAAAATGTCACAGTGCCCTCTCCTATTGAAACTTTTAATTGAGACCAAAAAACACCATTTCACCTGCTGATGAGAATCCAGCATGTGCATTTGTGTGTGTGTAATGGCTAAAGCTGTGAAAGTTTCACTGGCCTGAGTGGACAAGCACAAATGAATTTCCTGCCATTTATTTATTGCTCTTCTTGCAGCACATGTGGCTTTACTACGAGCCGAGTTACAAGTTCAGCCAAGCTGCCAAACAGCAGTGTAAATGTGATACCTCACTACTGCACTACAGAGGAGACCTTTGCGGCTGTTTTTGGACTCATTCTCAGTGTTTAGTTTGAAACGTTAAACCCTCATGTTCTTTCTCTCTCTCTCTCTCTCTGTCTGTCAGACTGAAACCACTGGATATTGAGTTCATGAAACGGTTACATGAAAAAGTGAATATCATCCCGCTCATCGCAAAAGCAGACACACTGACTCCAGAGGAGTGCCAACAGTTCAAGAAGCAGGTGAGTGTGCTAATGGCAAACACTGTACCAGTACACTAACTGTATAACAAGGCTTCTTGTCCTAAAAACATAACATCATAGCTAAGTTTTTTTAGAAAAATGTTCCACCCACTCTATGAGTCTTAGACATAATCTGGTTGTAAACCGAGTTTAACGTCTTCGCCGTGTTACTGAATCTTGAATAGGTGCTGGGTTCAGCGCTGCAAAATTAATGTGGAGGTGAATAATTTCAATGAATGTGCTTTAATTTCATAATTAGTTTCTTTGTTGTTAAGGTGGAGGCTTTAAATAAGCCCTTTTTGTTTTTCTGCCTCTCCCTGCACAGTATATGGATTGTACTTTCTTGTTTTATTGTATATATTTTATATTTGTGTAATAAAGAAACTAAAACTGAACATTTAATCTTAATGAATTGTTCAATATTAAACCATAGATGAAATGTAATTTTAAAAAATGTAGATTTTCAGCTGGCTCAGAACGGTTTGATTTAATTCTGCGGTGCAGGTCACTAAATACGTGCATTGGGAAATGCAAGGCACTCCAGGTTCACTTTTTATGAAGTTATTTTACAAATGTGACATCGGAACATATTGAGGAACATAATACAAAAATGTTGTCAACTACAAACAGAAACACAAGGATTTTCCTTCAGTTATCCGCCAAAACTCAAAGGTTTAATGAGATCACCTAAGAATTCTGTGTTAAAGTGAAGCATTACTGTTAAGTATAGCAAGTATATCGTCAGTATAATTCATTGGTATATTACAAAAATATTCAGTCAGACTGTCAATAACAATGTTTTAAAAAAAGAATACTTATGTACCAGTAATACATATTTAATAGATAATACGCATACAATATTGGATAAAAAAAGAAACCTTTTTAATTGGATGGAACAAATGTGATACTTTTTAGTACTGAATGAAGAAATATTTTTCTTGACTCTCTGCCATCTTTTTCATTGAGCCAAAACAATGGGTCTCATTCACTAACTGTGCGTATGTACAATTTGTGCGTGAAATCTGCGTACAAACATTTTCTCAAGCAAATCATAATTCATCTATAACTTTTGTAACTCATACACAAAATATATATATTTTTATACATTTTAAATATATATATACACACACACACACACACACACACACACACACACATGTCTGTGATAACTTAAAATGCTTTTTAGTTAGGCAGGTTTGGGAACATAACCCATGTGTGTACATACATGTACATTGAAATGTAATTATTTAAAAAAAGCAAAGAAAATCTTGTAGTTTTCATTATATAATCCCTTTTGCATGTGCATGAAGAAACATTCAGCCTCTGTTCAGTTTGATATTGACTGACCTCACTGATGAACAGCCCTACATAGAGATGCAGGAGTTATGTCAGATCACAGCATCATGAAAGCATTCCCAGTGTCTCAAATGATGCATGTGGGACAGTTTAACATCTGCAAAACATCTGAAGTGACTGGTGTTGCTGTCACAGCGGCGGCAGTGAAGAACGCATCACAACACGAGCGATAAATCTGTCCACACATGGTATTTGCTGACTCCTTTGAGAGTAAATGCAATCTCAAACCTGTGACACTGAGCCTTCAGAGCCTGCTGGGAGATTCCAAGTCTTTCCAAGTCTACTTATCAGCACCAATTTTATTCTTTATTTTTCATCCTGTCCTTTTTCCAGATAATGAGAGAGATCCAGGAACATAAGATCAAAATCTACGAGTTTCCAGAGACTGATGATGAGGAGGAGAGCAAGCTAGTGAAGAAGATTAAGGTTTGTGTGTTCACAATTGTTGATGAATGGTTCTTTTCCGCTATGACACTGAAATTGGCTAAATAGTGGGTTGTTTGAATAATTAGATCCTGTTAAGGCCCTGATATACTATGTGTGATGTAATTTCAAACTAAATCTGGCCGAAAGGAAGATGTCTTGGAGTTTGTTTTAGTGGTTTGAAATAGCTTGCTAGCACGAGTAACAGCATGAATTGTGTAGTCTTTTTATTTTATCTCAGTTAAATTTCAATATATTTAGTTTTATATAGTTTAGTTAACGATAATGACCGTGCTCAGATTGCACTTACTACTCAAATATTGGCTCCCTAATTCAGCCCATCAGGGAAATAGGTCAAACAGAGACACACACTCACTCTCTCACTCACACACACATACCCATTAAGTGTCGATATCAGCCACCTGATGTTCCTAGTCTCTCTCTCTCTCTCTCTCTAAACATGTCTGTATGTTACATGTATGTGTGTTTTTGTGTCCCTCAGGACCGTCTGCCCCTGGCTGTGGTCGGCAGTAACACCATCATCGAGGTCAATGGGAAGCGTGTACGAGGGAGGCAGTACCCCTGGGGCGTGGCAGAAGGTAGGGGGTGAAAGGTCACCTCCCTGTGTAGCGTGTGTGTGTGTTTGTAGGGTAGGACAGACCCTGAGGGTGTTGATCTACTCTAGCACACAGCAGATCTTTCCCATAACACAGTGATGCTGAGTATGAGAGATGTGTGTATGAGCTAAATGTAGTTGTTTGGCTTCATTAGTGTTGTTTGCTAAGGCTATTGTTGCCGTCATTAGTGTTGTTTGCTAAGGCTATTGTTGCCGTTCCGTACCGTTTGTGCTATGGACAGTAATGTACCTCTTATTGTGCAGTTTGAATATGATAAAGCAGTCCATTTGATCATTGACAGCCCAGAAAGCTTTAACTTGTGACACATTCACCAGACGATGTCTATCCTCCAATGAATCATTTTGGATGGACTCTGCCAGTGACAAATATAAATAATTTCATGTCATAAGAGTATTAAATAACGTAATTATCAATAAAGACCAGCAATAATGATTTTCTTTTTGATGACATCATAATGGCATTATATACACATCATAGTCAGATGGCTGTGATGCCTCATAACTATTAAACTTGGCTTAGGTTTCTTTTTTTTAAGATTATTGGGTCATCATTTTATTTCTAATTCAATTCTGGGTTTTCCAAACTGGACTGGAACTTTAATAATGAATTACCTTAATGAATTAAATCATAAAAATGTAAAATCGAAATAAATAATTTTAAAATAAAAAAATCGAAATAAATAAAATAAATAAAAATCTAAATGAACCACAAAAAAATATTACATTTTATTTGATGTCATTTAATGGTCACATGACATGCAGGTAAACAGAGAATGCATTGTTAAATTATTGAAATTATTACTTAATATTAATATAATATAAACAAATATAGTTTAGAGATTTTTATTATTATTTGTATATTATTGAAGTTTTTATTGACGTTTTGAATTAGCTTTTAGATTTTCATTTACATTTTTAGTCATTTTATGTGCTTTTGTTAATTTTATTAGTTTTTTTTTATATATTTCTACATTTTTATTTCAGCTAGTAATTTTAGCACTTTAACAAACTTGACAAGGCAACATTTCAAAACATTTTAATCTAATTTTTATATTTTTCAGCTTTATTTTAATTAGCAAAAATGTTTTTGAATATTTTTAGTTCAGTTAACATACACTGTATAACAATAGTATAACTACACTGGTGCTAGTTAATTAAATAAAGTCCTCTTACAGAAATGAAAGAATAAACAAGTGACATTTAAAAATGTAAGACATAATGAAGTGTTTGTCTTCATAGTGTGTTTAGGGTCATGAGATCAACACTCTAGGCTATGCAGTGGGTTGGGCAGAAAAGTGAAAGCCTGCTGATCTGAAAACAGGAAGTGTGTGTCTTTTGATGTTTCATCGAGAGCCCCTGAAGGGCCTGTGACGTACGCCGCAAACATAGTATGAAATATGAGCATGAATGAAGCTTTGTAGATGAAGTTCCAGTGATGTTTCAGAGCTCATGCGTTTCAAGCAGAAGATCGCATGCTGATTTGACTTTTGTCTCGTCTGTTCGCTCACCAAAGCGGTTTGGCTGGAGCTGATGCGAGGGTGGACTTCCTCTTCTTTTTTTAAACCTTCAACCTCTGATAACACCAAAGTTGTCAGGCCAAATCCTCTCAAGCGACCCGTACTGCGAGCAGGGTTATTGTGTCTGAGCTCAGAGTTTGTCAGCTCTAGACAGTGTGAGCAGGAAGGCCATGGGTTTGATTACTGTATTTGAAACCAAGGGTTATCTGTTTTAAGAGGGTGAGTTTTGAATGCCTGAGATACTTTCAGCAGCATGTAAGCACACAGATGGCATGTGGTTGGGAAGGAAGGAGAGGTCTGCTTCATTCATTCGATAAGTGACGCACACGCAGCAGGAGACACAAGTCAGTTCCAGATCGGATGCCACCTGCTGGTCACTTTATACATTACAGTAGCACAGGAATGATGTGCCTATGAGTGTCAGAACTTATCAGAGGATTTTGTTTGTTTACTTGTTGTTGTTGTTGTTTAAATGAGTAGGTTATTTTTGTTTTAATTTTAGTTTAGTCTGGTATGTTTATTGTTTTTATGGTTGTGTTTTTTTGTTTTTGTTCTGTGATTTTGTGTCATTAAAGCATGTAAAAACATGTATTTTTCCTTTCATCTGTGTATAACTTTTTTTAGAGAATGATTATATTGTGCATTAAACTGAGTGTGTGTGTGTTTTTGTGCAAACTTTTGCTCCACATATTTCGCATTAGAATGTTGTCATTGTTTCTTTATTGACTTTTTAATACTTTTTTTGTTTTTAGTGGAGAATGGGGAGCACTGTGACTTCACAATCCTACGAAACATGCTCATCAGGTATATAGATAAATCTACACCAGCACTAATACATGATGATGGAGGTGGAATTCTTATAATTTCTCCAAACTGTCTTTTCAAAAACATCATCGTCCATATTAGAGTGATTCATCTGTTGCCTTCTGTAATACACTAGTGTTCAAAAGTTTGGGGTCTGTAAGATTTAAATATTTTTTTAAAGAAGTATTATGATCACCAAAGCAGCATTTATTTGATCAAAACTACAATAAAAACAATAATATTGTGAAATATTATTACAATTTAAAATAACTTTTATTTCCTATTTGAGCATATTTTAAAAAGTAATTCATTCCTATGATATCAAAGCTGAATTTTTATTAGAAATCATTCTAATACGTGGTTTATATATGTTATTATCTTATTAATATCAATGTTGAAACCACTTGTGCTGCTTAATATTTTTGTGTGGAAACCATAATAAAAAAAAATTCAGGATTCTTTGATGAACAGAAAGTTCAAAAGAACAACATTAAATGTCTAATAATGCATTTTAATGCATCCTTGCTAAATAAAAGTATTATATAAAAAAAATCTTACCTAAAACTATTGAACCGTACTGTATATGTCTGAGCTGAACATGCTGAGATATGAATCTGTTATTTATTTGTCTTGTATCTCCTCAATCACAGAACTCACATGCAGGATCTGAAGGACGTGACCAACAATGTCCATTATGAGAACTATCGCAGTAGGAAGCTGGCTGCTGTTACTTACAACGGCGTAGACAACAACAAGAACAAAGGCCAACTCACAAAGTGAGTGTTTTTCACTAATACAAGCTCGAGAGCCTATTTTAAGCCATTCTTTTAGTGTACATCATCATCAGCAGCACTGTTTCTGAGGTCAGTTTACTGTACATGAAGCAGTTCACCATGGTGTCATGTCTGTGGTTGTAAAATGGCGGTAAAGGACCCCCAGAGCTAGACTGACACATGCTAATAGTGCGGTAGTCCGTGCTGTGACACTGATGATCAACACATCCAGGCTTCCTAACAGCCACAGCTGTTCACCCTCAACACAAGCCTGTCACTAACCCTCAAATACAGTCCAAACGCTCGCTAACCGGCCATTCACATCCACCCTCACGCGTATACAGCTCTGTCTAAACTAAGAGCCCCCATCTTAACCAAAGCATAAGAGTGGCTAAAAGCTGCTAACATTGTTTTTCTAACACATGATGCACTGTGAGCATGCTAAGTGTGTGTGTGTGTGTGTGTTTTTATTTTAGATCTGACTCAGTTGAAGGCATGTAAGTGTCACGCACAAGTTCACATTTGTCTCGTCCTCTCCTCTGCTCTCGGTTTTCCTCCTTTCTCCTTGTTTGTTCACATTCGGAGTCGGGCATCCTGCTCAATGTTCCTTTCTGTCGTCAGTCCCAGCTTTGTGTTAGGAACCTGTAGTGTGGTACCGTTTATGTCCTCCTTTATTTAGCCATTTAAGGAGGTTTATCCTGCTTTCCATTAGCTTGGCAGTCTTGAAGTTAGTATAAGAAGCTGGGCAACTCAGGACATGTTCATGGTAAACTGATTTGGATGCTGCCCGACAGGAGCTAAAGCCTGTACATACAAATGTGTGCATGTAAAAACGTATTTTTTATTTTATTTTAGCACACTGTTTAGAAAAAAAATAGTTTGGAAAAGTACAGAATTTGATTTGAGTAATTTCCAGGTCTGGATAAGTATGATAATAAAAGAAAAGGCTACTGCCCCCTTTTCAGTTTTCTAAAATATATAATTAAGAATTTCGAAATAAATACATTTATTATACAAGCAGAGTGATTTCATGGTAAAAGTTTAGTGATCATTTAGTGATTGTCAAACATGAATGAATTAATTCAAGGCACACATTTTCATTACGCAAAACTGTTTTTACCATAAATTAGAATTAAACTCTTTTGAACTTCATTCTGTACTTTGCTGTTTGGCGACTGTGCCACATCAAACCATATTTACAGTTTCAAACGGATGTATCAGAGGTGAATATATATATATATATATATATATATATATATATATATATATATATACATATATATATATATATATATACATATATATATATATACATATATATATATACATATATATATATATATACATATATATATACATATATATATATATACATATATATATACATATATATATATATATATATATATATATATATATATATATATATATATATATATATATATATATATATACATATACATATACATATACATATACATACAGGTTAAAAAGTGTTTAGGTTTCTACTCATCATACTGTAGTCAACATTTGAAGTGGATCAAAAAAGTTCATCAAAGTTGTCCTAAGACAAGAACGGTTATTGTGCAAAATTCATGTATAACTTTGAAAGGTTTTGATCCACTTCAGATGTTGACTACTATGTAAGCACATGCTATCACTTTAAGAAAACCAATGGAAAAGAAACAGTAATAAAATATTTACTGATGACTGTACTATATAGGGATGCAACGATACCATTTTTTTCAGAACCGATCCGATACCAAAAATTTTGAGTATCGGCTGATACCGATCCGTACCGATACCAGCGCAGTTTTTTTTAATCAAGTAGAATTTCTATAACTCTGTGTTAAACTGATAAGAACTGAAAAAAAGAAAAACAACAACAAAAAATATATGATCATAATCTGACATAAATGCTATTATAAACTAGATTAGTGGATAATTCAGCAGTAAAATTTTGTCTAGAAAAATCACGAGTGCACAATAATTGTATAAAATCTGAACATTTTGTGAAAAAAATGTTTAGTGGGGAACAAATTAGAGACAATAAGTGTAACACTAAATCTGGTAAAACTTTACACATTGCTCTTTGTATTGTTGTAAAATACATTCATGAAAAACAAGATAAAAATCAAAAACAGCAATTATTTTATAATAATTGTGGTGATCTAACAGACACCCGGTAGAAAGTAACATGATTAAGGTACAGCAATAAAGTCCAGCAAGATAAAGTTGTTTTATGCGAAACCATAGACCTTTATCTACAGATCAAGTATAATAATAGTAACATTGAATCATCTTGGAGAGAGTTTCATCGTGTTAACTGTCATAACCGAACGCGACGCGTGTTTGATGCTGAATGAAGAATGATTGACAGCCGCAGCTGAGGGAAACGTTTATGTGAGCTTGAATTTAACGACTTAAATATTAATTTATATCTCACAATATACTATATAATGGCTTCAGAACACTTATAATATTGTGCACGAAAACTTATGGTGCTTTATAATGTTTGTGTGCCTTTTGTGGGGCTTAACAATAACACTGAATAGTATACGCACAATATCGGATTTGGATCGGCCTTGTCTGACCGATACCCGATCCGCCAAAAATGGCAGTATCGGAGCCGATACCGATAAAATAATGGTTTAAGAACCATTTATGTCAAATATGGTCTGAAAAATCTACAGAGATGTTTGGACATTTGAGTCTAAAAAAGTATGCAATTTTGAAATGGAAAATTGGAACCCTGTTTTATTTATGTGTCTAACTTTGTTCCACCATATAATGATAATGTGCATCAAACTTTTTATAAATAAAAAATGTATTTATTTTTGCAAACTTTTGCTCCATTTATTCACATTAGACTTGGTATGTACAGGCTTTCAGTCCTCCGTAATTCAGCTTCAGATTATCTGTATATAATCTTGACTAGTTATTTGTATGTAATTTTGCAGCCCATGTTAATTGGCTGGTTAATTTGCTCATGTTGTTTGATAAGTGACTTTGTTGGCTCCCTGCGCTATCTGAGCGGTGTTGATTTTGCGGCCTCACACTAACACAGCCGCGATTCAGCCTACTAACTCACATTCCTCACAACTGCACTGCACTGGGTCCTAAAACCTCTCCCTCCAGGGTCCTCTCTTCCACTACTGCTCCTTTGTTTGTAATACTCAAAAATGTTTGATTAAACGGTCTAACGAATGTGCATTTGTGCATCTGCCCGTGCGTTGCTTTTGTGTGCGTGCGTGTGTGTGTGTGGGTGTAAGTAGGAGCCCCCTGGCACAGATGGAGGAGGAGAGGAGAGATCATGTGACAAAGATGAAGAAGATGGAAATGGAGATGGAGCAGGTGTTTGAGATGAAGGTCAAGGAGAAGATCCAGAAACTCAGAGACTCTGAGGCAGAGGTACCATCTCACGTGCACACAGCCAACAAAACCAATCCTGTGTTTGTCTCCTGAAGATGAGCTCAAGTGTATTTGTGCTTAAATATGTTGTTACTGCAGTATATGTTGTTACTATATATATTGTGCACAGTATGCAGATTTTTTTTGGATGAGATACTGGGTGTACTACATTATCCCTCAATGTAATAGATTTCAGCTTTACATTTCCTGCATGATGAATGAATGAAATCAAAGTTATTGTATTTTCAGAATGATATGGGCTGAATGAGGTCATATGACAGCAATGTACTGTAGCTTATCGCTGTTTGAAATTGTTTATTTCATATGCTGTATACATCATGAATGATTCTTAGTAAATCGGTTTTGTTTTGTTTGGTCTATTCAGCTGCAGCGGCGTCATGAACAGATGAAGAAGAACCTGGAGGCCCAGCACAAGGAGCTGGAGGAGAAGAGACGTCAGTTGGAGGAGGAGAAGGTCAGCTGGGAGGCCCAACAACGCATGCTGGAGCAGCAGAAACTGGACTCTTCCAGGTACACACACTTTTACAAAACTAGTGAGCTGCATTAGGTAAAAGGACTGCATGCATCCTTCATGAACAAGGAAATTCTAGATTGCATTGTGTCAAGCTTATTATTTTTATTGATATTAGGTAAAACTTTATTTCATTGTGCTGTTGTTACACGTTACATGTATTTATTATAGTTATAACAGTTAAATATGTATAATTACAAGCAACTAACACTAAACCAAACCTTAACCCTAATATAAGTACATGCTGTTAATGAAAGTGCTCTATTATGCTTTTCAGATATTACTTTAATGTAGTGTGTATTATAGCTGTTTGTGAATGTAAAATGTCTGCAAAGTTTTAAAGATCAAAGTGCACAACAAATGGAGTTATTATGGGCGTTCGCAATAGAGGAACCTTTTCAAAGTTCCTGTAACTAATTGTAGAAGTACCCGCTTTTTGGTGTGTTCACACCACAGGAACTGGGAACGATTTTAATTCTAGGAACTCCTTTTGGAGGAACTCATTTAGCTCCTACTTCAGAGTAGGGTCTAAACCAGCACTATAGGAACTACCAGTGACATAAGTGTATGCTGATTGGCCGAACACACGCGAAACACCAGCACCCGCCATTTTAAAAAAAAGCTGAGCAAACACACATACACCCCTCACATTTCAGCAACCGTTTTAGTATATCTTCTCAAGGGGACAATACTATAGAAATGAAACTTGGATATATTTTATAGTAGTCAATGTGCTGCTTTTATAGCAGTATAAATTTACTGTCCTCTAAAAAATAACATATAGCCATTATTGTAAAAATAGCTGACAACAAAAGTGAGTACACCCTAAGTAATAACAGCAATACGTCGTTAAACCATGCAAAGCCACAGGTCCTATTCATCATGTTCATGTTTTTTTCTGCTTGACAGGACCATACAAATTTGTGTATCTTGTATTAGAGCAGTTAAAATTTGGTGCTTTGAGTACAATTCTCTCATACTGACCACTGCATGTTCAACATGGCACCTCATGGCAAAGAACTATCTAAGGATTTGAGAATTAGAATTGTTGCTCTCCACAAAGATGGCCTAGGCTATAAGAAGATTGGCAACACCCTGAAACTGAGTTACAGTACAGGCCAGGGTCATACAGAGGTTTTCCAAGACAGGTTCTACTCGGAACAGGCCTCGCAAGGGTCAATCAAAGAAGTCGAGTCCTCGTGCTGTGCGTCAGGTGCAGAAGCTGGCTTCAAAAACAGTGCTGCCAGCATTCCTGTGGTTGCAGAAGCGGAAGGTCAGCTTGTTAGTGCTCAGACCATACGCCACACACTGCAACAATTTTGTTTGCAACAACAACGGTTTGCATGGCTGTCGTCCCAGAAGGAAGCCTCTTCTGAAGCTGGCTCACAAGAAAGCCCGCAAACAGTTAGCTGAAAGCAACCTGTCCAAGAGCATGAATTACTGGAACCATGTCCTGTGGTCTGATGAGACTAAGATAAACTTGTTTGGCTCAGATGGTGTCCAGAATATGTGGCGACGCCCTGGTGAGGAGTACCAAGAACATTGTGTCTTGCCTACAGTCAAGCATGGTGGTGATAGCATCATGGTCTGGGGCTGCATGAGTGCTTCTGGTACTGGGGAGCTGCACTTCATTGAGGGAAACATGGATTCCAATATGTACTGTGACATTACGAAGCAGAACATGATGCACTCCCTTCAGAAACTTGGCCGAACGGCATGATAACGACCCCAAACACACCGCCAAGATGACAACTGCCTTGCTGAAGAAGCTGAAGGTGAAGGTGCTGGAGTAGCCAAGTATGTCCCCAGACCTGAACCCTATTGAGCACCTGTGGGGCGTCCTCAAGCGGAAGGTGGAGAGGCGCCATGTGTCTAACATCCAGCAGCTCTGTGATGTCATTATGGAGGAGTGGAATAGGGTCCCAGCAACAACCTGTGCAGCTCTGGTGAACTCCATGCCCAGGAGGATCAAGGCAGTGCTAGATAACAATGATGCTCACAAAATATTGACACTTTGGACACAGTTTTGACATGTTCACTAAGGGTGTACTCACTTTTGTTGCCAGCTATTTTGACAATAATGGCTGTATGTTGTTTTATTTTCAGAGGACAGTAAATTTATACTGCTATACAAGCAGCACATTGACTACTCTAAAATATATCCAAGTTTAATTTATATAGTATTGTCCCTTGAGAAGATATACTAAAATGGTTGCTGAAATGTGAGAGGTGTACTCACTTTTGTGAGAGACTGTATATTTACTCCAGAAACATACTCTACAAACATGGAAAACAGTGATAGATGGGCCTCTTAAACTTTACGCTAAGGAGAAAATCCAACGCAAGTTTGAGGGGACCAAGCTAAACATGATTATGTATTTCTGCTCAGCAAGCGACATTGGACATCAACCACACAGCAAACGCAAATACTTTTTCATATACTGTCTACTTTCTTTGTATTACAGTTCTGTCTAATAACGTATCGTACACTAATGAAGACGGAGAATGGGAGCTCTGGCATTCTTAGCGCCTTCAAAATAAATGTCCGCCGCGCTGTCAAAATAAAAGTCACAACAAGAAGCGCGGCTTGCGTCACTTCAGAGTTCATACTGTCGGTGCGAATGCAACCAGGAAAATGGCCCTAGGGAAACATTTAGTTCTCAGGGAACTGCCCTGGTGGCTAAGGTGGAACTAAGTTCCCTACCCTTAGCGAAAGCCCCTATGGAAAACAGGACCAACGCTGATGTCCAGGCACTTCTCAGCCTTTACGCTAGAGAGGAAATGATTGTGTATTTCTGCTCAGCTAGTGACAATGGCAGGGTTCCCACGGGTCCTTGAAATCCTTGAAAGTTTGTGAATCTGAAAAAATGTTTTCAAGGCCCTGGAAAGTTTTTGAAAATAAACATACATAGAGACAGGTCCTTGAAAGTGCTTGAATTTATTTTGATGGTCAGATACACTTTTTCCACCGTAATGGTTCTGTTGTTGTTACCACTTGTGTCTATTCAACTGTATAGTGCTGCGCGGATCGCGGCTAATCGCGGGTCAGGCGGGCCAAGTAATACAAACATTCCATTCCAGTTAATCGAGGGTGGATGACAGATAAATCATTATAATGTGTTGAGTTTAATAAAGACACGGAACTCTCATCACGGTAAAATGCAATGAACGTGCGTGAACGTGAACGTTTACTTTTGTTTTCAACAACGTAATTCTCTTCAGGGAAAACCAATCAAGGAAAACATATCAGGGCTCGACAATAACGCTTGTCCGGGACCATAGACTGTGTCCGGGACACGTGTATTTTTTTCTTTTTTTGAAGGGGAAAGTGAGAGAGAATTGTAGGCCTACTACTTGCCCAACCAGACAAATGCCCTGATTAAAACAATTTTTAGTATAAAAATACAAAATAACTAATTCTGTTTTATTTCATTTAATGTAAGTGGCGATTGATAGCCTATAGTTGATAATAATATAGGCCTATAATGTACTGATGGTAACAATGTTGCGCTGTTGAGGCTTGCGCAGTTATTTATAACACTATAGTTAAGAAACAATATTTTGTATAGCCTAGGCTACACACGACCAGAGAGCCATCAAGATTGAAACCGAGACTGATTTCATAACAGTTCAATAAACAAATAGTTAAAATTAAGTCACTTACATTTTGAATGCAATGACTGTTTTTGTTCTGTTTCAGCAGCGAAAATACCGTATATACCTTGACTATAAGACGACCCTGAATATAAGATGACCCCCCCACTTTCCAGACTTATTTTTGGGACAAAAAGAGATTTTTGTGGAAAAAATCTGGTTTTAACAGAAAATAATTTTCTTTGAAAATTGCAGTGATAATTCATTCTCTCTCTTCCAGCGCGTGCGCGCACCTTTCTCTCTCTCTCTCTTGCTCTGCGTCGCGCGCGCACCTCTCTCTCTCTCTCTCGCTCTGCGTCTCACGCGCGCACCTCTTTCTCTCTCTCTCTCGCTCGCTCTGCGTGTCGCATGGCAGAGAGAAGCAGCGTTTTAATTCAGTTAAACACATATATTATGTTGCTTCTCTAATTTTACATGCAAGTATAGCTCAAATCATTTGTCTTAATGGTTCGCGTTTCATATTAATTCTGTTGTTCTTTCTCCCTTTCCCCCCGTGATTTTGTCTATATCGCGAATATAAGATATATTTTTCCCCCCATTTTTCAGCCTTTTTTTAGGACAAAAACCTTGTCTTATATTCGGGTATATACGGTAGTTCCAAACAAAGATCACAGCAGAACCATAGCGCATCTCACAGCAACACTTGCTATACTGAATGATACTGAATGATTCAGCGTTTTGAGCGAATCGGTTGAGTCAAAGATACAGTTACCCATTCATAAACTGCCTCATTCTGAATAAATCAGCCGTTTGTTCGAATCGTTTGAATGAATGACTCAATGACTCGCTCATTAAGACGTTCGCCTGCCGCCTCCTACTGGCGGTTTAGTTTCATAAAGTATCATTCTTTTCAACATTCCTTATTTGTAAATTCAAAAATATTTTAAATAATCTAATTTAATACACTTATAATTTTTCAATGTAAATTATTTAATTTGATTGGAAACAGCCTAGTGTCTTATTATTTTAATTGAATATATTGATCAAATTTAAGAATTTGAAATTAAAGATGGAGCAAACATTTAATAAAATTAGGGGAAAAATGCCCTTTATAAAAGGTACAAAAAAATTAGTGTTTTCAAACAGTGATGTAATGAAACTTTGACAATTTAAGTTTGAAGGGAGTAAAGCCTCTGTTTAGACTATTAAGGAAATATAATTTTGCCAAAAGAAAAACTTTTATTTTAAATAAATGTTAATTTTTAATCAGCCTACTTCAGTGTGATATGTTACCATATCATGCTTAACACTGAGAATTTGAATAATTGTAATGTGATGATCAGATGCAGATATCTAAATCAAAGTATAAGGGCGGTTTGCGGGTGTATTATCTATTTTAAACAGTGGATTCGGGTGACTCAAAGTGCACCAGATTCTTACCGGGGGGGCATGCCCCCGGACCCCCCTAGGGGTACCAGGCTCCACCCACAAAAATAATGTGGGAAACACATCAGGCTATATGATGATCTACAAAAAATACTAATTTAATTATCTTATTATTAAAATACATTATTAGGATTTTACCACCTCCGCCTTATTTTGAGCCAGGAAAAACCCTGGATACGTTAAGTTTTTCCGCATGAGGTAGGCTACTTTGTGTTGTACGTTGCCATGACGTTCTCAGGCGCATGAAAGTACCATGGTACCTCAACGTTTGTTGTTGGACACAACAAATGTGTCCCCACATTAAGTCCTTGAATTTGAGGGTATTGGACCTGGAAAGTCCTTGAAAGGTCCTTGAATTTGAAGTTAACCAAGGTGTGGGAACCCTGCAATGGGCATCAACCACACTGCAAACCCAGATCATAAACTAATGAAGAATGAGAGCACTGTGTACTCAGGCTCTGGCTAAGTCATTCTTCGCTCCGTCAAAATTATCAAGCACAACAACCAGAGCGACAAGACGTAAGTGACACTTACGTCACTTCAAAGTTCCAAATGGCGGGGAACAGAGGTTCTCGGGGGACTGCTCTTTTGGCTAGTTCCTATAACTTAGTTCCTATAACTACCCGATGCGAAAGCCCCTAATGTCTCCCAAAATAAAGAAATTAAAAATTAAAAAACTGCCTGAAACAAGTCATCAGTAATTTCAGTCTTACCTACTATACTGCCCTACAAAGGCAGCTAGAGTCGCTAGAGTGTGGAACTGAGAAAAATGACTTTAAAGATTTTTAGTTGTCCCGCCAAATGAATTATAGGTAGGACACTGGAAATCTGGCAAATAGATGTTTTAGTAATGAAAATTATATACATAAAAAAATCTTGAGCTCAAACTTGACTTTTGACCACTATTTTAAAGTTACTGTACTCTGCCTTTGTATTGTCAGCAAAAAGTGAGAAGTCATGCCAAGGCAAAAGGCAGTAACTTCCACGTTATCAGTATTTGGTTGCTGATCACCATTAACAAAATCATTATAGTAACACCTGTATAAAATCTAGTGATCATGGCATTTATTTTGTATGATTTACAATTATTTATAGCCATCTACTTATTGCTATCCTGTGCTTTGGTTGCATTCTGATGGCATTATTAATACATTTGACATTTGACAATATACCTCCATAGATTTATTAGTCCAGCGTTGGCTCGACCGCGTTTAGGGCGGGGCTGAAGGCACCGGCGAAGTTTTGGCACTCTGCCAGCTAGATGCATGAGTGTTTCAACCAGGTCCAGTACCCGAACTGAGTGAGGCGGGGCTTTAATTCTTGGTTGTATTCATCTGATACGGCAATGTGTAACGTTTTTCTGTCAACTCTGCATAATCCTCCACGTTTGTCGATGGAGCGCGGGTTCAGACCATAACTATGAAAGGGAGCGCGTCGCTCGCTCGCGTTGACTATGTAACGGCCCTAAATGTTCTGACCGCAACTGTGCAGGACAAAGCTCTGAGGACATCAGAAGTTAGAGGGACTGATGGCAGCTGTACAAAGTACACAGGCTTCACCGTAATTTTAATTTTAATGGACATTAAAACAAAGGCAGATAACCGTACAATCTGGTAGGTAGCATTATTTGATAGAACACCGGCACAGTAACTTCATATTGATGCGCGGCTAAACAAAGTCAGAGTACCGTAACTCTATTTGAGCGTTCCAAAACAAAGCCAAAGAGCGGTAACTGATGTTACGGTGTTCTGCCTTTGTTTCTCATGGGCTTTTGGAAGTTACTGTTAAGACAACTCATTATTTTCTCGAAAAACAACGGAATTGATTCAAGATACTTATCCACATGATAAAGGAGGTCTTGAATGTGCCAAAAATATAAATAACTCATTTTCGACCAAAAACGAAGTTACGTTCTTTTGCCTTTGCACGGCAGTATACAAACCTACGTAGGTTTGTAACAAATTTGCATAATGCCAGCCTGTGATCTTCATTGGCTGCCCTGGAATAACGTCTACATTGACCCGCCCTCAAACACTGTAGTTGTAGCGGAGTTTTGTTTGTGTTTTCAACATGTTGAGAAGATTCTATTTTCAAATCCACTTAGCATGCATTTCCTAAGGATGAGGACTCGAGCTCATATAGACCTTAGTCAGGTTAGACGACGTATTGAATTTAACGCAGATGAAAACGAGGATATGAGGGGTAGATGTACAGTCTTTACAATGGCACGCGCTGTATAAAGGTCCTGGGTCACGTAATTTTTAAAACTCACAACTTTTAAAATTGATTAATGGAGTTTTCGTCTTCGGAAATTTTTTTTTGGAAAGATATATCGTCAGCTGTTGTTAAACAACAGTACAATCCATTGAATGTACTTTATTCTGTCCCTCACAACTCTAGTTTTCATTCCTGTCATTACTGAGGTCTGTTGATACGGTAAAACCAATGACATTGTTACTGTTCGTATTACTGTGGATACAAGCACTGAAGAAGCCTCCGGAGCTGAACCTGCAGTAACACTTTATTTTACAGTGTCCTTGTTACATACGTTACATGTACTTACCATAGTAATAACAATAATTTATGCATAATTACATGCAACTAACCCTCAACCAAATCCTAATCCTACCCTAACCCTATAGTAAGTACATGTAGTTGCTTAATATTACTCAGTACTTAAATATATAATTATACTGTATGTATCAATGACACCTTAAAATAAAGTATTTGTGTAATTACATTGTAACAACAGCACATTAAAACAAAGTGGCTTATTATTATTAAATGCATGTTATATTCAGTTATAAAAAATAAAGTCCATCTAATTAAAAAAATATTGTGCAATCCTTGATATTTTAAACTGTTATAAAGTGTGAATGTCAATGTTAATTTTCTCTAATTTCCTTTTTTCTTACTTTCAATCCTAAAGGACCTTGGAAAAGAACAAAAAGAAAAAGATCTTTTAAACCACTTGGACCATCACCACATTCTAGTTGCCAATTATACCAGCCTGGACCCTCAGTCAGTCTGTCGACCAAAATCATACATTTATATAAAGCCCCATGTTTAGTTTTGTTTCGTTTTTTTGTGGGGACAGTGTGCCTCTGCACTCCCCGCTGACCTGGAAACATTTCACACAGTCCACACATTCTGCTCTTTTTACGCATCGGTTCATTTGCCCAGACCTCACAGAAATTGAGAGCCCAGAGGCGCACTTAATCTATAATAAATAAAAGCATAAAAACTTCTCAGAGATATGCAATATTGTACGAAATGTTGTTTTGACTTTGTAATACGTCAAATTCCCCTCCTGCATCATGTGTTTGTGTTTAGTGTTTTTAGATCCAGAGGTCACTTCCTCCTCTCCAACTGCATATTGATTGGCCACATCAATAAAACCTAAAGGCTGAATCTTACCTCAGGCATTTCTGTCCTTTAAACAACTTTTTGTGTGGCTTCTTTTCCCTTCCTGAAATGTTAAGCTCTTCCAATATTTGTGTAAATTAAATTATTTAGCCATGGACCTTAGCCATTCATGAAACGTTACTTCGGTTACTATTATTTTGTCATGTTTAATTTGTTTCTCATATAATGTTCCAGTTCACTGTTTGTTTGAAGCGGTAGCAGATTGTCATCTACAGAGCCTTTATGAACGTCACATGATTTGTCTATGTATCCTCCTATTCTGAAGTGCTGTACGACATTACACAACAACATTATGCAAAATCTTAAAAAAAGGAGGATACATCACACATTATGTGAGTGATTTGTTTATGTCTGTTGGCTACCATCAGGTGTTTGTCATGTAAACTGACCTGGAAGCAGTGAGCTGGCGTTCTTGGCCAGTTGTTCTCTCTCTCTCTCTCTCTCTCTCTCTCTCTCTCTCTCTCTCTCTCTCTCTCTCTCTCTCTCTCTCTCTCTCTCTCTCTCTCTCTCTCTCTCTATAGGCTCAGAGTTCTACCAGAGCTGGCCTCCCCCAATACCACACTTAGCTTTCAGTCATGTACCTCTGCAGCTCCTTTTTATAATTTTGTTTCTCTTTGTTTTGCTTTTTCATTTTTATTGTACAAAGTCACATAATAAACTTGTGATGATGCCATTTGAATAGTACGAGTTGTTTTGTTTTGATGTTCTCTGTGGAGTTTGTAAGCGACAAATAAGTTGCAGTGACAGTTATAAAACAGCATATGTATGTCTAGGAGGTAAAAATACAATGACTGGGCCATTGGTGTCTATTGTAAGTGCATTTCATTTCACACTGAGGAGTCCAATGTATTGTGGTATGATATCTGACAACATGCCACAGATGCTGCTCATTGAGCTCAGTGAATGCATATTATATTTTAAAGCTTGAACATAAAGTGTCTTGTTAAGAAACAGGTTTGACAGGAAGGGGGCAGCAAACACAGCGTGAACTGTAGGTCTGCCTTGGTGTCAAACTGTCTTGTGACTGAATTCTTCATTTGTACATTCATGATCTTACACACACACACACATATATTTATTCAGCATTATACTTGTGGAGATAATATCTTAAACCAACCCGTGGACTCACTTTAAAATCAAAATCTTTTTTAAAAGTGGTTTTGTTTTTTGTTTTCAGAAACCACTAAGCTAGAATTTGAAAATAATTCACTTGCTGATTTGCTTTACATTTCACTGTTGTCTCTAGAGGCAGTAGTATTTATTATAATTTAACTACTAGATTTTATGAATATTTTAAATTAGTGTCTTTTTATATTTTTCATTTTAAAGTTTTAGTCATTTTGTTGTGTGGTTTTGTGTGTGGGGGTGGGAGGTTTTTTTTTATGTCTATATTAATATGTAACTATATTTACTAATGAAAATGAATATATATGTTTTGTTATATTTCAGTTCAAGTTTATTTTAACACATTTTCTGAATGTTCTGAATTTCGGAATGTTCCAGGTTCAATAAAAGTTAAGCTCTGTGGACAGTATCTGTGGCATATACTGTCACAGAAAAATATTGATTTTAATAAATCTTAAAATAAACAGAAGTACCATATCAGCTTAGACTCGAGGGCCTTCAAATATTGTCTTCAACAAAAAGTTGAGAATCACTGTGCCAGACTTAGATTTATGTGTTAACATCAGATTAGAGTGATTCTTTACTTATGGGCAAAGTTATATGAAATCTTTAAACCCATGTAAAGAGTAACTTTCTAAATATATGCAAAAGTAACTGTTTACATGAAACAAACTGCCATCGAAGTTATTACGTTGGTGCATAACTAGAAGTTCATAGAACAATAGTACCACTGAAGGATGATTTAGTTCAAATAGCATTTTTGGATCGAAGAATTCATTCATGTTTTGTTATGAAAACAAGACGTCCTATATGTGCTTTCCTGTTCACTGTTGTTTGTTTTTATAAACTGAGGAGGAAGTCCTGTGGTAATCAGCATGTTTGACTCGTATTATACTGAATCGCTATACATTATATTTCTCAGCAAGAGGGTAACATCATTTTGAAGTAATTAAACAGCTTTTCACCCTTACAGTCAAATATTGTGCTGCAAACATCAATAACAGCTTTAAGTTGTCAGTGCTGGCAAATGGCCATGGTATAAGTGGGATCATCCACATTCCCAGTACTAGTATTTTAACCCAGAAATGGTTTAATTTCAGTCATGGGATCATCAGGCTTGACAACACAGTCTTGAGGTCTCTGTGCTCTTCGAAAAGCTCCCCCAATACAGTACATGACATTTGTGTGCGTTTGATCGTTCCTATCACGCATGACCTCTGTCCCCGTTCTAAGTGTAACTCTCAAACAAATGGAGAACTTTGAACTAATGGAGTCTTGCAATAATTGGCGGGAGGATTCGCTCATCAGGTGATGTGACTTATCTTCATTCTGTGATTGGCCCACCATTATCCCGGATCATCAAGATAGGTGTTGTTTCAGCCAATCAGTGCTGACTCTCATTTTTTACGTCATAGGGTAACTGGAGAGAGCAGTGTGGACAGTGACTGAACACTTCTCATCAGTCTGTTTGCTGAAATAATGCATAGAGGTGCTCTCTGAAGATATGTGGGAAAGATTTCCAAGTAAAATCAATGTGCCAGTGAATAAAATAAGTTACCGTAAATACTGTAAGTTACGGTAAGACTAGTGTGAACTCAAACTGATATGAGATGTTGCAGCTTTTCACACAAAAATTTGCACACTAAAATTACAAGAATCACAGAGAGTAATCAATAATTATCTATTATAATCTGTTTAGTCACTGCAACCTGGTCAAACCTATATGGACCAGAAAGATTTCACAAAGGGAAAGACCAACCATTGCATCAAAATATGTTGAATTCTGATGTAGTAGCCTACTGGGTCTAGTCAAGGTAATATTTGCACATAAAAGTAATATTTATTTGATTAAATTTAGATTTAAACTTATTATATTGAATATCTGGATAAACTCTAGGAGAATCACTCGAAATAAATTACACATATTCAGGGAAGGATTTTCTTAAAAAAAAAATTGTGCCAACACCGTAATATTCTAGATTTTTAGAGGTTGAAAGAGAAATTATGTATTTTCTATAAAAAACTAAAAAACTATAAAGATAATTTTAGTAAATGTCATGTAATAATGTAATTAAATTTCTCTTATAATTTCTTTTTTAACCCACTGGTACTGTTCGCGTGTTGGTCAAAAATGAACGAATCTTTTTTTTATTTCAATGAAATGATTGTACTACATTTTAGTTCGATAATGTTTTTTTATTTAATATATGTATGTTTAGGGGATTTTATGGTACTAAATTATATTTATGCAGTAGTTATAATCCATTTATTCACTTTTTGAGCATGGGCCTGAAAATGAAATTTGCAACTTAAACTGTGATAAATCTCGAATGCTTTGGAGCACAGACTTAAGTTTGGTCTCTCTTTAAAGAGGACACTTGGTATGTTATTGCTGAAATAAGTTTTAAAAAGTGAACTTGAGGTTTACAAGTTTACATTTATTGTTATGAAAATCCAATTTTCAATTTTTATATTATAAATTTATATAATATATATTTTTTCAAAACACGTTTTACTCTAAAACTGAGAAAATCAAAGCCATAAATCTAAACAAGCTGTGTTCCAAATTTGAGTTTGATATCTCAAAAAATTAGCTTTCAATAAGAATTTGTTTGTGCCCAGTACAAAAAAATTCCAATAGATGAAATTCATCTCCCATTCATTTCCAATGCGGCCATTTTTGACCGCGAACAATACAAGTGTGACTTTTTTTTCCAGGACATTTAACCTTTTTGAATCGTCCATGTTTTTTTGTGTTTTTTGTGTGTTTTTTTTCACACAGCAAGTGCCAAAACCTTTACCAAGTTTTGTACCATTCCAAAGAAGTAAAAAATTCTAAAAAAAAACAAAACAAAACATAACATTTTGAAGAGACCGAACAGCACCAGAAGATACACAAACAATTAAATAATTGTGTTCCAATGCCACTAACAGTGCCAAAGTACACAGACCGGTTTGAATCCCAGGGAATGCATAAACTGATAAAATGTACACTTTGAATGCAATGTAAAGTTGCAGTGGATAGGTCAGGGAGACAAATGTCACCGTGTCCTGATAATGACCCACAGTAAATTACATTTTAAACAGCTGCACTGATGGAAGCAATATCATTTACTGGCCCCATGCTTGCCTCTTGCACACAGAGTATATGTGGTAACAGGCCTACTCTATAAAGTTCACCTTAATGTCTGATTAAGCTTGTGTCCATGTTGGCAGCTGTGTTAGTCTGGAGGCTGTACTATGTGAGAGGTTGTTAATGTGTTCCCTCAGCGCTCTAAAGCCCTCTGGCTGATCACTCTTATGTAACCAACACAACGCTCTTTATTTCATGCCAAGGCTGGACACCTCCTGCCAAATACAAGCCCTTACCATGACATCTCATTGAGCAGGACGGACAATGGCTTCTGCCTGCCGCTGTGGTTTGGGCCAATCCTAATGTCCTGCTTAATGGTGACCTCATTCTCATCAGGCTCGGTGCAACATGACTGGCTGGCAGAAAAATCTGCAGACTCATCAGCCATTGAATCAGATCTACTTACTTTTTACTGACACCACAAACTTTCTTTCCACAAACAAATCTTTGTGTAACTACTAACAGTTACTGTAGCATGAAGTCTTTATTTGCATATTAACTGTATAATATGAAACACTCTAACAACCAAAACAGTCATATTCATGCCTGTCTAAATTAGGTTGCACCACCTGTAGTCTCTCACCATGGATACAGTCCCTTTTGTTTCCAAGAAATATAATTACATCACCTAGTTACATTCATTTAACTTGTTTCTGAACCCCCTGAACTCAGCTCACACAAACTCAGATCCTCAAGTACACTTGGAAGTCTATTCAAGGATTTAGTTGGTAATTATTTGCTTGCAGACATAGAGCCATGCAATGGATTGTACGCCGAGATTCTGATGCGTCCGATGGACACTTTACTATCTCATGTACTGTCACGAATTGTGAATGGCGGTGAAGTGATGCCGAAGGTCACATGACAGAAACAACATTGTGGATGTAGCATGCCTGAATTTCATTCATACTACACACACTCACTCCATATAGAACATACTTTTTCAAAACAAATGTAGCACATACTACATGGTATGCGCTTTTGGACAGAGCGATAGTGTATGATATGCTCACCGATAATTGGATAAATCTCTCTTATGCCAATAGATGAATGCCCATAGATTAATATTATCATGATATTTCCTAAAAATCATGATATTTCATAAAATTTCTAAAATTATATATTACATTGGACATAGATACATTGTTTATTACAAGTTTTGTGTCCCAAATGATACACTATACACTATGCACTTATAATTTGCACTATGTACGCAACTGTTTAGTGTATAAATAAGGCTATTTTGTCGATGTCTGAGTCCCTTCCCACTCTAAAGCTACGACAGTACGACTACGACTGTGTGCATGTGTAACAGACGCAGACCAGTAAGAGCTGTACATGTAAACCTCACTCCCCTGATCTCAAGAGTCGTGCTAGCAACTGATGCTAATGACTGTGGTCTTTAGCGTTGTGCCCGTCTCCCACGCCGGAGGCGCCGGTTCGAATCCCGCTAGGGGTGGATCGAGTAGGACCGGGTACACATAAAGTGTAATCATTAATTCGGTTAATTAACTGCATCATTTGGTATTTAAAGTACAGGGATTGGGACTCACCAATGATCTTATTATTGGGAGATACCACGGTACGCGGCTTTACCATTGGAGAAACCAAACGGCTAAATTGGATCAAATGTGACTTGATAACCAATCACATTACAGCCTTGACTTCATTGAATTTCTGTCTGAGTCGTGCGACATTCACGCTGCATCTGAAATCAAATACTTCCCTACTATATAGTATGTGAAAAACAGTACATCAACAGAGTAGTATGTCTGTAAACATAGTATTCAAAAAACAGTAGGCAAAAAGTACCCGGATGGCCTACTACTTCTGCCGAGATTCTGAAGTGCACATTTGATGTAGCCTACACTTTAGGTCACATGAGAGTGATAACATGGGAGAAGTAATACGTCCAAATTTCATTCATACTGCACACATTCATACTATATATTAGTATGAATTAGTATAACATACTCTTAACAGTCACAAAGTAAGATTCAAAACAAATGTAGTACCTGCTATATAGTATGTGATTTCAGACGCAGCGTAATTGTTTGTGGATATCATACAAATGAATGAATACTAGTGCCATAACCAACAAATAAGTGATAACCTATTTCCTCACAAAAGCAGCTTATTCAGTGTGCCGAAGCCTCCCCTCCATTGACATCCATTCAAAAAATGGCCTCTGGTCTGCTTTCCTGTGTACCGCTGCATCACATTCTTCTTTTTTTCCTTCTTTTTTTTGATAACCTTGGAGGCTTGGCTTAAAGCAGCTTTGACTTCATGCACTCAACTCTCGCAGATTTAATTGCGTAGCAGATGGGGGGGAATGGTGAATGACAAAATATTATAATATTCATACACTAGACAGTAGAGTACTTGGCACATAGTATAAGTGTATACTCCGTCATTTGGGACACAACTACAGTCTTGTGTACTGGGGATTTTGCCAGTATGAAGGTTGTGCCAGTAGATGGCGACAAATGACACAAGTGTCTTTATGGTTGAAAAAGTAATGAATCTTTCACTAAACCGATTCGGTGAAAAACATTGATTCATTCAGGGACACAATCAATAACTATTGAGATAATGAGATTTAGGCAAAATAGCGATTAAACTTTACCTCATGTAAACACAATACTTTGATCAAATTGATGTGTTTAAGCTCATAATTGTAGTAACCAAAATCGTAGTTAAAAGTAGGGTATGGGATTTGCAAAACGGCCGGGAGATTTTGAAAATACACAACTCAAATGGTCCTACCTTCTTTCCTCCAACACTGGCCCTGACTCCACCCATTCATGTGGAGGGAGAGGGATGGGGGGAGGGGGATATGGTACGACCGTTTGATTGACAAACTTACTGTCCAATGATTCTAGGTGGTCTTGGAAATGATTGGCTGGAGTTTTTTGAGTCCTGCCCGTTCCACAGATGATTAAATTGCTTAATTTTCATTTCAGTGCTTCTAACTCAGTGGCTGTAAGTGGGTTAGGAATAGGATTTCAAGTGATTTTGAAAAAATGGACAAAAAAGAGAATCACATACCCCAACTTTAATATGGGGGGTATGGTGATTTAAATCACAATAAACAGGCATGTAAACACGAATCGCATCTATTCCACCTCGAAAAAGTGTGCATGTGCTTGTGACATAAATATACGGAGGACGTTGTCATGCACAGATTCATAAACAGTGGTAAAGGCATCCGATTTTTTGGATTGCTGAATAAACTGAGTTCACGTTGACAACATTGCACGACATAAATATATTTCAGTATATTGATGGTCGAAAACATTGAAATGAAGACATTTTTAGCTGTGTCACCAATAAACCCCATACGTCCAGAAATGTGTTTCGTAGTTGATTAAAATAGTGGCCAATAACACACCTACTGTGAGTTCATCATTTGTGCTGTGCATTGGGGTATGTGAATAATGGTGGTTAAAAGAAAATTCTTTGTGGATAATCAGAATAAAGAAAAATTGCATGCAAATGGAGTGAAGCTTGCTTGTGTTCAATAAAAAATATGGCTCTAAGTTGGTATTAAAAGGCATTTGTCTTGACACTTCATAACACACATCTCAGTATTAGTTGTGAGGAATTGGTGCTGGATCACACATGACCTAAACTAGTCAACATAGAGAATGCCAGAAATGTGAGCTCAACACATGATCGCCAATGTCTGTCTAACCCAAGCACACCTTGTTCCAGAAATAGTTTAGCAGGGAACATTTAAACACAATAGGCAATTTTTGCTCCAGGATGCAAAGTAATACATTTAAAATTCATATCTATTCTTTGATAGCACAAAGAATGATAGTCATAAATGTTCTGTTTAGATTATCGTGAGATAAGTTTGGACTTTGTATAGTTTTACTTTAATTTTTTATTTTTAATAAACAGCTATATGCATCCCTGAAAATAAACTATTTTAAATCTTGACTTGAGGCAGATTTTATCTTCTGTTTGCTGCAATCACAACCAAGATTAATCATCTGACTGGCATTCAGATGAGATGCTAATTGTGGCATTGATTGAATTGACAACAGCTCAAAGCACATTGTGAAAGTTACTTTGCCACAAGGAATTAAAGATAGGCTTATTTATAGCAGGGTTGCCAACTCTCACGCATCTGGCGTGACAGTCACGCATTCAGCCTCAATCTCACGCTCTCACGCTTAACAAAGAAATCTCACGCTAAATTAGACATTCTTCTGTGCTGTATTTTTTTTCACTCGTGTGCACTAAATTTCAGAATTACTATAAACAATTCAGGCTCTTAACTACTGGATGGACCACTATTTATGGCGCAAATTAGTTAAAATCTCCCGGAATCTAGAGCGAGCACGCATGCGAGACAGAAACTGTAGCGCACGCACGGCGTACGGCAGCGTTGAGCATTGTAGCCAATCACTGACATGTCTGTTGAACGCATTGGCCAATCAGACGCGTTTAAATGAGTCGCTGTCCTGAAGATGTGTTTTGCGCGAGCTCACCGAGTTCTACAATTTCGCAAACCAGTCATTATTATTGCCTATAAACTTAAGATGCAAATAAAAGATTCACTGCAATGTATTTGATATTCTTGATGCTGTTCTGATGCGCTCCATTACGCACCGCTCTGTTTGGTGTTTGGATGACTAAAAGTTCAGCGGTCTAGCTCTTCAATGTCAGAATGATTAAAGAAGTGAACGAATGCCTGGCAAAATGTAAGTGGAAAACATTTAATATTTGACTGTTTTACAATAGAAATGTTCAACTACCGACAGTATCCGGTGACGCGAATTACTAAACTTTTTTTTATTTATTTACTAAATTTAGCCTTTTTGAATTGAAAATATGCTATAATTTCTTTGATTCATTTAGAGAGAATGCATGCATAATTAAAAATAAAATGTTATTTGCAAATAGTTACAATTATTTCACTAATACAATAAGCTTTTTTTTCTTTATTCCCTTAAATCGCTTTTATAATTAATTCCTTTAAATAAAAATACCCCAAAAAAATTGGGTTGGAATACCCCCCCCCCCCCCTTGAAATATAAATACCCCCCCCCCCCCCCCTCACTCCGAGAAGTCTCACTCCGAGCTAAACTCAAAAGTTGGCAACCCTGTTATAGTGTCGCCATCTCATTCAAGTGTCATAGAAGTTATTTCATTCAGTTTAGACAATATTCAAAACACAATTTAAACAACCTTCTAGAATGGATATTTAAGCTCAGATTTGTTGTACTTAATTTTACAATCCTATTACTACTTGTACAATAAATCTGAACAAATGTTCACGGGGGATCAAATCATCACAGCTCCGTGTCTCTATCAAGTGTCATATTGGGAGAGTCACAGAATATGACCAATAATAAAGACATGAGGAAACGCCCCTTCAGGTTTGATAAGTGCTTTGAAATAGCTTTGGGAAGTGCGATTCATTTTAGAGAGTCGATTCGTTCGAACAAGCTGGTCCGTTGAGTCATCTTTCGAAGCGCTTATCACTGTGTTTTTTTAAGTTGCATAAATTCTAAATATAGTGTGTGTGCAAGTCTAAATGTTCCAGTTTGATGATATTACTCTGCGTGTGTGTGTAGGCCTGTGTGTGTGTGTGTGTGTGTGTGTTTACCAAGTAGGCTATTATGCTACCTTTTCAGATGCCTTTACCTTTTTCTCACAGAAAGTTCACACCAAGAAGTTCGATAGCTATAAAGATAACATTCGGGTAATTAAAAGCGCGCACAGCAGTTTTGTCGTGGATTCTGATCGGCTGAATGTCAATTTTATCGTTCAAAAGCTGTTAAAATCGTTCTGAAAGTGATTCCAACGAAACCGTTCCTTTGTGTAGTTATAGCTGTCGTGTGCACTTCCATATTTTCTTAGAATTAGTAACGATTATTAAAACGTAATAGTTATCGTGTCCACTTGACCGGCATTTAGAGTTCAGTGATTCATGAGTCCTTCTTAAATTGATTCGATCGAATCATTAAAAAGAGTCGATTCAGGTTCAAAAGAACAATTCGTCCGCGAATCGGACAGCACGACATGGAAACCGCTCTAGGGTTCACTTCAGTTCAGTCTGCCTGGATGCGCGTTGACATGGACGCTGTTTCTTCTGCTCCGAGACTGAGAAAACACGGGGAATTCTGCAAGTAGGCTACTGACATAGATAAGAGAGAATACAGCGATATCTGTTCGTGTATGTTTAACGAGAAGTCGTTAAAGAATTTATAGCTTTAAATCTCAAGTTAAAATATCAAAATTAGTCTATGTGCCACCCGGATCCGGACGGGTTTCATTCTCAGTTCCCGAACTGAATCACCGAGACACATGGGTGGGAATCTCGGATGCCACCGGTCCATTCCCAAGGACCCCACGGATTTCTGCCAGGGCAAACGCAAGTTCAGCGCGGCATGCAACTTCAGCCACATACTAGTGAATCAGGAGCGGCTGAACATCAACACTGCTACCGAGGAGGAGCTCATGACTCTGCCGGGCGTGAACCGCGGGGTGGCTCAGAATATCGTGGAGTACCGGGAATGCATCGGCGGATTCAAGAAAGTAGAAGACCTGGCGTTAGTCAGTGGAGTCGGTGCAACTAAACTAGAGGCGATTAAACTAGAGATCTGCGTGTCGAGCAAGAACAGCTCGTCTAATCACTCTCCTTCATCTCTGCGCAAAGAGCACGAGCACCTGCCGTGCACCGGCGTGAACATAAACACGGCCACGCCGCCGCAGCTCATGAGCGTCCGCGGCATCACCGAGAAAATCGCCAAGAACGTCGTAGAGTTCCGATCCGTCCACGGCCCGTTCAGAAGCATCGAAGACCTGGTCAAAGTGGCCAACATAAATTCATCCTTGCTGGACAGGATCCGTTTCCAGGTGTTCGTGGAGCGCTCCAGGACTCCTTCCACAAACACGAACGGGGGGTTCACGCACCCGAGCCCCACGTCTTTCAGTGTTCGCAGCGATGAGATGGACGTTCCGCTCGGAGGACCGCCGCTCGTCACATCTGTCCGGCCCTGCGTGGAGCCTCCAGCGGGCACGCGTGATGGAAAGCCCGTGGTGCGAGTGGCCACCTGGAACCTGCAGCGCTGCTCCAGTGAGAAGGCCAACAACCCTGGGGTCAAAGAGGTCGTCTGTATGACCCTACTAGAAAATGAGTGAGTAAACCATTAAGTTACAACACTAATGCCTTTTTTGACAAGTAATACCACCATTTTTTTGACACTATACCTTAGTATTATTGGAAGTACCTTTAAGAGTCAAGATACCATATTATTTTTGTACCATCGTATTATCATATTTTGACACTCTACCATGGCATTACCTTGTGGGCATGTTCCATGGTAATACCATGTTTTTGGATGTAGCCTACCATCCAAATGCCTTTGACTTGGAGTACACTCATATTACCATGTTTTCGGACATGCACAATGTGTTTGGACATGGTCTATGTTTAATTTTTTTTTTTTTAATTAAGGCTTCCACGAGTATGGTAATTATTCAGTCCGGTGGTTACATATTAAAGGACCATGATATTACTATCTGATACCATCACTGCACCCTGGTAGCATCACAGTACTTCTTTGTAAAGGTATTTGGACATTTGGACTTTTAACTAGGGATGTCCCAATCAGTTTTTTGTGCCTCCGATCCGAGTCACTGAATATTGAGTAGGCTACATTAAGCAGTCTACATTCAATTTATTAAAATCATCAGTATAAAAATCAATATATATATATATATATATATATATATATATATATATATATATATATATATATATATATATATATATATATGATTGATGTATGTATTATTGATTTATGTATTATATATTGGAAAAATTGAAATTTGGTTAATTTAATTTATTCAATGATCATTTCTGAAGTCACATTCAAAGTAAGTAATCAGGAAAACAAAAAAGAAAAATTAACGTTTGCTTTCTTCTAATTTTTTTGCATTTGCATTTGCACTGTATGGTCTGAAAACTAAATTGTGAAGTGTTACGACTTCTGATGATTTGTTTATTCTCAAATCACATACTTTGTTTTTTTGCAAGTGAAGAAGAAACAGTGTGTCAGGTTATTGCTGTACTGTAGTGGATATAGGCAGTCCAGCTGGCTTGTGTTGCAGTGCTGGATCACATGCAGTGCTAGGCACTGAGGTCTTTAGTGGATGTTGTTCATGGTAATCTGACTGCACGTTAGAATTCAGCACTGCCCATGTTTTATTGTGTTGATAGATTCTAGAAGATAAATGTTTGTACTGTTGGTTGTTTTATGGTCCATGGCATGCACACACACACACATACTGTAGGCTAATTCACTCAGGGTGTTGCTGAGGTACATGCCCTCATTCTTGTCATGACTCTGGGAAGGTTGTTATATAATCTTTTGTGTGTGTGTGTGTGTGTGTGTGTGTGTGTGTGTGTGTGTGTGTGTGTTAAAGGGGTTTGAAATAGTAGTAGTATCGGCAGGGAGAGTATAGTGTTAGTGTTATGAATTACATCAGTGCTGAAAGCTGTACACTGTTACAGCAATGCATAATGCAACCGTCCCTATAATAAAGCAGTGATTCTCAACCAAGGGGCTAATGATATATATTCAAAATGCATTTGGAAAGTTTTGATTGTGCTTTGTTTCATTAATAAATTAAAATAATTAGTTCTGATTGTTAATGTTTGTTTATTTTCTTTTTAAACAAAGAAATCAAGATGTGAGTAAATTGTGTAGATAACAATGGTAGCAAAACGTATGTGCTACTTGACTACATAAACAACAATCAGTTATTTTTTTGCATTGTTGATATCATTAACTAAAACTATTAAAGGGGTCGTGGATTTTTCTAATTTAATAAGTTCCTTGAGGTTCACTTATAATGTTAATAGTTTTTTGCACAAAAATACAAGTATATTTGTGGAAAAGGTCTGTCTGAGGGGGCTTTTACACTGTGTCTCCTTTAAGTCTTGTCAGTAAATGGCCACTGTCCCGAACCAGGACACCATTAAAAATAAACCATCCACTTATGTGACGCTGGTATCCTTCTAAAGACTCTACAGAAATGAGCAAAGAAGCTGTTTAATCAGCGAACGTTTCATTTTACGCTTAATTTTTCTCTTCCGTTTGTCCTCTTGTCGGCAGACTCAAGCACATGGAGTGCGTCAGAAAGTGAACAGACATCTGTATACTGTAACCATCCAGTGTAGACAGTATCAGTAATTGTAATTGCTTCTATTTGCTTTTGATGAGACGCGACGCTCGCATCCTGTGTAGACCAGTGTCAGCCATTAGGTGACTGAACTCCAGTGGCCGGGCCTATGGTGCAATGATATAAAACTATTGTCTTGCACCAGAGGCAAGCATATGCAAATGTATTTGCCTGTGTGATGTCACTAATCACACAATATCCAAACAAGCTGTTTTTGGAGCTTGATTAAATAAACGCTTTGTTTATAACAAGAAGGATGTTTTAAGCTATGAAACTTGCAGGATGTTTTAATGGTACAAAGACCTCTATATGTCAAAAGATCAAGGTTTTTAACAAGGATTTGATTTGTCATGTCATAACCCCTTTAAAATGTTTTCAGTAATTGAAATAAAATACAAATATTAGATGAAAAACTAAAATAATATTTCAATAAAGCAATTGAAATAAATTAATAAAAATAAATGAAAGCCAAATAAACTAATAAAAAGTACATAGCGATAAAACCAAATTACCAAATTAAAATAAAAACAGAAAATATAAGAATAAAACCTCATTCAAACTAATAATAAATACAATAGTTAAACAATACTAAAATAACAGTGTGATGAAGAGGTATATGAGCCTTACACATAGGGCAAAAAAGGTTGGGAAACACTGTTCTACAGAACCTGATTCTACCACACAAGGTCATATGCAGATGCGTAACTAGTTATTGCTGTGTTATAATTTTTTTTTTTTTTTGATGCACCAGCATATTGCGGCATTTAAAAACTCGTCAGCTTGCAAAACTGCAACAAGAATCTCTCAAGGTTGGTTTATCACTGATTGACTTAGGTGTTGGTGGAACAAACTCCATCTTTTGAGAACTCACATGGGTTGTAATGTCAATAAAACTGTATACAGAATTCAGTTGGATCCAAACAAACCTTGAATAGGAAATGACTTTCCCGAAACCCTAAATCAAACGTCCTATCAGATGTTTATTTCTGCAGAAACCACAGTCGCTCCCTCCACTGCACACATGACTCTGGGTAACCCTGAGCTGAGATCAGCCACTTTTCTGCTGTCTGGGGAAAATCCAGGTCTCTAGTGATAGAACAATGATTGGATGGAGAAGAAATAAATATTGATACCAATAGCAATGATTTACAGCAAAAGTGTCTGTTGATAACTATACGTTCTAGTGTATGAAGAAACTTGAGAATATATACAACCTCTCTGGTGCTTTGACCTATTGACTAAATAACCATGAAAACTCACTTTACTGTCTGATTGGATTTGGGGAAGGCCTTTTGAACGGATAAGTGAAGGTCATAAGGGATGTCATGAGTTTTCTTGCCATTGCCATCCCCCAAAATATTACATAAAATGGTCAAATATTCTCCACAATTGTTTGCTGCTACATCAGCATAGAAAGTTTGGGGTCAGTAAGAATTTTTTTATTTTTTTTGGAAAGAAATTAATACTTTTATTCAACAAGGATGCATTAATTGATTAAAAAAAGTTACATTTATAATGTTTAGGGCTGCTCCCGACTAAAGATTTTTCTAGTCGATTAGTACTCATTCATTTAAGCCGATAGTCAACTAATCACGTTTGTATTGCTCAAACGCTCAAGTGCACAGCTTGCCGCAGCGCACCGGCAAAAGTAATGTTTATGAATGTGTCGGGAAAAAACAGAAAGGAGACTGTCTGAACTAGTGTTGTCAAAAATACTGACTTTGGTACCAAGTCAGTACTGAAATTTTAAAAATGTGACGATACCAGCATTTCCCTCTAGCATTTTGAGCGCTGTTGAACGGATTCTTAAAAACCTCTGATTGGTCATTGCGTTCACTCGCTCAACATATATGTCTCTGATTGGCCATTGTGTTCACACGCTCAACATAATATGTCTGTGATTGGATACAATGATCAATGCTTCAAAAACATGAGAGACAGAGACGGCGCTTGTCGGAAGTTTAAAATCATTGGTTACCCGTAAGCCAATCACATAACGTTTGGTTATGGCGTGTGTTATGCGCATGCTCAGCCGCATCTAACTTCCACTGTAAACACATGTATGATGCGAAAACAAAACCATCGAGCGGAATACCGGAGTGAACACGGCTGTGAGCGAGTTTTGCAGATTATGTGAAGTAAATCCACGGTACAATCAGCGTCTACGTCACGGCTCTCAGCCCGCCCTCTGTTCGTTGATTGGCCGGCTGTTTTCAGGCCGGAGGAAAACGGAAAGCTATGACGCTGTCTCATACTGAGTACAGAAGCGAAATGAAATTGAGCGGAAGTACGAAGTCTGACGTAGTCAGGCTAACTCTTATGACCAAAAATGGAGTATTTTAAGTTCTTTCCGTTGTTATCAGGAAAAAATTGCAACCTCCGGGTTAGTCTGCATGAATTCTTGATATTTGAAAAATTCTGTTTGGAAGTTAGTCGGACCGACACACGAACAAACAACAACAAACGTGTGCAGCCAATCAGCATTAGGAGGCGGATGACGGTGGAGGAGAGAGAACGAGCAAGAGGGAGATTTGAAGAAAGACTACAGAAATAGAAATGAGACACAATACAAAAGAGAAAAGCTCAGAAGAAATCACTGGAAAATTATGGGTTATGACTGGGCAAGATCGAGCTTAAGGACCCACGTTAATATTAGAAAGCTTTCCAGCGCCGGAGAGAGCTAAGTGGGAAGGCCTGAAAACAGACACGGATGTTGCTGTGATTCGGGTCCACACGCGAGTAACACTGGGTTTGAGTGTCATTATTTGTCTGGAGCTGCTGTGCTGTTGGCAACTAACAACGGACTCTTGTTTGTAATTAACATTGTGTGCTGTACGTTCATTTTTTTGTGCTTCCTTGTCATTTGTTCATCATCTGCGCTTTATTTTTCATGAAGAATTATTTTGTTGCGTTTCTGCTATGATAAACAGATGGTGGCGAGGTTCAAGGCAGACTCAGAGCAGGGCGTTTAGGATTGGAAGGTGAGTTTTTGAGGCGGAGCAATGAAGAGATGGGTGTGTGTGTGTTTGGGTTGATTTCAAATATCAACATGCCCAAAAGAAATATCGCTTACCCCTCCTTTAATATTAATAAGATATTATTAATAAACTTAAGCAGCAATCGACAATTTAGAATTATTTAGATTGTTTCACTGAAGTCTGAAGAATTGGCTGATGAAAATTTTGCTTTGCCACCACAGAAATAAATTGCATTTAAAATGTATTAAAATAGAAAACATTTACTTCAAATTAGATTTCTCGCCCGTTTTGTCACATTGCGAAGAAAAGTAATGGCCTAACTCTTCTCAACAGGCTGCATGATTTGCAATATCATTCATGTTCATAGCCAACTGGCACCAAAGCTTAATACTTTAAGTTATGTGTAAACATCTCAGACAAACATCTCTCTAGGAGTCACTGCAGGTCACCCAATGCCACCCGTCTCCAGTCATCACAACTGAGTCAGCCTTTAGCTACAACAAACTCCTTTAGCTACTTATCTGGTCTCTGTTTTGGGTTGTTTTTGTAAATTAAACTCTATCTGGTAGACTGATCTGTTATCAGGGTAAAAGGACACATTAAAACCCACAATGCTTGAAAAAAATTAGTCTCTTAAACACACAGGGTGGAGGGAAGCCATCAGACTGCTTGATCAGAGGTTACTACAGTTCGTGCAAAAAAGTACACAGAGACGGCCTGTAGTAACCTCACTGTAAACGCACCAAGTCAAACAATCTGACTCATCGGTCTAATCTGTCAGCTTACTTTCTGAGCACACGTCACATGTTTAGTCTCCATGGTGCTGTACTACATTATGATGACCTATCTACAAAAAGACAGTTTCAGATCTCTAATCTCATGTCCTGAATGTGTAATTTTGGTTTTACTGGAATATCAGACTGAAACTATATTTATTGGAGCAAAAGAGTGGTGCTTGCCTGTGCAAAAGCTCCTCATTTGACTTAATTCTGCTTCCCTCTCTCTTTCAATTTTCTTTTCCTTGGTTTCTTCTGACATTATTCTGCTTTGTAACTTTTTTTTATTTTTGAAAGCAGCATCTATCAGCGGGGACCAAATACACCCGGTACTCTGTACTACCGAAAT
Source organism: Abramis brama (assembly GCF_963993115.1). Classification (NCBI taxonomy): domain Eukaryota; kingdom Metazoa; phylum Chordata; class Actinopteri; order Cypriniformes; family Leuciscidae; genus Abramis; species Abramis brama. The sequence continues at coordinate 26,902,237 of NC_139974.1, forward strand.
GCTGGTACCGGCAATTTTTTTTCTTTTTTTCTTTTTTTTCGTACCAACTGGTACCTGTAGTACCAGTACATTTGACAACCCTAAAGGTCCTTGTCGCATGCGTTTTTTCATATTCGTGATTCGGTGGCTTTGAATTGTCAAAACACCAATCAAAATGCTTGCTACGGATGCGAAAAACGCAGAAAATCTAACCTGATCCAAAAAAATTTATGACGGACGAAAATTTCGGATGCGAATTTTGGACTCAGTGTGCAAGGGCCTTAATTCAGGTACAGAAATACTACAGAAATGTAAATAAAGTAATCAATGTAAGTAAAATAACACATGAATAAATTAAATACAGTTTAATCCTTATGTAACCCCTCTCACCGGGTCCTTCACACCCCGCTCCGTGCGGGTCTCGAACCCGGGTCTCCGGCATGAGAGTCAGGCGCTCTAACAAGGAGGCTAAAGACTGCAGCCTCTAGCGTCTGTCGCTAGAGCGCCTTTTGAGATCAGAGGAGTGAGGTTTTACACGCACAGCAACTACTAGCTGGCCTCCGTTACACTTACAACTAAAGTTACAAAAGTTATTCAGTCAAGAGCAGTGAGTGATTTTCTCTTTGTCTTTTGTTGTTTGATTAACATTATTGGCACAGACAACAGCAGGTATTTTAGGCTGCTGCCACTTTAAGAGCTTTAAAAAATTGTTTTTATGTGAATACTTGCCAAGTCTGACATTTTGACATAATCTTGTGAGTATGTTTAAGTGCAATAATCTGCAAAAAAGAACTCAATTTGGTACCTGCAAGCTATTTGAGAGGCGGTTAATATGTGCGGCTACTAAATGGTTTGAAATCAGTTGCAAGTGAGAGATACGCGGTAGCTGATTTGTGAAATTACATCTCGCATAATTTTCAAATTACTGATATGATCTGACAATCTGTGTGTTTTAATGTTCTCATTCAACCTACCACCCTATAGTGAATAAATGTTTGCGGGAATTTCCTGCATTATAAGTGCGGAACCTGCGGGAATTAGTCAAATTATGCGCAATACTCAGAATCCTGCACCAAAATTCAGGCACTGCCCTGCTACACTACATAGGATGTTGAGTGTGACAGTCAGTTTTGCAAGAGCTTTCATTTTTATTGCAAAATAAATTGGGTTTCGAAAGGTTTCCTTGCAACAAAAACAAGGTGTTGACATGTTTGGGTTGTGGAGAGTTTGACGAGAATGAGAAACTGTGTGAAAGAAGCAGTTGCTGTTGATTTATTTCCAAGACTGACCTCAGGGTCACACACGCGGTTGGATCAAAGTCATCATTTTCAATTCTCTGGAAACCTTTCCATTTTTGCTGACACAAAACAGCTTAGCAGCATTATTATAAAAACATGTACTGGAAGTTGCACAGTGTGACAGGATGTGTAGACCTATTTGTTGGTGTGTGTGTGTGTGTGTGCATCATAGGACTTTTTCCATGCTTTTCCTTTAGTGCTGTAATGAACTGCCAAACACGTTAGGAAGTGCAGACTCACCAGTTACATTTTGACAGAGTTGAACCTTGTCTGAGTCGTGCTCTTATTGATTGAACTGTCACTACTGTTGTATTAGCACTGAGCAGTTTATTTGCAGTTAGTTTATTATACTTGTAGTCTTGAGTGGTCTATAATACCTGGAGAAACTGAAAGCTATCCATTAACATTACATTACCATTCTTTCTCAATGGCAGTTGCTCGACTGGTATAGGAACCCTTGGAAAAATTCGATTTGGAATCTGCCGTCTTTCCCATACAGAATTTTGAGTCAATCACCTGACGCAGAGATACCATGTGACTAATCACTTTAGAGCCTCAGTAAAAAATAAAGTCATTACTGACTGATTGGTGGGTTTATCTGACAGATTATACAACACAAATAGGTCGCCGTTGAAAGCGACTAGTGGTCTCTCAATTTTTTAGAATGTCTCTGGGTTTACCCAAGTCTGCTGAGTTCTAGTTTGAGGTTTTATGTTGTACAGCTTTACATACTGTACACTTGAAATAGCATCGTACTGTTTTATTAGGACGAGGCTGTTGCGCTGTATGCTGCACAACCACGGGTAACCTTTGACCCGGTCTATAACATGCAAAATATTTGAGGAACAGTGTTGTTTGCTCATGTGAAAATATGCTAATTTGTCAATATATGTAAATAAAGACTCCGAAGAATGTGTTGGAAGGTTTGGATGACAAACTGGCCAAACAAGACCAGCTCAGAACCAGTGTCATTTAGTATTTTATGTATTTAGTATTTTTATATATATATATATATATATATATATATATATATATATATATATATATTCAGTTACAGTTACATTTTAGTAATGTTGTTATGAGCATTTGTCATTTGTAATTAGTTTTTGTTTTTACATTTATTTAACATTTTTATAATTTTAGCACTTCTACTTTTTAAGAAATGAAATTTTATTCACCAAAAGCAACAGTTCAAACTTTTGTTTAAAGGTATAGCGGAGGATTTTTTACTTCCGGGTGGATCACCTATACTATTGGTCCTCCTAATTGTCAATCATTCTGGTGAATCAATCAAACTTATTCAAAAAGTGGAGAGGGCAGGTCTTATCTAAAATTCGGAAAGATCCTCCACTATACCTTTAAGTTTTTTAAGTTTATAAATATTTAATTTCAATTAACAAAAAATATTTTTAGTTGTTTTTTTTAGTTTTTTTTAGCAATAATAGCACTGCTCAGAACTGTGACTGCATCTACAAGAGAACCTTCTTTTCATCTTTATTTAAATAAGAATCTGAGTAGTTTTACATAATCATGTGCCACCCACTCTCAGACCTTTTGAATGGAATGAGATGAGTTTAGCTTCTGTGCCTTCTATGTAAACACCTTCTTTGCATGTGAATTTGTGAAATGAGAAACAATGCCTTCCGAACTTCCCATTTCCTCCTTATTACTGTACGTCACTTTGACTGAATGTGCAAAGATGCTGGCCAGCAAACAGCCACTGCATGCTGTCAGAATGAAATCCAATAACTTTGGAACAAGATGTTTTTGCATGTAGTTTAACAAATGCTGTTTTTAGACTGGGGAATATTTAAGAAAAAGATATGCAACTCTTATTGAATAGATATTAGATTCTTTTGTTTTACAGGTGACCAATTATACCAACAGAGAAGATCATTTACAATGGTTTGCACAGATCTATCTCTGCAAATGCTTGTTTAACAGATTTTATCATCATAAGAACTGCAACTCATTGATACATTTTATTTGCTTAAGAGGAAAAGTTTACCATTAACTGTGTAACTTGCTTTGTGTGCCAACGTGTCCGCATGATGTCATACACGTGCACATCATATTGTGCACTTATGGCGCTCTATTGCACTTTTCCAAGTAGGAAACTGGAAATTCGGACTCTCTGACTTGAATAGAATGCAGTATTTGATATGCAACAAGACCACAAACAAGATGAAGAATTATGTGAAGGAACAAAAGACTCAACTGGCTTGGAAAGAGAATATATTGTAGATTATCATACAGTAATACAGGCCAAGTTAAGCAGAGGAGTAACATGAATCAGTAGCCCACTGGGGTTTTGACTTCTGCAGTGAAACACACTATAGGTTATCCACCAATAAACACCACCATGTTCTCCATTATCTGGCTAAAATCTCATGAATCTGTTTGACTGTGTGATGTAATTGTGATTACATTGAATGAGAGGTTTGGCAGCATAATTTCATCAAACTTTTTTTTTTTTTTAATAAAACTAAATGAGTTTAGGTGAAAGGAACATTGCCATGGTAGTACTTTGCAATGATGTTATATACATTAACATTATTTAATGCAATAACTAACATGAATAGCTAACTAAAGATAAACAGTACCTGTACAACATTCATTAATCTTGGTTAATGTCCATATACATATATGATATACTTTTGTTCATAATACATTAATTCACTTGAAATGATAAAAATGTACTATTTTTAATTAATCTAGACTAATAAATGCTGCAAAATGATTTGTTACTGTAGTTCATGATCCATGAATCATTTACAATGTAACAAATTATTTTAAATGAACAATTCTGAGGAAAAAATAAAATGCTAAATTCTAAATTTTTGTTTTATAACATGGCTGTATTTGGCTGAAAAGGTACACCAGTCCTATATTATCAACAGACAAGTAATGACATGAAACAAACAATTGTGTTGTGCAAACAAAAATCAAGTCATTTTACTAAATCAAAAATAAAATCAGAAAATAATTGAATTCATACTGCAGACATTCACTCCCTCAATCAGAGTCGTATAGATCGTAAAAAAAAGTTTATGCCGTTTATGCCTTGTACACATGATGCTTCATGATCATTGAAAATGTCATCTAGGTTGGTTATATAATCATTTTACTGCTTAATGTCCATCAATGTTTATGAGATTTATGAGATTTTATTGTTATTATTTCATGAGTGAGCAGCTGCTCTGTTTTCAATGTTAAAGTTTATTGATCTGAGTTTTGATAACTGGTCAAGGTTTGAAAAGATCATAGTTTTTATAACACACATAAATACCAAATAATCAAATGAAACACACACACACACACACACACACACACACACACAAACACACACACACACACACACACACACACACCTATGGGGGAACTGGGTGTTGTCTGTCTGACTGTTTGTTCTCAAAACAGGATCTGAGTTGTCAGCTCCAGCATTGGCTGGAAAATAAAGATGGACTCTCTCCTGCCGTATTGATTTATTTTCTCTTTCTTGATCAGTCACTGCAACTGTACTCTAGACCAGGACAATTTTAGGAGAGTATTGTTGTCAGAGATAAAGCATGCTGTAATTTACAGTGGTGGGTTGGTTGATATGTTTAAGCTCTCTGTATGAAATGCTTGAATGTGCACGTCCACATTTGTGCATAACTGAATGGGGTTTTAGATTAAAAAAAAAATCACAAGGCGGTATTACTGATGTATTTCATGCCGTTAAATAAAACGTAAAATATTTTTAACTTGTGATAACCACAGACCTTATTTAAGACCTTATGATGACTGCATAAGTTGCGATTGGAACAGTGTTTTAACATCGAAAAATTACTGTGACAGTGAATGCAGTGAACTCTGGGAAAGCCTGCAGGAGTGTTCTGTGCCTCCTGACAGTACGGTATAATTGATTTGTGTTTATAGTTGGTCTCTGAGCTCTTTCTAGTTCATGTCAACTTTGTGGCTCCAATTTGAAGTTTTAAATGGCTTTAGTGTAGATAAACATCCCTGTAGAGACAGGGACCTCAGAAAAGGTCTAAATGAAGTTATGCACTGCAGTTATATCCATTGGAATAAAACGGACAATGAATGTGTAGGCTGTCTTATAAATTTGACCAGCATGTCATTCATATTGTGAGTCTGGTGTCAGTGGACCTGAATCGTGTGTGCGTGCCCGATTCTTGGGTATATCCACCATGAGCCGAATTCCAGTCGGTCTTGCCATCTGCTCATGAATATTCATGAGCGGTAGGCAAAGCAGTTAAAGTGAATGGAGTGGGAATAAATTAAAGCTAAAAATAAAGACAAAAAACCCTTGAATTAAAATGGAAACATAAAAATTAATTCAAAATATTGATAAATGCTATATTAGTGCATAATTAATACTAAAATAACACTGTCCTGGGCAAATTCTCAGAAAGGTTTTAAAAAATCACAAGGCAGTATTACTGATGTATTTTATGCCATAGAATAAAACGTGCTAAAATGCAACTTGTTTCTGGGTTTTGGCCTTAAAATATGTCTATATGCTGATATAGAAATACATTTTATGCTGACTGCATAAGTTGCAATTGGACCAGTAATATTGAAAAAATAAAACACTTCTTTAGGTGGAAATATAACAAAAGTGCAGTTAAAGGCCGAAGTTTGTCCTGGAAGTGCTGTCTAATCCATATGGCATGAAAAAACAAAAACAAAAAAAAACTTGACATTCTCACAGATTCTCACAATTTTACTTTTGGCCCCACCAATTTCGCATGTACATGTGTCTTAATTTTTTGTGGGTGTGACAGTTTATAATATGCCATCTTAACTTCCAACACTTGTTTAATGAAAAGCACAGCTTTGACAGTTTTTGCTTGTGTGTTTGAGTAATTATTACTGGAACATTCACAGAACCATTTGCTGTTTGCTGTATTAATTGTTTGAGCAATAACCAGGAGAATTACCTCCGAAAACAAACGGCTCAGTGGTTATTAGGGCTGTAAACATCAACACTGCTTCCAGAGCTTTGTCATTACCTCCACTGTCGTCACCTTGAGTTTGTTCTTGTGTTTGCAAGATATATAATTTATGCTGAAGGGATCCGGTGCACAGCAGGAGGTCAGATTGCTAGCCGGCAGATTTAAATGATGCGGTTGAAGACGTTATTGATCTGTTTGTAGGGGGGGCACCAAACCTTGAATACATGCAATCTATTCTTATTGTTAATTTGTTTGATTAAATCTTCAATTATGTTGATATACTAGTGGTCTCACATGCCTTGTTTTTCTCTCCCTCTCTCCAGCATTAACCTGCTAGCGGTTCAAGACTTGGCCGATCGGGAGGCTCTAGACAAGGTAGTGTTACAATTTAACAGACAAGACACACCTCTTACTTTTATCACAACATTCCGAGGTAATTTATTCTCCGATAATAACCATCGTCAAAAGCAACGCTGTATAAAGACACTCGTCTGGGTATTTCTCGTATCACACTGCAGAAGCTCTCTCTCTCTCTCTCTCTCTCTCTCTCTCTCTCTCTCTCTCTCTCTCTCTCTCTCTCTCTCTCTCTCTCTCTCTCTCTCTCTCTCTCTCTCTCTCTCTCTCTCTCTCTCTCTCTCTCTCTCTCTCTCTCTCTCTCTCTCTCTCTCTCTCTCTCTCTCTCTCTCTCTCTCTCTCTCTCTCTCTCTCTCTCTCTCTCTCTCTCTCTCTCTCTCTCTCTCTCTCTCTCTCGTTTTATTCAAACACAGCTGGTGTATTTTGCGGCCCAGTAGCCTAATATCAACTGAATTTACTGTAAAAAAAAACTAGAGGACTTTTGTGCACTGTAATGGATTATAAGATAATAAGTTAGATTTTAAAACCTTTTCTTCTCAAATCTGTATTTCATGTCCCAATCTTTATTAATGCTTGTTGGTTTGTCTTGGCTCATAGCTTATAGGAACTTTATTTTTCTTTCGTGGAAGCTTTGCATTTATTGAGCTGGTAAAATATTTAAACTCATATCAATATTTTGTGTCCATTTACTTATGTGGCAAATAGCCATGTAATAAGCGGGATAATGTCCATCTAACTGGTTGTTATTGCAAAATAAACCCCTTTAGGGTGAATCGAGACTCTTGTTGGGGTTTTATTTTACGATAACAACTGGCTGGATGTACATTATCCCTTACGTATACACTTTTGTTGAGGCTATCAGCCCGCGTTATTTCATTTACTTAAAAAATAAGTTGTTTAACAGCGGAATTCCTGGGGAAGAACTACATTACCCATGATTTTGCCGAGAAATCTAATCCAATCAACGAATTGTGACGCCAAATCACACCAAAATAGATCTCAGGATCTGTCCCCTCCCATGAAGCACTGTCGAAAAAAGTAAAGAAAATCATGTATGTAAAATCCAATGTTTATGTGCTCTTTTTGTTGAATTTTCAAAAAGACCAGCATGACCATGTACACAAATAGCTATGTGTGTTGTGTGTGTTTGAGGTCTTCTCCGCAGTCTCTGATGCTGGGAATAGACTAGTAAAGTAGGCTAGTAGAGCAGCAGTTTGTCAGTGAGAGGACAACGGCAAAGTCAACCAATATTTATCCCATATCCTCTTTCACTGCAGACTTGAGATGTTCTTACTCTCCTACTTGTCTTTCTTGGACACATCATGTTTATCTGGTGTGGCATAATGGGAAGCTCAGGGCTGGTGTTTGGAAGGTTGCTGGTTCAATCCCAGCAGTGTGTGAGCTATGACCTGATCACCATTGCGCCCTTGAGGTCCAGGCTAAATATTCATGCAAGAGGCGTACACACTGACTGTCAATGACAATGTGACCTGAAATAATTATTTTTCAAAAAGAGTGGGTGGTTTAAGACAACATGAGTGACCATTAGCTATGCCGCAAAACTGAGTTCAACTTTTGTGACAATAAGAGACTGTAAAAATGGGTTAACGGTAAGATCCCTGTTAACGGCTTAAATCACTGTTAAATGTACAGTTTTTGGAAGTTAAAAAGAACCAAGTCATCTTATATTTTACAGTAAATAAAACCTAATGTGACATTCCCAGCATGCTCTGTTACACTACATTTGTTGGTTTTTCATTTGAATATTTAAGTTTCTAATTAGCTTTTAGATATAAGTTATGTGCATTAGGGATTTATGTTACATTTTATGTTGTTAAATTAATGTTTATTGCTTTATTTTAGTGTTACATGTGTCCATGATAGTGTTTTGTATTTATGTGCATGACACTGAGCATGACACTGTGAAAGCACCTTCTATATATATATGTATATTAGTATTTACCTCGGAAAATCTACTTATGATGAACGTTAAACTTTGATTCATCATGTGACTTTCTTTTTTACCAAGGTGGATGTCAATATATTATAAAGGTAAAAAAACAAACAGATTTTAGTCATTGGATATTAGCATAATTTCAGTTAAATATAGCTATTTAACGATAAATATCTGGCAACCACAACTTATGTTTTTTTCATGTAATTCATGGATTGTACTGTAGAATGCTTTGGATCAAACTCAATTACTAATGAACTAATGAACTTACTCAATTCTCTGTTTGCAGTCTTTATGTTGGTTCCTTCCCCTTGAGATCATTCTTGATACCATTACTGTGTTACTGGGAATGACTGATTTTAACAGCGCTACTGTCTGCTGGTGTTATGCCGCAGTGAACCCGAAGTGCCGTTCTTTCCTCCACACTGCTTTTGCAAGTGCTGACTGGACAGACCAAGATGGGAAGGCATGCTTATTTGACTTCTGGCTCAGAATGAAATGACATCGTGTTCTGAATGTCTCTCTGGACTCCGGCTTAGTCTGAGATTAACTCTGTTTAGACAACGTCTGGAATTCCATCATTCCCTAAATGATATTCATGGAATCCTGACACTTCTAATTAATATTATGACTTCAAAGACAGCATATTATCTTAATTTGAATTGATTTGTCACATTTTTAAAAACGTTGAGCAGAAAGTAGTAGATTAACCCCAATTTCCTTTGCTGACATATTTCATATTGAAACAGTAAGTTGGGCTCGTATTTGTATTAATAGCCAGTGGCCTAGTTTTAGGACACAGCCCAGCAAAATCATCATCTTGTTACAGCTATTGCTAGTCAGTTGTGGGTGGTATGATGGTAGGGACATTTGTATTTTTTTAAAGTGCGTTTTATATGCGCAAGCAGATTTCAACAATATATTCGGTCTGTTTTACTTGAAGAGGAAATGGTAAAAGTTGTGATGTAATGCAAGTAGCAACAGATCTTTTCTTCCTTATTGTGACACCCATCTGAGTGTAACATATTATCCAAAAAGAAAAAAATATAGGCCAGGACTTGGTTTTATTAAAATTAGTTTGAAGTAATGATTTAATGACTCGCTCATAAATACTTCACTGTTTTCATTACTGGATGAATCTGCGTTTTTGAATAAATCTCTTCAATGAATGATTCAATGAAATAATACCTTTTTTTTAAACAGCTTGATTTGTATAACGCTTTATACAATACAGATTGTACAATACAATCGTTATTTAGTTTAAGCAAACTACAGGATTGCAGAAGTCCAGCATAAGTCACCAGAGAGAAGTCTGTCTTTTCATGAAGTTATATTTTAATTAAAAATTACATAAAAAAAAAAAAAAAATGAAACATGCATGGAGGGATAAGATTAAGGGGCGTTTACACAACATCGTTTTCAACTAAAATTGAAAAAAATGTGTGTTTTGGCTATTCATTTACACGATAACTGCGTTTTGCGGGGCCTGAAAACGCAAACTTCATCATCACTGTGTAAACTACAATTCGTGAATTTTTTAAAACAGTGACATCATGCGCATTTGTGTTATGTGTTCTATAGGTGAATAGTTTTCTTTACAAAGTGACATCGCCAACTACTGGTTTGGCAGCATAATAAAACATTTTAGTTGTTGTCTGTACATAAAAAAAACGCAATGGAAAAACTTTTCTGTTTTTAGTACATCGTTGTCGTGTAAACATGTCCTAATAATAACATGAATTTAGAAAATAGAGTGAATTTCATGTCTATTGTTGGTCTGGTGAATTTTTATTTTGAGTACACTGGCATCTCCATAAAGCTAATAGACATAGACAAAAAGCCACGACACTTGAACTTAGATTTGAAGAACGCGGAGAGAGTGTTGGGCTGTTTGTTTATAGCTTGTCTTGGTTTCCATGGAGTTTGTGGTTTAGCTGTTGCTCCGCTATAATGCATATTTCCACTGAGCTCGTCAGAACCAAAGCAACTTCCCTTAGACACCAGAGCTGTGCGTCACCATTGAGTTTATTAGCGGGCAAAAGAACCCAGACTTCTTGTTAAAGAACCTCTCGAAAGGACAATAAAGTCACTCCCTCTACCATCTCCTCCTCATCTTGCTAAATTTCTGTTTGTGTCACCCCCAGAGCACAATAATACATTGCATGCTCTCATGGAAATTGTCAGTAATTCGCCCAGTGAAGCTAAGCGTTCTTTGTGTTTGCCACATACTGTACCTGTGAGCAACTAACAGTAAAGTCTTATGGCTCAGGTCACTCCTTCAGTGTAAATCTGTGGGGTTTTTTTTTAATCAATAATACATGTAAATATAGCGTGTGCGTGTGTGTGTGTGTCTCTGAGTAATAGATACATATTATGATCCCAATCTATTAATTGTTATCAGCAAAAAACTCATATACCACATTTACTGAAAAAAGATCCAGATTATAAATATATTCTGTACAATACTAAAAGGTATTGATCTTAATAGTTAAATCGAACTCTAAAGTATGCAACATGGCCCACCTTTCAGTGTCCCTTTGTTTTAGAAGTTTCTGATTTATTTTATTTTTTTCCACTGGGTTATAAAAAATAATTTAAAGGAGAGAGTCTATAATATAAACTTCTATGTCATAAACCGAACTAACCAGCTCTTAAATGAATAACAGCTGTTTCATTAATACTTCACTTGTTTCATTACTGGATGAATCAGCGTTTTTGAATGAATCGCTTTAATGAATGATTCAATGACAACTTGTCGCCACCTACTGGTGTAACAATGTAATCAATACAATCTATATTTGATGCGTCAAGTTACTTTCAAAAGGTGATTTACTCGATTTTGATCACTTCCATGGGCACCAGTGTTTATATCTGAACTATAAACTTTTATCTCAGTACTTATGTGATCATTTAAATATCTGTAACACAGAAAGAACAATACTGTGTGGTTGAAAAGAGGCAGTGCAAATGTAGATTTGAATGTTCTGGTGTGATTGTCAAAATGTTTGTTTAATAGACACAGGTGAATCATTTAGGAATGAGATCACCTGGGTGTTGAATCAAGATTGCGATCATTTTATGATTAACCATGAAGCTCTAGTGTATATAGTAAAGTAGTATATAAATAATACTAAAATAACATTGCTTCTCTGGTATATCTCTCTTTAAGATTATAGGTGATGGTTTTTCGCCAAGAATTCAGCCTTTTTTTTTTATAGCTAGGACCATTTGCAGATCAATCACTTATGAGGGTTAGGATGCTAGACCGCTGCCAGTGAAGACAGTAATGTCCGTAATGGTTCGTGATCAACAGCTCTGTGCTCACTGTTCACCATCATTTCTGTCATCGTGTGGGAATCCACTGCTCGATTTCCACAAGTGGTTTGGTCTAGTGGTAAATTAGATTGTACATACCTTAGCGAATCCATTGACAAACACAATGCCAAAGTCCTCTTTGGCGTCATCATCTGTATTTAGTTGCAGTGACTACCGGGCGCTTGTCCCTCATTGTGCTATTCACATATTTACTGACTCCAGCACTTCCCACTAGAGTTGCATGATTCTGGATTAATTGAGAATCACGTTTTTTTTTTTTTTTGGTTCAAATAATGATTCTCCCACGATTCTGACTGAATCTCTTGAATGGTTCAATGACAAATACATTTTTTAAATGCATTCTATACTATAGTTATTTGAAGCTCCATGTTACTTTCAAAAGGTGATTTGCTCTATTTTGATCGCTTCCGTAGACATCAGAGTGTTTATCCGAACTGTAAACTTTTATTCCAGTACTTCTGTGATAATTTGAATATTTGTAACATAGAAATAACGATACTGTGTGGTTGAAAAGACTGTTTCATAATAATACATGAATGATAACTACTTTCTCTTGGTCAATGTGCAAAAAAATACAGATCTGAATGCTCCAGTGAGATTTTGTAGGTATAATAGACACAGGCGAATTGTTGTCATTTAGGAATGAAATCGTGTGGATTTGAATCGAGATTGCGTTATTTTTTTAATGATTAATTGTGCAGCTCTACTACCCACAAGCCAAGATGCAGAGCAGACACGCATTTGCCACCAGGACTGAGGTATTTTGGGGGTCTTGTTTTAGTTCTGAGTTTGTTTTGACGTCAGTGGAGAGGTTTGTTGCATTAAATGTCTCTGTCCTGCCCACATTCCTCAAGCGCTCTTTACAGATCAGCTGATGATAGCGCAGCTTCTGTTGAACTTCTGGTTCTGTCCCCTGGTACCCTGCAGGAAACTCTCCCCTTCTGCTCCTGGTTAATTTTAGGACCTAACTGGGGGGGGTCTGAGGTAATGGGAATGACACATGTAGTTATCAGATTTCCCAGCTCCAGTGAGCATGCTCAGCACGTACTCTTTAGTAGGATAAGGCCAGGTTTTGTTTGCTAGAAGATTCAGAGGTCTATCTGCAAACTTACAGATGCTTTGGTTTGTCTGCTTTGAGGTGATCAAAATGTAAAACACATTACAGCATCAGAAAGTTGCGTCTCCATCAAAGGCATTGTGTTTTAGTAGGGAAGATGACCCTAAACTCTTCGAAAAGCACCCTTTTTTGCATTTGACTGGGGTAGCAAGCAATAAAGTGCAGATCTAAATCCCACTGAAGGGTTAGTTAACCCAACAATGATAATTCTGTCATCATTTACTCACCCTCATGTTGTTAGGGTTCCAATATCAGAATATCCAATATCAATATCAGACATTTTAAACAATTAAACAATTTCTGCTTACAGGGGGCATCACCAAAAGGAAGTGTAATACTTTTTCATTTTTCACTGCTAATCAGCTATCCTTTGTGTTTGTTTGTGTCAGTTTTGTGCAGAGCTGAATCAGCCCACTCTCTGCAGCGTACGCAAGTGGAAGAGTGCCAGAGGCCTGTGGAAATGTGCCGTTTCAGACTGTCCCACCGGACAGCCCAGTAATGTAAGTTTAGACCCCTATAGCACATATATATTCCCACTTATGCAAATGTTAAAAATGTTCAGGGTTAAATGATTAGGTCCAATCAGGGTTAAAGGTCCAAAATGTTTACCAACTGCCTTACCTAGCAAATATCTGCTGTCACATCATACAGAAAGCTGTCCACTGATTCATTCTCCTTTAAGGCAACACACTACAGGTGAAATAACAGATGTCACCATACTTTCCCAGTTGATTAATCACAGTACTTTAAAACAAATGTTTTGTAAAACAAGTTTTCTGAAAAGTAATGTTTAAAGGGTTAGTTCACCTAAAAATGAACATTAGTAGTAAAGGCATCATAAAAGTAATTACTTTTACTTTGTGGATTACTTTTATGATGTCTTTCTGGGGCTTGAAAGTGGTAGTTGCATAGGCTGTCAATGGAGGGACAGAAAGCTCTCAGATTTCATTAAAAATATCTTCGTTTGTGTTCCGAGGATGAACGAATGTCTTACGGGTTTGGAACGACATGAGGGTGAGTAATTAATGACAGGGGTGAACTAACCTTTAAATAACTGAGGCACTAATTAAATATGCATTTGCATACATTTTCTGAACAGAAATCTGAACAATGGAACAAAGCCAGGTTCAACTCTGTTGTTTCGTTTTATTGACATATTAGAGTTATAGGTTTTTACAAAGGGGATTTTGGATATCTCTTTTTATCACTCTATAAATCAGAAAATACCATCAACAGGCAGTAAACATAATCACCATGTTTTTAGAGATAACGTTACATAAATCAGGCAAATGTTATATGAACAAACTTTCAGAATATACAGTAGCTAGGAACAAAACTGGTGTAAGTGCTACTGAAGTGGAGATTTTGGGCTCAGTAAATGAGAAAAAAAACTTTCAATGTGTGTATTGTAGTTAAAATCTACAGACGCAAATAGACAGTGTGATAAAATAAAACTAGTCTGAAAAATTACAGTATGTAGGCATAAAGCCCAAAATCTTAAAATTTACCAGTGCATGAAAAAACAAATGTCTTGCCTTCAAACAGGCAAATGATTCAATAAATAAATAAAATACAGAGTACATGTAAAACTACATTTTAAGGATTGAGAACATGAATTTGAAATAAAAGTCTTACACAATAGTTAAAGATGTCTAGGGGTGTCTGGCCGAACACAAGATGTTCTCTGGAAGCGCTGTTTACTCGCACAGGAAACCTCTTACCGGTGACATGTGGCAGATATAAACTCCACAGAGACTGTGCTGTCACGTAGGACAAATGAATGAGATTACACAGGAGAAATGCACGTTCTTGACTTACAGAGGTCTGCTCTTCATCATGGAGCATTACTGTAAATATTAATATTAATCGATGTGCTGTAGGATGTATTAGACCAGATTTTTTCCTATAGTGGAGCTATGTGTGATATCTGATTACTGCAGTGTGCTTTTAGAGAGAGAATGTGGCTATAAGCCCTCATGTGCTTTACATTTCACATTAGAAATGTTCTAATAATTCAGGTTCCTGTTTTTAGAAGTACATGTAGGCTGAATCCTGGTTCTCATTTGCACCTCAATAAGTACAATCACCATCCACTTTCAAACTCTATTAAAGCCACACCTGAAGACACTTTCAATAGAGATGTGTTGTGATGCACACGTACTGTGTACTTTTCCCCTGATCTATTTGCTTTGCTTCCTCTGTGCATATAAATTGGACATCAGGCACAAAGGCTGTTAAACCAAACTAACACACTCCAGTCATGATGATGCACTGGCCTTTAGTTAAACACACTCTTAGTTAAATGCACTCTTTATCTATGCAAATATGGAGTCGCTGTGTCTTGTTGTGCTGCAAAGAAACGTGTCACTTGTCCTATGCAGCAGCCATTGTTATAAAGGGTAATTGACCAGTGTTATTTTTGTATTATTATTTACGATTATAGTATTTATTCATATTTTGAATTGGCTTTTATTTTTATATTTTCAGTATTCATTGTAATTTAAGTTTTAGTAATTTGTGTTGTGTCATTTTTATTAGTTTTATTATATTTCAATCTAGCTTTCATTTAGTTTATTTTAATAATTTTAGTTCTTATTTCATTTGTAATTTTGCTGTTGTTTTGTAGTTTTTCATCTAATTTTATAATTTCTATTTCAATGAATGAAAACGATTTTTAATAGTTTTGGTTTTAGTGAACAACAACACTGTTTTGGATTTGATTTAATTCAGAAAATTCTACCATTTACCTCAAACCTGTATATTTGTTAATATTATCTGGAACACAAAAGAAGATTTTTAGCAAAATGTCTTGGTTGTGCTTTTTCATGCTTCTTAGGGAAGTAATACTTAAATTTCTGCCTTTTCCTCACTCAAAGCTATCATATGACTTAAGAAAACTTGAAATAAAGTGCAAGAGTTGTGTTATATATTTAGTGCTGTCATGAAACTCTAGATGGCGCAGGCTGATAGGTACTTTACATGCAATATGCAAGCAATCACATCATTACCGCATGCCACAAGCTGATTGGCCTCTGCTGGTCCTGCAGCCAATGAGATTGAATACTCAACATTTAAATTGTGTTGTTCATTGTTTGCTAAAAGCTAGTCCTGCAGCGTGGTATCAGATTTACTCTGGAACCTTCCACCTCCCCCAGCTCCACTTGCCTAGATCTGCTATGGGATTTATGTGTGTCTATTTATGCAGCAACAGCAGCAGCATATCTTACACGCTCACAAAGCATGTCTGTGTATTTTGTAGCAGTAGCGAGTCAATGCTTTGATATATTAATAAAATGCTAAAACTATTCTGAGACTGAGTCTCTTTAATAATGTGTATGGTTGTTGGGTTATGAATGTTACTTGGCAGATCCTGGTCATTATGGTTTTGCTGTAATACTGTAGGTTGCTGAGTACTCCGGTTTCCTGTGGGACAGCTCTTCCGGGATTGAAATGAAGGATGCCACTGTCTTGGAAAATTCTGCAACTAATGGTAATGGGAAGCATCCTCATCCTCAGCCATACCTGGGACATTTTTATGTAAGTAAACCTGGAATACAGCTCTATCTGTTACTAAGCAATTTGTTTTATGCAGTTAATTCATGGTATGAGCTATTTAAGTTACACAAACAGAAACGTTTGTGGTCAGTATTTTTTTATACTAAGGAAACTAATACTTTTATTCAGCAAGGATGCATTAAATTGATGCATTAAATGCTGTTCTTTTGAATTTTCTATTCATCAAAGAATCCTGAAAAATTGTGAAATGGCTTCAACAAAAATATTATGGAGCACAACTGTTTTCAACATTTCAACATGCCCAATTTTCTCTGTAAACAGATTGGATCATCTGAGCTCACGCTGATCAATTTGCACCTGACAGCAGCACCATCGCCTGCAGAACAGAGAGGAAAAAACACTTGTGATGAGCTCAAGGCTTACAAGCTGAGCTCTGGTATCCAGGAAACTCTTAAAGGTCTGTTTTAACATGACACTTAGTGCATCATTGCAGGAGTCACTCTTACAAGAGCTCCTTATCTGTTCTGTGTCCGTGTCAGCGAGCTCCATGGTGCTATCAGGTGGAATCGTAGTCTTTATGGTCGTATGTTTGTGCTGTGTATTGACTGATACTGTGTGTTCTAGTGCAAGAAGAGAAATTAACAAGGCTTGAGGACATAAATTATGCCAACACCCCCTCAATATTTCTCTGTTGGTGTTACTGGTGTAGGTGAGAGAGAGCTGCTGGTGCTGGGTCACTTTGGCATGGCTCCTGACAGCCCTGAGATGGAGTGCCTGAGGAAAGAAAAACTCTCCGCCCTCCTCGCACCGTCCATCTTTACGAACATCAGCACTCGCACACCGCAGGGTTCACACTGTCTGGACAACATCTGGGCCAGTCGCTCCCTCAAAAAGATCTACACAGGTGGGTGGTGTAAGATTTAACATTAGATAATATTTACTCTTTAAACAAGTCGGCTCTGCCGCTTTGGAAAGCATAAGAGACTTTCAAAAACATCTTTGATTCCACACTTTTCACTGAAAGTGTTATGTGTTTGTGCTGCCCCCTTCAGGTCATTGTTCGGTGGTGCGGAAGGGCCTGACCAATCCCTGGATTCCCGACAACTGGTCGTGGGGCGGTGTGGCGTCCGAGCACTGTCCTATAGTGGCTGAGTTCTTCGTGAACATCATCCTGAAGGAGCACCTGTGCAGTGGCAACGGCGTGGCAGTGGTGGAGAGAGGAGACACCATGTCCAAACATGAGCGATGACCTTTTACATGGTCACCAGCGTCTGGACTAACACAATGACTGACTGAATATAAATGAAAGAATGAGAGAAGTGCACCATGATTGCCTTTTGTTTTGTTTGTTCAATGTACAGTAGAGATTCTAGAGCAACAAACATTAGATTTTAATATAGAACAATATAAAGAGAGAGATATTTAAACACAGATTTATTAAACATGTACATAAAATGAAGTGAAATGAAGAAGCAAATGACAAGTGTGCCAAAACTTTTTAAGTGCAAATAATAAATCAATATTTACAACCTAAGTTTGTCTCATATGCGGTGATTTAGGTACAGTAACACATGAGCCGTTAGGAATGGCATAATAAGTTTCAAAAGTTTGGGGGTTCTATTTATTTATGTTTTGATAGAAATTAATACTTTTATTCAGAAAGAATGCATTAAATTGATCAAAAGTGATTGAACTCTTTTGTAACATTATAAATGTCTTTACTATTTCAAATTAAGCTTGAATTTAGGCTTTATTCACATATAAACATTGATCAGCAAACATAAATAGAAGCTCAACCGAACTTGCTTGACGCACGAGAACAAACCTCTCGCGGAAGCTCAAACATGCAGCGTAACACAAGAATGAACCTTATTGGTTCTTGTGGAAGATCAAACTTGCTGTGTAACACAGTGGTGGGACGTCAGGGCCAGCAGGGCATTCTCTGTCAAAATCAAAAATCGAGTGACTGACGTGTGTTATCAGCAAATCGAATTTTAGTGGAGATCGTAACTGAAACCCCACGGTACGCCACTGGTAACACACATGAAGGAACCTCATTGGTTCTTGCGGAAGCTCAAACGTGCTGCGTAACACGAGAATGAACCTCATTGGTTCTTACGGAAGCTCAAACGTGCTGCGTAACACATGGGAATGAACCTCATTGGTTCTTGCGGAAGCTCAAACGTGCTGCGTAACACATGGGAATGAACCTCATTGGTTCTTGCGGAAGCTCAAACGTGCTGCGTAACACATGGGAATGAACCTCATTGGTTCTTGTGGAAGCTCAAACGTGCTGCGTAACACATGAGAATGAACCTCATTGGTTCTTGCGGAAGCTCAAACGTGCTGCGTAACATGAGAATGAACCTCATTGGTTCTTACGGAAGCTCAAACGTGCTGCGTAACACATGGGAATGAACCTCATTGGTTCTTGCGGAAGCTCAAACGTGCTGCGTAACACATGAGAATGAACCTCATTGGTTCTTGCGGAAGCTCAAACGTGCTGCGTAACACGAGAATGAACCTCATTGGTTCTTACGGAAGCTCAAACGTGCTGCGTAACACATGGGAATGAACCTCATTGGTTCTTGCGGAAGCTCAAACGTGCTGCGTAACACATGGGAATGAACCTCATTGGTTCTTGCGGAAGCTCAAACGTGCTGCGTAACATGAGAATGAACCTCATTGGTTCTTGCGGAAGCTCAAACGTGCTGCGTAACACATGAGAATGAACCTCATTGGTTCTTGCGGAAGCTCAAACGTGCTGCGTAACACATGAGAATGAACCTCATTGGTTCTTGCGGAAGCTCAAACGTGCTGCGTAACACATGAGAATGAACCTCATTGGTTCTTGCGGAAGCTCAAACGTGCTGCGTAACACATGAGAATGAACCTCATTGGTTCTTGCGGAAGCTCAAACGTGCTGCGTAACACATGGGAATGAACCTCATTGGTTCTTGTGGAAGCTCAAACGTGCTGCGTAACACATGAGAATGAACCTCATTGGTTCTTGCGGAAGCTCAAACGTGCTGCGTAACATGAGAATGAACCTCATTGGTTCTTGCGGAAGCTCAAACGTGCTGCGTAACACATGAGAATGAACCTCATTGGTTCTTGCGGAAGCTCAAACGTGCTGCGTAACACATGAGAATGAACCTCATTGGTTCTTGCGGAAGCTCAAACGTGCTGCGTAACATGAGAATGAACCTCATTGGTTCTTGCGGAAGCTCAAACGTGCTGCGTAACACATGAGAATGAACCTCATTGGTTCTTGCGGAAGCTCAAACGTGCTGCGTAACACATGGGAATGAACCTCATTGGTTCTTGCGGAAGCTCAAACGTGCTGCGTAACACATGAGAATGAACCTCATTGGTTCTTACGGAAGCTCAAACGTGCTGCGTAACACATGAGAATGAACCTCATTGGTTCTTGCGGAAGCTCAAACGTGCTGCGTAACACATGAGAATGAACCTCATTGGTTCTTGCGGAAGCTCAAACGTGCTGCGTAACACATGAGAATGAACCTCATTGGTTCTTACGGAAGCTCAAACGTGCAGCGTAACACATGAGAATGAACCTCATTGGTTCTTACAGAAGCTCAAACGTGCAGCGTAACACATGAGAATGAACCTTGGTTCTTTAACATTGGTTCTCCCGCATCAAGCTTCTGGTCAATGAATTTGCATCTTGTTGGAGGCTAATGGAGTTGTGTAAACTGAATGCTTCTCCTTTTAATAGAATAAGTAGCCTACTGGTTGTCATCATGTCTGTTTCCTCTTTACGTTGGTGAATTCACTCACATTGGTCACATCATGACTCACTTCATAGGGTTCAGCAAAAAACAAAAGTAGAAGCATACAGAAGTTGCCTAAAGATTAAAGTCCTGTCATACTTCTGTCCATCTGCTTTTAGACTTCCGCTATTTATCTAGCAAACATTCACCTGTTTGCTGAACGTCAGGTTCTGACACATGATCAGTGAACTTTACACACTCAGTGAGAAGCAGCAGAGTTTATTTTGTGTTGTAAAGCATGTCAAATGCAAGCCCGTGTTGTTAATATTAGAATTTACATAGGTAATGGCAAGTATATTTCCCTCCATATTTTTAGCACACTAGGAACATGAAAATGCCCAGCCTTGACTTCTTGTTTCACAGGAGTATAAATATGAGGAAACCTAAAGGCCAAATTCCCTTAATCATCCATCACAAAAAGGTAAAACCAGAAAATAATAGTTCTGATGGGCAGCAAAAGTTTGTTTAGCTTCACAAAAGTGGCTGTAAGAAAATAGCTAAAGCATTGAAAATTCCCATTTTCACCATCAGGGCAATACTTTAGAAGTTCCAATCAATGGAAAATGTTACGAATCTGCATGTTAGAGGACGTGTGTCTATATTGTCTTAATGCACAGCGAGGAGGATAGTTTCAGCAGCCAAAGACTCTCCAAGGATCACAGCTGGAGAATTGCAGAAAATAGTTGAGTCTTGGGGGTCAGAAAGCCTCAAAAAATATCAAGCAGCACCTACATCACCACAAGTTGTTTGGGAGGGTTTCAAGAAAATCCTCTGCTCTCATCCAAAACAAACTCTAGCATATTCAGTTGTCAGACATTACTGGACCTTCAAACAGGACTGGTTTCTATGGCCAAATACCAACAGATAAAAAAAAAAAAAAACTAAACTTGACAGCCTCTGCTAGAAATCTTAAAATAGGCCATGGTTGGATCTTCTATCAGGACAGTGATCCAAAACAAACATCAAAATCAACACTGAGCACAAAATGAAGGTTCTGCCATGGCCGTTCTAGTTCCCTGACCTGAACCCTATTGAAAACTAAGGAGGAGAGTATCAATATGGACTCTGGAATTTGAAGGATCTGGAGAAATTCTGAATGGAGGAATTGTCTCTGATCTCTTGCCAGGTGTTCTCCAAACTCATCAGGCATTATAGGAGAACACTCAGAGCTGTTATCTTAGCAAATGGAGGTTGCAAAAAAAAGTATTGATTAAAATAAATAAATACAATTTATTTCATGAGATCTATCTATCCATCTATCTACACACCAAGATAACACTGATCAGCAGCAATCCTGTTTTATAGGATTATATAGACAAAACAATGATAAAAATCAGTTGTTAAAGGAATATTTACAAAAGTTTAAGTAATTTAAATTGTACACAAGGAAACTATTTGAAAAATATTTAAAAGAAGTTCATTTAATTTCAATTTAAAATCTATTTAGGGCATGTCTGAATATTTATTGCACGATCATAACAAATATGGCCATAAAAACATGTATGGGGTTTTGTTTCTTGCAGGGCAGTGAGTCTGTCCCGTGTGTGTCCTCTAGTGGCCACTTACCTTTACTGCCTAAAATGGCATTTCATAACTAAATGTCAAATGAAAAAAAAAAGAGCTGTCAAAATAAAATGTGATTTATTAATGGTGTATTTAAATCTTAATATTTTAAACATGAATTAAATAACTTTAACTGTAAATTTGTAAAATGCTTAATTTATTTACATTTTTTATTTCAAATGAATAAATAGATAATCGATTATTTTTAATTGGTACTCATCCTCCATTCAATTGTGTGCCTGTGAGAGTGTTTTGAGTGCTTGTGATTTGCATGTTTATACAATATTAATCTGTGCTGATATAACAAGGACAGGATGATTTTATAGTCTCATTATTATGTGATTATGAAGATATCCCCCATCTATCTGCACGCAGAACAGCAGTGGCAGATAAATATAAGCCTCAGATTTCCACACACACCATCAAGTTCTTTTAAATCCCAGTAAAAATATATTGCATTTCAACATTTTATAATGTTTATATGTTCATATATCATGAGCATCATGAATGTCCACACGATTACACACAATCCCAGTTTAATCCCACAGATTGCAGGAAGTGTGAAAGCTAAAACTTCAGAGAGATTAATGAGCCTTGACACGTGTGACTCTGTGTGTGTGTGTGTGTGTGTGTGTGCGTCGGTCGTGAAGCGCAGCTGAAAACAAACCCTTTGTCTGTCCTTGTAGGTGTCAATCCGCAGGATCTGCTTACAAAGACATGCGACAACAAGACACCTGTGGAAAGAGTTTGCCAAAAGATCACTTACAGTGCGTTTGAGAGGGCATTGTGGGAATGGAGATTGATCATTGCTCACTTGTAAACAATGACCATTCTTTGGCAATATTACATCCTGTAATTAATGATCGAGTGTATGGTCACATGCAGTGTGATGCACATTATACAGATGATTTATAAGTAAAGAATGATCATAGACAATCAGGAAGACACAAAGTAGAAAGAACAAATGACCCAAACAAATACCCAATCTTTAACATGCTTTAAAATGAACATCTGAGCAGGGCATTCAGAATGAGTACATTTATTTTATTCATTTAAATATAGTAAGATCATATTGAGAGGAAGTTGTCATTGGCTATAAAGCGTTTTATAGGCAACTGCTGTAGTGCTTTTTGATCTATTGGAAAATGGCAGGAACAGAGTAAGGTCAAAGGTCAACAAAACAGTCAAGGTAGAGCAGCTGAGCTAGTGAGAAGTTATTCATATACTGTATATTTAGTATGTGACATTTAGGACACATACAGTAGGATTGTCTACTTCCACAAAGGACACTTTTAAACAAAGGTTAACATCTTGGCACCCAGATTTGCAATCATCAACTTTCTGATTATAAGATTATAAGTAAATAACACATGGCATCAGAAAGATATAAACATTTATATCACACAAGCAGTTTATAACTCAGGAAATCAGGAAATAAACAGTTCAAGGAACTTGTAGTACATATAAACATATATTTGGCAATTTTTAAGTGATGTAATTTGGCCTTTCTTTCAATATCCCCTCAAAGGAGAACACACACGTCCTGACTGAGAACCTTCAGAAGGGTCTTAATGCTCTGCACTGGCTAAAATTGACCAGGGAAAAACAAATACAGCTCTACAGGCCCTTATATAGACTGATCAGGGACGTGCACAGGGGGGTTGCTCAGGTTGCCCGGGCAACTGCCCATATGCCCTTTTCGACTCACGTTGCCCTTCCGAGGGGGAAAAAAATAAATAAATAAAAAGTACAATGGATGCAGAATTTCACGTAGGCCTAGATAAATAAAAAAAAATCGCAAAGCCTCATTCAATTCCATTCGGGCACCGAAAGTGAAAGTCAGTAGGGGAAGGGCAAACTCTGTTTATGTGGCTGCAGCGCTGCACGCGACCGGCACCTGAGCTGAGCCTGCATGAGCGGCCCTAGAAGGAGATTATCGCGGTTGTCGGGTGAGACTCAACGTTGTCGGAAAAGGTGAGTTTGTGATGTATAACAAACGAACAATCATCATCAGGGTTCCAGACTGTGACCATTTTTTGAGAATGTGCGAGTTAAAAATTGTATGTGGTCGCATTTTTGCGAGTGCATGGTCATGTACTACTCAGTTTAATTCACGCATGAATTTTCCTGCATTGAACTTGTTTTAGCGCCTGCCAAAGTGAATTTTTGTCCCGCCAAAGTCTTATTTGATCGGTGAGTAATGTAGATGAACTGCTGCGCTTGTGACAGCGCATGTTTTACTGAAAGAACGAGCAGAGAGAGAGAGAGCGAGAGAGAGACCCGATTGCGCGCGCGCTCTCTCTTTCTTCGGAGCCAGGCGAAAGTGTAAACAAGACCGTCTCCAAACTAAGCGCTGTCTTGCTCTCTCTCCCTCGCACATATTAATCAAAATAAATCGATACGGCGGTAAAAGGTCGGAAGACCAAAAGTTTCATGTGGAGCATTCTGAGATTTTTTTTCTCTCCTGAATTACCGCTGGGTGTGAATTGTGCTAAATAAGTTGCCTTATCTTCTCTGAAAAGCGTTCCGGACATTCAGCTGACATAAAACAACACTTTAATTAAACGAAAAAAAACTATCCAGTGATGAAATGTTTTCTGTGTTGACACAAATCTTGGATGTCCATGTCCTAACTGCTGGGATAATCACACAGCGCGCATGACACGTCCAATTCGCGAACTAATGACTCCTTTGAACCGATTCATTTTATTGAATGGTTAAAACAACTGCTCTTTCCAGCAGTGAACTCAGGAGACGTCTGAATCGGTGTATAACTAATCAGTAACACTTTACAATAAGGTTCTATTTATTACATAAGTTACATAAAAAGTACAGTTTGCTTACTCAAGCTTAAGCTTTAAAATAAATAAAACCACTTGTTTTTAAAAAAAGCATATGACTGCATTTTTCCACACAGTGCTATCAAGAAGAATCGTTAAAGAATCGGATCGATAATCAGAATCGTCAGTGGCATTATTATTGATCAAATCTGTGTTATTAGTACTAGTTAAGGTGATTGAGTGCTGTATTTCAGTGTTTTACTTCTTTGCGTAGGCCTATATATATTTTAATAAAGACCCTGTAATTCTCAGTCCTTCATATAGCCCTTTTTTTTGGGGGGGGGGGGGGGGGGGGGTTTAGGTCAGAGCAACTGCCCCTCAAAATTCCTGTGCACGTCCCTGAGACTGATCACTTTATTTTACAATCCTCCTCAGAGTGAAACTCACGAAAACATGTCAGGGTCACATTTCACCCTAAAATCAAAATTAGCTAAATAAATCAATTAAATTAAATAGAAAAAATTACATTTTGCTTTTAGAGAGAAAGTTAAGTCTTCAGATTTTTTTTTTTCATTGTAACTTTGCCACAATGTAATTTTGCCATATATATATATAAAATTGTATAATATATATAATTTTTTTTTTTTTTACATTTTGTAATAATTAATCTTCACATCACAGTTATCAGAATGAGATTTTTGTACATTTACGCTAATTGGGATATGGGAATTACAAGAATTGGAGGTCGGAAAGGGCCTTAATTGTCATGAAAACAATTAAAAAATACGAATTATTTAATTTTGTCTTTATTTCTTTAGTTTAAAAAAAAAAGTGAAATATTACCTAGATAGGTTTCGTTAGATTCACCCGTTGACACACCAGCTTTTTCCTATCTAACAACACAACCGTCCATGCCGGAGGTCACATGTTCAGGAATAAGCGCGCACAGCTCCTCATTGGTTAACTGGTTGACCTCCATGATTTTTTGAAGCTGCTCCGTGTAGCGCGCTTGATCCTGCAGGAAGTGAGGGATCCGCACATGCTCCATCAGAGCCAAACCCTTCAGACGCTCCACATCCTCATAGGACACCTGCACAACCACACACACACACACACACACACAAGTCTGTCGATTTTGTGCTTTCTGAATAAAGTGTGTGCATAACACTGTTCATCTGAATCATTAAAGGTTTGTTTTGAATGTTGACTTCAAACTAACCTTTCCAAGAGCCAGTAGCAGCTGGAAGTCAATCTTGTCTCTGTGTCTGAGGATCTTCAGGATCCCATCTAGATAAACCTGGTCCTTGCTGAAACAACCTTAATAGCAAACATATTTTATTATTAACATGAATAAAAACAATGATAGTTCTGTGAGACGTCATATTTCTGAGAATCAGGATGTGGCACCTGGAAGTGCCGTGTCCGTCTGTCCTCGTTTGGCTCTGACGCAGTAGTCCCATCGCGTGTTGGGGTCGTGGACGAATCGGCCCAGGTTGTGAAACAGCTGTGAGAAGGACATGCGGCTTGCCTGGTAGACGGTGTAGTAGAGCAGGGCGGCGCGCCACAGGGTGGGGTCCTTGCGGAAGAGCACGCTGTGGATACTTGCCAGACCCTCCTCCGTGGGGTTGATGGGACGCAGGCCATGTTTCTTTCTGCCCCCGCCGCTGCTCCACGGCTGGTGACTGTTGTTGATGCCGCGGAAGTAGTGCGTACCTGAGCCAAAGATGTACAGAGGTTTACTTTACCAATCAAATCAGAACAATCTGGAACTTTATCAAAATGAAAGATCAAATGAAGATCAAAATTAAGTTTTATAATAACTATTAATAGTTACCAAGACCCTAGATTAAGCTCATTGTTGTATACCCTTGTGAGAAATAAATGTGCTTAATTGTATTAAATGTGCACTTGTAATGTACTTCAAATCTTAAAAGTATATATCTATCTATAAATTACAGAAACATCTGTCTGTCTGTCTGTGTGTGTGTCTGTTAACCACATATCTCTCGAACCGTTAGTCCGATGGATTTCAAATTCGACAGGTGTCTTGCCACGGGCACGAGTAAGTGCAGTGCCAAGTTTGAACACTATCAGCTACACTGTTTACTTCTGAATATTATATTTTATTCACGGCCATCATTTGTAGTAACCTAGCCTACTCCCTGAATTCAATGCGTTCACAGTCTCTTTCACGGGCACCAAACCAACAATTACTAAAAACACACAAAAAACTGATTTTGCACGGGCATTTTACACTAGTCTATCTATAAATTACAGAAACATCTGTCTGTCTGTCTGTCTGTCTGTCTGTGTGTGTGTGTGTATGTCTGTTACTCGCATATCTCTCGAACCGTTAGTCCGATGGATTTCAAACTCGCCAGATGTCTCGCTACGGGCACGAGTAAGTGCAGTGCCAATTTTGACATTGTTTGGATGAGAAATGCAAAAGATATCGTTAAATATATCATTTTTAGAAGGTTGTGGTTTAAAAATAAACACTCAGTCAGCTACACTGTTTACTTCTGAATATTATAGTTTGGTTCCAAAACGTGATAAATCCATTTTGATTAATTTGAGTAAAAATGTGTTCCCTTTCGTGGTTACTCCGAGTTACGTCGGATGACGACGATTGGGGTTTCGCTTAGAAGCCTATCACCTTCGAGTATATAAAACGAGCCAATGGCAATGAAATGCCATGGGTCTGCGGAATTTGCATAGCGTATCTCCGCCCACCGCAGGGGGTATATAAGGAAGTACGCTGGCAACATGCAGATATGTTTTCGCTTCGGAGCCGAGAACTTCTCCACTCCACGCAAGCCAAAAAATCCTGAGTTATCCTTCTCAATCCTTCGAGACGAGCGAGCTCTCCGGTGTTGGTGTGACGGCGATTTCAGCGAGTGCACACTACCCTGCTGATCTGGTCAGTGATCTGACAGTTAGTGTGATTTCTCCCTGTTCGCTTCAACATCCGCGGAGTTTCCTCTCACAAAAAGAGCATTGCACGTGGCACGTCTTTTTAAAGATGCCTCGCCCGTGCACTTCTGGTTGTGGTCGCGATGTATTCTTTGCTGATGGGCACAATCTCTGCTTAGCGTGTTTGGGCATTGATCACGCTAAAGCAGCATTTGTGGATGACTCATGTTCTCACTGCGGGAACATGACCATCTCCATGCTGCGGTCGAGACTCAATGAGCTCACCAGAGCGAGAGTCCCCCTACCCACACCCCGATCTACTGACTCCTCGAGAGCTAGTACTTCGGCTGGTGGCCGGGGTGACCTGAGGGTGACTGTGTGGGACATACCGCCGACACGTCCACGGTCCACACACCCCTCTTCAGCATCGGTACCCGCGAGCGTTCAAACTGAGACCGCTGGTCCCTCTACGGAGGCCCCGCGTGTTTCGTTTGGAGCTCCAGAAGAGGATGCAATGTCGATCGCTGCATCACAAGGTGGGCGTGAGTCCTCGGGAAGTGAGGATTCGGCTGTGTTGCCGCCCTCGGGCGCGCCAGCATTGCCCGAGTCTGATCCCGAGCTGACTGCCATGCTTTCCCGGGCAGCCGCGGCCATTGGGCTCGAGTGGTCCCCGCCACCCGATCCAGTGCGCTCGCGGCTGGATGATTGGTTTTTGGGAGCGGCCGCTGACACTCGTCGCCGCCCAACCCCAATTCCATTCTTCCCGGAAGTGCATGAGGAAGTCACGCGGTCCTGGAAGGCTCCCATGTCTTCCCGTGATCGTCCGTCGGCTTTCTCCGCCTTTCCTCCCCTCGATAAGGCTGATGCTTGTGGGTACACTGGGTGGGTACATTCCCCCGGTCGAACGTTCTGTCGCGATGCAGCTGTGTCCGACAAGCGCTTCATCGCGTGGTGATCCTAAGCACCCATCCAAAGCCTGTAGATTTTCGTCTACTATGGTGGCGAAGTCTTACAGAGCGGCGGGACAGGCAGCTGCCTCTTTGCATGCCATGGCCATCCTGCAGGTCTACCAGGCCCAGATGCTCCGTGACATGCACGAGGGTAGGACAGACCCAGGGCTCTTCGATGAGCTGCGCGCCGCCACCGACCTCGCTCTCCGAGCGACGAAGGTGACCGCGTGCTCCCTGGGTCTGGTGATGTCCACAGCTGTGGTCCAGGAGCGACATCTCTGGCTGAACCTGGACGATATGCGTGAGCCCGAGCGGACTCGTCTGCTCGACGCTCCCATATCCCAGGCCGGCCTTTTCGGCGGTGCAGTCGAGGACTTTGCCCACCAGTTCTCGACCGCCCAGAAGCAGACTGAGGCGATCAAGCACATTCTGCCCCGACGCTCCGCTGCTCAGCCGTCGGCACAGAATCCTCAGCCTGCTCGCCGCCGAGGGCGCCCTCCCGCGGCTCCCGCCTCTCCCGCACGGCCCCAGCAGCAGCCTTCATCTGGGCCGCGTCATGGAGGAAGCCGCAGGAAGGCGCCACAGCCCTCTCCGGCCCCGCGGCCCGCTAAACGCCAGGCCAAGCGGCGCCCCTGAGACGGGCCGCTCAGGATTGGCACTCTTTTCTGTTCAGGAGCTGGTAGCAGGGCCACTCCTTCCCCCGGTGGAGGGCCGGGGGAGAATCTTTTGTTCTCCACTCCCCGCTGCTCGTCCAACGACGAGCAGTACCCTAATGTGGTTAAAGACAGAATTGAATTCCCCAATCCTGAGCCAACAGAGCCCGAGGGCCGCAGTGCGCGCCACCCTCGGGTCCCGCCACTGCCGCCCTCCTGTTCCAGAGGTGCGGGATGACAGCACGCGCCGCCCACGGGCCACGCTCCTCTCATCCCCCTCTGTCGCCAGACCCCTGCCAGAGCACGCCCCCGTGGGACGCGCGCCCTCCCCTGGCCTCCTCTGGCAGGACGCGGTTAATGACCGTGCCCCCGCACAGGGCCGCTATGCCACCCTCGCCGGTGCCGGTCATTCCGCCTCGCTGCCCCACCGACGGTACGTCTGTGGTTCGTATGACCCCGCTGGTGCACTTTCTGGAGGCCTGGCTAGAGCTTCCCAGACTGTCCCGCTGGGTCGTGAGAACCATCAGGCTCGGCTACGCGATTCAGTTCGCGCGATCTCCTCCCCGCTTCAGGGGAGTCCGCTTCACTATGGTCGGTGGCAATGCCCCTGTCATGAGAGCGGAGGTCGCCACCCTACTGGCGAAGGGTGCGATCGAGATTGTCCCTCCAGCCGAGATGAAGTCCGGCTTCTACAGCCCTTACTTCATTGTACCCAAGAAGTCCGGTGGGTTACGGCCAATCCTCGATCTGCGCGTCTTGAACCGCTCCCTTCACAGGCTGCCATTCAAGATGCTAACGGCCAAACACATCCTCCAGTGTGTGCGGCCGCAGGATTGGTTTGCAGCGATCGACCTGAAGGACGCCTACTTCCATGTCTCCATTTTACCTCGACACAGACCGTTTCTACGGTTTGCTTTCGAGGGGCAGGCATACCAGTACGCGGTTCTCCCTTTCGGCCTAGCCCTGTCTCCTCGCGTCTTTACGAAGGTCGTCGAGGCAGCCCTTGTTCCCCTCCGGGAACACGGGGTTCGCATCCTGAACTATCTCGACGACTGGCTGATCCTAGCTCACTCTCGAGACCAGGTTTGCGAACACAGGGACCTAGTGCTCCGGCACCTAGCTCGTCTGGGCCTTCGGGTCAACTGGGAGAAGAGCAAACTCTGCCCCGTGCAGAGGATCTCTTTTCTCGGTATGGAGATCGACTCGGTCGCCATGTGCGCGCAGCTTACGAGCGAGCGCGCGCAGTCACTGCTGACGTGTCTTCGTCAGTTCGAGGGCAAGAGTGCGGTTCCACTGAAACTTTTTCAGAGGCTCCTGGGGCATATGGCATCCGCAGCCGCAGTAACGCCGCTCGGATTGCTTCATATGAGACCGCTTCAGCTTTGGCTTCGCGATCGAGTCCCGAGGTGGGCATGGCAACACGGCACGCTCCGAGTTCCAGTGACTCCAGCCTGCCGTCAGACCTTCACCCCGTGGACGAACCTCAGTTTTCTAAGGGCCGGAGTGCCCTTAGAACGAGTTTCCCGGCATGTTGTTGTATCAACAGATGCCTCCACCACGGGCTGGGGCGCCATGTGCAATGGACATGCTGCCGCGGGCTCCTGGACAGGACCCCAGCGCCTTTGGCATGTCAATTGCCTCGAGTTGCTGGCTGAACGTCTCGCCCTGCACCGCTTCCATGCGCTGCTAAAGGGTCAGCACGTACTAGTCCGATCAGACAATACTGCGACAGTAGCGTACATCAACCATCAGGGTGGTTTACGCTCCCGCCGTATGTCGCAACTCGCTCGCCACCTCCTCATATGGAGTCAGAAGCATCTGAGGTCGCTTCGAGCCATTTATATCCCGGGAGACCTGAATCAGGCAGCCGACGAGCTGTCTCGGCTTCGGCCTCTCGCTGGAGAATGGAGACTCCATCCCCAGTCGGTCCAGCTGATTTGGGATCAGTTCGGGGACGCACAGGTAGACCTGTTTGCCTCCCGCGACTCGTCCCACTGCGACCTGTATTATTCCCTGACCGAGGGCACGCTCGGCACGGATGCACTGGCACACAGCTGGCCGCGGGGCCTACGCAAGTATGCGTTTCCCCCAGTGAGCCTTCTTGCGCAGACCTTGCGCAAGATCAGGGAGGACGAGGAGCAGGTCATTTTGGTTGCCCCGTATTGGCACAACCGGACCTGGTTCTCTGAACTAGTACTCCTCGCGGCAGCACCTCCCTGGCCAATCCCTCTGAGGAAGGACCTCCTTTCTCAGGGACGGGGCACCCTTTGGCACCCTCGTCCCGATCTTTGGAACCTCCACGTGTGGCTCCAGGACGGGACGAGGCAGGTTTGAGTACCCTACCACCAGCGGTGGTGGCTACCATCACTTCCGCTAGAGCATCGTCCACGAGACATGCCTACGCGTTGAAGTGGAACCTCTTCGTCAACTGGTGTTCTTCTAAACATCAAGAACCCACGAAATGCCCGATCAGTGTCGGGCTTTCCTTCCTGCAAGAGGGGTTGGAGCGAAGGCTGTCTCCCTCCACCCTGAAAGTGTATGTTGCCGCCATTGCCGCACATCACGACGCAGTTGATGGTAAGTCTCTGGGAAAGCACGACCTGATCATCAGGTTCCTGAGGGGAGCGAGAAGACTGAATCCTCCTCGTCCTCCCCTCGTACCCTCTTGGGACCTCTCAGTGGTTCTAACTGCCCTGCAGAGTGCTCCATTTGAGCCTTTGCAATCAGTAGAGCTTAAGTTCCTTTCTATGAAGACAGCACTCCTGGTTGCATTGGCCTCCATCAAGAGGGTAGGGGACCTGCAGGCATTTTCGGTTGACGAAGCGTGCCTGGAATTCGGGCCGGCTAACTCTCACGTGATCCTGAGACCCCGGCCTGGATACGTGCCCAAGGTTCCTACCACTCCCTTTCGAGACCAGGTGGTGAACCTGCAAGCGCTGCCCTTGGAGGAGGCAGACCCAGCCTTGGCACTGCTCTGCCCAGTACGCGCCCTTCGTGCTTACGTAGACAGAACGCGGTGTTTCAGGACCTCAGACCAGCTCTTTGTCTGTTATGGTGGGAAGCTGAAGGGAAAGGCTCTCTCAAAGCAAAGGTTATCTCACTGGATAGTGGATACCATTGCTTTGGCATACCAGCAGCAAGGTCGTCAATGCCCCCTTGGTGTGAAAGCCCACTCCACTCGTAGTGTGGCTTCCTCTTGGGCTCTAGCGCATGGCGCCTCGCTAACAGACATTTGTAGAGCTGCAGGCTGGGCGACACCAAACACATTCGCGAGATTCTATAATCTCCGAGTAGAGCCAGTTTCTTCCCATGTACTCGCTTCAACCAGCCGGTACAAGATTCTGCTCAGGTGTCTTCGCTTGCTCGCCATTCCTCTCCACGGACGGGATACGTGCGATTATCTTCTCAGGTGAGTCTGATAAGCTCTGAGTTTCCTGGTTACGTCAACGCCTGAGTTATGCCAATCTGCCATAACGCAGCTTTTGCGCTTGACTAGGGTGCCTCCATGTGCATGGTCCCCCCTCTGGGCGACCCCCACATGTGTATTCCACTGTAAGTCTCTTTTGAGCGTGTGTCTTTCCCTTGGCAAGCCACCTTGCCACCCCTGGGGTTTAAATATTCCACCTGCGGCTGGACACCTCAGTGATACTCCATATGCATCCCTCTGGATCATATGTGTCTCTCAAGTCCCCCCCTTAATGGTTGGGCGTAATTGCATATTTCTCCTGAGATATGCTTCCCAGTGTACTTTGGTATTCCTGTGTTAGGTAGGACTCCTTCGTTCGTGCTAGTCTCACAACAGGGAGCTCAGACTTACGCAGGGCACTGGTTGACAGCCGAGGTGGCGTGATTAGACTGTAACCCCAATCGTCGTCATCCGACGTAACTCGGAGTGACCACGAAAGGGAACGTCTCGGTTACGGATGTTACGTCTTCCTGCCACTTCCGCTGTATCGCTGAAAAATGCCTAGGTCCAGTTTCGACTCCTCAGCGAAGACATATCTGCATGTTGCCAGCGTACTTCCTTATATACCCCCTGCGGTGGGCGGAGATACGCTATGCAAATTCCGCAGACCCATGGCATTTCATTGCCATTGGCTCGTTTTATATACTCGAAGGTGATAGGCTTCTAAGCGAAACCCCAATCGTCGTCATCCGACGTAACGTCTCCGTTCCCTACTTGGGATACATCCGTAACCGAGACGTTTTCTTTACCAAGAAAGTGGCAAAATGAAAAACACTATTTTCTGTTTCAAACTTTCACATAGCATCTTTAGGTTATAATAACAAATTCAAATCCAGATTTTGATTTTCAAAGATTTATTATAAAAACGGATTATTTTTCCCCAAAAATGCAATAAATTCATGACACTTTTTTTTTCCAAAATGCAATTAATCCATTGAATCAATATAAAAGTTATTTTTTATCATATTGAAACTGTTGAAATCAGCCATCGCTAAGAAATATCTCCTGAACTTTTTCTGTGTAATTGTAACAATGTGCACTCAAACACACCAAACCAACAATTACTAAAAACACACTTAAAAACTGATTTTGCACGGGCATTTTGCACTAGTCTATCTATAAATTACAGGAACGTCTGTCTGTCTGTCTGTCTGTCTGTCTGTCTGTTATTCGCATATCTCTCGAACCGTTAGTCCGATGGATTTCAATTTCGACAGGTGTCTCGCTACGGGCACGAGTAAGTGCAGTGCCAAGTTTGGCGTTGTTTGGATGAGAAATGCTAAAGATATCGTTAAATATATCATTTTTAAAAGGTTGTGGTTTAAAAATAAACATTCTGACACTAGAGGGTTGTATCGGTCAAAGAAGCCCTAAGAAGGTTGTGGTTTAAAAATAAACATTCTGACATAAACACTCTGTCAGCTACTCTGTTTACTTCTGAATATTATAGTTTATTCACAGCCATCATTTGTAGTAACCTATTCACAAACTGTTTGCTCAAGCGTAGCATTTTTTTGGAGTTTCGTTGCGCTTATTCATTTGTGGATGTTAACTGAATCGGTAAGTCACCTACGCTGTTTACTTCTGTATATTTTATCTATCTATAAATTGCGGAACGTCTTTCTGTCTGTGTGTGTGTTATTCGCATATCTCTCGAACCGTTAGTCTGATGGATTTCAGACTTGACAGGTGTCACGGGCACGAGTAAGTGCAGTGCCAAGTTTGACGTTGTTTGGATTAGAAATGCAAAAGATATTGTTAAATATATATAGATAAAAGAAGCACGTAAGTAGCGTTTTCTCAGAGTTCACTGTGTAGCCTGCTCCCTGAATCGTGTAGTTCAATTTTCCACATTTATTGCATGTCATTATGTCAGTATCAGTATTTGCTTTCTACCATGCACAAATAAAAATGTCACTGAACTTTTGCTGTGTAATTGTAACAATGAGCACTCAAATACACCAAACCAACAATTACTAAAAACACACACAAAAACTGATTTTGCACGGACACTTTGCACTGCTCCCTGAATCGACGCGCTTATTCATTTGTGGATGTTAACTGAATCTATAAGTCAGCTATGCTGTTTACTTCTGAATATTATATTTCATTCTGGTGCACTTAACATTATCGCTGCTGTGTAATAGTAGCCTATGCTATTCACCAACTAAACATATCCTATTCAATGCGTTCACAGTCTCTTTCACGGGCACCAAACCAACAATTTTAACAAAGTATACTTGCAGATAATATATTAATGAAGTAAAAGTCCACTTAAGGGTACTCATTTTCATGACTGTTTCTTAACACACATATTTACACTTAAAAAAAGTGCACTTTGTAATAATGTCAAATTAAAAGTATAACTACAAAGCACATTTTAAATAATGTTTTTAAAATCTTTTGTCGTGCTTTAAAGAAGTATACTTATTTGGATGTGTTGACTTACATACTAAGCACATGTAAAGTACTTGACTATAATTGTAGTGTGTTATTCATTCATACATTTTGATTATTATTACATTTGATGAATATTATTACATTCGGCAGTACACTTTAACCAAATTTCAAAGACAATATATGAAATTACAAGTAAAGATTATTTAAGTTCTACTTAAGTGGGTCAAAAAAACTCTAAAGGTCAACTTATTGGATGTAATACAAATTTAAACTGTAATACATTTTAATTGAATTGCTATAAACATGTAATTAAGAGTCTGAAAACAATACATTTAGTTTGCTCTTAAGTCTTTATATAGCGCTTTTAACAATTAAGCATGTATTACTTCTATTTTGTCTTTGAAATGGGGTTTAAGTGTACTGCCAAGCATTTATGATAAACTGAAATTTCCTCTAAATGTCATATCAATGGAAACTTGTATGTCATGTATTTGAAATGACATTTTAATGATGAAGTTGCAGTTTAGTACATTTAAAATATATTAACTTTAAATATTTATGAATCACACACTACAGTTAGAATTATAATCAAGTACTTTACATGAGCTTTATGCGGGTCAACACATTAAAATAAGTGTACTTTAAAGTACATTCAAAATAATTCTGTTTTAATAATCTTTAAAAGTAAAACTTTTAATTTGACTTTTTTTTTTTTTTTTTAAGTGTACTTAAGTGTGTTAAGAAACAGTCAAGAAAGTGAACTCTCCTTAAGTACACTTAAAGGGTTAGTTCACACAAATTCTGTCATCATTTACTCACCCTCATGTTGTTCCAAACCTGTATGAATGTCTTTCTTCTGCTGAACACAAAAGAAGATATTTTGAAGAATGTTTGTAGTTGATGGACCCCATTGACTAGTATTTTTTATTCCCACTACAAAAGTCAATGGGGTCCATCAACTGTTTGGTTACCCATATTCTTTAAATTATCTTCTTTTGTGTTGAGCAGAAGAGAGAAACTTATACAGGTTTGGAACAACTTGAGGGTGAGTCAATGAAATGGGTGAACTATCCCTTTAAGTGGTCTTTTATTTTAACAATATCATTATCTAAAAGTACAGTTTAAAAGTATACTTTTAAGGTTTAAGGTTGTTTTAACTACAAGTGCATTTTTAATAAAATTAATCACACTATTTCACGAGAGACTCTCTTGTGACTAACTGAAAATTTCTTTACAAAAACATTATAAACAGCGCTAACCCCTAGGGCAAGGCCATGTCTCCAGCAGACAAACCCTGAATTGTGTGCAGAGAAAGTGTAGGAGAGAGAGAACACACAGCGTGGGAGTGTAATTACTGTGTTCCTGACACTGAGCTCTGATACGCTCTGGGTGTAATAGTCCCTGACAGCAGGAACACAAGCTGTTGCCGACACGGATCGCTGATTTTCATGGGGTGACCGTGACATGATCCAAAGTACAGAACACAAGTGAGTCGAGCTGGTGGATCATGAAAGTCTTGGATGGGTCTTATTCTATTTAGTTATTTAATATGAGCCTCAACTGGCTATCAGATGCTCTTACACACAAACACACACCGATTTCATGCCTCAGCATCCCCTCCAGCCACTGCTCTCTAGCAGTAGAGATGTTAATGGTGAGTGTAGGTCTGCTGTTCACCACAGTCATGGACGCTCTGGACAGGAGGTCATCAGTAAGATGAACCACAATCTACAGAGAGAGACATTTCTAGATTTAAACTTCATAAAGCTCTCAAGATGAGAAACAAAATCAATAAACTACACTACCGTTCAGAATAGTAAGGGTCAGTAAGGTTTGTTTTGAAGGAAATTAATACTTTTATTCAGCAAGGATGCATTAAACTGATCAAAAGTGACAGTAAAGAAACTTTAGATTTCTTTCAAATAAATTCTGTCCTTTTGAACTTTTTTATTCATCAAAGAATCTAGAAAAAAATTCCACAAAAATATCATAGTAACTGTTTTCAACTGTTTTGAGCAGCAAATCGGCATATTAGAATGATTTCTATAGGATCATGAAGTTATTTTAAATTGTAATAATATTTTACTATTTTACTGTATTTTGATCAAATGGTGAACATAACTTATTTCAAAAACAACTTACTGACCCCAGGCTTTTGAACATTAGTGTATATTGTTTTGTGTTTTTCTTTTGTAAGAAATTTATTTTGTATTACACTTTTTGGGGTTAAATTAAAAGTGCAGTTAACAAACTGAATATCCATCTTAACGTTACCTCACTCTCTCACCTCTCCTATGCATCCTTCCTTCTCCATGTATTTCTTGACGTGGTACCAGATGCGGCTCTTGGTGAGGAGGTTTCCTCCTGTAGCCTGCTCAAACTTCTCATAGGAACCGTACTTCTGTAGGGCCAACTCCATGATCCTCACAGCCTGAGACATCAGCAAGCACTCAGTCATGGGCAATAGTAGAGAACTTATAGAAGATTTTAGAACAAAGATAAATAAAGCAAAGCAAGGCTTCATTGATGATTTAAATGGTTCCCTGTATATGCCAGAGGTCATTCTGTTAAAAAGCAGGTACCCACTTATCATATTGAGAAGTGATTCTAATGTAAATGATTAATTTTACAAAACTAGTATATTAGTATATTACTAATTAACGTATATTTATATGATAGGATAAAATGTTGCCTTAGGTCAGGGTTCACCAATCTCGGTCCTGGAGGGCCGCTGTCCTGCAGAGTTTAGCTCCAACCCCAATTAAACACACCTGAACCAGTTAATCAAGGTCTCACTAGGCATACTAGAAACTTTCAAACAGGTGTGTTGGAGCTGGTTGGAGCTAAACTCTGCAGGGACAGCAGCCCTCCAGGACCGAG
Source organism: Abramis brama (assembly GCF_963993115.1). Classification (NCBI taxonomy): domain Eukaryota; kingdom Metazoa; phylum Chordata; class Actinopteri; order Cypriniformes; family Leuciscidae; genus Abramis; species Abramis brama. The sequence goes on from NC_139974.1 coordinate 26,940,151, forward strand.
ACTGGTGAACCCTGCCTTAAGGCGAGCATACACTGTGCGATGTCTGTGCGATTTCAGCAAGGAACCTACTCACACTGAACGAGTAGATCGCATGCGATGTAAAGCCAAAGCTCAGGATTTATGTGCTCACACTGTACGGTCCGAACGTCGAGCTGCGACTTGACTGCTCACACTATACGTGTGAAATATGCGCGAATCAGCGCGATAAATCCTCGTGCCAGGTTGCGCCTATGGACGATATCATGTAGCCTATCCAGAGATATTGTCAAAACAAGCATCAGCTATCAATATCAAGAAGATTTAGCATTTCCAATTTATATATTAAATTATTAGTAGGCTAGTATTATTGTATTATTATTATTATTATTATTAGGGAAGGCTACTTTTATTATTAAACTGATAGGCTATTATAATTAAATAGCCACGCAACAAATTTCATAGCGCATCACCGCATAACCAACGCGCTGTGAGGATAATAAAATATTAGCCTACATAGAAGCTTTACTTCTCCTCATTAAAAATTGTCTAAAACTTTAGGTCGATTACAATGAATTATATACATATAATTAATTATTAACAGTCTATAATATGTCCGAACACTGCAATAATTCATCAATGAAAATTAAAAACAGCTTTATTTAAATTATTTTTTTTTATATAATAAAAGAGGCAAAGTGTACATCGCAGGTGGCTTGGAAGAAGTGGGTAATGCTTAATCCATTTTGCAACACGAACTGGAGGTAAACAACAGTAATAGCTTTGAACTACAGAACTTAAAGATCTCCCTTTTTTCGTTTTTTTTTTTTTTTTTTTTTTTTTTTGCAGATGAAACTGTTTTCGCGCAGGCGCAGTGAGGGAAAAAACACTGAGTTTAGGGCAATCGGTTCGTAGCTCTGCTGCAACTGTGCGATATAGTCACGAGGAGCGACCAAAATTTCTAACATGCCAGAAATTCATCCGACCATCCGATTGCCGGTCGTGAGAGGTTAATCGCCTCTCGTTTCCCCCTGTACACTGCACGAACACGGCACGACAAACTACGCACGACAAAGCTAAAAATCGGCCCGACCCGAAAAAGAGTCGCACGAGTCAGAATTCGGCTCAAAATCGGACGAAAATCGCACAGTGTATGCCCGCCTTTAGGTAGAAGGGGGCCGGGACCCACTAGGAGGCCTTAGCAAACTTACAAGGGGCCGCAAAATGCCATAAAAGTTTTTAAATGAATGAATTTTAAATATAACTTTTTTGACCTTGAAAATATAAATGCATAAAATCAAGATGTAAACTGAAATAATATTAATTTTTATTTACCCTCAATAACTGTTGTTTTCAATGAAAAACATACAGTTCTGGGATACAGAACATAACTTCTAGAATCACAGAAAGAATTGTGGTTAATTTAATATTAATTTAATATATTAAATTAACCATGTTAATTAATTTGATGTAATCATGAAAAAAATGGATAGATTTAGAATAGAATAGAACAGATTTCAGAAATATCTGTATTTAGAGGGGGCCTTTGAATATTGTGTTGGATAATGGGGGGCCCTTTGAGTCAAAAAGGTAGAGAACCAATGAGTTAGACAGTCTTGTGTTCAAGGTTATGAAGCTACTGATATTTTTTAAAAATATATATATTTTAGTATCCATTTTTTAATAAGCATAGTAACAAAGGTTGAAATTGTAAGATCAACTTTTGTAGCCCAAGTGAGCCTAAGTAATCTCAGGTTTCTTTTTAGAATTCCCTTTTTAGCTTTCAGAATTATAGTTGGACTGATATTTGGGACTCAGCTGTTTGTGCTTTGGGATGAAACACTGGCTGCATAAATGAAATAAGACATGCTTGCAGAAGCATGACTCAAAATAATTCTCAATTGTTATGGCATGAATGTACAGACCTCAGTAAATAACTAGGCCACAGTTGGGGACTTGCTGAGTGTGGATTTATGAGAACTGAATTGTGATCCGTCAGGATCAGCCTGAGGGTGATCCACAGTGAGATCAGCACTCTGAGACAATCAATATAATGGTCTGAAATGACTCTGCTCCAGCACATAGAGCCCTAATACAGCTACTTCTATACTTTCTTTTAAATATTATCTAACCTGTTGGTAACATATAACTTGATATGTTGTTGTTATCACCCTTTGCCGCCGGTTGAGCCAGGAACACTATTGTGGGATCTCTTAGGCTACGCCCTATACAAAGTGCTCTGTAACCCCTTTCCAAACTCCCCTCCCAGTGTAGTGTTGGCTGTGTTAATAGCTAGCGGGAAACTGAATTAAACTGAATTAATTCATCCTTTATCCTTCAAAGAGGTTTATTAGTCTGATTGTGTTGTAGGCAATACGTTGCTTTTGAGCTGCTGGATCAAGGTTTATAGTACAGAACTAAAGAGTCAGAAAGTTTCTTTTTAAGAGTAATTCCATTTAATCTCATTTATAGGACTGTGACCTTGCGGGATGTGAATAAGAGCAACTAGCACAAAACCTTACAGAAGATATCAGCATAAAAGGATGAGGGGGAATGAATGCAAGTGCTAAATGCGGCAGATCGTGGGAGAGAGTGAAATAAAGACCTTGACGTCAGATTTGCTGTGACTTCTGGCACTCTACAGCACTTTAACCAAGTTAAGACGAGGTCAGCTCATAGATCTCAGACAAACATGGCAGAGTCCTTATGTCCATCTGCTAATTCTCTCCCAAATACTTCTTAAAGGGGTCATCGGATGCAAAATTCACTTTAATATGGTGTTTGCATATAAATGTGTCTCTGCAGTGTGTGGACACAACCACCATACAATGAAAAAAATCCATTCACTCCTTTTTTTTTATCCTCAAAAAGTCTAAACACTCTCAATAATCAAGCCGTTTGGATTTTCATGCTCCGCCCACGACCACTAACGGACTGTCCAGTATTAGCATACTTCCGCCCTCAGCAATTTGTATACTGTCCACCAAAGCATCACTTTACGTGTCTTGTGTCGACACGGCCCATGGAAGAGAGGGGTGGGGTGAGCAGTTGCTCATTATCATTTAAAGAGAATTGCACCGAAACGGGTCGCAGAGAACAGAGCTGTTTTTGAGGAGGTTAAAAGTGTGTTATTTTACACAACCATTGAGGAATTTTAACCAAAGTATGTTACAAACTTTACATGAAGACCCTAAAGAATCATACCAACTTGTGGAAAATGGGCATCCGATGACCCCTTTAAAGGTCCCGTTCTTCGTGATCCCATGTTTCAAACTTTAGTTAGTGTGTAATGTTGCTGTTAGAGCTTAAATAATATCTGTAAAATTATAAAGCTCAAAGTTCAATGCCAAGCGAGATATTTTATTTAACAGAAGTCGCCTACATCGAACGGCCCGTTTGGACTACATCCCTCTACTTCCTTCTTTAATGACGTCAGTAGAACAGTTTTTTGACTAACCTCCGCCCACAGGAATGCTCCCTCAACCGAAATTTGTTTACGTACTTGCGCACTTCTTATAACTTACTGTGTTTACTCAGCTCTTACGGTGATTTTCTGAAGTAAAACTGACGCTTCATCTTTTGTGTGATGTACAATAAACTTTATTAAACTCATCAGTATATGTTTGATCATCATTCAGACAGCAGACTTGTAGGCTATTAATATATAATGGATACATACAAGCAGATGACAAATACGTTATAATAACCGTAATTAAACTACTAAACTATACCTGTTTCATCTCTATACCGCACTCTGACTCTGTAGGCATTATTGTCCGACTCGAAATGAACACCTTTACTGAGAGTTTCTGATATTATCATCATTCCGTGAGGTGATATTGTCCTGAGAGACAGAGCGCGAGCTCATGAAGCTCCGCCCCCTGGGTCGTCCAGCAGCAGATCATTTGCATTTAAAGGGCACACACTAAAACAGCGCGTTTTTCTGTGCCCCAAAAAATGACAATTTAAACATGCTGTAAAAAATGATCTGTTGGGTATTTTGAGCTGAAACTTCACATACACACTCTGGGGACATCAGAGACTTATTTTACATCTTGTGAAAAGGGGCATAATACGGGACCTTTAAAGTAAAGCGAGCAATAAATGACAATAAAGCCATTTGGCATAATAGCATTACTTATAGGTTGCATCTCAATTTGCATACTAGCCATCTTAAATAGAGTAGCATTAGTGCATACCACCTCACAAGACTCTGAGAAAAGTATGCTAAAGGCCCTGCTATACTTCAAGTAAAATTGAAAAAACTAGTGTGACGTTATTTCAAACAAATCAGGCCAAAATAAAGCATGTTTAGACTTTGTTTCGGGAGTTCGAATCCGGTGTCTTTTTGTGTGAAAAATTTGTGTGATTTTTAAATAGACAGTAAAAATCTCACTATTTATGAGAGTATGGGCACTTACCTGTGTGAGGAAGCGGTCTGAAGCGTTGCTGTGCTTTGCTAGTACTTGTGGAGGCAGAGGATTGCTGTACTCAAACTGAGGGTTGTATTTAAAGTCTGATTTGAAAAACCTGGCCTTCTCTTTCTCCACGTTGGATGGCTTTATGGCAGTGAGGATGCACAGCTTCTTGATTGAGTTCTCTCCATCACGTGCAGTAGAGAGCACTCTGGAAAGCTGCGGGAGTTTTGTGCCAGCTGGGCAGCTGTTTTTGGGCCTGGGATTGGGGCAAGGGGACAGACGGATGGCACTGCCCAGCACAGTGATGCTGTTCGTTTGCTTGGAACTGTTGGTGGAGAAACAGGAGAACACAGACTGAGCGTGCCTGGTGTCTCTGCAACCAAAAGCCAGCCCACTCATTGTGAGAGGTGCAAGGGTCGGCAGGGATCTGTCACGATGCGTTGCCGTGGAGACTCTTTTCGGGAACTTGTAAGATGAGCTTTTAGGGCTCTCCTGAGCATCTGACTCTTTCTGCAGCAGTGTGTTGTAGCTGCTGGTGGTCGTGTTAAACAGGTCCTTTAGAACGCCAGGGGATATGTGCTCCAGGCGCAGCTGACTGGGGCTCACAGGCTTCTCCAAGGGGCTCAGGACACAACTCTTAGATGTTTCCAGCCCTGGCCAATGGAGCAGTTCTGGAAGGAAATATCACAAGATGGAATATTATAATAGTCTACTCAGTTCTCTAGTGGCTCTTTGAGAATGAGGCATAACAGGACTGTCTTGAAGAAACAAACATATGTGGGTCATGCTTCTTTTTTATTTTCTAGAAACTATTTAAATAACTATACAATATATACTCAAGGATGTGCTACAATATATTTCAGTGATGTAGTCAAGACTAGCACATTCAAGTTCAGGCAGAGACTTGAGTAAGTCAGAGTCAAGAGCGAGACCAGAAGAGGGTCACATCTGAGTCAGGACAGAGACTAGAAGAAGGCTGTGTCCAAATGAAGATCGAGACCAAAAGAAGGTTGCATCTGAGTCAAGTTCAAGACCACAAGAGGGTCACGTTTTTTGTGCGTACGTTCATTCTCTGAAATGAACATAAGATTAAATGGACGGTTTCTAAGCAACATTTTAGAAATTAGGCCCCTAGTCTTGAGTACTATATGGCTTTACTTTGCGAACGAAGAATTAGGAAGAGTGTTGTCTGTGTTTGTGTATGACGAGGCCAATGCAAGACGAGCACATCCGGCCAAAGAGGCTACAATAGAAAGACTGCAGTTCAGTGTTGCAGTGACGTGTTTTTCCAAAAGCTCCTTTTGTCTTCAAGACTGACTCAAAGCAGCTCAAAGCAGTTGACAGCCTGATGAATGGTATGTCTCCAGGTTACCTGATCAGAGGCTAACTGAGAACATAACTGAGTCAATTTGACACGCACCAAGGGATTTCTTCAAAGAGTCTTAAAATCTCTTCATTGGTGCTCCTTTGTTGCGATGACCAGTAGCAAGTTCATTGTAGAGGACGATCTTGGGTAGGCGATAGTCCTCTATCCTGGAGATTTGACCTATACACCCAGCACAGCTATGTCTTCAGCAGCATGGCCTTGATGCTGGAGACTTCCACCCATTCAAAGATTTCAGTATTTGTAAAAAATAAAAATAAATAAAAATAAAAATAATTCGAACCAGTGGATGATTTGGAGACAGCACACTAATCTTTGTACTCTTCTTCAGGTACTTGTTTTTCAGACTCTTTTGTTCAGTCTACTGAATGTGCTGTTGGCCTTTGCCAGCCTATTCTCAATCTCTTTGCTCATGGCATTCATGGAAGTGATGCTTCCCAAGTAAAGTGATAAACTGTTTTCAACTCTGTCCCATCTATGGTGATCTGAGGAGGATGGTTGACTTCCTGTGGTGTGGGCTAATAGAGAACTCTGGTCTTTTTTAGTACTACAAAACTACTATATTGTGAATCTTAGTTGTGCCTAACAGGTTTAGCTGTTACTTTCACAGTATCGCAGCCTCTTGTGCTGTGAAATATATTATGAGGGGAGAGCAGAGAACACCAGGTGGAATTTCAAGTAAAGGGAATACAGCTACTCTTGAATTTGAGACTAGTCGCGCCATTGTCAGTTCAGTGTTGTGTCACCATTTCCCTGGAAATAAAATCTCCTTTGCCCATTTACCATCGACTTCAACAAAAGATGAGAAACAGATCCGAACAGCATAGTGAAATTAAGCTTGTTGAAAGCAGCTGCCCTGCCTGCATTCAATCCTGCAGGCTTTCATTTGTTGCTTTGGATAAAAGCATCTGCTAAATCATTAAATGTTAATGTTTAAACTGTTTGTTACTCTATCATCTCAGGAGGATAGACTAAGGATACATCAGTTACGTCAAGGAACTCTGTGGCACACGCCTCTGCAAAATGATCCCACGCTTCATCACAGAACAGCTGACAGGTGCACTGAAGTAGAAGGCCCACCGCCGCAGCATCAGAGAGCCAAGAAGCAAAACTGTCTGTGTATGTTTAGATCTGTGGGGCTTCATTGGCTGATGTAACGTTAGCATGAAATTGAAAAGCACATTTGACCACACTAAACATGAATGTCAATGCATTAGATACAAAAAAGTGATAAACACCCTTTTCTCAGAACAAATTTATCCTTTCAGAGTCTTTATTGCAATTATTTTTAAGTAACCGGTCTCTCAGTCATTTTAGTAATTTTATTAAATCAGGTTCCTTTCAAGTTCACGCAAGCTTTTCTGTAATTTATTATAAGGAATTTCATTTTAATTAAATGCACTTCAGTTCCCTAAAACAGTAGGTCATTTTGAAATTCATTGAAAAACATTGTGTTGTAACATTAGCGTAAACTGACATATTTAACGTTACCTGTAACTTCAATGGATTCAAGCATCATCTCGCTCGCGCTGTGAATCTAAACTTTTCACCCGTAATGCAAATGTTTTTATCCAAAATATCGAAGCGCCCAAACGACACGACGAATATTCAGTGACGCTGTGATAATATCCTGCATATGTCCAGCACAGAGAAATGCTGTAGTTTGCAAATCTCCGCTTGTAAAATCTGACCGCGCGCAATCTCCGACTGCACTGCCACTTCGGTCGGGACACTGAAGCAAGCGCATAAGAGCGTTGCCATGGTGCGCTGTCAACGTCACCCAACCCAAAACGTCAGTTCCGTTTTGAAGAGGCTTCTGTCGAGTATAATTTGTAAATGAGTATTTTATTGAAAAAGGTTAACTTAATAGCATATTTCACAGTACTGACCACACTGTAAATATATTTTAAGATCATTTAATTTTAAATACTTAAAACAGAAGCTACCTTCAAGTATGTTTAGTTGCCATTTGTCATACAGTATCTCTTAAATGTGTCAGTAATTAAAAAAGTATAAAGCATTAGGACATTATTTCATGCTTTAAGAAAATTTATTTAAAATTTAGGTTGTAAGTTCTGACCTCATGTTTTGACTCTACAATACTCGTGTGTACTGTATACTGAAACGATATTGGCCCACTGAACAGAGTTAGACACTTGGGCCACAGTTCTCATTACACATGCACGCATTCATTCTCCCTAAAAAATGTAATTAAATTATGCTTTAAAATAAAAAAGGCAGCATTTTACCTCCATCTAGTGGAGATACTGAACATTTGAAGCTAAGACACTTCCATAAAAGTTTCCATTATTTCAAAAAGAAGTGTGGGGGATAATTCTCAACCACAAAACACTGACTTTTTAGAAAATGCCTAGAAAGGAAATGTTAATAATATTGTTTGGGAAGTCACTGCAAGCACATAGGTCTCATTGGCAAAGTTTTATTTGAAACCAAAAAAAAAAACCAAAAAAAAAAAGGTTGTGGGTTACAATATACTTTTAAAACATCTTATGACATTGAAAAAAAAAAGGCCGATCAAGATTGCGTATACCAAGTAAAAGTTCTACTTTTTTAAAACGTAATAAAAATACAATAATAAAAAGTTAACTGACATTTGTAGAACATTGCTGTAATTACCGTTCATCTATATAAACCATGTTTTACCACCGGATCATTTACACAGTTCCTCGTACATTGGGTCATTTTCTGAATTTTGGCCAACAAATAGCAAGTACAATCTCTATTATTATAGTTCAATGGAAAACACTTTTTTCCTTCACTTCACGGCCAAAACTTTTCAAAGAGGACCTGCGTTTAGAACCATAAATAGGCTTTATGGATGGTACAGCATTAGGAAATGCGAGTAGCGACTCAGATGTTTGACCATAACTGGGATGGATACATAACTTTGTACAAACTTCAAGTTTAAATGTCTCATCAGGGAGTGTCCAAGAGCAACAGCTTTAATGGTTCTGTGTGTTGTCAGTCTATTATCTGCAGATCTTTGGGGAGCTGCTCTCTCTCAGCTCAGCTGTGGTTACTCCATGCTCTCGGGGTCGGCCTGGGCCATATATGCATCCAACTCAGCATCCAGGTGGCCCTTGGTCTTGGACATGTAAGCATCAAGCTGGTTGTCCAACTGCTCACGTGTGACGATGGCACGACCTGCTCCTCGGCCTCTGCCGCGTCCACGACCTCTTCCAGCAAACCCTCCGCGACCTCTCAGACCTCCGCGGCCTAAGAGAGAACCATTGAGAGGCACACTTAAGCATGCAAGAGAAATACAAACAACACTAACTGGCAAAAATGTGTATTTAACTTTTAAATTTTAGACAATCTAGCAAGAATCTACTAATATTATACATCATACCTCTTCCTCCAGCTGCTCCACGAGGTGCACCTCGGCCACCAAAAGCTCCTCGTCCTGTAGGTCCTCCACGCTGACGCATGCCTCGACGGAGACCGATGCGTCCAGGACCACCCCTACCTCTCATCGGACCTGCACCTAAGAAATAAAAACAACTGTTTTACTAAAAGAAAATGAATGGTAAAAATACTTCCAGAATGCCTAAGGGAGTGCTTGCAGTTAGGTATAGCAAATTATTATTATAAGTTGAGAATACAAAGATCAATAATGGTTGGTTGGTGTTTTAATGCCATGCCAGCTTTCATGGCTATATTATTGGTAAGTAACAAAGTTAAAATACTATAAAAGAGCAATTAAAAATTAAAAGTTTTCTACAGATCTGCTTTATAGCTGAACTGAAGTCATGAAAATGGATGCGCATCATTTTATTGGATTTGTGCATTAGGTCTTAAAGTGTGAGCAGCCTAATACACCTTCTGCCATCTCTTTTCTTTTGTTGTTCTGTTAACATTAATGACAAAGACAATCACCTTTGTATCTATAACAAATATTGATTATATTTCACTTATACACAGTGTAGACTATGCAGTAGGGGTGTAAAGATATTCAAACCTAACTAAAAAAGGTGTTTCTTATGCTTTAAAGATGAATACAGCGTTGCAGCCTAACCACCATTAATCGCAATAAGCTCTGCGTTTTGCTACTTTTGATGAGAAACAGTGTCATTTCAAATTGTCCATTTTATCATGAAATACAAACAATAATTGCCGTTTTGACGTGCTTTAATGTGGCGTGACAAATCACTATATAGGCGCCTCAGTTTAAGCAGTAGCGCGAGTGAACGCGATCATCTCTTCCTAATAAACATGAATCAACATCTGAAGGCATGTTGAAAGATGCAGTACAACTTACTGAACGCTCAATCAGTATTTCAACGGCGGAATATCCCATGTAGCATTACATTTACCTCAGGCAAGTCAGTGTCCACAGCTTATTAATCAGCTAGAGAAACTCTTTCGCTAAATATATGCAATATATCAGCCTATATATTCATTATATTTTACTTAACCTGTTAGTGATGTCTTGATTATTTAATGTATGTTTAAAATATCTGTCATGAGAATGACAGCCAGTGTGTAAATGATTATATTAACAACGAATTGGAGTAAAAACATATGATTAAATTTAGAAGTTAATGCAAAAACTGCCTTGGGCAGTTTTCATGTTTGCATACAATGTTATTTGAGTGTTGATTATATCTAAAAATAAATAGCAACTGAATTTAGGCTAATAGTTTGGGCTCTGTTGTGAACCTTTAATATTATAGTAATGTGCAAGTAAGGGCTCCCTATAGTTTACAACATTAGCAGAGATAATTTTATCCTTAAATTACAACTGAATTCATTTAAAAGACACCATTTGTTCAGTAAACCACCGTCTAATAAAAAAAGCAATTTAGGTTCTCTCATGGCTCCTCGAGGTGGCACTCAACACATGAATGAGGGAAATGTGAACAAAAGTTAACTAGCCTAAGAAAAAAAGAGAGGTTTTTAACAGGATGGTGGGTGGACAGCAGTTTGGGCAAAATAATAGATGCCCAAACCACGTTTAAGTCCAAAGTCTGGACGCACTTCAGCTTTTATACCATTTATAGGACACACACTGTAAATGTTGTAATGGTAAAGCTTTGACGCTCTACACAGAGTGCTTTGTGAAGGATTTTTTTTTTTAATGACATGCTTTTGAAACCTAAAATGTCCCCTAACACTTTGGCCTAAGTCAGTGTGTGTCTGAATAATTTCCGGATATAACAAAAGAGGATATGAAACTAGACATGTTTAAATATATAAACTCGTGACTTTTGAGTAACAAAGTGAAGTAATTAAGAAATCAGGATTTGCTTTTACCTAGTAAAAGAAGGGTTTGCTGAATTATAAATATGACGAACCAATCACATGAAAAATGATGTAATGAATCATGTCACTATTGCCATGCTCCTATTCTATAAAAACTGTTCTACTCCTTTTGCTGGTGGGCTTCTCTCCGAAATTGGTCTGAGGTCCTCCGGCTGTGGTTAAAGCATATTCGAAAGCATTGTCTGGAGTTTGTCTAGTTAATGCTGCACAGCAGGTTAAACACTAGAGATCTTACTTCTATTCTCAAGTGATAGTGTTTAGTGGACGAGCACTAGACCTTATTCCCAAGTGATGGAGTTCAGAAAAGGTTGAGACGTTGGCCGACTCGAACAGGTATTGAAGTAAGCTTAGTTGAGTATAAATTCATAGGTGTCTGGGACACCCGGTTTAACTTAAATTTAGGCGCATAGGAGAAAATCTACCAAGGCTTACACATACACACGGGAGCATTTGAAAGCAGGCAACTATCAGCGATAGAAGCCTGCTTTCAAACGCTCCCGTGTATCTGTGTAAGCGCTCAGTTATGCTTGGTGTTTACAACATGTTTTTGAAGCGTTGATCATTGTAGCCAATCACAGACATATATGTTGAGCGCATGAACACAATGGCCAATCAGAGGCGTTTAAGAATCCGCTCAACAGCGCTCAAAATGCCAGGGGGAAATGATGGTATTGTCACATTAAAAATTTTAACCCCCTGAGGTCGGCAATCACGCCGGCGTGATCTGGTCGCTTTTTTTTTTATCAGTGTAAAAGAGACTCATAAATACTCTGTTGACTTTGATTTTCCATAGGAGTTTCATACATCAATCGATCCTGTTAAGTGTGTATTTTTTTTGTGTATACTCACAATAAAAACAAAGTGTTGTGCTTTTTGCCAAATAAAGAAAAATAAACACGAAGCGAGTTCTGCCTTCTCTCTGTCAGTTAAGTCCATTCTGAAACGCGTCCGAAAATGAACCATAACTCAGCGAATACTCAGTCAAACAGTCACACAGGCATGAAGCTTGAATTCTCTTCTTTTAAATGAAGTAATTTTTATAAAAAACAAATATTCTCAGTTTATGCAATCTGTATGAAAAGAGAGAGAGATGTCAGTCGTTCTCATCTCAGCTAATTATTTTTAATGTGACCCCGCCCACGGAGAGCGCGCGCTATTCGAACGCAAATGACTGAGGCAATCCACGCAAACCTGTGAACGCCCCCATATCAGCTCGAGAAAACACATCAAGCTTATTCAGATCATTGTACTTGCTGACACCGTCTCGCGGCGCTGTGAGGAATAATACTATCGAAATAATAATAATGGAAAATGTACCTCAGAAGCGCTGGTATTTCGAGGACATCGGATCCTGAGCTATGGAATACTGTAGTAAGTTTTTTTTTCATTCTCAAGTGAATCGCGTTCCTGAGTGTGAATGAATGAACGGCAGAGATGCGCGCTGTTTACCACAACTGGCAAAAAGACGGTTTAAATTTGAATCGCGTTTCTGTGTGTGAATGAATGTTCCGCTTTTAGCAAACTGTATTGCTATACCGAGTAAAAATCGACTGAAATATGTTGAAATAAAATGTATTTGTATAAGCAACGTATTAAACTGCAAATTAACATTTATATTTCTTATAATAAAAACGAAAGACCTATGTTACAGACATATGAAAGACAACATTTCGTTGATTAGTTTTGGATAGATTATACATTTTTACTGTAAAATATCTGCCACATCAAATAAGCTTTTTTTTGCCAATTTTTGCACATATGTTAAATATAGTATGTTTTGTCAAAAATAAAGTAATCAAATAATATGTTATAGTGTTTATTCCAATGTAGCCTAGGCTATATTCAAGTAATGAATCCTTAAAGGAGAAGTTCACTTTTAAAATGAAAATTCTGTCATAATATACTCACCCTCATGTTGTTTCAAACCTGTATGAATTTCTTTCTTCTGCTGAACAGAAAGGACGATATTTAGAAGAATATCAGTAACCAGACAGTTTTGGGTCCCATTGACTTCCATAGTATATTTTTTTCCTACTATGGAAGTCAATGGGACCCAAAACTGTCTGGTTACTGATATTCTTCTAAATATCTTCCTTTCTGTTCAGCAGAAGAAAGAAATTCATACAGCTTTGAAACAACATGAGGGTGAGTATATGATGACAGAATTTTCATTTTAAAAGTGAACTTCTCCTTTAACTTTGAAATATGTATGATAAAATGTATACTTTAGTTTTTACAAAGAAAGATTACACTTGAATTGTTGTTGTAATTGTAACCTTTTTAATAAAAAAAATATATTTACAAGGTAGATGTAAACAAACTATTAAAAGGTAAATATAAGCCTTTTCTTTAAATAATTTTTATTGTGTTTTATTAGTGACAAATTTGGGGAGAGGATAAATATTCCAAAACTGAAAATACAGTATGAGAATTAACTGCACAATTACTAGACATGTTTTCCTTGGATATTATAGGCCAATTTTGCAAGCACAATTTGTGGAAAAATAAAAAAATTGAGATGCTTCCAACTGTTGCTCTTGCATTCTTTCTTGTGGCTCAGTCAAACACCTGAATGAATGGCTCATTAAGTATGCGGGCCCCATTGTCTCCTCAGGTGTGAACCACTAAATATGCATGATGGTGTTGGAGTGTTGACGCCCACTTCGCATATTGCCTTTCCAAACAGAAAGTGTTTTGCAAAATTTAAATCAATGTATTGTGTTATGTGAATGATTAGGGAGGATGATTTTCACATCATTTTGAAGAAAAAAACTCTAGGCATGTGTCTTATTGACACATATTTAGTATGCGTTTTGTGGCCTTATTTCAGAAACTTTAGTTTTTAGTTTTTTCAAGAACCATGCATAAACATTATTCTCTCAAAAATGCAAACATGTTCATTCATGTTGCTCACATATTATGGTAGCCCTGTTTGTGCTAAATAGAGTACAATTACACCTTTGCCATTAATATGTTTATAAGCAACTGAAAAAAGCACAAATGTCAGGGCATGTCAGAACATCTCAAGGACCCCAAAAACACCTTAGACCCCAGAGGGTTAAATACCCAAGTCGTTACCTTTGACAACACTATTCCCAGGTTTATTTTAAGGAAGCTGGTAAACACGGAGATGTTCACAAGTTTAAATAAAAGAGGGTGGTACATTTTAAATGTACCAGGTTTATAAAACAAGTTGATAAGCAGCTAAATGTGTCATTTTACACACAAAAGAAAAGTTTACGCTTTTAAAAAGTATAAGCATCAAATGTTTAAAGTTTTTCGGTCTAAAATAAATTTTACATTAAATAAAGTAATTTAATAATAATAAATTAATTTAATAATCAAATCTGCTCGTAACCTATTCACAGGCATTTTGATTTCATAGTTAGATATCGTGATGCATCATTATAGGATTATCTAGCAATATATTGAATATCGCAGAATTGCTGTATTGTGATATTATTGGTATCGTGAGCCTTTTATCAAGTATATTGTATCGTGAGGTACCCTGTGATTTCCACCCCTACTATTGGTAACAGATTAACTTCTCTCAATAACTAAAAAAGAATTTAACGGAGGTAATGAGTCAACTGGATAAAATTAGCAGATACTCTATAAACTTCATTATAGCTTTAAAAAAAAAAAGAAAAAAAAAAAGCTCTTTTAATCATCTACACTCCTTAGGGGAACAGTGGAGCAGGCTCAGCTGTCTCCTCCTCTTACCACCTAGAGACTGCACAACAGGTGCAGGAACTACAAATCTAGTAGCACACCAGGGGAGACCTCACAGCCATTAAATGACAGTTTAGCCCAATCAGCATGACGCAAGGTTTAGAGAGAGGGTGGCTAACATGTGAAAAACATTACCACTGTAAAACATCATCTCAGCTGTACTGCAATGATTGACAGTTCCAAATGAAGAACAGATTTCTTTTGGCATGTTAAGAAGCTCACACTGCACTTACGGCAAAGAAAGCTTTATTCTGAAAACACATGCATGCACTCTTCCTCAGATTTAGAACTATAGCGAGCCAGAATAAATGTATAAATAGGATGTGTGGCTTTTTGGACAGTGTCTGATAAGCACACTGGAAAACGGAAAATAAAAGCAGTAGTGTCATGTAAAGACTGTTTGTCACCTCTAAGAGAGATCGCTCCTCTCATGGAACCGCCTCTCACTCGTCCTCGCAGTCCTCGTCCAGCTCCACGCAATCCTCCAGGAAAACCTCGTCCTCTGCCACCGCCCGGCATTAATGAGCCAATGGGCCGACCCAGTCTGGCCTGGATGTTGCTCTTCCCAAGTCGCTGCTTCAGGCTCTAAAGGTGATATAATGGATTGTTCCTTTAATAGGCACATCACATTTATTAACATTTAAAGGCAAAATGAAATGGCTTTCGAAATCTATCTGTAATGTATTACAGAATACAGAAACAGGGCAAGAAAGAAAAAAAAGCGAGTGTTTTATACTAGAATGACTGAACACAAACAAGCCTACAATTAAACTTGGTTTCCTTTGAATACTATTCATTTGTGCAGAACAAGATGAATAATATTTCTTAAGTGTATTACAAAAGTAAAAAAAATACCATTTTGATTACTTTCATGATGACTTTAATTGTACACTACCATTTACCGCTGGTAATTTTTTCTCTCTTATTTTGTCTTTTTGCTCACAAAGACAAAATTTGATAAAAAATTATATTACAATTTTAAATATTTATTTGAAATTTTTCAAATGCAATTTATTCTTGTAATGGTGAAGCTAAATTATTAGCATCATTACTCCAGTCTTCAGCATCACTTATTTGCTGCTCAAGAAACATTTCTTATTATTAATGTTGAAAACAGTTGTAATGTTTTTGTGGAAACTGTGATCATTTTCAGAATTCTTTGATGAACAAAGTATAAAGAACTTCCTGTTTGGATGATAAATGTCTTTACGGTCACTTTTGATTAATTTAATGCATCCTTGCAGAATAAACCTAAATATTATTTTGAAAAAAATCTTACTGACCCCAGCCTTTTAACAGTAGTGTTGTACATGTTAGCTACATTTCGTTTTCAAACTGCGACGCAGCCATCGGTCGATTTGCGACTCCAACAATATAACCTGAATGTGCCATTTGAGTCGTCTTTGTGCATTTCATCTCGTACCTGTTTATGTTGCAGGGCAGCCTGCACAGAGGGCCTGTTCTCCATCTGCTGAGCGAGCCGGCGGTTACGCGCACTGGCCATGTGCTGCTGCTGCATGGTCGCCCGGATGCTACTCGCTGTCGGCTGCTTGTTCTTCAGCATGTTTGTGAAGCTTGTGGAACACAACAGAAGGAGGAGACAGAGAGAGAGAAAGAGGAGGGAAAGGGGGATACGAGGAAAGGAGGGTTCCAAATCAAATCATTTCACACAGCATGGACGCAGCTACAGCGGCTCGTGTAGCAATATAGTGAATGCCCTTTTTAGACCACACGCGCTTTTATTTACTCTCTCTCTCGGTTACATGTGGAGACACCCCAACAAATCAGTAGTCTGGTTTAAACTGAACGCTTATAGTATGGTTTTGAGAATATAGGGATGGCAGAAGAGAAGACAGAGGCTACATCGATATTAATACAGAAACTTTTGAAAACAGCTTTTTCCTCAACATTTTGGCCTTCCTTCCACACCGATACAGAACTTTTGTCCTGTAAAAATGGAGACTTTTGAAAACCCTTTCACAAATGGATAAATCTGAAAATGCTGTTTTTTGCCACATTGTAGCACGTGCTATGAAAACCGTGGTATTCAAAGACTCATGTGACCCATATTGTACCCGTGGATATCTATGATTATATCGGCAATGTTGTGCCTTCTATTAATTTTCATAGTGTTGTTAAAAATAAATGTTACTTTGTACAATCTTCATACTACATTCCTGTTAAGATGAAAGAAAATGTCTGTCCTGTGGCAAAACATGAGGGCAATAGCGTTTAAGACTATACACGGAACAGCGATTTTGAGTGCGACCAGAAAACACCAGTGGGGAGATGTATCATAATGTGCCAGAAGGAGCGTGTTAGAACTATATATCTGGTCTCTCTGCATCATCTGTGAGCTCATATTGTATTTTATGCTTCTGCATTAAGATAATTGCAGTGTGGACAAGAAACTTTTGGAAACACTAGTTTTGAAATGAAAACGGCATTTTCAAACGTATCTGGATTAATGTAGATGCAGCCGGAGACAGAAAAGAGGCAGGTAGATTTCTTTCAGAGTGATTGCCACTTACAGGCCACCATCAACCTACTGTGATGTCATCAGTCCGAGACACCACACGGTGAGTTGGCCCAGGGCTAGAGGGGTGTCTGGCCACCCAGCCACTTACAACCAAGACCGTGACCTGGTACATTGCTCTGCAAGATGCTTCTTCTGAGAAGAAGGGAAGGGGGTTGGGGGACAGGTCACGTCTTAAGTATGGACTGGGCACCTTTAATCCGTAGACAGAGAGAAATTGAGAAAAGCAAAGGAGCAGAAAAAGGTCATCTAAGAGAGAGAGAGTGTGTTTTGTGTGAGAGAGGGCAAGAAATATGGATGGCACACATACCATCCTGCACTATCAACTCATTCCCATGGTCGAGGATGCTCTTCTGCAGAGAACTCAAGTGCAGTCGGCTTACCTCACCACCATTACCCTCTCACCTCCGGGTGTGCGCTGCTTACACAAGAGACGCCTCGCCAAACATGGCACATTATTAGATCTTATACATCGACTCAAGTAACCGACGTCTTGTTGGGTAAGCGGAGCACACCGTGCGGGCAGTCTAGCGTCCATGTCAGATCTGATGTCTCCCCCTCAATGACCTCCATAGTACACGTGTCTTGAGGCTTCATGCCTTAGTTATCTCTGTATGCTTTTCCCCCCGGCCTTGAGATAATGCTGTCAGGATGCGTAGCGCCTCACCGCTCATTCAGGGACACCTTGGTGGTGCTTTTCAGCACGACTTTTTGAGAAGAAGGGGCACTCATGTTTCTTCAGACTTGCAGGGATCTCTCCTGCAGAGGAAACACAACAGAATAAAGACGTAAGATATCTTTACTGCATGAAAGTGAAAGTTTCTGACAGACATCAGGACGTCAATGGGGAGACTTGATCATATATGTCATATACAAATTGGCTGTATTTTAAAACCTAGCAATTTGACTTTCAGATGCCACAAACTCCCAAATGTGATCATCATCGTGTTAGGGACCCCCATCCTAGAATTTAAATGCCATCTATATGGGCTCTTGTATAAAGAACGAATTTATACCGTGAACATTTATATTATAAATGGGTCTAAAATATTAATTGGAAAATATTTAGTTTCTATTAAGCCATTATCTATTTTGAAACCCCCGACCTAGGCATCATTTTTGTAGAGTATTTGCTGTTTGTAACATGCTGGAAGGCTGCCAGTATAAATGATTACCAAATATGTTGTGTAGCAGAACCATTGGTTTGAAAACCATTTTTAAATCATACCAGGCGTCAACATAATGAAAACAACAACAACAACGAGTTTTACCGGTTTAATGTAAACCAATGTAACGTTACTTACATAACTGACTGTTCACCACCCTAGTAATATCACCGTAACTCACAAAAAACTTATTCGTATACATATATTAACCAATTCAATAACACATTCATTCATGTTTAAGGCATATTTAATATGTTTAAATGTTTAAGATATATTAACGTTACCTTTTCTCTGGACGACTCGTGCAGTTGAGTCAGGGCAGATCTGTTAGCTGTGAGGCTAGCGCGTCGCTGAAGCAGCAGACTGACTCGACAAAATCCCTACTCAAAACTTCTCAATTTGACGGCCGGAAATTGTATAACTATCGCCCCTCTTCTAAATATATTTAAGAACTAAAAACAAAGCTATATCCCACAGAATAGGTTATTTAACACCAGTCTACTTTAATCTGCAACTCTATCTGCCTACCCTCCCTTCATTCATCACAAAATGGTGCTAACAACTGCGCGAGTTCGGAAAATGGAGCACTACTTACTACGTCATATATCGCGAGATTTAAGTGTGAAAGGTTTTGTCCCAAATAGCATACTAGTACTAGGGTTTTTAGCTTAAAATGTATATAAAAGTACAGGGGAAACGATTTATTTGAGGTACTCTGAGCATTTTTAAGTAAAGTAAAAGTTTTAACCATTTTAAACCACAGAAAAACTAAAATGTACTTTTCATCACAATTTAAGAATGAAAAATTACAGATATTGCATGTATGTATAGTATTTAAAAAAAATATATATATATAAAAAAGTTTAAGATAGTCTATCTATCACACTCTAGGATGATAGGACCCCGCCAAATATGATCATCTTTGTGCGAGGGACTCCCATTTAAAAACAAACAAAACAAAGGCAGCCACTGCATATATTGTAATTTATACTGTGATATCAAATATTATGTTGAAAATATTTAGTTTCTATTACATTCTTTTTTTTTCTTTCGTATTGTACTTTTTGATGTATTATTCATTTAAATCTTTTTATTTTATTTTAATCCTTATTATTATCTATCTATTATTATGATTATTTTCACCATTTTTTCTAAACTGACCCCCTAATACTTTATATACATTTTTATGTTTGAATTATTAAATTGATAAATTGATTCTTCATAAGTGGCACTCCTGGTCCTCCATACTGCTGGTCCTCCATAGTATTGTATTTGAACCATAGTCGATGAATTGCAGACTGCAGTTTAAGTCACTTCAGTGTTGGTTTCAAGAGAGAGACAGGAAGGTGACCGCTGATTTGAACACAGCCATATGTGTGACGCAGAATTTACGGAAACTTGGGGATTCGCTGATTTACAAATCATCACACAGCTCGTACGGTCGCTGTTTATATATATATATGTCATAATATGTGTTAAAGGCACAGTGACTGTTGTATCTAATTAAAGCGCAGTAAAGATGGCAGCGTTAGCAGTTGTGGAGACCCCATCAGGGAAAGATGCGCTCGCGGAGGGAATGCTGGACCTCTTGAGACCCGCGGTACAGCAGCTCGACTTACATGTGCACTCAGTCAGGTAGTGTATTTTGGGAAACAAAAACCCTTTTAAACCCTAGAAATGTTAAATTTACAATAAGCAGTTCTGTTTGCTAGCATGCTAATCACTGTCAACATGACAGGTCTTGTGACTCAGAGTTGCTGTGACCATATTACATGTAAAACAATGACAGTTCATTTATTCGTTTGTTACTGTAAGCAGTTTCGCACGATTTATGTTTTTAAGATATGATTCGTAGTCATTTATTATAAAGCGTGCATAAATATGGACAGCTATATCGTTTACTATATACTGCAAATTTATCTTCACAGAGAAAGCCAAGTGGAACTTAGGGAACACATTGATAATTTGGCATCTGGTAAGTGATTTGATTATGCATTTGCAGTTTTTCTCGGTCGCTTTGATTTAATTCTCAAATTAGATTTATTATTTTCAAAAATTAAAATAATAAATTCAGATCTCTGAACAATTAGTAAATGTTAGTTAACACCAGATTTGAATTTCTTATCCATTTAAGAAAATTGCATGTGTTTTGACACTTGTGCAAAATAGTAAGTACAATTGTATACAATTTGCACAATAACTAAATATACACATGGAGTTGATTCTCTGTGAAATTGTCATAATCTGCACAACTTCTAAACCTTCATTTATTGTGTGAGCCATCAAATGCAAAATGATCCATTCAGTTATCAAAAATTGGTCAATCATACATGTATATTCTGTAAATATTTATAACATGGCATGATTGTGATGTCTGCTTAATTGACAAATGACCTGCCTTAGTAATTGAATGGTTATCACAATCTTGCCAATGAAGGTTTGAAGCATAGCTAGAGCTTGCCTGGATGTCATTTTGTGGCATTTTTTTTGTTCAGTATATATAGTAGGTTACATCTAGGAAATGTGTAGAAATGTACTTGCAATTGTGAATTTTCTGTTTACATGTAACACATTGCTACAAAAATAAATACTGTTACTGTATACATACAAAAGTGTATATATTTTTTTTTAGTGTACTACAATATTGACTTTTCCCAGTAAACTTTTACATACTGTTGAAAAGCTCAATGTGATACAGAATAGCATTCAGTTAGACAAAACGCACATTATTGTATAGAAATATCGTATAGTAAGTGGTCATTGTCAACAAAAGATGAAATTTCCATGGTGAAAAAACATCCAAACATTTGGACCAGTATGGCTCACATGATGATACATAAAGGTTCATTTTGGTGGCATGAATTAAATGTTTTGGGTGAGTTACTACATTTTGCAGACATGCGATAGAGTTGTGCTGTCCATTAAAACAGTTGTGACAATTTCACTTACAGTTTAGAGAATGGTATGACTGTTTAAAAAAATTAGTCAATGCAACGTGTTATGATTATGACTGACTCTTTTGTCATAATGTAAGAACGATTTCTGCAGAATTCATGAATATTGTATCTCATGAATGCTATGTGTGCACATTTCTTCTGCAGAGTTGTGTAGGATCAACGAACACCAGAAGGTGGCACTAGACTTAGACCCATATGTTAAAAAACTTCTTAATGCCAGGAGAAGAGTGGTGCTTGTCAATAACATACTCCAAAATGCACAGGTAAAAGACACAGAGACGTTGAATATAAAACATCAGTCATGCACATTATTGACTGTGTTTTCTAATTCATCTTCTCAAATGTTTGTTTCAGGAACGTTTGCGGAGGTTGAACCATAATGTTGCTAAGGAGACAGCACGAAGGAAGACCATGCTTGAGGCATCAGGAGCATTTACCCCACGCTCTCCCAGCAAGCCGTGATGTCCTGTTGCTCACATTTTGAGAATGCACCATTACACTGTGCTCAATGCCAAGGACCAACGCTGTAGATTCACAGAATCTTCCTCACATTGTTAAAGGGCACTGGGCTATGCAAAGCACTGCTACAGCAGAATTAATGTCAGTTCATTTAAGAGTAGTCGGGGAGACAGCAGTGTATATATGCACTCATTTCTTTGTTCAACATGACTTTTTGAATAAAAAGATTTGTCCGTATGAATGTAACTGATGCTGAAAAATGCTCTTATTGCAATGCTCTGGATTTCCTAATTATTTGCAAATTTATAAAATTATTTATCATTAATGTCAGAGATAGTATCCAGTTTAATGTACCAGATAAGGAAATCTCCTCCTCCCAGACTTGATCTAATCAGTGGAAGCAGATTATAGTTTTACATTTTTTCTCACATGTGGAAAGCAGTATAGTGAATTATTTTCTTCTTTTTTGGTTTTATATGCAAGCTTGTTTCTGTCACATAATAATAATAAAAAAATACAAAATGTTTTTGGGACTTGTTATCTTACAGTTCTATTTTTCTCTAGTTTATACCTCACAATTCTGACTTTATAACTCGCAATTGTGAGTTTATGTCACAATTCTGAGAAAAAAGTCATAATTGTGAGACGTAACCTTGCAATTGAGAGATAAATAAAGTCAGACTTGTGAGATAAAGTCACAATTTGGGTGAACTATCCCTTTAAAAAAAAGAAAACAATTTAAACATTTAAAAAATAGACTTTGCTAATAGAGCCTTCACTAGACTAAATATTATTAATTGATGTTGATTTTATTATTAATTTAATTATAATAATAATAAATTTGAGTGTCATAATTACATGTAGATTGAGGTTACAAATCACAGACCAAGCCAATAGAAGTGTTTAGAAATTCCCCAGAATCCATAGCATTGCATTGCATTATAATTGAATCAGCAGTAAAATCTTAGGTATGCACATGTCTTACGTTAATAGTGGATGCTTTGTAAGAGGATATAAGAAAGGGCAGATGAAGGTGACCTTTTGTTTTAGCTAAAAGGGAGAGGGTTAGGAAAAGATTTCAGGACAGGTGAAAGGTCAAGGGAGGGAATCTATCAAGGAGGAAGTTGAAATTACACGAGGGGCCTCCTAAAAGTCGCTTTGTTGATGAGAGATTAAACACAGATTGCTGGAAATCAAGTAAAATGAAAGAGTAAAGGCCATTTGGAGTCTGTTTATATTTGATGGTTGGTGACTGCATAGGCAAACTAGACTAAAAGATAACTGCATGCCACTGTATGTTGTTCCTGAAAAATATAGCTTTTTGTGTCCAAAAGTAGTGAAAACGCTGGATCATCTGACCTTCACATGCTGAATGTTACAAATTTGTACATACATATTTATAATATTAATTTTCACAGTATAAAATTTAGTCTTTATAGCCTATATGAAAATAGCTGCCTTTTAAGTTTTAGGATGGGGGGCCCTTGGACCAGGATGATCTGGGTGCCTCTGGCATCGGAAAAAAAAAACCAATATAAGTCTTCTTATTTTATTTCTTTGTTTTATAATCCGTTTTGTTTATTTCCAGGTTTAAATGAACGAAATCAGGGATTTTCAATGTAGTCTCAAATCATTGGGCCCCGTTGCATATATTTTAGTCCTTTATTAAAGCTGACTAAAGAATATGATACAAGTTTTCTACTGCCTATTACATGCGCCACTGGGGAGCTAGTCTAAAAGTAGCCATCGCTGGCTGTTGTAAATTTCAATCATCGATGGAAACTGAGCAGGGATAAATGGGGCGGGGTGAGTTGATATGGGGCGGAGTAATCTCAGCGGCGCCACCTTAAAAAAACAGTCGCGCCGATATGTCAATCCAGACGCGACCCAGACAGACCTCGGCCCGGGGGCCCAGCCGTGAGAGCCGCGCCGTGATTGGATAAGCGCCGCCGTCCTTTTGAGACTCGGCCTCCTATTGGTTTGAGTCGGACGAGACGCTCACGCGCACAATGTCTACCCGCTTTTGTTATTGTAGCGACGAGCGCGAGGAGAGCGGCAGGATGCGCGGACGGAGACAGCGAGCCTGATAGTCCGGTATCGACTCAAATTAGATGTTGGAGGGGGAAGGGGACGCGGATTTCTACCTCTCCGTCCTTGTTCAGAAGACTGCTTTTTGCAATTCTCTAACAATACGACCGATGTGTGAGTATGTTTTTTTTTTGTACATGTCTGTGCTTATTTATTAATTTTTAAACGCACGCTGCACCATTCGAGACCTTATAGGAAACTGATCAGGACTGTCGATTTGGCGATACATTTCCCTCGTTTAAAACATATTACGTCAAAGGTGTGCCTTCTCGTGTCGTAATAATTCATCTCTGCCCTTGTCTGAGCTTTGAAATATCTCGTTACTGTCTTTGCATTTGAATACTGTCTCGAGCCACTGACATATGATGTCCACCTTCTCACTGCAAGTTCACGACCAAGAGTCTGTTCCTTCAGCAGTTCACCTTGATTTTATTGATCCGAATTCCGATTAGTTAGTTGGAATGCATGTCATCTCAACTGTGCTCATATCCAACGGGAGCTCGTGAAATGTTTAGACGGCGGACTCGATGACGTCATGTGACCAAATATGGCTTCTGCGCCGCTGCATTTGTTTGCCCGCAGAGCAGTCAACAGTTTGGCTTTAACTTTGAATGACATTTTTATGAATACTAACTGTTATTCTACAACTGCATTCTATGTCTTGGCTAAGGTTTTGTATAGTTTAAGCATTAGGACTCTGTTCATCTCCTTTAGAATTAGGCCTGCTATCATTGTTATTTCACGTAATACAGATATTTTTGTATGTTAAATCTGTTGATCAGAGTCAGTATCTTATGATGGGATCATAAACCTTGGGGTTTCATCAAACTATAGCTGATATAAAGCAAGGACTGGGTCTGAATGTCCTCTAATCAGGCCGCCATGCATGCTTTACTCAAGCACACTGTACCATATATGATGAAATAACAGAGTAATACACCCAGATACGAAGAAAGGAATTATGCATGACTGTGTCAGTCAAGACTAAGAAGAAGCCCGTTTCTCAGAAATCCGTTACTTCATCTAAGAGTATTGTAGATTGTGTCCTAATGTAAAGTTGTTCCTCTGGCGCTGATGCCTCAAGGGCCACTTGCGCAGACATGGAGAGCATCACTGAGTCTGATAATAAGGGTCTCAGAGAAGCTCCCCCAGATTAGAGTTGATGATGCTCAGAGATCTGAAGTGCCAGGATCCGTCAGCGCTCCACCAGCTTTCAATTACTGCACTCCAGAAATCTTACACTTTTGCACTTGCAACATCTCATGCTAAGATCACAGGGGTTTTTAGCAGCTCCATGAAGTTCTGCTACTTCGAATTTAAATTAATCTTAAGTCTCTTATGGCATATGCAAAAAGTGTTTTTGGATATTAAAACGCTTTCTCCTATCCCAGTTTATTGTGCAAAGAGAATATAAGTAAGCTATTTGTTGGTTGGATGGCTCCCCGCTGTAAATGCTGTTGCTTTTTGGCTCTTTCAAACATTGCCTGCTATTTTTGGACTTGCATACTAATCTACTACTACTCATACTATTTCTGCTGTATACAGTATGAATACTGTGCAAAGTATGCACTTTTTCTTTATGTATACATGAAGCAAATAACCTATTATGTTGTCAAAAATGTGCAGTAAAGCACACTGCATTATGGAATACTGCATCCCGTAGTCCAATGCACTCGACTTGGCCTTCCATAACAAATGATCTCTTTTTTGATCAGACTGCTAAAAGTAAAGACATTTTACATAATGTAATTTAAAATACAAAATTACAGAGCCCTAATTACATGACACGGGGGGGAAAAAAACAAGATTGAACTAAAATGAGGGAAAAAAATAAGTAAAACTTGGCCACAATTTAACATAATGAAAACAAGGAAACAAATACAGTACAGTACGATTTAATTAAAACGAGGGAACACATTTGTACAAGGAGGCCATGTTTTAACTAAAATGAGGGAACAAACTGTTACAACGTGACCACTGTTTACTTAAAACGAGGGAACGAATGTGTACAAGGTCGCCACAGTTTAACCAAATGAAAAAGAAGGGGGAACAAATTCATAATTTGTGGCCATGTTCTTGGCTCTGTATAAAATAGCCTAATAATCTATTTCCAAGATGAAAAAGTCACTTACATGCAAGGCAATGATCATTTAACATCAATTTTATCTATTGCTTGACAGGTTTACCGTGGTGCAATTCCCACTGTTTCGAAATCTATATTCAGCAAATAGTTGGCAGTATAACGTGTATACTATACGTGTATTATATATATTACAAGGAATTTATAATGGATATATTATAAGGCATTGTACCGCTAATTTCCATGAAGAATTACTACAGTACTGAGTGTGTGTTAGCATACTTCATGCAGTGTGTAAGAGTATTGTGTATTGATGCTGCTGTTCTGTTTTCCCATCTGTCAGAGCAGCAGGATGTCCGTGAACCCTCCCAACAGTAATGACGCCTGCCTCAGTATCGTGCACAGTCTCATGTGCCACCGGCAAGGCGGCGAAAACGAAGGCTTCGCCAAGCGTGCCATCGAGAGCCTGGTCAAGAAACTGAAGGAGAAGAAGGACGAGCTGGACTCCCTCATCACCGCCATCACCACCAACGGAGTCCACCCCAGCAAGTGCGTGACCATCCAGAGGACGCTGGACGGACGCCTACAGGTGAACCGCAGTTACAGTAATTGACGTTGAACCATTAACATTTGCTTTAATGCTCTTAGAAGTGAATTACAGGAATCCCTCCAAATGTTAATGCTGAATGAAATGAACGGATGAGTCATTTCTTCATTTGGCAGATTTTCTTCTTGTCTTCTTTACTTGGTGTTAGATTTTTCAGACATGGACTTATAGCTGTTTAGGTTGTCATTCTGTCATTGTGTTTGTTTGGACCTGACACAGTGGTAAAGGTGTTTTTAGAGTCTCATGGGACCTGTTCAGACAGCATGTGTATTTGTCACAAGGCAAAAAACTAGCAATAGACTAATACATTTCCCAAGCTGATTATTTGGTATATAACCAAATAACCTTTCCCTCTTCCCTGCTTGTTTCCGCTTGTGTCCGTTCCGAGTGCTGTCAATGAATAATGCACACTTTTTGTTTTAGAAAAAAAAATGTGAGTAACATAATAATAAATAAACACCCCATACACACCCAAATGGTTTCAACTGTTCAAGAAATACAGTATTTCATGGAGATCAACATTTTGGTCAAGCTTCCTTTCTTAACAGTTTTCTAACAATCTATGGCAAATTGTTTCTCATTTGAGTAAATATTAAAATTCTAATTTGGCATCAAATTGTATAACACTACCATTCAAAAGTTTGGGGTCGACAAGGCTGCATTTATTTGATGAAAAATACAGTGAAAACATTAATATTGTGAAATATAAATTCTTTTTCTATTTGAATAGAATTTGGTGGCAAAGCTGAATTTTCATTATCATACCTCCAGTCTTCAGAGTCACATGATCCTTCAGAAATCATTCTAATATGCTGAATTTTTTTTAATCAATATTGAAAACAGTTATTCTGTTTAATATTTTTGTGGAAACCATGATACATTTCTTTCAGGATTATTTGATGAATAGAAAGTCCAAAAAAAATGTGTTTATTTGAAATAGAAATCTATAAATGTAACATTATAAATGTCTTTACTGTCACTTTTGATCAATTTAATGCATCAAAGTATCTTTCAAAAGCATCTAACCAACCCTGAATTTTTTAATGGTAGTGTATGTTGGTATTATATTGGTCTTTAGCAGCACCCAGAACTTCACAGAACCACACATAGAACTTATTTGAAAAAAAGATGGCACAGAAAATGCGAGAAAGTTTGTAGATTCTGTCTAAGATTCATCGTCGGTCCTGCTCTCTAGATATCGTTTTTTGGCATCGGCCGTTTAAAAAACCCATATCGGTCAACCACTGTATAAACTCTTCCCTCTGCCTAGAAAAACGTTCAACATTGTTCACACAATTGTGTTCCCCCTAATCTATTTGTGAATCCTGCCATAAATAAAGCTAGACAATGTAAATAATCAAAGCATTGTCCTTTGAATAAACTTGTGATTGGGTGTTGCTTTGGGGCCCAACGCTAATCAAATCCACACCGCCCACATGTGAACATACGGCTTTCACATGGGAGACTGATGCGGTCGAAGCTTCAACAATTCTAATAGCTTCCCGCCTGTAGCGTCAGTGTCCATGGATACTAGATGATTGACAGCAGCTACAAAGAGAGACATTCATCACAAGGCCTTTTTACTGTAAACCTCAACAACCTCAAAGTTAAAGTGGTGGTTTATATGGAGTAAGGACGATGTCTGCGCAGTTTCCCCACCCTTTCGTATGGGCAGATTTAGAGGGAGGGGTGGAGGAGAGGTTGTGAAGGTTGTTTTGTCTAAAACACAGGAAAGGGGCCGGGTTAACTTAAGGCCGTCTATTTTTTCCTCTGTGTAGAAGGGCTGCTGGTTGATAGTACGCTCTATTCTTTACACACAAGATGTGATGATATCTAGGCAACACAAGGGAAGAAACTGTGTATGTGCAGTAATGGAGAACCTGATGCAATAAAACCGAACTACTGAGCGAGACGTAATGTGTTACCTTTTTTGACCTTGCCAGAGACAGTGGGCCTCATTTATAAACTGTCCTACATGCGTGTGATGCAGAGAACGAACGTGCGCACACAAAAAACGTGCGTACGCCTCTCTTCCAGATGTGAAATCTATAAATCGCAAATTAAATTGTGCGTAGCTGAATGGTTTCAGATCTCCGCCTTGTAAATACAGCCTAATTGATGTCATTAACATATAAAAGAGCACCAGTCAAAGTCAAAATCCTTTACTTGAGAATGGCAAATACCTGCAGTACTCCGACTCTTTGCCTCAAGGAAAAGTGCGTACGTCTGCTTAGACCCTGGCGTGTGTCGCTAAGCACTATTTCATGTCTAAGACCGTTTTTATAAATATGAACGTTTGCATGGATTTTAGCGTAAACACACTCTAAGGTCAAATGTGTGCATCCGGACGTTTTATAAATGAGGCCCAGTGAGAGCAAAAAAGAGAGACATTCATTTACAAATAGCTTTACTATGTACTCATAACATGCAAAGTCCTTGATTATAATTTTAGTGTGTTTGATATTACATTTAAAGGAAATATAATATATTTGAAATGTGCTAAATTAAAACTTAATATTTAAAAAATGTGTGATTACAAATATATTTAAATCCATGACATAAGTTTCATTAGAAATTACATTAAAATAAAATTTAGTTTACCATAAATGCTTGTCAGTACATTCGGCGGTACACTTTAACCATGTTTCAAAGACAATAGAAGTAATTATGCAATTGCATATAAAGATGTACTTAAGTCCTACTTCAGTTAAGTAAAGTTCAGTTAAATGCATTCAACATATATTTATGTATTTATTAGGACTGTAATACATTTTCTTGCAATTAACTTGCAATTAAGTGTCTTAAAAACATTACATTCAGTTCACACTTAAAGGGATACTCCACTTTAAAATGAAAATTCTGTCATCATATACTCACCCTCATGTTGTTTCAAACCTGTATGAATTTCTTTCTTCTGCTGAACAGAAAGGAAAATATTTAGAAGAATGTCAGTAACCAGACAGTTTCTGGTCTCATTGACTTCCATAGTAGGAAAAAAATATACTATGGAAGTCAATGAGACCAGAAACTGTCTGGTTACTGATATTCTTCTAAATATCTTCCTTTCTGTTCAGCAGAAGAAAGAAATTCATACAGGTTTGAAACAACATGAGGGTGAGTATATGATGACAGAATTTTCATTTTAAAGTGGAGTATCCCTTTAAGTATATTCTTTTAAACTTCATCATTTCCGTAATAAGTACTATTTTTATTTTAAAAGTATGCTAAAGTCTACTTTTTTGTTTTACAGTCATGTTTTACACTGATTTGACCACATTAAGGTCTCTTTCTCATATGTTCCTATTGTTTGACATTGATATTTATCAAGATATTTCATACCATTAATGGGGAATGAATGAAATGCATTCCACATGTTTGTTCCACAAAGAATGAATGTAACCTTGACTTTTATTAACTTTACTTAAACTTAGATTTTCCGCCCGATACATAGCTATCAATGTTGTTTTATCACCCAGCCCTACGTTAAGGGGATTTTAGGCACTCTGTAAAGCATCATGCCTAACAACATCCTATAACCGCAGTAAAATCACTAACATAAGATGTGCTCACCAATGTTTGTCAGATGTGTTTCAATAAGTAGGTTTTCTAAACACAAATTATAGTAATTAATAACTTAAATGTTTTTCTGAAGTTCTGTTGTGTAAAGAAGGTCCACCTGGACCTCAGCAGCTCTCTTGTCCCCTCTGGGGTTTGAACCCTGGCCCTTTTGGTTACCAGCCCCACCACATTTCTGTCTTTGTTTCAGGCCGTCTTCAGTCCTAAATGGCACTGACAGCTGGATTTATCCCTCTCCTCAGCTCTAGTATCATGCTGCTAGCGCATAACTGTAGTGTCATGCCTTTAGTGTTAATCTACAACGGATTATCATATCACACACACGTCCTCCCTGCTGTTCTACTACACTAAACAAGCACAGGCAGCTGTGATGCGGACTCAAAACTCAACACATGACCTTACGCTCACTGTCTTTTCAGGATCATGTGATGCTCTTTTGTCATACTACTGCATACCTGTCAAATAGCTGCTATGGTAAAACGTTTTGGTCATGTTGCTGTGTCCTTAGCAGAAAAATGACTGGCAGTGGCTTCACAATAGGTCATGTGATCCAATGTTCAGTACTACCTGATCTCGGTTTCAGTCTCTCTGGCCATTCAATAGACATAAGATTTAAAACAATGCTTATGCTAAGGAGTATGAGGAATCCGTTGTTAGCCAAAACTGTATTATATAAATTGCAACTGTAATTTCAAAATCACATGTATTTCACACAGTTTGAATATGCTACTGAACCAAATATGCGCTGAAACATGCTATGTGTGTTCAATACTTGAGGTTAAAAATACATAAATCTGACCAGCTGAACCAGAGTTGTTATTGTTAACTAGAACTAAAAAATAAACAAAAATGAGAAATGTTAACTGAAATAAATACATTTAAGTTAAATGACTAAATTACTACAACTGAAATAAAAATGAATTAAAGCTATGTAGAAAAATATACTAATTACTAATAACAAAATTTTCTGAACTGAAAATACAGAAATAAAATAAATACTTTAATAGTATTTAAAAATACTAAAATAATGCTGTACTGATCAGAATTTAGTAATTCTTATTATTACTAGTGTTGCTAAAGCATTTTTTAATAATTATGAAATGTATCAAAATAATAAAATTAAACCAAATCATGACCCGATTTCAGATATCATTATGTATCGCGGCATCATTTAATCAATAGTTTAGAAAATTAACTGAATTGAATTGTGTCAGTGTCAGTCAATTATATTATAATGATTGGAACATTTTAAAGTTTAACATTTTCTCATGACTGGTTTATATAATTGTGCAGTATTAGAGATTGTGCTGTTTTCATTAATTATTATTACACTATGTTGTACTCCTCATGAACATGTCTTTTACTCTTCTCTTCTTATTTTTTCTTTCTGCAGGTTGCCGGTCGTAAAGGTTTTCCTCATGTAATCTACGCACGGTTGTGGCGCTGGCCCGACCTTCACAAGAATGAGCTCAAGCATGTGAAATTCTGCCAGTACGCATTTGACCTCAAATACGATAATGTCTGTGTCAACCCTTACCATTATGAGAGAGTGGTGTCACCAGGCATCGGTGAGTCCGCTATCCTTTTATTCATCACCATGAACAAAGACATTACTGAGCCTGTGTGCAGCACATTCTGTGTCTTTTTTTTTAAATCAGTGCAGAAAAACATTGTTTGGTCAATTTGCAATATGATTTTCTCTTTTGTTTTCTCTTTTTTTTTTGCTCTTCTCAAGTTGGTCTCAGTCTTCAAAACACGGGTAAGTTACACACATTTGTCTACTGATATTTGTCACTTTTTTATTTGAAATAGATTTTTTTGTAACAATATAAACGTCTTTTAAATGTTATTTGATAGATATTAGATATTTACATTGTTACAAAAAATACTGTTTAAAATAATTTCTTGTTCTTTTGAACTTTCTATTTATCAAAGAATCCTGAAAAAATGTATCGTGGTTTCCACCAAATCAACATATTAAAATAATTTCTGGAGGATCATGTGACACTGTTGAAAATTCAGTTTTGCTATCACAGGAATAAATCATATTTTCAAATATAATAAAATTTAAAATTAGAATAATATTTCACAATATTTTTACTGTATTTTTGATCAAATAAATGCAGTTTGGCGAGCATAAGAGGCTTCTTTTCAAAAACATTTAAACCATCTCACTGACCCCTTTTTTTAACAGTATACATATATGATTTAATTTATATTTTAATTTATATTTTAAAATCATTGGGATCTTAATAAAAATGACAACATTACGCTTAAATAAACAGTGAAAAATTGCTTGCTATTCCGCACAGGTTCAAAAAAGATTGATTGATTTGATTAAGCCCCAAATGAATCAGTGAATTGTTAAATGAACCGATTCAGTAAAAAGAGCATAATTTGTCCTCTGGCTGGTGTCTAGGTCCCACTGGCAGACTGATAAAGGAAGAGTACAGCCACGACTGCATTCAGATGGACGTTCCCCCATGCCTGCCTCCCCAGCAGGACCACCAGGGGGTGATGAAACTCCCCCCTCCGGACCACTATGGCCAGCCACTGCCTCCTCTACAGCTGCCTTCAGAACCCACCCGCGCACCCCCACCGGTCACCCTTTACTCTAATATGCCCCTCTCCCCCACCGGTAAGTGCTGACCTTTGGCCATAGAGGACTCTGGGAGGTTAAATTGTGCAGTTGTAATAGCGTCGTTGTGTCATCTTCCAAACTCTCATGTCTTTCAGCTTCAGGCTCTATGATGCCGATGCAGGGAGGTCATGGTGAAGGCTTACTACAGATTGCATCTCCTCAGGGTCAAGTCATGACCCCTACACCTCCCCCCTCTACCCCCACACATGGACCCCCACAGACCCCCGTCCCACCCCAGCCTCCACCAAACCAGAACGGCTACAACGGCTCCAAACACTCCCAGACACAAAGCTCCTTTCACAGTAAATTACACTTCGCATAACCAGTCACAATGTCAAATGATAAATCCTGTTTGTTTTAATGTGAGTTTTTGATCAGTGTTATTTATATACTACTATAGTATTAATCATATATTAAATCAGCTTTTTCTTATTTTTTTTATTTTTTTTATTTTAAATGTAGTTTAAGTTTTAGTAGTTATGAGCTTTTGTCATGTGTATTCGTTTTTTTATATTTCTATTTCATTTTAATTTATTTTGTTCATTTTTGTAATTTCAACGTATTAATTTCACCTAACTTTTATATTTTATATAAAATATTTATTTCAGCTTTATTTTAATCAAATTACAATTTTTAATAGTTTTATTATTATTAACAACTTGACAAAATTTCTGTTTTTGTAGTCTTGCCCACAGTGAAATCTCATTGGTCCAAATCCCACAAAGCTGTATATTAACCTTCATTCAATATATTCTAATTGGCTGTGGTTTTGGAATGTTGCTTGGTGTTTTCTTTTTCGGTGTAGACAGGTAAAATACATGTCGCATTTTCACTGCTTCATATACAAAACATTTTTAATCTCTATATTGCTGCAGCAACCTGGACAGGCAGCAGCACAGCCTCCTACACTCCTGTAGGACCCCAGCAAAATGGGCGCGGCCACCAACCTCCTCTCCACCACCCACACTACTGTACGTTTGCCTTAAACTTTACTACGAACTTCACTTAAATATGCATGTATGCAAATATACCATTATTTTATATATAACTAATTTAATCCATTATAATATCTTCCTCTATCAGGGTCTCAACATCACAGTACAGCATCTTTCCCTCCTCCAGTCTCCAACCATCCAGGTTTCTACTTTATATAATCTCCACTTTATGTAAACAAAAAAGTAAGATTTTGCTGGAAAGAAATTAATACATCTATTCAGCAAGGATGCATTAAATTGATCAAAAGTAACAGTAAAGAAATTGTAATAATATTTCACAATTTTACTGTTTTACTATATTTTGATCAAATAAAAGCAGCTTTGGTTGGCATAAGTGACTTTTTTCAAAAGCATTAAAACATCTCTTTGACCCCACACTTTTGAATGGTTTTGTACACTTTAATTTCTATTTATGCTCTCAGACTTACAGTTCAGTATGCGATGCATCAACAGGTCCTGAGTTTTGGTGCTCCATCTCGTACTTTGAGATGGACGTGCAGGTTGGAGAGATGTTTAAAGTGCTGTCCAGCTGTCCGGTGGTGACGATTGACGGGTATGTGGACCCCTCAGGAGGTGACCGCTTCTGCCTGGGTCAGCTTAGTAATGTGCACCGCACAGACGCCAGTGAGCGGGCCAGGTATGTGTGCCGCAATCCAACAACTGTTCCAGTGAACAAAATATCTTAGTGTGGTTGTCAGAGCTGGGTGATATACTGAATATTTATGATTTGTGCAGTATTATTTTGTTGCAGATATAAAACCTGCATTGTGAATATTACAATTTTAATGTGCTTTTTATTTAGCTATAAAGTTTTCTAAAGACCAGTGCCAGTAGATTAGCTCCATATTTCTTCTTTTATCACAACTTTAGAGTGTGAAAGTGCTAAAAATGGAGTTTTAATGGCATTAAAATAAAGAAGGTAATTACTGGTGTTAGTATATACAGACAGTTGTCGGCTATTAAAGAAAGACATTTTTGGACGAGAAGGAGACACGCGCTGCATCCTGAAATGGCATGCTGTTTGAGTAGGTACTAGAGGGCTGCATTGGGATTGGGATCTTAGTGGAGACAGGGCTCATTTGCATATTCATGGTTTGGCGTATACTAAATGAAGCAAGGGTGTAGTTACTAGCTATTTTACAAGCTATTCAATCTATTTTAAGCCGTGAATAAATAATGTTCACAGGAAAAAAACTTTTAAATATGCCATTTTGGTGATCAAAGGTGAGTTTTAAGGGATACAATTATTGACTACAGGAGGACTTTAAATATATATTTAGGCTCCACTAGATGGGATGTTTTGTTTTAATAAAAAGCTGGCTGAATGTGTTTGTCATTTGTGGTGCTACCGTGCTAGCATTACTTTATCTTGTGGTCAG
Organism: Abramis brama; assembly: GCF_963993115.1. NCBI lineage: Eukaryota > Metazoa > Chordata > Actinopteri > Cypriniformes > Leuciscidae > Abramis > Abramis brama. The sequence continues at coordinate 26,975,428 of NC_139974.1, forward strand.
TGTAATTAAACGCAATTTCTGTTATTTGAATGTTTAGCATAGCCCTAATGTTGGTGTAATTTTTTTCACAATTTCTACAAGCTGTAACAGAATGTTTGAGGGTGCGGGCGGGAGTGGAACGCACACATTGCGGGAGTGGGCGGTAATGGTCAGAAATTCAGCGGGAGCGGGATTAAGAAAACAGTCCCGTGCAGGGCTCTAGTAGGTACTACATTTGAATTTGAATTTACTTCGCGACCATTAAGAAACTATGTTCTATATAGTATGAATGTGGGTACTAGTATGTAAATCCGGATGTACTACATCCGCTATGTTACTGTCATGTGACCTACCAGCGTCAGTTGCATCACTTCACTGCCATTCATCAATCCCCTCCAGTGACCTCACGGGATAGTAAAGTGTCCATTAAATGCACACTTCAGAATCTCGCCAGAAGTAGTAGGTCATCTGTGGACTTTTTGTTTACTGTTTTCGAATACTATTCATTTTGATACTTTATATTCTGTCGGCGTACTGTTTTTCACATACTATGTAGTAGCGAAGTATTCGATTTCGGGCACAGCGACAATTAATAAAAAAAATAATTGCTTTCGTATTTTTTAGTACTTAATCTTATATATTTAAGTTAGTTGTCAAGGCAATTTTTCTAAACATTTCCAATATTTTCATTTAAGTTACATTTTTTCATGTAATATTTATATTTAATTTGATTTCAGCTTTATTTCAATAAAAAAAATTTAACAGTTAAATTTTACTTAAATTTAAAAACTGCTTGAATTAAGTTATTGTTTACTAAAACTATTAAAAATAATTTTAGTTAATTGAAATAAAGTTGAATTAAAATTAAATATAAATATTAGATGAAAAGGTTAAAAAAAATTTGAAATGTTGCTTTGGCAACTAACTGAAATAAATAAGTTATTGAAATAAGTACTTAAGTACTAAAATTTCTAAAAACTAATAAAAATGACAAAAGCACATATAAAAAATATTAAAACTTAAAAAGCTTAAATCTTTTTTTAAATAAAAGTTTAACCATGATATGAACCTTAATTATAAAATGATGTGCATGTAAACATGATATTGTCTATGGTGGTTAATCTACTTGGCAGCAATGGCCAAGGTTGAAATTTTGGTTCTTCTGTGGGAAAGGTATGTTTTTTTTGTTTGTTTTTTTTTGCTGTAAATATTGCCATAAAACTCTTAATATCGTCAAAAGGCTGACAAATATTAAGCTATACTGTCCACACCAAATGGCTATATATATACATATATATATGTATACACACATATATATGTGTGTGTGTGAGTCTTTGTTTTGTGTATAGATGAATTTCACAGGTTTGATGTTTACCTTAACACGCTCTTGCAAAATCAGCTTACTGTGCCAGAATGACACTGTGATGAACAATAATAAACAAACAGATTATTCAAGGACAACAATCTGGAAATAACTGGTTTTAACAACCTGACAAAATAGAATGCAAGCATGTCAACAAAGGCGCATCTGGTTTTGGTTATGACACACATGTGTTCAATTGTGTTATATAACTATTTGATGTTTGATTTGATGTTACAGTCATTGATTCTGCAGCTGTCTTCTCATCCTGTCTGCAGGTTGCACATAGGTAAAGGCGTGCAGCTAGAGTGTCGTGGAGAAGGCGACGTATGGATGCGCTGCATGAGCGATCACGCCGTCTTTGTGCAGAGTTACTACCTGGACAGAGAAGCAGGCCGAGCGCCAGGAGATGCGGTGCACAAAATCTACCCAGGGGCCTACATAAAGGTAAAAGCTTTGAACCCACAAATACTGCGGACGTCACAAATGAAAAGCTTAAAGGGGGGTCATCATCATATTTTATAAATTGTTTATGGGCGGAAATAGTGCAACGTTATGATTAGAATTTACTTTTTGTAGAAAACTAGATTGTGGGCGGTTAGGAATTTATTAGATTTATTTTTAGCTCTAATAAGTATAATTTGTTTTACAATTAAAAAAGAGTGTTTATTTTATTGTGACATGTAGCTATATTTGAATAAAAAATAAAAAATCTAAATAATAAATAAATCACTTTTCAAATGTAACTACACTAAGTAGTTATATATATATATATATATATATATATATATATATATATATATATATATATATATATATATATATATATATATATATTTATATTTATTTATTTATTTATTTATTCATTTATTTTTTGCTTATTTAATTTTTTTAATTCGATTAAAAAAAGCAGCTTGTTTAAATATATCTGTCAATTTGAAAAGTTTGTTTTATTGTTACACTTAACTGCATTTTATATACAAAAAACAGCATTTCAAAAAATTAAATAAGCAACTTGTCTAAACATATCTGTTAGTTTGAAAAGCGATTAATTTACATTTTTGAATTATGTTTTTTGTTGTTAAAATGTAGTTACAAGTAACAAGAAAATAAACAAGCATATAATTAAAAATGTAAATAAATCACTTTTCAAATTGATAAATAGATAAATTTAGACAAGTTGCTTTATTTTTTGAAATGCCTCTTTTGTGCTGCAGTCTTTAATATTTTCATTGTATATAATTTTATTAAAATTACATAACGTTATTATTATTATTTAATAAAGATCAAGGAAAAGTCCTCATAATATGACCCCTTTAATGCCAGACTCGATGGGCAGTAAATACCTTTGTACACTTGAGAGCTCTGTGTGTATTTTTGCTTCCTGTCACATTAGATTTGCTTGATCCAGAGCTTCACTTTTTTCAAGCCTGTCTAAATGACTTCTCATCAGCCATTGTTTTAGGACACGGCAGCGAGGTCTGTGTGCCTCAATGCTGTGCTGAAAGCAGAAAGAGTTATTGTGTTGTTTTGTTCCTGCAGGTCTTTGACCTCAGGCAGTGCCACAGGCAGATGCAGCAACAGGCGGCCACGGCTCAGGCGGCAGCAGCAGCGCAGGCCGCAGCGGTAGCAGGGAATATTCCAGGACCAGGAAGTGTTGGTGGAATCGCGCCTGCAGTCAGTGAGTGTCTGCCTCATTCACTGCAAACCCATGAGGTCAAAATGAGATGTCTGTTAGCTTTGAGGTCATCAGGTAAGGGATAATGTACATCCAGCTGGTTGTTATCGCAAAATAAACCCTGACAGGGTGATCAGGTCCTTGCAATTTATTTTGCAGTAACGACTGACTTGGATGTACATTATCCCTTTTATTACACAGACACTTGCCACATAAGGTTGAAATATTTTATTAGCACATTAAACAAAAAGCTTCTGCTCAGAAAAACAGTTCCTAGCTGCAGCTTTGAGCCTAGAGCCACGGTTGTCAAACTGGGGTACGCGTACCCCCAGGGGTACGTGGATTGATTTCAGGGGGTACGCGAAAAAAGATCATATGCCTTTTCAAATGTTTTCTCTGTCCCACGGTGGTAACTTCTTAAGCCATCCTTAAAAATATTTTGGTTTGCCGTAACAGCCACAAAAAAAAGAAAAAAAAGGAACGGTAGGTCGGACTATATATTTTTTTCAAGATTCAATGTAAAAAAAAAAAAAGGTACAATTTTGGTCATGGTGATTACGTAGGTATGAATTTAAACAAATTTGCATATCGGGGCTTCACTGACAGAATTTCGTGGCAAGTTAAAGAGGTGTCGAGAAAAAAAAAGAGAGATTTTGATTAAAAAAAACAAAAAAAACATTTATATTTATATATTAAATAACAATTAGGAAACCTGTATAAACTGAACACCAAAGAATAATATTAACTATTGACCGGTGGGGACGCGTTCATGTGTAAGGGTGGCGCTGCCAATAATTGGTTAAATTGGTTGATGAAACATTGATTAAAATTAAGATACAATTAATACAAAACGAAATTCACTTTAAAGAAAGGTTTTCTACAAAAACAAACTCAATGAAGCGGTCAAAATCATGTCTGCCCACTCCATTTGTCTCTCGATATTTTCGGGATCAACTTATTCATGCTTTTCACTTTTCATATAATCAACATAAAATAAAATAAATATATATTATTTTATTTAAACATGAATATGAAACTAAATCGTTTTTTAATGACTGGGCTACAACGCCTACAGGCCACAGAGAAATTTAATGTCGGAGCGTCTTACCGGTGAGCATGTGGAGGGAGAGTTACGATTTTCGATCAATCATCAAATATTATTTTGCTTGATATTCCAATTCTTAATATTTGGTGTATTAAATGCCTGTTTGAGATCTCTGTGAAAGTTTTAAAGCAGTCTTGTAGTGCCGCTTTCAGAGCGGTCACGTCCGTATATTGTTTGTTCCTCATAAATGCGAACAAAATAAAATTAATATATTATGTTCTGTGGAGAGCCAACCCTTCTTCATCCAATGGGTATATTACTTTAGGTTTGCCAGTGTAATTCATAGAATTACTACTAAAACATATTCTACCACCTAAAAGTTAAAGATTTTTTGTGTCAAGTCCGGACCGTAACGCAAGTGTTCCCTCTTCTCATATTAAATATAAAACGCATGTGTATACTGATATTTTTCTAACGTCTGGGCTCCTTTATTAAGGGAGTATGGATGTATAAACAGACGTTTCAATATATTAGTATTAAAGGAGCCGTATGTAAGATTGTGGCCAAAACTGGTACTGCAATCACTTTCAAATTACTGTAGAGCGGTGTATCCCCTCCCCCTCCCCCCAATTTATATTGACAATACTTACTAAAATATAATTTATATCATTTTATTGCATTTGTATTAGTTGTTTGAAGAGTAAAAAAAAAAAAAAAAAAAATCATTATATTCAGCACATTTGTATCATATGTTGACTTTTGATGAGCTTTGTATCATATGTTTATGATTCTATTCACTATTCTCGACAAAATTTATAAAAATAAATATTAATAAAAAAAATACAAAAACTTGCTAACAATTGGTGGTGTTGGGGGTACTCCGAAGATCTATAATGTCTCAGGGGGTACATGCCTGTTAAAAGTTTGGGAACCACTGGCCTAGAGGAACAAACAAGTTAAAACAAGATGAACATTTGAGGGATAATATACAGTCCTATTATTTAGTAAACAGCTTATCACCACATAAATAATGACTGGGTCATGAAATATTGATTTGAGAAGAAACCGTTTTAAAATCGTACCTCTTTATTATATTATAATACCATAGTAGGCCTAGTATTGGAGGCCTACCATTAATACTGAAGTCCTATTATTTTACAGTTAGTACAGTCTATTACTGATACGCAAGATGCACCAGCTGCATTTGAATGAAATGAGAGGGAGAGTGTAATACGAGAGACATGAAAGAATCCCCGGCCTCAAATAACTGGATGACCGTCATTATACAGCGATGCTTTTGTATTGACCACGGCAGAAATTGTCTTGTTATCCACCTTATTTTTTAATGCGGAACTAAGCTAATTTCTGTGAATGTGCGATACTTCCGATTCATTAGCCGCTATAGGGAAATAACGAGAAGAATAACAAAGTGCAGTAAATGGTAAAACTGTTTGCACTACAAAACAGCATGTTTATAATTAAACCACTGCATTAAAATAATAGGGTAAGAAATACCAGTTTGCAATATCAAGCAGCATAACAATCTTTTTTGTACATCTAAAAATAACTGGAAGCGGATGATACCTGAATCTCTTACCTAAAAAATAAGGTGGATAGGGAGATGAGAGGGTCTGTATCTCTTACCATTGGAGAAAGCATAACGGCTAACTTGGATCACGTGAGCCTATCGTGTAATGGCAGTGACGTCAGTACCCGCCGTTCAAAGTGTTATGACAGTCAGTTACAGTTTACGTTAATCAGTTTCTTGTGGGTTATTAGCGTGTTGGTCTTGTGAATAAATGTTCTATATTTGGTGTTATATCGCTAGTAAACATACAGTAAGATTGCATTGTTTGTGGAATGTGCTTTACTGCAAATATCTCTATTATCTGCAAAGTAGTCACTGCAGGGTGCATAAAACTACATTTAAAAGTACACTAAACTCTAACTTAATTGTAATTTAATACATATTTAATTCATTCAAGTTATATGTATTTTTACCTTCATTCATTAAAAAGCATATTAGACACAGCAGTCATAAATCATTGTAATTGTTGTAATAGTTATAAAAGTCATTACAATTCAAGGGCCCTATCTTGCACCCAGCACAATTAACTTTGTACACCGACGCATGTTTCATTCCTATTTTGCACCCGACGCACAGCGGACTTTTCCTTCGGCAGATGCACGTCGGTAAATTAGGAAATGAACTTGCGCTCCCAGGGCCGGTTCAGCAAAAAGAGGAGGCGTGTTCCGGCGCAAACTTTCCCTGGTGCTATTTTGCAGTTCCAGAAAACAATTCTGCCACAGACTGGGAAAAACCTAGTCTAAAGTCAGTGGCGCGTCATTCAGATGCTATTTTAAGGGCGCATGCTTGGCCGCAATGTAGCGTGTGCACAACGCGCAAAATATTCCACTCAAGGGAAATCATTGTGGTGTCCATAAAGATGTGGAAAAATATGCATAAATCTAGCTTACACATTTACCCAAATTATTATACGCCTGTTTAACCGAAGCTAATTTGGATGGGTTTCTCCCATCCCCATACAATGTCACTTCTCTGTCTTTTACGGCCCTGACGAGAATGTCGGTCTCCTCGGCTGTGAACCGCTCCTGGTGTGCGCCTGGCAAATCCACCGTTATAATAGCAATGTATCCGCCATGGAACAAGCGCGCCTGCTTTTAAAGGGAATGTGAGATGATGCTGTGATTGGTTTATTGCACGTTACGCCCAAACCACACCTATGAGTAATGCAGCTACTTCAGACCAACCCTTTTTAGAAATTGCGTCGGGTGCAAGAGTCATTTATCCCACCGGTATAATAGTAACAGCGCCCGAGAACCGCCCACAAAGTTACTTGCATTTCGCGTTTGATACTTGCGTTTCAGATCATTAAAATAGGGCCCCAAGTCTTATCATAACTGGTAAAAACTGAAAGCCAAAGAAAGAAAGCATTAGTATTTTTAACTTTCTTTAAACAATATACAATATCACTCAATATTACTATTAAATGCTATGGTAATGCCGTAAATGAGTCTTACCTGTAGTGACATTCCCTTCTCTGCCTTCTCTTATAAAATAACCTTTTTATCATAGTAAAATCACATATTGCTCCCAACAAAATAATTGTTTAGCGTAAAACATGTTGAAGACTAGCGGACAGGCAGTCGATTCATTAAATTCTAAGCTATTTCCTCACAAAAGCGTTTCATTCAATGTAGTGAAGCTTTTTCTCCATTGACATCCATGAAAAAACTGCCTCTGCTTTCCTTCCCTGCGTACTGCCACAGTGTTAGCATTAGCCGTTACACTTTTTTGGCTTAAGGTTGCAGGCTTGCCTTCTAGAGGCTTTGGACCACGGTCATTTTCAGGGAATAACTGACCTCAGAATGTTGTGATGGACCAGCTAGAATGTAGCATTTCAGAGAGCAGTAATAAACTAAACCAAGCCTCCAAGGTTAGCAAAAAAAAAAAAAAAAAAAAAAAAAAAACATAACGCAGCAATACATGGGAAAGCAGGCTGTTTTTTTTTAATGGGTGTCGATGGAGGAGAGGCATCAGTATATACTGCTTTTGTGAGGAAATAGCTCATCTCTTAATGAATCGACAGCCTGTCTGCTAATCTTTAACATGTTGGTCATTAAACATTTGTTTTGGATTAATCTATTTTAAGAGTTTACACCGAAAAAATTGCTGTTTTATAAGAGAAGAAATTCAGTGAGGTCAAAGCTGTAATGTGATTGGTTATCAAGTCACAAGTGATCCAAGTTGGCCATTACGCTTTCTCCAACGGTAGAGCCGCAGACCATCGTATCTCCCAATAATAAGACCATCTCTGTAAAAAATGCATCTAACTTTCAACAGGAAATAAGTCAACATAGGATAGAAAACTTTTAATGGGGGTATTATTAGATAACCTAATTCCTTTATAGATAAAGTTTTTGTAGAATCAGTGCAAATTCAAAAAATGAGTGGTTGGTGAATTTACAAATGTTTATTTCCAGGCCTCTCAGCAGCAGCAGGGATTGGTGTGGATGACCTCAGGAGGCTGTGCATCCTGCGCCTGAGCTTCGTGAAGGGCTGGGGGCCTGATTACCCCCGGCAGAGCATCAAGCACACCCCCTGCTGGGTGGAGGTGCATTTGCACCGGGCACTGCAACTGCTGGATGAGGTGCTGCACACTATGCCACTGGCAGACCCTGGACCAGCTAACTGAGAGGGAACAATACACAGAAAACACTCACAACACAGATACTGGACTCACTACAGTAAGCGTGCAAGCCACATTACGTGCTACAGTGTGGTTTGCTCTTTTATCAGTCATTAGAATCTCAATGAAAACAACACAGAAATTCACTACTCTAAAATTCATGTTTTTGAAAGATATTTCAGTGCATTTTATTGTTCTATAGTGAAATGTTGCATTTCTTTTCGGGTAAATCTCACAAAAACATGTCTAGGTCATATTTCATTCAAATTTAAAAAATATATATTTTCCTTAAAGGGTTATTTATTTTTTATTTTTTCTGTCATTAATTACTCAACCTTATGTCGTTCCAAACCCCTAAGATGTTGTTCATCTTCGGAACACAAATTAAGATTTTTTTTTATGAAATCCGAGAGCTTTCCGAACCAGCCATAGGCAGCAATGTCAATGCAATTTTTAAGGCCCAGAAAGGTAATAAAGACATCGTTAAAATAGTCCATGTGACTACAGTGGTTCAACCTTAATGTTATGAAGCGACAAGAATACTTAATGTGTGCAAAAAAACAAACAAAAACTACTTTATTCAACAATTTCTTCTCATCTGCGTCAGTCTTCTATGCTGTTTATGTTATAAATACAGTGCATCGCTTCCAGGTTCTACGTCAGAACGCCGGCTCAGTATTTTAGACGAATGTCTTACGGGTTTGGAACGACATGAGGGTGAGTAATTAGTGACAGAACTTTTCATTTTTGGGTGAACTAACCTTATACAGAGAATGAAGCCTGTTTTCATGATTTTTATTATTATTGTGACATTATTTTTAATTAATTAAGCATTTCCCCCAAAATGTACATTATTGAAATGTTTCCAGATGTTTTATTTTTGAGTTTATGCAATGATTCTGATGAGAGTACTGCATATTTTTTCTTTAAAAAAAAACTGTGATGCAGTGATTCTGTTTTATTAAAATCATCATAAATTAAAGGCAGTCCAAAATATACTACAATGATGTACAAAAATACTTCATGGGTGGAATAAACATATGGCAGGACTTTTACTTTCTGACCCCTGGACTTTACACGTCTGAAAATAAGTTACTTTCACTTTATACAAAAATATATTTTTCTATTACTTTCTCTTGACTTTATGGTGAAATATGATCTGAACATGTTCTTGTCAGGATTTGTGAGATTTATCCATTCAAATTAGATGTATATACCTTAGCGCTACAGGTCTACTAATGAATGCAAGTTTACACAGGGTTGATTAAGTTCAGGGAAATAGCTTTATTGTTCATATGCCTTTCTAGCTTTGCACATCATGCAGTTATACTAAGAATATTAGAGCCTAATAGTTTTGCAATACTGGTATAAAATGCTTACAATCTGTAAATGAAGAAATTCATTTATGGGTCAGTGTCTGAACATAAAACAAAGCCGTTTTTGCAATGGCCTTGGTTCCGGAAGTATTTTTCCATTCACTTACTCCATAAAGAGTACTGATCCTTGAACCAAACCAAATAGCTACAAGGTGGAACATTAAAAAAAAAAAAAAAATGGATTGTGAATTCAGCTTGCATACTATATATTTGAAGTTTGTTCTAAAATATTTGTTCAAATATTCAAAAATGAGAGTGCAGCAAGATTGACTCGAATCTTTGTGAAGAAAATGAATGGTATTTTTACTTGAGGAACATTGTGTTGTGCTCTGTTAGACTCTGGTATCACACAAACACACACACAACACGACACAAGTGAGGAAGAGACTGTTCAACCTCCAACCAAGTTTATTGCATAAAAACTCAGAATATCTTGAGATCCACGGGTTTGGTAGCACTAAATGCCTCTGAGCAAATGTATATCGCTATGTTGGCGCTGGTCACTTCAGGAACCGTGCGAAAGGACCAGCTGATGTAGATGCAAACCTGCCTCTGGGAAACAAACTGTACCAGACAGATAACAGGACAAACTGTCAAAACAAAACGCTCCTCATCTCTGTGCTTGTGCTGTGTTCCTCTACATGTGGACCTCAACTCAGCTATTACGCGGCTTACTATCCAGGCATCTTATTAGTTAGACTTGCAATAGCCTTCCAGCTCCTTTATTTTCATACCAAAAAAAAAAGAAAAAAAAAAAGAAAAAAAAAAGAACAAGCCTGAATTGTTCAGCTTTAAAATGGTGGTATTAGTATTGTGACGCAGTTCGGTGTTTGTAACCAAATCATTTGCCATGTGGTGTAACTCACCAAAGCCAGAATACCTCATGATATTCAAGCATGAACCCAGTGGATTTTTCTTTATGCCAAAATGTGTCTGGAATCTTCTACTTTCCGGACGTCATGCTCACCTCATACTTTAACCAAACCAAAACAAGGCGTGTCTTGAACCGAATGTAGAGCCTTGATGCACCGACTGACCGATTTCAAACAACGGGTTTTTGCCAACACCAGTTGCTCAGCTTTAGCATTTATCTCGCCCAGCAACTCTCGTTTCGATTGGGAGCGAAATTCAGTCAGTCATCCCCATACCACTATAACCTTTTGCAAACGGGTAGAACATTCGAGCATTCAATATTATTGTTTTGCTGCCTTCCCAAATTGAAATGTCTATATTTTACTGTACGCTTACAGGAAATTATGCATTTATTGAAAGACCCTTTTTATTGGTTTATTTAGTATGTGCATCAAATGCAAATCTAATAATAAAAGTGGAACCTCATTGTAGGATGTTGAAGTCAACATGAAATTAAAGAAATTGAATTCTCTTACATAAGTATTGTTTTCTCTTACATAGTTTTCATAACTCCAACGTCGTATTATTTCCATCACAAAAGTTTTGTGAGCGAATGCCAAAGCATTTGAAATATAATTTTTCCTCCCACCTTTTTTATTTTATTTTACCATAACCATGTCTCTTTAGGGGCTCTGTAGGTTTTACTGTATTTTTGATCAAATAAATGCAGTTTGCAACCCCCACTTATTACAGTATTACAGTATTTGTCTGGGAAATACGTTACGTCACAGAAGAAAATGGGTTGCGAATGCCATTTCATGTTGACTTTAATCAGATCCTCACTATTTTTAGTGCTTGACAAGTGTTAGCTGTGGTTAATGACAACTTCAGAGAAACGATTTAGTAGAGGATTGTATGATGTTCTGCGTTCCCAGTAAAGTAATAATCTTTGTGCCTTTCCCTTCGTGCTCCTTTGTTCGTGGATAGATTTTGAAATAACTAAAAAGCCCATCCCAGTTATTCTCACATTGATTATAAACTTAGCAAACCTTCTATTGGTCTGAAATATTCCAGTAGTTTTAAGCAATGAATTGCGTCAGGGATGTTTTAGTCGTCTTACAGTCGTAGTGTTTTTTCGGGTTTCGTTTTGACCCTATATGACGTTTGTAAATTGGGCGATGCAAAAGATGCAAATTCTACATCTGCAGGATTGATCACATCGGCTCAGGTCACGTTGAGAATTATGAACCTTTCGGGAAATTTATTGTAAAGCATAATGCCTTGTTTTCTTTCTTTTTCTTGAACGTCAGTTGCTATAAAACACATTAGATGTCAGGTACACTCATTGTTTTTCGATGAGTGCCTTTGTGCTGTATTTCAATGGATATGTGTTCCATATACATACACTGCAGATTAAAGGCTGATTACAGTAAAGCTGTAGTTTTAATGCAAATTTCAAAGGGGACTTTGGAATGTACGCAATCAGTGTTGACTTATCTTTAAACCGGTATGCTATCTTGAGGTCATTTTGGGTGAAATAGATTTAAGCTCTCGCATTACACATCCGATTAACATGATAACATATTTGTTGTATTTAAAGATAGAAACATTTATAAAAATAGACTTAGACAAGTACCTAAATGTCATTAGCAATTTCAGTGCATAGCTTGATTAGAATTACAGGTATGATTCAAAGCATTTTGTTGGTTTAAAGAGTAAAGAGCCAAAAAATATCACCAGTGTTGGGTATGCTACTCTAAAAATGAATTAAGCTACTAATTACATCTTCAACAGTGTAATTAGATTACTGTACTAATTACTCTTTCCCCCCCAAAAAAATCGTATAACTAATTACTTTTTACTAATTACTTTCTAAATCCCATATCAACCTCAACCAGTTGAACAAAACAAGGACAGACATGAAACATCTCTTTTAAATAAATATAAAAGTGCATAAATTATTCTTGAATTGACTGAAATATTTAAAGAGAGGTTACATTTTATTTATATAAAGAATTGTTACATAGTCTATACAGTATTTAATGCAATTACATCATAAGTAACTGTAATTAAATTACAGAAAAATGAAGAGTAATCATTACTTTACTTTTTAAAGGGAAAAAGTAATTAAAATACAGTAATTAATTACACTGTGAAAAGTTATCCGTTGACTTAACTTAAAAAAAAGTAAGGAGACCCATTGCCTTAATTATTAAGTTTATAAACTTCATGCGTAATTGAAAAAAATCAATTTATGTGGAATTGTCAAGTTCACGTAACTTAATTTTTTTCAATTAAGCATGAAGTGTATTTACTTAATCATTTGAAGGCAACGGGTTTCCTCACTTTAAGTAAGTCAACTGATCACGTTTTACAGTGTGCTAATGCATTACACCCAACACTGAATATCACATGGTCCTCAGTCATTGGATGGTTATTTTGCCTTAAAAACAGAAAATATGTTACAATTGACCCCAAAGGTCATTGTGACATATATGTGCAGTTACTATTGTCATTGAAGAGTAACTTCAATTTACTTCTCTCTCATTAGCTACTGTGTTCTGGTCTGTAATTTTAGATTTTCTTTCACTGTATCAAAGGTTTAGTCCAAATGATGGCTTTTTTCCCCCCTCAAAAATATGTGGCCTAGTCCCTTGTAACACTTTAACTTCTAGAATTTGTGTGTTTTCACTGATGGGCATACTGTATTGTGTGGTTACTACATGATGAAGCCAACATGTATGTCAATAACATGACAATCACCCAACTGGAAGTCAATCAACAGCATTCCATATATGAAACTTATTTCTTACAAGTATTTATCAGTATGTTATCCAGTGTGAATATATTTGAATTGACTATTTTATTGATATTGTCATTTCAATTATTGTTGTTATTATAATTATTCTATTGTTAAAGGACATTCTGCTCCTGTATGTTGACTGTACACCAAAGTAAAAAAAAAAGAAAATCGTTTTGATACATAAATGTTTTGAGTTGTATTTTTTTGTGACGTAATGAAATTATGCCTATACAGAGTCTGCAATTATATCATCAAGGTTATGAAGTCATGGGAAATATCAGACGATTTTAAATAGTGCTTTACGGCCCTTGAAATAATAGAATCTTGAGTCATGTAATTCTATGCAAATGCAGTCTTCATAAAATGAGTTTTAAAAATACTTATCTAATTACAAACAGCTAAAAATTAATTAATTAGTGAAAAGGTTGATATTCAAATCAATATCAAATTAATATTTAATTTTATACAATAGAATAATTAGAATATAATTGTAATTTTAATATAAAAAACACAAATGCTATATAATTCATATTTCATTTAAATACAATTGTGTGATGTATATAATAATAGGCTATAATGTTCAAATAAAATATGCAGTGCAACACTTCAGGTTCATAGTGTTGTCTGTTTTTTGCACTGTAGAGGACGCTGAGGGGCTTGTATTTAAATAAAAGTTCAGTCGGCGCTGCAGAGCCAAATGACGTCCAGCTCCCCCTCTCTGGACGTCATGGGTGAAGCTTGACCTAGCCCAGCTCCATCTCTATTGATTGAATGGATGGAGAGGAGGGATATGGTTATATGTAGGGTTAGGGTGTGGTTGGACCTTCTATCTCCACCCATTACGCCCAGATTACATTCTAAGAGGGGGAGCTGTACGTCACGCTCCACCCATTGGCTCTGCAGTGAACAGTCTCTCCATCACACTCGCATCTGGAGCGGAGGAGGAGGAGGCGGGAGCGCGGGCGCGTCACCGAGCGCATCTTTGAAGAGCGCGCAGGCACAGAAGAAAACATCCTACAGCTCGGCCACCCATTCAGCTGGAGGATCGGCCTGAAGAAATTCATGGAAATAAAATAGAATTTCATTCCCTTTGCTTTTTATTTTTTGTTTTCTGATCACAGCCAAGACAATGGACTTCAAAATGGCCGAGATGACTAATTTAAAGCCAACCTATGGTAAGTGAATGGGTCTATCTATATTTACGTAATGATGGGCTTTTACTGAATCTGTATATTAGGCTATACGCTACTGAAACTGCGATGGTGTTACTAGGCTAAATGATTCGACATTAGTATTATTTGTTTTTTAATTTATTTCGGAGTCAGATTTTAGATTTATGTTTTATTTTAAATAGCTTACATATTCTGAGGAATGTTTACTGGGTAGTATGTTTATTTAGTGTATAACCTGTTTTACCACTTTATAGGCGTATGTATAGTGAGTTAGGGCAAGTTATTTTGGTAATAACTGATAATAAAATAGAAAGGCTACTGAAATTCTTAATTTTCACCAATCAAGTGTAAAGTGCAGCACCGGAATAGGCTACGCACATGAAGCCAACATGATTCACCACCTGAGACAGATTAAGTGTGTTTATGTACACACACATGCTGCGTCATGTGATGGTTTATTTCATTTGAATAAGTCTCAAAGTAGCAATAAATGTAGGCCTACTTATTTAGATACACTAAACTCTCGCATCCCTGAAGACACTGCGTGTGAATGACGTCATGTCTGTTCACTGCGCGAGGCGTCAGCTGGATCAGTTTGTGCCCTTACCTCAATACATCATGTATTATAGCTATATTCATAATGATATATAATACAATCTGTATTGCGATTAGGCCTACATGTTTTCAGAAGGGATGGTAACCACAGTTAACCTATACATTACTTGCCTATTCCTGTTATGAATGTATAATGAACACATGATGATAACATATATTACTATTTTAAGATCTAACTATGTATGTGTATATACGGTCCCTATTTTAGGCTAATATATTAAAATTGTGGTGATTATAGGCAGTGTTATAAGACATTATAGGCTATTATTATTAGACATATAATGCACATTTGTATAAGCTTCAAGTATAGGCTACCAGTACCCTACATGCTATTCCCATTATTATAAATATCAAATTTGTGACATGCCACAAAGAATTTATGCCCACATTTTATTTGTCATCACAGTATCATTATTGGCTCTATTTTTTATACCACGGAGCATAGCCTATATGATTTTAACAGGATTGAATAGGTATGATATGAGTCTTAACCATCAAAAACACCACTCATTTTTGAATAGCAAAAATGAATATTAAAATATTCTGTCTATTTTATAAATAGTTGTTGTTACTTGCCATGGTAGCCCAACTCACTAAAATATATACAATTATTTAAAAAAATATCAATAATGAACATACTGTCCAGAAAATACTGCTCAGAATATTTAATGACAAATAAACCATGATCCCATTAATCTAATATCTGAGTTCAAAATTACATTTTAAGTTGTTCAATGGTTTTAAAATTATTAACCGTCAGATGTATCAGCTGTTAGTCTTCAGGGGGGTTATATCACACGTTGGGGGAGGTGGGCAGTTTTGACGCGTTTCCTGGTGAATGCGTGTGATGTAGTTTGGGTCAAGTATTTTAGGAACACGTCTGAGGCATCTTGGATCACAAACCACCACGTGGGAGTTGCCTGGAGACAGAATCAGCAGCGAGATGTGTGCTCGAGAAGAAAATAACCATGACTAGTCCAGCCAGATAAACACAGATTTAGGGTTTCTGAAGCCATGAAGGAAATAAAACCCTTTACTCCTTCAGTATTACAATTTTCCAGTGATTTGTCTGTCATCTCTCAAAGAGAAAATTCTATATGATGTGACAGGACAATAGAAAATCAGAACATGTTGGATGTGTGTGCATGTACGGTTGTGAAGTGGGATTTTAGACAGATGGTGGGTGAGGCTATCAAACACAACACCACAGAAATAGAAACAAAGCCACTAAAACATATATTGTTGCTTGGAAATCCTGCTGATTACCTTTATGGAAAAGAAATGTGCATAATTGTATTGAATGTACACTTGTACTTTAAATCTTAAAAGTATACTTGCAGATATATCAATGAAATAAAAGGCCATGTAAATACTTAAAGAGAGTTCACTTTCATGACTATGTTTTAAAAAAAAATGCACTTTGTATTAATGTCAAATTATGACCTTTACTTTAAAGCACATTTTAAATCATTATGTTGTAATGATCTTTTATCGTGCTTTAAAGAAGTACATTTATTTTGATTTGTTGACTAACATACTTAAAAGCACATGTAAATTCCTTAATATATTACAAATATATTTAAATACATGACATATTATAATGCAATTAAGTATTGAAAACATTAGGCTACATTCAGTTCACACAGATTCTTTAAAATTATATTAATTCTGTATTAATAAGTACTTTTAAAAAGTATGTTTTAGTGCACTTTTCACAAGGACTGGTAGCTGTATATAGACTGCATATATATGACATCAAACAAGCTTGTATATCACTGTGTCTTAATCAGCGACATGATAAATTGACAAGCGATAACAGATATCGATGCCACAAACTACTAGATATATTGTTGGTAGCTTGCTTTTTAGTTTTACTGGATGGCTTCGCCCCACATTGGAATATCATTAGTCCAAATCACATTCTACATAACTGTATATTACACTGCAACTATGTTCTGATTTTGTTGCTTCAGTTGGTTTCAGTGTGAAAAGACAAATCACAACAGGGTGTAAATGATTGAAAATAGTGAAACAAGAAACTGCATGGTTTCTGAATTCAAACTGAATTCTGTCAGATTAAGGCTGTATCAATATTAATCAAATGTCAAGTGCTCTCAGATGATAACATTGCCTTCATTGATTAGGCAGAGAGCCGAATGACCTTGCAGGACATTATTTTAACGGGCAAAATAGAATCAAGAAAGTGCTTTCAGGAAGGAAGGTGACCAGGTCAAGTCTCAAACGTTAATAGCATATCTCTTTTGCTTGTTTTTAATATGGATATTCACAGTCTAGTTGGGATTATTAATATTGGCAGCAAAAGTACATAGGATGAGACGTCACGTTACTTGAATGAGTCTGATTAAAAATGTTATAATTTTGCTGGTAACATAACATTCAGAAATGATTATTATCTCAGTAGTGTGTATTTTATTATACTGTAACCTACACTGTTGGTTTAACAAAGTTAAACCCTTAAATGTAGTTTTTTTTTAGTGTCTATCCTAATGTTTTTAGGTTGATTCTATGATAATATTTAATGAATTAAATTATTAAATTGTGTAATAATTATTACATGATTAAATATATAAATAATAATAATTTTGATGTTACCACATGAAGGTTAACATTTTTGTAGGCAGATTTCAGTAATTCAGGGAGTGTTGCAGAATTTCTTATGTGCTCAGACCCAGCCATGTGTGTGTGTGTAATGGAGAGGTATTTTATTTTATCTTGAAAATATGTGAATTTTTATTTTATTAATTTTGGACTGTTATGGCAATTAAAACGAATCATGTTCCAACTCTTTTTACTGCAAACTGTGCAAAGTAAAAAAAAAAAAAAAAATCATTAATAATTCAATTGAAGAGTTGTTTTTGAAGACTAAGAGGCTTTGAAGTGATGTTCTAGCCTTGACTATATTTGATCTCAGCTTATCACACATATCTGGTATGTAAGTGTATATGTCTTGTTCTGCCTTTCTCTCTCTCTTGTGTGTGTAGAGGGTGTGTGAAGCTGCAGTGATTGAACAATGGGTTGATTTATGCGCGTGACTGGTGTCAGAGTGACAAGTCTTCTCTGTCCCTGTTGAAATCCAGCACACAGTGTCTCTACAACACGACTGCTGGTGATACTTATTTTCACCCTGCTGGTACTGACATACTACCACTGACAGCAGATATAGAGAGCGAACCGTCTTGATATGGCAGCTAACTAAACCTCTTCGTGATCCTGTTGAACGGAGAGCAAAACTGTGGGTGGCGAATAAGCGTAAACAAAAGAAAGGGTGAAAACTGAGAATCTGGCAGTGCTGAGCATCATTATCCACACCTGTCCGCTTCGTGACCAGCACATCCTTTTTTCTTAACCTCATCATTTTCCTATCCTGCTTTCTCTTAATTTCTACTCATCACAAACCCCACCCTGCTGTAAAGCTCAGTGGTGACTACAGACAATGGGATCATTTCTCATTTGTGGGCAATTTTGTCCAGCTTATTAATCATGTGGGCTCACACGCAAACACACTCATATTCAGCACACACAGTTGTGTGTACTTGTGCAACTGACGCACATTATGGAGTGTGTCATAATCAGTCATGTGTTTGGCGCAGGTAATGTATTGTTTTTTTGAAAAATGAGTCGTGCTGACGTACATTAATCTCTGTTGAGATAAGTGCCACACATTTTAGAGCGTTTAAAAAAATTTCCGATTTAAAATTCTAATTTAATGGGGGGAAAAATACACCTATTACAATGTATTTTTATTTTTTAAAGAGATGTTTGCCTGTGAAAAAGTTGCCATCACTATGCTATGTGGATGCTAGCATAGTTCTTTTAGCATGTTGCTAAGTAGTTGTTAGGGTGTTCTGGGTGGTTGCCAGGGCGTTGTAATGTTTAGAGTTATTTTAGTGTTTTACTAAGTGGTTGTTAGGGTGTTTGAGGTCAAGTCCGGTCTTTGACCACCCAGAAGACCAGATATGCTAGCTCGTAGAACCTTGTGAAAAGAAAGCACACTTTAGCATACATTTAAAAAGAGTATTTATTATGGAAATAATATGTTTGCGGGGCGGTTTACATGACACCGTTTTCAACTAAAAACGTACAACTTTTTATGCGTTTTGGCTGTTCATTTACATGACAATGCTGTTTGGGAGGCCCGAAAATGCAAACTTTGAAATTGGGTTTCAACGTGCTAGTTTTTGAAAACGATACCGTTATTGTCTCTGTGAAATCTACAAAAATGTAAATTTGTGAAAACAGTGACGTCATGTGCATGTGTATTATATGTTCAGTCTTGTTTTTCTTTTCAATGTGACATCGCCAACTACTGGCCTGGCAGCATAGTACAGGTTTTTAATCGTTTTCACGGATCCGTGTGAACGGGGATCGTTTAGACAGTAGTGTTGTCTGTACGTGAAAAATGTAAAGGAAAATATTTCCGTTTTTGTACTTTAGTATGTCAGTCAACACATCAAAATAAGTGTACTTCTTTTAAGCATGACAAAATATCATTAAAACATAATTGTACTTTAAAGTAAAACTGTAAATGTGACATTATTGCAAAGTGCACTTTTTAAAAGTGTATTTAAATGTGTTAAGAAACAGTAATGAAAGTGTGCACTCTTTAAGTGCACTTAAGTGGCCTTTTTTTTATTATATTATCTGCAAGTACAGTTTTTAAAAAAATATATACTTTTAAGATTTGAAGTAAACTACAAAAGCCATTCAGTACAATTAAGCGCCCTTCTTTTTCACAAAGGATTATGGTTTTAGTCTCCTTTAATGTAAATCTATGGGATTTTTGCACACATTGTGCACACGTTTGATGAAATTACTATTACTGAAATGTAACAGCACATTTTTCAGTAATCTGCATAATTTGAGGTCTCATTAACAGAAATGGTGCGGTGTAATACTTATGGTTAGGATTTTGTTCAATCCATTACTAAAATCCATTACTGGCCCCTGCATGTTTATTGGTTTATGTTCACACTCGTTCTGCGATTTCTGTCAAATCTACTAGAATAGCGTCTATTTTTGACTGTAACATACCTTATTGCCGCTCGACTTTTAAACAATCTGCTTTTTCTTTTAAAGCAACCACACAGTGGAATGCACTAACAGATGTTATAAAAAGCTGCAGTTCCATTAAGAGTTTTAAATCAGAACTGAAAGTTTCTCTGAAAAACAATCAAATTTGTACTCACTGACATTGATGGGCTACTGTTAAAATGTGTTTTTTTGTATCTTGTGTGTGTTTTTATTTTATTTTTTTCTCTTTTGTATAGGGGGTGGGGGAGTGTTATTTGTACGGACTGCAGATGTAAATTAGCCTGCGGCTAACTCTGGTACAATGCATCAAATGGCAACATTTATGTTAGAAATTGTACATGGTCCTTAATAAAAAAATAAAAAATAAAAATAAAAAATATGAACAACAGTAATAGTATTAGCTTGAGCATCCACTGCTAATAGTTATTTCAGAGATCATTTAGATTACCTAGTATGTCAGATTTCAGTTTGAATAGTGACACTAATTTATCATTTATGAAGCAATTACTAGAGCGAGAGCTGAGTGTATCAGCTGGCAAAATGATTATTTCCCTGTGCTTCTTCTCTCGGAGGGGTCGTTTCTAAGCAACAGAAGCAGCTGGCTTTAAAACATGCAACCAAAAGTGACATCATCTGGCCCGGAATCCCTCTGGGGTGGTTGAAGCGGCGAGGGGTGCAGCCTTTGTGTGGACAGAAAAAGGGCGGGTCGACCGAGGCTGGCGGGTTGGTGGAAAAAAAGACATTAAAGAGAAAGCAAGAATAATTTAGGTAAAATGTCAGGAAATATAAAGCCAGCAGGGTCACATTATAGAAAAATGACAGATACAGTTTTGTATCAAAGATACTGGTTTCAATCAGGAATTTCAAACATCTCATGTCTCCCTGTTAGTTTTAATCAACACCCTTCTAAGAGAGGTTTTTCTGGGGTTTATGGTGGTACCTGAAATGAACTTTAATGTGTAAGGCAAGCATTACTATTGCTCAACCTTTACGGATTATTTAACCCTCAAAACATGTTACTTAATGGTGTAGTGTTATTTTGTGCTGTTATTTTCCTAAGGGAATTGTCTTGATTTTAAGAAGTACACTTCTGATGTGTTAACTAACATACTAAAGCACTTGTAAAGTACTTGATTATAATTACAACTGTCGTGTTATTCGATATTGCATGTAAGCGCTCTCTAAAGTACAGAAATCAGACTACAAAAATGACTGCATAGGAAATGAATGGGAGATGAATTTCACCTAGTGAAAACTTTTGGTACTGCGGCCAAATAAAATTACTGAAAGCTAATTTTTTTTAGACATCAGTTTAAGTTGGAAATTAAATTTTCAGGTCTCTGCTCAAAAAGAGAATAAATGGATTATAAATACAGTGAAAATATAATTTAGTACCATAAAATCCCCTAAAAATACTAAATAAAAAACATTATCGAACTGAAATATAGTACATTCACTTCATTGAAATAAAAAACAAACAAATTCTGTCATTTTTGACCGACACGCGAAGAGGACCAGAGGGTTAAAGAGTTATAAGCCATGAACCACAACACTACACATGAATCACAACAACAATACAAAGTTTGCTAATGTACTGTGTACTTAACGGTTTTAGTGAGGGAAAGAATTGCAATCCTATGAAGAATTGCAAACAGCATAATCGAATTTTAAACAATGGCGAAATATAAATTGCAAAATATGCATATACAAACATTTCAGTATTTTGAGAGCATAGTGAGATCAACTCAATCACGTCATACGCAGCGCTTCATGGGATTGGGCGGAGCTAAAGAGCTATTTTGGAGCTTGTTGCTTTTTTTGACTCTCTGATTGGTGTAATTATTTTGTATGAGTAATGTAGTTTTTCACCAGGAATTCCACTGTTAAACACGATTATTTTTAAAATTAACTAAAATAACACATGGCGCTGAAGGCTTCAACAGAACTAAATACCATGGATTAACAACCTCTTAAATCACAGTTGGTCTGTCTTTAAATGTCTGTAATTTATCATTCAAAATCAATTTCCTAATGGGGAAAATTTTTTGGGGGAGTTTTTGCTTCCGGAACCCAACTGTTGTACTCTATAAACACTGCCTAGCAACGCCTTGGCAACCATTTTGACAAGTTTTCCATGAGCAGCCATCATTCATTAACTACTGCCTAAATTAATTATTTTATTTTAATAGAGGTCTTAGGTTTTTATCCCTCATTTTCAGGAAACCTGTAGAGTCTTGGATGAGTCACTCTCGAGTGGTCGGTAAGCTGCAGTAATAGGCAAGTTCTTTGGTAATGCAGCACACCATCTTCCTCTCAGATTGAGGCCAGCAGAGCATTAGTGATGTTTTACATTAAAGCAACAAAATATGCTGTCGTTAATCTTGTATGAAATGTAGTGAATGCTATGTGGGTGAAGGAGTGGGTGTGTGTTTGTACATGCTTGCTATAGTTTATAAAGGAGACTAGTGAGACTTAATAAATGTTTTATTATGATAAACAGTTAAATAAATCTTAGCTATGGCGAAAAGTAATAAATTGCGAAAGGTACAATTGAGGTCATTTGTTTGCATATAATATAAGTGTCCAACCAAAGCATTTTCCCC
This sequence comes from Abramis brama, assembly GCF_963993115.1. Classification (NCBI taxonomy): domain Eukaryota; kingdom Metazoa; phylum Chordata; class Actinopteri; order Cypriniformes; family Leuciscidae; genus Abramis; species Abramis brama. The sequence continues at coordinate 26,998,174 of NC_139974.1, forward strand.
CTAGGCTAGCATATTTTTCCAATTGGTTTCAATGAGAGCACCCCGTTTGTTAATGGCAGCAGCATGACGAGGCGCTGAGTGTCTTTTTCACGCTGAGCGCTCTGCGTTTTTTTCTGGTAGCCGAGAGTTGAAGAAAGTTCCACATTGGGTAAAACGCAGCGATCATCACTGTCACTCTTTACCCAGGCATTCAATCACAGTGGATGAGGGGCGGGACAAATACCACAGTGACCAACCGTTACATCCTGCTGGGATAAAGGCAACAGACAACAACAACAGGCACAACAATGGAACAAAATCATTGAAAACAAGAGTCAGAGCAAATACTTTACATTGCATCAACTTTTTTATTTCCAGAAACAAACTATATGGGAAATCAGATACTAGTAACACTTCGGCGGATATTTCGTATGTAGCACATATAACTCCAACGCTCTTCTGAAAACACTTAAGAGCGCTGGCCTTAAGGTTCAGTCACATTTACAGCTGTTCAGTCAAATTTCAATAGGAATCCACGTGATCTGGAATTTAGCGAAAATTGCACACGTTGGTCACACAAACTGGCCATGTAGACCAACAGAAAGCTGATTGGTTATAAAGTTACTTCTTTGTGTTTTATTATTATTATTTTAAATTACAAACGACACATTTGACTGGGATGTTTCGTGACATACACTCTAAGAGTTTTCAAAGCAATGCCACAGAAGAACCATTTTGAGTCCCTAAATAACCTTTCATAAAAAAACTCTTTTCGCCATAAAGAACCTTTTTTTAAATGATTAAAATGATTAAATTAAATGACATTTTCAGCAGGTGGCTTGTCTCACTAAACTTTATTGCTGTACTTTGTAGCTTGGACATGTGGTTCGTTTCTGTGTTCCCATTGGCTGGCATTTCCTTAAGGCTGTTGTGTGGAGCAGGAGAGCACATCCTGTTCTCATCAGCTCACTGAACCCGGGCCCAACTTAGAATTCCAATCAGCTCTGACCGGCATGACGAAAGAATGGGACCTGTTGTTGCCACGGCGACCTGAACACTTCACCACCCAGGCCTTTGGAGTTTGGCAAGAGGAAAGAAAAGATGAGAGAAGTGGAAGGGAGGAGAAAGGGGCAAAGAAAGAGGGGTGTAAGACTGTGAAATGAATATAACAAAAAAAAAGAATAGGGAAGAGTGTCAAGTAAGTAAATGGAGAAATGAAAGAATGAGACAGACAAAGCAGACTGCAGAGGGAATGGCAAAGAAAATGGAGTCTGTGGCAGCGAATCTATCAAAGAAAGCACTCTTAAAACTTACCGTGCTCCAATGCTCCATCTCTAAAGCAATAGGTAATATCTCTCTAAAACAACACATTTTCTGGTGATGTCATCTAGGCCGTGCAAGCTTATTGGTTAACCAGTGACCAAATAGCTATTTTGCTATTTTTCTAGGCTAATGTTGTAAGTTTCTATACTCTTATCAATAGTTCATGCAATAATTTAGTAGTAATTAATAGCGGTCGACTTTTATTTTGGCAGAATTCTTTTTACAATCTTTACAAGATCTTTACAATCTTTATATTAAATAGTGTGATATCACATTATATATTGGCTGTCAGCCATCAAAAAAGTGGTTTATGTAATAAATACAAATAAATTAATATGTACAAGAAATTGTATAGTTTTTTTCGGTGTATTTTCTTGTTATTTTAAAGAAGAAACAATGTCCAAAAACAATCAACCTACTAACAAGACACTGCGACAATGCTGCAGTAATGACCGAAGTCCGCTCTTTCAAGTCCTCTTAAGTTCATATTTATGAGTTTGAAAGTTGTAATTATAACCTCAGGTGCATTCAAATCACTTTAGTCAAAGCAAAACGGCGATATTGTATCTTTTCTACACAAAATGTAAAATATTTTCATCTACAAAATGATGAATAAAGAGCATTGGTTGCGTTTTTGCTAAATATTTTTATTCAATTTAAGAAGGTGCTGTAAATATAATTGCTATATTCTAATGAGCTTGCACAATACGGTATTTTGTACATGCAACTTACTGTAGATGTCTTATATTGTAAATGAAAAAAAAATCATTAATTTTTATTCTGCCCCACGTTTTCTCACCGACTCACCCCCAACTCAGAAACTCCATATGATGGGCGACAGCGGAATATTTGACCTCTGAATGCCATGGTTGACCTGTCGGAATCAGAGTCAGCATTCGCAGGCCAAACTCCCACAAAATGAGATATTGTGAAACACCAACTTTTGTAGAACTATCCAGATCCCAATTAATAAAATATTATTGAAGTAAAATGGGTGGTGATTGTTTCATTTTGTCCTAAGGCCATGTGTAGAGCCCTCCGGACAATGGCATGCTACTTTGTCTGTTATTAAAGGTGTTTGGGCAAAGGGAGCCCACAGTGTGATGTATCCTAATTGAATGCCCTGCAGCATAGGGCAAAAGAAGCACCTGCCAGCTTCAGTTAAGCTTGTTATGGTCTGTTTCTGACATTTGAAAGTTTCAGGGGAATTGTTTTAATGAGCCAGATATGACAGCCATATAAATGACCAGATTCTGTTGGCAGTGTCAGTTTTGTCACCTTAATGAAACAGAGGAGATGTCTGGGTGTTGAGATTAGGTTTGTGTGAAAAACAGTAAATGCTCCAGCCAGGTGAATGTTACTGCTGTGCTGGATCTTCTCGTGGGCTGTAATAAAGAATCCGTGATCATAAATATAACTGCTGTGCTCAGCATCAGCCCCATTAGATAGCAAATGGCTGTGAAGCAAGCAAGAAACAAACAGTCATGAATTAAACAGGAAAGAATCCAAGCTGCAGCCAAGAGCAAGAATTATCCTGCAAAATACCCAGAAAATTGTTTTTCATTACCACGGATCATTTCAATAGCCTACCTAGAAAGCTAATTTTTTTATTTGAGTGAGCTTTTTTTCTCACACGAACAACTATACTCCATGAATCTTTTTTTTGTGCTGTTTTTTTCATATGCATGTTTTTGCATTTGCCTGTACTGACCTGAAGCACTGCTGCTGTTTTTCTGTGTTCTCTTCCCTGTTTAACTGGGTCAGTCTCTTACCTCAGTCTGATGATTCAAATGATTCATGAATAGACAAAAGACAAGACAACATGGAAATATATTAAATAATAACAAATTGAAAATAATTTCTATATAAATGTCCAAAATGCATATTAAAAGTACAAACAACACATTACAGACAAAAAATAAAATGATGGCCTTTTCCCAAGTTCAAGTATGAATGATTGTTTTGCTCTGTTTCTGCAATATTCTGGCATCTTAAATCTGCAGTCTGATGATAGAAACTGTTTCTGTGCTTTGCTTTGAGATCTTATTTTATTTATTTAGCCTATTCAAGGTCACAGAAGGTAGTTTGCTTTAGTACTGTATGTTGTAGAAGTATATTTTATTACCATGAATGCAGACATGTTCATATAGTTCTCTATAGTGTCAAGAGACTCTCTTTTGTCCTAAATGTCATGTTATTCAGAAAATATACTTTTTTAACACTTTCTCTCGAGTCCCGAATTTGGTGTCCAAGTCAAATCTAGAGTCAGTCAAAAAGTCAAAGATGTGAATTCGAGACTCTCTTCTTGAATTTATAATCATGATTTCTTGTGAAAAATAAGGATACTTAATTGTATTGAATGTGCACTTGTAGTGTAAATTACGTCAACACATTGAATAATTCTGCACGCTTCAAGGCACTTCAGTGGGCCTTTAATATACATTTAACCTAAAATACATTTCCATTTAATTGCAATCAACATGCAATTAAATGCTCAAGAACATTACATTCAATTTGCACAGTAAATATATATATATATATATATATATATATATAATTATACTTAAATATATTAATTCTGTAATAAGTACCCCTTTCAAAAGTATGCTAAAATGTATTTCTTTTCCCCAAGAGGTGATCTAATTTCTTGTCTTTGTCTCTTTCAGATGTGTCCCCAGTGCTGGCAGGTTTTCTGGGTGCAGGGGTCTTGGTTGTCTCCGTGACAGTGGCCGTTTTCCTGTGGACGTGCTGTCAGCGGCGATATCGTCAAATGGCAGGTGCATACAAGCTGACCAGCGGCCCCTACGACCCACCTGTTGACCCCCCCTACAAGTTCATCCACATGCTCAAAGGCATCAGCATCTACCCCGAGACCCTCAGCAACAACAAGAAGATTGTACGGGTCGGCCAACGCTCAGGATCGAGTTCCTTGTTAAGAGAATGGAGTCGTGGATCCCGAAACGGTGACGTGCTCCTTGTGGATGCAGATCCTGAAGGTGGTACCACGCACCTACAGATGAACCACCTGGTCCCCCCTATGGGTCCTCCCAGACTGGAGAGGGCGCTGCCCATCCGGGCGGACTACTGCTGTATGGAGAGCAGCTCAGGAAGCAGCAGTGAAGCACCCAGTAAAACGGCATCACCCTACAGTCTCAACTCGCCCTCTCTGGGAACGCTCAGTCTGGCGATTGACTACAACTTCCCCAAGAAGGCCCTCGTTGTCACTATCGTAGGAGCGCAGGGGCTCCCCGCGGTGGACGAACAGGCGGGCACTTCTGACCCCTACGTGAAGATGACCATCCTACCTGAGAAGAAGCACCGGGTGAAGACACGTGTACTGAGGAAGACTCTGGAGCCCGTGTTTGACGAGACGTTCACCTTCTACGGCATCCCTTACAGCTTGTTGCCCGAGCTTACGCTGCACTTCTTGGTGCTCAGTTTTGATCGCTTTGCACGAGATGATGTCATTGGGGAGGCGGTCGTGCCGTTGGTGGGCGTAGACCCCAGCACGGGACGAGCTCATATCACCCAGCAAATCAGCAAGAGGAACACACAGGTGGGTGTTTCTTGACCTTGCACAGGATTGTGGGATATCTTAGGTCACGTACACGCTGTAAAGTTTCAGGAGTGAGAAATTTAGAAGTGAATCACCTAACGTAACGGAACACGACTCACTCCTTAAATTGTGATGATTGACACCGTGGTAACCACAGCAAAGTTCTGGCATCTTGTGTGTTTGGTAGCCTATAGTATTTTTGACCAAAATAATATTTCAGCGACTAAAGACTTATATAGTATACTTATTTTTTGTAAGGTGGTGCAAGTCGCAATATTTTTGTCTTGTTTTCATATAAAACATTTGTATTTATTACTGTTTATTTTGGGCTTATTCTTATTCGCTGTTTTTTTCGAACAAAATCAGGCCATTAGAATGAGTCAAAGCTCATACCTCGTGCCCTGTGATTTTTTTGCAGAATTTTTATAGAATGCAGTTGTCACTTCTGTAAATCACAAAACTTTGTGTGTACAGAACAGGATTAAGTACTAAAAGGTGAATTGACAACCGAATTTAGCTGCAGTGTGTATGTGGCCTTAGATGTCTGTAATCTTCATAAAACCACACTTAAATCATTCGTAAGCATGAAAACATCAGTATTGGGTGCTGCTGATCCTGCAAACGGCATCATATTCCTCTGCTGTTTTTCGAGGCAAGCAATCGTTAAACTTAATCATTCCCATGAGATGGCTGCTGGAACCTTTATGGATCTCCCTAGATGTTTTACGGTTAGCGGCAGTCATTGTGGGTGAAAGGCTTTCTCCAGCTTCTCTAGACATAAACCTGATATAGGAAATAAGGTAAAAGAAAAGATTTTGAGATCTTTGCCCCAGGTTAAGCGTGTCTGTGATTGATACAAGCAGTTTCAGCGTTGCCATCAATTCCAGTTAATTGAAGCTATTATCCCACAGCTTTCCTTGAGATCGAGTCCCAGAGGTGTTGATTTGATTGTGTTGACATTTTGAACCTTTTTTTTGTTTTGGCATTTTAGAAGATATATGACTTGTGATTTTTGAGACCTTTGTAGCTGCATTTGTACATTTATATTTATGCATTTAGCAGACACTTTTATCCAAAGCGACTTACAAAAGAACAAAGCATTCATTTTAGAGCCAGCAATCCTTGTATTACACAATGCCAGGTTTATTAGACCACTAGATTAGGAAAACAGCTAGAGAAGAGGAGAAATGTAGATTTTTTAAAAGTGTGTGTTTGTGTGTGTGTGAGTGCATTGGTGCATAGGTGCGTCTTCAGCTGCTTCTTAAAATATGTGATGTTCTCAGTAGTTTGAGTGGAGATTGGCGGCTCATTCCACCAGAGAGGAACAGAGAGAGTGAAGGTTTTGGAAAGTGACTTTTTGCCTCATTGTGAGGAAACAACAAGATGTCGCTCATTCAGTGAGCTGGCGGGAGGGAGCATACATTTTTAGTAGTGGGTTGAGGTAGACCTGAAAGCCAGCTTTAGAACTTTAAACTTGATTCTGGACACAATTTGGGAGCCAGTGGAGTGAGATCAGGAGGGGTGTGACGTGGGTTTTCTTAGGCTGATTGAAGACTAGACGAGCTGCTGCATTCTGGATCATCTGCAGAGGCTTAGTCGTGCTGGTTGGGAAGACCCGCTAGTTCGCCCTTCGAAATTACAAGCGCTTGGACGAGTAGCTGTGTTGCGTATTCTGACAGGAAATGCTCTGGATTCGGGCCAAATTCCGAGCTCTGAGGCTTCTCCTTGAACAGCATGCCAAATACACATATTTTATTCTATATTTATTCTAACTTATATGTTAGTGTGAACTCTGTTAGTGTGAAGTTTCCATTTGTAACTGTCAGATTAAAAAAGTGGTTTTAAGGGGAAGCTTTTTTTATTCAAGTTAGTGTAAAAAAGAAGTACACTTAAAATGTACCAAGCACAATGTTCTCTCATCATTCCTGATTTCTAACATGCACTCACTTCATTCGCCATGGTCTTGCGGCTGTCAGGAACGAAAGCTGCTGCTCTCTGTACGTTTTTTCCATCGCCACCTTTCGCGTTCAACTGTAAATTTACACAAGCTTATTTCGTCCATTAGATCAAAAGATCAGGAAAAAGCCCATACTTTTACTCACCCATAGTCCCGTCCCCTAGTGGAAATCAGGTGGACAAAAAGAGTGGACAAAGGAGACAGTTTAAAACACCTGGTATAAACGAGCATGTCTTCTTTGTCTACAAAACGCATCTTAAAGGAACACTCCACCGTTTTTTCATATTAAACTATGTTATTGCCTTAACTAAGACGAGTTGATACATACCTTCCTCGTCTCAGTGCGTGCACTCAATCGCTCTGGTCTCGCAGTAAAAAGTCACGCCTGAAAAATCCTCTCCCCCTCTCACTTCTGTCATCAGAACCAACGTGACTTTTTACTGCGCCGAGTCGAAGTGCTCCCGAGTCCCAAGTGCTATTCTGCCATACATTATAGTTATCCTTTTTACCCGCTTAGAAAAGCGCCACGTTTTATTTTGTGTCACCATACTTGGTCGTGTAACTACTCGTGTAACTGTATTTAAATAGGGAAAACGTGGAGAAGTTTGGTCGCTTCTAACTTCATCTCTGTTTGGTTCCTAATGAATGAACTGGGCTAAGCTAAGTGCTATCAAAGTGTCGCCGCGGCGCCAGAGCGATTGAGTGCACGCATTGAGACAAGAGAGGTATGTATCAACTCGTCTTAGTTAAGGGAATAACATAGTTTAATATGAAAAAACGGTGGAGTGTTCCTTTAATACCAGGTGTAAACAGGGCCAAAGATTACATTAGAGAATAGATTAGAGAACGTTTATTGTTATTACAGGCATGTACAAGTATGCAGTGGAACGAAATGTCAATTCACTAGTGTGCAGTGCAGTTTACAAAAATATAATATTATTATAAGGACACATGGTGAGTAATTCAATTACTTCACTGTAAACAACGCACTGTGAACATTATTCTTAGAAGATTCATGTATATGTGTGTGTGTGTGTATACATATATATATATATATATATATATATATATATATATATATATCGAATAACACTGAAAATTATAACTAAGTACTTTACATGTGCTTTAGTATGTTAGTCAACACATCAAAATAAGTGTACTTTAAAAAATGACCAAATATTAATTTTTTTATTTAAAATTTACTTTAAAATAAAAGTTTCAATTTAACATTATTACAAAATGCAAAGTAAGATTTGATGTACACTACAAGTGTACATTCAATACAGTTAAGCACACTTCAGCACACTTTTTTTTACAAGTTTTGTTAAGTAAAGGTTGCTATTACTTTTGTAAGTGATGATGGGAAGTTAGATGTGGGGGTGGGGAATTAGAAACCACTTAAAAATCACTCCGAACCACCTAGATAGTTTTGCATGGACAAACATCAATCATATTTTCTTGTGTTTCATACTATAGATGTTATATTATGTAGCTGTATACCATTGTGCTCCTTATATGTATGGGCTGGGCTTTATGGGTGGTGAGAGCGTCTATTGATCCACGGCCCATTAAAGTGGCATTATGTAGACAGAGAGTGTAGCCATAAAGGTTACAGACTGCAGGGGGGACATCCATCAGTACAGCCATTTGGAAACTAGCACTACTCACATCATTAGCAATGATACTCAAACAAAACAACAAGCATATATTCAGTTATTCACTTCATGAAAATTATTGAAACTTTCTATGCTTCTGTAGTTTCTTACCCCTGTTTACAGATGGTATTGATGCCTTTTATTGATGGAAAATGCGTTTCCTGTAACCACTTGTAATTGTATTTTGAAGGGAGGGTCTCTGGTGTTTTAACTACTGTATATACAGTTTGAAGTCAGTAAGATGTTTTTGAAAGAAGTCTCTTGTGCTTACCAAGGCTGAACATCCCCAGAAATTATATAATATTATAATATCACAATAGCAATATTTTGAAATATTATTACAATTTAAAATAACTATTTTCTATTGTAATATATTTTAAAATGTAATTTATTCTTGTGTTTGCAGAACTGAATTTTCAGCATCATTACTGTAATATGCTGATTTGCTGCTCAAGAAACATTTTTATTATTGTCAATTCTTTGAATGAATAGAAAGTTGAACAGAAATAGAAATCTTTTGTAACATTATACATGTCTTTACTGTCATTTGATCAATTTTATGCATCTCTGATAAAAAAAAAGTAAAATCTTACTGATATCATTTTTTTTTTTAAACAAAGCATTTATTTGCCGCACTATTACCCAGTTTCAAGTGGAATGCTCATTGTTTTTTTAGTTATTAGTGATATTTTCCTTATACTGGCATCTGTGTTAACTGAACTTAAACGTACAATATGTAATTTTTTCGCCGCTAGGGGTCGCTAACCTTTTACAATAACAAAGGTGTAGTTTGATGACGCAACATTTGCTAAGAATTATGGATCTTGTCGTCAATGTCAAGCCGACCGATCTAATAATGTTTATGGATGACTGAATACATCAATGTTTTTATCATGACTGTAATATGAAGCAGTTCGGCATTGCTAAGAGACAGCTATCAGCTCCACACGCGACGCGAGTCCCACAGATATAAAAGGAATATGGACATTTCATTCTACCGAACTACACGCGAGTGCAGAATTACTACTCACAGGTCAGTTTATTAGACAAATTAAACTTGTGAGGTAACGCAGCGCTGTTTCACTTGGTCTAACATTACACTAGCACACTAAACTGCATTTGAATGTGTTGAAATTTATGTTATTCTATGTGTGTCTGTATGAGACTAGCAGTAAGCTAGATCAACATTAGAATAACATACAGATCATATTCTAACATTTTATCATTGTTGAACTATATAACATTGATTAGTTTTATGTAAATGTACTCACCTGTTTAATAAAGTACATGTAGGAGCGGTCGAAGTCTCGGACGTGGAGCTCTTGGCATCTCGAAAACACCGCGCTGATATTGATTCTCGTTTTAGTTCTCCTTTTTTATCCAAAGTCTGCTTGCCATGGTCCATAATGTTTGAACGAAACAACAACAGCATGCAGATAGACATTACGAACTACACAGTTGTCCACGTCTGTCGCCTTGGTTACTATCAGAGGGCTCTGGTTACTATGGCAGTACGAGCGGAAACCAGGGAGAACGCGGATATGACGCCATTGACGGCGACAAAACGGAAATAAAGAAACGGTTCATGTCTTCGAATTAAATTACAAATTTCTCCTGGTTTGAAAGTTGTTGGAAACAGTCAGGATAATGTAAGTACACAACTAAAAAAAATATATAACATAGATTTAGTGATTATAGTGATTTTTGCTATTTTTAAAGCAAAAAAAACTACATATTGTACCTTTAAGATGTGCTTTACATGATCTGTACAACTGTGTGTTGATGTGGAACTTCTCACCAGGCTTATATGTTTGGTTTTTCCCATATTTATCTTTTAAAGTAAACTTGAAACCCCCTGTTTTAGTGTAATAGATGATTGAGAGGTGACTAGGCATTTATATGTCCGAGAGACATTAGAGCAGATCAGTGTTTACACTCCACTGTGATCACATGCATTTTTGACTACCTTGAAATATACTATAATTTGTGATCACAAAATGTTTTGAACCTCTTTTACACCTATATTTAGAGCACTGATTTTCTGCCTGTGATGATCGGGTCACACAAGACAGATAGCAGGTGTAAAAGAGGGCTTAGTGAACACCTATTGAAATAGAGAGAGAAAGCGCGATTGAGTTATGAGGAAGGCTTTGCAACCATTTTCACTCATACACAAGCAGAACACCATTAAAAGTGGTTGCATAACAAGTAATCATAGTCTAATACACTGCTGTATTTCCATCAAAACAGGAACAATAGCATTATATGCGATGTTCATAATCTCATTCTCTCTGGCCACAGGAAATCTTAAGTGCTTGAAGGCAAATAAGTATTTGAGCTTGTGTTCCCTCTTTGTAAATCAGTACACAGAATATGCAGAGTAAGCTTGTTCAAATCAGAGAACTTCCTGTCTGCTTTATACTCTTATATAAAGAGAGTATCTTAAATTGAATCAGTGCCTATGGCTCCACAAGACAGGAGCATTAGGGTGTTGGCTGGGAGTGGTGGACAATCGATTCCGCCAAGAGAAAGACAGACAGACAAAGAGAGAGAGAGAGAGAGAGAGAGAGAGAGAGAGAGAGAGAGAGAGGATTATGGGAGAGAAGGAAGGAGAAAAAGCTCAGGAAACAGATGGGGTGCAGTTTGTGCAGTGAGAGAGAGATGGGTGATTATGAGGAGTGAGTGACATACTGCGGCAGCGCCATGCTCGTTACGCTCGCTTAGTTTCATGGAAGAGAAAGAAAATGAATGTGAGCAGAATAAGAGGAGCTAGGGTGACCTCAGTCAAATTCGTAGGTGTCTGTTTTAAAATATTCATGTATATATTTGTATTTGAATAGACACTTAAATATACAATACCAATGTATTGACAGTATCTAAAGTTTAATCCCTTTATGTAACTTCAGCAAATCCTGAAATTAACAGAAACCACCAAGTTCTCACTAGTTATTTGTCCAGTAATGTTTGCATAAAGTTTACATGGTTGTGTTACAAGTTTATCTCCTGAGTGCAGAGGTGTAAAGTCCAGGTTCAGAAAGTAAAAGTCCTCCTCAGTATTTTGTTCCAATCACCTGGATTTGCTAATTAGCATAGTTTTTCAGCCAGGAGTTCTGGCTGAGTTCATGGGTGGAATAAACATATGGCAGGACTTTTACTTTTTGACCCCTGGACTTTACACCTCTGCCTGAGTGTTACAGTCACCAACCATGACAAAGACTTTTTAATAGCTAATTTATGTACAAATTAAATCCAGTTATTTGGTCTCCTTGCATGGATAAATTGGATTATCATAAAATCCCAACAAGCATAGCATACAAGTGAGACATGATGCAACATTGTATGTAAAATTACAGTATATTCCTGGTTAATAATTGCACAATTTCACAGCAATTTCACAGAAAATAACCCAGCATGGATTGATTTCACTGTAGATTTTGACTACAGTACTTTATTGTAAAATAATACTGTTTAATACTGTAAATTCCTGTCAAATGTTTACAGGAAATCTACCCCTCCCCGCTCAAATAGATCTATGGTCAAAATACAAATCAAAAGAAATTTAAGAACACAGTCACCCATAAAGACTGTGTCTCATTGTACAGCTGAAAAGAAAATCACAAACACTTACAGACATTCACATTAAGATGAAGGCTGTTTTAAGTCCATGTTTAGCTCAAGGATGCCTCCTAATTCAAGTTGCAATGGTGATGACCAGGAGCAGGACTGGAATCTTTACTCTCAGAGAAGAGAAGAGAAGAGAAGAGAAGAGAAGAGAAGAGAAGAGAAGAGAAGAGAAGAGAAGAGAAGAGAAGAGAAAAACAAAGACAGAGACAGAGACGGCAACAAGAAACAAGAAAAAGAAAAGGCAACGTTGTCTAGTTATAGAAGTCTCTGTATATGATGTGGATGAAGATCTGTGCCACAGAAAAAAAAAAACAGCTTTACTTTTACATTTATTTATTTAGCAGATGCTTGGATAAAAAAAGTGACTGAGGAAAAACACGGATAAAGAAGCCAAAAATATTAGCAGTCACAATATGCTATTTAAAGAATAAAACAGAACAGCCCTAAAAATGTAAATCTTCATCATTTTCTTTTTCAATCTGTATTTTTGTCTTGTTGTCCAGTACAAATATCTAAACATTCTAAAAACAAGATACATTTACATGGGTCGAAAAATTGCATAAGACAATAAAACTTTAAAGAAAATAGCTTCAATTATGTTAATTCTTCTAATCCCATTTAAACAGTTTAAAATAAATGTAAATGTTCTTGTTTTGAGCTTAAATCTAACAGTAGGCAGGCTTAACCTTAAAATAAGGTCAAACTATTTGGCATATCTTGAAAATGAATTCAAGATATACTCTCTGAAAACCTTTTCAAAAATATTTCGATATTTTTCCTGGAAAATAAGGCAACTATTATTTGTAGCAGTGTAGACCAGAAATAAATGTGAAGAACAGTACTGAAAAGGATTTCTTTTTGGCAATAAGTGGCTTTATTTATATCTAAAGCTGTTTTTATGGTCTCAGAAACCGGGTTAAGGCTGGATGATTGTTCTACCATTGAGGGACAGTGAAAGTTCAGCACTGAAACTAAACACAGTGACTGTACATAAACACTTAATGAGGAAAGCATTAAGACAGTCTATATTTGGTTGCTTGTTGCTAAACAACTTGCCGTTACATTTAGGAACTGTTTTACATTTGGAACTTGTATAACTGTAATCACAATTTGCTATTAACACTGCATTTACTATGAGGCAGATCATAAAATTCTGGGTTAAAAGTCTCCTTAAGCTGTTTTAGGTGGTTGTTGCTGAAGGTTTCAGTGCTCATAAGTGTCAGATTGCAAGACTGTATTCGCAGAGACAGGGTTAGAAATGAATGTCCTCTGGGAGTTGCAGCATGGCTTGCAGAGATGCCAATGCTCTTTTTCTCCTCTTCTCTTGTGACAATGGACAGGTGCCTTTGATTATTCCACCTTGCTTACCCACATGAACATATGATCACCATTGCCCAGGGAGAACTGACAGGTGCACAGATGGCTCACCATTGCAGTTCTCCCTCACACTTAGAGAATAAGTGGCGATTTAATATATCATGTGAGCAGGACAAGCTCTGGTGTAATTGCCATGAATGCCCTCTCCTCCATTTTACTGTCTAGGAGATAAAGTAGGTTTTTCATCTAGCACCCAAGGTGGATAATGACTTCATCCAGGTTATCAGAGATGTAACATATGGAATAAGACCCCCAATGCATACTGAAAGGAAAGCCCCTGTACTCCCAATGCTTCTAGAGTTTTGGAGGACCCTGTCTTTGCTGACAGAAGGTACTTGCCAATATTTCTGAAGACTTGACACCAGCAGTCCATATGCAGTCATCCTTTTGGCCAGTTGAATCTGATTTCAGTTCCGGAGATCCTACAGAGTTTAGCTACAGTTTGTCCCAACATACCTTCCTGTAAATTTCTAGTAAATGTTGATTACCTTGGTCCAGGTGTGTTTAATTGGGGCTAAACTCTGCAGGACAGTGGTCCTCCAGGAGTAGGATTTAAAACCCCTGCTCTTGACCAGGGGACCCTCCAAAGACAATTTCCCAAAAAACATCTTACTTTTAGTCTGGTTTTGTCCCAGAGGTCAGGAGTGCCAGGAGAACATAGTGTTCCTGTATTGCAACACTTCCTTAGCTCTTAATCCTATAACTTGCAAACCCTACCTTGTCCCAGAATCAGGGGTACCGTTAGGTCTCTCAACAATCAGACACTGATTTGGCTATGATGGCCATGGGCATTGAAGCACTTGGACAAGGTTGTAGTACTCAAGACCGGCCTCTGCCTGAAGTCCAAGCTCCAAGACCATATTTTCATGGTCTTGGCCTTGTCACGGACTTGGGAGCATTTGGATTTGGCCTTGAGTCAGATTCATTGCCGATTTGTGCATATGATGCACTCTATGGTGCTATCGTGTTTCTCCGCAGGAGTGACACTGTGTGACACTGATGCAAAACCAGGTTTTATTCACCCTGAACTTATTTACACTGCCTGAATCATTCACACCCTCTTCAGGTCTCTGTATTGTATCTGATTCAACTCTCTTCTAGTCTTGGCCTTGGACTCGAAAGAGCTGGTCTCGACTACAACAAAAAGTGATAGGCATCCTCCTCTTGTTGGCACTGCTCTGGGAAGTATGGATAGTTGGACTAGGCTTACCTTACTATGGGACAGAGTCTGAAAGGGCTGAGTATCATGAGTCGTTGGGGCAATCCCTTTACATCAGTCCTGTATGATCACCGACAGGTCATCTCGGGTGGCTCATCACTATGATCCTTAGTCATTTATCTGATGGACTTTTGTGTATGCTTATAAGCATTTGTTCAATTTCTGTTCTGTTTCTCCATAGTGTGAAAGTCGCGGGGAATTGCTGGTCTCACTGTCCTACCATCCTGTTACTCACAGGCTTAATGTGGTGGTCCTTAAGGCCAAACACCTACCAACCATGGACATCAGTGGTCTTTCAGGCAGTAAGTGCACAGCACACATATACACAAAAATACACACTCTTAAAAATAAAGGTTTCAAAATAGGGGGGTTGCAAATATTATATTTTGGGTTCCCCAAAGAACCGCTTTTTTTCTTATTGTGAAGACCATTTTAATAATCTGAAGAACTTTTTCCACTATAAAGAAAAGATGGAATGGAAAGGTTCCATGGACGTGAAATGTTCTACATGAAACCATAGACGCCAAAAACAAATCTTTATTTTTAAGAGTGAAGATACTCAAATAATCCCAATGATGATGCCAAAAACGTATCAGTATCTAACCTCTCACATCATTATTTCTCTTCTCTACCTACAGACCCTTATGTTAAAGTGAACGTCTTCTACGGCCGCAAGCGCATAGCCAAGAAGAAGACGCATGTCAAGAAATGCACACTCAATCCTGTTTTCAATGAATCCTTTATCTACGATGTTCCCACTGAGCTAATGCCGGACATCTCTGTGGAGTTTCTGGTCATTGATTTTGACCGCACCACGAAGAATGAGGTTGTGGGTCGCCTGGTTCTGGGTGGTCAGAGCCCCATTCCATCAGGGGTGACTCACTGGAGGGAAGTCTGTGACAACCCAAGGCGGCAGATTGCCAAATGGCATAACCTTACAGAGTACTAGTGTCTGGCTAAAACATTGGGAAAGCAAAGTGTATTATTCCACTTCCTTCCTGTCAGCCCCTCTATAGAAAGAAGCCCATTTAACAATCTCTCATTTTCCCTATATAGATAGGTGAATGAGTGGATGAGTATGTGTGTCAGTACAAAGGACCCGGAGCAGTCTAACGGAACCACTTAGTAAGTTCTCGAATAAACTTAAAGCAAAAAAGAAGAAGAAAAAAGTAAATTATGGCTCTGAATACCTGTATGAGAGTTATACTAAAGTATCCTCAGAGCCTTTCACCACTATACAGGCATATTCACAATATACATACACTACTTTCAATTAGCCGCATGTTAGAGATAATGAGACACTTTTATATTTAGCATAAAGGAGGGCGGTAAGAAAAAGTGAGCTTCTAGCCCACTTTTTAGGAAAATAATGGGGTGAATTTTTCATAGTAAATATGGATGAATGGTGATATAAACTGGACGCCATCATGAAAATTTTTGCTAACATGCTAATATTTACCACAGAAGGGAAGGTAGAAATATATCTATTATTTATATCCATTTAAAAAGTTTTTATTAATGCTTAGTCTTTTGATTACACTGAAACTGAGATGTAACTTCTCTGAAAAAAACTAAACGAACAAACAAACAAATAAAATAATAAAACTCTAAATATCTGTTAAACAATACTTGGTTTTAAGGCAGAGTTTTCAGCCAACCACATTAATGTTCCATACAGTAAAACCAGTCTACACTGTCTCCATGCTGTAGCTGCTTTATTTCTTTGTAGCTGTACTTATACTTTATTGTTAATTTCTCCATCTTGATGACAAAGCACTTCTATGACATATTTTCTTTTGCATATCTTAACATATCTACTATTCATTGATTGAATTTTTTTTTCTTCAGGCATATCTATGCACATTTCCATTTTACTGCAAATGACTTTTTTGACCCAGTTGCTGTGCTGCCATAACACAGAGATCAGGGAAGGTTCGTTCAAAAAAGTTGGAGGGAAATAAAGATTAATTAACAGTCAAAGCCAAATGTGACAGATATTAGCATAGTTGCGTATTGTCTGCAAATTTGTACATTTTAAGTGCACCTAACATCACAGTTTTAATTACCATCAAACATGTTTTTTAAGGCCACACTTAATTCTTAAGGCAATGCAACTAATTCTTAATGTCTTTGGTCAAGATGTACATAATGTATCATAGGGTGTAACACTGGTACTCTTTTTATTTTCATGGTACAATTGAATATCGCCAAATATACCTTTAAACCTTTGACATATAAAGGGTGTCATGAAATAACAGAAATTAAATTTGGCCAGATCTCTAACCACCCCAACTTTGAAATCTTAATAACTTTAGTAACCTGTTAGGTTATTCAGTAAGTTAGTCTATATGAATTAAAGCAGATATATGCAGATTCAGAATTTTTTTTGCACTTTCGTAGAGTACTGTATTTATTTTTATGATTTGTTTTCAAAAGAAAGAATATATATATATATATATCTATATGTATATGATAAATCAAAAACCTAACAACTATGATAGGACTAATAACTGACCATTTTAGGATTTTGGCATGAGCCAGTAACCATTAGTCAGCGTCAGCTGTCGAAAACTAACCAAAGTAGATGGACCAACGTTTTGTGGTGTGTATATCGCACCCCTGAGAAAATTGAGCGTTGGGGACCGCAATGAAGCATCTCACACTGCAGTCTCACAATAGGCCCAGAGTCTATGTTTGAAGGCATGCAATGTGGATGTGGATGTGTTCCTAATTATGTCATTCGGTGCCCACAAGCCCCTGAGGCAGATTTAAATGCCATTTTCCCAGTGCGAATGAGCGCATATTAAGTTAGTAAGGCAGAAAGTGGGAGGGTGAGAGGAGGAAAAAGAAATTGTCTGGCTCATTAGAGATATTTCGTATTTAACATGTGAAATTAATATAGCAGTAAATTAGGCCCTATCGTTCTCTGCAGTCGAGCTCATTGTGAGTTTTAAAGACCACATAATGAGATTAACTATTGTTTATTAGGAGAAAATGAATCACATTTCAATCACATTTTCATGAAAATCAAGAAACCATGTGCCCATCATCCTAGTCCAGACTTGCTATTTCACTTCCAGGCTATACATTTACAATAGAAGAATGAACTTTTCCACCTTCTATAGTGTTTTTAAAAAAAAACCCCTGCATGCATTCACTATTTAAATTTCTGCTTCAAAACTGGTGTATATATTACAGTTTTTAGTGGTTTATATATGACAGCAAAACCCACTTTTGTAAAAACAGCAACCCAAATTACACAATGCAACCTAAGTGAAACGATAAATGCGTGATTTTCTTTACTTTAACCCTCAGCTCCTTGTGTTACTTGGAACTTTTTTTGATCTTTTGGGCATAAAAAGCTTGTTTTATATCAATAATTACATAAAGAAGAATATAACTATCTGTAAATGAGTGTTTGTTCCAATGCACTGGTGGGCAGTAGCACTTTCTGCTCTTCTTGTATCTAACTGTTTACTTGGAATGGAAATGGTTTCTTTTTGTGTAAACCTCATCTTTTTATGGAGTACTATCTGCCCCTCTTTCTCTCTCTGCCACTGGTCCCTAACAATCCCCTCAGTTTTTTGCTGTTGTGTGTTGTACAAATACATTGAAAGCTGAACAAAGAAGAAAATGAACTGAGAAGAAAATTATTGTAATAAATATATTAGTCCATTTGGATACCGCAATGTCGATATGTGAAGGTGGAGTGAAGTTAGTGATTCAGCTTTATTTTAGGTGTCCCTAAAACAACCTAGATGATAAACAGTGTTAGTTCACCACAACTGTAGTGTGATTCATGTTGTTACCTGGCCTTTTCAATATTTGTAAGTACAAGTTGTCTATGTATAATGTAAGTACAGTGTAATAACATGTACTTTACATATCTAGCTTAATACTGCTCATTTCACTACATGATCTTCAGGGACATCTAACATAAAGTATGAAGTGTAATGCTTTTGAGGGCAAATTATCTGCATACTTCTGTGAGTTTATGCTAAATACAGTATGTTACACTAATGCTGACTTGTACTGTATGTTGAAGTTGTTAACACAATGGACGTGCAAATAAAATAAAAACTGATACACTAGATCAGATCTTCACCTCTTTCTCTGCTTTAAAGATATATTGTCAAAATCATTTCAAGTTGTAACCTGATTTGTAATCTATCGAACTAACAGCTACACCTGACAAACAAAGCTGTTGCTGGTTGCATAAACTGCTTTGACTAGTCTTACAAGTTAGTCACCAGTGTCATAGCCTTTTTTAGTCTGTAACATAAAAACATAGATTAGTCTAATTTGAATCTGAAAAGTAAGACTGATTACCCTTTGGTTAACTGCTAGTTGGTTAGACTAGTTCTTATGATACAGACTTACAGTCATCATGAAATCAAAATTGTCAATTTTTTTTTAATGGAATATTGCAGTATTTATTATAAACAATTTATTCGTGCATATCATTTATTTTTAATCAATGTACCGTCATATTCTTCAAAATAACTTCCCCTCCATCTAGCAGCATCATCTCTTCTCTGATGTTTACTGGTGTGAGGGCGGGGCAACCTGTCACTCGCATGAGATCACAGCAAAAGCAAACCACAACCATCCAGTCATTTCCCGATATACCTTTTTTTTTTCTTGTTTGAGAAGCTGTTTTACTCGCATATACATCACAATAGGGAAGAAAAAACGATGGCAGCTTCCGTTTCATGCCATCTTAAACATAGTGGCTGTGTTTACACACATGGCCTCTGTAGTTACATTACAAGAAAACTGTTCACTAACCATGTTTTGGGACATCCATACATGGTACTTATGAAATACCTTTGAGCACCACTTCACCCAAAAAAGAAAATTCTGAAAATTACTCACCCTCATGTCGTTCCAAACCCATAAGACTTTCGTTTATCTTCAGAACACAAATGAAGAAATCTGAGAGCTTTCTGTCCCTCTGTTGACAGCTATGCTAAGCTATGACAGCTAACTCTGCTTTGATACATCAAAAAGTTCATAAAAAGCTCGTAAAACTAATCCATATGAATTGAGAAAATTTTCTGTAGAGAAATGATTGCTTTATATGATGAACAGAAACCTACCCCTAAACCTACCTTAAGCCATGTAGTTACCTTACATTACTCAGTATTTTTGTGGGTCAGTACACTGTAAGTACATTGAAAGTGCACATACTGTAAAATAAAGTGCAACAAGTCCTTGAATACTCTAATCATTTAGTTATATAGTATCTATTGATCATGTGCTACATGACTGTACCATGGTACCAACCTATTTTTTTTAGTCTATGGTACCAACACAGTATTTTAGCCTCTGTCATCAAAAACAATTTACACAAGATAAAAATGATTCATAAAGCTTCTTAATATGGAGATTATATACCATATATTTATTTTACAACTTTTTTTCAACACTATTCGTGCCTTGGAAAATCTTTTTTTTTTACTTATTAGTTACGGGTTTTACTTTGTCATTGTCAGTGGCCTTGTATGTAATTTTGCGGGCTTTAGGACCCAGCATCTGCACGCTGCTCCAGTCGTCCATGGCTTTGTATGTTTACAGTGAGAATTGTATGGCAGGAATTTTCTAACATCAAATATTTAAACATAATTTGCATCGATACAAAGGTCCCAATGGAGACAGAGATCCTGTGACACAGGTAAGCCACCAAGTAACTCACTCGGCTTCTAATCATTGTTTTATCATGTACAGAATCACACTTTTTAAAAGCAAAATGACTGTAACGGCGGCGGCTACTATGTTTCGTTAGTTTATTTTATTTGAACGACTCACGTGTTTGTTTTAATAAACTGTCGCTGCAGTATATAAGCTTACTCACATCGATGAATTGTGGGCTGTTCTTCAACAACTTCAAAAGAGTGTTAAAAGTTTCGCGGCGAACTAAAAGTTTATAAAATAAACGTTGAAATTATAACTAATAAAGTTATTTATATACACATATATATGATGCATTGTCAAAGGTTAACTCAATGAATGTCGTCGAGGCGTTCTGTCTATTAATATCACAAACTATTGCATTGCAGTTAATCCAGTTCTGTCGTGCTGTTCATTTCAAACTCGGTCATGAAATAATTACAGCTATTCATCTTTTGGTAGTTTAAAATACTATTTTTTAGTGTTTGTGCAAGTTTTCCTTTTAACTTGGACATATTTAACGCGGTGGATTCGAGCTTTATTTGTGCCACTCAATGACAAAAGGCCTTTATATTAAAGTTCCCTTTCAAACGTACTATAGTAACCATAGTTTCAGTTACACAGTTACAGTAATCTAGTAGTTACAATAAAACGGTCAGCAAATTATATAAATTGATTTTGAAGCTCGAGGCCGAACTAAGTTTAGCTGCTTTATTTTCGGTAAATTTTCTGTGATGTTTATATTTTTTCCAACATTGTTACCAACATTTGCATCATATCTGAATAGTTTAAAACTCATATTTTTGTCTTTTTGCAATTTTCTAACAATAAACATTAGATATTATAAAGTGTAAATTGTATAAATTATATATAACCTATATGGTTGGTACCCCAAAGTGCACTATCGTTACCATGGTAAATAAGGGGCAACAGAATGTCCAATACCAGCCAAAATTTGGAAACAATTGGTTGAATTTATGATTCTCATGACTGATTGAAAGTGACAATAATAGGGGCTGTACAATAATGATTGTGTCAACTTAAATAATTTAAACCCTTTTTGGTATTTATTCGATAATAAATTGCTGAGACATTTATTATCAACTAACAATGTTCAATCCAATGTTGGACACCACAAGAGCTGCTCAAAACCTTTTCTTTCATGAATAAAATTTTCGATTGCTTTCCCATAAACAATGACAATCAATTATAACAGCAACACAAAAACTCAAACACACAAAATATTATCAAACAAACATTATATGGACATACAAAATGAGAGTAAGGGGAGCTGCATGAAACACACACACAAGTAAATCGAGTTGCTCAAAACGTAAAAAATGCTACTCAGGTCTAGTGTTATTTCCACTGTTGGAAATCACATAGAAGGGCTGCCTGCTCTAAAGTAACTAATGCAGCATCGCAGTCAATGACAATGGAAAAATGCATTAGACAGGGGTACACTGGCAGATAATCTATTATTGACCGTGGTTAATGTAACACCCACCCTGTGGATTCTTCGCTTTGTCACATGAATAGCGCGACAGAATGACTCACTTCCTCTTCTCCATCAAACAGAAGCTTGGGTGTCAAATGCAGCCTCGACAAGTGCTTTTTTTCTGGGTGTTTTTTTGATGTTCCGCTACAGCAGTGCAGCTGTGGAATTAGTTACTGAGTGTTCTATTGTTTGTTATGATGACTTGACAAATCACCAAGGAGCATCTATCTATCTATCTATCTATCTATCTATCTATCTATCTATCTATCTATCTATCTATCTATCTATCTATCTATCTATCTATCTATCTATCTATCTATCAATCAATCAATGAATCTATCTATCTATCTATCTATCTATCTATCTATCTATCTATCTATCTATCTATCTATCTATCTATCTATGTCTGTCTGTTCGTCTCTAAAGCATACTTTAAACTTGAACCTTTAAACTTAAAGTTTTCCAAATTATTTTAAACAATATTTTGTGTGATGTGATGTGTGTTTCAGTGATTTGGATGGAGTCCTCACGGAGCACAGGGAGTCACTCCCGCGAGTACAAGTTGGTGATGTTAGGAGAGGGTGGTGTGGGCAAAAGTGGTAAGTAACGTAGTTCTCTCCCCCTCTCTCTTCTTCTCTCTCTCTGTTCGTCTCTCTGTTGTTGATGTTACTTCTTTCTTTCTTTCTTTCTTTCTTTCTTTCTTTCCAAAATCAAGTCAAATTTATTTGTAAAGTGCTTTTCACAACACACACAATACATGTTTTGAAGCAGCTTTACAAAAATGTATACTGTTATGTCTATGTAATGCATTAAAGTAATAGTAAAATACAATTTTTGTCATCACTTACTCAAGTTGTTCCAAACCTGTATGAGTTTCTTCTGTTGAACACAAAATAAGATAGGCTATTTAAAAGAATGTTGGTAACCAGACAGTTGACAGTAAACATTGACTTCCATAGTATGTTTGATTACCAACATCCTTCAAAATATAATTTTTTTGTGTGTTCAGCAGAAGAAAGAAACTCATACAGGTTTGGAACAACTTGAGGAAAAGTAAATGATGACAGAATTTTCATTTTTGGGTGATCTATCCCTTAAATGCTTTTAAGTCTCAGTATAGAAATATTTTTTAGAAATAATTTCTACATTGTGATTTCTTTCCTTACTGAGCTTGAAAAGTACTCATATTGTGTTAAATATTTTGGTCAAATAGCCCACCTCTAAGTAGCTTAAATAGGGAGCTACTAGAAAGTCACTTGATAATGCTTAAATCCACCAGTGATCAAGTCAGAGGTGACTGTGGCAAGGAATGACATTTTGATTGTAGTGGCAGAAAAAAAATCTCTCCCCCACTTTATTCCCTCTTTCTCCCTTAATTTTTAAAAACTTTCCTCTGTAAGAAATTATATGTTTTCATAAAGGATATGTAAAGGCTACTCTGTGTTCAGGAACATATTTAAGCCAGGGACACACCAAGCCGACGATCGGGTGTCAGGCAACGTCGGGCCGTTTTTGAGCGTCGACCGATGACATAGTTTTTTCAGTATGTTGCGCACCATTGGCTCTATTCGGATGGCGTCATTTTTTTGGGGGGCTGATTCAACATGTAGAATCGGCGTCAGGCCGTCAGTGAGAGAGAGAACTCTGATTGGCTGTTCAGTTTAGCGAACGAGTCAGTGCACGAGAATAAGAGCAAAAATTATGAAAGCGAGCACAGAAGTCATGACGGCACAGACAGAAGGCTGTTCTAAGTTTACGTCATCTTACCTGAGCATTCCACTGCACGAATATTTTCAAAATAACAATAGCAGTGATCAGCATGATTGATATTCAAAACGGTAAATAAGTGCTGCTTTGTTTATGGTTTGTATAGCCTACCTGCAGTCTTAGATTTGCTTTCCCTTTTTGAATGACGAATATATCTGCTTAAATAGTTACCTTCTTCACACGCAGGCATAGAACGCGCATGCTAGCTGACAGTCGCCTGTAGTCCTTTCGGTGTGTTCAAGCACAGATTTTTCCCCGACACGAGGCGACAACACAGTTGGCTTTCAAGCGCTATAGTTCTTTGGTGTCGGTTTGGTCTCCCTACCTTTTGGAGCATTAAAAATTTACATTTTCAAAAACATTTTTTAAAGCACTATGAAATATCCATTATGTGTCAATTTTGTGGAGGCTCTCAAAAGCATAACATTTTTCATTGTCTACTTCAGTGGGCGATGACCTTTGATTTAGCCTGCCCAGATATATATATATATATATATATCACCAAACGGTGGGGTGGGGGGTTGGGGTGAAGCTTATCTTCATTTCTAATTGATCTTTTTGTTTTAATTATTTTTTGCACATACAAAAAGACCTGAACCGGAAGCGATGCAACCTGTCTTAGAGACTATGGAAGTTTGTTGCGCATAACCCCCATTTGTCACGGTTCTGCAAGAGAGAAAAAGAGAGAGGACCCAGACGCAGAATAAGCAGTGATGTTTTATTGACAAGATTGTAAACAGGGCACTACAAGGAGAGTGAGGCGTGACAGTTCAAACAATAGGGCAGGGCAGACGACACGATGACAGGCAGGGAGGATGACCACTGAGACCAGTCCTGGCTGAGTGACAACAGGCTTGAGGACTGCAGAGGAAGAGGCAGCACCAGGTGGGATGATGTTGAGGAAGACAAGGCAAGAACACAAGGAACCAGAGGCTTAATGATCTCTTCAATGTAGCACCAGTCTTACTGCCAGGCACAGGCTCACAGAACCAGAGGCTTGGCACTTGAGAATCAGACTGCTACCCCAGTCTAGCTGCCAGAGAGTGAGGGTCAGTGGCCAGGAAATCTCAGGATGCAGGGCAGGGAAAAACAAGACTCACAATGAACAAGACAAGACACAACAAGATAAAGCAAGACAAGAGAGAAGATAAATGAAACAAGAGGCAAACTAAAACCTGATTTAAATAGATAAACAAAATAAAATAAAAAGAAAACTAGAAATAAATAATTGGAACTTGCAAACAAAGAATAAAACAAAAGAACAAACTTGCAGGAAACTAGATACTGGAGGTGAAAATCTTAAGTAAAAAAATTAAATCAAAAGAAAAAAACAAAATAGTAGTGATGTTAGCCGTGAAACTGATGCTCCGAGGCGTGTCAAAATAATGAAACGATTTTCATTGAAGCATTGTATCGACGCTTGATCAAAATCACGTGACCGATGACGTCCGAAGCTTCGTTTCACACACAACCATGTGACTGCTTCCGTGCTTCGAAATCGGATTCAAAAATGCGCGACACAGGGCGTGTCCTCGTGGTTTGTTAAGGTGTATTGCGTTGCATTGAACTGTTAGTTGTAATGCAAGAGTTTATTGTTGCAGTATAAAATATTCCCATTCCACTGTGACTGCATTTCTTAAAGCAGTGTCACTGTCATTTACATACATACTCCCACAGTTTCAAAGGACTGCACTGGTCCCAGTTCAAAACACTTTAAGCACTACCCTCTCCACAAGCACCAGTAATTCTAAAGAACACTTCTTACAATGATGATTAATAAGCACAAAGCCGCTATAAGCCTTGCCCATCTGGGCTACAATACATTGCTGGTCTGTATGTAGTAGGCTACAGATTTACGATAATCATGTGAAAGTGTGTGTGTGTGTGTGCCTTTGTGTGTATGCACCTGCATTTAATTACTTCCTATATTCATGAGTTTTATTTGTTTACAAACAGGAAAAATTTCCACATCCACAATACAAAATGTGTTCTTTATTGTTTTGAGTTACCTAGTATATGCATTGGAACAGATTGTTGTCATGTATTTAATATATTGATACATTAATTTATTCATCCATCCATTCATTCATTCATTCATTCATTTTTGCTTCTAAGATGAATGCGTTGGTCGGCTTTCCTTCACTTTCACCAGCTGAGGTCCTTGTCGAGCTCTGATTTGAAAAGCTTCGGGCAATGAACCTTTGTCCGATGCAATTGTGTTGAATGCCTTGCTGGTTCAGAAAGCTTCACTTCGCCATCGCTACAAAATAGCAACAAGGATACACTAGAACTAGAAACAATCAAATACACAACTAGAACAAGAGCATAGATAAACTGCAGACACATGCAATCAAACAGGAACACAACATAGGACACAAAACGAACCAGCAAAGATAGGAAGGAAAGAAACACAAAGGGAGCAGAGCACATGAGGAACAGGTACACAAAATCAAGCAAATGAGGACTAGACAAGGACTAAACAAGGGGGTGTGGTAACGGGAAACAAGGAGGCGGGAAGACACACAAACTTTCACACAGGAGCATATGGCCAACACAAACAAAGACAAAGCTATGTGCTCCAGCACAAGACAAACAAGGAAACATTTAACAGTGACAAAACAGACAAGACTGTCAGGGCAGGACCCTGACACAATTTGGCTCTTCTATAAAAAATTGTTTGGGCTTCTCTGGATTACTGTCTGTGACATCACAGTTCGTAATAGGGTTTGGGACTGTATGCAAAGATGGCAGATTTGAAGCTGAGCAACTGACCGCTGAGAATGCTAATGCATAACTCTCCTCAGATATTATGGACCTCTTTGGTCAGACTGATTGAAATGCTCAAA
Source organism: Abramis brama (assembly GCF_963993115.1). Taxonomy (NCBI): domain Eukaryota; kingdom Metazoa; phylum Chordata; class Actinopteri; order Cypriniformes; family Leuciscidae; genus Abramis; species Abramis brama. The sequence continues at coordinate 27,024,645 of NC_139974.1, forward strand.
CAAAAAGCAATGTTGAAAGTGATGCAAAATCACAATTTTCACACTTTTTGGTGAAATCAAGTGGCTTGCTTATAATTGGTGGATTTCAGCAATGGCGTGTAAGTCACTCCTACTAGCCACTTTGGTGGGTTGAATTATATATAATATATATATTTTTTCAATTGTAGTCTTTTAAAAAGGCATCTGAAATAATAAACTAAGTGCATGTACTGTTGTCAAAAATATAGTTTTTTCGATACATATTGATACTGAAATATCTGAAATGCAAGTTCCAATACTCATTTTCCGCAGAATAGATACACGATACCAGCTGCGTTTTCTCATCTCTCCGGCAGCGAGATGACACATAAACCCGCCTCCCCTCACTCACGCGTTTCATTTGCTCCGGGTCAAAATTGTTGGTGTTACAGGGCTTGAATTTCGTGCACGCACATAAAGCAGCCTCTCTGTACTAAATTGAGTTATTTTTCGCAGCTTATTGCACTTAAACAGTCAATTACACACAAAATAATGTCAAAATACCGGTCTTGGCGAGTATTCACGTAAACTCAGTCAGTTGTGTTTTAAGAGAACGTAAAGAGTTGAGGGAGATACATCATAATGGGTCTAATATACCTGCTGCCTAATAGAAATATTTGAGAGAATATTCAAAATATCTATATGGCAGTTTTTCCCCATGGTACTGATGTCAAAATTGTAGCCAGTGAAAATGCTGAGTGGCTAGTAACTTTGGGAAAATCACTAGAACAAAAAAAGTTAATGTCTAGCCCTGATTGTCTATGCTATATTACAGCATTGGCAAGTTAAAATGTTTTTGTGCGATTGACCCTTGTGTCTAATTTCTTCATGCTCTTTGATTGGGATATTTTCCTCCGTTCTCTTTCACTGCAGCCCATTATTGTGGTCAGACAGTGGGCTGGTTTACAGTTGTAGACATACAGTCCCTGGCAGCCAGACAATAAAAGTGTGGGTGTTGGCTCAGTGCTTCAGTCTGGTCGTTATGAAGGCGCAGGTGCTTAGCAACTTCCTTCGCCTCCAGGAGTCTGTTGCCTAGGAGATGAGCAGGAGGTCACCTGGTGAGGATGCATGAGCTTTGCTCTCCTTGTTTGAGAGTGCACTGCTGAAGGTTCTTTAGGGTGACTGATATTCTTTCTTTATATTGCTGTCTCCATGGGAACAGAGCAGAGAGCGCATACAGAGCAAATACATGCCGACAGCAGGGTGTGTTTGCTCCGCATGAGGGAGGAGGAGGAGATGTTTACACTCCTCTTGTTGTATTTCATGATACCACAATTGTGTAAGAACTCTGCTTTTCTCTTTCTCTTTGTCTCATAGCCATCATCATGCAGTTTATAAGTCACAGATTTCCAGAGGATCATGACCCTACTATCGGTGAGGAAATATCTAACGTCGTCTTAACTTAACAGTTAATTATTATATTACATTTCATATTGATATTGTGTTACATTTTTGTGACCTCACTGGTATAGATGAGCAAAGTATTTTCAGAAAGAATTACGGTGAATTCAGGATGACTGTCAAAAAGTGGCCCAGTGAGTCTTAGCCTAGATGGATGACATATTTAATTTGATGCAAATTAATGGAATAAATATAAGTACATATATATATATATATATATATATTTTTTAAGGTTGTAATACTTTCTGCTATCCAAGTTGAATGAGCAACCTGAGCAACCAGTCATTTTTGGTAGTGTCACAGAAATTACACATTTAATGTTTGAGGTGATGTCAGATTTATTTTTACAATGTAAATTGGGTATTTTACAAGGCTTTATTTATTTATTTTTTGCTATGTTGAATCTATTTTGCTGTCTCTGTCTCATACACTGTTCAAAAGTTTGGGGTTGGTAAGATTTGTTTACATTTTAGAAAGAAGTATCTAATGCTCACCAAGGCTGCATTAATCGCACACTTATCGTGGAATTAAGCATACACTATTCATCTTTTTAATTCATCTTGTTCATTTTGTCATAATTTGCTATATCCATCAAAATGTATATATCCATCAAGGTAAACCATTAGATTGAAGGGTGATTCTCACAAAACTGTGTTTTCTGCAAGTTTTTTTTAGGTGTCTTTCCAAAAAAGGACACCTGGAGACTCCAACAGGACACCAAATAACCAAATGATATAAGGAGTCCAAATAGCTAATTCACGAGTTCACACTTAGATACAATTAGGGGGGGTAAAGTTTAATGCGTATTTGGCGTGCTGTCCGGGGGAGGGCTCCGAGCTCGGAGTTCGGGCCGAACCCAGAGTACTCCCCCCCGTATGTAAGTGGTTAGGACTAGAAGTGTGGAGAAGGGGTGGTGGAGGGATGCTGCTAAACTGTCAATGGATTGAGGTGAGACTGCTGAATGTATATATACACCTCTTACCATTGATTGTTCAGTGCTCTCCACTTGTGTTAATTATCTGAACGTGCTCCTCCCGAACTCTGTTAATAAAACATAATTTCATAAATGTATGCACACCAAAGCATCCATGAAAAAAAAACATTACAGAGAAAAAAAACTTTTCAGAATTCACAGTATAGTATGTGTACAGTGCAACAGCAAAGAGCTTGTTTACATTTTAGACAAGTCAAGTTGTGATATCGAACAGAACCACATGGTGATGTCAAATAAAAACCTAAACCATCCGCCTTGACCTGACTGCATATACAGTACATGGATCCATTCAGAATTACTAAACACAGCAGCATACACATGACAAATCAAAACATTATACTGAATGTGTGTGGAAACAACGTGAATATACTGAAATGTGTCGGTGCATAAATACAATGTGCAATCAGTGCGTCAATGTGGGTTAAAAACTTAACAGAAGAAAAATTGAAGTTAAGAAAAGAATAGAAATAGTTTAGAATAAAAAAATGTCCTCCTACCAAAGTCACAGGTGCTTGCACCATTGTAGATGCTTAGTGTGATAAACTCCTGACTTCTAAGATCATGTAACTGCGTACCATAAATTACGTTCAGTAATTTATTTGCAGAAAATTATTTTAACGCATTAAGGATTTTGCATGAATCACATGCGTTAACGTTGACAGCCCTAATATATTTACAGTATATATATATATATATATATATATTACATGGCTTGGTTGAATTCTAATGTAGAATGCGGTCTGTTATTTCTTGTTATACCATGGTCTGGGTGAATACTCGATTCTGATTGGCTGCAGGGTGTCCATTAAAAAGTGATAGAGGACACCTAGTAAAGGAGTTCTGGTGAAACTGACTGTTTACCGTTCGAAATTAATAAATAAATGCGCTGGCTACATCAGCTGTGAGTAACCATAGCAACAGGCAGTAAACTGAAGGGTTCTACGAGCTGAGAGGACTATAAATATCTCCGGTTGCTAAATAAACCGTCAGGCGTAACCAGGGAAACCAAGTTATTGTTTGTAAAAACTTTAGATTGTAAAACTAATTAAAATATAAACTAATGTTTTAAAAATGTGTTATTTGGCAAGTGACCATGGTATAAGCGGGTTAATGCCCTTCGAGGTGTCCATTGTCAGGTATTAATGGACTTCGGCGGAGGCGCAGCGGTTCACGTCTCGCCGTCGTCCATTAATACCTGACAATGGACACCTCGTCGGGCATTAACCCTTACATAACAGACCGCTGCTAAGGATAACACACCGTTGCCATGAAAAACAGAGCGTTGCTATGGACGCAGGATTCTAACCGTAGAGACGGAACGGACTGTTTTCTTTTTCGTTTTTAAATCAATAAACTCCTTTTTAAATCAATATTTTGTGTCAGATTATTGATTTATTTGGTAGGTAGCCATGTAATAAGCGGGATAATGTAGAGCGAGGCGGTTGTTATAGCGAATACAACCCCTTCAGGCTGATTCAAGACCTGATCAGCCTGTCGGGGTTGTATTCGCTATAACAACCGCCTCGCTCTACATTATCCCTTACATATTACTGACCCCAAACTTTTGAACAGTTGTGCATATTCTGTCTTTACTAAATGTCTGTCTTTACCTCTTTGAGGGTTTTTTTCAGTTGAGCTGTTTAATGTTGTTGCGATCTCTCATCAACCATTGCATTATGTTCATGAATGTGTTTTTACTGTTTTTAGAGGATGCCTATAAAACACAGATCCGCATTGATGATGAGCCAGCAAACCTGGACATCTTGGACACAGCAGGACAGGTAGGAGGGAAGGGTGTCATGATAAAGATGAGCACATGGAAAACAAAACAAGAGACAGACAGTGAAGTGCAACAACCTCTGTTGTAAAGTTTAGTGAAGTCAAGTCATCTTAACACTCTATTTTGCAGACTATAAGAGGGTCGTTCTCCTTAACAATATGTCTCACTTCCCTTTTTCTGTTTTCGTCTTTGCAGCTGTCACTTCACAAGACACACACAGGCATAATTTTTCTCTCTGAGTCAGCTGCTTTTTCCTCATTGGATTACTCAGCACTGTTATAAAATACATTAGTCATCTCATCACGAGTTTAATGAAATTTTGCCTACAGTATAATAATCTAGTTTAAGGTTCAATTGTGAACATTGTTGAAACATTCAAGGAATGTTTCATAATGCATCTGTGGCATAATGTCAATTAAGTCAGAAATCTTGACCTATACTAATCACTTGCTTAAAATAAAAAATAAATCCTTGTTCACAGGAATGCACTATGAGGCCAAAAGTATAGACACAAGACTTAAGGCCTGTTCACACCAAGGACGATAACTATAAAGATAACGAAAATATGTAGTTCAAAAAATCATTTTCAATATTAAAGAATAGCAGAGTTCATACCACTGCTATAACAATAACGGCACAGGGAAACGATATCGTTGGAATCACTTACAGAACAATTTTATCCAGCTGATGAACGATAAAAACATTGACAGCCAATCAGAATCCATCCTGCTGTAACAAGCACTCGCTTAGAATAAACAGAACGATATCAGCAGCTGGTGTGAATGCTAATATAGTTATCGTTATAGTTATCATTCTTGGTGTGTATGGGCTTTTAGATGTGAGATTATGTGGCAACATGAGACTAATGTATGGAATTTCAAAGCTGACATAATAAATACATAAATAAATATATATGAAGTATATATTATGTGAAAATATATACAAAAATAAATGAGTATTTATTCTTTTATTTCCTTTTTTTACGTATACATTTATTTATTTCCAAATTTATTTATAGATTTATTTATTTCTACCGTACATTTCTTTGTCTGTATGTCTAAAATGGCTTGGCACACATGAACAGAAACAACATCTTCAACAGATCTGATAACAGATATTTCGACACGGAAGCATGTACATGTGAAATTATCCACTATGGAAATAAGTAAATGTAGACATAAATACAAATATATATAAATAAATATGAAAAAAAAACCCAAAAACAATTATACATAAATGTGGTATAAATACTATATATATATATATATATATATTTATTTATTTATTTTTTTACATTTCTTTGTATATTTATTTATGTATATATTTGTGTATTTTTGTTTTTTTACATTTCTTCGTATATTTACTATGTATTTTACTATGTATTTATCTATTATTATGTCAGCTTTGGAATTCCATACTAATGTGGTAAAATTGCCTAATAACCTCTGTGTCAAGTATAAATATAATCTTTCAACTCCTGTCATCAGTGCTTGAAGTGGGCTGCACTTCTTAACCCTCAGGGGTGCACTTTTTTACCCATTTTAAGCACTGCCTTTCATGACAATGTAAATCCAGTGAATTCCATTATTTTGCATGATATGTACAAAGATACAAGACAGTGACTTTTTAAAGAAAATTCCACAGGAATTACATCGATAAAATTTAACCAGATGTTCACCTGCCTATGACAGAGTTTCCTGTTCAAATAGCTCTAATAATTCATATTTTTGTAAAAGAAAATTTACCCTATAAAGTCTAATAATAATAAATACATAAATTATATCTCCTATTGGGAGATATAAATTGATAACTGATATTTATTTTATGAAAGTATCTCATTGATTTACATTACAAGCTATCTGAATTTCATCTTACTTTTTGGCCAAATAAATATCAGCAACTGCAGCAAATTGCATGTTAGAGCCTCTGAGCTCCATATGCTCACTATATCATACTATATGTTGATATCAAATATACACTCACCTAAAGGATTATTAGGAACACCTGTTCAATTTCTCATTAATGCAATTATCTAATCAACCAATCACATGGCAGTTGCTTCAATGCATTTAGGGGTGTGGTCCTGGTCAAGACAATCTCCTGAACTCCAAACTGAATGTCAGAATGGGAAAGAAAGGTGATTTAAGCAATTTTTAGCGTGGCATGGTTGTTGGTGCCAGACGGGCCGGTCTGAGTATTTCACAATCTGCTCAGTTACTGGGATTTTCACGCACAACCATTTCTAGGGTTTACAAAGAATGGTGTGAAAAGTGAAAAACATCCAGTATGCGGCAGTCCTGTGGGCGAAAATGCCTTGTTGATGCTAGAGGTCAGAGGAGAATGGGCCGACTGATTCAAGCTGATAGAAGAGCAACTTTGACTGAAATAATCACTCGTTACAACCGAGGTATGCAGCAAAGCATTTGTGAAGCCACAACACGCACAACCTTGAGGCGGATGGGCTACAACAGCAGAAGACCCCACCGGGTACCACTCATCTCCACTACAAATAGGAAAAAGAGGCTACAATTTGCACAAGCTCACCAAAATTGGACAGTTGAAGACTGGAAAAATGTTGCCTGGTCTGATGAGTCTCGATTTCTGTAGAGACATTCAGATGGTAGAGTCAGAATTTGGCGTAAACAGAATGAGAACATGGATCCATCATGCCTTGTTACCACTGTGCAGGCTGGTGGTGGTGGTGTAATGGTGTGGGGGATGTTTTCTTGGCACACTTTAGGCCCCTTAGTGCCAATTGGGCATCGTTTAAATGCCACGGCCTACCTGAGCATTGTTTCTGACCATGTCCATCCCTTTATGACCACCATGTACCCATCCTCTGATGGCTACTTCCAGCAGGATAATGCACCATGTCACAAAGCTCGAATCATTTCAAATTGGTTTCTTGAACATGACAATGACTATCCTATCAATATGGGCCAACATTTCTAAAGAATGCTTTCAGCACCTTGTTGAATCAATGCCACGTAGAATTAAGGCAGTTCTGAAGGTGAAAGGGGGTCAAACACAGTATTAGTATGGTGTTCCTAATAATCCTTTAGGTGAGTGTAATACTCAAAGAAAAACAATATGACCAAACTTTTCTTTTAACATGCTTTTATATATTTTGTCTAGAGGTTCAACAAACGGTTCCATTTATATATATAAAAATACGATTTTTCTTATGTTAGGTTTACAGGGTTAATATGAGATTAATCTAATTAATATTAGATGTATTTACCCAATATACTTCCATTGTAAATGAATAACTATAAACATGATTTTTGTTGGTTTACAACTTGATTGAGGAGTTGAAACTGTCTGTGGTAATCGACAACATGCCATAAATGCTCTTGACTGAGCTGCATTGATCTTCGGATTAATATTTCTATAATTTATCAACTGATGTTGTCATATTCATGGGTAGGTGGATGGACAAGGCCTCATGTATTTGTCTTAAACCAGGCGGAGTTCACAGCGATGCGTGATCAGTACATGCGAGCAGGAGAAGGTTTCATCATCTCGTACTCCATCACGGATCGCCGCAGTTTCCAGGAGGCACGGCACTTTAAGCAGCTGATCTACCGTGTGAGACGCACCGTGGACACCCCCGTCGTACTGGTGGGAAACAAGTCTGACCTGGCCCATCTCAGACAGGTGAGAAAATTTACCGGAAACCCCTGTACCTATAGAAATAAAGTGTTTATATAAATATTCACCCCCCTCAGATTCTGTTGCATAATATTGTGTTACGTTATGGAACCATGATGTATCACATCAACACACAATACTATAGGCTATAAAATGATAGATATTTTTGGCAGCAGTTATAGAGCACTGCAGTGATGACATATTTTTGTAGGCCAACCTGTACGTTCACCTGGGTTCCTCAACAAGATTCCCGATGGTATTTTTTCAATTGGATTTTGCATTGTTGCTAAACATAAGCTCTGTGACCAACATAAGTTTATGATTCTTACACATTTTGTTAATCATGATAATCTTCACAAATTAACACAACTTTAATGAATTTTGAATCCTAAAGTAAAAAGCTAAACCTAGGCTCTGAACGAACTACACTACGGTTGCATGACTTCAAAGTCACTCTCTTTCAGTCTTCATTTCAAAACATTTTCCCTGAAAGTGTGAATTGGAATATAACAAGAGCGTGATTATAAACACAACGAGGCTGTAAAAAGCGGACTAGTGAGTAAATGAGTTTAAGCTGTTCAACGTGATGATGTTTAATGTCCCAGACAACCTCTTTAGTCCCATTTGGACATTTGATAGCAACTGCCTTTTTCAAGACAAGTAAAATCACAAAGGGATATTACCGATGTATTTTATGTTGTAGAATAGAAACATTAAAAATATTGCGCTTGTGTTAACCACACACCTTATTTCAGACATTCAACAAAAAAACTAAAGAAAAATATTTTAAAAACTCATTGACTTCAGGACGATGGAACCGGAAGTGCTCAAATGCAACTCATTTACAGGTTTTGGCCAACAAAAAAACTAGTGGGAGGTTTTTCTTCTCCAGCTGGAACGGTACCATTTACGAGGAGCAATTTAAACTGTTCCACCAGTGCTTAGTATTGGATTATTGTATTTTGACTAGGATCTTTCAAAGTCATTGCACTGAAGGTCATTTTTCTGTTGTCAGCTCCATCCATGTTCTTTCTCTCTGTCTTGATGATGTCTCCATTGCCTGCCAGAGGGAAGAATCCCTAATGCACAATGCTGCCACCTCCATGCTTCACTGTAGGGATGATGTGTCATTGTGATGTGCTCTGTTTAATATGCGCCAAACACAGTCTAGCATTGTGCTGTATGAGAAGAACATAGAATCTTCCTTGCCTTCACATGCCTTTGGGCAACTCTAGCCAAGATACCATGAGTTCTTCACTTCATCTCTGTCATGGAAGACTGTAACTTCTAAAGAGTCGCTGTAGGCTTCTTGATGGCCTCTCTTACAAAGGTTCTTATTGGCTGTATACATGATTTGGTAACACTTTAGTTTAGGGTCCAAGTCCCACTACTAACTAGTTTCTTATCAGCATGCATAATACTAGGATATTGGCTGTTTGTTAGTACTTATAAAGCACATATTAATGCCTTATTCTGCACACTGACCAACCAATTCTAGAATCGCCACCACAGTTGTTGTGAGGGCGTTACTGTGTGGTTGCTAGATAGTGGTTGAGAAAATTAACATTAACAGATTAATAAATGCTGTGAAAGTGTTTTAGTACTCATATATTTTTGGGTAACACTTTATTTTACAGTGTCCTTGTTACATATGTTACAACCTACAACCTAATGACTGTTACTACTATGGTAAGTACCATTGTAATAACAGTCATTTATGCATAATTACATGCAACTACCCCTCAAACAAACCCTAATCCTACCCTAACCCTATAGTAAGTACATGTAGTTGCTTAACATTACTCAGTACTTAAATATATAATTACACTGTAACAATGACACTTTAAAATAAAGTGTAACCTATTTTTGTACTTTGTGTATAGTATATAAACTGTATACTACCTTTCAAAAGTTTAAGGTCAGTAAGATTTTTAAAAGAAATTAAGACATCAATAATGTTATAAAAGGTTTCTGATTTTAAATGAAATGCTGTTCTTTCTTTAGTTATCAAAGAATTCTGAAAAAAAAAAAAAAAAACGAATCAGAGTTTACACAAAAATTAATTGAAATTAATACAAAATGTTGTTCAAATGAAGTTATTTAAAAAAAAAAAGTTTTGGTGAGCAAAAGAGACTCTGAGCCCAAACTTTTGTCATATATAACTTTTCTAAACTTTTTCATAAATATTTACTTTTGTTCTACATGTATTTATTTATTTTGTCCTTACACTTTCAGGTGTCTGTCGAAGAGGGCAAACAGTTGGCGAGAGAGTTCCAGTGCCCGTTTTTTGAGACCTCTGCAGCGTTCCGTTATTACATCGACGAGGTGTTTGCCGCACTGGTGCGTCAGATCCGCCAGCGTGAGGCCGAGATGGTGCGGGGAAGCGAGAGGAAGACCCGACGCAGCCATTCTTTCTGGAGTCGCCTTAAAGCCCCCTTCCATAAGAAACAGCAGTCCGAGCACTGAGAGAGCCACAGAGAAGGGCATGTTCGAAAACCGTGGCCCTCCAGATGACGGTTCTCTCACCTACAGCTGTATTAGTCCCACCTCTTTCAGATGGTTTGGGAACTGTATTTATAGTTCATATTTGATTGTTTGCAATGATGCACTCCCAATCATTTTGGTTAGACTACAACACTCAATGTGCAGGACACACTCACTTTGCAGGATTTACTGATATTAGAGATTAAGAAAGAAATATTAAACTTGACCGTAGTTTTTTTTCTTTTCTTTTTTAGACAGCATTATACTTTGTGAAAGTGAATGTCAGGGGGAATGTTGTACCTCATTTTAACTGATGGGAATGTAAGAAACAGGGCATGGAAGGATTTGCCACACGTGTTTTGAAAAGACTGAAGTGAAGAGAGGTAAGGTCATGACTCATGTCAGAGATTTGCTTGCAGGAAAATATGAAGGTCAAAAGAGTTTAAGAGAGCAAAGAGCATGTGCAGAGTAGAAAGAAAGAGCGAAGTGTGTGCAGAGGTTGGTAAATAGGCAAGGGTTTATGGTAGAAATATTAATCTGCCAGTATATTGAGTACTGTAAACCAATCCTTTAACATGGCTGTAGTTCTGTTAGATGCATTTAAAAAACATTGCTGTAGTTTTAAAATTAAAATAAGGGTTTGATTTGAACTCTTATTTATAGCATTTCAAAAACTACATCTCACAATAACATGTCTGGGTCACATTTTAAATGTATATATAAAAAAAAAAAAAAAGTAACCTGTTTTTTTTTTATTTTTAAGTAGCCTGTTTAAGATCATTAAGAACTGTTTAAGATCATTTAGACCATTGGCTGCATTGTGAAAATATTTTCATTATAATTGGAAGCACATTTCCCTCCCAATTCTCATTAACTTAATGTGCAAGGATGTTTTACTTTTGAGTTTATAGTTCTCATAATTATCAGTGGAGATTCGTATTAGATTCTCATGACTGTAATACAGTAATATTGTACAATTTAAATATAGATTTCATTCATATTACAGTAACAAGATTTTTTTTTTTGCATTATGGGTAATGCAAATTTAAAAGGGGGAATTGCTTTATTGTCATAAAAATAATGTCACAATGCAAAAATGCTTCTAAAAAGCCATAATCTTGAATCAAAATATAATTTATTATCTGAAATATGACTTGGACATGTTCTTGAAGGTTCTGTGAGATTCAGTGCGTTTGATGGGAACTGAGCTGCATGATGTAGCTGCAAAATACACTGTATGAATGACTTTGTGAAATCTTGCTAAGCAAAATTCAGGTCCACCTTTAAGCACATTAACAGAATTACTAACTTGATTATGACGGAAAGCAAAATTGTTTCCTTTTTACACGGTAATTTTTATTCCAGTGGTTTCTGTAGTCAATGTCGGAAATTAAACACCTTAATGTGGCTTATGAAGGTGAGTCCTTATCTGGATTTCCTCGTTCACATGCTGTGCACTTACTACGCATCAAATTTGAATGGTATGTCTGTTCATTTTGGCATTTCATGGAAAATTCATGTTAATACTTTGTTTTTTGTGATTATTAGATTTTATTTTTAATTTTTAACCAGAATGTTTTTTACTATATTTTCCTTTATTTATTGTCATCTGAGATTCTCAAATAAAAATCACTTTACCAATCTATTAAAGAGTCTGATTATTTTTATTATTATTATTTCTTCTCGTTATAGTTGTGGTCTTTAATTTTAAATCTATACCTTTTAATTTTGGCGACCCCTGGTGTCTAGTCGCCAGAAACTGACAGTGAATTCATAAAGCTTTTGTTTTGCATAGCTTAACTTTTCGTTACATATTAAAGTTATCTAGTTTAATACAAAATAAATAGACAGTTTACCGGTTAATTTCTTGCCATCTCTGACATATTTACCCCATTTGTCAAAATGCGACTCACCGTGTTATTCGAGGACAAGTGCATGATGCGATTTCAATCCAAACGCGAACGGCGTGTCCCTCTTCAGCTGCCGTTCACGGACGAACTGTCAAAGCGACAAAAACATCAAGCGCAACAGAGCAAGTATGCAACATGCTTCCAGCATCAGACTGCTCTTAAAAGTACGTATTGTCTGAAAACATCAAGGATCTTTACGGTCAGATTGGTTAACCTGTATCTGGCGCCGTGAATATCAGCGAATACGCGCGTGAAGGACGCACAGGCCCAGTGTGTGCACGATGGAGTCATGGGTGAGATTCAGCTCGCAGAGTCAAGCCAAAGAACGCGTGTTCAGGTACACAAACACTCACTGCATGCATGCTTACATGCTTACAGCATTACCACTACATGCACCTACTACATGTTTCCTTGACAGCCTGTTCAGATACTTGAAAATGCTGCATTGGAAGTTGGAGTCTATACTGTTTTCACCATCTACCTAACAATTAGTAAAACTAACAACAAAGCACTGTGGTATTCTCATGTTGTTGGTTATGGTATTGTGCCTTCCATGTTAATATGGTATATGGATATAAAACTCATTCAATTCAAATTTGTGTACATGTGTACTGTAATTATACTATAAAAGCATTGTTTACAAAGAAAGAACGAAAATATCACCAAGCAACCGGGCATTTGAGCGCAGACGCTATTGTTCTGGGGTCTCGGGGTCCACAAAAAAGTTCAGTAAAAAAATTATACAAAAACTGATAATAATAATAATAAAATATATATTTTAGATGTCCTTGCAGTGCAATTAAACATTGAAGTACTGAGTAATTAATTAACAACATGTACTTACGATTGGATTAGGATTAGGGTTTGGTTTAGGGTTAGTTGCATGTAATTATGCATAAGTATGTGTAACATGTTACAAGGACACTGTAAAAAAAAAAGTGTTACTTAAAACTAAATAATTATTACAAAATAAGTAATGCATCATCTTGCCGTCCTGAGCATCAGTCAATGTTTTCACCTTTTTAATAGTTATGTATGAATCCCTCAATTGTCCTCAGGGTGCAAAGATGGATCTAGCAATCATACAGTCACTTATAGGAAAGGGTTCAAATATACAGAAGATGATAGAAAACCAATGAATGTGCGGGACTTGAAGGATTTTTCGATAGAACGGTGCTAACTGTTTAACTGCGCTGGAAAAACAAGGGACTCATGAACAACTATCACAAAAAAACAAAAAACAAAACAGTCATGGATCATCCAGGTAAAAGCTAACAGTATTTAGATTCAAGGGTATGTACACTTTTGAACAGGGGCATTTGTGTAAATTCAGCTATTATTTTGTCTTGTGGAGGGCAATTCCACAGTTTTGCCCTGGACTATATTTTCACATCTGTTATGTAAAACAGCTTATTCAGGGTAGTACAAAAAGAATATGACCCCTCTTATAAATATATATATATATATATATATATATATATATATATATATATATATTATTAGCACCTTGCATATTATGCAAGGGTAGCTTTGTAAACTTATGATCAGAACTGTATTTGTATAATTCCCTCACAAAGGGAAAATCATTTTTAGGGGTCTGTTGCATCAGAAAGTTTGAAAACCCCTGATCTAATGCAAAGATATTCAGACATTAGTAAGGATGTAACTGTCCAAATGAATGTTGATTTGTTGCTGAATGTTGCTCATTTTCAATAACTGATTGTGTCTGAACAGGGCTGCCCAGTACGCCTGCACACTGCTGGGTTACACGCTGCAGAGAGGAGGAGCCAGAGCAGAGCTGCTCAGCACCATTAAACAGCTGGAAGCCCACATGAGCCTGACCAGAAAATGTACGTTTGAGCCCTTCTGCCAGAGGCAGTGGACAGAAGAATGGGGGTTGGGCACAACTGGCTCTCTTTTGATAAGAGAATTTGAATTGACAGGATTGCTGGCTTGGAATGGCAGGGGTGGAATTTAATGAATTGCAATTTAAAGAAATTCAGCTCTATCAAGTTTTCATAAGAGAAAGTCCAATGCAAGTTTGCTGTAAAATATAATTAATAACATAATTAACCCTGAGAGACACAACATAGTAGAATAGCAGCGTTTGTAAAAAGCATTTAAATAATACCCAATTTTTTATTAAATATGGGTAAAAACCACACATAACAGTAGCTGACACTCAGAAATGTATTACAATGGTTTGCATATTACAGTAACTGCCATTATCAAATTTATCTTTTTGCAATAGAAAAAAAGTAATTGACATCGTATATATGTATGTATGTATGTATGTATGTATGTATGCATGCATGTGTGTATGTGTGTGTATGTATGCATTCATGCATGCATGTGTTTATGTATGTATGTATGCATGTGTGTATGTATGTATGTATGTATGCATGTGTGTGTGTGTGTATGCATGCATGCGTGTGTGTGTATGTATGTATGTATGTATGTATGCATGCATGTGTGTGTGTGTATGTATGTATGCATGCATGCATGCATGTGTGTGTATGTATGCATGCGTTTATGTATCAATGTATCAATGAAATTTTACAACCCTAAATGCCCAGCATTGCAATTTTGCATAATTTTTTTCTACATTAAAACCCCAATGTAATTTTTGCCTAAATGAAATATAGCTAATATCTTCCTAAATATATTAAAGGGTCTCTGAGGGTTAATTTAGACTTATTATGCCTACTAATACTAATATTAATAAAGTGGTTCCATAAAGTGTCCCCTGTTGACTAATGTCTTTTCACTCACAGAATCTAGTTATGTTAATATGGCTCAGTGTTTGATTGATGCAGTCTGTCCGTGTGTTTGTCTCAGTGATGCGGTTAGGGAACTCCGCTGAAGCTCTGGAAGCAGCGAAACGCACTGTGCATCTGTCCGACTGTGTGCTGCGTCTCTGCATCACAGTGGCCCATCTCAACAGAGCTATGTATTTTGCCTGTGATAATGTACTGTGGGCCGGCAAAACAGGACTGCTGCCCGAACTGGACCAAAACAAATGGAGCCAGAGGTCGTTTAGGTGAGTGCTAGTTTCATTTGTTTTCATTGCAAAATTAACTTTTTAAACTATTTCCTATTATTAAAAAATAAATAGTTACATCTATATATATATATATTTTTTTTGTATATGTATATATATATATACACTGTATATGTATGTATGTGTGTGCGTAATTTTAGTTTTTAGTGTTATTTTAGTGTTAATATACTGTTATAGTTTTTATTAATATTTTGAATTAGTTTTTAGTTGTATATTTTCTGTTTTCATTTGAATTTTATTTATATATATATATATATATATATATATATATATTTTTTTTTTTTATATGTATTTTATTTTATTTATTTATTTTATTGAATTTTATTTTATTTAGTCCGAAATTCGCGTCTGAAATTTTCACGCGTTAAAAAAATAAATACTTACACACTGCTTCCGAAACTTTTGTCCGTCATACAATATTTTGGATCAGGTTTGATTTTCTGCGTTTTTCGCATCCATATTAGCAAGGATTTTGAGAGGTGTTTTGACAATTCAGAGCCACCAAATGACGCATACGAAAAAATTTGGACTCAGTGTGCAAGGACCTTTAGTCATTTTGTTGTGTGTGTTTGTCTTTTTTTCATTTGTTTTTATTTATTTTTAAAATATGCCTGCATAGTTTTTATACATTTTTATTTCAGTTGAAGTTTTAGTACATCAGGTAAACTTAATAAGAATATAAATAAGATTTGTTTAGATCTAATATATATATATATAAACAAATAAGTTTTAGATAATTAAGTTTTTATATATATATATATATATATTAGTGTTGCACGGTGCACCGATACTTCAAAAGTATCGCGATACTCAGAAATTAAAAACGTCACGATACCTAAATTTATCAGTATCGATACTTAAAAAACAAACAAAAAAAAAAGAAGTTTTTTTCCTGACGCACGCAGCAAAGAACCTGCCGCTGTCAGTGTCATGTGACAAAACACTACAGCGAGATGGTTGCATGTGCGAGCACAAGTGGTACACGACTCGTAGAAAAAGATGACGCGAGGAGTGACATATGGAAGTACGTTGCCTACCTTGCTCTGTTGCACGGTGCACCGATACTTCAAAAGTAAATCGGAAATTAAAAACTATTAGTATCGATACTTCTAAGAATGACCGTGTTCCAGATTTGTAAGGCCGGCGAAAACACTGGATGCATGGCGTGTCCGTTTTTATTTCGGCTCCCATGTTAACTGGCTGCGTGACACGCGTCTCAGGCGCAGCTCGAGACGCGCGGAAAACGCGTGCATGCTAGAAATAGAACCGACGCCTATTTTTCACGCGACACGCAAGCGTGTTGGAAGCGTTTCCAGGCAAAATAGAATATTAAAAAGATGTTTCTATGTCATTTTGACACGAATACATATTAATAAATGACATTTTGATGTTTGAAAGTCTCTAGGTTTTGACATAAATACAATATAAATGTAATTTAAAAAAATATTATCGATTTTCAAATATTGCACCTCTTAATACAGAACGAAATATTCTGTAGCCTATTTTGCCGTCAACACTGCCGACGTTGTCTTTGCTGCTATATATTTATGTTTAACATGAAGTATAGGTTTTCCACAACTCTATCCCCATGTCAAATATATCACCAATGATCATATGTTACCAATAAACATTGTTTAATATAATCGCTGTATCATATTTTTATTCAAAGTTCAGAATCAAGATAAAGTTATTAGGCTACTGGTAACTCTTATGTTTCTTATGATAAATGAGATAATGCTGCTAAATTTATACATTTTTTTACCTTGAATGTCATTGCTCTAATTTATTTTTGATATTTTGATATTTCATATTCAAATGTTTAATATCTGCTGTTCATATGTTCATTTATTAGTGTGTTATATGATTAGAATGTTGTCCCGGTTTTAAAATAAAGCACAGCAATGATATTTGAGAGTGTTTCTCCCTTTTCAGGAAAAGTATCGAAAAAGTATCGAAATCGCAATTTTGGTATCGTGACAACACTAATATATATATATATATATATATATTATCATTATTTTTATCTAAGTTTAGTTTAAGTTTATTTTATATACATTTACGAAAATGTTTTTAATGCTTTTAGTTTTATTTAATGATAATAACACACACACACACACACATTAAATTAAGCTTTGCGTGTGAAAATTTGATTAACTTCTGTGAATTTGTTGTTGTTCTGAATTTGTCACCCTGTTTTACTAAAATATATGGTGATGGCTGGATATTTAATTATTTTGAGCACAGAAATAAAATGTTTTTATTTTTATTTTTTAATTTAATAACCTGTCTTTCTCTCACTTCATGTAAACAGATACTATTTGTTCGCACTCATCCTCAATTTAACCCGAGACGCGTATGAAATCCGTCTGCTGATGGAGAGAGAGTCCCGCGGCAGTTCAGCTAAAAGCTTTAACTCCAGTCCGTCTTCCCTCGCGCAGACCCCAGAGAACGGAGAGTTCCCTTTATCCCCGTCTCCTTCCTCAGCGATGTCTCCCCTGCCTCCCCTCCCGATGCTCATGGCCAGGCTCAACAAGCAGTTCTGTCTCTTGATCACTGTGCTGCGCAACAACCCTCCGCTGCTCCTGGACCTCCTGAAGAACCTGTGTGACGTGTTCATACCGCTGGACCGGCTAGGTTTGTACCCCACGGGGTCGGGCTTTGTGGGAGCCTGTGGCCTCACGTCCTCTATCCTGTCCATTCTCACTATAGTTCACCCCTGGCTCAAACTCAAGCCCTGAGTGACACATCACAACTACATATCCTGTTGCTTTGTTTCTAAAGAGAAGTTTAATTGCACATTCAAAACCATTTTTCTCTGTGTGGAAAGACTAAAAACAAGATCTGGCCTAATCTGATTAAAACAAACAAAAAAGCTTTGTTAAACAGTTATTAAAGTCTGTTTAAAGGAATGTAAGTCTGAAAATGTCCTAGTCTGTCACCATATAATGGTGTAGTTTTCAGTTCTAGTGTAGTTAAAGCACAGAACTACAAATTGGTACGCTTACTATACTTACTATTCAGAATCATACCTTTCTCTTAAGGGTGAATCACGTTAAGAAATGTCAAGGTCACGTTTCATCCCAAAATGAAAAATGTTTTTGATGAAATGAAAAATGTATAAAAGTTTTATAAATTAAATCTAGTACAATAAATACTGTCATGACCTTTACAAATGTCAAGCAAAAAGCAAAAAAATAAATAAAAATAAGTATTAACCTTGAGTAAGACTTAGTGTTCATTCCCATGTTTTTTTTCCTTTAGATTTGTTAAAAAATCACCCAGCTAATTTTTTTTTTTTTTTTTTGTATAGTTCTCATGAAATTCACCCTAAATTTCCGAGCTTAAAACATTTGCAAATCCTTTTGTGTCAAAAACTGTGCTTATCAAACATTATTGTACAATGATAAAACGGTTACGGTTAAAAAATATTGTTCTTTCTAAATCTGGATCTGTTTGAAGCTGTTTCTCGCTTTTCACTTCCTGCAGTTGTGAACCTCGGCATTTTGTTACCAAACTCATTTCAAAACGAGAGTTTACTACTTTTTTTTGTTGCTGTGATTAACGAAATATCAACCGAAAATGATACAATAATTTAGGTTATTGCATAATTTTTCTTAACTGAATAAAAACTACATCACTGACATTGTGCTGTTATTTAGATTTTTTTTTTTCTTAATTGTGAGCCTTGAGCCAGGAGCTTATGTATATGTGACCTATGGACTATTTTCTTTTAAACTTAACAATATTTTGAAACTTCCTAAATGTTAATACTATGCACCACTGAATGTCGACATGATGGAGCTGTGAATATAACTTTTGAAATAAATAATGCCTTGAATTTTATTCTTCTCTACTCTGACTTTCCCCTAGTTTTCCCAGTGCATTAAATCTCAAACATTTTAAATATTTTATCGAATCAAAGTTCCTTCAACTTTCTGGCTAGAGTCAAAGCTGCTATTTGAAGCCCATCAATGATTAATCTGTTCTTGTGTTGAATCACTGCATTGCCGTTTCTTGCTATGCAGCATCTCACCACTAGAGGGAAACATAACTCAACATTTACCACCGGAAACATGAAATCTTTCCGTCATGGTTTCAGTAGGCAGCAGCCAGCTTTCTGACAAGAAAATAAGATAAATAAACCAAATAGCCGCGACCGAATAGGTTAAGAACTCAAATACTTTTTGTTAGAGAGCACTGAGACGGTTTGTTGATGTGAAATGATTAAGATAAGAATTGAATTCATGAATTGCATAAAAATGCCCAAACTAAAACAAGTTAAACTGAGTTTGAAACTGCTATAGTGTTTAATGTTGATCACATGCTTATGCGTTGTCCTTATGGAAGTTTGTAATTGATGTGTTTAATGGCACAGACTGAAAGCACTTTCCCTCCTGCTGTGAAAGCTGCGGTGGGGGTCTGTCCTCCTCCTACTCTCTCATTAGTTACATCACACTGATTCAGATGCTGTGTCACTCCCACATGGCTGCATTTTTGCATTACCCCCCAACCCTCTCGTTCTCTCTATCAGGATCAAAATCACTTTTAATTATCCAGAAGCCTACATGTTTGCTGCTATGCTGGGCAGCATGTAGATTCTCAGAGAGTTGGTGGAACAGTTATATGAAATGCGAGGTACACGTGTCTTGATTTTTGAGTTGATTTTGAGTGTTTTCAGTAGGAAGCTTATGACATAAATGATGACCAGGATGGGAAGGGATTAAGAGTGGTCATCAACACCACCCACAGTCACCCACAACAGATGCTCTCTCGCTCTCTCTGTTTCTGTTTATATCTCATTCTACATCCTTGCTTATTAGGCTACACTCTTTATAGTTTTGTTTTTCTCTTTTTACTGGTACATAAACAGACCCTGTTTTTATTAAGTGTCTTTAACTCCTATATACTAACATTTAAATTAATCATATGATATAGTGCAAGTATTGTACATGCTTGTATTTAAAAATGCCTGCATGTTATTACATCCACACTCTTAAAGTAATGTTCAAAAAAGTTAATGTTTCTTCCAGTGATGCCATAAGAACCATTTTGGTTTCTTCAAAGAATCATTCAGTGAACACAGTTCTGAAAGAGGTAAAGGGTTAGTTCACCCAAAAATGAAAATATATCCCATAATCCCATATAATCTTGAATACTCACCCTCAAGCCATCCTAGGTGCATATGACTTTCTTCTTTCTGCCAAAAACAATCAGTTACATTAAAAAATGTCCTGGCTCTTCCAAGCTTTAAAATGGGAGTGAATAGAGTCAGAGTTTTTGAAGCTCCAAAAAGCGCATCCATCCATCCATCCATCCATCCATCATAAAAGTAGGTACTATAATCACAGGCTTCTGGTAACGGCCATACGCGAGTTAGTTCCGGCAGAAGATTGACCTCTGACCCGACGCATGACATATCGATGAACGCGGAAGTGCAGAGGAAAGAGCAAAACAAGAAAAGTCTTTTTAAAGAGAAAAGTCAGAGGAGCTTGAGTTTGTTGCCCAGCCCTATTTGTTTGAACCGCGAGAGGCGTCTGCTCTCAGCTAAGCTTACGCTACTCCAACGTCCTACATCATACGTCGGGTCAAAGGTCACTCTTCCGCCAGAATTAGACTCGTGAACGGCTGTTACCGGGAGCCAGTGTTTCTAGTTTATAAAGTTATAAATATGGATATTTTTCTTGCAAAAATGCATCGCTTTGCTTCAGAAGGCTTTTATTAACCCCCTGGAGCCATATTACTTTTATGATGGATGAATGCTCTTTTTTGAGCTTCAAAAACTCTATTTACTACCATTATAAAGCTTGGAAGAGCCAGGATATTTTTAAATATAACTTCGATTGTGTTTGGCTGAAACAAGAAAGTCGTATACACCTAGGATGGCTTGAGGGTGAGTAAATTGTGGGATTTTTGGGTGAACTAACCCTATAAAAGAACCTTTTTCCACTATAAATAACCTTTTAAGAAATTAAAAGGTTCCATGGATTTGAAAGGTTCTTGGAATCATATATGCCAATAAAAGAACCATTATGTTTAAGAGTATTACACTGTTGACCCTTCCCTTCAACCCTATAACCCAACCATTAAACCCTCTTAAACCTATGCCACGAAACCTGTCACTAACCTTCTCTTCTGAGGCCTCTCACCTCACCTTATTGTATACAACATGCACGCAATAATACATCGTACCCAAATTTTTTTTTTAACTCAACAAGTACATAGTTAAAGACATGGGACCACATATACTATTATTGTGTTATAGGCTCCCAAAATGTGGTAGTCATAGAGACACTGAATGTGATTGAGATCAGCACAACGACTTCCAGTGAGGTCCAGGTCTGAGTCTCAGACATTTGCACCCCACCAGCAAAGATCTGGACACACACAGTGCCGCAGACAGTAACATTAAACCAGGACACACACCATTTTTGATAAAGATGATGAGAGAGAGGATGAGTAATGTTTGGCTCGTCCCAACAGTGCAAGTCTTCATGAATCTGTGCCAAGAGCTTAATACTGTGTTAATAGACAACTGATTGTCTCTGAACTCCTTACATAAGCTCAAGTTTGACCTCTTAAACCAATCACGTTATCGCCAAACAAGGTGGTCTATCCCCCAAAAATACTGTCTGTACAAATGGGCATTAAAAAGATGTTTTGACAGTGGTTAGAAATCCAATACCATGGACTTAAGGCTACGAACTGCAAGTTTTAAATAATAAGGGTTAGGGTTAGAAAAAAAATCATGGAAAAGTTATGGAAATCAATATCAATAATTTGTTTTTTTTAGTTACACTCAGCTCTAAATGATTCGATCAGCTAGAAATTGCTCTTTATCAGTGCAAATCTATAAAATGATTATTCATTCATTCATTCTATTTTATTTGAATTTTTTGGGTTTGTTTGAAAAGGACTAAAAGGGACTAAATTCATGAACAAGTCAAGGAAAACAAGTTATGGAAATCATTAACAATATTAGTTTTTTTTTCTACTGAAGCTTAGCTTGAAATTATATTATCATCTAAAAATTGCTCTTTGTCAGTGCAATAAAAAAATATTTATTTACTTACTTTACTTACTTCAATACATATACATACACATACACATTTAACAAATCCTCCTTTCTTCTGTAATTATAAATCACTAAAATCAAGTAATGGAAATATTTTAGTTTAGTGTTAAGATTCTAAATTAAAAAGTTTAATATGAAAATCAATACTCTCTCTCTCTCTCTATATATGCATATGTATATAGTTTTTCTATTATGCTCAGTTCTAAGTTATTTAATCAGGAATTCATCCATCCATCTGAGAACCCTAAATATTGTTTAACTAACTTTTTTCCAAAGAATTTCCTTCCCATGAGTTTTCCCTACACAGATCATTTTATGATACACTTCTTTGACTGGACTTCCCCACCACACACTGTATATTGTACTATAAGATCATATTATCTATCCGTCCTGAACAATAATCAGCCCTGAGGTCTGTGGTTTATCTTTTGTCGAGAGCTGATTCATACAGAAAGTGTTTCAGTGGACGGATCATGTGTCTTTATTATGCACACAATCCTATCAGATGTGTGAGATGATTCGGATCAGCCCTCACGTCCTGTGCTTGCATATGAACCGGATACGTGCTGCAGGGGTGAGTGGAATACAGGGGGGAGAGGGGAGGGCACGGGTCGTGCTTGACATTCTGTCATCTCAATGCAGAAGATAAACACAGCGCTGTGGCATTTTTAGGACGCCATTGTGCAAAACTCTGTATGACAAAGGGGACGTCAGGTGAAGTGATATGAATACCTGCCACATTCAGCTCATCTAGATACATCAACAGTATCACCATCCTGGAAAGGTCAACATGTCATTGTTTATGGTTTATATAATATAGTTTGTGCAGTTCAAATAGGCCATATCTATTTTACAGTCCATTATAAGTCATTCATTATATATACAAGATTATAGTGTGCAGGGTTCATTATCGTTCATAAGTTTGGGTTCAGTAGGATTTGTTGTTTTTGAAAGAAATTAATACTTTTATTCAGCAAGGACACATTAAATTGGCCAAAGTGGCAAGACATTTATGTTACATTTGTAATGTTTATAAAGATTTATATTGCTGTTCTTTTGGACTTTGTATTAAGGAATCTTTAAAAAATGTATAGATTTCCAGACTAATATTAAGCAGAATTTTTAAAAAAGATTACAATAGAAAACACTTACTTTAAAGAGTAATATTAATTCACAATATTACTGTTTTTACTATATTTTTGATCAAATAAATATAGCTTTGATGTGAGCTTTGAGTGATTTCTGTCAAAAATCTTTCCGTTCCCAAACTTTTGAATGGTAGTGTATATCAAAGTAATATTATCTGAAACCTTAACTGTACCATGGTACTGTCACAGTAACTTCTGACATGTTTCTAAACATGTGCTAGAGCTGCATGTTTGTCAGGGGTTTTTCTTTTTCTTCCTCTCCTTTTCTGCTTTTTTTTATAAAGCAGAAGCATCAGTTGAAAAAAAAAATGGTGTAGGATTTACTTTGAAACAATTTACAGTAAAAAATTGCTATAAATTTCACAAAAAAATACAAAGAAAGGGCAAGTATAAACACATTATATTAAATGTGAGATTTTAAAGTAGAAATACTGAAACAGTATTTTCTTGTAAAACATACTCCAGTAATCTTTTTTATTATAACTTTGTAAAGTGTAGGTAAAATATTAAACCAAGTTGCATCTGCAATCAAAACATGCTACGTGTTCCAAAATACATTTTTGGGGTCACATTTGAATTGCAAAACATGCAGGGTGACATGTTTAGACTGAGACAAGACGAACCGCTTAAGCTGTTTCCTATTTGAATGGATTCAACGGCTAATGGTATAAACCACTGCTTTTATCACCATAACAAGTGTTTCATTCATTTCCTGGACTATATCAGAATCACTATGCTGATTATTTTAATTTCCTTATTTCCCACATGGTGAAATGAACTGCAGCTGAAACATTCAAATACTAACAATGCTGTTGTGGGCCGTGGGGTTTACAAGGGCGGCTGTTTGCTATGAGACGTACGAAATGGCCTCAGGTCCCTGTGTGGGCCTGGCCCGGCAGTAGAAATCCCTCTGGGACTGAAGAAGGGGAGTGAAGACCAAATATGCCCAACCCTGCTTGTCCTTCTGTCACGGGGGAGTAAAAATACTGCAGCTACGTGCTGCCCGCCGAGCCTCCTTCTCCAATGCAGCGTGTCCCAGAATCCTCTGGGAGAGTCTGTGTATGGCTGGATGTAGTGTCTGCACTTCATAGGGCAGAGTTTGGGCATAAACAGTCATGGAATCAAATCAGCAATGCAAAAACAATATACAATGCATGCAATTAAATGAAAAACATTCAATCCAGTGTTCCAGTTTAAAACAGATGCATTTTTTTATTGCTTTATTTATTAATTAATTTATTCTTTTTTATGAATTTAATTTGTCATTTTTAATTTAAATTCCATTTTTACTGTTTAATTTTAATGGATTTAACCCTTAAATGCATGAATGTTTCACTAATAACTATGACATATTCGAGTCTTTAGCGAAGCAGATCTATATCTAACACAGATGGATCTCTACCTTTTGTGATAATATAAAACTCTCCTGATATTAGAGTAACAATTACAAAAGAATAAAATAAAGCATATTTTGTTACCTTTTGGAGCCTGGAAGAGTTCAGTTTGAGCAGATGTTTTATATCCCAGTACATTCAGCATCTGGCTTATATTCACGATCTCGAACATTCTCAAAACTATCATTTTAAACATCTTCCAAATCAATAGTTTGATCGCTGACAGCTTCTTCACCAGATCCACCATCAAGTGACAGTGACACTAATGTTTGATTGCGTTCAGTACTTGCTCTGCAGTAAATTGCTGAGCCATTTCAAGTTTTGCTGATGATACTTCCTATTCTTTTGTTTTCTGCCTGCGGGTACTATGAGTGAAACATCATTTCATCACTGTGTATCAGACATTGCCACCTTGTGGAATAAAGGTGAATTGCACTTATTTAGGCGTCAAAGATTCAATTATTGTTGTGCAGAAAAAATATACTTCCACTGTTACACACCTCAGGTTGTTAGCGACCCTATACAATTTTTACAAAAAATGAATGGGAAAACAGGCATTCTTTTATAATTTTAAAATTTCTTTTCTTGTTATATAGTTTATAATAAATTGATTGAAGAATATTCAAAAAAAATTGATGTCTAACTTTAAAAAATGAATGAGAAGGGTAGTGAATGACGTCCCGGGTCACTAAAGACATGAGGTATGAGTTTAAGGGTTAATTAATTTAAAATGTAATAATTTATTAAAATAATTGTTATTAATTTGTGTATTTTTTTTAAATAAATATTAAGAGTTTATACATAGTAGCTTGGTATGAAAAACAGACAGAATACAACATATAAAAAAATTGTCTTCACTGCAGATTTTATTTTTCAAAGGATGTTCTGGTGTTCTGTGCATCCAGCTGGCCTTTGTCACTAATCTTGATAAACAACGTAGCCTTCTTTGAGGTCTGTGTGAGGGTGAAGAATGATATACTGCTTGATATGAAAGCCTGGCTTTGCCTACGTGAGGTCTGAGGCTCAGCGCTGTCGAACAGAGACTCAGAGATAAAGCAGGAGAGGAGAAACGTGGAGATAACAGACGGACTGCCAATGGCACTCTCACTGCTGTTGGCAATGGTGCCACTGAGCTGAAACTCTGTATAGATGCTTAATGACTGTTGATTTAACATCAGCTTAGAGCTATACTGTTCATATTCATTTGACATTTACACATTTGCAAATCTTAAACCTCATAACTCTGGATCATACTAGGAAAATATACATGCAGTGCAATATAGTAGATGTCCATATTAGAGCAAAGACAACTAAATATACGATCTCAAATACGCCGGCATGGGAGGCGGGTGCGCTAACAAGGCCGCTAAAGATCGCAGGTGCATCTTGATGTCAGAGGAGTGAGGTTTACACACACAGCTCTTACTGACCTATGTACGTTACACTCACCCCCCTAAGCCTACCTTCCATCCGGGTCACGGCACCAAATATAACCGGTCCTACTCGACCTGCACTGAAAGGGGTTCGTACTCAGGCCAACGGTATGGGAGGCGGGCGTGTTGACAAGGACGCTAAAGATTGCAGGCACTTTGTTATACGTTTTACAGACATATTACAGTTTTAATTTGTATTAAATACATCTTTATATACATTACAAAGTGCACTTTTTAAAAGTGTACTTAAGTGTGTTAAGAAACATAGTAATGAAAGCAAACTCCACTTAAATGGCCTTTTATTTCATTATTATGTGCAAATACAGTTTAATAAAATATAACTTAAGATTTGGAGGACATTACAAGACAAGTGCACATTCTGTACAATCAAGTGCTCTTCTTTTTCTCAAAGGTTTTCAGAGGAAGAGCAAACCTACAACCCATGAGTAATTCATTTCACATATTTAGAATGTTTATACAATAGTGTGAAGGCACAACAGCAAAAAAAATGGCTCATTTTAACCTCAGGGCAAAGAGTAGGTGGAAAATCGTCATGCAAAACTAAAATATGACTGTGGTTGTTGGAAAAAAACAAACAATGACTAACAATATTAGTGGAGCTCACAGACAAAAATGGAATGATTTTTAAAAAAAAAGACAGTCCTGTAAAAACCATGAGATGTGATGGTTTTAGCTTTATTTGACCATTTTTGAATTGATGTAAAGCTGCATAAGAGAGTGGACTTCCACAAACAGTATATTTCATTCTCTCTCATTTTCTGTTCCTCATCCCTTGTTTCATAGCCGTTTTTCTTGTCTGCTTAACTCAGCTCCACACGGTTCAGCCTCACCACCCCTGAATGCACAGATACTTTGGCATGGCTGGGCAGAAAGCCCTAAAAGGACCAACAGCAAAGAGGTCTGGATCACACACACACACACACACACACACACACACACACACACACACACACACACACACACACACACACACACACACACACACACACACACACACACACACACAGTGTTGCACAAATCAAAGATCTCATGCAATCTGAGAATGTGCTGTTGTCTGCTGTTCTCCATGTTACACAGGGACACAGAAAAAGCCATTATTGTCTCGTTTTCCAGAGCTCGGCTCATAGAAAATAAGGACGGCAGCCACTGGACACCTGGGAGCAGTAATGAAAACTATGAAAAGCAGCCAAGAGATGCAGGTCAGGAGGCTGGTGGCTCTAATGAGTATCAGTGATTACATTATACAGCACTGCTCAGCTGAGGGTGGTCCAGCTATGGTGGTCATTCAAACTCAGGCCTCTGTCTTAAAGAAACAGTTCATCCAAAAATGAAAGTTCTGTCATCATTTACCTTCAGCCTCATGTCTTTGCAAACCTTAATTTCTTTTTTCTGCGAAGCACAAAAGAACAATGTTTCAATTGTTTTTTTTGGTCCATGCAATTAAAGTTTGACTTTGTATGCACATATTTTTAAAACATCCTTGTTCAACGTTCTTTCCAATAACAGCTCATATCCGCTGGCAGCACAGTGGCAGAGTGCACGTACTTCATAGTACACAAACATCACGCACATCTCCATTATATTTAGTAAGGAAGTATTTCTGTTTCCTGGGAATGAGGTGCCTTTTTGCACTGTTCCAGACCCAGTTTCATTTACTCAAACCTTAACCTATGTATATTTTAAGAGCTAGTGTAATTCTGTTCTCTGATCACACCAAAGGGTGACCTCACACAAACTGTTCCTTTCCCATGATCCAGCCAACCAGCCCCAGCTGATGTTACCCTACCAGACCCCATTTGTCAATAAAATGCCAGATTATCATGGAAAGTTTATTTGGGTGGTTTTGTACGAGAGAGAGAGAGAGAGAGAGAGAGAGAGAGAGAGAGAGAGAGAGAGAGAGAGAGAGAGAGAGAGAGAGAGAGAGAGAGAGATTGGAGATTGGACAGTGGGATATACTGTATAATATGGTCATGTGCCGAAACTAAGGTGATTAGAATTCTTATTTTGAAATCCCTTTGAAATGTTTGTGAAAGCACATCAAGAAGCTGGTGTTAATATGGAGGTTATGCCCTATCTTTTGAAAGATTTGTATGCACTAATCACATAGCATTAGCAAGCTGGAGCAGAAATGACTCAATGTACATTCAATTCCAATTAGATTTTTAAATGGAACATTTTGCTGAAAAATGCTGGAATGTATTAAAACCCAGGTACTGTTTTCAAGAAATAGCAAGTAAACAGTTATTTTTATGACTGCTTGAAGAAGTTTCAAATTTTAATTTAATTTAATGATTTCATTTATATAATTTTGATATAAAAATATTGAAATTATGACATACTAAGTCATAATGATGACAAAAAGTCTATATTATGACAATAAGGATAATAAAATATGAGATAAAAACTGAAATTGTTACATACTAAGTTTTAATTGTCAGATAAAAAGCCATAATTATGACAAAATGTGATTTTTTCATAATTATTACTTTTTTGTGTCATTTTTAACAACTTTCAAATTTCAATGTCAATTTCATAATCAGTATATAGTAGTATATCCCAATTTTCCTTTTTGCATCTCCTGATGACTTTTAAGTCATAATTTCAGCATTTTATCTTATAATTATGGCTCATAATTTAGATTTTTTAAATCTCATAATAGACATCTTATAAGTTTGTCTTTTTATGCCATAACTTTGAGTTTTATTTATGACATTATATGTTATACTTATCAAGTATTTTGACTATTTTATCTCATAATTGTGACTTTTTATCTCATAAATTAGATTTTTTGTATCTGATATTATTACTTTTATATCATACTTTTGACTTTTTGTCTTTAATTTTAACATATCTCATAATTTTGACTTAATATGTCATATAACATTTGAACTTGTAATTATGACTTAGGAACTCTTTTGACTTTTTATGTAATTTTTTTCTTTAGGTGGTAGAAATAGGCCTCCATGATATGGAGAACAAATTATGGCGTTTGCTGAAGCCTTTTGCTTTTCCAATTTATATTTCCTATGGGCAGCTTTACAACATGCCCAATAATTCTTGATAAAATTAAAAAATGAAATGTAATTAAATTAAAAAAAAAACTCAGTGTTAAAAAAGACCATGAATGTGATGTTTAGATCAGAGTCACGTTTCTCTCCTCAGCATGCAGAGTTATTAATTCGGTTTAATATCTGAAACACTTAACCATCTAAGAGGATTACAAAAACTACTGCTTTATCCCTTTCTTTACTCCTTTAACTTTTGCTGGATTTTACAGCAGCAGGAATGCCTTTAATCTGGTTCCTACCTTAATATTTACTTATGGCTACTTATTCCTGCTGTAAACTTTTTTATTTTTATAGCAGCACGTGAGTGGCCTCGTCGACACTTTATGTGACTCCTCATTTGAATCAAGTCAGAAGGGTCTGGGATCGTATGGAAAAAGACAAGATTTAGCATAAACTGGTTGACATTAGTCCCATGTTCAAGTTCAGCATTAAAGCCCTACTTTAGAAGCTTTCATTCTGTAGACTCAACACCCTGTAGTCTTAGCCATTTAGTTCACCACAGAATGAAGGCAAGGTAAACAATCGCAATGGGCTTGATAATCACTTAAACTGTATACCACTAATTAAGACGATGGATTAGAGGGCTTAGATTCGAGGAAAAGGTATCGAAAGGTATTAAACATCAGGTTGGGTTAAATTATTATATTAAAACAGGAGGTTTAATTTTGAGTGGAATTTTTTTGGTATTGAAAATTGACTTGGCATGGGTTATGTTAATATAGAACATTTTTTTAAAAAATATTATTTTTTTTGCACAAAATACGTTTAATTAATATATTAGAAAAGGTAATGAGTAAAGGTAAAACAATTTACATAAGATATCTGTACATAAAATTGTTTTATTTCAGACAGAAATGTTACAGAGTTCAGCTTAGAAACTTCCTGATTGATCCTAGGTGAACAAAACAAGCACATGTAGTAGACGACACTTCTCTCTAGGGAGGCAGGAACGAAACAGAAATGCTTTTCAGACTGAGGACAATGCTCTGATCTTGCACGTGTAAGACATGTGTAAGACATGCTGGTGGCAAACTGGAGTGAGAATGCAATGTTAAATCTACCAGCCATAGCTTTATTGATTTTGCTATCACGTTTCAGCTGGAGAACCATGTGGAGACACATCTGGCCAAATGCAGGTCAGCTGGAGTTGGTAACATTATTCACGCTGCTTTAACACAAATACACGTGGGTCACTATGTGCTTTTGAGCTGGTGTGTGTCTGCAGGGCGTTCTGACACACTGGCTGCCGTTGCTTCATCCGAGTGGATGCTGCACATTGGTGGTAGCTGAGGAGATTTTCCCCTTCCATATGTAAAGCACTTTGAGTGTCGAGAAAAGCGTTATGAAAATGTAATGAATTTTTATAAATTATAATCTAATCAATATAACGGATAAGTCGGCCATATTGACCCTTGCAAAAAATAAGTTTACTCAAGTGTTCTATTAGTATACTTCTTTTAAACTGCAATTAAGAAAGTATAATTTCAATCTACTTTATATATGGAGCTACATCTATACTTAATGCACCTCTCAGAAATATACTTACATTTACAATATAAGTACATTTGGCATATAGGCCTACTTGTAGTCAGTCTTTTGATCGAGTATAATTAAGTATTCTAAGTATACTTGGCTTGTAGTTGTGTTTTCTCTTTTGATTGAGAAGCCTGTTAAATACTTTTTTCACATAGTTTTACAGTTTACTGCACTTTGATATATTCTTCTCGTTATTTCCCTATAGCGGCTAATAAATCGTCTCCCACATTCACAGAAAACACCTTACTTCTACGTTGAAAAATAAGGTGGATACAATAGATTTGTTTGAAAATGTATTTATAAAGGCTTTAGATTAATAACTAAAGATTTATAAAGACAACAGATATGTTCCTAAATTTAAGCATGTGAACTTATAAATATACGTGCAGTATAATACTAAGCTAGTAGTTTACTGAGATTATACTTCAAAGTGTACTTTTATCAATTTAAACAATATATTTTATTTGTGAACTGATGTTCAGCTATTCTTTTTAATAGTCAAATTACCATCAGTCATCAAGCACAGCAAACACCGGTCAAAGACACAAAGATGTACCTTTAATTTCACCATGTTGAATGCTCACTAAAAAACCCCACAGTCATCATGCTTGTTTGATTTTGATGTGATCTCGGTAATATCTAAGTGGCTGAGTTGTTAACTTTTTAATTAGTCTTCCCATAAACACCATCATAATGTTCATTCAGACTGATTCGCGAATGCGCACCAAAACAAGAGGCGGGATTTATCGCACAAACCAATTATATCCAATCATAACCAATCGTATCCAATCATAGAGCGATAGAGGCATTGCATCCTCTCACTTGACTTTCCCCCATTCATTCTCAATTACCCCCCACTGAACCCACCGCACACTTTAGGGGGTCTGTTAAAAGTCATTGGGCTCAGGGGAGGCAAGAAAGACAAGGACTCCCGCTGTAACTTAACCTGCGGGTGTCACTTTTGGACAGTGTTACTTTACAAAAACGAGTGATTTATACACTTCTTAATGTCACATTTTATAATATTTGCGTTGTTTTATTCTTGTAATCTAGATTTATTTTCTCATCCAGTTTTCTGAGGAGGCACTGCCTCCCTTGCCTCCTCGCGGGAAACACCCCTGCTTCAAGGATACTTTTACTGTTCAATATAGTTAGGGTCTGAAGAAGGTCTGGAGGAGGGCATTAAAGTACATTGTAGTTAACCAAAATTACTTGTCGGTATGTTCGGCAGTACACTTTAACCAGCCTATATTTCAAGGGTAGGGGTAATTATGAAATTATGCATAAATAAGACCTACTTAAATGAGTCAAAAAAGCAATTGAAGAAAAAACGAATTGCATTTACTATACATTTTATTCAGTTGCAAATAACGTGTTATAAGGTGTCCAAAAACATTATAGTCTATAGACTTCAAAGACAGTTTGCATGTGGCTCTGCCATGTACAAGCAGGCCTACAACATGCTGGGCATTACGCTGTCTCAGTGTTCTATTATGTCGAATCAGTGAAGCATATGAACGTTTAGCTTCACTTGTCAACCTCTCTACGGGGCTGATATTGGCCTACTGCTTATGAGTTACTCCAGACTGAGCTGTTACAGGTCACTCTCTTATCAAATTAAAATCAGACAGCAGGAGGACATCTCGCACGTGAGTTTAATTTAGCAATCAGCGGTGGCGATCAGAAGCACAGGTGCACCGAGGAGTGAGCTGTCATGTTGAACAGGTGCACGGGCTGGTGAGAAGCCAGCTCTGTGCTGTGCTGCCTCGCTCTGTACAGCATTTGGGCTAAAATGAATGGAATTCTGGATCGGAGGGGGAAGAGGTGGAATGCCAGGAATGCCCGTCTCAAATACCATCTCAGCACACACCTGCCTACAGTGCCTCAGTGTGTGCACACATACTGTAGGCCTCAGGTGTGTTTTTATTTGCAATAAAATTACATCTCGGTTTCGGCGGACATTGTGGAGGTCACAGCCTAGAGGAGAATGCTCTTTAATGGCTCAGGAGACGTAATGTCTTAAAACTAAAAACATGTTCAGAAACATGAAACTATGTTTCCATCCCAGCTAAATAAGTATACTTTTCTGCTATTTTTATATGACCCTGCACTCTCTGAGAACCCCCAAAAAGCATGACAGTTAAGGAAAATGTTTCCATTTGATGTCTATTTAAACTTTGAGAACCAACTGAGATAATGAGATACCATTTATGATTTTTGTCTCGAATGGGAGCCCTTGTGAAAAAGAAGTACACTTAAGTACATTTTTTAAACAGTACTTATTATGGAAATAAAATACTTGAAAGGAATGTATCATGCAATTAAATAAAAATGTATTACAGTTTAAATGTATATACATTTAGCTTCATTTACTTCAAGCGTACTTCAACTGTTAAATGTTCAAAGGTACTTCAAATGGACTATTTGCCAGTAGTTTTGTTTAAATACACTTTTAAGATACTTTTAAGTACACTCTAAGTGCACATTCAGTACAATAAATCACACTTTTTTTTCACAAGAGAGCCTTTTGAATTTGTCACGGTTAAGGCCCTTAATGTTTGTCATACTCATGATTTCTTAATTTCTCAGTAAGGAAGTGTAGTTGAGGTCTGGTTTGATGTGAACTTTGATTTCACTGTGCAGGCTCAAGTTAATAATGTGGTTGTAACTGTAGTTTTAAGGGTGTTATTCTTTGTTAGAGGGCTGTTGAGTTAAACCTTGACTGAGAATCTGTTTTCGGTTGGTTATTAATTTCTTGGTCAAACTCTAAACATGAAATGTTTGGATCCCCTGCGTAGTTTGACAGGGGGCATAGTGCAACAGTTCTCAGCTAATATGAATCTGCTTTAAAGGCAAGATGAAGGCTTTGGAATTTCGTCAGAATTGCAGCAGAGCATGGAATGAATGGAATGCTTCCTATTTTAAGTCAAATCATTATGACCTCACTGACGCCAAAAGAGTCACTCCTTTACAAAACACTTAAACAATTAAACAGTCAGCTGGAGCTTATCTACAACATAGACAACAAATGCCATCTTTAGGTGTTATTGGGAAGAAAATGACACTATTTGGTTAAACTTAAAAGGGGACACCCATGAATAAGCTGAATATGGGACAGACAGACATAATAAATGCATGAAAATGTACCCCCCTCCAATAAATGAGTTCAACTCAAGTTCATAGAAGTCTTCACATGCTGAGAATTGGTTAAGAAGTCTTGAGTTTGACATTATTAGTTAGTTGTACAAAGTTTAACAGACGTATAATATTGCAGTCTGCACAGTATGCACAGAAAACCTAAGACCTTCTTAATTTGTCAATTTGAACAGTAGAACACATCGCACAGAATTCTGTATCCCATGATGCAATGTGCTCTATGTGATCTTGGATCTTCCATTGAGGAATGCCATGCCCTGGTTTGTAATGTCTCATTCTTAACTGATTATTTGATTAGACTGCCAAATTAATAAAACATTTTTACTCAAACTTAAATTAAAAATGCAAACAATATATTTTTTTATTATTCAAATAATAACTGGATGCCACACAGCAAATTGAACACGTAGAAGATGTAATGATTCTGCAGTGAATAATGCTGTGGCAGAGGCAGATATCCAAAGGTTGCTGGCAGTAGATCAGTGAGATCCCTATGCTGGTGAAAAGATGTGAGAGTATATTTAGTATTAAAAGATAAAGAAACCAAATCCCTCTATTCAATCAGGCCTGCTTCCTTTCTCAGTGGAGCCCTGAAGAAAGGACACCACAATAATAAAAAACGGTGGGTAAAAAAATATAAACCTTGAGACTTCTGAGGACACAACCGTATATCCTGGGTGACCCTGTGACAGGGACACTGCGGCTTTAGCAATGCTGTAATTTCTTTCTGCATAGCCACATTTGTTCAATTGTGAATTTGCAAATAAATTTGGATGTTAAGGTTTAATTGCCTTTCTCCTAACGAATTAAAACCTTAAAAGAATGTTCCAGGTCCAATACATGTTAAGCTCTGTCAATAGCATTAATGCAAATGCGATTTCATTTCTTTTTATAAACCAAAGGATGTCAAAATATGTTTAGTGATATTTAACAGCATGTTAGATTGTTCTAAACCCAGAATGTTCTTCTCAAAATGTTTTAGTAATCTGACTTTTTCCTATTGTGTTGTATTTGCGTATTGACTGCTACATTCCCAAGGATTTAGCATGGAGTTTAATCATTAGTTCACGCTGCTTGAGGTCCATTACACTCTCAGGAGGGCAAGATTTATTGCTGAATCAACATTAACACAATGAACTTCGGTGATTTACTATGGCTTTGAGCAGAAGACTTCAGAAGCTTTATTATAGCACCCTAAATATATTTCTATTTCCTGATCACCTCAGTCATGTTTTGAATTGACCTGCATAGCAAACTTGAAAATGGAAATGCAGCCGTGATAACAGTTACAATTACTGTACAACAACAGCCATAAAGCTCTGTATTCAAGAATCTTATTTTTAGTTCAATTTTTTTTTTTTTCTACAAAATTGTTTTCAAGGGCTTCCTGAGTAATACCAGTCCATTGCACACTACCCTGGTGGATGTTAATGAGTTACACAGAAGTGTTTTCAGTAGTTTTCCACTACAAAGCAAAAACCCAAGCCCATGTACACCCTGCTAATGGCACTCCAATGACGTGACTCATAACAGGAACAACCTTTGATTTGGTCAGCTTTTGTCAAAATTCCTTTCACATTCCTGTGAGTCAATGTATGTAGGGGATACGATGACCATAAGGCTAAGGTGAAAAAGGTTTACACGTATATGCCTCCCACTTGGGGTCAAAGGTCAGGGCTAAATTCTCATAGCATCTTATAGAACTAGGATCAGGTTTCCACTCGACAAACATTTATTTTGATAACATTCATGACTTCTAAATATCACTAATTTAGAAACGGTGCTGATATTTTAAATGTGGTCTGCAGTCTTCATTTTTGGGAGTATGTTGCCTTGAATATATTAATGGATTAATGAAATCACTACTAAAGCTTTTTAAAGCACAAAGTTAAACCCAGCATCATAAAGTTATGTGTATGTCAAAGGTCATTGGTCTACATCAGGGCAGTGACCCTAAAAACACTTAGGAATGGTAGAAAACAAACACTTGACTGTAGCCAGCAATGAGTACAGGTCTAAATCCCATTGCATACCATCGTCACTATGGAGTTATGGATTATGTGTTTTACCCCCCTAATTAAAGCTTACCCTTGTGAAAATAGCATACTTTTAAAAAATAGTAATTATAACAGAAATAATATACTTTAAAAGAATATACTAAAGTGTATATACTAAACTGAATGCAATGTTTTTCAAACACTTAATTCTATGTTAATTGCCATTTAATTTGATATTAAATGCATTTAGCTAAACTTTATAGTATTTTCCAACCCACTTAAGGACTTAATACATCTGTATATCTTATTACAAAATTACTTCTATTTGAAATATGGTTAAAGTGTACTGCTGTATATATATATATATATATTTTTTTTATGTCACTTGAATGCAACATTTTTAAATATATTTGTAATTACACATTTTTAATGAAGCTGCAATTTAGTATGTTTAAAATACATTAACTTTAAATGCTATATCGAATTGCACACTAGAGTTCAAATTATAATCAACTACTTTGCATGTGCTTTAGTTTGCTTGTCAAAACATTAAAATAAGTGTACTTCTTTAAAGCTTGACAAAAGATGAAAACAATAAACAATGATTTAAAATGTATTTTAAAGTAAACCTTTTAACCTGATATCATTACAAAGTGGATACCAAAAGATATGCTTAATTTCAGTGTTACATGTAAAACCGTGTTTTGTTTTGTAATGTAAGGGTGCCAATACTTTAGTGATTTGATCAGTGCCTTGAAATATATATATATATATATATATATATATATATTATTCTAGCGATATATATATATATATATATATATATATATATATAGTGAGGAAAATAAGTATTTGAACACCCTGCTATTTTGCAAGTTCTCCCACTTAGAAATCATGGAGGGGTCTGAAATTGTCATCGTAGGTGCATGTCCACTGTGAGAGACATAATCTAAAAAAAAAAATCCAGAAATCACAATGTATGATTTTTTAACTATTTATTTGTATGATATAGCTGCAAATAAGTATTTGAACACCTGAGAAAATCAATGTTAATATTTGGTACAGTAGCCTTTGTTTGCAATTACAGAGGTCAAACGTTTCCTGTAGTTTTTCACCAGGTTTGCACACACTGCAGGAGGGATTTTGGCCCACTCCTCCACACAGATCTTCTCTAGATCAGTCAGGTTTCTGGGCTGTCGCTGAGAAACACGGAGTTTGAGCTCCCTCCAAAGATTCTCTATTGGGTTTAGGTCTGGAGACTGGCTAGGCCACGCCAGAACCTTGATATGCTTCTTACAGAGCCACTCCTTGGTTATCCTGGCTGTGTGCTTCGGGTCATTGTCATGTTGGAAGACCCAGCCTCGACCCATCTTCAATGCTCTAACTGAGGGAAGGAGGTTGTTCCCCAAAATCTCGCAATACATAGCCCCGGTCATCCTCTCCTTAATACAGTGCAGTCGCCCTGTCCCATGTGCAGAAAAACACCCCCAAAGCATGATGCTACCACCCCCATGCTTCACAGTAGGGATGGTGTTCTTGGGATGGTACTCATCATTCTACTTCCTCCAAACACGTTTAGTGGAATTATGACCAAAAAGTTCTATTTTGGTCTCATCTGACCACATGACTTTCTCCCATGACTCCTCTGGATCATCCAAATGGTCATTGGCAAACTTAAGACGGGCCTTGACATGTGCTGGTTTAAGCAGGGGAACCTTCCGTGCCATTCATGATTTCAAACCATGACGTCTTAGTGTATTACCAACAGTAAACTTGGAAACGGGGGTCCCAGCTCTTTTCAGGTCATTGACCAGCTCCTCCCGTTTAGTGCTGAGCTGATTTCTCACCTTTCTTAGGATCATTGAGACCCCACGAGGTGAGATCTTGCATGGAGCCCCAGTCCGAGGGAGATTGACAGTCATGTTTAGCTTCTTCCATTTTCTAATGATTGCTCCAACAGTGGACCTTTTTTCACCAAGCTGCTTGGCAATTTCCCCGTAGCCCTTTCCAGCCTTGTGGAGGTGTACAATTTTGTCTCTAGTGTCTTTGGACAGCTCTTTGGTCTTGGCCATGTTAGTAGTTGGATTCTTACTGATTGTATGGGGTGGACAGGTTTCTTTATGCAGCTAACGACCTCAAACAGGTGCATCTAATTTAGGATAATAAATGGAGTGGAGGTGGACATTTTAAAGGCAGACTAACAGGTCTTTGAGGGTCAGAATTCTAGCTGATAGACAGGTGTTTAAATACTTATTTGCAGCTGTATCATACAAATAAATAGTTAAAAAATCATATATTGTGATTTCTGGATTTTTTTTTTTTGATTATGTCTCTCACAGTGGACATGCACCTATGATGACAATTTCAGACCCCTCCATGATTTCCAAGTGGGAGAACTTGCAAAATAGCAGGGTGTTCAAATACTTATTTTCCTCACTGTATATATATATATATATATATATGGTTAGAGTGTCAATGGTAACTCGAAGGTTGCCAGTTTAATCCTCGATACCGGCAGATATTATTCAATACTTGCCCTTGAGCAAGGCACCTAACCACCAATCGCTCCCAGGGCGCCACAGCAAAATGGGTTACCATACTTGGCCTTCACATGTCACTTAATACTTGATATGTAATAATACTTAATATATACTGTATAAATAGTTAAAATCTTAGTTCATGCAATCTTGCAAGGGTGTAATTTTTTAAGAGAGCTAATCTGTAAAACCTTTTTCTTAGAAGCACCCAAAAAGCAAAATGAATGCCATCCCCTCATCTCTCCTCCAGGCAAGTTGACATTTAAAACACATCGTAATTTGCTTATTCATTAGCCTATAAAGGAAATTATGCACAAGTCGTTTCTAGAGACTAGTCTTCCTCATTTCAGCTCTTATGGACACAAACCACAATGAAGGATGGAGGGCCCAACTGTTGGAGGCTTTATTGCAGACATTCACAGGGCAAGAAACAAACACAGCAGAACAGTTTAAGATAAGGGAAAACTAATACTTCAATAGATGGAATGGAAAGACACAACGAAAGATGCAGATGAACAGAGAAGCACACTGGTAAGATCCAAGGTAGGTTATCCATAGGTTATGCTCCTACAGCACACAAAGTAGGATACACTTCAGGTAAATAATGCAAGGGAGCAGTGCAGTCACACTAGTCCATGGTGAGACTTGTAATGCACAGGATTTTATATAGTCCATAATGAGCTGAAATGGGTTGCAGGAGAGTCTGATTAGAAGACAGGAGAGCAGGAGTGAAGAGTGGAATAAGATGGAGAGCCGACATCAACATTAGTTAAGACATTTTACAGTGAAGCACAATATCCGGAAATCAGGCCTCATTGTAATGCCATCACGCAAATTACTCTCCCATCTCATCCCTCTTATTAAATCAAACCTTTCAAATCCAATATATGTACTGCACACATCTTTTCTACATCCTTCTGTTGTAGTTAATATGAGCATGACAGTTTCTTCAGCCCATCTTCCCTGAAACCACCAAATCATAATCTTAGTATAATCTCTGCTTATTGTGTCAGAGATAGGCTATTCTAGGACAGGTTTGATGCGATTTATACAAATAAACTATTGTACATTGTGCATTGTTTATTTATTGTTAATTTAGCATTTTAGATGTTCATGCAATGATGTTTATTCAGATCATACCATATGATGAAGATCAGAGTGAGGGTGTGTTCACACGACAGGTTTGGTTCGATTAAAACACACTCTGCTGCGACTGCTCTGTTAGTGCGGTTCACTGTCATCTGAACCCTGGCATGCACTAAACAAACGGACAGAGTTCCACATTTTCAGGGGGTCTTAGTAAGTTTCCAAGCGAACTCTTGTGCGGTTTGACTGAAATATGAATGCAACATGGAGGGAAGACATCTAAACAAACTAAAAACAGAGCATGATGTTACAAGCTGCGACCCTACAAGGACAGAATGCTCAAGAATACCTGGTTTATCTTGTCATAGATGTTGCTCATTACAGTTCAGTACAGGTGTCAGAACCACCATCTTCTTGCAGCAGATTTTTTGACATTTTATAAACTCCTTTACACATTTTATAAGCTGGTAAAAATACTATCATATTTACACACAAACAACAAGCATATTTAGCCCAGCACACAGCAATGTTTTGGATGTTTGGTAAATTCCGTCGCAAAATAAATGTCATAAAATCTATTTTTTGTTATGTATCTTTAGGTTTGGTGTTAAAAATATGCTTTTTGGTCCAGACCAAAAGAATCAAGAGATCTACAAGTGTGTACACACCCTGAATCTTCCTCAGATAAATGGGGACAAGCTCTAACTCTACATACGCAGTAGCAGTTGTGCTTGATTCAAGCACTCTTCCTTCCTGAAGAGCCCTTGACTCCGTGTTCTTCATCCGTACGTACAGGATCCCACATGTACACAGTGTTCAGAGCCTGTCTGTCCCCACAATCCCTCTTGTCCCTGACTCACCTCACACACTTTCACCGTGCGCTGAGGTACTAGACCACCAAAAGCCCAAAGGCACTCTTTATCTCTTAAAATGAAATTAGGGAGAGCAGCAAAAGGACAAAGTGAGAGAGAGAGAGACAGACAGATAGAGTTGAAGAGACATCTTCATTGTTCCCCTGCCTCCATGGTCGGGAACCTTGAGATGTTTTTATCTCGCATAAGGGCAAATGAGGATGCAGACATGGCCTTGATATCGGGGCTTTCTACGTTAGAGAGAGAGATTTTAGAGATTTTATCAGTTTAAATGCCAAAACATGAACACAGGCTATGAAAGTGCACTGACATTATCAGTCCAAAACATTGTAAGATGTTTGGCGAAAAGAGTTTTGAATAAGAAAATTCTTGAGTTACAAACTTTTTTTTTTCCAGTTATAATGTGTGATTTAGTAAAAGGCTAATATGATCAGCATTTACTGTTATATATTCTCCTTTCAAGAACGTGAATTCCAAACACACTGAGATGGGGCTGAAATAATGGTGTTCTTTAAGGTAGGTAAAGGTTTTAAAAATTAACCGGAAGTTTTCTTTTGTATATACACCTCAGTGTAACGGATTACTGAAAACAAAATGTTGATGGTTGCAGTCGTTTGTGGAAGTTTTAAGTGGACTAAACCACTGCATATGTCACCAAACCTACGGTGGCCGAGAGAGCTCAACGCGCTGCAACTGAAGAAAACACATGCAAATAGAAAAACACCTGCAAATTAAGAAAACATCTTCATCAGTTTCACAACACATGTGTGCTCCAAATACTCAAAAGTTCACAACACAACCAAATACAGAAACGCGCTGCAAAAGTTCACAACACGCGTATATTGTATACAAAGTTGTATGTCATAAACGTGTCATCTCTGTATGTTTTGCAAAAAAAATAATAATAATAAAAGTAGACAGCTGTAAGCACGTCCCAGCCGGGTCCGTCACTTATTGGGTTCCCCGGAAACATTTCCGTTGTGTTCTGTCCTATTTGCAGCGCGTTTCTGTATTTGGTTGTGTTGTGAACTTTTGCAGCGCGTTTCTGTATTTGGTTGTGTTGTGAACTTTTGCAGCGCGTTTCTGTATTTGGTTGTGTTGTGAGTATTTGGAGCACACATGTGTTGTGAAACTGATGAAGATGTTTTCTTAATTTGCGGGTGTTTTTTCTATTTGCATGTGTTTTCTTCAGTTGCAGCGCGTTGAGCTCTCTCGGCCACCGTACTAAACAGAAGTCTATGGCTTCACCAGAAGATTGAGGAATGACTTTTTATTAAAAATTACAAGGAAACATACGCATGGATGAATTGTTAATAATTAGATCTATAAGATGCATTTAAAGATTTGATGGATTTTAATTTCTTGCCACATATTTTTGATCAGATGTAATAGTTTAACAATGCTGATTGGAAAAAAAGCCCCAGATGTGGACTCCCAATGTTTATGATGCTTACAGCCCTGGCACTTTGTGCTTTAGGTGGGAAAAT
This sequence comes from Abramis brama, assembly GCF_963993115.1. NCBI lineage: Eukaryota > Metazoa > Chordata > Actinopteri > Cypriniformes > Leuciscidae > Abramis > Abramis brama. The sequence goes on from NC_139974.1 coordinate 27,066,751, forward strand.
ATGATTTCCTGAAAGCGCAAAGGTAACCTTTTCAAATGAAATGAGAAAATGTTAAAAAATGGCACCATTTCCTGAGAAAGACCCACTTATTGTTGCCTCTGCTGTGAAAGCATGATAAAATATGCCAGAAAATGATGCCCCATGGCACACTGTGAATATTCATGCGTATGCTTGTGTGTAAACGTTAGCGTACACATGGTTGTAGGAGGAATTCAGGCTGGTGTGTCACTAGGCGTACTATGGATGGAGACACGTCTGTGTTAATGATGTCATTATCACTGACGAGGGTTATTGTGGTGCTCATAGCAACAGCTTTCACAGTCTCAGTCAGCTCCCCCGCAAAGCGCCCACTTGCCTAGAGGGGGGCAATGTCAGAAAGACCCAGCTGCCCCTTTCTCTTTCTCAATCTTTTTTTTCCCCCTTTTCTTTCTTTTCCCTTTTCTTCAATATAGTCATACTCTAATTCACTATTACAAATTGTTTTTTCTAAAACGTGGACAAGCAAATTGGTTCTTTTTGCCTCCTCGAAGCCTTTGAAATGTGGAAAACGTGCATAAGTACTGTTTATGCTTTAGGTTTCATATATATATATTTAAGAGTCAATATATTGGCCACAGTCTGGTTTATATGACACACATTTTCATTGCACTAATTTTTGGTGTCATTACCAATGTGTATCATGTGTTGATTAGTCATATTTTTGTGAACAGTAAAATCATGTACAGAATCCCATGCACATAAGTGCCAACAATGGGCCATACATGTGATCTGATCTGCTCTGAGCTTGCTTACATGTGAATGAATGAACATGTGATGCTCAGGTGTCTGAACTTGGGACACAACAGGCTTTACTTCCATTATAAGGCCAGGAAGATTACCTCTTTATTTACACAAGGGAAAAATGGGTAGTTTTACAAAAGTGCTCAGGTGACAAGAGGAAGTGACTTCACAGAACTAAGATTAAGATTGACTGAGCATGGTCACAATCCTTAATTTTATACCGTAAGTCATACACATAATGTGTGATGATCTTGATCTTACAAAAAACTTATTTAACAGGTGAGAAAAATACAGTGCTCATTAGGTCAGCTATAGTAAGCGTAAATATTAATATGAATAAAACTGACAGCATGTGGTCTTTGCAAGCAGATTGAGTGTCAGTCCTTATTTAGTCTACTAGGTTGCTCCCTGTTAACAATTCAGTTCTAAACACATTTCAATCACAAGGTCCGTTTTCCAGGATTTTTGCTTGCCAACTTTGTGGATACCAGTGAACCCAGTAACATCTGAAATGTGTGTGTGCCGTTGCCGATTATCCATTGAGCACAGACATTGTCCAGCACCACAATCTTGAAATAATATATTAAGGATGTAATTGTCAATAGTCTGAATCGTGACTAGAATCAGAGTTATTAGCTGGAAGCAACGAGGCAAATCGCCAGTTTAAGACACATACAAACTGCAGATTCTAAAGGCTGCATTACTGCTATTGGAATTACATTTGGCAAGATGCATTATCACATGCTTATTTAATGGAACAGCACATTGTGTTGTAACTATACCTAAAAAGGCAACAGAATTCAAATATTTGTCATGTTTTATTATAAAACAATATTAGCATATGGTTTTACACTTGCAATATATACAATCATCTGTGTGTTTGACAGTTAGCAACACAAATGTATCGAATGAAACTGATAGGACTTTAAAAATACATTATACTCAGAACAGTTAAGGATCAACCATGGTAAAAGTGGGCATAATTTTTCAGTTTCACATCAATGTATATGGCTGTAAAAATTCTTCAGATTTTAGCACTTTATTTGACCATTATCCATGGACTTAGAAACAAAATAACTTAAATAATCTGAATATTTTCACACACAAAATAATAATTAAAAAAATTGCTACATTGTCACAATATTCATGTATCGTGTGTTGGAGGCCACATTTTACAACCCGTCTCATTTAATTGCATAGGGCCTAAGAAGCATTGAGCCAACAATTGCACTTATTAGCTACAGTAAAAAACGATAGAAGTACAAGGAGAGAACGGTCAGATATAGATATATAAAAAACAAAACAGAGTGAGCAATGAGACCTAATATTATTAGTATTCTTAAATCTAACTTGAACATTCTTAGAACATTCAGGAATTTGGGGCCTTTCACACAAGACACGTTTCTTCATTCAAAAACAGAACGAAGCAATAAAACATGAGGGGTCTAGAGACATTTTTTGTTGTTGAACTACTTTTAACTTGACACGCGCCTTAAGTGATGCTCATGGTGTGAGGTGGCAAAAAAAAACAGCAACATAATGGCCAAAGATGTCTGTCCATACATAGGCCAACCAAAAACAGCACAGACGGAACACAGTGTGAATGGCCCCTAAGATTGTCAACTTGCAAAAATCCAGTTGAGATCAATAATCAGTCTTTGTTCCAATATGGATGTCATAAAGAGATTTTCCATGATTCTTCCACCGCTTTAAAGGGGAAATGTGAAACTATTCAGTCCGCTTCCTTCCAAATACGGCCGACATGCTCCTCACGATACCCTTGAAGCCTGCGGTGCCCTTCTTGAGTGCCCTTGCCTCTCGGATGAGCTCAAACAGTTCGTGAAACACCATCAGCACTCCGTGGTACGTCTCAGCAGCGGAGACCTCAAAAAACCCACAGTCCGCCGAGAGCGCCAGCAGCCGGCCCTCCTCACTTGACACTGTACGTCGGTGCTGGAGGTCTCTCTTATTCCCCACAATGATGATCTGAGCTGTGCTGGCCAGTTTTTGCTTGGCTTGTCGTATGCACTGCACTTGTTGCCGCACCACATTGAAGCTGGCGCGGTCACAGATGCTGTAAACAAGGATATAGCCATCCGTCCACTGCAGCTGTCTGTCGCTAACGTATCCTGACTCCTCTCCATTCTGAAATAAGAGATTTATCCATTAATTCTATTCACTTATGTACTCCAATTGTTTATGGTACAGATTTCAGCTTTATCAGCAACTATTCAATAGGTACTTAGTTACTATCCCCAAAATCTACTGTTCTAATTAGTCATTTATTAGGCTAGTATTTTTTTTAGATGCTAGTAGGCTACACATGTACATCCCAACTGATAGTTGCAATTGATTTATTTAATAAACTGTATATCTAGATAAATAGTAGTTTTAAGGAATAAATGTTAAAATGGCTTGCCATACTACTGCCGTGCAAAAAAACGTTCAATCATTCTTTGGAATTGGCAAAAAGATGCTTACCTGATGGCAAAGGGAGTCCCATATGTTGAAACAAATATCACGCCCGTCGATCTTGTCAGTATGGCTGTATATTGATTCTGTAAAAAAAAAGAAGAATAAGTTAAGCAAAACGAAGGGTATTTTACTGCAAATTACAATGGGGATCAAGACAAGAGAGTGATAATCATTAATCTGTTTACCTATATCTCCATATTCTCCAATGAACCGCCTCGTTAGAAAGCGCACGGTGAGGGCTGTGAAGAATAAACATAGAGATTGTTAGAGCTGTAATTCAGACTGTAAATTAAAGTACAGGCAATTAGGTTGCTGCAGAACTTACCAGATTTTCCAACGTTCTCAGCTCCAAGTAACAAAATGTTGGCCTCCACTTTCTGCTGGTTGCCTTCCATTGTTTTGCTGCTGTAGCGAATGCGTGATTTCACTTGAACAACCATTGGTAGGTAGTACAGGCTGTCGGTAGAGTCCTACAGTGTGCAGGTGTTGAGCGTACCGAAGCGCACTAGAAAGCGTGGTTAAATAGGCTCAATATGCCTGGGCGGGGCTTCCTCTCTAGACTGACCAATCAGAGCGAAGAGCGTCTGTTGGTTTTGGCTATAATTTAGTAGAATACATTTTCACTACGCACAACACAGGAAAACATTATTTTTATGAGTTCAGTATTTAAGATAAATAAAAAGCAAAACAGATATTTGTATCCAATGTACCATTGTGAAGTAAGCTATAGGCTATGAAATATGCATGAAGGGGACGGCTTCATGCAAAAGTTTTTTTTATTTTTTATATCAACAATAATAGGCTACATTGACTGTTGAATAACATAAATTATTATAATTATAACTCAGGGTTCATCATATTTCAGCAACATTGTAATAGCAACTGAGGCTCTTGTCAAGGCATGACACCAATCCAGCAAAGGGCTATGAATTGCAAATGCTTCTAAATGAGATGATCTTTAGCAACTAATTACGACTACATTAAATTAGCAATACAACACAGACATATAGCCCTTCCTGATCTGCCATGGCAAACATGGCAAGTTCTTCAGCTTGCCTTGAGAAGCTTCCACGGCCTTCATTAACCGATAAATGACAATTTTCTTTAAATTACATTGCTCAGATCCTGCTCTAAACCTCATTGCTGTAAGCATAGGCCTACTATGAATGCTGTCATCGTTTAGCTGCAAACTCTGTGTCAATATATATATATTTTTTACATCAACATACTCTGATAATTATTAAAGAGCGACGCCAAGTGGTGTATGCGAAAATTTCTACTTCAGTTAGAAGCACGATACTGGGTATAGTAGCCTCCTGGTGGTCACATTAACAAATGACAGGGAATCAAGCACATTTTAGAAATGGCTGCAACAGAACAAATGGATCTAAATTGGTCTAAAATACATTAGCCTATACTGCAAGTGAGTTTTAATGAGAGGAAATTCACATTATGGTAATAGGGGCCATTATGGTAATATTGTCCATTGTTACATTTAAATTGACCTTACGGTCACTATGTCCTACATGCAATATGCGCCTTCAGGGAAATAGACATGCTTTATCTCCTTTATTCAGCATCTGTGGATGGACATTATTCACAGAATTCTGAAGAAAATAGAATCAAGCCTACTCCACTTTAAACAACTCAACTCAAAAAAGGCCTATCATATATCTTCAGATTGTTTGGACTACAGCCTCATACTGTTTAACTGAGATTTTCATTTTTTGCTGGGGTGATAATAATATAATGGAGTGTTTAAAATTTAAAGCTGGGTGCTGAGATGTTGACCTGGGCAGAGAGAGAAGATCCCTGAGTGGTTGTGGGTTTTATTATAATTTGAGGTAATTTGTAAATACTCAGTATCTGAGTGAGAAAGTAACAAACACATTGCAAAATAACGGAACTTCAATTGTTAAAAAACTACCAGCAGAAAAACATGTAAATTGAATGATAGTAACAACTTGATTTTTTTAATCACATAAGTCAAACCAGCCCGTCTCTTGCTTTGTGAATTGAAGAACAAAATTAGGGAGGCTTTTTACTTTATCACTAACCTGAAAATTAAGTCTGCCTTATTATAGGCCAAAGGTGACATTGTCAATGAAAAATATTCCCTATAAGATGTTTACGTTACCATTGAAAAGTTTAGGATTGGTAAGATTCAAGTCTATCATGCTCACCAAAGCTGCATTTATTTGATCAAAACAGAGTAAAAAGAACATTAATATTGTGAAATATTATTCCAATTTGGTGCTCAAGAAAAAAATCTTATTATCAGTGTTGAAAATAGTTGTGCTGCTGTACATTTTTTCAGGATGTTTTGACAAACATAAAGTAAAAAAAAAATGCATTTATTTTTCCTATTCTTCATGAAAGTAAAACTTGATCATTATAGTTGAGGGAACAAACGATTGTTTCAAAACCTACTACATAATGGGTGTTCATGGGTATGAATGTATACAGTATAGACTGGGAAGAATAATGGAGTACGTTTCAAACCTGAATTCAAATTAGTTCCCAAGTTTTTTTAGCTTTTAACTGTAATTTTGGCCTTTTTGAACAGAGTCAATGAATCCAATTACTAAACATTGCCCAACATACACATTTTAGTAGCCAAAGAGTTTTATTGAATTATGACTTTCCAATTAAAATACCGCTGTATTAAATGTCTATTAATTAATACTCTGCCAACATATGAAAATGATGCTGATGTCTTTCATACATCTTAGCCAAAGTCAACTGAAGAATCTGTGTATGTTCTGTAAGTGGAGAATAAAACCATTAGATAGTAATATAACAAGAGAGACGTATCAGTCAATAAACTCGCTGCTAAGCTGAAGCTGAAACCCCTCCAAATGTTCCTTCAGTCTCTCCCTGACATCTCCCCCCACTGCTGTGTGCCTCAGGTCCGACTGGTGTGTGAGCTGTCCGTTTTCCCACCCCGTAGATGTCAGTATCATGGAATCACACTTCACAGTCACTCCATCCCTTTCTTCTGTGACCTTTGAATGAAATCTATCCAATATGGCCTGAGGCTGCACAGTCTCAACGTCGACTCTGTTCCTTTCCCCTGTTTCAGTAACAACTGGCATCAGTAGGACATGATCATCAGTCTTTTCCTGTACCCAGAAAAACTGCTGTCCCTCTCCCTGCTCGATTTCCATTTCGCTCTTTTCCTTTGTGGCGGGGTCAGTGAGAAGAAGTTGTTGATGCGGCTGAAGCACTTGGATTTGCTGTAGCTGGAATGGTGAAGAAGTTTCCTGTATTGTTGCCGAGTATTGAATAGGTCCAGGCGCAGTGTGCATGTCATTCTGTGGATGAAGTAGAGCGAGTTCCTGGATTGCTTCTGCATTATCGTGGAGCTCAAGAGATGCTTCCTCCTCAGTGTTCAATTGATGCGGTTGCAATTCCATGGTGACCATCTGCATTGTGTCCTCATTCTCTGCGCTCTCACAGTAATATAAGTAGTAGCTTTGTTGCTCCACAGGTGCCACATCAGTCCTAGAGTCCTCTGGCTTTTGTTCTTTGAACACCTTTGCTTTCCTTTTGACTTCCTGGATTCTCTTAGGTTTATGTCTTGCCTGAGATCCTTGAACCTCATCAGGTCCTACAGTTGAATCTTTGTACCCACTTATTTTGTTTCCTTCATTGTCCCTTCCGCAATAAAAACAGCACCCTTCTTCTTCTTCCGCTGTGACTTTTGCCCTCGTCTGTCCCTGTCCGTTCCATCCCTCAGCGAGAAGATCTATTTCATCAGTTGCACTCTCCTCCAATCCCTCAAGATTGCAACCTCTCTCCACCTTCGTCCCTTGTCCCTTTTGAGCAGCCCAGCTTGAAAACCTACCTCCTCGGGCCTCCTTCCCTTTCACCCCGTCTCGTGAGCGAGACAGGGTACTCCTAAGTCGGTTCTCTCTGAGGCGCAGCAGTGCGTGGCGTAGGCGGTTTTCCCGCCGGCGGGCGGCACTCAGAAGACGCAACGCTTTTTCCAAGCTGTCGATTGCTTTGTCGTAGCGCTTTCGCCACACTAGAGGGCACAACTGAGCGTAGTTGTGCTCTTTCGGCAAGTAAAAGCCAGGAGGCGGGGGGAGGCGCTTCATGTAGCAGGATGGAGAAGGTGGACGTGGAGAAGGTTGAGGAGAAGAGGGGTCAGGAGGTTGTTCATCTAATAATGTCTCTTCAGAAGTTTGAGGAGCCTCAGATGAAGGCTGCCCATGCTTATCCTCCCCTTCGCCTTTTTCACACTCATTATCTGCTACTTTTTGCACCACAGTCTCATTGTTGAAGATCTCATTGCTTTCTGAGCCTTCATTATCATTGGAGTTCTTGACACTGAAAAAAATTAAGCACAGCTTTAGATGTCATTTTTATAATTCTATTGTCTTTTGAACTTTCTATTCATCAAAGAATCCTGAAAGAAAAAATTGTACACAACTGTTTTCAACATTGATAATAATAATGAATGTTTTCTGAGCATCATATCCGCATATTAGAATGATTTCTGAAAGATCATGTGACATTGAAGACTGGAGTAATGATGCTGAAATTTCAGCTTTGACCACAGGAATAAATTACATTTGAAAATATATTAAAATAGAAAACAGTTATTTTAATTTGGCATAATATTTAGCAATATTACAGTTTTTTTTGTAACTACACATTTGTAATGAAGTTGCAGTTTATTACATTTAATATCGAATAACACATTACAGTTAAAATCAAGTACCTGTATTGCAGTACATATTAAAAACGTGCTTTTTTGTAAGAAAATTATTCATATTTATAACTTTAAAAACTATAATCGCTGGCTTCCGGTAAATTGATGTTCCGATGAACGCGGAAGTGCATAGGATAGAGCAAAACAAAACACCAGTCACGAAGGAGAATTTTTAAAGACAAATGTCAGAGTAGCTTAATTTGTTACCCAGCCCTATTTGTTTGAACCGCGAGAGGCGTCTGCTCTCACCTAAGCTTATGCTACTCCAACATCCTACGTCATACATAGGGTCAGAGTTCACTATAGCACAATAAAAAGAGGTTTTTTGCAGCTTAAGGTAAGATACCTGATACGTTTATCCACATTTCGAGGTCTGCCTCTCCGTTTTGTTGCACATTTCCCAGCAGTGCCTCTTTCATTAGGCTGAATTTCAAATACAGTGGGAATCGCATCATCCTTCAATCTGCGATAGCCACTAAAAAAAAAAGGAGGTATCAACATTATTTTCTAATCTTCTAATATATTGTATTTTAACAGAATTAAACGTAAAGTTTTTTTGGTCATTGCTTCTATGAAAAGTCACGAGTCTGATAAGCAGCAGACCTGACTCCAGAGAGTTCAAAGCTATCAGGGGAGAAGTGTTTAGAACAGAAATAGATGAAACCACTCTGGGGGTCCCACTGGCCTTTTCCCTCAGGGCCTTTGCGATGAGAGTTGATAATCCAAGTTGTGCGGCGAGGGTTTCCCTTCTTTGGCAACCTGGAAAATGTAACATCATCAACAATATTGACAAGTTAAGATCATTTAATTACCCCCTTGAACAACTGCAGCTGAGACATATTATATTCTTTCACACTCTTTTTCAACAGACAAAAGAATATGGACAATAAGTTGAGACCAATGCAAATTATTATTAACAATCTCATGTAGTTCAGTGAACTGATCACTAGGGGGCAGATATTAATCATTATAGTTCCTCTTGAGCTGACCAAAATGTTGCATATTTTGATTCAGAGGGCATGGCAGTTCTCAAACTATCAGACTGTGGATCACATACACTTTCTACTGTAATTGTCATTTTTAAAATCAGCTTTTTAATGCTTATTTAAAATTAAACCACCTGTGTCAGTGTAAATATAAACATGTTATACAGTAGTTGTTCAGCTGGTTCCCAACTTGTTGGTCACAGGTCTGTTCTGTTAGGGTCATGAACAGCAGTAAGAAAAAGGTCTGAATGCAAATAATAAAATATTAAGTCAGTTTTTCCAACGTGGCCACTACTGATTTGGAAACATTTATATGCACCTGTGAAAAGTGATTCCAGATTTCCGGACGTCTTTTGTGTCTCTTGACTTGCAACCTACAGCAGAGCAGTGTCTGGGCATCTAGGGGAAAAACAAAAACAAAAAAATATTTTTTACTCTTTTTAACTTTTTTAATCACACACATTTACCTAATGGCTTTTAATGATCTGATTAAATTAGATTAGATTTAATTTAATTAAATGAGATCAGATGTAACTTATTAAATGTTACTAGCCTACCACCTGTCAATAAGATGCAGTTAAATGTAAATGGAAAAATAAATAAATAACATAAACAAAATCATAATCAGAATACAAGTTAAAATACAATAAAACTAAATGAACATAAGCATAATAATAAAGATAACACCAATAATAGTAATAATAATAATAAATGAATAAGGAAAAACTACATAAATTTAAAAATTCAATTCTGCATGCATCATATTCATCAGTCATTTATTTTAGATTTTCAGAATTAACACGTTTTCCTGTTTTGAATTACTTAAAATTGCATGCCAGTTCATATGGTGGTAAAAGGCCCTATATCGTAAACTGTTTTGTTGTAGCAGTCATTCAAGCAGCCGACTATCGGCGACAGATCGCTCGTATCGATGTGACTTGATGTCAGCTCACGTATGTGATGTGTTTGGGGCAGCAGTGTCGTCTTTTTAGGTAACTACATAGCATGGTGCTAAAACAGCCGATACTTAAGTCAGCAGCTGACATGTTGCTCATTTGAAAACAATATAAACCCAGACTACTGAAAAAAAATGCGGGCTGCTTTTCTAGCAAAGAATATTCTCAGCAATTTCTGTCTTTAAGATCATTCTTTAAACTCACCACAAAGGCCTGCGACCTCACGCAGATGGCCGTCTTCTTCTTCCTAGGCGCTGTAGATTAGACCCGCCTTTCGGCAGCAGCCAATCACAGCTATGTATTACTCTGACGTTGCGATAGGACGTAAGTTTGCCCTTTGAAGGGACAACGCTGATATTTGCTTATTGGCATGTTAATTTGGAATTGTTTTAAAATGTTATTTTGGAACTACAGAAATAGGCTAACTATGCTTGCATTAACCACAGCAATTAAAAATCAATCCCCGTGTTTCTGTCACAATTTTGAAACAAATGCCGTTTGAGTTTATACTGATCTTATTACATTTATTTACTTATTACAAAATGTAAAATATTCCAGTCATTTGTAGGTGGCATTGTGGAACTATTGCCAGTAAATTCAGTGATGGTTTTGAAACTTTTTGTGAGACTTATTTTCAAATGCCAACAGTCTCTAATAAACGTGCACAGGTGTGTGGCTATTGATTCTCACATACATTCGCTTGTTTGCATTTCTTAGTACTTAGAACACAGCCCCCCACCCCCCTTATTAAAAACAAACAAACAAACAAACAAAAACATTGTGCTAGTTTAGCCTAAGTCTTAAAGTGGTGTGCATGATACAGAGAGGTTGCTGAATGCATTTCAGCTCAGCTCAGCTGATGTGTGAAAAGCTGAAGCTCAGAAACATACTTAAAAACCACAGACACTTAAATGTATCACATCAATTGGCCTTCTTAGAAATACACTGGAAACCCTGCAGTTGTAATACATGGGCATAAGAAAAAATATTAATTGAACAGTATTTCAGTTTTTCTTGCATTGTTGATGAATAAGAGATGTGATGGATGAAGCTAAAATTTCGTGATTTAAGGAGCACAATTTAGGCCCTACTACATATACTTATATAAACTATATATATATATATATATATATATATATATATATATATATATATATATAAATGCATGTACAGTTCCAACATTTGTTTTGAGCCATCACCGGAGAATTGTCATGTGAGTGATCATACTGAGGTATATTAGAACTTATTGCAAACGACAGTGAAAAAAAGTCTATTGAATTCAAAATAGCATACTAGCGATGTACAAGAGATTTCAACCTATTTCTCTCTGCCTGCAAATATGAACCATGATAATGAAATTTGATTGTGTGGTACAATATATATATATATATAAAAATTAGGGAAGGACCAGCACTGCCTGTAGTGAGTGCACTGTAAGTTGCTATTACATTTTGCAAGTCTAATAATAATAAACCCAAAAGAACACAAACACACAAATCTGTCTTTAAAAATGCTTTTTAATGCAAAAACACAGGGGAAAAAAAAGAAGAAAAGCAATGGAAGAAGAACTAAGCAAATTATACTAATACACTTATTTTCTATCGCAGATGAAAGTGCTGTTAGGCTATATGAAGGTTATTTTTCATGCAAGGATGGATTCAAGATGCAGGTCACAGCAAAATTTGCTTTCCATAAGTACTCTTGAAGTTTAACTTATTTGAGTTATTGTGAGCTAATTCAAGCCTGGGCATGTCTTTAACCAGAACACCATTTCTTGAGCTGAAAATGTCAGCCAGAGGGGAAGCCATTGGAGAAGGTTTGTATTCATTACACTGTGGGCCATTTAGACTGGGAGCACACTTCACTTCATAGGTAAAAAAGAAGGTGCCATATTTAAAAGCACAAGCGTGACGCACAACTCCACTTCTAAGTTCAAAAGAGCATTCACCAAGGAGCTCGGTGCTCCAGTTGTCTGCATCATACACTTTAAAAGTTAGTCTACTGGCCATGCTAAACTTAATAGGAACAAACTCAAATGTTTCTCGCCAACGTGGATTGTCATTATCGTCAATAGTCGCAGTACGTCTCATTTTTCTGTCATATTCTACTTCTACAAAACCATCTGTTTGAGAAGTCGCATCTCCATACAGACCTTTGGCTCTAAGGTTGTAGACTTTCAGGGTGGCAAGTCCTTTTTCAGCTGGACAGCAGTTAGACTTTATAATTTGACTACTTCCACAAACACAAGCACATCGGTCTCTTGCACTGCACTTCCTGCCAATCTTGCAAGGCTCTGAGCAAACCTTCATGAGAGCATTTTTAATGATGTATTCTTCAACAGCTCTCTTCAGTCCTTTCCTGACAGGGTGTTTTTTACTCAGTAAGAAATGGAGGGGTTTCAGGGAGTAGTGCACAATGTCAGGGAGGCTCTTCAAAGACTCAAGCCAGTTCTTAAGGGAATTTGGGTGTGATGAACCAGAAAAAAGCAGATGTTCTCCAATTATGTTTCCTCCGATAATCTCTGTCTGACGCTCACTGAACATGGTGCTGAACTTTTGATTTGTGCCCATCTTCTTTTTCAGTTCTTTACACATTTTTTTCTCTGTCTTCACAGTTGCTACACTGTATGAACCAGAGGCTTCTACATCCAAACAGTCTTTCACTGCAGTGTCTGTAAGCCCACTCACTGTTGCCTGACATGTTTTGATGGCTGTTATGGCTTTCATTTTCCCCCCTAACTTGACACCTGTGGTAAAGTGAGTGCCATATGTGGTGATCAGGTTGCGGTAGGCGTCTGGATCGTAGGATGCAGGGAGTGATTTAATTGCTTCAAGAAACTCTGCATGAAGAGGCGGCTTTTCAGCTAGACCATATCTGTAAAGAAACAGTAAATAAACTTGAATTCAGTGGGACCAAATAGGTAGAAGATTACAGTTAAAGTTAAATTCTTTTTAGTCATTCTATGAGGAAAAACAACCCAGCTCTCTCACCTGTAAAAGCTGCATGCAACTTCATGTTTGGTGAAACTGTATTTGTCTTCTTTTGATTTTTTCATTGCAAATTTCGCTTCCCTGGAATGAGTGCTTCCGACTGCAGCTCCAGCAGCCTTCACATCTAAACCAACTTTCCAGCCGACTGAGAGCGCTGATGATGAATCATTGACCAGTGATTCACTTGATTCAAAGATCTGACTGGAGACTTTCATTGAACACTTTGGCAAGGTCCTCCAGAACACAACTGCTGCTGGTAGCTTCTGTTTTATTCCATTCATGTAATTGTTTTTGACCATTTTACAAGTGCTGTTTCCTAAATCCCATTTCTCCATGTTGATCACGTAAGATCCTTTTCGCTCCATGGTCACAACATCAAATCCCTCTCCAGCAAGATTGTGCCCTGGAACAAAGGGAGCATCCTCACACTCTTTTGGTGCACCTATGTCATCCTCTCCAGAAATGGTCATGAGAAGCAATGCCCAGAAAACAACAAGGTAAATCTGGAACTGCCCCATCATCTGTAGTGAGATAAGATGTCAACATTTCTGTCAAATTATTATATTTTACATAATGATAATGTCATCATAAAATTAATCATATTAACAATATAATACTATCATTAAACATTATAAACATATTACAAGAACATATGTATAACAATAATAATGGTTTCTTTTAAATCATAATATGATTTATGTGATACATTTTTCAGTTTTCTTTACCATTAAATTCATGGGTGAGCTGATCAAATGAATCTGAAATATGTTGTCTGCTCATTTTATATGATGCACCGCGGGTGGTGTGTGTGTGTGTGTGTGTGTGGGGTGGGGTGTGGGTGTGTGTGTAGGTGTGTGTGTGTGTGTGGGGTGTGGGGTGTGGGGTGGGGTGGGGTTGGGTGCGGTGGGGGGGGGGGGGGGGGGGAATCAAGCCCCTGGCCCCTTTGTCTCAAAATGTATTGTGCTCCTCTCTGATAAATATAAAGCTAATACAGAAAAGTTACATTTTTCCTACCATGCTACTGTAAATGTCATGATTCCTGTCTTGTGTTCCCCTTGTCTTGTGTGGACTTTTGTTATTTCTTGTCCTGTGCCATGTTTTGTAGTCCTTTGTAGTTTTCCTTGTTTATTAGTCTCCCCAGGTGTTTCTGATTAACCACGCCCCCTTGTTATCTTGTTTAGCTTGGAACGAAGCGGAGAGAGAATCCACATGCAAGCACTACTTTAATGAAACAAACAGGAAATCCAGGGCAAACAATGGAACACAGAACTCAGGACAGGAACATGGAACCTGGAAACAGCTACAACGACCGACAAACAACAACTGAAGCACAGAGGTTTAAATACACAGGCAAACAAGCGAAACACTGCGGGTACTGCTTTAAATACAGGTGATTTATTCAATAAATAAATGTTTTTTTTTTTTAAAAGTGCCCTCTTTGGTCCTTCCACCCCTGCCCCTGAGGAGGTCTGTGCATGCCACTGGTCAAAGGTTTGTATTATAAATAATATGCAGTGATGTGAGTCTCAGGGTTCCACCCTGGAAGTCCTTTTTCTGTGTTGAAAAAGTGCTCCGCTTGTCTCGTCTCCTTGTTTCCCTTTGCTACACTCCTTTTTTAGTCCTTAGGCCCTCTGTTTTTAATTGTGCTCACCTGTTCCTTGTGTATCTTCCTTCTTATTTATTGTGTTGGCTTGACCATAGACATAATATACATAGATGCCTCATTGGCTGCTTTGGATCATTGCTGTGATAAATATTAAACTGGGCAAGACCACTCTTAAACAAAAAGCAAATAAATGGGGAACTGTGGCTTTTCTGGACAAAAAGCGCAATAAAGTTTACATTTCTCAACTGATTTCAATGGTTTATGATATGCGTGGAGTACCAAAAAGGTTCTGTCTCTAATTAGGGGAGAGCGGGGCACAACCTAACACTTTTTGACTTTCTGTTTGTGTAAATTCACTTGGGGTTCAGAGTATTTTTTTTTTCCAAATTGATTTCACTACTGTCTACTGTAGTACAATTATGTGGTTTTGTTTCATTACAGTGTATACTTTTTTTCTTGATTTACCCCGAAAGAATGGAAGTGAAATGACAACATGCCCCGTAGGTGGGGTACAGTATAACATGTGAGGGGAACATTGTAACATGAAATTAAAATGTTATCTGATCTAATCAAAAAAATATTATAATAATTATTAAATATACTAAGTATTAGATTATTGTACTAAATAATACTAAGTATTTTAGTATTGTGCTAAAATATTTTGTCAATAAAATACAATTATTAACTTTTTCATATAAAATAATGGCATTTTTAATTATTAAAAATAAAGTAATTTTTGAGTTTGACAACAAACACAAAAAACCCCCCCCCAAAAACCCCCATCTATACAGCATAGTTCAAAACATAATTATTATTCATTTCTGAACATTGACCTTTTTTTCTTATGGTTTCTTCAAAAACCATAAAATTCATATTTTTAGGAGCACATTGTAACGCAGTGTTATACCATGCCCCACCTGCACAACTAGAATTTAAACCCGGTTAGTGTCTTCTGCTGGTTAGATCAGCATTAAAGAACTATCTCAACTGTTAAATAACAGATATAGGATATATATTATATTAAAATAAACACAAAACAACAGAGATGAAAAATTAACTTCAGTAAGAAATACTTTTGATAAATGTTCAGTGATATCTTCCAAAATAATTTTGGTGCAGTTTTCCTCTATATAATGTTGCTATGGCAACTAGTAAATACACTATGTTTCAAAAAGTTTTTTGAAAAGTTTTTAACCATGTGTTAGGTTCTGCCCTGCTCACCCCTACTCAGAATCTTGCTAGTTAGAACTTGACAATTATTCATTGTCAAAAGGAATTGTGAAAACTCACACTTGTCAAGTACTGAGTTGGTTTATTTTTTTGTTTAATAATTGTGGAGACGTCCCTAATAATATAATTTAATGTGAAATGTGCACCTCTAATTGTGGAAATGGCTTTTTCTTTTTCTTTTTTTTTTTTCCCGGTTAGTGTCTTCTGCTGGTTAGATCAGCATTAAATAATAGATCAACTGTTAAATAACAGATATAAGATATATATTATATTAAAATAAACACAAAACAACAGAGATGAAAAAATTACTTCAATAAGAAATGTACTTTTGCTATGGTTAAATAAATGTTCAGTGATATCTTCCAAAGATTTTTTAATTTTGTGCAATTTTCCTCTATATTGTTGATATGGCAACTAGTACATACACTACGTTTCGCCATGCTGGCATGTGTGTTTAACCATGTGGGTTACAACTAGCCCTGTGTTAGGTTCTGCCCCACTCACCCCTACTCAGAATCTCGCTAGTTAGAACTTGACAATTATTCATTGTCAAAAGGAACTGTGAAAAAACACCTCCTCTTTGCAGAGATGAGTCGGTTTAGCTCTATCTGTTATTCTGACAGCCTGAGCTGATGCACAATACAAGGCCCAACGAGGTGTTTATGTATTTTATATATCTATGGGCTTGACAAAGCCAGCATAATTATCTACTATTTAAGCTTCTTCTTCTTCTTCTTCTGAGCCAAACATTTAAACAGTATCTCCTCATAGAGTTTTAAAGCTACAATCACCAAACTTCAGATTTTCAGACTGTTCTGACTCAGGTTTACCCTGGAAATCCAGAGTTCTCGCGAGAGCACAATTTGAATTTGAACACATCGGGTTATCTGATATACTATAGGCGGGCCAGAGGCGAGCTAAACAGATGACGACAGTGCTGCGACATCGAAGTCATTAGTAAACATTGCAAGATGGCCATGGATGAACACCAGTTGTTTGAAATGGCTTTGGCCGCTACAATGAAACAGTCGGTGGCGCTCAAATCGTTCCTTTGCAAGAAGGAAGTTTTTGCTGTTTTGCCGACTGGTTAGCTAAATAATTGGAAGGGGCTGCATGACACACATGATGGAGAGCATGAAACAAACCATCATAACAAAACATGACCACGAGTAGGTTAATACGAAACGGCTGCAATGAAGAAGCTGATAGAGACCAGGATGTTCTATACAGTTAGCCTACATGATGTTAAAATACATGGTAGTGCAACAAACTTACCTCTGTAATATTCCTTCGAACATTAGCTCTACCAGGACTTGCAGGGTTGTGGCACAACTTTTTCAGAGCCCTTGGTGTTTTGGGTGGAGTGGGCTCTCGGCCTCTTTTATCAGAACGACTTGTTGAGGCTTCATTGTGTTTCTAATCCTCTATCCATCTCCTATACAAAGGCAAATCTCGTTCCAGTCCTGTTAAAACGGTGACACACCGCCGACAAATCCTATTCGACACTCGTCTGTTTACTATCGTCACGCCAACATGAAAAAGTCTTTCGGATATATTTGGTTTCCCAAATTTATCGAAAATGTTGACTGAGTATTTGTGCAAACCAACTATTTTCATATTCTCCTTGCAAAAATGTCAAAAGTCGTCTTGTTGCTCCATTTCCATTAGGCTATTCTCCAAAACAAACTTGTTTCCGTCACTCTGGATTCGTCACCCCGTGTATTGTTGTGATTGTTCGTAATGTTATCCAATTGCGTGCAGTGAGATTTTCAAATGCATGCTTGGTGCCGCCCCTCGAGTTGGGGATTTTCATTACTCAATGCCAGACCCTTAATCTTTTGGATTTGGGTCTGGATTTCCAGGCTAACTCAGGTTGCCATATCTTTTCAAACTGATCACGATCACTGATATTTAGACTGAGTGCACATTTCACTTCATAAATAAAAAATAAGGTGCCATATTTAAAAATACAATGCACAACTCTGCTTCTAAGATCAAAAGAGCATGTACCAAGGAGATTGCTGTTCTAGTCGCTGTCTGCAACATAATATTTAAAAGTTAGTTTATTGACCATAATCTTAATCTTAATCTTAAAGGACTTAAAGGACAATTCCAGTGAAAAATGAACCTAGGGGTATTTAACACATGGTTACCGAGTCGATCGTTCCCTGCGATGCGTTTTCATGAAAATCGAATGTATAGAGTTTTATCTTTAAAAACAGATTAGCTCATAGCAGTAGTATATGGGGCATAGAGTAAGTAAAATTAAATCGCTAGTTAATACCACTAACAAGGCTCAAAATAGCCTCACACTAACACGGTAGCATAATGAGGGTCCTTACATACAAACCGAAGCATTGAGAACTTTGTAAGTGTACAGACAGTTTAATAAGAAGATACTTTATAAAGACAGTACATTACGCGTTTACATGCAGGATCCATCTTGGAAAACAGTCTCGACTAATCGAGCCACGAACGATAGGATAGCTGGTCGATAGGAGTTACGTTTGTGAAATCTAACGTAGCACGGCGTTCGTGGCTCGATTAGTCGAGACTGTTTTCCAAGATGGATCCTGGATGTAAACGCGTAATGTACTGTCTTTATAAAGTATCTTCTTATTAAACTGTCTGTACACTTACAAAGTTCTCAGTGCTTCGGTTTGTATGTAAGGACCCTCATTATGCTACCGTGTTAGTGTGAGGCTATTTTGAGCCTTGTTAGTGGTATTAACTAGCGATTTAATTTTACTTACTCTATGCCCCATATACTACTGCTATGAGCTAATCTGTTTTTAAAGATAAAACTCTATACATTCGATTTTCATGAAAACGCATTGCAGGGAACGATCGACTCGGTAACCATGTGTTAAATACCCCTAGGTTCATTTTTCACTGGATTTGTCCTTTAAGGTCCTTAATCTTAAAGACCAAACTCATATGTTTCTGGCCACTGTGGATTGTCCATTATCAATGGTCTCAGTGCGCTACATTTTTTACACTATGTAACTGATACAAATCCGTCTGTTTGTGTAAATCTAGCTCCATACAGACCATTGGCTCTGAGGCTGTAGACTTTCAGGGTGGCAAGTCCTTTTTTATGGAGAAGGAGGAGCTACAGAAGCATAAAAGGAGGTGTCGAAGCCTGGGAGGAAGGAGGGACACACTGTCGAGGAGCCCTCACTGCTGAGGGGGAACGTGGTGCTGAGGTGGTCAGTGGCTGGCCGAGGCAGTGGTGCTTGAGCGATTGAACAGCAGGTGGTACGGAGAGCTTGTTACTGTGCCCCTGGGTCGAACAGGGGTGGCTGCCGTCCGAGAGGGAGCAGAGGAGTCTCTCCTGTTAGCCATGGGCCGGAGCCTGCTGCTGTCCGCCATGATGAGGGAGGAGCAGGGAACAGGGGACTCGTTGCCGGTGTAGATGATTTTATTATTTAGAAAATAAGCAATTTAATACCAGGAAGGGCAGATGCAACTTTCAAACGATGGGCATCTGTAGGACTTAAAACAATGAATGACCTTTATCCATCAGAGTCTGATATATTTATGTCCTTTGAAGAGTTACAATCCAAATTTAAGCTTGATAAAAAACACTATTTTAAATACCTTCAGTTGAGAAGTTTTGTGAAAGCAAATCATAGTAATCTAAAGTAAACCTCCCCTTACATCGCTGGAAAAGTTGTTGGTTAAAAATAAATTGAGAAAAGTCATTATTTTTATAATCTGTTGATCTCCACTGTAGCAGAGAATTCGAGGGATAAACTTATGTCATGGAATGTGGATCTGTCATTATCGCTTGGAGAGCAGGAGTGGGAAAGGGCTTGTGTTAAAATCCATACCATGTCCATAAATAGCCGTCTTAGAATGCTACAATATAAATGGCTCATGCGCGTATATATTACACCTGTACAACTAAATAAATATAATAATAATATACTGGATGTATGCATAAAGTGTGGCTCTAAAGGGACTCTAATACATTGCATGTGGGAATGCAGGCAAATAAAAATCTTCTGAAAATTTACTTCTAAACAGACAGTATTGGACCCAAAATTGTTTTTATTAGCTTTATACCCAGACAAACTAATTATATCATAACTGAATGTACTTTTATAAATATAAGTTTGTTGTCTGCAAAGAAATGTATAGCTTTGTCTTGGAAGAATGTGAACAGACCCAGCGCCACCCAGTGGTTAAAGCAGATGATGTCCAGCCTCCCTCTAGAATAACATACATTAGGAAATCTAAACAACATTTATTCGATAGGATTTGGGGACCTTTCATAGACTTTATTAAGGACTTAGATTTGACAGATGATTTTTTGGACTTTTGAGACAAGGAAACCTGTAATTCCACAATTTAAGCTTAAGTTTAAATTTCACTTTAAATAAAAGTGGAAGAATGTACACTTTGAGATAAGATTATATGTTATACTATGTTTTTATTTTCTATGCTTAATGACCTAAAGAGAGAAGCGTTGTTCACTGTATTAGTTCTTTCCTGCTTAATTCCTGCCTTTAAATGGGTTTAAATTCATGTAATGCAGTCATTATGTTCACATGGACAAATTTGTATTAACAAGATTGTGATTGTATTTACATGAAGAAAATCTTAATAAAAATATTTTGCCAAAGAAAAAAAAGAAAAAAAAAAAGAAGTAATTTAGCTGTATATTTGTACACTATTATTTCCACTGGGTGTGACTTTGGTTTGACTTTCTGAAACCTGAAGAAAGGCCTGGAATGTTGCTTGCAGCAGAAAATTCTATTCTAGTATGTCACATGGTACAAATATCTCTTATCCAAAAATATCTATTGGGTGTGTTAGGTAGGGTTACCATCTTTGGAAAGGGATGTATGGTATATATGTGTGAGCTGAGCAAAAATCTGGAGTCATCTTCTGCAGAAGATGATCGGCTTTGTTGTAAAATAAAGTATAATTTTTCTGGCATCAAAGATCTCTGAGAAGTGATTTCACAAAAGAGAGAAACCACAACACTAGCTGCCCTCAGCCAGAGGAGGAAGAGGAGCCATTGCCATCCGCCAGGTGGCAGAGGAGCGGCGAGCCGTCCACCAAAAGATGTCCAGTACCAATGCATGGCACCGCGATTGAGAGTCTCCTGTCTGGTTGAGGACTGAGCAGCAGTATGTCCGGGAACCGGACCAAGATTTTTTTTTCCTCTCTCCCCTCTCTTGTTGCTCCCCATGCTTCAGTCTCCTTTTCTCTCACCTTGTCTGTCCTTACCCCCAGTTGCCGTGGCTGCCATTACTGCCCCCCCGGAGGGGCGGCGTCAGTGAAGGACGAGAGAGGACCAGGCCTGTACTATTTATGTTATGTTTTGTTTATGTGTGTGCGGAAGTTGTCCGTGAGGGGCTTCCACCTTTACTTTCATTTTGTGTTTGTTTATTTATTAAAGTCTGTGAAACGTTTGCCGGTTCCCGCCTCCTTCTTCCCTGAACAACATACTTTGCTACAGGGACTATTATAGACTATTATATTCTTGATATTGTCTATAGCATCTCAAAGTTTCCACTGGTTTCAACACATCAACCTCAGAGTATTTTTGGTTTTCAGGTTTTTCAAGTGTTAGAATGTTAGATGTTAGGGAAATTATGTCAAGTCAAGTCAAGTCAAGTGTATTTATATAGCGCTTTTCACAATACAGATTGCATCAAAGCAGCTTCACAGCATTAAACCAAAATAACACAACAAGGTTGTTTCTAGTGTAAATTTATTGATTGATAAAATTAAATTAATATCCCCAAAATATCCCCAAAATATGATTAGTTTATAATACAGTTTTTTATTTTATTCAAAAAATCCATTACAAATTCCCCTCTCTGGTCATAATTGGATGAATACCATCTCTTTTCAACAGGTCAGGTCTGCCCCAAAAACTTTTCCAGTTGTCTATGAATTCAATATTATTTCAATGCCATTGAGTGAGGACAGTCTACTAAGTATTTCATCACTCCGGCGAACAGGAAGGGGGCCAGAGCAATATACAATGCCTGACATAATACTTGCGAGTTCATCTGCGACTGGTGAAGTTGAACATCATTAGTGCTGATGTGAATAATAATCTTAGAGAATTTACGATTAGCATTAGCCAGCACTTTTAAATTTGCTTTGATGTCAGGCGCTCTGGCTCCCGGCAAACATGTGACTATAGTGGCTGGTTTCTCTATTTTCACGTTCCGTGTAATATTATCACCAATAACTAGGGCACTTTCAACAGGATTCTCAGTGGGTGTTTCACTAAATGGGGAGAATCTATTTGTTATGGTAATCAGAACGGAAGAGCGGTGTTTTGTCCCGCGACTACAGCGTCTCACGGTCACCCAGTTGCCCTGCTGCACGGGCTCTACAGCCGGAACTAAACAATGTACAGAGTTCACTAAGCTAGTCACATCCAAAGCAGTATCTAAAGCTCTTGCATTCTTACTATCCTCGTTTAAAGTTTGCATGTGTGTCTCTAGTTTAGAAATCTTCTCCGTCAGCCTGACTATCACCCTGCATTTATCACATGAAAAGCCCTCTGTGCTGACAGAGAAGGCTATGCTACACATGTGACACGAAGTGCAAGTGACAATAACAGGAGAAGACATTACTCACCGTGTTTGTTGACTGATCCTACTCACCACAGTTGTTTGATGGACTCGTAAAAGGTGCAAGTGCACATGAGACGGCAAGCACGGATGGTAGGTTAACAGGCTAGCGAGATACTAGCGAACATTCCTTGCCAATTTTTACATAAACTCCCTCCCTCTTCCGTAAGAATTGCATCCAGCGCCATTCTGTTCTCCAGAGTCATTTGTCTTAGGTTCAGTTTTTAAGTCCGTTTTTTAAGCCAGTTGGGCATCGTTTGCAAATCGGAATAATTCATAATGGATTCTATTTATCCAGTTCATTGAGTCAGTTACAGCATTGTGGATCAGAAAAGCCTTCCAGAACTGAGATAAATACTGCACTTACAAGGTTTTCTACAGGGATGTCAGAAATGTCATGTCTCCACCAAGTGTCGCCATCCTTCTTCCCCAGAGCCCTCCTTCCTCCTTTTAGTTTCCCCACATAGTCAATTCTAATTTATGCTCTGAGCTTAACTAAAGCACAGATACCATGCCATGAAACAGGCAGACTGGGATAGGCAGTATGGCCACACAACCAGTAATAGTCAAATAGGACGTAAGCCTGTCCCGCAATGTGATCACTCATACCCGTGGGATCATAACAGGTAACATTATGAATGGTTTCACATCCCTCAAGTCTCCCCATAAATTGAAATCCCCCCGTGACCAGTAACACTCTTTAAATTTCTGCTCTGGTATAGGCCAGACCTTTTTTTTCGCCTCAGTGAAAGGAGAGAGCAATGTAATGGTTACATTGTTACATTAAAGAGGACTTTTCTTTCGGAAAAGGGCTGGGTTTTTCGGCCCAGCAACATGAGACAAAATACACTTTAATTGGCGACCTTCTACTGGCTCTGGGAACATATGGGATATGCGTCAGAAAAGGAGGCATGTTCTCAGACATAACAATCTTTGTTGGGTGCAAGTTTTTTAGCTGTGTAATCAGCAAATTTCCAGAACAAATTTAACCCATAGTGATGCTGGTCGGTGTCAGATGACTAGTCATGATGAACAGGCACTTCCCTTTTCCCCTCATTCTGAACACTTCCTGTATAAAATTCAAACAGAAGCAGTAACATGATCAAAATCAACACACTAATGAATACAACAACACATATGCTATACTTAAACATCCTGTCAGCCCACATTCGCTCCCAGGTGCGCTGGTTGTCCCGTTGGCCCATAGACGACTGAAATGCTCCATCTTCACCTTAATGACTCTTTGCGAGCCATAGCAAGGGCTTTCCCTCGTTGCCAGAGGAGGGCCGTCACTAGTATGCCCTGATTTCCCCTATATTTCCACTTGACGCTGGAGATTGGTGGGGCTTACAATGTGTCACGCTCAGCAACCTTGATTGCTGTATTTGTTGTTAGAATGATCTCGTTCGGATCCAGCCACCTCAGGTTGTTCCACGCCTTACGTCTGAGGTCTTTGATCCAGACCCACTGCCCTGGCCCGTAACAATGTTGTGGCTCTGTAACAGTTGAAACAACTCAATCCATGTGATTTGCTTGTTAATTTGGAATTGTTTTTAAATGTTGTTTAGGAACTACAGAAATAGGCTATATGCTTGCATTAACCACAGCAATTAAAAATAAATCCCTGTGAAACTTTATTACATTTGAAATAATAACAAAAATAAAACAAACTTTTGTTTGATCCCACTGGGATTGGTCCCAACGTCTAACAAAAATCTGTTAGCATTCCTTTTGGATTTTTAAGGATTGATAGACTTATTTTCATATAGTCTAATAAACATGAGCACAAGTGTGGCTATTGATTTTCACATATATTTGGTTGTTTGCATTTCTTAGTACTTAGAACACAGTAAAAAAAAAAAAAAAAAACATTGTGCTAGCTTAGCCTAAGTCTTAAAGTGGTGTGCGTGATACGGAGAGGTTGCTAAATGCACTTCAGCTAAGCTCAGCTGATGTGTGAAATGCCACAGCTCAGAATCA
The DNA here is from genome assembly GCF_963993115.1 of Abramis brama. Classification (NCBI taxonomy): domain Eukaryota; kingdom Metazoa; phylum Chordata; class Actinopteri; order Cypriniformes; family Leuciscidae; genus Abramis; species Abramis brama. The sequence goes on from NC_139974.1 coordinate 27,091,073, forward strand.
CACTTACAAACCACAGACACTTAAATACTGGATATCACATCAATAGGCCTATTGGAAATGCTCAGGAAATCCTGTAGTTTTAATACATGAGCATTAGCAATTATATTAATTTCATAGTGGTTTGGTTTGGCTTGCATTGTTGATGAAAAAGAGATGTGATGAATGAAGCTAAATTATATTTACTGATTTAAGGAGCACAAAGGTCAGAGTACATAAACTTTAATAGAGTAGGCATATAAACACTACAGTAATGAGAATTAAACTTAATTATCCAGCACTAGCATCATTTATTAATTACATTTTTATTCATTTCATAATTGCTGTGAATATTGTTAACCAAAGGAAGATCATAAAGCACATGCATCCAGAAAATTATGCACTTGAATGTAAGGCAAAGCCCTTCCACATAACTGACCAGTCCACATAACTGTCCTTGATTGATTTAATATAATATTCTGCAAATGGTTGAAGATTATAAATAAATGTATGAACTTGTATTCTATTTCAGCTGCCTATGTAAAATATCTGGAGAGAGCTATCTGTTATTCCAATTCCATCTCAATAATAGTTAGCAATATACATGTACAAGCTGAAAGTTGTTATCTTTGCATGTACAATTCCAACATTTATTTTGAGCCATCACCTGAGAAGTGTCATGTGAGTGATCATAATGAGGTATATTAGAACTCATTGCAACCGACAGTGAAAAACATGAGTCTGTGGTTGAATTCAAAATAGCATACTAGCAAACTCCCATATTTTTATATGGCACAAATAGTAAGAGAAGTATGCTATTCCAAATTCAAGCTATTTCTCTCTTTCTGCAAATGTGAACCGTGATAACGAAATATGGCTGTTTAGTGAAATGTATAAAAAATAAATTCTGGGGAAGGATCAGCTGCCTGTAGTTAGTGCATTGTAAGTTACATTTTGCAAGGCTAATAATTATAATAATAATAATAAACCCAAAAGAACACAAACACACAGATCTGTCTTAAAGAATGCCTTTTTAATGCAAAAACACAAAATAAAACAGAAAAGCAATGGAAAAAGAACTAAGCAAAGGATACTAATACACTTATTTTCTATTGCAGACGAAAGTGCTGTTAGGCTATATTAAGGCTATTTTTCATGCAGAAAGAATTGATTCAAGATGCAGGTCACAGCATAAATAGCCTTCCATGGTACACTCAAAAATAATTCCCTGTGGAACTTCATTACATTTGAAATAATAACAAAAATTAAACAAACTTTTGTTTGATCCCACTGGGATTGGTCCCAACGTCTAACAAAAATCTGTTAGCATTCCTTTTGTATTTTTTAGACAAAACTTCTTAGAAACATTTAAGGCCATTTAAGGATTGTAAGGCCATGATGATGAACAGGCCGGACTCTAAACCTGTAGTCTTACCTACTTACTAACCTAACAAACCAGTCATTTGAAGGCAGCATTGTAATATTTGCCATCAAACACGTGATGGTAAATCTTTTGTGAGACTCAGTTATTTTCTTATAGTCTAATGAACATGATCACAAGTGTGGCTATTGATTCTCACATATATTTGGTTGTTTGCAGTTCTTAGTACTTAGAACACAGTTAAAAAAACAAACAAAAAAACATTGTGCTAGCTTAGCCTAAAGCCGGTCGCACACCGGACGCGCAGCTCAGCGCCGCGCCGCGCCACGTCTAGGACAACTCTCACCTGAAAATCCGATAACATCAGCAATTTTCTGATTTCTGTAAATAAATATAAAACTAAATGTATATTGCAGCACAGGGTGAAGTCCGTATATACATTAACTACGATTTGAGACACATAAATGTAAATTTAATATAAAACTATGTAAATGGCGCTCTGTGGCGCGGCAGGATTTTGAACACGGTCCTGTATGGGGTGAGATTTCGGTCACAATTCTGCGCGCGCAAGATCACATTTTGAGCGTGCAAAAGGGCATTTCGCACGCGCGTGAACTGAGTTTTGCGGAGAAATGTTCGTCTCGCAGATAAGAAAATATTGCGAGCGAACGAAAATCAATTTTGCATTTAAAATAAATATTTGGATGTGCGCGGACGTTCTCTTTCGCGTGTGCAAAGTTTCACTTTCTTGCTCCTTTCATACCAGCCGTGAGCGCTCTCTAAGCGCAGACAGCTCGCTTGCTCAACACAACCCAGCGTTACAATATGCCATAATTCCAGCCAATCAGAGATAAGACTGCTAAATTCTGATTGGCTGGCTTGAAAACCAATCACAAGACTCCCTGCATCACCGACTGCGGAAGAGAACTAGTGCAGTTGAGTTTATTATTTATGAAAAATATTCAAAAACTTCACTGTAATTCACTGTATTGTTGGCAAATTCAGTTCACACATCACTGCTGTCCTGATGGTTATACTACAAGACTTATTTTGTATAAATATTGTTTTGCGTATTTTTTATGATTATTATTTATGAAAAATATTAAAAAACTTCACTGTAATTCACTGTATTGTTGGCAAATTCAGATGACACATCACTGATGTCCTGATGGTTATACTACAACACTTATTTTGGGAAAAATATATATTTTAAATTATATATACAATTGTAAATGTATAATTTTTATGATTTTTATGAAAAATATTCAATAACATAACTGTAATTCACTGTATTGTTGCCAAATTCAGTTCACACATCACTGCTGTCCTGATGGTTATACTACAACACTTATTTTGGGGAAAATATATTTTAAGTTGTATATACAATTGTACATTTATGATTTTTTATGATTTTTATGAAAAATATTCTAATTTACTGTATTGTTGCCAAATTCAGTTCACATATCACTGCTGTCCTGATGGTTATACTACAACACTTATTTAGGCAAAATATATATTTTAAATTGTATATACAATTGTAAATGTAGAATTTTTATGATTTTTATGAAACATATTCAATAACTTCACTGTAATTCGCTGTATTGTTGCCAAATTCAGTTCACACATCGCTGCTGTCCTGATGGTTATACTACAACACTTATTTTAGGGAAAAATATATATTTTAATTTGTATATACAATTGTAAATGTATAATTATTATGATTTTTATGAAAAATATTCAATAACATAACTGTAATTCACTGTATTGTTGCCAAATTAAGTTCACACATCACTGATGTCCAAAGTTATTGAATATTTTCATAAAAATCATTAAAAAAAATCATAAATTTACAATTGTATATACAACTTAAAAAAAAAAAATTCCAAAATAAGTGTTGTAGTATAACCATCAGGACATCAGTGATGTGTGAACTGAATTTGGCAACAATACAGTGAATTACAGTAAAGTTATTGAATATTTTTCATAAAAATCATAAAAATTATACATTTACAGTAATTGTATATACAATTTAAAATATATATTTTACCAAAATAAGTGTTGTTGTATAACCTTCAGGACAGCAGTGATGTGTGAACTGAATTTGGCAACAATACAGTGAATTACAGTGAAGTTTTTGAATATTTTTCATAAATAATAATCGTAAAAAATACGCAAAACGATATTTATACAAAATAAGTCTTGTAGTATAACCATCAGGACAGCAGTGATGTGTGAACTGAATTTGCCAACAATACAGTGAATTACAGTTAAGTTTTTGAATATTTTTCATAAATAATATACTCAACTGCACTAGTTCTCTTCCGCAGTCGGTCAAAGAGTATAGAAGTAACGTACTTCTATACTCTTTGAGTCGGTGATGCAGGGAGTCTTGTGATTGGTTTTCAAGCCAGCCAATCAGAATTTAGCAGTCTCATCTCTGATTGGCTGGAATTATGGCAAATTGTAACGTTGGGTTGTGTTGAGCAAGCGAGCTGTCTGCGCTTAGAGAGCGCTCACGGCTGGTATGAAAGGAGCAAGAAAGTGAAACTTTGCACACGCGAAAGAGAACGTCCGCGCACATCCAAATACTTATTTTAAATGCAAAATTGATTTTCGTTCGCTCGCAATATTTTCTTATCTGCGAGACGAACATTTCTCCGCAAAACTCAGTTCACGCGCGTGCGAAATGCCCTTTTGCACGCTCAAAATGTGATCTTGCGCGCGCAGAATTGTGACCGAAATCTCACCCCATAGGTCCTGAGCCGTTGCTGGGCGCCGCGGACAGACGCCGCCGGTGTGTGTACTCTCATAGAGAATAATGTGTTCGAATTTAAAAGACGTGGCGCTGCGCGGCGCGGCGCTGAGCTGCGCGTCCGGTGTGCGACCCGCTTAAGTCTTAAAGTGGTGTGCGTGATACGGAGAGGTTGCTAAATGCACTTCAGCTAAGCTCAGCTGATGTGTGAAATGCCACAGCTCAGAATCACACTTACAAACCACAGACACTTAAATACTGGATACCACATCAGTAGGCCTATTGGAAATGCTCAGGAAATCCTGTAGTTTTAATACATGAGCATTAGCAATTATATTAATTGCATAGTGGTTTGGTTTGTCTTGCATTGTTGATGAAAAAGAGATGTCATGGATGAAGCTAAATTATATTTACTGATTTAAGGAGCACAACTAAGGTCAGAGTACATAAACTTTAGTAGAGTAGGCATATAAACACTACAGTAATGAGAATTAAACTTAATTATCCAGCACTAGCATCATTTATTAATTACATTTTTATTAATTTCATAATTGCTGTGAATATTGTTAACCAAAGGAAGATCGTAAAGCACATGCATCAAGAAGATTATGCGCTTGAATGTAAGGCAAATCCCTTCCACATAACTGACCAGTCCACATAACTGTCCTTGATTGATTTAATATAATATTCTGCAAATGGTTGAAGATTATAAATAAATGTATAAACTTGTATTCTGTTTCAGCTGCCTATGTAAAATATCTGGAGAGAGCTATCTGTTAGCGTTCTAATTCCATCTCAATAATAGTTAGCAATATACATGTACAAGATGAAAGTTGTTATCTTTGCATGTACAATTCCAACATTTATTTTGAGCCATCACCTGAGAAGTGTCATGTGAGTGATCATAATGAGGTATATTAGAACTCATTGCAACCAACATTGAAAAACATGAGTCTGTGGCTGAAAATAGCATACTAGCAAACTCCCATATTTTTATATGGCACAAATAGTAAGAGAATGCTATTCCAAATTCAAGCTATTTCTCTCTTTCTGCAAATGTGAACCGTGATAACGAAATATGACTGTGTAGTGAAATGTATAAAAAATAAATTCTGGGGAAGGATCAGCTGCCTGTAGTTAGTGCATTGTAAGTTACATTTTGCAAGTCTAATAATAATAATAATAATAATAATAACAATAATAATAATAATAATAAACCCAAAAGAACACAAACACACAGATGTCTTTAAGAATGCCTTTTTAATGCAAAAACACAGAAAATAAAACAGAAAAGAAATAGAAAAAGAACTAAGCAAAGGATACTAATACACTTATTTTCTATTGCAGATGAAAGTGCTGTTAGGCTAAGGTATTTTTCATGCAGAAAGAATGGATTCAAGATGCAGGTCACAGCATAAATAGCCTTCCATGAGTTCCATTGAAGTTTAACTTATTTGAGTTATTGTGAGCTAATTCAAGCCTGGGCATGTCTTTAACCAGAACACCATTTCTTGAGCTGAAAATGTCAGCCAGAGGGGAAGCCATTGGAGAAGGTTTGTGTTCATTACACTGTGGGCCATTTAGACTGGGAGCACATTTCACTTCATAGGTAAAAAAGAAGGTGTCATGTTTAAAACCACAAGTGTCACTCACAACTCCACTTCTAAGTTCAAAAGAGCATGTACCAAGGAGGTCGCTGTTCCAGTAGCTGTTTGCATCAAACACTTCAAAAGTTAGTTTATTGGCCAAGCTAATCTTAATAGGAACAAACTCAAATGTTTCTGGCCAATGTGGATTGTCATTATTATCAATAGTCGCAGTGTGCTTGGTTTATGTGCCATATGCTACTGCCTTTGGTTTGTGAAAAATATATCTTCATACAGACCATTGGGTCTGAGGCTGTAGACTTAACCTGAAAGTCCCTTTTCAGCTGGACAGCAGTTAGACTTTATAATTTGACTACTTTCACAAACACAAGCACATCGGTCTCTTGCACTGCACTTCCTGCCAATCTTTCAAGGCTCTGAGCAAACCTTCATGAGGGCATTTTCTATTATGTGTTCTTCAACAGCTCTCTTCAGTCCTTTCCTGGCAGGGTGTTTTTTACTCAGTAAGAAATGGAAGGGTTTCAGAGAGTAGTGCACAATGTCAGGGAGACTCTTCAAAGACTCCAGCCAGGTCTTAAGGGAATTTGGGTGTGATGAACCAGATGCTTCTATATCCAAACAGTCTTTCACTGCAGTGTCTGTAAGCCCACTCACTGTTGCCTGACAGGTTTTGATGGCTGTCATGGCTTTCATTTGCCCCTGTGGTAAAGTGAGTGCCATATGTGGTGATCAGGTTGCGGTAGGCGTCTGGATCGTAGGATGCAGGGAGTGATTTAATTGCTTCAAGAAACTCTTCATCAAGAGGAGGCTTTTTAGCTAGACGATATCTGTAAAGACACAGTAAACAAACTTGAATTCAGTGGGACCAAAGAGGTAGCAAATTACAATTAAAGTTTAAATTTATTTTCGTATTCATCCTACAAGGAAAAGCAACCCAGCTCTCTCACCTGTAAAAGCTGCATGCATCTTCATGTTTGGTGAAACTGTATTTGTCTTCTTTTGATTTTTTCATTGCAAATTTTGCTTCCCTGGAATGAGTGCCTCCGACTGTAGCTCCAGCAGCCTTCACATCTAAACTAACTTTCTAGCTGACTGAGAGCGCTGATGATGAATCACTGACCAGTGCTTCACTTGATTCAAAGATCTGACTGGAGACTTTCATTGAACACTTTGGCAAGGTCCTCCAAAACACAACTGCTGCTGGTAGCTTCTGTTTTATTCCATTCATGTAATTGTTTTTGCGCATTTTACAAGTGCCTTTTCCTAAATCCTAAATTTCTCCATGATGATCAGGTAAGATCCTTTTCGCTTCACGGTCACAACATCAAATCCCTCTCCAGCAAGATTGTGCCCGGGAACAAAGGGAGCATCCTCACACTCTTTTGATGCACCTATGTCATCCTCTCCAGAAGTGGTCATGAGTGCAGGGCCAGTTATGGGTCATTAATTGGCTGAGAATCGAGTCAGTTATAGCCCATGTGTGGTCCTAGTCTTAAATCCAGATCTGGACCACTATAGGGCCGTCATTCTTTGTGGTATGTGGGCCGAGGGAAAAGGGGTTTTGTGGAACAGAGCTGGGCCAGATCAAATTTCCTATGTGGGAAAGTGCATTTATATGGCCCATGGTCACAAGCCTGATTTGGGCCAGATGATCAATGGACTGATCTGGGCTACACTCCTCCCACCAACATTAGGGCCTCATGTGTTTTGCCATGATCATGCTGTGCTATCATTGCCACACATGGCAGGTTTGGCTGTGTTTTGGTTTACTTAAGGCTGATAATTTGTACCAAGAATAAAGCCTATTATGTCTCTTTTCAGGTCAAGATGTGGGTTATTAAATGGATAAGGGTCTAGTTAAAAGTTGGTGTTGATATTATTTATTAATGGCTGAGAATTGGCGCCACTATTAAAACCCGTTCTGGCCCAGTTCATGCCCTGTTATGGTTATTAAATGGCTGAGACTTGGGCTAGTGTTGGTCCATGTCTTCAGTCCGGATCTGAACCACAACAGAGCCGTCATTCTTTGCGGTATGTGGGAAATGGGGTTCTGTGGAACAGAGCTGGGCCAGAAAAAATTTGCTATGTGGGATACCATGAAGCTGGCTTAGGAGGATAGCTAGGTATGTTTCAGTTTAGTTTGTGACAACCCTGGTTTTAGGCACTATGAAAGTGTATCAGATTTTAGCAGGGTCCTTAGTAACTTAGTGCTCCATGGGAATTGCTAACCTGCTAAACGGCAGGTTATGTTGTAAGAGAGCTAAACCAAAATTCGACCAATCAGCTGTGAGCATAGTGACACATGTCTGACGCAATAAAAAACCTTGTTTACTGGTGAGCCAGATGGGTCGTACCATTTCTGTACTGATTACCGAAAGGTAAATAATATAACAAAACCAGATTCTTTCCCATTGCCCCGAATGGAAGATTGTGTAAATTCTGTCGGTTCCGCGATGTATGTCAGTAAATTTGAATTATTGAAAGGATATTGGCAAGTGCCTTTAACCACTTGTGCACAGGAGATTGTACTATACTGGGGCTATACTCTTATTTTGTAATGAGTTTTGGCCTTAGAAATGCGCCCGCTACTTTTCAGCGCTTGATGAACCATGTAACCTCTGGGTTGAATAGTTGTGCTGTTTATTTAGATGATGTGGTTGTATAGTGACACGTGGGAGCAGCATCTTTTACGCATCAGAGCACTTTTTGAGCGTTTGGCAGAAGCTAGGCTCACGGTCAACTTGGCAAAGTGTGAGTTTGCCAAGGCGACTGTGACCTATTTGGGGAAGGTAGTAAGGCAGGGTCATGTGCGTCCAGTGCGCGCTAAGGTCTTGGCCATTGATAATTTTCCTCCACCTAACACGAAACGAGAGTTAATGCGGTTTCTGGGAATGGTGGGTTATTAAAGAAACTTTTGCCCAAATTTTTCTTCAGTAGTAGCTTCTTTAACTGATTTATTGAAAAAAAACATAAAATTTGAGTGGGCCTTGCAGTGTAAGCAAGCTTTTGACAATGTCAAGCTGTTGCTTAGCACTGCCCCTGTGCTGGTTGCCCCACGCATTGGACAGCCTTTTCAGATCCAGGTTGATGCCAGTCAAGTTGGGGCTGGAGCTGTACTGTTGCAAACTGATGTACAGGGTATAGAAAGACCCGTCTCCTATTTTTCCAGAAAGTTTAAGTCTCATCAGTTGCATTATTCCACTATTGAAAAGGAGGCATTGGCGTTGATTTGGGCTTTGCAGTTTTTTGAAGTCTATGTAACAAGTGGTATTTTTCCAATTGTGGTATTTTCAGACCACAATCCACTTACCTTTTTGAACTCTTTGCAGAGCCCAAACCAGCGTCTTATTCGATGGTCTCTCTTTTTGCAACCCTATCCTTTGGAGATTCGACACATAAGGGGTGTGGAAAATGTTCTGGCTGATGCCTTATCTCGTGCCCCATGTGAGAGTTTTTGCGACTGATTCAATGGATGTTTTTTTTTCTTCTGTTTTCTCTCATTTGTGACTATGGATTTTCCTAGGCGCCGGGAGTTGCTGTATTAAAGTTGCAAGAGGGAATCAGATTAAGAAGGCACCATACTGGGTTTGCAGTCTGTTATAATTTATTGGGGGTTAAGTGGTAATATTTGTTGTTGTTGTTGTTGTTAAGAATTAATATTTTCTCATTTGTTTCAGAGGTCCAATTGCAAGGATCCTCTCTCTTAAGAGGGGAGGTGTTATGGGTGTGGGTGTGTTTTCTTTTCTTTGTATCTCTTGGTTTGTAGGTCGCAGCAGAGATGAGGAACACCTGATTAAAATTAGGAGGTGGAGATATAAGCGTTTCGGTTCCGTGCATGAAGGTCGGCGTACGGGGAAGTGACATCATCCACGGCTGGCCTCTTGTTTCCTCGCTATAGTGGGATCTAGCGTCTGTCGGCATTTTGAGTCATTCAAATGGCATAAAGTTTATTATTGCGCTTTGTGAAACCCCTAGAATTATGTAATAAACCTCATTCATTATATCCACCTATTGTTTTGATTTTCCTATATTGTTGCGGCCACGAGTCGGCCGTAACAGTCACTCCCAGTTTCTCTTGCTCCAAATTAAAGGTCACTACATAGTAAAGATTTTTAAACACAAAATTGTCTGAATTTTAGCAATGATCATTAAGTGTGCTTATTGTGTGCCACACTTATTGTTCTTCTTAAGTTTTCTTCTTATTATTATTATTATTCCCGGGAGAAAAATTTTGGCCAGCTCCTGCGCCTAGGCCCTTTGAGACAGAGACACCGTTCCAACTTTAAAACGTTGTTCGTCGTTCGTCCGCCATAGTGGATTGAACAGAAAGCGAAACTAAATTTTCACAGGTCACAAATTTGGTCCGAACTTCACGAAACTGTTATTATCAATTATTATTGTTATTGTCAATTATTATCATACTGAAGGGTTACAAATTTAAGAATATGTTTTAGACCTGCTGATCCTACTTCCTTACATAACATCACATAAAAAACTAAGGTGAACTATACTGTATTGGGCATTCAAGGTGAACATGAGGGCATCCATTTACTGATTAGATTTAACAGTTTCCTTTGAAGGGGTTTTGTTAGTCTTTGATCTTTCTACTAAGAGTTGAACTTTGTGTCAATGTTTACCTAGTCTTAGTTCTCGTGACCATGTGTTGTTTATACAATTTGGGGGGTACCATTATCTCAGTTGGGGGTAATTGCCTCTATTGTCTTTAGATGATTAGATTCAGTAGTCATCCCTAAAGGCTGTGTGTAAGTTCAGCACCTTTAAGGACAGCCCACTGAAATGCCTATAAAGAAACCATGTAAAGTTCCCTTAGTCAGATTATGTTGGAAGTACTGCAGCCACGTACAGCGGAGTGCTCAATAAAGAATAACTTCTGTTGAACGCGATCCCAATGTCTCCTGGTTTGCTTTGAAGAAGGAAAATAAGTTCCTAACAATACCTATAATCCATTACACCAAAGCAACTTTAGTTCAACAATTATTATTAAGCATTTAGTTTAAATGAATATAAATATATACTAAAAATATTTAATTTAAATAAGATTTGGAATTGACAAATAAAGCTTTAAAAATTACTACATGTAAGCTTTTCACTTTAATATGTACATTATCAAAGGTCCCACTTTATATACAGTGAGGAAAATAAGTATTTGAACACCCTGCTATTTTGCAAGTTCTCCCACTTAGAAATCATGGAGGGGTCTGAAATTGTCATCATAGGTGCATGTCCACTGTGAGAGACATAATCTAAAAAAAAAAATCCAGAAATCACAATGTATGATTTTTTAACTATTTATTTGTATGATACAGCTGCAAATAAGTATTTGAACACCTGAGAAAATCAATGTTAATATTTGGTACAGTAGCCTTTGTTTGCAATTACAGAGGTCAAACGTTTCCTGTAGTTTTTCACCAGGTTTGCACACACTGCAGGAGGGATTTTGGCCCACTCCTCCACACAGATCTTCTCTAGATCAGTCAGGTTTCTGGGCTGTCGCTGAGAAACACTGAATTTGAGCTCCCTCCAAAGATTCTCTATTGGGTTTAGGTCTGGAGACTGGCTAGGCCACGCCAGAACCTTGATATGCTTCATACAGAGCCACTCCTTGGTTATCCTGGCTGTGTGCTTCGGGTCATTGTCATGTTGGAAGACCCAGCCTCGACCCATCTTCAATGCTCTAACTGAGGGAAGGAGGTTGTTCCCCAAAATCTCGCAATACATGGCCCCGGTCATCCTCTCCTTAATACAGTGCAGTCGCCCTGTCCCATGTGCAGAAAAACACCCCCAAAGCATGATGCTACCACCCCCATGCTTCACAGTAGGGATGGTGTTCTTGGGATGGTACTCATCATTCTTCTTCCTCCAAACACGTTTAGTGGAATTATGACCAAAAAGTTCTATTTTGGTCTCATCTGACCACATGACTTTCTCCCATGACTCCTCTGGATCATCCAAATGGTCATTGGCAAACTTAAGATGGGCCTTGACATGTGCTGGTTTAAGCAGGGGAACCTTCCGTGCCATGCATGATTTCAAACCATGACGTCTTAGTGTATTACCAACAGTAACCTTGGAAACGGTGGTCCCAGCTCTTTTCAGGTCATTGACCAGCTCCTCCCGTGTAGTTCTGGGCTGATTTCTCACCTTTCTTAGGATCATTGAGACCCCACGAGGTGAGATCTTGCATGGAGCCCCAGTCCGAGGGAGATTGACAGTCATGTTTAGCTTCCATTTTCTAATGATTGCTCCAACAGTGGACCTTTTTTCACCAAGCTGCTTGGCAATTTCCCCGTAGCCCTTTCCAGCCTTGTGGAGGTGTACAATTTTGTCTCTAGTGTCTTTGGACAGCTCTTTGGTCTTGGCCATGCTAGTAGTTGGATTCTTACTGATTGTATGGGGTGGACAGGTGTCTTTATGCAGCTAATGACCTCAAACAGGTGCATCTAATTTAGGATAATAAATGGAATGGAGGTGGACATTTTAAAGGCAGACTAACAGGTCTTTGAGGGTCAGAATTCTAGCTGATAGACAGGTGTTCAAATACTTATTTGCAGCTGTATCATACAAATAAATAGTTAAAAAATCATACATTGTGATTTCTGGATTTTTTTTTTTAGATTATGTCTCTCACAGTGGACATGCACCTACGATGACAATTTCAGACCCCTCCATGATCTCCAAGTGGGGGAACTTGCAAAATAGCAAGGTGTTCAAATACTTATTTTCCTCACTGTAGGTGTCTATAACTACTATGTACTTACATCCAAAAAATAAGTACAGTGTTCACTACTGATGTCACACTTACATGTGCATGTGCTTCATGAACTCAGGACCAAAGCCTGAGTTCACAGAGCAAGTTGATGATCAGGGTCATGGTGTCACGATGATGCGAAGATGAACCCAATCGCAGACAGTAAATACTTAACACAAGGTTTATTAACGACAAAACAGAAAACAGAAAACAAAACCCACGAGGGGGCAAAACAAGACAGGATAGACTATTTTAGACTGACAACATTAGACTAAGACTCAGACAATAAACTAACAGCTAAGACATGATCAAACTCTTCTTTCTAGACAAGACTTACAACAGGTTACTCACAGATTGATACACACAATGAATGACAATGAACCAGCACAGGACAGCAAACACATGGGGATTAAATAGGGAGAAACTAATAATGACGGCAGGTGACACAAGTAAAGCAATAATGACAAAACGAGGATAACAAGGGGGCGGGGCAAGGTAACGAGACAACACAAGCACATGGCCCAAACACAAGGCCATGTGCTTGCACACCAAACACGGTTCTGTCATGATCCTGCCTCAAGACTAGAGAAAATCAAGGACACAAGGGCAGAATCATGACACATGGTACCAACAAAGCCTGAATGGATTGATTTTGTTTCGTCAACTCAAAACTTATCCTGTAACCCTGAGTTTGTTACCATCATGGTACAGGCCCCTGATAGCTCTGATTTAACTTGACACAAAGCATGTGACTGAACTTGCTTATAAAGGACTTTTTTGCAAAAGGTGTCTCATTAAGTTTATATGATTTTATATTCAAATTAATCATTCTATTCAAATAACCACAAACAATGATATAGTATGCCTCCAGGAAGAAGGTTTTAAATACAGATATTTTGCAGAACAGCTATCAGTTTTAGCAGTTTTGGGAAGTTTTTCTACCCAAAAAGTAAATAAATCACACAAATCAGATTTTTTGAATGCTTTATTAAAACAAAATCAAGACAAGTAATTGCAATTAAAAGAACTGAGCAAAGTTTATACTTAAGCATTTTAAGCATTTGATTATCAGGAAGCTTTGCAAGATTATGGCTTTAATGCATAAGGCCTGATTTGAGATCCTACTAAAATCCTACAGCTTTATCTGTTTTCCATAAGCGCTCCCGAATTTATTTGAGAAGTTGTGAGCTGATTCAAGTCTGGGCATGTCTTTAACCAGAACACCATTTCTTGAGCTGAAAATGTCAGCCAGAGGGGAAGCCATTGGAGAAGGTTTGTGTTCATTACACTGTGGGCCATTTAGACTGGGAGCACACTTCACTTCATAGGTAAAAAAGAAGGTGCCATAATTAAAAACACAAGTGTCCTTCACAACTCCACTTCTAAGTTTAAAAGAGCATTCACCAAGGAGGTCGCTGTTCCAGTATCTGTCTGCATCATACACTTTAAAGCTTAGTCTTTTGGCCATGCTAATCTTAATAGGACCAAACTCAAATGTTTCTGGCCAACTTGGATTGTCATTATTATCAATAATCTCAGTGCGCTTGTTTTGTGTGTCATATTCAACTGATACAGTGCCATCTGTTTGAGTTCTTACATCTCCATACAGACCTTTGGCTCTAAGGTTGTAGACTTTTAGGGTGGCAAGTCCTTTTTCAGGTGGACAGCAGTTAGACTTTATAATTCGACTACTTTCACAAACACAAGCACATCGGTCTCTTGCACTGCACTTCCTGCCAATATTGCAAGGCTCTGAGCAAACCTTCATGAGGGCATTTTTAATGATGTATTCTTCAACAGCTCTCTTCAGTCCTTTCCTGGCAGGGTGTTTTTTACTCAGTAAGAAATGGAGGGGTTTCAGAGAGTAGTGCACAATGTCAGGGAGACTCTTCAAAGACTCAAGCCAGGTCTTAAGGGAATTTGGGTGTGATGAACCAGCAAAAAGCAGATCTTCTCCATTTATGTTTCCTCCGATAATCTCTGTCTGACGCTCACTGAACATGGTGCTGAACTTTTGATTTGTGCCCATCTTCTTTTTCATTTCTTTACAAAAATGGCTCTCTACCTTCACAGTTGCTACACTGTATGAACCAGAGGCTTCCACATCCAAACAGTCTTTCACTGCAGTGTCTGTAAGCCCACTCACTGTTGCCTGACATGTTTTGATGGCTGTTATGGCTTTCATTTTCCCCCCTAACTTGACACCTGTGGTAAAGTGAGTGCCATATGTGGTGATCAGGTTGCGGTAGGCGTCTGGATCGTAGGATGCAGGGAGTGATTTAATTTCTTCAAGAAACTCTGCATGAAGAGGAGGCTTTTTAACTAGACGATATCTGTAAATAAAGAGTTAATACGTTTGAATTCAGTGGAATCAAAGAGGGAGCAAATTACAATTAAAGGTTTTTCTATATTACAATTAAAAGTCATTCTATGAGGAAAAGCAACCCAACTCTCTCACCCGTAAAAGCTGCATGCAACTTCATGTTTGGTGAAACTGTATTTGTCTTCTTTTGATTTTGTCATTGCAAATTTCGCTTCCCTGGAATGAGTGCTTCCGACTGCAGCTCCAGCAGCCTTCACATCTAAACCAACTTTCCAGCTGACTGAGAGCGCTGATGATGAATCATTGACCAGTGATTCACTTGATTCAAAGATCTGACTGGAGACTTTCATTGAACACTTTGGCAAGGTCCTCCAGAACACAACTGCTGCTGGTAGCTTCTGTTTTATTCCATTCATGTAATTGTTTCTGCGCATTTTACAAGTGCTGTTTCCAAAATCCCATTTCTCCATGTCGATCACGTAAGATCCTTTTCGCTCCATGGTCACAACATCAAATCCCTCTCCAGCAAGATTGTGCCCTGGAACAAAGGGAGCATCCTCACACTCTTTTGGTGCACCTATGTCATCCTCTCCAGAAGTGGTCATGAGAAGCAATGCCCAGAAAACAACAAGGTAAATCTGGAACTGCCCCATCATCTGTAGTGAGATACGTCAAATCATTATTGTGATTATTGTGAAAATTAACATCACTTAACAAGAACGATAGTCTAGAATTGTAACAATAATACCTTCATAAAATTTGCAGTATTGTTAAAACAAATACAAAATTAAAAAAAGGATGTTAAGCAGTAATTGTCTCTTTAAAATAATAATATGATTAATTGAATGATTTTTTCCAGTTACCTACCATTAAATGTAGAGCTGAGATAAGTTATAGGTTGTCTCTCTAACCTGTCGATGGTTGATTGGTTGTGGGTGTCAAAGCTTTGTAGTGCAAAGTATCATATACCATGACGTGGCTGTGACAAATCTTCTAATATTAGTTTAACACATTGCCTGGGCCTAAGCTGCACAATGCTATAAATATGTTTTGTGAACAAAGAAGAACATTTTAAGTACAAGTTATCAGATGTGACAAAAATCTCTGCAAATGGATGGCAGTGTTACAAAGAAGATGAACAGTTATGCTTAAGAGTTGCATTGTAAAACATTATCTGTGCATCTATTATTCCTTTACATTATAATTTTAATTATTAATTTAATGCTAATTCATGAAAAAAAAGGTATGACACTGGCTTAGATTGTGCCCCCCCCCCCCCCCCCCCATAACAATTGTTTTTATTGAGTAGTCAGTTCGATATACAGTTAGAAAAAAATATTCAACATATTAATAATGTGTATCCCCCATCCACCCACCCACCAGGTGGACTTGCTAAGGAATGCTAAGGAATTGCAAGCTTTTGCAGTGAAGAATTATTTATTATTTTGAATTATGTAGAAAGAAAAGTTCTGGAGTCAAAACCATATCCTTATCTAACAGGAATGATGTCATGAGCAAGCTGAGACCAGAAAGGAAAAAGTGCAGAGCATTCCCAGACAAAAATGTAAATATGTACCAAATGCTCTCTGCAGACATAAATTACAATTCGGGGAAGGAGACAAATACATATAGAAATGCTTTAAAGTGTATAGGTAAAGTCTGTACAGAAGTTTCCAATGGATCATCTGATGATTTGGGTTTTTCGAGAATGATGTGATTGTCTCCCAAATTTGCTCTGTGAATAAAGTTTGTATGTCCTCACTGATAACCTTAGACCAGATAGTTGATATGGGAAGTGGTTTGTATGAGTTTTTGAGGAGAAAAGAGTAAATAACTGAGGCAGAAATAACAGAATTATCAGTTGGAAGAATTATCTTTCGGAAGGGATGTACAGGTAATTGTGAATCCCAGGGAACTCCATATGCCCGAAGCACAGATCTAATGTGAAGATACATGAAAAAGGAAGTTTCTGATAAATTAAAGAGAGCCATAATATCTTAAAATGATTTCAGCTCTTTGTCATCATAAATATCACCAAATCAATTTACTTTACATTTAACCCATTGTGGACAATGAATTGGTTTCTTTCCTGATAAAAACATATTATTATGGAACAAAGGTGAATGACGGCTTTATTTTTCTGGTCACCGTTCTCCAAGTAGAAAGTGGGTGATAACTAGAACATAATGTAGAGTCTTTATCTTTTTTAGCAGAAGAGATATAATAGCCATGTTCATATTTTCCGGAAAGGATCCTTGATCAATTGAATATTGCATCATGTCTAGCATAGATGAACCCAACTAGGCCAAGAAGGTCAAGTAGAACTCAACTGGTATGCCATCTAGACCTGGGGATTTCCCCTTGCTCATACCTCTGACCGATGATTCTAATTCAACAAGTGATATAGATCTAGCTAAGAACTCAGAGTCTGATGCTGACAGATGCGGAAGAGTAAGAGTAGATAAAAAGGAAGTATGGTGTAGGTTCGCATTTAGAGTTAGAGCTGTATAGCTACCATGAAAATAATAGTTTTGTCAGGGTCTTTGTATAAGAAATTCAGCACTGTATCTAAATTAAGTTCTTTCCTAACAGTTTTTTATTTTATTTTCTCCACCTTGTTCAGCTCCACCTCCATTGGTCGGCCCCCAGGCTCTGTGTCTCGTCTGCTTACCACTGCTATAGTGCTGACACTTACATTCAAGGAAAACAATTTATCACTTCATGCATTCTGGGAATTAAACCCAAGACCTTGGTGTTACTGCCTCCACTTTCTAATGTTTGAGCTACAGGAACACAAAAGGAACTCACTCTCATATTTTCCCATTTTGTTATTATTTTGAAGAATGTCTTACAACAACATTTTACCCTTAGGGGTACAACAGCTTTTTATGGGGAAGTCCTCTCAAAAGGACGTCCATGTAGCCTACCGTATTTAACAGCAGGCGATGGTCTGTATGATCAGGATGCAGAGCTTCCCCCATTTTGGCAAATTAAAGTTTATGGATAAATGCATGTATTGCACTGGAGACTGACATTAATTACTTGGGCCCCCTAAATTTGACCGAAATCAATGATTATTGTTCAATTGGAATAGTGTTTTTGTTGGGCAGTGCACTACTGGTATATCTAATGTAGGGTGTTTACCTTAAAAAATACAATACTTTAAATTTTAGACAGTATATATGGTTCATTTTCACTGTACATAGATTTAGGGGAGTGCAGGATGAAAAAAAAAAAGCATGTGTAGCAGGGTGACTGAATCCACTAATGAGGATTTCATTCACCTGTGCTTAATTTAAGCCCCCGCCCCTTCCTTGTTTGATATAAGGGATGTGTGTTTGCCACATGGCATGCGTCTTGGTATTGGCCTTGTGACGTCATCCGTGGTTGCCGCAGGCTTGGACTGTAAGCTGGCTTCCTCGTCTGCTGTGTGCTGGCTGCCCATGCCTCACAGGTATGAGTAGCCGTTTTTATTTAACAAGAAGAAATTGAACGCGGTTGATTATTTACATTTTGTTTTCGGTGGCATTGATAGCATGTCATTGATGGCATGTGTTCCTGTACTGCAATATGGTGCGCGACTGCGAAACGGTTTGTGCGCCGGGATCAGTCTGCGGTATGTAAGATTATAGGTTTGTGTGTTAATAATTTGTTTCTGTTTATAACATTATCTTTCTGCTTGTTTAACTGAGTAATGTATGTTTGATTTATTTGGTTTTTCAATGTCAACTTGTTTTTATGTGGTACTGAGTCCTAATTATGTCAAGTGGTTTAGATCCTTGAAGTATTTGACATCTTATCTTCCTAAGTTGTATTTGTTTGTGTTTCTCATTGTTGTCTTTATTGCAGGAGCTGGGGGTTTCTGGAGGGTGACGGCGAAGCTGCCATTTGTGTGGTGTGTTCACACCTAGTGCTGTGTCTTCTGGCATTTAACCCTTCACGTGTGTGTGCGGGTATTTGTAGTGGATTATTTGGGCGGGTTTGTTTTCCAATTTGGCAGCTGGCCCGGACCTCCAGATACCTCTGCTCTTGACTGAGTTCCTTTAAATTGCGTTTGTTATTTAAAGTGTGTGTATGAGTAGATGCTAATTGGTGTTCATTTATTATAATGCCAATGTGAGTTAACGTTGAAATATCTAGCTATTTATTATTCAACACTGACGAGCAAAGTAAACTTTTCTATATGTCTCATGTCCTCACCCATCCACTCAAAATGAACCTGTGTGCCCTTAGGGCTATTTCCCTGGTTTTCCAGGGTGGCGTAGTTGATCATATATTGCCATTTCTGTTAAAGTGTGGTAAACCTTTCTCAATTCTATTACCCTCACCGCCATGTCGCTACACATGCAAAAGTGTTCCTTCAAATAGGCTGATAAGTTAAACGTTCACAGACCAAAATGCTAATTCTGTGGAGTAGTTTTTACAGAATATGTGGTGAAAAAAAAAAGGTGATGGTGTCTACTCCTATGAAAATTTGCTTTGGTGAATTTGTTCATTACAGTACTGAATTAAGAAATCTTAGGTCTGTTCGCCTGTGACCATCGTAGCTTAATGTCTAAATGCAAATTAAGACAGATCAGGCTTAGCAACAGTTGCAAGAAGCCTATAAGTCGGCTCTATGCTCAACAGACAAGAACTGCCTTTAAAACATACTGTATACTGTAGGCATTTTACAGTACAAGAGAAAAGGAAATGCATTCAGACCACATAGGGTTTTTGTGTGTGGCGAAGACAAAGTTCTCATGAGAACCTACACTGTGATAAAAAAAACAAAGTATTTACATGTAACTTTATACAGCACAGTTTTTAAAACAGATATAACAATATTAAAAGACCTGATCATCTTTCTGTAGTTGCGTTGTTTTTTTTCTCAGAAAGGACCTTAGTCTTTACAGTAAAACAGATTTGTTAATATTTGTGTTGCACAGTGACAGCTGATTCTAAGGGACTGCTCGTTTTTTATTTAATGGGCTACCGGAGGAGTTTTGAGGTCTATAGTCAAAATAGACTTGACCCTCCCTTCGCCAGCAATATATTTTTCTATGACCCTCCAAAATGATTGTGAAAAAAAGGCATGACCCTCCCCGATAATGTATTGATTACTTCTGTACTGGTTTGCGCTTGGCAAAGATGTTCAGATAGCCATTGTTGCATACTCCGTGTGCAGTGTGTATGTGGTGCAGAAGCAGCACGCGCTATGCTTTCACATGCGTTTGCAGTGCGTAACTGATCCACGGCTGTACCACAAACACGTACTCACTATTTTTATTTCAAATCCAGAAGTTATCACCAACTTTTATTTAAAAATAGTTTTGTCAGCATTGCGATTCTCTTTGTACACATATACAGTACACTCTAGTATTCACGTTTAAAGGTGCCTTGTGTAAAAATAAATAAATTCATACTCCACATTCCATACCAGATGGGGGCAGTATACCTCCAGAAAGTGAGTTGGTCTACTCTAGAGTATGAATATCTTCAAGCTACTCCCCTTCACCTTTACCAGTGAATATGTTCATATTCGTTTTGTTCATATTACATTTTTATTGTTAGTTTGAATTACATTAATTTGACAGACAGCATTCGCTGATGTTGACCAAGCTAGCGCCAACATAACCAGAGCTTCCAACTCTCACGCATTCACCGTGAGACACACGCAAACACTTTTCACATGCTCTCACGCCACACATCAATTTTCTCACGCACAGAAAAATCGCGAAGCAAAGAGGACACGGAGACCGACAGACTAGACAGAGCAGGTTAGTTATGATATAAAAAAAATCTCAGCTCTCAGATTCTGTCAATTTTATTACGCAATTCAAACAATAAATACCGTTTTGGCGCTTGTAAATGTTACACGACAGATCCCTAGCGCATGTGAACCGATCATCTCTACTCTCTAGCTAATAGTAAAAAAATCACGAACACTGAAAGATACAGTAACGTTAGGCTACAACTTACCAAAATGTATTCCTCATACATAATAAACCAATAGACCAATCAGTGTTTTTTATCAGCGTGAAGAGGTCAATAACACAGCTGGAGAACAATTATGTCAGATTTACCTCAGGAAAGCCATTTAATATAGCTACATAATATAGGTCACGTAGTTGGCAAGAAAAAAAGAGCAATAGAGATTGTGCTATGTGTACTATATTACAATACTGTATTTTATGAACGTTATATACGTTTATCGAACAGCCTTCGATACATTTCTATGTTATAACTTCCCGAAAATCTACACAAACATATAAAACAAACTTCTAACGAAATACTAACAGCATCTTACTTACCAATCCAAACGAAATGTTGCAAGTTCGAAGTCAAACCTTATTTTTTTCATGTCCATTAGTTGTCTCCAGCGATGGAAAGCAGTGCCAATGTTTACTCTGGTTCTGTTCCTTTTTTATCAGATTTTATTTGAATGTAGTAGTGGGCTGTAGGCTACTTTCCACACGATTGACATCAGGTTCAAGTACGCCCACAAGCCGTGCGAGTTATTCGTGTATTGCATGTTTGGCTGGTGGTTATGTTGCCGGCATACCGCCTCCCATGGCCGAAACTGGTATTACGACACCTGTCGGGCCGTGGCTAGTAATGCTAATGCTAATTCAGGTTGATATCTCTGCAGCACTATAACTTGACATTTTTTTAATGACATCATCGCCCTTATTTCTTCTCATTCTTTTGATGCGTGTAGCTCATTTTTTGGATATTTTTACCTCAATTTTTACATAAGGCACCTTTAAACACAATTTAAACAACGTATTATTCAATGCATTAGACTACTTCTATATTAAGTCGCAAACATTTTAAATTAAAACTTAAAATTGACAAAAACAGCCGACTCTCATGCCTTTTCTTTTGCATTTAAATTTTAGTACAATAAATCTTGCATGTCACAAAGAACTTGTTTTTCAACCTCCACGAATGAGACGAGTGCTGTTCATTATGTCACCTGTTGAGGTAAACTGTAGTTTCCCTTGCTTAACCCTGGTCTTGTAAAGTAAATACATGACTGTGAAAAATAGTATTATTTAATTAAATACATTTATGGTGAGATTACTACATTTTATTTAATTAAATGCATTTATGGTGAGATTATTATATTTTCATGTCAATCTGTGTTCATTTTGACCACGAACCATGGGCTGTCACTTTAATTCAGTGCGTGCAGCACAGCAAAAATAGACTTGGTGGGAAATTATCGCTGCACTACTGTATACGCATCGATTCGCACCTGAAAGGCATTGCCGGACCTATCCCAAGTGTAGTGTGAAAGCTCTGTAGGCCTATGTGTGAAATGGGCGTAACCTCTGCTCTCTCATCTTACACATCACACTCCACTGTTATGGTGGCCATTTCAGTAGATTTACTCAATAACATTGTTATGGAAACTAAAATATGGTAGTATCGTGCTACAGCTCAAATTCTATCAGCTGCAGTTCTGGCGCCTCAATCCCAATACTGTAAAACTCGACGAACATTCACATCACATGTTAATGCAGCGGTAGAGTTACACTCACAGGACACTTATTCGCAATCACAAAAGTTCATTATTTGCTCGTGCTTTAAAGCTTTGCCGGGTAAATATTTCATTGGCGTTCTGTTCTGACATGATGCACTTTTTCTGAGCGTGTACGCACTGCCAAACTGGATTTTTGTTGCATCAGACCCATCTACTAGCGATGGGGGGCCGAGGCTGAGAGAGCTACATGTAGCTACATGGAAAAATATGCACAAAACATGTCATTTTTTGCTGTTTTCATGAATACAAAAGTTAGGTGACCCTCCCCCTAGACTAAAAAAAGTTGGATGACACCTCCCCTCAACAAAAAATAAAAAAGACATGACCCTCCCCTATTTTCCTCCGGTGGTCCATTCCATAAATACCGAACGGTCCCTAAATGAAAATGAAAATTGGTTATAAATCAGAAAAAACAAGGGATGTTTTTTTATGTGAATTTTATTAAACAATAATTCAGGGTGTTATTGATTTTTGGCCATACAAAAACAGTATTACAAAATATAAATACAAGTTGTTGATGTTGTTTTTGTTTACCAGAACCACTCAGTACATGTCTGCCTGTAAACATAAACATACTTTAGACTGTTATGGCAGGAAGTTTAAATGTAGTGTTATTACAAAAAATATATATTTTTTTTTTTCACTGAGAAACACTCAATTCATGTTAAATGTAAATTGTGTGGGAAGCTGTAACTTTACTTGCAAGTAAAAACAAATTGAACTCCAGGTTAATTATGGAATATGAAGTAGGCCTAGTTAGTTAACTTGTCTGTATATTACGATTTACTTGATTACTTGATACTTGATTGAAGAGAGATGATCACTGTAATGCCTGACAAAATGTAAAAAAATAAAAATAAATGAATGTAAAGACATCTTGATGTTTATTTTGTCAGCATTTTATTGGAATGTTTAGGAAGGAAAGTTAGTGTTTTGTCTGGAGATGAGTGGTTCTGGATTAGGGATGGTAAGATTCACCGATTCGCATCGGTGCATCGGCATAAAAGCTAACGATGCGATGCATCGATTTAAATAAGTGTGCATCGGATAAGTTGATTTTTTATTATTGTTTGTTAAAACAGCATCTTCTTTCAGCTGAAAAAAATATATATATTTTTTTGTGAAAACCAAATCTTTTGTATGTGAAAGAGCCATTAAAAGTCAGACACTTAAGCTACTTTATGATTTGCTGTATGTCTGATATTTATTTTTAAATAAATAAAAGTTAACTATCTATAATTGCATAGCATCATATTACATTGAATCGCATCGCGCTGAATCGCATCGAAATCGTATCGCACTGCATCGTAATAGTAGTGAATCGTATCGCATCGCATCGGTAGCTGCTTATATGTATCTTTAATGTATCGTATCGTTGGCTATGCGATGTGTATCGTATCGGCCTTAGGTATGGAGATGCCCATCCCTATTCTGGATAAATGCAGAGATGCAGAGAGACCAGATCTTAGTGGCAGATGCAGATGAAGTCTGCGGCTCATAGTAAAAGGCAGGTGCATTTGGACAACTTCTCTTGGCTGAGCAGACCATGCTGGGTTGTGGCCAAGTTCTGGATCAGGCCCCAGAAGTGTTTGAAGCTGATGCCTTCTCCATCTTTCACACCCATTTGCTTCAGCACTTCTCCAAAATGATCCGACTAGAGGAAAAAAAAGAGAGTGAAAATCCTCACTGATGTTCATGTATTCTGTCAAAATGTGCCCCATTTAAAATGTTTTTTCTCTTTTGCATTTGAACAATTACGCTTTATCGCCCTCATGTGGCCGTTGGTTTGTTGCTCTGTAATAAACATTATTTTGAGCCTCACCTTTTTATGTTCTTTAATAACTCTGCAAGTTCAAGTACAATGAGTAGATTCAGGCTTCCAGTTATAATCTTTAAATATAATCTAACCTAATTAAACATTGCAATGCTTGCATAATCATATATACAAGATTGATATTAATTTTGTGCTAATACATTTTTCTAAATCTGTACAGTGAGTCTATATAATTTTCTTCTGTTACTAACATGTCACAACATGGACTGTGAGCACAATTACATCAACACTGAAGTACAGTTCAAATGTAACAGTATCATTTACCTCAGAGCATTTGCTCTTCATTCAACTAAAATAAATATAAAATCTTCTATGTCACAGGTTCTCACTGAAGCTGTAGAAGGCCTGCCATAACATGATCTAGTACTGACTGTAACTGAAGAGCAGGAGAAACTATTTAGATCAACGGCAGCCACCAATTTGCTCCCTGAATGGAGCCACACCCAGTGTCCTTCGCAGGCTCAACCTGAGTTTAAACTGATCTGTGTAATCATACCACACCTCTATCTAAGGCAACAAACACAATCAACAACCTGATCAATCTATGCAAAGGAGGTGTGTTGCACTGCGTGAGGCAAATGGTGGTCACACCAGATACTGACTGGTTTTCGGACCAATCCAATATGCCTTTTGTGTACATAGAAAAAGTCTTAGATCTTTGAGTTCAGCTCATGAAAAATGGGGGCAAAAACAAAAGTGTTGCGTTTATAATTTTGTTACGTGTAGTTATCAGTATCCCAGAAACTATCAGATGTGTTGGACCTTCTAGACGTACGTGACCCCCCCCAAGTGCTGTGTGCAGCAAACAGAGGCAACTGAAAGTGACTGTGATAGTGATGGCTCAGATAGGGAGTACCAGGGTGAAACGGCCCATTTGCCAGGTAGATTAATGAATGGCGATGCAGAGGTGAACTATCTGGAGGATTAGGCAGATGTTCATGAGAACCAATTGGTGTGCCCCACACATGACCACAAACAACCCTTTCTACAACGTACGGCCCATCTTTAGTGCACTGAATGAGTGCACACACATCTCCCTGAAACTGGCCTAGGACAGGGCCCAAGTGTAGTCATGGTCTAGCCCATAGGGGTCTAGCCGAACAAGCAGAAGTTCCTCCAGGGTGTAACTTTGTACATGACAACCTTTTCACTTCACTAAGCCTCCTTCATGAAATGACAAAACGAGGTTATGGATGTCTTGGAATGTGTTGTGTAAATAGGTCTAATTGAAGAATTTGTATGAATTCTGACTATGGTGTTTCCCACCGGTCACTTTTGTGACCGAGTATAAAACCTAATATTTCACTAACTTAACCAACATAAAATCAAAGAGGGCATAACGTTTGTGTGTTAGGGAGATCTAAGGAGTAAAATGCATGTACTCAAATTGCAAGAAAAAATTTGGGATTAAACGGGTTAATTTGCTATAATTCTTTTTTAGGTAAATACTGTTGAGATCGCTAACCTCTTATAATAACAAAGGCGTAGGTTGATGACGCATAAGTGGAATAATGGTACTTGTCATGCCGATGGATCTAATAATGTTTATGGATGAGTGAATGCATTAATGTTTTTTAACATGACTGTGGTATGAAGCAGGGCGCGATTGCTAATGAGAGACAGATATCAGCGATATAAAGGAATAAGGACATTTATACCGAACTACCCGCAAGTGCTGAATTGCTACTCACACAGGTCAGTTTATTAGACTAATGAAACTTGTGAGGTAACACAGTATTGTTTCACTTGGTCTACTACACTATCACACTAAACTGCATTTGAGTGCGTTGAAAGTTATAATGTTATTCTATGTGTTAGTTTGTTGGCTGTATGAGACTAGCAGTAAGCTAGATCAATATTAAAATAACATACTGATCATACTCTAACATTTCATCATGTTGAGCTATATAACATTGATTAGTTTTATGTACATTTGCTCACCTGTCTAATAAAGTACATGCAAGAGCGGCATCTCTGTCAAGTCGAAGTTAGTCGCAGACGTGGAGCTCTTGGCATCTCGAAAACGCCACACTGATATTAGCCGCTTTCCGACCGGAGGAACCTTTTCACAGTTCCTAGAACTATTGGCTAAAGTACCCGGATGTCGGCGTGTTCGCACCGCATGAACTAGGAACGATTTTAGTTCTAGGAACTCCATTTGGAGGAATTAATTTAGGTCCTACTTCAGAGTAGGGTCTAAACCAGCACTATAGGAACTACCCGTGACGTTAGTGTACCGAACACATGCGGAACACCAGCACCCGCCATTTTTAAAACAGAATGTAAACACACAGATTATAGCCTATATATTTACTCCAGAAACTAACTATACAAACATGGAAAACAGTGATAGATGGGTCTCTAAACCTTTATGCTGAAGAGAAAATCCAACACAACTTTGAGGGGACCAAGTCAAACATGATTATGTATTTCTGCCCAGCTAGCAACACTGGACATCAACCACACGGCATAGGCTAATAACCTTTTTTTCATATACTGTCTACTTTCTATAACAGTTCTATCTAATAACATATTAAACAGTACTGTTAGACAGATCGCTAACTAATAAACACAGAGGATGTGAGCATTGTTTGCTCTGGCGTTCTCAGCGCCGCCAAAATAAAGGTCCGTCGCGCCGTCAAAATAAAAGTCACCGTGCTTGCGTCACTCCCTTACCCCATCTATACCAGTTCCTATGGCCACTTGGCCAGTGCGAACGCAAACAGCAAAACCGAGTTTGGGGAGAGTAGTTCTTAGAACTGTTTAGAAGTGGACAGTTCCTAGAACTAAGTTCCTGTAACTACTTGGTCGGAAAGCGGCTATTGATCCTTGTTTTAGTTCCCTTTTGTCCCAAAGTCTGCTTGCCATGGTCCATAATGTTTGAATGAAACAACAACAGCGTGAGCGTGCCGCTAGACGTAACGCAGTTGTCCACGTCTGTCGCCATGGTTATTATGGCAGTACGTACGAGCGGAAACCAGGGATAACGCGGATATTACGTCATTGACAGGCGACAATGACCAGGGACGAGCCATTATTTAAAATATGAATTTCTCTGAAATTGCAAATGTTTGGGAACTTTTGGGATATTGTAAGTACACAACTGCAGGAAATATATTGCACTGTGCAAGTGATCTTTGGATATTTTATTACAAAAATTCCACAGAACCCCATTTCCCTCGGCCCACATACCGCAAAGAATGACGGCCCTGTAGTGGCTCAGATCCGGGCTGAAGATATGGACCACACATGGGTCAACACTAGCCCAAGTCTCAGCCATTTAATAACCATAACAGGGCATAAGCTGGGCCAGAATTGGTTTTAATAGTGGCACCAATTCTCAGCCATTAATAAACCATATCAACACCAGCTTTTAACCAGACCCTCATCCATTTAATAACCCACAACTGGCCCTGAAAAGAGACAGAATAGGTTTTATTCTTGGTACAAATGATCAGCCTTAAGTAAACCAAAACACAGCCAAACCTGGCATAAAATAATTGTTATCTTTTATACATTGTACACTTCTTTATATTTTTTACAGTACTTACCATTATTTGTTTTGTTAAATATTTTGGTAACATTGTATGTAAACACAATCATTTTAAGAAGCTACATAAAAATGTAATAAAAAAAAAAATAAAAAAAATCACACACACACTCTATAAGACAAATGTACCAGACAGCCAGCTCACAATAAAAAAAATATTGCAGAAAATGTCAAAAAGCAGTAACAAAGTAGTCCAAATGATGACGTCAAAGAGTATAGAAGCATAGATATCATATATAAACGCTAGATGTCTTATGGCGCAGTCACTTCCGGCATCACCGTTCGGCCATCTTATGTCAGTGCTCTGTGCATTAAGGTGAGTGATCAGCATGCACACAAATCCTCATATCTCGCTGAAATATTGACGGATTTACAAACGGTTTGGTTTCTTACAAACGTTATTAACGTGGCTATAATTCCGAATGCTTGAACATTTATGTTATAATTTTTCATATGTATGCAGTGTATGTATGTAGTGTCATAACTACATCTCTGACGTTTATAACAAACCAAACCGTTTGAAAATCGGTAGAAAATTGGGCAAGTTATGGTTATTTAAAAGTATTTGCACCATTAAACGAGTGAGCGAGCGCACTGCCGCAAGATGGCCGCCACGTGCGGACGTCGACCTCCATTGGCCAGCAGCGCGCACGAGACATCTAGCCTTTATATATGATATCTATGTATAGAAGTACCAAGAGGCGAAACTCAATAGAACGTTCCATTGCAACAAACGCACCCATCCGCAGAGCTGCAGCTCCGCCATCTTGGACTGAACGCAACACAGCTGTCATAGAATTGAACGATACAGGTTCAAATTCAAAAGCGGTTAAATGAACTAAATAGTAGTTTCTAGTTTTTAATATCTCTATAGCAGACATCCCATGTCTCCCAGAAGTTCCGGGAGTCTCCCGCATATTGATAGCGGCTCCCTGATGCCCG
The DNA here is from genome assembly GCF_963993115.1 of Abramis brama. Classification (NCBI taxonomy): domain Eukaryota; kingdom Metazoa; phylum Chordata; class Actinopteri; order Cypriniformes; family Leuciscidae; genus Abramis; species Abramis brama. Next base: position 27,119,735 of record NC_139974.1, read on the forward strand.
CAAATTAGCTAAAATCTCCCGGAATCTAGAGCGAGCGAGCAAGAGCGCGCAGCTCCAAACCGTGTACGCCGGTTTCACACCGCAAGCGTCAGCGGCGCGTGAGCAGCGCGTATTTTTTTCGGCGTCCATGTTATTCAATGAGTGCATTCACACCGCACGCAGAGGCGGCGCGGCAGCGCGTAGCAGGAGCAGAGCAGGAGCAGCAGTGCCGCGATCGTTTCGGCGCCTGGTCTATTTTTTGCTGCGCCGCTTATGCTGAATTAAAGTGACAATACATTGATCATGGCCAAAATACACCGCAGTTTTACCAAAAAAGCGCATTGATGATATATTGTGTTTTAAACAGTCAATCAAATGACCAACATCAATTTAAAAAGAAAACAAATGTCCAAAAACAAACTTGTTGCCCGAACAATAAAAACAAAGACGAACCAAAAGTTATATAAATGAAATGATTAATAAAATAAGCTTCTTGACAAGTCTTTTCTCTTAAATGTATTTGAAAACGAAATAAAGCAATGCCAACTTACCCTGATTATAGAGTAGCCTACTCTGTCTATACACACGCCGCGGTTCAGCCGCGCGTGACAAACGCTGCCAGTGTGAAAGCAAAACGCTCGTGTCCTGCTCCTGCTCACCATATGCACTGCTCCTGCGCTGCTTACGCTCTGCGTGCAGTGTGAAACCGGCGTTAACGTTAGAGCACACGGCAGAAAGGGTGAGGGAGCGAGATATCAACATATCAACCTAAAATGTGGAACACAACTTGTTCAGATTTTTTGCTTTCATTTTCTTGCAGTTCTAGAGTAAAATATATTTTGTAATATATATATATATATATATATATTATATAAAATATAAATAATTATATTTTTAAATTTGTACATTTTAATAAACTCAAACTTATATAACTTTTTTCTGTTTCACTTTCATAATTTATTTCACTTCAACAATAATCTGACAAATGTCTTCTTTAAAACAAGACCAACCATAGGTCTATATTCCAAAGCATTCTTGAATTACAACTATTTAAGTTTGGAGAGTGATTTTCATGTTTATGCGAAAAAAAGGTGACAGTTAAAGGGTTAATTTAGTGATAACAATGAATTAATAAAGCCAGTCATTTGCCAGGTTAGGTGTTTATATATCTCTTAAAGTATGCGATTTAAAAAGCCCATTTCGAGTCTTGACAATTTCAACCAAATACATAACATTAGCAAACTGTTACTGCGGTTATGGGATAGCTTACATTAACGTTACAGCACCTGTTATCGTTGACGTTAGCTCACTTTAAAGTTAATAAAAACCTTTTCTACTTTACCTCTCTGGATCTTTGGGGAATCTATGAAATGCTAATTGATTGGTTGTACACTGGTAGTTGTTGCAGTTGATGGCAGAACACTGTTTTCTTTGTTTCCAATTATTTCCAGACATAATGTTAATGCTGTATAGTTGTGCTAACGGTACAAAATTTGTTCAGTCCAAAATGGCGGCCGCGCTACCGAAGCGCCACCTATAGTGGCTGTTGTCAAAACTGCAACGGAGTTTCGCCTCTTGGTACTTCTATAGCCTACTCTTTGATGACGTGTAGCATCTGATTTCCTCTCTGGTGATATACAGTAGTTTTGTGAGATCCATTCTTTGAAGACATTTCTCATTCAAACGCACCTTACCTGAAACACATTTAATATCAATGTCGTAAAACTTGTCATAAAGCTTCTTGAGGTTTTCATTGCTGAAATTTCTCCCCTCAAAAAAATCAAGACAGAAGTGTAGTGAACAAATGAGACCAGGTGTAAACGGAAATGCATCTACTTTTGATTAGATCAGCTTAAACGCATCTTAATACCAGGTGGAAACAGTGCCTGAGAATTAAAGATCGATCGTTTGAGTTCAGCAGCAACAGGGTTCGAATTATGATTTCATCTTTGTGGGGGTCTCTTTAAAAAAAAAAAGAAAAAAGTAGCTAGCCTATGAGCAGGCGCGGTAGCTTAATAATGTAATATAAAAATATAAAAATTTGTAAATATAATACAAATTTAATAAAAAAGCGTTGGTAACACAATTCAATTTAAATAGTACATTTGGTTTAATTTGTCGTTTAATGAGGTCTAATATATGCTATATACTATATGCTTAAGTGGTCCAGTGGTCCAAACGCGTCAGAGGTTCTGGGTTGGAATCCGCACTCATATCAGTTTTTTTTTTTTTTTTTTTTAATCAAATCCGATTATGTTTATAAGTGGTTCTATATCAGGCAGAGACACGTTTGTGTGCATTTTGTTTTGTAATTTTACTGGAACGAATAGAGAGTCTCCACAACGGATTGAAGCGCGCCCGAGTGAGTGCGCGAGCCACAAACAAACACAGTATCCGCGCCAATGATCGCAGCGGCACTTTTATCACTTGATTTAAAGGGTTACTTCAGGATTTAGCATTAAGCTTTGTATTAGTAGAAAACCTGTAGTATTTTCGAATTACCATGCTTTCCACCCTCATATCCCCCTGAGACAAGAGATTTATGTATTTTTTGTCTGGAAAAAATCCTCCGATGACGCAAAAATCGTCATTTTGCGTCATCGGAGGATTTTCTGGCCAGAGGCTAAAGACTACAGCCAGTAGATGGCGTTGTTCAGCATGTTTTCAACCCGCCCATAGAGGGTGGGATCTCACTCACAGAATGTACACAGTGTCAGCCGTCTTTCTTTGGAAGCTAAGCTAGCAGGCTCTTGTTCTGTGGAGAAAGCTGAATAGTAGGAGAAAGCTGAGTAAGTAGGGGTTACCTTCTTCCTTTTCCCGGACTTGTCCGGCGGGCAAGATCGTTCAAAATGTCCGGGATTCAGCTTTTGCGTTCTACGGTCGCCATTCATTGTTTACATGCACCCCTTTTGTTTCAATCTAACTGAATTCATTCCGATTGGTGAATCTGAATGTAGTGTTTACATGAACGCTAAACAAGTGATCGGTTGATGTGCGTTTTACCCTTGCTAAGAAAATTCCCGCTCCTCCGCGAGAGATACGAGACCGGTGCGTCTCACAGGTGTAGCTCATCAGTAACCACGCCACCGGCCTCGCGCCGTTCTCCCGCGGCCGTCAGCCTCGTCCTGCTCGCCACAGTAAACATAATGAATGAATGGCGACTGTAGAACGCAAAAGCCGAATCCCGGACATTTTGGGCTCTAGAGATCCCTGGCAAACTCATCACGTAGGCTAAGTTAGCCTTGTTAGCCTTGTTGTTTTCAACTGCGCACTCTTACCGGTAGGCGTGGTCTCCTAAGGCAGCGAAGCAAGTGCATTCTGGGAGTTGTTGTCTTTCATCCACATAAGCCAAAAATACATTTTCTGGCTTTTCTCAGTCTAGAAAGCTCCAAATTCAAAAATTTCTTCACATTTCTTCTACTTAAATGACCTATTTTAAATACACATTCATCTTCCCAGAGGTGAAGTATCCCTTTAAGCATAAGGATGTACCGTAGTGTGATGACGATCCGAGATCCCGCGAGATCCATGTGTTTGGCATCTTGTCCTATCTTTTAAGTCATGCTACAGTAGGCTAGTCTGAAGGAAAAAGTGCTTTATTTGTAATTTAAAATAATGGTGCTGATGATTTTTAGAGACCCCCACAGGTGTATGATTTTACTGCTTTCATGGGAGCTCATCCTCTCTCTATGGGAGCTCAGCTCCCACTGGCTCCCACGTAATTCGAACCATGAGCAGCAAGCAGTGCAATCAAACTTCACAGGTGGACTCATAGACAGTATATAAACTGGACACAGCGACCCCATTGGATTCAACGCAGACAAGTGAAGCCAAATAGAAGCTCTTACTTCCTGATGGTCGAGCGTACTGCGCAGACTCAAACTGAGCTTGACGACGTAGATGTGACGTGAGCAACCCGTCTGTCTTCTAGTAGCTGTGCCAAGAGAAATCTGAATCATTCTCTTCCGAAACTTGCAGAAACGGAGAGCGTGAGTAGGTGTCCATGATCTTGGAGCAGGAGCAACTTTTGCTAAGTATTCTGATTAATTACCTTGTCATTTTGCCTCCACGTCCCCCCGATTGCGCGCAAGCTTCTCCTCCTGTCCATACGGTAATTCTCTACTGTGCGACAGAGAGTCGCGTGGGTATGACGCAATCGTTAGCCTATTTTTACAAAAACTGCATCTACGGAGCCATAACGTAAGATACAAGGTAATGGAGCCTTTTATACATTTTCGTGTTTCTTTAGAAATAAATAATGGACAAATGGAGTCTTTAAACGCCTCAGATGTAAAGTTATTCGCTGTCAAAGTGACGCCAAAATGAATGGGAGTCAATGGGATGCTAACAGCAGGTGATGGTCCACTAGCCAATGGCGGCGCCCGGGGGTACCTTCAAAATAATATGAAACCCTGACCGCCTGGGTGGACTCCACATGCACAAACAACAGGTTCTTCTTTGCTGCTTTTGAAGCTTGTAGTGGCCAAGATCTGGATTTAAGACTAGGACCACACATGGGCTATAACTGGCCCGAGTCTCAGCCATTTAATAACCCATAACTGGCCCTGCACTGGGCCTGTTTTCATACTGGTACATATAATAAAATGATGTACTTCATGGTGAACAAAATAAATAAAATACCACGTTAATGGTGAAATTATCATAGAGATTAAATCAGTTAATATTTTTAAAGTGTAATATTGTTTAAAATTACAAGTTATAACATAATGAAAAGAACTGTCATTTCTGTGATAATTTTACCATTATCATGTGGTGTAAAATACACTACAAACACAAAATTATCATAAAAGTATTAAATTCTTGTGCTGTAATCCAAATCTTCTGGAGAATCTGTACCAATACTAAAACCTATTCAGGCCCAGTGCAGGGCCAGTTATGGGTCATTAATTGGCTGAGAATCGAGCCAGTTGGGCTATCCATGTGTGGTCCTAGTCTTAAATCCAGATCTGGGCCACTATAGGGCCGTCATTCTTTGTGGTATGTGGGCCGAGGGAAAAGGGGTTTTGTGGAACAGAGCTGGGCCAGATAAAATTTCAGGGGTTATTAAATGGATAAGGGTCTGGTTAAAGCTGGTGTTGATATGATTTATTAATGGCTGAGAATTGGCGCCACTATTAAAACCAGTTCTGGCCCAGTTCATGCCCTGTTATGGTTATTAAATGGCTGAGACTTGGGCTAGTGTTGGCCCATGTGTGGTCCATGTCTTCAGTCCGGATCTGAACCACTACAGAGGCGTCATTCTTTGCGGTATGTGGGAAATGGGGTTCTGTGGAACGGAGCTGGGCCAGATAAAATTTGCTATGTGGGATTACCATGAAGCTGGCTTAGGAGGATAGCTAGGTATGTTTCAGTTTAGTTTGTGACAACCCTGGTTTTAGGCACTATGAAAGTGTATCGGATTTTAGCTGGGTCATTGCCTTAGTAACTTAGTGCTCCATGGGGATTGCTAACCTGCTAAACGTCAGGTTATGTTGTAAGAGAGCTAAACCGAAATTTGACCAATCAGCTGTGAGCAAAGTGACACATTTCTGGCAATAAAGTCACTCCCAGCTTCTCTTGCTCCAAATTAAAGGTCACTACATAATAAATATTTTTAAGGACAAAATTGTCTGAATTTTAGCAATGCTCATTTATTATAATTATTTTATATGATTTATTTATGATTTATATTATTATTATTATACCTATAATCCATTACACCGAAGCAACTTTAGTTCAACAATTATTATTAAGCATTTAGTTTAAATGAATATAAATATATACTGATAATATTTAATTTAAATAAGATTTGGAATTGACAAATAAAGCTTTAAAAATGACTACATGTAAGCTGTTCACTTTAATACCTATGTATATTATCAAAGGTCCCACTTTATATTAGGTGTCTATAACTACTATGTACTAACATCCAAAAAATAAGGACAGTGTTCACTACTGATGTCACACTTACATGTGCATGTGCTTCATGAACTCAGGACCAAAGCCTGAGTTCACAGAGCAAGTTGATAATCAGGGTCATGGTACCAACAAAGCCTGAATGGATTGATTTTGTTTCATTTTGTTTGCCCCTGATAGCTCTGATTTAACTTGACACAAAGCATGTGACTGAACTTGCTTAAAGTAGGCTACTTTTTTTATGCAAAAGGTGTCTCATTAAGTTTATATGATTTTATATTCAAATTAATCATTCTATTCAAATAACCACAAACATATAGTATGCCTCCAGGAAGAAGGTTTTAAATACAGATATTTTGCCGAACAACTGTCAGTTTTAGCAGTTTTGGGAAGTTTTTCTACCCAAAAAGTAAATAAATCACACAAATCAGGTTTTATGAATGCTTTAATAAAACAAAATACAAAGACAAGTAATTGGAATTAAAAGAATTGAACAAAGTTTATACTTATGCATTTTAAGCATTTGATTATCAGGAAGCGTTGCAAGATTATGGCTTTAATGCATAAGGCCTGATTTGAGATCCTACTAAAATCCTACAGCTTTATCTGTTTTCCATAAGCGCTCTCAAATCTATTTGAGAAATTGTGAGCTGATTCAAGCCTGGGCATGTCTTTAACCAGAACACCATTTCTTGAGCTGAAAATGTCAGCCAGAGGGGAAGCCATTGGAGAAGGTTTGTGTTCATTACACTTTGGGCCATTTAGACTGGGAGCACACTTCACTTCATAGGTAAAAAAGAAGGTGCCATATTTAAAAACACAAGCGTCCTTCACAACTCCACTTCTAAGTTTAAAAGAGCATTCACCAAGGAGGTTGCTGTTCCAGTAGCTGTCTGCATCAAACACTTTAAAGGTTAGTCTATTGGCCATGCTAATCTTAATAGGACCAAACTCAAATGTTTCTGGCCAACTTGGATTGTCATTATTATCAATAGTCTCAGTGTGCCTGTTTTGTGTGTCATATTCAACTGATACAACACCATCTGTTTGAGTACTTACATCTCCATACAGACCTTTGGCTGTAAGGTTGTAGACTTTTAGGGTGGCAAGTCCTTTTTCAGGTGGACAGCAGTTAGACTTTATAATTTGACTACTTTCACAAACACAAGCACATCGGTCTCTTGCACTGCACTTCCTGCCAATCTTGCAAGGCTCTGAGCAAACCTTCATGAGAGCATTTTCTATTATGTATTCTTCAACAGCTCTCTTCAGTCCTTTCCTGGCAGGGTGTTTTTCACTCAGTAAGAAATGGAGGGGTTTCAGAGAGTAGTGCACAATGTCAGGGAGGCTCTTCAAAGACTCAAGCCAGGTCTTAAGGGAATTTGGGTGTGATGAACCAGCAAAAAGCAGATCTTCTCCATTTATGTTTCCTCCGATAATCTCTGTCTGACGCTCACTGAACATGGTGCTGAACTTTTGATTTGTGCCCATCTTCTTTTTCATTTCTTTACAAAAATGGCTCTCTACCTTCACAGTTGCTACACTGTATGAACCAGAGGCTTCTACATCCAAACAGTCTTTCACTGCAGTGTCTGTAAGCCCACTCACTGTTGCCTGACATGTTTTGATGGCTGTTATGGCTTTCATTTTCCCCCCTAACTTGACACCTGTGGTAAAGTGAGTGCCATATGTGGTGATCAGGTTGCGGTAGGCGTCTGGATCGTAGGATGCAGGGAGTGATTTAATTGCTTCAAGAAACTCTGCATGAAGAGGAGGCTTTTCAGCTAGACCATATCTGTAAATAAAGAGTTAATACGTTTGAATTCAGAGGAATCAAAGAGGGAGCAAAATACAATTAAAGTTTTTTTTTTTTTTTTTAAGTCATTCTATGAGGAAAAACAACCCAGCTCTCTCACCTGTAAAAGCTGCATGCAACTTCATGTTTGGTGAAACTGTATTTGTCTTCTTTTGATTTTGTCATTGCAAATTTCGCTTCCCTGGAATGAGTGCCTCCGACTGCAGCTCCAGCAGCCTTCACATCTAAACCAACTTTCCAGCCGACTGAGAGCGCTGATGATGAATCATTGACCAGTGATTCACTTGATTCAAAGATCTGACTGGAGACTTTCATTGAACACTTTGGCAAGGTCCTCCAGAACACAACTGCTGCTGGTAGCTTCTGTTTTATTCCATTCATGTAATTGTTTTTGCGCATTTTACAAGTGCTGTTTCCTAAATCCCATTTCTCCGTGTCGATCATGTAAGATCCTTTTCGCTCCATGGTCACAACATCAAATCCCTCTCCAGCAAGATTGTACCCTGGAACAAAGGGAGCATCCTCACACTCTTTTGGTGCACCTATGTCATCCTCTCCAGAAGTGGTCATGAGAAGCAATGCCCAGAAAACAACAAGGTAAATCTGGAACTGCCCCATCATCTGTAGTGAGATAAGTCAAATCATTATTGTGATTATTGTGAAAATTAACATCATTTAACAAGAACGATAGTCTAGAACAGTGGTTCTCAACTCCAGTCCTCGGGACCCGCTGCTCTGCACATTTTGTATGTCTCTCTTATCTGACACACTCAGTTCAGTTCATGGAGTCTCTCCTAACGAGCTGATGATCTGGTTCAGGTGTGTTAAATAAGGGAGACATACAAAATGTGCAAAGCAGCGGGTCCCGAGTACTGGAGTTGAGAACCACTGGTCTAGAATTGTAACAATAATACCTTCATAAAATTTGCAATATTGTTAAAACAAATACAAAATTAAAAAAAAGGATGTTAAGCAGTAATTGTCTCTTTAAAATAATAATATGATTAATTGAATGATTTTTTTCAGTTACCTACCATTAAATGTAGAGCTGAGATAATCAAATATAAGTTATAGGTTGTCTCTCTAACCTGTCGATGGTTGATTGGTTGTGGGTGTCAAAGCTTTGTAGTGCAAAGTATCATATACCATGACGTGGCTGTGACAAATCTTCTAATATTAGTTTAACACATTGCCTGGGCTGAATAATTTGTTCTGTGAACAAAGAAGAACATTTTAAGTACAAGTTATCAGATGTGACAAAAACCTCTGCAAATGGATGGCAGTGTTACAAAGAAGATTAACAGTTATGCTTAAGAGTTGCATTTTAAAAGATTATCTGTGCATCTATTATTCCTTTACATTTTACTTTTAATTATTAATTTAATGCTAAAAAAAGAAGGTATGACACTGGATTAGATTGTTTTTTCCCCCAGAACAATTGTTTTTATTGAGTAGTCAGTTCAATACACAGTTAGAAAAAATATACAACATATTAAAGTGTAACCCACACCCCCATCAACCCACCCACCATACTGTGCCAAGGAATTGCAAGCTATTGCAGTGAATAATTATTTACTATTTTGAATTATGTAGAAAGAAAAGTTCTGGAGTCAAAACCATATCCTTATCTAACAGGAACAATATGTCATGAGCAAGCTGAGACCAGAAAGGAAAAAGTGCAGAGCATTCCCAGACATTTTCTTTTAAAAATATGTACCAAATGCTCTCTGCAGACATAAATTACAATTCAAGGAAGGAGACAAATGCATATAGAAACGTTTTAAAGGGGATAGGTAAAGTCTGTACAGAAGTTTCCAATGGATCATCTGATGATTTGGGTTTTCCGAGAATGATGTGATTGTCTCCCAAATTTGCTCTGTGAATAAAGTTTGTATGTCCTCACTGATAACCTTAGACTAGATGTATGTTTGTATGAGTTTTTGAGGAGAAAAGAGTAAATAACTGAGGCAGAAATAACAGAATTATCAGTTGGAAGAATTATCTTTCGGAAGGGATGTACAGGTAATTGTGAATCCCAGGGAACTCCATATGCCCGAAGCACAGATCTAATGTGAAGATATATGAAAAAGGAAGTTCCTGATAAATTAAAGAGAGCCATAATATCTTAAAATGATTTCAGCCCTTTGTCATCATAAATGTCACCAAATCAGTTTACTTTACATTTAACCCATTGTGGACAATGAATTGGTTTCTTTCCTGATAAAAACATATTATTATGGAACAAAGGTGAATGACGATGCCAAATCAAATTTGGCTTTATTTTTCTGGTCACCATTCTCCAAGTAGAAATAAAATGTGTTATGATAGGGCCAAAATGAAGTTTACTAGATAGAGCAAATAGTAAAGGTGAAAGAGGACAACCCTGACGAGTACCTCTTCCAATCAGAAAAGATTGTGAACATACCTGGCCAGTAAGAATGGTAGCTGAGGGATTAACATACAAGATTTTAATCATATTTATACAGTTAGAGCTAAAACCTAGGTGATCTAGCACTGCCCACTAATAGTTCCACTCTAAATGGCCGAATGCTTTCATTGCATCTAAAGAGAGTATTGCAGAGGGAGAAGTCAATTGTTCTGCTGAGTGAATTATGTGAAACATAATCTGAGGTTATCTGAGGCAGAGCGAGATTTGATAAACCCTGTCTGATCATGATGAAGAAGCTTGGTTATAAAGCATTTTAGACGACAGGCTAAAACCTTTGCATATATTTTAACATCTGTACCAATTAGAGAGAGTGGGTGATAACTAGAACATAATGTAGAGTCTTTATCTTTTTTAGCAGAAGAGATATAATAGCCATGTGCATATTTTCCGGAAAGGATCCTTGATCAATTGAATATTGCATCATGTCTAGCATAGATGAACCCAACTAGGCCAAGAAGGTCAAGTAGAACTCAACTGGTATGCCATCTAGGCCTGGGGATTTCCCCTTGCTCATACCTCTGACTGATGATTCTAATTCAACAAGTGATATAGATCTAGCTAAGAACTCAGAGTCTGATTCTGACAGATGCAGAAGAGTAAGAGATAAAAAGGAAGTATGGTGTAGGTTCGCATTTAGAATTAGAGCTGTATAGTTCACAATAAAAGGAACTTTTATTTTCTATTAAGTAGTCTTAAAGCCAATATATGGCTAGGTCTGCTACCATGAAAATAATAGTTTTGTCTGGATCTTTGTATAAGAAATTCAGCACTGTATCTAAATTAAGTTCTTTCCTAAAAGTTTTAGCTGTAGTATTATCAGACCAGCACTATGTCAGTTCTAACCTTGGACCAACGAGGAATTTGTGCTGGTTTATGCTCGATTTTCTGCAGGGCGCTGTGGTTTAACTTGACCCAAAGATCTTGCTTCAGCCAGGATTTTGCAAAAAGAGCCTCATCAAGTGATATTTATTTAAATGATTTTATTTTCAAACTAAGTTTTAGACAGAATATCAAGAATATTAAGCATAAAAGTTATGCAACGATTCAGTCTTCCACAAATAGTCAGATAGTATCGTAACAATAACTTCTTAGTAAAATCAACAATAGCAAAAATATTGTTATTTTTAAACATTAAACATTTTAAAGTACAAGTATGTAAAATACAAATTGTTTCTTTAAAAACATAATATTATTTTACTTGATGATTTTTCCGTTTCTTACCATTGATTTTATAACTGTAAAAAAAATCCTAATTTTACAGAAAATAACTGATTTTTTGACGAACATTTTCTTTAATTTTAAATTGTACTCAAAACACTGTAAAATTACAAATAATATCTGTAAAATAAAAATTCAGCTGTTATTTTAGGTATTGTGACATTAATGACAAATTCCAGTAATTCACATTTTTTATACAGAAAATTGATTGTATTTTTCATACAGTATTTTTTCTGTTTTCTTAAATTACATAAAAATGTATGTAAAATTACAAATATAATCTGTAATTAAACAGTAACAAAACAGTTAAATGATAAAATGGTCAAATGACTGTCAGCCCCCCAAAAAACTGTAAAACATCCTAAATTAAATAAACTGAAAAACACTGTTATTTCACAGGTATTTCCTGCATTATTATGATCAAATACCTTCATTGTGAAAAAATCTTAAAAAAAAAGGGTCAAATGACTGCCAAACAAAAAACATAAAATGAAAGTAAAATATGCTAATTTAAATAAAGTGTAAAAAACTTTAAAATAAATTTGATGTCACCATGATTGAGATCAGTGTCTGCTTTAGTTGGGCTCATGACCCTTGAGTGTTTAACTTTTGTTTTTCTCTAGCTGCTTTAACTGTGTGTTTAATACACATTTGTTATGGCAATAAATGCAGGGGAAAATATCAGATGATCTTGGTCATTCATTGGTGATGTTATAGTCATCATATGATGATCTGATTCTGATATGACAGTCAAATCTCTGAATATATTAGCTTAGATTACATAATATATAGATGGAATTTAGCTTTATACAAAGTCTATAATTAATGTCGTAATTTTTCACATGACCCTTGAAATATTGTGGCATCAGTATTATAACAATCTGAAAAAAAAAACCAAACATATTATACAGAAAAAGTTTTGAGCTGGATCATTTTTTTAGTAGTATAGAGACATCAACAATCAACATATGAATCTCAACAATGGTGACAACCAACAAAGCCTTTTTGTGACTTTATAGTAGTTCAGATTTTTTTTTTCATTGTCACCATTGTTGCGATTCATACGCTGATTCTTGATGTCTGAGTGAGTCTATATGATCCTGTCAAAACATTTTCTGTAAAATGACTATCACAGCACTGCAGGATCTTCTATTGCAGTTTTGTCATGCAAAATTAACAACTAATATTTAACAACTTAATCAGATATTACACTTCAGATGGTATCAATGAAGCAGGACACTACATGATGACTGTTATCACTAAAAAGTGACCAACATCATCTGATCTGAGTTTCTCTTGGATTCCTACCATAACAAATACACATCAGAGACACACAGTTAGAGCAGCCAGAGAAAAACTCATGTTAAAAACTAAAAGGTCAAAAGGTCCCAACTAAAGCAAACACTGATCTCCATCATGGTGACATAAAACTTTATTCTTTTCAATAAAACTTCAACTTCTAAACCTCTGTTAATTCTCAATAAGAATGTTAGTATGAAAGAAATAAAGTCTGGATTGTAATAAGTGAAGATGCTGAGATCCTGAGAGATCTGGTAGTGTTTAATGTTCTGTTGGGATGTAAAGTGTTTCTGTATGGTGTGTTTTGTGTGTCACCATTGTGTTGAAGAGTAGAGCCTGAGCTTCAGTTCAGGATGAGCAGAGAAACACTGATGATATGCTGCATATTGCTTTATTTAACTGACAGTAACTGTGTAGTTGCTGATGCAGTGACGTATAGTCACAGCAAATCATGCACGTAATTAACTGCATGTTTTTCAGTAATAAATTCAGAAAAAAAATGTGAAATAACTGTGTTTCTGTTAAAAATGAATTAATGAAGGTTTCTGTAAAAGTATTTTGCACTTATTTAAATTAGGATATTTTACATTAATTTTACGTTTTTTGTATGGCAGCCATTGCTGACAGTCATTTGACTGTTTTTTTATGGGATTTTTTTACAATGAAGGTGTTTGATCGTAATAATTCAGGAAATAGCTGTAAAATAACAGTGTTTTTCTGTAAAACATTTAAGGAAAATTTCTGTAAAAGTTTTTTGCATTTCATTTAAATTAGGATATTTTACTTTATTTTTACGGTTTTTGTTTGGCAGCCGTAGCTGACAGTCATTGACTGTTTTTTTAAGATTTTATTTTTTACAGTGTGAGATGATCAAAAATGAGTCATGAAATTTGTTGCCTCTATGATGATTGTGTTTGTGAGTGTCGAAGGTTTGTGGTACAAATGATATGCCCTGTCACGGAACAGAAGATAGCATACACAGGTAAAATCTGAACAGAGTTTATTGAAGGACACAGGTTATTAGCAGGTGAGTCTCTTGACTTCAGATAGAACTGGTGATATGGAACTGGGAATGAAAGTCTTATCTGTTGCAGGTTATGGATAGAAGTGGCTGGAGGACTGGAGACTGGCAGACGCAGGCTTGGGAGCGTGTGTAAGAGTCTGGTGCTGAGGGCGTGAAGGATGATGTGGCGGATTCTGTGACACCCTGATGTGGCTATGACAATTCCTCTAATGTTAGTGTAACACATTTTTTGGGCCTAAGCTATAAAATGCTATGTATTCACGCATTTACGAGAGCACCACGACGCATGCGTGTGGTGATGACGCAGGAGCTGGCGTTCTGACATTTGACCCGGAAATGCAGGGATGTGTTTACAAGCATAGGAAGACTCACACTCAATATAAAACAGTTCATAACTATGTCTGCAGATTTCGACACAGAGGATGAATTGCATTTAATTGCATGAATTGCACAGCGTGAGCGTGCGTCTTCCTCTGCTTGTAAACACAGCCCTGAGTTTCGACGTCATATGACAGAATGCCAGCTCCTGCGTCATCACCACACGCATGCATGCGTCCTGGTGCTCTCATGAACACATGTCAGAGACTGATACGGAAGAGAATAAATTGTTGAATAAAGTCGTTATTTTTTTGGGGGGGACACAAAAAGTATTCTTGCCGCTTCATAAAATTAAGGTTGAACCACTGTAGTCACATGGACTATTTTAATGATGTCTTTCCTACCTTTCTGGGCCTTCAAAGTGTTTATTTTGTTAAAATTTGACTAAATGGGCATTCAAATTTATCTTATTTTCTTATTATCTTATTTCTTTTACTTCATAAGTTATGTCCACTAAAGTAGGCTATGTTGGTAAACTATATCTCTAAAAATATATTTGCAGGGCAGCTGTCTGACAGTTTCAGTATACATAGTATATTTGCAGGCCAGCTCTCTGACGGTTTCAGTAAGTTTCTATTCACCAAAAACAATCCCACAGGTCTGGGTTTGTGAATGCTTTAATAAAACAAAATACAAAGAAAAATGCTTTTGAATTAAAAGAGCTGAGCAAAATTTAAACATAAAGAAAACATAAAACATAAAGATAAGATAAAAACATAAAGGATCCTATCTCCTACTGTAATCTTAGTTATATATCTGCTGTCTATAAGCACTATTGAAGTTAATAGTGAGCTAATTCAAGCCTTGGCATGTCTTTAACCAGAACACCATCAAGTATTTTAAGGTTGAGCAAGCTCATCGATTCAGCAGAAACCAATCAGCCATCCTGTGTCATCTAGAGTTTCATGAGAATCATGACAGAACTTTGTATAATTATAGTTATTGTTCTTGGTGGGAATGGACCTTAACAGGTCAGTTAATTTATGATAGCATGGACAGAGAACACGTTTCACATTTCAGTATATCATTATTGTCAATATCAACTAAGATAATTTATTTTATTTACCAAAAATATTATAAAGCTTTTTGAAGCTGGATGTGACAACATACGTACTGTGATAAAGGTCTATTCTTAGCCTTGGACTTGCACAGTTATTGAGTCTGTTGCCTTTGCAGAGTAATCATTGTTGTTGGCATTCTCACCATGTGATTTTAGGGCAGCATTAAACCAGGAACTCTATATTTGTTGGGCTTCTTTTTGGTGTAATTTTATATATTTTTAAATAATTTTTAGTCATATTTATTTCTAAAATACTTTGGTTTAGTCTGTTGCTCAGCAGATAGGGTCACGGACAAATGATACATATTTAACATATCAATAAATACTAACATATAAGCAGCCCAATTTAAAGTAGTCATCAAAGCTGCTACTGTTTTTTTTATTTTTATTTTTTCAGCCTCTGTTCAACAAGCTATTTTATGACTCATCATTAGTGCTATAAGACCACAGTAGCATTTAATGTACAAATATAGTAACATAAATGTCTGCAAAGCTCACATGGAACCTTTGGACTGCTAGGTGTCAATTATACATGTCAAAAACAACATCAGCTTTATCAAGTTGTGATATTAGTTTGGCATAAAACTGGTTGTAAATAGCCTTATATTCGCTCCATCATACTAATTGTTTTTGCGTGTGAACACAATCTATCACAACAGCATTTGTTTCTTAAAGGATAGTTCATGCGACAAGGAAAATCATAAAATTAAAGAAACATGAACTGAAATTTGAAATCAAGAAGATTGAAATCGCACCCATACTCTTATTTATTATTACTCCACTAGTGTAGCCCACTTAAAGGAGTGAATGAAAATGTGTGAGCAAATTCAGACACAGAGTGTGGCTGCTGCTTTGTGCTTGCTGTTTAATAATCATTTGAAACTTAGCAAATTGGCAGCACAAGCAGTAGTGAAAAGATTGATCTTGAACTCTGTCATGGAAAGTAGCATGTATAAACCTGAATTCAAATTTTATAATCAATTAAAAAAGAATTTATATCTGTATGATATTACGCTGTACCCACATTAGACCAGCGGTTTGGAAAACGGCTAAATGGATGATTCAGCTGCGGCACCATCTTCTGCGAGATGCAGGAATTCATTCGGCATAACCCTCACATGTGCATTATGGGTATTCTCTGGCCGTTGAGTGTACATCAGTACACTGTTATGTACACTAAAGCTGTGCATTATTAGCCTCTTAACATCCTTGATGTGTCATTACAAGTGCACAGCCAATGTGAGTGATTCCTTCAGAGTGAACACGGGTGAATCTGACTGCAGTAGATGTGAAAGATATGAATAAAAATGATGTTATTTCAGCCAGCGCACATACCTGTATTTACATCCTGTTTTCGGTCGAAGTCCATAGTAATCGATTGTCGAGTTCACAAGCGTGATCATAGGTAACTAAACCTATGCGCGTGAACTCAACAATCGATTACTATTCGATTTTATTCATATCTTTCACATCTACTGCAGTCAGATTCACTCGTGTTCACTCTGAAGGAATCACTCACATTGGCTGGGCACTTGTAATGACACATCAAGGATGTTAAGAGGCTAAAAGCAGGTTTAAAACTTGCCCCATTGAAGTCAACAGGGTGCAAATTTTAAAAAGAGGATAACATGGTGTAGGCAACACCGATTTTTGTCGTTGTTCTCTGTATTGACAGCACTCCAAATTTACAAAAAAATGAGCTCAATGTTAAAATTGACCGGAGTTCTCCTTTAACATCCACTGTGATTTCGGACACCACAACAAATGACACAACAAGGAATTTGACTAATCCCCATGAAACTAATATTTAAGGTTTAGGCCCTGACCACCATAAAAATGACTTAGGACTTCTTGGATGCAGCAGTGGTGGATGAATCCATCCAAATCCATTCATAACTATGTTTGGAAACCTTAAAACTGATGTAAACTTGATGTACAAAACATTAATTTTATTCTTATTCAGAAAAATACGTATTCTCAGTGACAGCTATATGTAGGGCAACATCTTACACAAATTCAGCTGTTATAGACAAATTAATATATGCATGATCTTTTTCCATCATGTTTGGACTCTGTAGGCCTATGCTCAGACTAATGCTGCCTTCATGTGCTATCGGAATTATCATAAATACGAGTTTCCTAGTTAAAAATTGGACATGAATGCCCTCTCAAGTCATATTTACCACTGGGAAGTTCAGTAATCATTTTGATACCCAAGTTCCCGAGATGGGTGGGCCACTATCTTTAAACAGGATCGTTTTTCAGCGCGTTTATATATTTATTTTATATTGGATATAGGTTATTATTATATTTTAAAATATATTATATATTTTTACGTTTTTTGAGCATAGTGGTGTAGTTATTGTATAGTTGTATAAGTCTTCTATTTGCCTTCTGTTTGTTTTTGTTATCTAATCAAAATGTGCTGTCATTTTGTGTCATGGTTATACTGTGTAAATAATTTTTTGACTATATTTTTGAGCCTTTTACCTTTACTCAGAAAGGACAGTGAAGAGTGACTGGAGAGAGATAGGGTGGGATCGGGAAATGACCCCGAGTCACATTCGAACTTGGGTCCCCTGTGAGCACTTGGATCTGAATACAATATGGACATAGCAGTAGTGATTTTGTTACTGTTTACGATCTTGTCCAAAGAGCTGGACTTGGAGGTTTTTGCACAAATAAAAAAGGCACACATGGACTTAGGGCCCTATTTTAACGATCTGAAACGCAAGTATCAAACACGAAACGCAAGTAACTTTGTGGGTGGATCTCCAAACGCAAATCTAAAAAGGGTTGGTCTGAAGTAGCTACATTACTCATAGGTGTGGTTTGGGCTTAACGTGAAATAAACCAATCAGAGCGTCATCTCACATTCCCTTTAAAAGCAGGCGCGCTTGTTCCATGGCGGATTGCTATTATAACGGCGGGTTTGCCAGGCACACGCCAGGAATGGTTCACAGCCGAGGAGACAGACGTTCTCATCAGGGCCGTAAAAGACAGAGAAGTGACATTGTATGGGGATGGGAGAAACCCACCAAAATTAGATTTGGTTAAACAGGCGTATAATAATTTGGGTAAATGTGTAAGCTAGATTTATGCCTATTTTTTCACATCTTTATGGACACCACAATGATTTTCCTTGTGTGGTAATATTTTTCCTTGTAATTATGTATGATTTGCAAAAATGGGAACTGCTGTCAGCGTCTGTGTAGATGAGAGAAGCAAAGTGTTTGTGCGTTGTGGACACGCTACATTATGGCCAAGCATGCGCCCTTAAAATAGCATCTGAATAACGCGCCACTGACTTTAGACTAGGTTTTTCCTGGTCTGTGGCGGAATTGTTTTCTGGAACTGCAAAATGGCACCAGGGAACGTTTGCGCCGGAATACGCCTCCTCTTTTCGCTGAACCGCCCCCGGGAGCGCAAGTTCATTCCCTAATTTACCGACGTGCGTCTGTGGAGGGAAAAGTCCACTGTGCGTCGGGTGCGAAATAGGAATGATACATGCGTCGGTGTACAAAGTCAATTGCAAGATGCAAGATAGGGCCCTTAGTGTCACGGATTCAGCAACACCATCACTCCAGCCATCAGCACCAGATTACCACACTCCGCCCACTTGTTCACCAGAGTTCTGATCACCTGCATGTCCTCATCAGCATACTTTATTTAGACCGTCATTCCCTTCATCTCATTGTCTGGTCCCGTCTACGACAAGCTCTACAGACCATACCTGCATACTCACCTGAGAGACTTACCTGAACTACCCGATCCGTCTTCAGTCTTAAGTCTGCCATCATCTGTTCCTCGTCTTCTGTTGTGATCTTCTGTTCGTCTGCTCACCAGCCATTTACCTGCACAGAGAAACACTGTGTCACCAGCCAGCTAAGTCTGCTTCGAATCATCTATTGCCTGTTGACTTACCTGTGACGCCTCCCTGCTTCTCATCCACTCCTGCAAATAAAGTTTTATTATTAATCACTTACCTCGTCTGTCCTCTTCTGTTTATGACACACATTTTTGAAAATAAGACATTTCAATAACTGACAATAACCGATTGCCATTAAAGTGAAAATACTAAACCTAAACATAGGAGCCTGATTAAAAAAAATGCTAATTTAAAAGAGAATTGACCATTCGCAAAGACCCGCCCCTTTTAGTTACTGTTGCTATGTCCGACAAGCCACACCGCTCTCACGCCACACCGTGAGAAACGCAGTGAAAAATACATAGCGGATACATCGAGAGAGAAGACACAGACAACGCGCTGACAGACAGGACAGACCAGGTTACTTTTTGATATGAAACAAAGTCTCAACTTTCAAATTTGGTAAAATTTAAATACTTTTAAAATTAAATACCATATTGTGGCTCTTTGATGTGTCTAACAGCTCGCGATAGAGCCTCTTAAAGCTGCTTGTGAACCGATCATCTCTTCCTTCTAGTTAATTTATAGCATCAAATAAACATGAATGAACATAAGAAGGAATGTTATTTTAACCGTGGAAAGACGTCAGTACACTCCGTTTCTCAAGTTCAAGTCCACCGACGTTAATCTACTAACTCTCCTGACTGCTTTGTCGGACAAAAATGGTGGATTCGGCGGATGCGGATTATGATTGGTCAGATCGCCTGTCAATCAAACTCCCTGTGAAGGGTCAATTGTCAGAT
The DNA here is from genome assembly GCF_963993115.1 of Abramis brama. Classification (NCBI taxonomy): domain Eukaryota; kingdom Metazoa; phylum Chordata; class Actinopteri; order Cypriniformes; family Leuciscidae; genus Abramis; species Abramis brama. The sequence goes on from NC_139974.1 coordinate 27,139,545, forward strand.
GGATTTAGAGATTTTTGCAGTCAGATATATCCCAGGTATCATCCATTCATTCAAGTTAACTCTCAACCAAAGTCATTACTCACTTACTCTTCAATGTCCCATCCTTATCTCCACCCCTGAAATCGCTCCAAATAACATGAAATGATCCAAATGAGTTTTTCTAAGCTCCTTAGCTCCCGCCTTACTGCTGACTCTCTCCAGCTCTCCGGCTTTGCACCTCTTCACCACCAGTTCGGCTTTGTGAGGTGGATCCCTTTACCTCAGGCCTCCAGGCCCACGTCTCCACCTTGGCTTGTCAGCCCTTTGGCTTCGCCTTGCCTCCGTCAAGCTCCCATTACTGCTTCGGTCCCTCAAGCCGGTGGCAATGCCTTGGACTTCCGGGCCTGTGATGTTCTCTCGGGCAGCGTCTTTTCATTTTCTCTGGGGTCTCCACCTTGTTCAGCTCCACCTCCATTGGTCGGCCCCCAGGCTCTGTGTCTCGTCTGCTTACCACTGCTATAGTGCTGACACTTACATTGTATTCAAGGAAAACAATTTATCACTTCAGGCATTCTGGGAATTAAACCCAAGACTTTGGTGTTACTGCCTCCACTTTCTAATGTTTGAGCTACAGGAACACAAAAGGAACTCACTCTCATATTTTCCCATTTTGTTATTATTTTGAAGAATGTCTTACAACAATATTTTACCCTTAGGGGTACAACAGCTTTTTACTGGGGAAGTCCTCTCAAAAGGACGTCCATGTAGCCTACCGTATTTAACAGCAGACGATGGTCTGTATGATCAGGATGCAGAGCTTCCCCCATTTTGGCAAATTAAAGTTTATGGATAAATGCATGTATTGCACTGGAGACTGACATTAATTACTTGGGCCCCCTAAATTTGACCGAAATCAATGATTATTGTTCAATTGGAATAGTGTTTTTGTTGGGCAGTGCACTACTGGTATATCTAATGTAGGGTGTTTACCTTAAAAAATACAATACTTTAAATTTAAGACATATATGGTTCATTTTCACTGTACATAGGTTTAGGGGAGTGCAGGATGGGAAAAAAAAGCATGGAAAAGTGTTCATTCAAATAGGCTGATAAGATAAACGTTCACAGACCAAAATGCTAATTTTGTGGAGTAGTTTTGACAGAATAGGTAGTGAAGAAATCCTACTGTGAAAATTTGCCGTGGTGAATTTGTTCATTACAGTACTGAATTAAGAAATCTTAGGTCTGTTCACCTGTGACCATCCTAGCTTAATGTCTAAGTTCAAATTAAGACAGATCAGGCTTAGCAACAGTTGCAAGAAGCCTATAAGTGTAGAACTGCCTTTAAAACATATAGGCTACTGTAGGCATTTACAATACAAGAGAAAAGGAAATGCATTCAGACCACATAGGTTTTTGTGTGTTTGTGTTTGTGTGGTGAAGACACACAAAACAGGAACAAAACATCACATAAAACTCAGGCCTGTTCCTCTCTTGCTCTTCACTGTCGTCGCTCCACCTTTATGCTTCCGCTCCTCCGTGAGAGATACGAGACCGGTGCGTCACACAGGTGTCGCTCTTCAGTAATCACGCCACCGGCCTCGTGCCGACCTCTCACGGCCCTCGGCCTCGTCCTGCTCGCCACCCACGAGACTGCGCTCTACTCCCCCTCCCCCTCCTCCGGGGAGACCGGACACGGCGGCTGCGGTACCTGGGGGTATGGACAGACGAGGCGAGAGAAAAGGAGACGGAAGCATGAGGAGCAATAGATACGAGAGAGGGGAGAGAGGAAAAAAATATCTTGGTCCGGTTCCCACAACGCGCTGCCATCTGGCCCTCCACCTGCTGGGCGATCTTCTCCGCGGTGCCTGGCGGTGGCGCTGGATAGCCCTCGGTGGACTGCTCGACACTCCTCCGCCGCCTGGTGGACGGTGACGGCTGCTCCGTGTTCGGGCAGTCGGCAGGGGTCCCCTGTTCCCTGCTCCTCCCCGTCATGGCGGATGGCAGCAGGCTCCGGCCCACGGCGAACGGCGGCGACTCCTCCGCTCCCTCACGGACGGGAAAAACATTATTTTTATTTTTTATATGTACCAAATGCTCTCTGCAGACATAAATTACAATTCAAGGAAGGAGACAAACGCATATAGAAACGTTTTAAAGGGGATAGGTAAAGTCTGTACAGAAGTTTCCAATGGATCATGAATTTGGGTTTTCCGAGAATTATGTGATTGTCTCCCAAATTTGCTCTGTGAATAAAGTTTGTATGTCCTCACTGATAACCTTAGACTAGATGTATGTTTATATGAGTTTTTGAGGAGAAAAGAGTAAATAACTGAGGCAGAAATAACAGAATTATCAGTTGGAAGAATTATCTTTCGGAAGGGATGTACAGGTAATTGTGAATCCCAGGGAACTCCATATGCCCGAAGCACAGATCTAATGTGAAGATATATGAAAAAGGAAGTTCCTGATAAATTAAAGAGAGCCATAATATCTTAAAATGATTTCAGCCCTTTCTCATCATAAATGTCACCAAATCAATTTACTTTACATTTAACCCATTGTGGACAATGAATTGGTTTCTTTCCTGATAAAAACATATTATTATGGAACAAAGGTGAATGACGATGCCAAATCAAATTTGGCTTTATTTTTCTGGTCACCATTCTCCAAGTAGAAATAAAATGTGTTATGATAGGGCCAAAATGAAGTTTACAAGATAGAGTAAATAGTAAAGGTGAAAGAGGACAACCCTGACGAGTACCTCTTCCAATCAGAAAAGATTGTAAACATACCTGGCCAGTAAGAATGGTAGCTGAGGGATTAACATACAAGATTTTAATCATATTTATAAAGTTAGAGCTAAAACCTAGGTGATCTAGCACTGCCCACTAATAGTTCCACTCTAAATGGTCGAATGCTTTCATTGCATCTAAAGAGAGTATTGCAGAGGGAGAAGTCAATTGTTCTTCTGAGTGAATTATGTGAAGCAGTCTTTGTGGGTTATTTGAGGCAGAGCGAGATTTGATAAACCCTGTCTGATCATGATGAACAAGCTTGGTTATAAAGCATTCTAGACGACAGGCTAAAACCTTTGCATTTATTTTCAAACTAAGTTTTAGACAGAATATCAAGAATATTAAGCATAAAAGTTATGCAACGATTCAGTTTTCCACAAATAGTCAAATAGTATCGTAACAATAACTTCTTAGTAAAATCAACAATAGCAAAAAAAAATTATTTTTAAACAAACATTTTAAAGTACAAGTATGTAAAATACAAATTGTTTCTTTAAAAACATAATATTATTTTACTTGATGATTTTTCCATTTCTTACCATTGATTTTACAACTGAGATGATCAAAAATGAGTCATGAAATTCGTTGCCTCTATGATGATTGTGTTTGTGAGTGTCGAAGGTTTGTGGTACAAATGATATGTCCTGTCACGGAACAGAAGATAGCATACACAGGTAAAATCTGAACAGAGTTTATTGAAGGACACAGGTTATTAGCAGGTGAATCTCTTGACTTCAGATAGAACTGGTGATATGGAACTGGGAATGAAAGTCTTATCTGTTGCAAGTTATGGATAGAAGTGGCTGGAGGACTGGAGACTGGCAGACGCAAACGCAGGCTTGGGAGCGTGTGTAAGAGTCTGGCGCTGAGGGCGTGAAGGATGGTGTGGCGAATTCTGTGACACCCTGATGTGGCTATGACAATTCCTCTAATGTTAGTGTAACACATTTTTTGGGCCTAAGCTATAAAATGCTATGTATTCACGCATTTACGAGAGCACCACGACGCATGCGTGTGGTGATGACGCAGGAGCTGGCGTTCTGACATTTGACCCGGAAATGCAGGGATGTGTTTACAAGCATAGGAAGACTCACACTCAATATAAAACAGTTCATAACTATGTCTGCAGATTTCGACACAGAGGATGAATTGCATTTAATTGCATGAATTGCACAGCGTGAGCGTGCGTCTTCCTCTGCTTGTAAACACAGCCCTGCGTTTCGAGGTCATATGACAGAATGCCAGCTCCTGCGTCATCAGCACACGCATGCATGCGTCCTGGTGCTCTCATGAACACATGTCGGAGACTGATACGGAAGAGAATAAATTGTTGAATAAAGTCGTTATTTTTTTGGGGGGGACACAAAAAGTATTCTCGCCGCTTCATAAAATTAAGGTTGAACCACTGTAGTCACATGGACTATTTTAATGATGTCTTTCCTACCTTTCTGGGCCTTCAAAGTGTTAATTTTGTTAAAATTTGACTAAATGAGCATTCAAATTTATCTTATTTTCTTATTATCTTATTTCTTTATCTTATTATTTGTTGCAGAATCACTTAGTCTTACTTTCCCTCCACTAGTGCTTTAACCAGATGCTATCTATACTGTGGGCCAATGCAGTTACTTTACTTGACTTTTCTTTTACTTCATAAGTTATGTCCACTAAAGTAGGCTATGTTGGTAAACTATATCTCTAAAAATATATTTGCAGGGCAGCTGTCTGACAGTTTCAGTATGCATAGTATATTTGCAGGCCAGCTGTCTGACGGTTTCAGTAAGTTTCTATTCACCAAAAACAATCCCACAGGTCTGGGTTTGTGAATGCTTTAATAAAACAAAATACAAAGAAAAATGCTTTTGAATTAAAAGAGCTGAGCAAAATTTAAACATAAAGATAAAACATAAAGATAAGATAAAAACATAAAGGATCCTATCTCCTACTGTAATCTTAGTTATATATCTGCTGTCTATAAGCACTATTGAACTTAATAGTGAGCTAATTCAAGCCTTGGCATGTCTTTAACCAGAACACCATCAAGTATTTTAAGGTTGAGCATGCAAGCTCATCGATTCAGCAGAAACCAATCAGCCATCCTGTGCCATTTAGAGTTTCATGAGAATCATGACAGAACTTTGTATAATTATAGTTATTGTTCTTGGTGGGAATGGACCTTAACAGGTCAGTTAATTTATGATAGCATGGACAGAGAACACGTTTCACATTTCAGTATATCATTACTGTCAATATCAACTAAGATAATTTATTTTATTTACCAAAACTGGCAATGATCCATTGAGGTAAAAATATTATAAAGCTTTTTGAAGCTGGATATGACAACATACGTACTGTGATAAAGGTCTATAGCCTTGGACTTGCATAGTTATTGACTCTATTGCCTTTGCAGAGTCATCATTGTTTTTGGCATTCTCACCATGTGATTTTAGGGCAGCATTAAACCAGGAACTCTATATTTTTTGGGCTTCTTTTTGGTGCAATTTTATATATATTTTTAATCATTTTTAGTCATATTTATTTCTAAAATACTTTGGTTTGGTCTGTTGCTCAGCAGATAGGGTCAGGGACAAATGATACTGTAGATATTTAACATTTCAATAAATACTAACATATAAGCAGCCCAATTTAAAGTAGTCATCAAAGCTGCTACTGGTTTTTTTATTTTTATTTTTTCAGCCTCTGTTCAACAACCCTTACGAAAAAGAAGTATACTTCAAGTTAATTTTATGAAGTATACTTAAGTAATGTTCAAGAATATTTTTAAGTATACATTATGAAGTAAGTATACTAATGTCAAAATGTACTAGTAGTAAACTTGTAAGTGTACTATTTTAATACCACTTGGGACTAAATTGTCCCACTTTTAGTATATAAAAGTATATGTTTAAGTGTACTATAAGTGTAACAGTAGTAAACTTTAAGTGCACAACTAGTTATTACGTTTATTACATATTTTATTATTCAGAACATTACGTTTATTATTACGTACATAATTACGTTTCTTATTTGTACTGCAAGTGAACTTATGGGTATACTAGTAGTTTACTATTTTAATACTTGTAGCAACTTTGAACTATACTCTCAGTAAACTACTAGTTTAGTAAGTTTTCTTTATGTGAACTTAACATTATACTTATAGTTTACTATTTATATATAATTTTTGCACTTGCAGTAAGCCTATACTACAAATGTTATTTTTTATACTTGAAAAATACCTTTAACTGTACTTTAATTTTAAAAACATTTTATTAGCTTCATTCATCCTTTTCACTTGAATGTTTCATAAAGAAAGGCAACATTTTAAACAAAAAATATGAGAAAATCTCATTTTTGTCAAAGACTACGCCTTGATCAGATTCAGAACGATGATCAAAAAACAGATGGAGTAGATCGAGTCCAACACCCCCAAAGCTTCACAGTCGCTTTCTCTTCATGTAAGTTTCATAAGACTGTTTATGAAAAACTATGTAAAAAAAGTATATTTAATAGGCTACTCGATCAAAAGAGTTAACACAACTACAAGCCAAGTATACTTTGAATACTTAATTATACTTTTAAGTATATCTCGATCAAAAGATTGAGTACAAGTATAGACCAAATATTCTTGGACTTTTCTCTCAGTATAAGTCAAGTACACTTAAGTGTAATTAAGTATATTTCTGAGAAGTACATAAAGTATATTTTTGAGAAGTATATAAAATGTAGACTGAAAGTATGCTTTCTTCTTTTCAGTTGAAAAGAAGTATAATAATAGAACACTTGAATAAACTTATTTTTCATAAGGGAAGCTATTTTAAACTATGACTCATCATTAGTGTTATAAGACCACAGTAGCATTTCATGTACAAATATAGTAACATAAATGTCTGCAAAGCTCACATGGAACCTTTGGACTGCTAGGTGTCAATTATTCATGTCAAAAACAACATCAGCTTTATCAAGTTGTGATATTAGTTTGGCATAAAACTGGTTGTAAATAGCCTTATATTCGCTCCATCATACTAAATGTTTTTGCGTGTGAACACAATCTATCACAACAGCATTTGTTTCTTAAAGGATAGTTCATGTGACAAGGAAAATCATAAAATTAAAGAAACATGAACTGAAATTTGAAATCAAGAAGTTTGAAATCGCACCCATACTCTTATTCACTATTACTCACTATAGCCCACTTAAAGGAGTGAATGAAAATGTATGAGCAAATTCAGACACAGAGTGTGTTGGAAGGGCTGCTGCTTTTGCTTAGTTTGTGCTTGCTGTTTAATAATCATTTGAAACTTAGCAAATTGGCAGCACAAGCAGTAGTGAAAAGATTGATCTTGAACTCTGTCATGGAAAGTAGCATGTATAAACCTTAATTCAAATTTTATAATCAATTAAAAAAGAATTTATACCTGTATGATGTTACGCCATACCCACATTAGACCAGTGGTTTGGAAAACGGCTAAATGGATGATTCAGCTGCGGCGCCATCTTCTGCGAGATGCAGGAATTCATTCGGCATAACCCTCACAGTGCATTATGGGTATTCTCTAGCCGTTGAGTGTACATCAGTACACTGTTATGTACACTAAAGCTGTGCATTATTAATAGGATTGAATGAGTGCACTCATTAACATCCACTGTGATTTCAGACACCACAACAAATGGCTGTCCATTTGACTAATCCCCATGAAACTAATATTTAAGGTTTAGGCCTTAAATATTGACCACCATAAAAATGACTTAGGACTTTTTGGATGCAGCAGTGGTGGATGAATCCAAATCCATTCATAACTATGTTTGGAAACCTCAAAACTGATGTAAACTTGATGTACAAAACATTAATTTTATTCTTATTCAGAGAAATACGTATTCTCATTGACAGCTATATGTAGGGCAACATCTTACACAAATTCAGCTGTTATAGACAAATTAATATATGCATGATCTTTTTCCATCATGTTTAGACTCTGTAGGCCTATGCTCAGACTAATGCTGCCTTCATGTGCTATCGGAATTATCATAAATACGAGTTTCCTAGTTAAATATTGGACATGAATGCCCTCTCAAGTCATGTTTACCACTGGGAAGTTCGGTAATCATTTTGATACCCAAGTTCCCGAGTTGGGAACTTGGGGATCAAAAACGCGTTTTTCAGCGTGTTTATATATTTATTTAATATTGGATATAGGTTATTATATTTTAAAATATATTATATATTTTTACGTTTTTGGAGCATAGCGGTGTAGTTATTGTATAGTTGTATAAGTCTTCTATTTGCCTTCTGTTTGTTGTTGTTATCTAATCAAAATGTGCTGTCATTTTGTGTCATGGTTATACTGTGTGAATTATTTTTTGACTATATTTTTGAGCCTTTTACCTTTACTCAGAAAGGACAGTGAAGAGTGACTGGAGAGAGATAGGGTGGGATCGGGAAACGACCTCGAGTCACATTCGAACTTGGGTCCCCTGTGAGCACTTGGATCTGAATACGATACGGACATAGCAGTAATGATTTTGTTACTGTTTATGATCTTGTCCAAAGAGCTGGACTTGGAGGTTTTTGCACAAAAAATAAAAGGCCCACATGGACTTAGGGCCCTATTTTAACGATCTGAAACGCAAGTATCAAAAACGAAACGCGAGTAACTTTGTGGGCGGATCTCTAAACGCAAATCTAAAAAGGGTTGGTCTGAAGTAGCTACATTACTCATAGGTGTGGTTTGGGCGTAACGTGAAATAAACCAATCAGAGCGTCATCTCACATTCCCTTAAAAGCAGGCGCGCTTTGTCTACGACAAGCTCTACAGACCCTACCTGCATACTCACCTGAGAGACTTACCTGAACTACCCGATCCGTCTTTAGTCTTAAGTCTGCCATCATCTGTTCCTCGTCTTCTGTTGTGATCTCCTGTTCGTCTGCTCACCAGCCATTCACCTGCATAGAGAAACACTGTGTCACCAGCCAGCTAAGTCTGCATCGAATCATCTATTGCCTGTTGACTTACCTGTGACGCCTCCCTGCTTCTCATCCACTCCTGCAAATAAAGTTTTATTATTAATCACTTACCTCGTCTGTCCTCTTCTGTTTATGACACTTAGCTGGTTTTGCAGCAAAAGACGTGTTAATGCATTGACTAAAGTGACGTTTTTGAAAATAAGACATTTCAATAACTGACAATAACCTTTTCATTGCCATTAAAGTGAAATTACTGAACCTAAACATAGGAGCCTGATAAAAAAAAAAAAGCTAATTTAAAAGAGAAATGTCAGATGGATTTAGAGATTTTTGCAGTCAGATATATCCCAGGTATCATCCATTCATTCAAGTTAACTCTCTACCAAAGTAGAGAGTTAGTAACTCACTTACTCTTCAATGTCCCGTCCTTATCTCCACCCCTGAACTCGATCCAAGTAACCTGTGAAATGATCCAAATTAGTTTTTCTCAGCTCCTCAGCTTTGCACCTCTTTGCACCTCTTCACCACCAGTTCGGCTTTGTGAGGCAGATCCCTTGGCTATACCTCAGGCCTCCAGGCCCACGTCTCCACCTTGGCTTGTCAGCCCTTTGGCTTCGCCTTGGCTCCTCCAGGCTCCCATTACTGCTTCGGTCCCTCAAGCCGGTGGCAATGCCTTGGACTTCCGGGCCTGCGATGTTGTCTCGGGCGGCGTCTTTTCATTTTCTCTGGGGTCTCCACCTTGTTCAGCTCCACCTCCATTGGTCGGCCCCCAGGCTCTGTGTCTCTTCTGCTTACCACTGCTATAGTGCTGACACTTACATTCAAGGAAAACAATTTATCACTTCATGCATTCTGGGAATTAAACCCAAGACTTTGGTGTTACTGCCTCCACTTTCTAATGTTTGAGCTACAGGAACACAAAAGGAACTCACTCTCATATTTTCCCATATGACTTTACACAAAAATAGATATTTTGAAGAATGTCTTACAACAACATTTTACCCTTAGGCGTACAACAGCTTTTTACTGGGGAAGTCCTCTGAAAAGGACGTCCATGTAGCCTACCTTATTCAACAGCAGACGATGGTCTGTATGATCAGGATGCAGAGCTTCCCCCATTTTGGCAAATTAAAGTTTATGGATAAATGCATGTATTGCACTGGAGACTGACATTAATTACTTGGGCCCCCTAAATTTGACCGAAATCAATGATTATTGTTCAATCGGAATAGTGTTTTTGTTGGGCAGTGCACTACTGGTATATCTAATGTAGGGTGTTTACCTTACAAAAATACAATACTTTAAATTTGAGACAGTATATATGGTTCATTTGCACTGTACATAGATTTAGGGGAGTGTATGGGATTAATATCCTGCCATGATTCAAAACTGAAAATAAAGTTCTGAAAGGTTGAAACTAAGTGTTCGAAAACTCAAAATCTTACAAAAAAAAGTTTTGCAAGATCGAAAAATAAGTTTTGCAAGCTTGCAAAATGTAAAAAAAATAAAAAATATCTCTGCAAACATTATGTTGTTTTTGAGATTTCCTTCTTCAGAACTGCAACATTTTTTTACGATGTTGCGCAAACAATTTTTCAGAGTTCAAATTTGTCAGTGTTCTCCCACTGTATTAGTTTGTTTTCCAGGTTTGAAACCTTGTAATTGGTGATCTGAAAACTGGTGTGCGAATGTGTGAAAAAAAGTTTTGAAACTCTGAAAACAGAGTTTTGCAGGCTTGCAAAGTGGTAAAAAAATTTAATCTCTGCAAACATAATATTGTGTTTGAGTTTTCCTTCTTCAGAAGTGCAACACTCTTTTTTTACAGTGTTGTGCAATCATTTTTTCAGAGTTTCGAATTTGTCACTGTTCTCCCAGTGTATAGTTTGTTTTCCAGATTTGAAACCTTGTAAATGGTGATCTGAAAACTGGTGTGCGAATAGGTGAAAAAAAGTTTTGAAACTCTGAAAACTGAGGTTCGAAAGGGCGCAACTTACTACATTACATTACATTTGCACTCCTATTGCAGACTATTTTTTCAGAGCTTAGTTTACAACACCCACTTTGCGGAGATACGCCCTCACAGTTGCGAGTTTGCGACTCACGTGATTTGTGGCAGCGTTGTCACGCAGCTCTGCTCTGAAACTCTGAAACTCAGACTGAGCGAAAATGAAGCTTCGCAACTTCGCAACTTAAAAAAAGCCTGGAGGGAGGGCCTTCTGCTATTGGCCAATGCTTTGCTGTCTGCTGACGTACAGTCCAATCACAAGTCGTATTTACTGGAAAGGTGGGATTGACCGCCTCCTCCGCCAATGACGAAAGCGCACAGGATACGCTAACAGGATGCACGGCTTTTTAAAAAGTTTATTTTATAAATTATCTTTAAAATAGAATATTCTGAAAAAGTGACGTTTCCATTTTTGCTGATTCACATTGGTAAAACACATTTCAAAGTTACATACACCATTATGTTTTTGTAAAGATCACATTAGTTAACTGTAGGCCTATAAATTACAATCAGATTATAACAGATTATTATTTGATAACACCATTCAAAAGAATATTCAACATGAATGCCCCATTATGTTTTATGATTATTATTTGTTTTTTAACTACAATTGTATTCATAAGTTTTATTGGTTTTTTTATTGGCCAGCAGCAGTCCTTAAACAAACATAAAATACACATAATATACACTAAATATTTTTATATTTTTGCCCCATGCATTCATGTTGAATATTTGAGTTTTTTTTTTTTTTTTTTATGCTTGTTTTGCATATTAAACTTTTTATAAATGCCACCTCTGATGCAGATTCTGTTTTCTCTGCAGTGGGAACACATTTTTTTTGTTGATACTAGTCAATTTGATTGGTAAAAGTAGGCTAATATAGTGACTTAAAATGTATAGAATTTGACTTGAAAGATGACAGTTAGGGGGAAATTGCCTTTATAAATGTTAAAAAAAAATGCAATGAGAATCAATTTAAGATTATTGGTTCAGAATAAATGACTTTTACAACACAACAATTGAACAGTTTACTGAAGTTAGTTATTGCACCAATACAGTACTTGAGATTTTATTATAATATTAGGCCAATGTACATGACTGAGTCGCTCGCTGTGTGAGGAGAGTGATTCGCCAGCTGAGGAAAGTGAGTCGCTCGCTGTGTGAGGAGAGTGAGTCGCCAGCTGAGGAAAGTAAGTCGCTCGCTGTGTGAGGAGAGTGAGTCGCCAGCTGAGGAAAGTAAGTCGCTCGCTGTGTGAGCATAGACTGTGTGTGTGAGGCGAGTGAGCATGAGAATTTCGAGAGTGAGAATTTCGTCATTGGCGGAGCAGTCGGTCAATCCCACCTTTCCAGTAAATACGACTTGTGATTGGACTGTACGTCAGCAGACAGCAAAGCATTGGCCAATAGCAGAAGGCCCTCCCTCCAGGCTTTTTTTTAAGTTGCGAAGTTGCGAAGCTTCATTTTCGCTCAGTCTGAGTTTCAGAGTTTCAGAGCAGAGCTGCGTGACAACGCTGCCACAAATCACGTGAGTCGCAAGCTCGCAACTGTGAGGGCGTATCTCCGCAAAGTGGGTGTTGTAAACTCAGCTCTGAAAAAATAGTCTGCAATAGGAGTGCAAATGTAATGTAATGTAATAAGTTGCGCCCTTTCGAACCTCAGTTTTCAAAACTTTTTTTCACCTATTCGCACACCAGTTTTCAGATCACCATTTACAAGGTTTCAAATCTGGAAAACAAACTATACACTGGGAGAACAGTGACAAATTCGAAACTCTGAAAAAAATGATTGCACAACACTGTAAAAAAGAGTGTTGCACTTCTGAAGAAGGAAAACTCAAACACAATATTATGTTTGCAGAGATTTTTTTTTTTTACCACTTTGCAAGCCTGCAAAACTCTATTTTCAGAGTTTCAAAACTTTTTTTCACACATTCGCACACCAGTTTTCAGATCACCATTTACAAGGTTTCAAACCTGGAAAACAAACTAATACAGTGGGAGAACACTGACAAATTTGAAACTCTGAAAAATTGTTTGCGCAACATCGTAATTTTTTTTTGCAGTTCTGAAGAAGGAAATCTCAAAAACAACATAATGTTTGCAGAGATATTTTTTTTTTTTTTTACATTTTGCAAGCTTGCAAAACTTATTTTTCGATCTTGCAAAACTTTTTTTATAAGATTTTGAGTTTTCGAACACTTAGTTTCAACCTTTCAGAACTTTATTTTCAGTTTTGAATCATGGCAGGATATTAATCCCATAGGAGTGCAGGATGAAAAAAAAAAGCATGCAAAAGTGTTCATTCAAATAGGCTGTTAAGATAAACGTTCACAGACCAAAATGCTAATTCTGTGGAGTAGTTTTGACAGAATATGTGGTGAAGAAAAAAAAAAGTGGTGGGTGTCTACTCCTACTGTGAAAATTTGCTGTGGTGAATTTGTTCTTTACAGTGCTGAATTAAGAAATCTTAGGTCTGTTCGCCTGTGACCATCCTAGCTTAATGTCTAAATGCAAATTAAGACAGATCAAGCAACAGCTGCAAGAAGGAATACTCCAATTTATCATCTTAAGGTCTATAGAGTTGAGTTGAGTTGAGTTGAGTTGAGTTGAGTTGAAAGTTGAAAGTTTATTTGCCATTTGTACCGGTACAGCTGTACAGGTACATAGGAATTTTTGTAGCAGAGCTCGTTGAGTCAGAGTCAACGAGTTGGGTCTATTGTAAAGTTTTCTTTGATCGAAGCAGAGACCAGGAGACAGTTGGGATCGCGTTCAACAGAAGTTATTCTTTATTGAGAACTCCACTTTACGCGGCTGTAGAAACTTCCAACATGATCTAATCTAACATAACTTTACATGGTATCTTATAGGCATTTTAGGAGGAGGGACTTTTGGGGGTGGAGACAAATTCAAACAAAGCATGTAAATGAGTATACAGGTTAAGGTAACACCCTAGACTGAGGGTCTAGCCAATCCTAATTCAATCAGCATAAGGCTCCAAGAGCCATTTGGGTCTGAAAGCCATTTGTAGAACAAAAGGTGTGCTAATCCCATCAGTCTGAGTGATACTGGGACTCAAAGAGCCATTAAAGACAATGAGGAGAAAACAGGAAAGGCAACTTTGCTGAGCAGAATCATTATCTTACCCTTAAACACTAAATACAATATTATTTACCGTGATGTTATGTAAGGAAGCATATTTGAAATAGATTCTTAAATTTTAATCCTTCACTATACTCAACGGACAAGTGTAGAACTGCCTTTAAAACATATACTGTAGGCATTTTACAATACAAGAGAAAAGGAAATGCATTCAGACCACATAGGTTTTTTTTTTTTTTGTGTGTGTGTGTGTGTGTGTGTGTGTGGCGAAGACAAAGTTCTCATGTGAACCTACACTGTGATAAAAAAAAACAAAAACAAAGTATTTACATGTAACCTTATTCAGCACAGCTTTTAAAACAGATTGAAGGATTCAAATTTAAGAATCTATTTCAAATATGCTTCCTTACATAACATCACGGTAAAGAATATTGTATTTAGTGTTTAAGATAATGATTCTGCTCAGCAAAGTTGCCTTTCCTGTTTTCTCCTCATTGTCTTTAATGGCTCTTTGAGTCCCAGTATCACTCAGAACTGATGGGATTAGCACACGAATGATTCACTGAGAATCTCACCTTTTGTTCTGCAAATGGCTTTCGGACCCAAATGGCCCTTGGAGCCTTATGCTGATTGAATTAGGATTTGCTAGACCCTCAGTCTAGAGTGTTACCTTAACCTGTATACTCATTTACATGCTTTGTTTGAATTTGTCTCCACCCCCAAAAGTCCCTCCTCCTAAAATGCCTATAAGATACCATGTAAAGTTATGTTAGATTAGATTATGTTGGACGAATCCGCAGCCGCGCTCAAATAAAGAAACTCTTCTGTTTGAACGTGATCCCAACGTCTCCTGGTCTCTGCTTCGAACAAAGAAAACTTTACAACAAGATATAACAATATTAAAAGACCTGATCATCTTTCTGTAGTTGCGTTGTTTCGTTTTTTTTTCTCAGAAAGGACCTTAGTTGACCTTAATTGCACAGTGACAGCTGATTGTAAAATGAAAATTACAATTGGTTATAAATCAGAAAAAACAAGGGATGTTTTTTTTTTTATGTGAATTTTATTAAACAATAATTCAGGGTGTTATTGATTTTTGGCCATACAAAAACAGTATTACAAAATATAAATAAAAGTTGTTGATGTTGATGTTGTTTTTGTTTGCCAAAACCACTCAGTACATGTCTGCCTGTAAACATAAACATACTTTAGACTATTATGGCAGTAAGTTTAAATGTAGTGTTATTACAAAAAATAATAATACTACTAAAAAGAAAAAAATAAAGAATTTTTTTTTTTTACTGAGAAACACTCAATTCATGTTAAATGTATATTGTGTTGGAAGCTGTAACTTTACTTGCAAGTAAAAACAAATTGAACTCCATGTTAATTATGGAATATGAAGTAGTTAACTTGTCTGTATATTACGATTTACTTGATACTTGATTACTTGATACTTGATTGAAGAGAGATGATCACTGTAATGCTTGACACAATGTAAAAAAAATGAAAAACAATTAATGTAAAGACATCTTGATGTTTATTTTGTCAGCATTTTATTGGAATGTTTAAGAAGGAAAGTTAGTGTTTTGTCTGGAGATGAGTGGTTCTGGATAAATGCAGAGATGCAGAGAGACCAGATCTTAGTGGCAGATGCAGATGCGGCTCATAGTAAAAGGCAGGTGCATTTGGACAACTTCTCTTGGCTGAGCAGACCATGCTGGGTTGTGGCCAAGTTCTGGATCAGGCCCCAGAAGTGTTTGAAGCTGATGCCTTCTCCATCTTTCAAACCCATTTGCTTTAGCACTTCTCCAAAATGATCCAACTAGAGGAAAAAAAAAGAGAGTGAAAATCCTCACTGATGTTCATGTATTCTGTCAAAATGTGCCCCATTTAAAATGTTTTTTTCTCTTTTGCATTTGAACAATTGCACTTTATCGCCCTCATGTGGCCGTTGGTTTGTCTGTATTGCTCAGTAATAAACATTATTTTGAGCCCCCCCTTTTTATGTTCTTTAATAACTCTGCAAGTTCAAGTACAATGAGTAGATTCAGGCTTTCAGTTATAATCTTAAAATATAATCTAACCTAATTAAACATTGCAATACTTGCATAATCATATATACAAGATTGATATTAATTTTGTGCTAATAAATTTTTCTAAATCTGTACAGTGACAGTCTATATAATTTTCTTTCGTCTGTTACTAACATGTCACACAATTACATCAACACTGAAGTACAGTTCAAATGTGACATTTACCTCAGAGCATTTGCTCTTTATTCAACTAAAATAAATATAAAATCTTCTATGTCACAGGTTCTCCCTGAAGCTGTAGAAGGCCTGCCATAACATGATCTAATACCGAACTGAAGAGCAGGAGAAACTATTTAGATCAACGGCAGCCACCATTTTGCTCCCTGAATGGAGCCACACCCAGTGTCCTTCGCAGGCTCAACCTGAGTTTAAACTGATCTGTGTACCCTTACAAAAAAGAAGTTTATTCAAGTGTGCTATTAGTATACTTCTTTTAAACTAAAAATAAGAAAGTATACTTTCAGTCTACTTTTTATGCACTTCTCAGAAATATACTTCAAATTCCACTTAAGTATACTTGACTTATACTGACAGAAAAGTCAGTTTTTTTTTTACATAGTTTTTCATATACAGTCTTATGAAACTTACATTGTTTGAAAATATTGATTAAAATATTGATATAAAACATATGTTTCTAATTCTGCGTATCTGAATTTTTGGGTAGGCTAGTCCACTTGTAGTGCACAGGAATTTACTTCAATACTACTTTACTCTTCACTCCATTGACTGAATTTTCCAGCTATCCATGTTTTCTCTGTTATACAGTAGGGGGCGCTATGACACATCTTCTAGTACAGAATCTCCAGATCAAAACACAGGAGAAGAAGAAACTGAAACAAGTGATAGAAGATTGCACACTCAAATGTAAAATAATGTGATCATTAAACAGCTTGTAAATCAAAACTGCTTAATGTTTCCAAATGAAATGAAGTGTAACCCATGAAGAGAAAACGACTGTGAAGCTTTGGGGCTGTTGGACTCAATCTCCTCCATCTGTGTTTGATCACATTTCTGAATCTGATCAAGGCGTAGTCTTTGACAAAAATGAGATTTTCTCATCTTTTTTGTTTAAAATGTTACCTTTATTTATGAAACTTACCAACATTCAAGTGTTGATAAAAAAGGATGCATGAAGCTAATAAAATATTTTTAAAATTAAAGTACAGTTAAAGGTATTTTTCAAGTATAAAAAATAACATTTGAACACAGTAGTATGTAGTCTACTACTGCAACATAGTACATGAAGTAGTGGCCTACTGCAAGTGCAAAAATTATATATAAATAGTAAACTATAAGTATAATGTTAAGTTCACTTAAATAAAACTTTTAGTATAAAACTACTAAACTAGTAGTTTATTGAGAGTACACTAAAAGAAAACTTGCAAGCATACTTGCAGTAAAAAAATACTAAACTAGTAATTTACTGAGAGTACACTAAAAGAGCAAAAATAATATATAAATTGTAAACTATAAGTATGATGTTAAGTTCACTTAAATAAAACGTAATCGGTTACTAACGTAACCTCGGTTCTCTCTAGAAGAGGGAACGAGTATTGCGTAAGTTAGCTTACGCTACGGATAAAGTCATCTTTTCTCGAGATATGAAGCCAAAAAATTATCCTTAATTTTTATTCATTGTCAACGCAGTGCAGCAGCTAGCAGACCTAGAGCAGGCTACCTAGTGCACTCATTGGCTGCTCCGCGGCAACTGCATAAGCCTACCAGTGAGCCTGGCATGACATCACGCCCAATGTCACAGCCCGCCAGAATGGGGGGTGGCTAGCGTATAAAAGGAAGGCTCGGAGGCTGATTCTCTGGTTTTCGTCGACTGAAGCGACATGAGCTCGTGGCGCGAGCACGGCGGGTTACGCAATACTCGTTCCCTCTTCTAGAGAGAACCGAGGTTACGTTAGTAACCGATTACGTTCTCTTACGAGAGGTTCTCTCGTATTGCGTAAGTTAGCTTACGCTACGGGAACCCCTTGTCAACGCCGTGCGCGCCTAGCATCCACAACATGAGTCCCAGGGGAAGCCCGGGGAACACTGATAGGTGGGAAACAGGTGGCCGACAGAGTGGGCCAACACATGTTCATAAGCACACGTTAGGGGGTGTAGAGCAGCTCGGCCGGTCTATACAGATACTGACACAACCCTTTCTGGTGCAGCTCAACCAGGAGAGCTAAATCGAGTAAGTAGCCCGCGCACAATAGTCTGGGCAGGGCATACACCCGACTTAGACTGATAGAAGTTTAGCTTGCAGGGCGGGAACTTCCAGGTTATAGAACCTAACAAATGTAGAGGGGGAGGCCCAACCTGCCGCTGTACAAATGTCATGAATGGAAATCCCACTGGACCAAGCCCACGATGAGGCCATGCCTCTGGTGGAATGAGCCCGGATGCCCAAGGGGCACTGCAGGTTTCTGGACGCGTAAGCTGCCGCAATAGCGTCCACAGACTGTGTTTCGAGGCAGCGAGACCCTTGGTGCGCCCTCCAAACGAAACGAAAAGCTGCTCCGAGCGCCTGAAAGCGGCGGAGCGCGTGACGTAATTCCTCAGAGCCCTGACAGGGCAGAGGAGGTTACTATCAGCCTCGCTGCCGGATGTCGGTAGGGCTGAGAGGGAAATGACCTGCGCTCTGAAAGGAGTGCCCATCACCTTGGGGACGTAACCATGTCTTGGTTTGAGAATGACTATTGAGTCATTAGGTCCGAACTCAAGACACGCCGCGTTAACTGATAACGCGTGCAAGTCACCCACGCGTTTAACTGAAGACAGAGCTATCAGAAAAACGTTTTTTTGCCGAGGGGGGCCGTGGGGGATTCATCCTCCTGGCTCCTCTGAGGAAGCGGATGATGAATTCATTCCTTCCTAATGCGCGGCCGCGCGCCGAGTCGGCGAACGCTGCAATAGCCGCAACATAAACTTTGAGCGTGGAGGGGGACCTGCCCACGTCCAGCAGCTCCGGAAGGAAGCACAAAACCCACGAAACCCCACACGTATGTGGGTTTAGATTTTTCCCCGTGCACCACTTGTTAAACACAGACCATTTAGACACGTAGAGCCGTCTCGTAGAGGGGGCTCTAGACTGCGTGATCGTGTTCACGACCCCTTTTGGCAAATCAACGAGTATCCGTTGATTCTCCACGCATGCAGAGACCAGCGCTCTGGATGGGGATGCCAGATCGAACCGCGGGCTTGAGAGAGAAGGTCTCTTCTCACCGGGATCGGCCATGGGGCTGAGTCTGCCAGCCGCATTAATTCCGGGAACCATGTCTGGTTCTCCCAGTGCGGGGCTATGAGGAGCACTGAGTGGCGCGTTTCTCTGATCCTCCCGATCACCTGAGGTAACAGCGAGATTGGGGGAAAAGCGTACAGCGGGACGCTGGGCCAGGCTTGGGCCAGCGTGTCCTCGCTCTTCGAGAAGAATATCGGGCAGTGGGCGTTGTCGTCTGACGCAAAGAGGTCGACTTTCGCTCTGCCGAAAAGGCGCCATAGAAGCTGGACTGTCTGGTGGTGCAGAGACCATTCCCCGGGGGGAACGTTGTCTCTGGACAGTCTGTCTGGGCCGTCGTTCAGGTGACCGGGCACATGCGCGGCTCTCAGCGAGCGCAGTGAGCCCTGAGCCCAAACGAGGAGGCGTTCCGCCAGTGCGCAGAGGATTTTGGATCTGATCCCGCCCTGACGGTTCACGTAGGACACCACTGACATGTTGTCTGTGCGGACTAGTACATGGTGTCCTCGCAGGTATGGGAGAAAATGTTTCAAGTGCATTCTCGACCGCTAGCATCTCCAGACAGTTTATGTGAAGGCATTTCTCCCGGTCTGACCAGAGGCCATTGGTACCATTCGGCCGCCAGCCAGGGCTGCAGGGCTGAGACGCAGCCCTGATTCACACTGACTCGCGCGCCGCCGGCAATCCACGCTCTGCGGGGTGCTCTCGCTCTCAGCCAGCGCTGAAGCGGGCGCATGCGCAGTAAGCCCAGCTGAAGCACCGCTGCAGCTGAAGCCATGTGGCCCAACATCATCTGAAATGTTTTCAGGGGGAAACACCTGCCTTTCTGAAAAGACGCGGCGAGATGTCGAATACGGCGCGCGCGCTGTGTCGACAGTCTGGCCGTCATAGCAACCGAGTCCAGCTCTATTCCCAAAAAAGAGATTGACTGACTGGGTATTAATGAGCTCTTGGTCCAGTTGACCGAGAGACCCAAGCTTTTCAGATGGCTGAGAAGCGCTAGTCTGTGGGATATGAGTTCTTCCTCTGACCGCGCTAGAATCAACCAGTCGTCCAAATAGTTCAGAATTCGCATGCCCTGTGTTCTCAGGGGAGCGAGGGCCGAGTCCATGCACTTCGTGAACGTACGGGGTGCTAAAGACAGGCCGAACGGGAGGACGGTGTATTGATATACCTGACCGTCGAAGGCGAATCTCAAGAATGGCCTGTGACGGGGTATAATCTGAATCTGAAAGTATGCGTCTTTCAGATCGAGAGAAATAAACCAGTCCTTCGGGCGGATTTGCGCGAGGATTTGTCTGGTTGTGAGCATTTTGAACGGCCGTCTCATGAGAGCTTTGTTCAAATATCTCAGATCTAATATGGGTCTGAGAGCTCCGTCCTTCTTGGGAACGAGGAAATAACGGCTGTAAAAGCCCGTCTCGGTCAGGGAAGGATGCACTCGTTCTATCGCCCCCTTGCATAATAGTTTCGCTATTTCTGTATGAAGCAGATGGGCTGCTTCTGTATTCACTCTCGTCTCGGTCCGTGCTCGAAAGCGCGGGGGACGGCGAGCGAACTGCAGCGAATAGCCCCGTTTCACAATGTTCAGCACCCATTCTGACACGCCCGGGATAGCCTCCCACGCTTTTGCATGCATGGCTATGGGTCGAATGGCCGCTGCACTGCGCGGGATAGGGGACTCGTAACAGAGGAATTCGCACGGTGCGCGCGCTTGATGCTGGGGAACGGGAGCTCGCTGATAGCGATAACTGGCTGGACAGCACTCAATGACTCGGTCACTTGGGACGGAGAACATTTTGCAGTGAGAAACCCGTGACGCGAGAGCGGCGTGGGCGTTAATGTGTTTACCAGTAAGTGTGAGCGCTCGCAGGTGGGCACAGGGCTTACATTCATAACACGGCCAGTGGTGGGGGGCTTTATGTGATCTAACCCCCGAGGCAGTTGTGAGACAGAGCGGGCAATGTGTAGGTGTGGGCACTGGATCGTGGGCACATTTCCTACATTTGACACTCGAGCGGCGCGTGCCCGCTTTATGAGAGTGTGCTCTGTGGGGTACACAGGGGAGATCGTGCTTGTGTGTAGGGGTGAACACTGGGGTGTGGGCACATTTACTACACTCATAACACCGTCGGCGTGAGCCGGATAACCAGACTTTATACTCTTTTTGAGATTTCTCTGGGTCGCCGTGAGAACGGCGTTTGTGTGCAGGCGAGCGAGTTGTGTAACTGACTCGTTGGCTGCGGTGAACACTACTGCAGTAGCCTTTTCTAAGGGGACTGGCAGAGGTAAATATGTGCGTTTTGACGGCGGTCCGGCCGCGGCGGGACCCAACCGTCTTTTCCTCCCTGCGCATGCTAGGAGGACTTCACAGGCTCGGGCTTCAGCGAGATCTTAGGCCGGGGGCCCCGAGGGGGAGGCGGCCTGTGCTGGCTGGATGAGCGCGACCTAGGGCGGCCGCCCTGTCGATGCTGCGAAGACGGAGGTTGAGACGAGCGCTGTGTAGAGCTGCGTGCAGGAGGCTGTGCTTGAGAGCGGCCTGCAGGAACTCGAGCGGCACGGCAGGAAGAGGTTCATGGCCTGCGACGCTTTCTGTAACTCCGAAAAACGATCCACGATGCCGCTTACAGCAGGGCCGAAGAGGCCGGTGGGGGAGAGCGGGGCGTTGAGGAAGATGGACCGCTCAGACTCACCCATGTCTGCGAGCGTTAGCCACAGATGGCGCTCGGTGACTGTAAGCGAGGCCATGGATCTCCCGATGGCTTGGGCCGCGGCCTTGGTAGCGCGAAGAGAGAGGTCCGTCGCGCTGCGCAAGTCCGTCAAGGCGGTGTGACTCGGGCCTTTCTCGTCCAGTTGGCGGAGGAGATCGGCCTGGAGTATTTGGAGAACCGCCATTGTGTGCAGGGCGGAAGCAGCCTGTCCAGCGGCAGAGAAGGCGCGGCTGACGAGTGCTGACGTAGTCCTGCAGGCTTTTGATGGGAGGGCAGACTTTGAGCGCCATCTCGCGGATGGGGGGCAAAGGTGCGCTGTGACCGCCTGTTCCACCGGGGGAATCTGAATATACCCCTTTTCCATGGCTCCGTCCACGTGAGAGAGAGTCGAGGAGACTGGGGAGCGGAGTCTCGCGGAGAAAGGAGCGTTCCAGGATTTGGAAAGCTCAGCGTGGAGCTCGGGCAGGAAGGGTGCTGGCCTAGAGGCAGGCGCTTGGTGGCGTCTAGGCAGAAAACACCCGTCGAGCCTGTTAGGCGCGGGCGCCTTCGGTGGTGACCATTCGAGGCCTAAGTGCTCGACAGCCTGAGTGAGGAGGCGGAGAAGCTCGTTGTCCACACTGGCGCGGGCCCGGCCAGATTCCTGGGTCGAAGAGGAGGTGGAGCGGTGAGATCCGGACCACTCTTCGCTGTCCGAAGCCAGGATAGAGCAGCTGTCAATGATGGCGTCCTCATCCGCTTCATCCCCTGAGGCGACGGCAGTGCGGGCAGGAGCCGGCAGCTGCGCGTCGGGAAGCGGGGGCGGAGAGGGAGAGAGCGAGGCTTGCGGGAGAGGCTCCGGCGAAAACCTGGCTGGCCCATCAGACTCCGGTGGTCTCTGTGAGCGGCGTTTCTTCTTACGCGGCCCAGAGACAGGCGGAGTGGCAGCATCAGCGTCGAACAAGGCGAGTCGAGCCCGCAGGGTCGACATCGGCAGTTCTTCGCAAAGCTCGCAGCCGCCCGAAGACATGGCGGTGGCTGCATGGTCACGTCCCAGGCAGAGAGCGCAGATCACGTGGCAGTCCCTGTCGCTGTGGCATTTTGCAACAAACGCCTCGGCTCTTTTAGTGGAGGTGTGTCGCAGCGGCGAACACACAGCAGAAGCGCTAGTAAAAAAGGATACTGTCGCCGGATAGCGAAGCAGGCACGGATGGCTGAAGGCGGTGAAGACGGTCGGCTCCTCAGACGCTTTCCTCGGCTTGCAGGCGCTTGTTTCAACAGCGGCGGCTTCTCTCAGAGCGCAGTGATGCGGAGAGCTTCGCTGAAGAGACGAAAATCAGAGAATCAGCCTCCGAGCCTTCCTTTTATACGCTAGCCACCCCCCATTCTGGCGGGCTGTGACCTCATTGGGCGTGACGTCACGCCAGGCTCACTGGTAGGCTTATGCAGTTGCCGCGGAGCAGCCAATGAGCGCGCTAGGTAGCCTGCTCTAGGTCTGCTAGCTGCTGCACTGCGTTGACAATGAATAAAAATTAAGGATAATTTTTTGGCTTCATATCTCGAGAAAAGATGACTTTACCCGTAGCGTAAGCTAACTTACGCAATACGAGAGAACCTCTCGTAAGATAACTTGTAGTATAAAACTACTAAACTAGTAGTTTACTGAGAGTATACTTCAAAGTTGCTACAAGTATTAAAATAGTAAACTACTAGTATACCCATAAGTTCACTTGCGATACAAATGAGAAACATAATTATGAACTAGTTGTGCACTTAAAGTTTACTACTGTTACACTTATAGTACACTTAAACATATACTTTTATATACTAAAAGTGGGCCAATTTAGTCCCAAGCGGTATTAAAATAGTACACTTACATGTTTACTACTAGTACATATTGACATTAGTATACTTACTACATAATGTATACTTAAAAATATACTTGAACATTATTTAAGTATACTTCATAAAATTAACTTTAAGTATACTTCTTTTTCGTAAGGGTAATCAGACCACACCTCTATCTAAGGCAACAAACTATGAGAAACAGTCTCTGTGAAACCAACCAATCCTTCACAGAAATCATACACAGGAAAAATGTTAAATTATGGTAAAATGGCAGCTGTGGTTACCAGAACTTTACCATAATAAATATGGTGTCAACGTTACAGACATTAGGGGAAGGTGTGTTTTTTACACCAGCTTATACACTGTTCCTAAATATACTGCTACTGGAATAAGTTAAATGGACAGATGATAATAAATAAAGCCTGCATGTTAGCTGCAAAACTGGCCTTTCCAGCACCCCCCAGCACACACACACTACACCACCAATGTAACATGTATCCCTAAAACAATGCAATTAACTTAACGTAAGCTTTACAGTTAATACTTTTTATATCTAAATCTTTGGAAAGTGGATCCAGTCTAAGAGGAAACGGGTGGAGGAGGTGAGTGAAATCATCATTCTGGAGCAATATCTTAGAATGCTGTACCCTGAACTCCAGGTGTGGATTTGAAAGAGAGATCCCAGAACCGCAGCAGAAGCAGCGTCTTTGGCGCATGTGTTTGTTGCAGCCAGAGGAAAGAGTAAGCTGTGGGCTTGGAAACCTGTCAATGACTGCAGTTCTCTTGACATGCCTCACTTTCAGCAAAGGAAGGTGGAGGGGTCTGGTAAGCCCTACATGGGGAAACCTACTTCAGCCAAATTAAATTTTTCTCCTAAACGACCTCCTTACCAGACTTACCTGGTGAAGGTGGGGGTGGCTGATAACTTGTCTTTCCCTGTGATTCTGAGTCGAGATATACCAGTGCTGCTGGAGTTGTTGCACCCGACGCGACAGTGTCACGTGGTGGTGACCAGAGCAAAGGCCAACCAGTCAGAGGGGATTGAGCACCAACTAAGTACTTTACCTTTCTTCAATGCAGAGATTGAGACCGGGGTGTCGAAGAGAAAAAAGACAAGAAAAAGTAAAATATGCTGCTCATACAGTGTCTGAATTGGCCTGTGACTTATCTGTGAACTTCCAGATGCCCACCAACATCGTTCAGATGCAGCAGGAAGATGCTACTCTCACAGAGTGCTTTGCTAGAGCTGCAGAGGTAAGAGAGAAGCCTCTAGATGATAGTACAGCCAGATACGTGATAACGAAGGGAATGCTCTATCGAGAGATCGGGGTCCAGAAACAACTTGTAGTTCGAGAGATGGTGTTACATTTAAGTCACTCGATTCCTTGGGCTGGCCACCTGGGAAAAAACAAGACTACTGCAAGAATCAAAAAGTGTTTTTTCTGGCCCGGTTTGAAAGTAGATGTGGCCCATTTTTGTAAAAGCTGTCCTTTTTGTCAGAAGGTTTCCCTCAGACGTCCGTCAAGAGCACCACTACAACCATTTCCTATTATTGGTACTCCATTTGAGAGGCTTGGAATGGCTGTCGTTGGTCCAGTGGAGAGGAGTCGCTCAGGGAACCGTTTTATGCTGGTAATAACAGACTACTACACCAGATACCCAGAGGTATTTCCGTTAAGATCTGTGAAGGCGAAACCTGTAGCTACTTCCTTGGTCCAGTTATTTTCCAGGGTTGGATTTCCAGCAAAAATTCTAACCGACCAGGGCACTAATTACCTTGTTGAAGCAGGTCTACCAGCTCTTAGGAATTAAGAGTCTGCGTACTACTCCCTATCATCCCCAAACGGATGAGCGATTTAACCAGACTTTGAAGCAGATGTTAAGGAAGTTTGTCAGCGAGACTGGTCAAGACTGGGATCAATGGTTGCCCTATCTTCTATTCGCCTTTTCTCCTTTCGAGCTGTTGTATGGCCGTGATGTCAGGGGGCCATTGGCTCTGCTCCAGGAGATGTGGGTAGGGAGTCCTGAAAAGAAAGAGCCCACCAGTGTTGTCTCCTATGTTCTGCAAATGAGGGAACGGTTGCAGAAGATGACCATTTTGGCTCAGAATCACTTGGCGGAAGCCAGGGAAAAGCAGAAGACCTGGTATGACCCTCTGGCTCGAGAAAGAGATCTGTATGGAGTGAAAACAGTCTCAAAACCTTCCACAAATGCACGCGAGAGATCCACATGCGTGCGCAGCAATCCACAAATGCACGCGAGAGATCCACATGTGCGCGCAGCAATCCACAAATGCACGCGAGAGATCCACATGTGCGCGCAGCAATCCACAAATGCACGCGAGAGATCCACACACGCAAAGCAATCCACAAATGCACGCGAGAGATCCACATGTGCGCGCAGCAATCCACAAATGCACGCGAGAGATCCACACACGCAAAGCAATCCACAAATGCACGCGAGAGATTATCTCTCTCACACACACACACAGCGATCCACGAATGCACGCGAGAGATCCACACACACACACACACGGCAATCGTGCATTATTGTCCTTACTCGCATTGCTTTGCTCACAACACAATTCACAACTTTGCTTTATCTGTACCTGTAATTTCAGAGTCTTTTGAAATCGCCTGCAGTCTGAATGGAAGGGGTTTGTTGCAAATTCGCGACAGTCGGCATTAATTAACATTGATTTTCTCAGGTGTTCAAATACTTATTTGCAGCTGTATCATAGCCTACAAATAAATAGTTAAAAAATCATACATTGTGATTTCTGGATTTTTTTTTTTTGGATTATGTCTCTCACAGTGGACATGCACCTACGATGACAATTTCAGACCCCTCCATGATTTCTAAGTGGGAGAACTTGCAAAATAGCAGGGTGTTCAAATACTTATTTTCCTCACTGTATATGTGTGTGAGGGGAGGGGTTATTACATTACACAAAGTACATTCAGAACTACAATTATATAAACAAAAGAAAACGTACAGCCTTGTAGTTTGCCAACAGTTACAGAAATACTTTAAAGCTTTCCTGTTATCTGTGGGGTATGGTTTTCTTAATAGGTTACATAGCCTATTCTGATTTCACGTTGAAGAATAAAAAAGGGGTTTGGTTTTACTCTACCTTTGCATGTATGTATATGATATTTAGTGAAAAATGTTTAGACTTCAGTTGTCTCGCTAAGTCCGAAAACGAAATGAATCCAGCCCTTTGGGAGATTCAGCTCGAAGGCCGGTTAGCGCCCTCTGGAGGAAGACACCATATAGCATCTTTGCAGGTAATGGGGACAGATCACAGTCTATGAGACAGATAGGCTTGTGTGCATTTGTGAATCAGGGCCGCGGAACGACAGTCTCAAAAGATTCCACAGATACAAAAGCGCATATTCAGGGGCATTCTTAAGGCAGAACACCAATGCAAAAGACTCTGAAATTACAGGTACAGATAAAGCAAAGTTGTGAATTGTGTTGTGAGCAAAGCAATGCGAGTAAGGACAATAATGCACAATTGCCGTGTGTGTGTGTGTGTGGATCTCTCGCGTGCATTCGTGGATCGCTGTGTGTGTGTGTGAGAGAGATAATCTCTCGCGTGCATTTGTGGATTGCTTTGCGTGTGTGGATCTCTCGCCGTGCATTTGTGGATTGCTGCGCGCACATGTGGATCTCTCGCGTGCATTTGTGGATTGCTTTGCGTGTGTGGATCTCTCGCGTGCATTTGTGGATTGCTGCGCGCACATGTGGATCTCTCGCGTGCATTTGTGGATTGCTGCGCGCACATGTGGATCTCTCGCGTGCATTTGTGGATTGCTGCGCACGCATGTGGATCTCTCGCGTGCATTTGTGGAAGGTTTTGAGACTGTTTTCACTCCATAGATCTGGAGGTCGGTAAAAAGGTACTTGTCATATTGCCTAGTCGAGAGTAAACTGCTAGCAAAATGCCAGGGTCCTTATGAGATCAAGAAACGCCTGGGTCCTACGACTTATGAAATCAGTATGCCGGGTCAAGATCGATCTAGTCGGGTCTTACACGTTAACCTGTTGAAAGAGTGGGTTCCTCGTCCTGAAAAGTCATAGTCACTGATGATTCACTGTATTGAAGAGGAAGAATCCGATGAGCAGTATCTGCCGCAGCCAGTTCCTGGGGACATTGGGTTAGATCATCTAACAGCTTCCCAGCGGTCACAGGTACAAGTCCTTGTGCCAAAAAAGGATGGGAGTATAAGGTTCTGTATTGATTTTCGATATCTGAACTCAGTATCGCAGTTTGATTCCTACCCCTCGCATAAGTGACCTAATTGATCGTTTGGGCCAATCCAAATATCTCACAACAATATACCTTTCTAAAGGCTATTGGCAAATTCCACTGGCTCCATCCTCGTGGCCCTTGACTGCATTCAGAACACCAAGGGGCCTTTTCCATTCTGCCTTTCGGCCTTCATGGGGCCGTGGCGACGTTTCAGAGGTTAATAGATCAAGTATTACATGGTTTATCTTTTGCTGCTGCATATCTTGACGATATTGTCATTTACAGTAACACCTGGGAGGAACATGTGCAGCATCTCAGAGAAGTCTTGCAGCGTCTTCAGAATGCCAGCCAAAGTGTCAACCCCACCAAGTGTGCTATAGCTAAACAAGAGACTGAATACCTGGGCTATGTCATTGGCCAGGGTGTTGTGCGACCGCAGATGAAGAAAGTTCAAGCCTTGGAGAAGTGTGTGGTGCCCCAGACACGTAAGGACCTGCGATCATTTTTGGATATGGCTGGATTTTACCATCGCTTTGTCCCTAACTTTTCCAGCAGGGCTGCTCCATTAACGGACATGGTGGGGGCACGCTGCCCAAACCAATTGCAGTGGACTGAGGAGAGATTGAAAGCCTTCCGGGACATCCAGGGAGCTTTGACAACTAGTGCTGTGCTACACAATCCTGATTTTAGTCATCCTTTCGTTGTACAGACTGATGCCTCTGAGAGGGGAGTAGGAGCCGTTCTATTGCAAGGACCACCAGAGACCCTACAGCCAATGGCTTACATCAGTCGTAAACTGTTTCTGAGAGAAGTATGTTATTCAACGGTGGAAAAGGAGTGTTTAGCCATAAAGTGGGCATTGGATTCCTTACGATACTATCTATTAGGCCGTGAGTTTACCCTGGAGACTGATCATAAAGCATTGCAGTGGTTGGAGAAAATGAAGGATTCTAATGGAAGGATTACAAAATGGTATCTCGCCATGCAGCCCTTCAGATTCAAGATACAACACGTTTCTGGTAATGTCAACGCTACTGCTGACTATCTCTCCCGCTCTACTGGCGAGATTCCTGAAGGGGGGGGGGGGATGTGACGGCCTGAGTTGTGGCCGCACAAGAGTGGTAATGTGGATGTATCAACACACACACACACGCATGCATACATTTACACAAAGGACATGCATTTAAGAATAATCTTTATTTAAACTTATTTTGTCATTTACATTAATTTGTTTCAGTATAATGATGGATCATAACCACACCAAACAAACCATATTAATTACTACTTTATTGTTAGGTTTTCATATGTTTACATCTCTCCCGCTCTACTGGCGAGATTCCTGAAGGGGGGGGGGAGGGGAGGGGGAGGGGAGGAGGGGAGGGGGGGGGGGGGGGGGGGGGGGGGATGTGACGGCCTGAGTTGTGGCCGCACAAGAGTGGTAATGTGGATGTATCAACACACACACACACACACACACACGCACACACGCACACACGCACGCACACACGCACACACACGCATGCATACATTTACACAAAGGACATGCATTTAAGAATAATCTTTATTTAAACTTATTTTGTCATTCACATTAATTTGTTTCAGTATAATGATGGATCATAACCACACCAAACAAACCATATTAATTACTACTTTATTGTTAGGTTTTCATATGTTTACATTTACAGCACATGTTTATATACATTGTTACTGATTTGAAGTGCACACAAATTAGTTACGTTGTATATGTTACTTATATTTGTTTCTATTTTGAGTTTAAGTTTACCGTGATGAACTTCAGACATGGTCCGCTGCAGCCGCATCCTGGCGTGACGAGGATTAGAGTCCGGGCAGGAACAGAGAACTTAAGCATTATTGGTTCCGCCCGGACATACCATTTGCTGGGAATTGCCCAGGGGAGGAAGAAACGTTAATGTCTTTATTAATTGATTTAGTTGTACATTTATGATATTCGACTACATTTTGCTTTCCTTATCTTTATTTACTATATACCTCTGTTTGATTTGATTTTGATTTTGACTTAAGGTTATATGTTGAATGTAAAGTCGAATTGTTTTCCCTCTTAATTTATAATGGGCCCATCCTTTCCTTTATAAGCTGTTGCTTTGTTCATTTGAGCAGGTCAGTTTTAGTTTTTTTGGTTGGTTTTTGTCTAACTGTTTTGATCTCATTTTCTGTTTGTTTATTTTCTGTTTGTTGTAAGAAATTTATTAGTTTGTAAAGTTATTTTTTTTTCTTGGGTTCAAATAAAGACCCATTTTTTGTGCAAAGCTTGTGTTCCTTGTTCTTGGCTTCTCGGTCCATCACAGTATCAAAAAGATTTTCAGTTGAGTGTAAAGCAACATTCAAAGCATGCAACAGCATGCAACTCCATGTATGAACAAGTTCCAAGTTCCAACTCCAAGTAACGAACAGTTCTTTATCATAGAATGTCAACAACAACTAATCTGGGAGAAATTTGCCTTTATTGTCTTCCTACAGGATCAGGTATTTAAGTTCAGGTAAACTCAGAGTAGTCTACTGAGAAACATACACGACAAAACGATGAATTGTTTTATAAAATATATAGCTTATGAGTAGTTTAAGCTTAACTTCGTTCAAATTTATTACTTGTTTGATTGAGTGTTGAAAATGCTCATTAGGCGTTCTCTCAGAGCAGCTCTGGAAATGTTTATGTATTCATGTCCTCGTATTGTTTGTGAGACACTGAAAACACCTTGAGCTTGAGTATGTAGCCTAGTAGACGAAGCGGCACAGCTCATTCCCACAGAGACGCGCAGATCAAGCGATTATATATTTATATAGCAGTCTTTTTGTGCTTTAATATTCACAGACCATGTCGCCATTTGATTTAGTGCACAGCTCTACTTTCGATTCATTTATTCATCCATCAGTTTGCATCTTTTACCGTGACATCTGCGTTAAAGGAACACACCGACTTTTTGGGACTTTAGCTTATTCACCGTATCCCCCAGAGTTAGATAAGTCCATACATACCTTCAATATAAAACTTACCTGCATTTGAGTCTCTGTCACCCTCTCCTAGTTAAATAGTATGGCTTTTGCTTTGGAAATTTTGGCTAGTGGTAGTAGGCTTATTCAAGTAAAAATTGTCCACCATAATAGAGTTTAGTAATAAAGCACAGTTGCTCAACTATGCCTGGGACCTATACCCACATAGCAAATTTTATCTGGCCCAGATCCGTTCCACAGAACCCCATTTCCCTTGGCCCACATACCGCAAAGAATGACGGCCCTGTAGTGGCTCAGATCCGGACTGAAGACATGGACCACACATGGGCCAACACTAGCCCAAGTCTCAGCCATTTAATAACCATAACAGGGCATGAACTGGGCCAGAATTGGTTTTAATAGTGGCACCAATTCTCAGCCATTAATAAACCATATCAACACCAGCTTTTAACCAGACCCTTATCCATTTAATAACCCACAACTGGCCCTGAAAAGAGGCTGAATAGATTTTATTCTTGGTACCAATTCTCAGCCTTAAGTAAACCAAAACACAGCCAAACCTGGCATAAAATAATTGTTATCTTTTATACATTGTATACTTCTTTATATTTTTATATCTCTCTATATTTTATATATACTTGCCATTATTTGTTTTGTTAAATATGTTGGTAACAGTGTATGTAAACACAATCATTTTAAGAAGCTACATAAAAAAATAAATAATAATCACACGCACACACACACACGCATACACACTCTATAAGACAAATGTACCAGACAGACAGTGTAATCACAATAAAAAAAATATTGCAGAAAATGTCAAAAAGCAGTAACAAAGTAGTCCAAATGATGATGTGTAGTATCTGATTTCCTCTCTGGTGGTATACAGTAGTTTTGTGAGATCCATTCTTTGAAGGCATTTCTCATTCAAACGCACCTTACCTGAAACACAGCATCAATGAGCATTTAATATTAATGTCGTAAAACTTGTCATAAAGCTTCTTGAGGTTTTCATTTCTGAGATTTCTCCCCTCAAAGAAATCAGGACAGAAGTGGTTGAAAGTGAACAAATGAGACCAGGTGTAAACGAAAATGCATCTACTTTTGATTAGATCAACTTAAACGCATCTTAATACCAGGTGGAAACAATGCCTTAGAATTAAAGATCTATCGTTTGAGTTCAGCAGCAAGCAGTACAATCAAACTTCACAGGTGGACTCCACATGCACAAACAACAGGTTCTTCTTTGCTGCTTTTGAAGCTAAGTTGAACTGCATTAGACTGCCCCCTACAGGTCTTTAATATTCATATTCAACAGTTCACTTTTAAATCCCACATGGCAATTTTTTTCTGGCCCAGTTCCGGTCCACACAACACCACATTTCCCAAATACCACAAAGATGACGGCCCTGTAGTGGCCAAGATCTGGATTTAAGACTAGGACCACACATGGGCTATAACTGGCCCGAGTCTCAGCCATTTAATAACCCATAACTGGCCCTGCACTGGGCCTGTTTTCATACTGGTACATATAATAAAATGATGTACTTCATGGTCAACAAACATTTTTAAAGTGTAATATTGTTTAAAATTAATCTTTGAATTTACAAGTTATAACAAAATGAAAAGAACTGTAATTTCTCTGTTAATTTTACCATTATAATGTGGTGTAAAATATACACCACAAACACAAAATTATCCAAAAAGTATTTCAGACGAGACCACTTTGGCAAGTTTACTTGAGTTTATTGAACACAATTTATCTTTGGCGGTATGGTTCCTTATGGGGGTTCTTGCTCCATAATTAATGACATACGTAGCTTTAGCATTAACCCCCCTATGGAACCATCAGCTTGAGCAATATACAGATGATTAAGACAGTTTAGTAATGTCTTTAAGCCGTGGTTTAACATGTAGACGTAGCAGTGAAGTCCGGGACGTCTATGCTGTAGCTTGCTATGAGGAAGGGTGTGTCTCTCACGATGATGTCCGTGACTCTAGGACTTGGAAGCCTTGATAATCTGAAACAAAGAAGACAACAGCCAAAAGGTGCACAGAAATATGCTTGATACTTATAGTGGTGAGCATGGGGGGGGGTTGCGAGCAGTTTAAGCATATTTCCCAGGCGGAAGTGCCGCGTATATATATCCTTCCGGTCTAATAGGAGAACGGTAGTGGTTGGAGCGTTTTGACAGCTGACCGCGGCAGCTGATCGCAGCCTATGTCTACGTGGCCTGTCTGAACTGACGCTGTGCTTGATTAAATTCTTGTGCTGTAATCCAAATCTTCTGGAGAATCTGTACCAATACTAAAACCTATTTAGGCCCAGTGCAGGGCCAGTTATGGGTCATTAATTGGCTGAGAATCGAGCCAGTTATTGCCCATGTGTGGTCCTAGTCCAGATCTGGGCCACTAGGGCCGTCATTCTTTGTGGTATGTGGGCCGAGGGAAAAGGGGTTTTGTGGAACAGAGCTGGGCCAGATAAAATTTTCTATGTGGGAAAGTGCATTTATATGGCCCATGGTCACAAACCTGATTTGGGCCAGATGATCAATGGACTGATCTGGGCTACACTCCTCCCACCAACATTAGGGCCTCATGTGTTTGGCTGTGTTTTGGTTTACTTAAAGGAACACTCCACCGTTTTTTGAAATAGGGTTTATTCACATTCTTTCATACATTTAGATAGGTGGGTAAATGCATTTTTGTCTCAGTGCATGCATTGTTTTAGTTTGACAGGGTCGGCGCTAGCTTAGCTTAGCTTAGCACAATGAATGGAATCCTTTGTTGCCAGCTAGCATGTCCTGAGTAAAAGTGATAAAAAAAAAAAAAAAAACACCCCCACGTAATTACTTCTTGTGGCCTGCGTATTCACAACAACAAGTACAAATAGTGATGCAGATTAACACTAGGCGATTTCCTAGGCAGATATTGACTTGGGACTATATTAGGGGGAAGCACAGGCGAAGCACTGCTGCTTAGGCGAAGCACTGCTACTTGGGCGCAGAGATATCACGCAACACATGAAATCCCACAACTTCCATCAACATACCGGTGTGCATTGCAACGAGTCAAAACACAGAAGAAGAAGAACAACACGCGTGACCTGCACCGAGTGTCTTCGCTTTTGGATTGTTTATTTTGAGAAGTTACAGCTATAGTTACAGCAAACATGGTAATTACCTGCGTAGCAAAAGGTTGTGAGAACAAGCAAAGGACATACACGAATGTAATGTTTCACAGAATTCAGTCGAATGTGGAACTGAGAAATAAATGGCTAGCTGCTCTGGATATCTGTACTTGAACGCCTCTCTACAAAATTAAACAGTATCGTGTTTGCGAAGAGCATTTTGCACCGGAGGACTAAGTTACTTTGAAAAAATGGAATATGGGCTCAGAAAGACGGTACTAAGTTACGTCTGAAACATACGGCTGTCCCATCCCATCTATTTTCAAAGCACAGGCAGAACAAAGTGCACATGTAAGTTGTCTTTTATTACTCTTCCTTATGTTAATCTGTGTCTTTATTCCGTTGTAAGATAGATGCTGAGAAGCTGTATATAGACTACGGTTCAAATAACGTTAGCCTCCTCTAGTATAACCTCATGTTGAATTCAACCTGTTTAGCATGAACAACCAAACTAAAATAAAAATCGCTGTTATCGTTACCTGTAAAATGAAATGACTGAGGGCTAAGTTAGCTATTTCTCTCACCGAGTTAACGTTAGCCTGGTTCTTTTGACTCAGGAGTTTTAGTACAACTACTATAAGGAGAAGGCTACAAGCAGTTTACTATACATGTGTCATGTTTAAAATAATCACTTACTCTGTGGACAGCTGTCCATTTGGTCTATTCGGCGTGGGGCGTTTTTTCCAGTTCACTTTATCACACCGGAAAAAAAATCGAGTACTGCCGGATGGATCAGCGCTGTGAAATCCTCGGTAGCTGTGACACAACTGCGGGCACGCTCATCTTGATCTGACGCGTTGAGCCTGGTCATCGACGGCAGTAACTTGTCCCACTCGCCACAGCACAGACACTATTTCAGTCGGCATATTCCCCCACATTCACACCACCAGTTCGTGTTGGCTCTCATCCTCACGTCCTCGGGTTGTTGAGCAACCTCCGCCTGTCGTTCTATTTCCACTCATTTTCTTTAAACTCTTGTACATATAGGTATGGTTCTGGCTCACACAAAATCAGCCATGTTCATTGCCATTCATGTACTGTAGGAAAAATAGCCAGCTACTATTCACACCGGTATGTTGACGGAAGTCGTGGGATTTCATGTGTTGCGTGATATCTCTGCGCCCAAGTACTAGCAGTGCTTCGCCTAAGCAGCAGTGCTTCGCCTGTGCTTCCCCCTAATATAGTCCCAAGTCAATATCTGCCTAGGAAATCGCCTAGTGTTAATCTGCATCCCTATTTGTACTCGTTGTGAATACGCAGGCCACAAGAAGTAATTACGTGTTTTTTTTTATTTTTTTAATCACTTTTACTCAGGCCATGCTAGCTGGCAACAAAGGATTCCATTCATTGTGCTAAGCTAGCGCCGACCCTGTCAAACGAAAACAATGCATGCACTGAGACAAAAATGCATTTACCCACCTATCTAAATGTATGAAAGAATGTGAATAAGCCCTATTTCAAAAAACGGTGGAGTGTTCCTTTAAGGCTAATAATTTTTACCAAGAATAAAACCTATTCTGTCTCTTTTCAGGGCCAGTTGTGGGTTATTAAATGGATAAGGGTCTGGTTAAAAGCTGGTGTTGATATGATTTATTAATGGCTGAGAATTGGCGCCACTATTAAAACCAGTTCTGGCCCTGTTATGGTTATTAAATGGCTGAGACTTGGGCTAGTGTTGGCCCATGTGTGGTCCATGTCTTCAGACCAATCAGCTGTGAGCAAAGTGACACATGTCTGACGCATTTAAGTCACTCCCAGTTTCTCTTGCTCCAAATTAAAGGTCACTACACAGTAAAGATTTTTAAAGACAAAATTGTCTGAATTTTAGCAATGATCATTTATTATAATTATTTTATATGATTTATTTATGATTTATATTATTATTATTATACCTATAATCCATTACACCAAAGCAACTTTATTTCAACAATTATTATTAAGCATTTAGTTTAAATGAATATAAATATATACTGATAATATTTAATTTAAATAAGATTTTGGAATTGACAAATAAAGCTTAAAATGACTACATGTAAGCTGTTCACTTTAATACCTATGTACATTATCAAAGGTCCCACTTTATATTAGGTGTCTATAACTACTATGTACTAACATACAAAAAATAAGTACAGTGTTCACTACTGATGTCACACTTACATGTGCATGTGCTTCATGAACTCAGGATCAAAGCCTGAGTTCACAGAGCAAGTTGATAATCAGGGTCATGGTACCAACAAAGCCTGAATGGATTGATTTTGTTTTGTCAACTCAAAACTTATCCTGTAACCCTGAGTTTGTTACCATCATGGTACAGGCCCCTGATAGCTCTGATTTAACTTCATTAAATCAGTCATAAAACATATGACTGAATCAGTCATAAAACATATGACTGAACTTGCTTAAAGGACTTTTTTTATGCAAAAGTTTATATGATTTTATATTCAAATTAATCATTCTATTCAAATAACCACAAACATATATAGTATGCCTCCAGGAAGAAGGTTTTAAATACAGATATTTTGCCAAACAACTGTCAGTTTTAGCAGTTTTGGGAAGTTTTTCTACCCAAAAAGTAAATAAATCACACAAATCAGGTTTTATGAATGCTTTAATAAAACAAAATACAAAGACAAGTAATTGAAATTTAAAGAATTGAGCAAAGTTTATACTTATGCATTTTAAGCATTTGATTATCAGGAAGCGTTGCAAGATTATGGCTTTAATGCATAAGGCCTTATTTGAGATCCTACTAAAATCCTACAGCTTTATCTGCTGTCCATAAGCGCTCTCAAATTTATTTGAGAAATTGTGAGATGATTCAAGCCTGGGCATGTCTTTAACCAGAACACCATTTCTTGAGCTGAAAATGTCAGCCAGAGGGGAAGCCATTGGAGAAGGTTTGTGTTCATTACACTGTGGGCCATTTAGACTGGGAGCACACTTCACTTCATAGGTAAAAAAGAAGGTGCCATATTTAAAAACACAAGCGTCACTCACAACTCCACTTCTAAGTTCAAAAGAGCATGTACCAAGGAGGTTGCTGTTCCAGTAGCTGTCTGCATCAAACACTTCAAAAGTTAGTCTATTGGCCATGCTAATCTTAATAGGAATAAACTCAAATGTTTCTGGCCAATGTGGATTGTCATTATTATCAATAGTCTCAGTGCGCTTGATTTGTGTGCCATATTTAACTGATACAGCACCATCTGTTTGTGTAAATCTATCTCCATACAGACCTTTGGCTCTAAGGTTGTAGACTTTTAGGGTGGCAAGTCCTTTTTCAGCTGGACAGCAGTTAGACTTTATAATTTGACTACTTTCACAAACACAAGCACATCGGTCTCTTGCACTGCACTTCCTGCCAATCTTGCAAGGCTCTGAGCAAACCTTCATGAGAGCATTTTCTATTATGTATTCTTCAACAGCTCTCTTCAGTCCTTTCCTGGCAGGGTGTTTTTCACTCAGTAAGAAATGGAGGGGTTTCAGAGAGTAGTGCACAATGTCAGGGAGGCTCTTCAAAGACTCAAGCCAGGTCTTAAGGGAATTTGGGTGTGATGAACCAGCAAAAAGCAGATCTTCTCCATTTATGTTTCCTCCGATAATCTCTATCTGACGCTCACTGAACATGGTGCTGAACTTTTGATTTGTGCCCATCTTCTTTTTCAGTTCTTTACAAAAATGGCTCTCTACCTTCACAGTTGCTACACTGTATGAACCAGAGGCTTCTACATCCAAACAGTCTTTCACTGCAGTGTCTGTAAGCCCACTCACTGTTGCCTGACATGTTTTGATGGCTGTTATGGCTTTCATTTTCCCCCCTAACTTGACACCTGTGGTAAAGTGAGTGCCATATGTGGTGATCAGGTTGCGGTAGGCGTCTGGATCGTAGGATGCAGGGAGTGATTTAATTGCTTCAAGAAACTCTGCATGAAGAGGAGGCTTTTCAGCTAGACCATATCTGTAAATAAATAGTTAATACTTTTGAATTCAGTGGAATCAAAGGTTTATACAATTAAATACAATTCAATTTATTCTATGAGGAAAAGCAACACAACTCTCTCACCCGTAAAAGCTGCATGCAACTTCATGTTTGGTGAAACTGTATTTGTCTTCTTTTGATTTTGTCATTGCAAATTTCGCTTCCCTGGAATGAGTGCTTCCGACTGCAGCTCCAGCAGCCTTCACATCTAAACCAACTTTCCAGCCGACTGAGAGCGCTGATGATGAATCATTGACCAGTGCTTCACTTGATTCAAAGATCTGACTGGAGACTTTCATTGAACACTTTGGCAAGGTCCTCCAGAACACAACTGCTGCTGGTAGCTTCTGTTTTATTCCATTCATGTAATTGTTTTTGACCATTTTACAAGTGCTGTTTCCTAAATCCCATTTCTCCATGTTGATCACGTAAGATCCTTTTCGCTCCATGGTCACAACATCAAATCCCTCTCCAGCAAGATTGTACCCTGGAACAAAGGGAGCATCCTCACACTCTTTTGGTGCACCTATGTCATCCTCTCCAGAAGTGGTCATGAGAAGCAATGCCCAGAAAACAACAAGGTAAATCTGGAACTGCCCCATCATCTGTAGTGAGATAAGTCAAATCATTATTGTGATTATTGTGAAAATTAACATCATTTAACAATAACGATAGTCTAGAATTGTAACAATAATACCTTCATAAAATTTGCAATATTGTTAAAACAAATACAAAATTAAAAAAGGATGTTAAGCAGTAATTCTCTCTTTAAAATAATAATATTATTAATTGAATGATTTTTTTCAGTTACCTACCATTAAATGTAGAGCTGAGATATTCAAATATAAGTTACAGGTTGTCTCTCTAACCTGTCGATGGTTGATTGGTTGTGGGTGTCAAAGCTTTGTAGTGCAAAGTATCATATACCATGACGTGGCTGTGACAAATCTTCTAATATTAGTTTAACACAGTGGTCGGGAACCTGTGGCTCGCGAGCCACATCTGGCTCTTTGGCAAAAATCATGTGGCTCGCGAGGTCTCTCACCCTTTACCAACAAACCATCGATGAAACAATTAAGACATATCAACAGAGATCGTCTCTCTGCAGAAAAAGCAGCCAATTACAATTCCCTTGTTGTAGTACAGCCTACTGAAGTTAATGAAAAGTTTATGATAATAATAATATTAAAGTTGTACCGGCAAAAGTGCGTGTTCAGTGCTGTTCGCGAGTGTCACGAGTCACCACAGCAATCAACTAACCACTTACGTTTCTGGTAACCTACAGCTCCTGCACTAGGATTCAAGCTGGCGAAAACCATTCTAGAACAGCAGCGAAAATGTAAAAGTAGGCTTTATAAACTTTAATATATCATGTTATTGAAATGGGTGCTTTGCTGCGCAAAGAGACATTTCACCCGCTGGCCGCACTTTCACTTTTGCCTCAGAGACCCTTTATGTCCTATAAATGTGTCGTATTTTTGATAATCCGCGCAGATTCCAGTTGACGATTCTGTTTAAAGTTATTAATAACAAAACATGAATGAATGAGAAAGAAAAGAACAGGATGTGCTTTATATTAAAAATAAATATTAAAAGCGTGATAAGTCTTCAGAAAGAGAACTGAATTCTACTGACAGGATGCTGTGCGCGCGCTCCGAGCACCAGAAAAAATTTCTA
The DNA here is from genome assembly GCF_963993115.1 of Abramis brama. Taxonomy (NCBI): domain Eukaryota; kingdom Metazoa; phylum Chordata; class Actinopteri; order Cypriniformes; family Leuciscidae; genus Abramis; species Abramis brama. Next base: position 27,179,339 of record NC_139974.1, read on the forward strand.
CCAAAAAGACTCAGGAGGATTCTCGAATGAAATAGAATTTATTTTATGAAAGGTTTTACAGACAAAATAAAAATAGATGCACGACAAGCTCCGTCTCAGTTCTTTGGCGTAGGCCCCGTCCTCCATCCGGGTCTGAAAGTTAGCTTGTAGGTCCTGCCTGATGATAGAGGCACGGGCGGAGCCTACCCCCAAAAATAAGGAATATGAGATGAATTCCGTACGTACCTATGAGGATTCTGAAAAGCATGCAGGAGAATTAGTAAAATAGGAAAGACAATTAGACCGCTTCTTTAATGCTTATTTAATGTGAATATCTATATGTGAGAAATTATAACTACGAGATACACTGAGATAAAGATGATTGATTAGAAACTTAACCAAGATCGAGTGTGGAAATGACACTATATGTGAACTGAGCTTATCATCTTTAAAACAAGAACAAAAGCCATGTCTGGCCGCGAAACTTGAGGTGGAGATTTTAAACGAAGCCTCGATAGGCTGAGATTTTAAGATGCATAGCCTACATCCGAGGTATGAAGAGAGAGAGAAAATAAAATATAAATGAGAACAAAATTCAATAGCATATGCATTAGTCCCCATCTTACTTAAAATTAGGACCGCAATTGACCTCACATTAATAAATGATAAGGCTGTCGCTTTACGAGTAGCCACGATAGGCCGAGATAACATATTGGGATGATGCAATCAGGGAAGCTACGATGTGCGTTAATATAAAGCCGCGATTGCCATGAATATTTGACTTGGAATGCAATCATAAACTCGTTCAAAAGTGATGCCTCGATAGGCTAATGCCTCGATAGGTTAGTGCCTCGATAGGCAAATGCCTCGAACGGCTAATACCTCGATAGGTTAGTGCCTCGATAGGCAAGTGCCTCGATAGGCTAATACCTCGATAGGTTAGTGCCTCGATAGGCTAATGCCTCGATAGGCTAATGCCTCGATAGGCTAATGCCTCGATGAGTTAGTGCCTCGATAGGCAAATGCCTCGATAGGCTGAGTTCATACGTCGGAACCGAGATTAAATGTAATTTGCATTAATGAATTAGGCCGCGATTGGCCGTAATAAATAAATAAATAAATAAATGATTGTAGAGTTTCAAAAGCCGCGATAGGCTTAGACATATTGCAGTTATCAAAAATAAAAGTCAAGATAGACATAAACAAGCAGAGATACGAATAACCTTGAAGCATTAAATAAGGTATTTTCATCAAGCTATTCTACAATAATCAGCTATGGGCTGAGCTGACGTAAAAATAAAGCAAGAAAGCCAAGATTTACTGCGTGTATAACTTACAGATCAGCAACGAAAATCGAACGTATGACAGATGTATGGATCGTTAACCACCACCAGTAGCTAGCGAAGAATTACCTTGATTATGGGTTGAGAGGGCTTGTTGAACATTTAGTAGGACATGGGTGTCGGATCTGATGTAGGTCTTGAATGCTGAGGACGACCATCTGCCGAGCATTTGAATAGTAGAGTCGGGAACGCCACATTCAGCGGCTGTTGTAGCGGCCCCGATCCGAAAGGAATGCCCAGTGTATAGATGTGGAGAAAGACCGAGGAGCATTAAGACAGAAGCTAAATGAGTTCTAAACCAGTGCTTTGTCATTGGAAGACCATTCGGTAATATAAATAAAGGAAAGTTTAATAAAGTGCGTGGTCGTGCTTTGAGAAATCTAACCATAGAGGTATATGGGCAATATGAATTGTTGATTTTAGATATAAAAATATTAACGCCTGATCCAGAAGAATCTGTTTTCGAAAACTTCATAAATAAATTGAAAATAGAAGGGGAAAGACGTAAATCAGAAATAGCCAAGCCACGAGCAGGATTAAAATGTTTTGAATCAGATGCGAATTCTCCTGATCGCATAAATCCGTAGAACGCGGTTAAAAACACTGCTTCTAAAAGAATGTTAACATACTCGCAAAACAGTCCATTACGTAAAGAAGATACAAGTTTGTGCAGAAGGCTTAGTGTAATAGGAAGACGTTTGTCTGGAGTCTTTTGGGCAGACTTCTCTATGCCTTTGAGTAAAAGCCGAATTGTAGGCATAGAGAAAAGGCTCGGAAAGTTAGGATTATGAATTCGTGCGTGAAATTGAATGCCGGCCAGTAATTTACGTATTGTGGCAATCTTCAGAGACCGAGAATCAGAGCAATGAACTAAAAATGCACAAACTGTCGATATTAGAATGGGTAGTAGGGGAATTCGAAACGAAAAACAAAAAATGGCAAACCGAGACCAAGCAGAATTGTATGATTTAAGTGTAGATGGTGAGACTCCTTGAGTGATATAAAATCTGGCAGAATTCAATAGGGTATTAAACTGAGAGCTTAATCGAGGATTAACTCGGCTATGTTCGGGCATTGTGTTGGATCCTGGTTTGCTGCTGGGCAAAGACGTCTGAAAGCCTGCAAACGAGAGCGAGAGAGAGCGTCAGCAATGCCATTAAAATGTCCTGGAATATGTATTGCTTTAAGGATGAAATTGTGTGTAACGGATTGCCAAGTTAAGCGACGAAGTAGAGACATGATTACCGGGCATTTCGAACGTCCTTTGTTTATGATATCGACGGTGGCTTGATTGTCGCAGTACATATCAATACGTTTACGAGACCAAGCTGTACCCCAGAGAACGCAAGCTACGACGATGGGGTATAATTCGTAAAGAGCTTTGGCTAACCAAGCACCGTAACCTGCTATCTTAATTAGATGAATAGCATCGTCTACCGAGGCGTAGTACAGTGAAAAAGGCTCTGAAGGAATGCATTCGTTGACGCTTGCGAGGCTATTAGAATGGGGAGAAGACATATCAAAGATCAGATGCTTTTTTCCTGAATATTTGCGTGTAGCGATGCCTATGGAATTAATTCGATACAAGGAAAAAGGAGATGAACTGAAAGGGCCAATTATATATCCTTTATTTAACTCCTTATCTAGAAGGCTTGAGACTGTGTCAGGTTCAGCTAGCGCAGACTGTAGATTTTTAGCTACATAAGAGGTAGAGAGGGGGGAACAAACTCCGACCTGAAATCCTTGAGAGAGCCCAGTAATTAAATAATCGACGAAAGAAGAATCAGGGTGGGAGGAAAGGTAGCTGGAGAGTGTGGCTATGTTGATAGGAGTAGATGGGTGACCGTTTAGAATTTTTTCTGAGGCGGCGCTCTTCCTCTGGACGCTGGTCTGAAGCGTCTGGGGCAGACAGATTTTGGGTGCGGGTCTCTGCAGAAGCTGCAAATATGCGAAAACGTACACTTAGCATAGTTACAAACAGATTCGTTAAAGTTATTACATAGAGGGGTGCCATTGAAAGCAATTATAGGTCTGCCTTTTACATCAAATGGGGCGTGTGAAGGATCAGCACCATGGACAGCGGTTGATTCACGTGTTGCGAGTCCTTTGGGGCAAAAACCAGCTGAGTGACCGTGCGAGCCGCACACAACACAAGCCAGAGCTCGTTGACCACCGAAATGACGGACCAAAAGTTCGGAATCAGTGACAGACCAGTCCAGTCTAGTACTGAACAGAGTTGTGAAAGAAGCGGATTTTGCCGAAAAAGATTTATGATATTCGTAGAAGAGCGTGCCTCCGTATCTCTGATTGAAATCTGCCAGCATAGCCAAGTATAGATCCAATTCTTCCCTGCGGTCGGGAAAAACTTGACACAATATGTCTCTAAAAATCCCGAACGCGATGACGAATTCGCCGAACGACAAGTTGCGTTGCAGTCTGGGATCAGAGGATTTCAGGAAGACTGCCACATCACCACAGTCAACCAATTGCCTATCAACTGCTGGCGAAGGAAGCAGTAGAGCAGCTAAATTAATATCCTTGCCTAAAATGATATCCGATCTCAGTTTAGGAGACACAGTAACTGCAGCAGGAGGAACGAAGCGCCTACCGAAGTTTTGAGCTTGTGTAGCCGTGGAGAGGTTGAAGAGCGGCGTAGATGCTGACGTGGCAGCGTTCGAAAATGGCGCTCGATCTGAGAGTGGGACGAAACCCGAAGCGGCGGACGTGGAGGGACCCGTCAGCTGATCAGTCACACCGGGAAAGGTGGAGAAGGCAGAGCATAAGTCTGGAGATGAAGATGGCATAGGTAATCCGGTTGTTTTCGAGGCAAAAGTGGACTCAAACACTCCTAGCCTACTTTCGAAGCCTTTAACCGTATCGGTGAGACCTTGGATAGCTTTTACGAGCTGCGTGTTGAATCCTTCTGTTCCAGGATTAGGCAAAGTTGTTGGTGCAGAGGTTTTTGGCCTTTTGGCTTGAGCTGGTGAAGAGGACTTGGCGGAGCGCTTCCTGCCTGCTGATTTGGGTTGAGGAGTTGGAGCCAGAATGGCTGGAGGATCACCTTCGGGTGAGGCAGCAGAGGTGCCCAGGGTGTTTGAAGCCAGGAGAATGAGATCGTTCCTTGAGAGGTCATTACTGACGGGGAACCCACTCTCTTCCAAGATACTGACAATTTTCTCAGAGGGCAGTTGGGACCAGGGAGATTCCCTAGTTAGAATGCGGCTGCTTCTACGCACTGACTGAGGAGAAGGTGGAATTTCATTATCATCTGAATCAGAAAAGTCAAAGTCTACGATCGGTTTTTGAGTCATGTCGAGCTGCGTGACGGAAGCGCGTGAAAAGAAAACTTTTCTACGACACCTGCAGGCAACAAAATGGGACGGTAAGAACAGTCTTTTATATTTGATGTCAGGCTGTGATTGGTAGCGTGTAATTGTGAATTAATGACGTGACAGTAGAGTCTTTCTAGTAGAACTTTCGCTTACGCTTTCATGGCTGTCCATTTGACTAATCTCCTAGCCTGGCAAGCCAGACCTACATCAAGATGTTAGGTCTGGCAACTCACCATAGACACCGCTCAATCCGAGGGGTGGGATAAATGGCTGTCTTTCAAATTCCCTCTGCACGCAATAGGACAGCGCTTCAACCAACCAGAGCGTTTTCCCAACAGCGGAGCTAAGGTTAGTTGATAGATTCAACTTTTGAATCTGGCCGGCAAAACTACGAACACATCTTCCTTTTTTAAGAATTACTTAAGTGCCGTTCTTTGCTCTTTTCTGAAAGAAAAACTTAACTCCAAGTCCTCCAGAGTCGCGGCCAAAGCCAATTCGAAAGACTGTTCACCAGCAGCAGCAGCCACTCTTTGTTTTCAAGTAGCAGGGAACCGTCACAACTCTGTTGTCATTATGTTAAGCCCACCCCGCCTACTCTGTACACGATGTGATTGGCCTGACCCAATTTAGGCTTTTACAGCTCCGAAAGTCAACGGAGAGTTGCTAGACTACCCTGGAAGCAAAATAAATTTTGCTGCCGCTAGGGTGCGTCTAGATTTCTAGGCTACTAATCTCCATGAAACTAATATTTAAGGTTTAGGCCCTGACCACCATAAAAATTACTTAGGACTTTTTGGATGCAGCAGAGGTGGATGAATCCATCCAAATCCATTCATAATTATGTTTGGAAACCTTAAAACTGATGTAAACTTGATGTACAAGTCAAATGGACAGCCATTTGTTGTGGTGTCCGAAATCACAGTGGATGTTAATGAGTGCACTCATTCAATCCTATTAATAATGCACAGCTTTAGTGTACATAACAGTGTACTGATGTACACTCAATGGCTAGAGAATACCGATAATGCACTGTGAGGGTTATGCCGAATGAATTCCTGCATCTCGCAGAAGATGGCCCGAATCAAATTTCAGTTCATGTTTCTTTAATTTTATGATTTTCCTTGTCGCATGAACTATCCTTTAAGAAACAAATGCTGTTGTGATAGATTGTGTTCACACGCAAAAACAATTAGTATGATGGAGCGAATATAAGGCTATTTACAACCAGTTTTATGCCAAACTAATATCACAACTTGATAAAGCTGATGTTGTTTTTGACATGAATAATTGACACCTAGCAGTCCAAAGGTTCCATGTGAGCTTTGCAGACATTTATGTTACTATATTTGTACATGAAATGCCACAGTGGTCTTATAGCACTAATGATGAGTCATAGTTTAAAATAGCTTGTTGAACAGAGGCTGAAAAAATAAAAATAAAAAACCCAGTAGCAGCTTTGATGACTACTTTAAATTGGGCTGCTTATATGTTAGTATTTATTTATATGTTAAATATGTATCATTTGTCCCTGACCCTATCTGCTGAGCAACAGACCAAACCAAAGTATTTTAGAAATACATATGACTAAAAATTATTAAAAAATATATAAAATTACACCAAAAAGAAGCCCAAAAAATATAGATTTCCTGGTTTAAAGCTGCCCTAAAATCACATGGTGAGAATGCCAACAACAATGATTACTCTGCAAGGCAATAGAGTCAATAACTATGCAAGTCCAAGGCTAAGAATAGACCTTTATCACAGTACGTATGTTGTCACATCCAGCTTCAAAAAGCTTTATACTATTTTTACCTCAATGGATCATTGCCAGTTTTGGTAAATAAAATAAATTATCTTAGTTGATATTGACAATAATGATATACTGAAATGTGAAACATGTTCTCTGTCCATGCTATCATAAATTAACGTACCTGTTAAAGGTCCCATGACATGCTACTTTTTGTAGGCTTTAATATAGGCCTTAGTGGTCCCTAGTACTGTATCTGAAATCTCTTTCCAAAAATTCAGCCTCGGTGCAGAATTATAGCCACTACAAGCCAGTCCCAGAATGAGCTTCCTTCAGACGGGCCGTTTCGGTGTCTGTAGCTTTAAATGCTAATGAGGAGGAGAAAGGCGGCGCAAGGTGGAGGGTGGGTGTGGCCTTGACCATCTTGCGGCAACGGTACCATGCATGTTTACGTTGGATATATTGCAATAGGCTAGTTGCACGTGGCCGCCATTTTGGATTTCGGATCAGCGAGTGCGTGCTTAGACACTTCCGGTTTCGCATTACGCCCGGTGCAGGGAGCCGGAGAAAGACGAAATTTATCTTTTATAGTTGTTTATAGAATTAATTATCACTTAAAATACTACTAAGATCCATATTACTATCACACGAGCCAATGGCAATTAAATGCACGGATGCATAGTCAGATTAATGAATGAAATACAACTGTTCACGAACATAAGATTGTATTTGACTCATGCTGCATACACATACGCAATGACAGTTATGCCTACTGTAAATATAGAGTTACAACTACGATTAGAGTTTTTTGCATAAAATGCACCGTGAACATTCACACATTTGCCCTGTGATAGGCTACAATTCGCTCCGTGCACGGCGACCGTTGATGTTCGAATTTGAGTGTGTGGGCCAGTACTTCCAGTGAAAACTTATGGTGATCTGACAGCGAGAGCGAGAGACAACAGTGACCGAGTTCCATTACCACAGAGATATTTTTTATCACAATGAGTGTTTTTAGGATTCAAGAGAGGTGACTTGCCTTTCAGAGGGTGACAGCCTCAGCACTTCATCGTTGTGTGTGTTATGTACCATTTCGTCACGTTAAAAGAAGTCAGCTTTCATGCATTCCCCGTTGACGCTGCGGTACGGGCTGAGTGGATACAGAAGATCCGGTGGGATGACTTCAACCCGACCAAATTTTTAAATGCATATCATTTTCAGTGTATTTCACCTGTGTGTGTATATGCTTTCTACTGCATTTATTTTGTGCAAGTGAGATGAGTAAAGATCTGTTTCATAAATAATAATAATCAGTCTGGTGTTTATAAGCAGCACATACAGTATTGTACTACGTGTAAAATATACACAAACTTACCTATATTAAATAGTTTGTGGTACCTACAGTAAAAAATGTAAATGTAAAATATGTGATGATAATATTGATCGAGCAATTGATGCAAGTAAGTAAAAATATATGCGCAGAATTGAGAAAATAGTATTTATGGAGATAAATTGTAGCCTATCACAGGGCAAACATGTGAATGTTCACGGTGCATTTTATGCAAACAACTATAATCATAGTTGTAACTCTATATTTACAGTAGGCATAATTGTCATGCTAGGTAACAAGCTAGGTAACCATAAACAGTAAAGCAACACACTTGTATATCATTAGTTGACTTAGCCTACTTGTCCGAGGTGTGTAGCTGAGCCAAAGAGAGTTGGTAACTTACTGATCCAGACTTTAGTTTCAGACGTTCAGCAAGCCCAGCTCTGTATTGACCCAAGTTGAGGAAACAGTCGTCGGTGAAATGTTTGCCGCATGCAAAACTTTGGGAAGTTGAGTCGGCGCATTTCCAGAGAAAATGAAATGAATCCACTGGTTCTTCTAGGGCTTGGATGAAGGAACTAAAAAAAGGCTTTGGTGTTCATTTGTACATCCAATTATTGAGCAATTATTATGCTTCGCTCGCTCAAAAGCCATGATATGTCTCGTGGACAAACTAAAATCGTGCGCGCGCGCGTTCCTACTTCCTAGCTCATTTTCTCATGGGCGGAAAATATTCAAAGCCATGGGCAAAGCAGAGGAAGGGGAGGTAACATTTCTCCTTATAACGTCATAAGGAGGAGATTCAAGATCAGCCCGGTTGAGCTTCCATTTTCTCAAAGGCAGAGAAAGATAGCAAAAGCTCGATTTACACCGATTCAAATTTCTAGAAACTTGGGGACCATATATAGGCTAGGGGAAATCATATTAATGTTAAAAAACCTCAGAAAATGAAAATTTCATGTCATGGGACCTTTAAGGTCCATTCCCACCAAGAACAATAACTATAATTATACAAAGTTCTGTCATGAGACTCTAGATGGCACAGGATGGCTGATTGGTTTCTGCTGAATCGATGAGCTTGCATGCTCAACCTTAAAATACTTGATGGTGTTCTGGTTAAAGACATGCCAAAGGCTTGAATTATGCTGCCTTCATGTGCTATCGGAATTATCATAAATACGAGTTTCCTAGTTAAAAATTGGACATGAATGCCTTCTCAAGTCATATTTACCACTGGGAACTTCGGTAATCATTTTGATACCCAAGTTCCCGAGATGGGTGGGCCACTATCTTTAAACATGGGGGAGGATCGTTTTTCAGCGCATTTATATATTTATTTAATATTGGATATAGGTTATTATATTTTAAAATATATTATATATTTTTACGTTTTTTGAGCATAGCGGTGTAGTTATTGTATAGTTGTATAAGTCTTCTATTTGCCTTCTGTTTGTTGTTGTTATATAATCAAAATGTGCTGTCATTTTGTGTCATGGTTATACTGTGTGAATTTTTTTTTGACTATATTTTTGAGCCTTTTACCTTTACTCAGAAAGGACAGTGAAGAGTGATGGAGAGAGATAGGGTGGAATCGGGAAACGACCTCGAGTCACATTCGAACTTGGGTCCCCTGTGAGTACTTGGATCTGAATACGATACGGACATGGCAGTAGTGATTTTGTTACTGTTTACGATCTTGTCCAAAGAGCTGGACTTGGAGGTTTTTGCACAAATAAAAAAGGCCCACATGGACTTAGGGCCCTATTTTAACGATCTGAAACGCAAGTATCAAACGCGAAACGCAAGTACCTGTGGGTGGATCTCCAAACGCAAATCTAAAATGGGTTGGTCTGAAGCTACATTACTCATAGGTGTGGTTTGGGCGTAACGTGAAATAAACCAATCAGAGCGTCATCTCACATTCCCTTTAAAAGCAGGCGCGCTTGTTCCATGTGTAACTTAGTCCACTGAAGCAAGCGTATGTAGAACCCATATGCAGTTTAATGAAAATCAGAATCAGACATAGAAACAAAAAACATGGCAAGGCATGGCGAACACAAACTCAGGAACATGAACTTACTAAGTGGTTACATCAGCAATACAAGACCCCGACACACGGCAAACATGAGGGCTTAAATACACACAAGACTAATGACTAGACAAGGGACACCTGTGAACAATGATCAAACAATCAGACAATAAACTCATGACAAGACACATGGCAGGATCACATGACTACAAGGGATCACATGACAGACAAGGAAGCAAACATAACAAGAACAAAACCAGACCAAAACCGTGACAGAATCCCCCCCTCTAAGGGCGTCTCCCGACGCCCTGCAAAACATAAAAGTTCAGGTGGGTGGTGGAGCGGAGGCGGTCTTGGGGGAGGGATGGTGGGCCAGGTCCGTGCAGGGGGACAGGACATGGGACGTGGCATGGCGTGGACGGGCCTGGGTCGTGGCATGGCGTGGGCGGACCTGGGCCGTGACAAGGCGTGGGCGGACCTGGGCCTTGCGGACCTGGGCCGTGGCAAGGCGTGGGCGGACCTGGGCCGTGACGAAGCTTGGGCGGACCAGGGCCGTGACGAAGCTTGGGCGGACCAGGGCCGTGACGAAGCTTGGGCGGACCAGGGCCGTGACGAAGCTTGGGCGGACCAGGGCCGTGACGAAGCTTGGGCGGACCAGGGCCGTGACGAAGCTTGGGCGGACCAGGGCCGTGACGAAGCTTGGGCGGACCAGGGCCGTGACGAAGCTTGGGCGGACCAGGGCCGTGACGAAGCTTGGGCGGACCAGGGCCGTGACGAAGCTTGGGCGGACCAGGGCCGTGACGAAGCGTGGGCGGATCCGGCAGTGCAGGAAGCCAGGGTGGATCCGGCAGTGCAGGAAGCCAGGGTGGATCCGGCAGTGCAGGAAGCCAGGGCGGATCCGGCAGTGCAGGAAGCCAGGGCGGATCCGGCAGTGCAGGAAGCCAGGGCGGATCCGGCAGTGCTGGAGGCCATGGCGTTGCAGCCTCCATGGTCCCATCAATGACCCTATTACCCCCTCCCAAAATTTTCTTGGGGAGAGCCAGGGGGTATAGGACTGGCTCAGACGTGGTGAGATCAGGCACTGCCTGGGCAGACGAGGCGTGGTCAGGGGCTGGCTGGGCAGACGAGGCGTGGTCAGGCGCTGCCTGAGCAGACGAGGCGTGGTCAGGCGCTGGCTGGGCAGACGAGGCGTGGTCAGGCGCTGGCTGGGCAGACGAGGCGTGGTCAGGCGCTGGCTGAGCAGACGAGGCGTGGTCAGGCGCTGGCTGAGCTGACGAGGCGTGGTCAGGCGCTGGCTGAGCAGACGAGGCGTGGTCAGGCGCTGGCTGAGCTGACGAGGCATGGTCAGGCGCAGTATAGGTCGACCACACACACCAAATGGCTGTGGCAAAAATGGTGAGTGTGGCTGTCATTGAAGGCTCAGATGTAGCGGCAGCCATTTTGTCCGAAGACATGGCGTGGAGAGACTCAGGCATGGCGTGGAGAGACTCAGGCATGGCGTGGAGAGACTGAGGCTTGGTGAATATTATGGAGTTGTGGGGTTCTTCATAAAACCTCACGTTCTCCACCTCACCCACGGTGTAATTAGAACCAGTTAAAAACAAAATAAAGTCTATTTGCTGGCATAGTGTAGAATGGTGATCAAATGAAGGCATTAACTCAGCGAGTTCATCATCCAATCCATTTTGAAAGCACCATTTTAAATAAGTCTCATCCCAAGATACCTGATCCGTGAAACATATAAAATCCTTATTATACGCTTCCAGGGGACGATTCCCCTGCCGTAGATTTAGGAGTGCAGCTGCTGGGTTCATGGTTGGTCTTGTATTATGTAACTTAGTCCACTGAAGCAAGCGTATGTAGAACCCATATGCAGTTTAATGAAAATCAGAATCAGACATAGAAACAAAAAACATGGCAAGGCATGGCGAACACAAACTCAGGAACATGAACTTACTAAGTGGTTACATCAGCAATACAAGACCCCGACACACGGCAAACATGAGGGCTTAAATACACACAAGACTAATGACTAGACAAGGGACACCTGTGAACAATGATCAAACAATCAGACAATAAACTCATGACAAGACACATGGCAGGATCACATGACTACAAGGGATCACATGACAGACAAGGAAGCAAACATAACAAGAACAAAACCAGACCAAAACCGTGACACCATGGCGGATTGCTATAATGGTGGATTTGCCAGGCGCACACCAGGAGCGGTTTACAGCCGAGGAGACCGACGTTCTTGTCAGGGCCGTAAAAGACAGAGAAGTGACATTGTATGGGGATGGCAGAAACCCACCCAAATTAGATTTGGTTAAACAGGCGTATAATAATTTGAGTAAATGTGTAAGCTAGATTTATGCCTATTTTTTCACATCTTTTTGGAAACCACAATGATTTTCCTTGTGTGGTAATATTTTTCCTTGTAATTATGTATGATTTGCAAAAATGGGAACTGCTGCCTGCGTCTGTGTAGATGAGAGAAGCAAAGTGTATGTGCGTTGTGCACACGCTACATTACGGCCAAGCATGCGCCCTTTAAATAGCATCTGAATAGCGCGCCACTGACTTTAGACTAGGTTAACCGTCATTCCCTTCATCTCATTTTCTGGATCATCTATTGCCTGTTGACTTACCTGTGTTGCCTCCCTGCTTCTCATCCACTCCTGCAAATAAAGTTTTATTATTAATCACTTACCTCGTCTGTCCTCTTCTGTTTATGACACTTAGCTGGTTTTGCAGCAAAAGACAATGTGTTAATGCATTGACTAAAGTGACGTTTTTGAAAATAAGACATTTCAATAACTGACAATAACCTTTTCATTGCCATTAAAATGAAATTACTGAACCTAAACATAGGAGCCTGATTAAAAAAAAAAATGCTAATTTAAAAGAGAAATGTCAGATGGATTTAGAGATTTTTGCAGTCCGATATATCCCAGGTATCATCCATTCATTCAAGTTAACTCTCTACCAAAGTCATTACTCACTTACTCTTCAATGTCCCATCCTTATCTCCACCCCTGAACTCGCTCCAAGTAACCCGTGAAATGATCCAAATGCGTTTTTCTCAGCTCCTCAGCTCCCCCCTTACTGCTGACTCTCTCCAGCTCTCCGGCTTTGCACCTCTTCACCACCACTTCGGCTTTGTGAGGTGGATCCCTTGGCTATACCTCAGGCCTCCAGGCCCACGTCTCCACCTTGGCTTGTCAGCCCTTTGGCTTCGCCTTGGCTCCGCCAGGCTCCCATTACTGCTTCGGTCCCTCAAGCCGGTGGCAATGCCTTGGACTTCCGGGCCTGCGATGTTGTCTCGGGCAGCGTCTTTTCATTTTCTCTGGGGTCTCCACCTTGTTCAGCTCCACCTCCATTGGTCGGCTCCCAGGCTCTGTGTCTCGTCTGCTTACCACTGCTATAGTGCTGACACTTACATTGTATTCAAGGAAAACAATTTATCACTTCAGGCATTCTGGGAATTAAACCCAAGACCTTGGTGTTACTGCCTCCACTTTCTAATGTTTGAGCTACAGGAACACAAAAGGAACTCACTCTCATATTTTCCCATTTTGTTATTATTTTGAAGAATGTCTTACAACAACATTTTACCCTTAGGGGTACAACAGCTTTTTACTGGGGAAGTCCTCTCAAAAGGACATCCATGTAGCCTACCGTATTTAACAGCAGACGATGGTCTGTATGATCAGGATGCAGAGCTTCCCCCATTTTGGCAAATTAAAGTTTATGGATAAATGCATGTATTGCACTGGAGACTGACATTAATTACTTGGGCCCCCTAAATTTGACCGAAATCAATGATTAGGGACCGTTCGGTATTTATGGAAGGGGCCACCGGAGGAAAATAGGGGAGGGTCATGTCTTTTTATTCTTTGTTGAGGGGAGGGTCATCCAACTTTTTTTAGTCTAGGGGGAGGGTCACCCAACTTTTATATTCATGAAAACAGCAACATTTCAAAGTGGCTTGTTTGGTGCTATTTTTTTTCCATTTAGCTCCATGTTGATCTCGCGTTATCAGCCCCCCTTCGATATCAGATGGGTCTGACCCAACAAAAATCCAGTTTGGCGCTGTTTGACAGTGCGCGCGCACTTCAGTTCGCGCTTAGAAAAAGTGCATCATGTCAGAACAGAATGCCAACGAAATGTTTACCCGCAAAGCTTTAAAGCACGAGCAAATAATGAACTTTTGTGATTGCGAATAAGTGCACAGTGTCCTGTGAGTGTAACTCTACCGCTGCATTAGCCTAACATGTGATGTGAATGTACGTCGAGTTTTACAGTATTGGGACTGAGGCGCCAGAACTGCAGCTGATAGAGTGTGTGCTGTAGCACGATACTACCATATTTTAGTTTCCATTCTTATTTTGTTTCCACGATGTGTAAGATGTAGGGCTACCACATCTTTAAATTACTTTTAGTATTATTTAAGTTAACATAATAAAATACGTAGACCTACACCACAAAACTAGTTGAGGATAAATTCGTTAAAATTGGGCGATTCCAGTGTTATGGACGTGACATTTGCAGTCAAAATTTGAAATATAAATTCTCAGAAAATGCATTTAATACCAATATTTTGAAACGTCTGAAAGGAGTCAAGACATTAGAAAAATATCAGTCTACACATGCGTTTTATATTTAATATGAGGGAAATACACATGTGACGTGACACAAAAAATCTTTAACTTTTAGGTGGCAAAATATTTTTTAGTAATTCTATAAATTACACTGTGCAAACCAAAAGATATATACCCACCGGATGAATAAAGATCGGCCTCCACAGAACAGAAAATATTATATTATTTTTATTTTATTTTTCGTGTTCGCATTTATGTGAAAAAAAAAAAAATGTTAAGGGCGTGACAGTTCTCCATTACGGACATGATTGCTCTGAAAGCGACTTTAAAATTTTCACAGAGACCCCAAACAGAAAGCACAACGCCTTTCTTTAAAGTGAATTTCGTTTTTTTTATTAATTGTATATTAATTTTAATCAATGTTTCATCTGGATTTAATAAATAAGAAGTAAATATAGTAGAAAATAGATAATCATGACACGGAGCCGCGGGCGAGTGAACTGGACTCGTCTCATAAATGAACCGAAACTCAGCGTAAGGTATTCTAGGCTACTTGCCTCACAGACCTGAGAAATATATAGAAAGCTTGAAATGTCTACTTTTAAACAGAACAATTCAAAACGAAGGAAAACAGACTGCTTTCTGCTAATGAAATGTGCATTTCTCTCTGGCGCGTTCTGAGAAGATCGCGACGCATCGTCAACTTCATCTTTGCAGTCGACACAGAAAACACTTGTTTATTAATAAACAATTAAAATGTCTCCTTGCTATATTTGACATATTAATAATCATTACTTTTGCCGGTTCTTTGTGACAGCTTTTAGATGCTTTATTCGTAACACCACCCACATGTTGAACGAGTCACACCGCATCGAAAACATGATTTTTTTCAAATCTAAAATCAAAAATCGTGATACGAACCGAATCGTAGGTTTAGTCTATCGTTACAGCCCTAGTAAGATGAGAAAGCAAGAGTTTATGGTTTAAAAAACAAAAAAACAATGGCTATCTGAACATCTTTGCCAAGCGCAAACCAGTACAGAAGTAGGCTAATCAATAAATTATCGGGGAGGGTCATGCCTATTTTCACAATCATTTTGGAGGGTCATAGAAAAATTTATTGCTGGCGAAGGGAGGGTCATGTCTTTTTTGACAACAGATCTCAAAACTCCTCCGGTGGCCCCTTAAATAAAAAACGAACAGTCCCTTATTGTTCAATTGGAATAGTGTTTTTGTTGGGCAGTGCACTACTGGTATATCTAATGTAGTGTGTTTACCTTAAAAAATACAATACTTTAAATTTAAGACAGTATATATGGTTAATTTTCACTGTACATAGATTTAGGGGAGTGCAGGATGAAAAAAAAAAGCATGAAAAAGTGTTCATTCAAATAGGCTGATAAGATAAACGTTCACAGACCAAAATGCTAATTCTGTGGAGTAGTTTTGACCGAATATGTAGTGAAGAAAAAAAAAAAGTGGTGGGTGTCTACTCCTACTGTGAAAATTTGCTCTGGTGAATTTGTTCATTACAGTACTAAATTAAGAAATCTTAGGTCTGTTCACCTGTGACCATCCTAGCTTAATGTCTAAGTGCAAATTAAGACAGATCAGGCTTAGCAACAGTTGCAAGAAGCCTATAAGTCTATACTCAACGGACAAGAACTGCCTTTAAAACATATACTGTAGGCATTTTACAATACAAGAGAAAACTGTGGTCTAGTCATCAACAGAAAATTAACGGATTGAGAGGGGAGAAAAATGGATTTTGGCGTGACATTTCTTGTGTGAGCGTGAGAGCGTGAGATTGATGCTGAAAGCGTGAGTGTCATGCCAGATGCGTGTTGGCAACCCTAAGGAAATGCATTCAGACCACATAGGTTTTTTTTTTGTGTGTGTGTGTGTGTGTGTGGTGAAGACAAAGTTCTCATGAGAACCTACACTGTGATAAAAAACAACAAGTATTTACTGTAACGCAGTTCAGATGTTATGGGAAGAAGGAGGCGGGAACCGGTGAACATTCAAATATTTTAATAAATAAATAAACCAGTACAAAATGAAAGTATAAGCCAGCAGCCCCTCGTGGACGACTGCTGGCCACACAAAACAGGAACAAAACATCACATAAAACTAAGGCCTGTTCCTCTCTCGCTCTTCACTGTCGTCGCTCCTCCTTTATGCTTCCGCTCCTCCGTGAGAGATATGAGACCGGTGCGTCGCGCAGGTGTCGCTCTTCAGTAATCACGCCACCGGCCTCGTGCCGACCTCTCACGGCCCTCGGCCTTGTCCTGCTTGCCACATACCCCCATCGCCCCTCGCATGCCGGGGGGTACCCACGAGACTGCGCTCTACTCCCCCCTCCCCCTCCTCCGGGGAGACCGGACACGACGGCTGCGGTACCTGGGGGTATGGACAGACGAGTCGAGAGAAAAGGAGACGGAAGGATGAGGGGCGACCGAGACGAGAGAGGAAAAAAAAATCTTGGTCTGGTTTTGCCATCTGGCCCTCCACCAACTGTGCGATCTTCTCCGCGGTGCCTGTCGGTGGCGCTGGATAGCCCTCGGTGGACGGCTCGACACTCCTTCGTAGCCTGGTGGACGGTGACGGCTCCTCCGTGTTCAGGCAGTCGGCAGGAGTCCCCCGTTCCCTGCTCCTCCCCGTCATGGTCGATGGCAGCAGGCTCCGGCCCACGGCGAACGGCGGCGACTCCTCCGCTCCCTCACGGACGGGAAAAACATTTTTTTATTTTTTTATATGTACCAAATGCTCTCTGCATTACATAAATTACAATTCAAGGAAGGAGACAAATGCATATAGAAATGTTTTAAAGGGGATAGGTAAAGTCTGTACAGAAGTTTCCAATGGATCATCTGATGATTTGGGTTTTCCGAGAATGATGTGATTGTCTCCCAAATTTGCTCTGTAAATAAAGTTTGTATGTCCTCACTGATAACCTTAGACTAGATGTATGTTTATATGAGTTTTTGAGGAGAAAAGAGTAAATAACTGAGGCAGAAATAACAGAATTATCAGTTGGAAGAATCATCTTTCGGAAGGGATGTACAGGTAATTGTGAATCCCAGGGAACTCCATATGCCCGAAGCACAGATCTAATGCGAAGATACATGAAAAAGGAAGTTCCTGATAAATTAAATAGAGCCATAATATCTTAAAATGATTTCAGCCCTTTGTCATCATAAATGTCACCAAATCAATTTACTTTACATTTAACCCATTGTGGACAATGAACTGGTTTCTTTCCTGATAAAAACATATTATTATGGAACAAAGGTGAATGACGATGCCAAATCAAATTTGGCTTTATTTTTCTGGTCACCGTTCTCCAAGTAGAAATAAAATGTGTTATGATAGGGCCAAAATAGGGCCAAAATGAAGTTTACAAGATAGAGCAAATAGTAAAGGTTAAAGAGGACAACCCTGACGAGTACCTCTTCCAATCAGAAAAGATTGTGAACATACCTGGCCAGTGGGGATTAACATACAATATTTTAATCATATTTATAAAGTTAGAGCTAAAACCTAGGTGATCTAGCACTGCCTGAATAGTTCCACTCTAAATGGTTGAATGCTTTCATTGCATCTAAAGAGAGTATTGCAGAGGGAGAAGTCAATTGTTCTGCTGAGTGAATTATGTGAAGCAGTCTTTGTGGGTTATCTGAGGCAGAGCGAGATTTGATAAACCGTACTCGGTTACTAACGTAACCTCGGTTCTCTCTAGAAGAGGGAACGAGCACTGCGTCTTAGCTAAGACGCTGCGGGAAAAGTCTCTTTTCACGAAATACTGAAGCAAAAAATTATCCTTAATTTTGTAATATTGTAATACAGCAGCATACAGCCATAGGCGAGACGGCTCGCTCGCTCATTGGCTGCTCTGCGGCAACTGCATAAGCCTATCGAGCGAGGGCTGATGCAACATCAGACCAATGAGGGCGCTTCGCGCCCTCCTTGCCACTTCCCGCCAAAACGGGCGTGGCCTAGCCCTATAAAGGTAGCTCGAAAAGGCTGACTCACTTGATTTATTTCATCGCCGAAGCGAACCAGAGTGAATCGTACGCACGGCGGGGAACGCAGTACTCGTTCCCTCTTCTAGAGAGAACCGAGGTTACGTTAGTAACCGAGTACGTTCTCTTACGAGAGTTCTCTCATACTGCGTCTTAGCTAAGACGCTGCAGGAACCCAATGTAAAACGCTGTGCGTGCAGGGATGAAACACCAATAAACCTGGAAGCGAAGCCCAGGATTTACAGTGCACAATCACTAGAGGGACTCACAGAGAGTCCTAGAACAGGAGGGGGAATCCTCCGTCCCCATATATAGCAGCGTCCGCAGACGCGATAATATGACATCACATAGTCAAGGCAAGAGCCTGACTAATGTGGGAATGTGGGTCTTACGCAATACTGCCCATATGACAGTCGGCAGCGTGCTGCGCTTGCGATCTCATTGTTCCAATCAGACTACTGATTCAGCTACACCGACAACAGCTTAGCCTGTAAGGCGGGAACCTCTAGGTTATAAAACCTGATAAATGTAGACGGCGAGGCCCAACCTGCCGCCATACATATATCCTGTAAGGATATCCCACTAGACCAGGCCCACGACGAGGCGACGCCTCTCGTGGAGTGCGCTCTGACACCCAGTGGGCACTAAAGACCCCTGGAAGTGTAAGCTAACGCTATGGAGTCAACTATCCATCTGGATAGGCTTTGTTTCGAAACAGCCATTCCCTTGGAACGTCCACTGAACGAGACAAACAGCTGCTCAGTCTGTCTGAAGACAGCAGAGCGAGACACATAAGCTCTTAAAGCCCTAACAGGGCAAAGAGAACTTAAGTCTCCTTCCTCTTCCGACACCGGCAGGGCAGACAGGGAAATAACCTGAGCCCGAAACGGTGTGTTGAGGGATTTTGGCACATAACTGTGCCTAGGTTTGAGTATGACTCCTGAGTCATTAGGCCCAAACTCCAAGCACGTCGGGCTCACCGAGAGCGCGTGCAGGTCACCTATGCGCTTCACTGAAGCGAGAGCCAGCAATAACACTGTCTTAAATGACAGATGTTTGAGGCTAATCGTCTGGATGGGCTCGAAAGGGGAACCTTTCATGGCCTCCAAAACCGTAGAGAGGTCCCATACAGGGACTGAGGGAGGTCTGGGAGGATTCAGCCTCCTAGTTCCCCTGAAGAAGCGGATGACCAAATCGTTCCTTCCTATTGACTGACCGAGCGTTGTCTCAGAGAACGCTGCGATAGCCGCCACATAAACTTTGAGCGTGGAGGGGGCTCTGCCCTTATCCAACAGCTCCTGTAGGAAGGAGAGAACCTCCGTCACCTCACAATCGAGGGGTGAACATCCCCGAGCTGTGCACCAGCTGGAGAATACCGACCACTTTGAAGCATAGAGCCGTCGAGTCGACGGAGCTCTAGCCTGAGTGATAGTATTTAGCACTCCCACTGAGAGATCAGCGGGTAACCGTTGAGCGCCCACACGTGGAGGGACCACAACTCTGGTCGAGGGTGCCAAATCAAGCCCCTGGCCTGCGAGAGGGGGTCCCTCCTCAACGGCACTGGCCACGGGGCAGTGTCTGCTAACTGCATCAAATCTGGAAACCATGGTTGGTTCTTCCAAAGTGGTGCTACAAGCAGCACTGAGCATTTCGTTTCCCTCACCCGTTCTATCACCTGAGGAAGGAGGGAGACGGGGGGAAAAGCATAGAGCGGACAGCGAGGCCACCTTTGGGACAGCACGCTTTCGTTCTTGGAAAAGAACGCGGGGCAGTGAGCGTTTTCGTGGGACGCGAAGAGGTCCACTTCCGCTCTGCCAAATCTCTCCCACAGCAGCTGGACTGTTTGTGGGTGTAAAGACCATTCGCTCGTGGGAATGTTGTTTCTGGACAGTCTGTCTGGACCCAGATTCTGTAGCCCAGGCACATGAACTGCTCTCAGCGAGCGCAAGTTGTGCTGAGCCCAAACCAGGAGGCGTTCCGCCAACCTGTACAGGTCTCGGGATCTGAGACCGCCCTGGTGATTTATGTAGGACACCACAGACATGTTGTCCGAACGGACTAAGACGTGATGGTCCTTGATTCGGGGACGAAAGCGCGTCAGCGCGTTTTCCACTGCCAGCATTTCCAGACAGTTGATATGTCGGAGCTTTTCTCGTTCTGACCACAGGCCAAAGAACGGTCTGCCCTCGAGCAGCGCTCCCCATCCCGAGGTGGAGGCGTCCGTCGACACCACTTTCACTCTCGAGGAAGTCCCCAGGCTTACACCTGATTGGTACCAGTCGTTCGCTGTCCAAGGTTTTAGAGCTGTAACACAGCTCTGATTGACCTTGAGACGCAGCCGACCGGATATCCACGCTCTGCGCGGTACCCACGCTTTCAGCCAGAACTGCAAGGGGCGCATGCGGAGCAGGCCCAACTGAAGAACTGGTGATGCTGAGGCCATGAGACCTAGCATCTTCTGAAATTCCCTGAGCGGGAAGGTCGCGCCGCAGCGGAGAGAGCCGCGCCGTCATAGACTGTGAGTCCAGAACTATACCCAAAAACGGGATCGTTTGACTGGGGTTCAGTGAACTCTTCGTCCAGTTGACTCTGAGACCAAGTTTCTCGAGGTGATCGAGTAAAATGGCCCTGTGCTCCACGAGCTCTGATCGTGATTGAGCCAGAATCAGCCAGTCGTCCAAATAGTTCAGCACTCGCATGCCTCTGAGTCTGAGAGGAGCGAGCGCTGCGTCCATGCACCTCGTAAATGTATGAGGCGCCAGGGACAGGCCGAACGGCAGGACTGTTATACTGGTATGTCTGGCCCTCGAAGGCGAATCTCAAGTATTGCCTGTGACATGACGCTATCTGTATTTGAAAATACGCGTCCTTCAGATCTATTGACATGAACCAGCCTCCTCTGCGAATATGCGCGAGGATTTTCCTGGTTGTAAGCATTCTGAAACTGCGTTTCGCTAATGCTTCGTTCAGCTGTCTTAGATCCAGTATGGGTCTGAAACCCCCGTCTTTCTTGCCAGACAGTATCTGCTGTATAGCCCCCCTTCGCTTTGAGCTTGAGATACAGGCTCTATAGCCCCTTAGCTCATCAGTTTTGATATTTCGGCACGAAGTAGGTGTGCTACTTCTGAATTCACCGTAGTTTCGACGCGCGCTGTGAAGCGGGGAGGGCGTCGACAAAACTGTAGCGAGTAGCCTCTCTTTATAATGTCTAGCACCCATTCCGAAACCTCTGGGCGACAGAGGTGCTTCGGCGTGCTGTAACGTAGGCGTTATGCCTGTGACATTCGAGGCAGGGAGCGCGCTGATCACAGCGGGCAGAGCGCTCGTCCTCGACCCCACTACGGTGCTTAACCGAGAGAGGGAGGGCTGAGCGAGTCTCGTGGGACTCGTTGTCTGTGAGTAAGTGTGGGCGGGAAGCGGGCACATTTACTGCTTTTGACGCGCTGTCTGCCTGAGCAGAGCGAGCGTGCACAGGTTTCGTTTTACAGAAACCACGTGACACGTGTGACATAGTGTTTGTGGCACTGGGGAATGTGCACATTTACTATGTTGGGTGCGCGATCGACCTGAGTCGAATTTATGGGCGCGAGCCCCGTGTGAGGGGCTGTGCTTGTGTGTAGCGATGGGCACTGGGCAGTGGGCATCAGCACTACATTTATAGCACCATCGGCCGTGGCCGGGACACCAGAAAATACATCCATATGGGATATTTCTGGGTAGCCGTAAAACGGCTTTTGTGTGCAGGCAAACAGGCACGGGTTGTACCACGTGGTCGTCGGCTGCAAAATACATATCTGCAGTCGCCTCTCAGGGCACTGGCAGAGCGATTTGTATTTGGCGGCATAAAAACTTTTTGCCGTCAGACCTGGTAATCGAACCCGGGTCGCCCGCGCGAAAGCCTTAGAATCTACCACTGGACCACAGTGGAAGATACATTGACTCTCAGTTAAGCATAACATGCAATATCGACATTTTCAGACGCACTTGACCTCGCCGCGGTGTTTAACCGAGTGAGGGAGGGCTGGGCGAGTCCCGTAGGACATGTAATGTCTGTGAGTGAATGTGGGCTCAGAAGAGCGGACACATTTACTGCATTGAGCGCACTGTCTGCCTGAGCAGAGCGAATGCGGACAGGCTTCTTTTATAAAAAAAACATGAGGCATGCAGAACATAGTGTTTGTGGGCACCAGCAGCGGGCACGTTACTATGTTGTGAGCGCGATCGACCTGAGTCGATTCTATGAGCGCGGGCCCTGTATGAAGGGCTGTGCTTGTGTGTAGGGATGGGCACTAGACAGTGGGCATCTTCTCTACACATATAGCACCATTGGCAGTGGCCGGAACACCAGAAATACACCCCAATGGGATTTTTCTAGGTAGCCGTAGAACGGCTTTCGTGTGCAGACAAGCGGGCACGGGTTGTACCACGTGCTCGTCGGCTGCAAAAATTCAAATCTGCAGTCGCCTTTCAGGGGACTGATAGAGCGAATTGTATGTGACGGCATACATTTTTCTGCCGTCGGACCTGGGAATCGAACCCGGGTCGACTGCGCGAAAAGCTATGAATCTACCACTGGACCACAGAGGAAGACACATAGGCTTTCAGTTACCACGAGTATTAACCACACTAGCATTTGTTGCAGGCATGCGTGTAGCACAACATGCAATACTGACATTTTCAGACGCCTGAAAAGTGTCAGAATGTGAGAAGAGTGGATATCGCCCGGTTTCAGCGGGGCTAAAACACTCCATTCTCTTTTCGCCAGTGACGCACGGGAACCGTAGAAACGGTGTTCGGTTGCAGGCAAGCGGGTACTACGCGCTTGCTGGCTGCAAAAATGCACCTCTGCAGTCTCCCCCGGGGGACTGACAGAGCGGAGAATTGGCGGCATAAATATATGCCGCAAGACCGGGAAACGAACTCCAGTCTCCCATGCGAAAAACCTATCATTCCACCACTGAGCCACAGGGGGATACAGGCTTTTGGTATGCGTTGAGCGTCAACATGTATTCTTCGGCGTTTGCTGGCAGGCGTGCGCTTGCTGCAAATGACATTTCCAGTCGCCGACAGGGAACTGGGAAATGTAAGAGAAAAGAGGCCAGTAACTACGAACACACTTTTCTCCTTTCGCCGGTGAATGACGCGCAGAGGCAGGGTAGTTTTTCTTGTAACGTAAAGAAAAACTAACCCCGACCGTCCGCTTCCAGGAGGAGCAGCCTCGGAGAAGGATGCCAGGTGAGTCCTCAGAGTCACCATAGGCAATCGGCTCGGAGTGAGGGCGGTCGCCGTCAGCGAGCGCGAGAGCTGCGAGATCCTCTAGGAAAGGGGGGCGTCTTGAAAAAGACGCCCGGCTCTTTTAGTGTAAAATGTACATACATAATACACATTATACACAGAATATATATAGAAGGATATAGGCGCCGGAATGCGCAGCAGGTATGGCAGTGGAAGGCGGCGCTGGCCAGCGGCTTCAAGTGGCTCGTCCCGCTGAAGTGCTTCTCAGACGACGCGTTGCTTCTCTCGTGATCCAACGATGCGTGAGCTTCGCTGAAGAGATGAAAAATCAAGTGAGTCAGCCTTTTCGAGCTACCTTTATAGGGCTAGGCCACGCCCGTTTCGGCGGGAAGTGGCAAGTTGCATCAGCCCTCGCTCGATAGGCTTATGCAGTTGCCGCAGAGCAGCCAATGAGCGAGCGAGCCGTCTCGCCTATGGCTGTATGCTGCTGCAAATGTGCTTTACAATATTACAAAATTAAGGATAATTTTTTGCTTCAGTATTTCGTGAAAAGAGACTTTTCCCGCAGCGTCTTAGCTAAGACGCAGTACGAGAGAACTCTCTTAAGAGAACCTGTCTGATCATGATGAACAAGCTTGGTTATAAAGCATTCTAGACGACAGGCTAAAACTTTTGCATATATTTTAACATCTGTACCAATTAGAGAGTGTGGGTGATAACTAGAACATAATGTAGAGTCTTTATCTTTTTTAGCAGAAGAGATATAATAGCCATGTTCATATTTTCCAGAAAGGATCCTTGATCAGTTGAATATTGCATCATGTCTAGCATATATAGGTGAACCCAACTAGGCCCAGAAGGTCAAGTAGAACTCAACTGGTATGCCATCTAGGCCTGGGGATTTCCCCTTGCTCATACCTCTGACTGATGATTCTAATTCAACAAGTGATATAGATCTAGCTAAGAACTCAGAGTCTGATGCTGACAGATGCGGAAGAGTAAGAGATAAAAAGGAAGTATGGTGTAGGTTCGCATTTAGAATTAGAGCTGTATAGTTCACAATAAAAGGAACTTTTATTTTCTATTGAGTCTTAAAGCCAATAAATGGCTAGGTCTGCTACCATGAAAATAATAGTTTTGTCTGGATCTTTGTATAAGAAATTCAGCACTGTATCTAAATTAAGTTCTTTCCTAAAAGTTTTAGCTGTAGTATTATCAGACCAGCACTATGCCAGTTCTAACCTTGGACCAACGAGGAATTTGTGCTGGTTTATGCTCGATTTTCTGCAGGGCGCTGTGGTTTAACTTGACCCAAAGATCTTGCTTCAGCCAGGATTTTGCAAAAAGAGCCTCATCAAGTGATATTTATTTAAATGTTTTTATTTTCAAACTAAGTTTTAGACAGAATATCAAGAATATTAAGACAGAATATCAAGAATATTAAGCATAAAAGTTATACAACGATTCAGTCTTCCACAAATAGTCAAATAGTATCATAACAATAACTTCTTAGTAAAATCAACAATAGCAAAAATATTGTTATTTTTAAACATTAAATATTTTAAAGTACAAGTATGTAAAATACAAATTGTTTCTTTAAAAACATAATATTATTTTACTTGACGATTTTTCCGTTTCTTACCATTGATTTTACAACTGAGATGATCAAAAATGAGTCATGAAATTTGTTGCCTCTATGATGAGTGTGTGGTACAAATGATATGCCCTGTCACGGAACAGAAGATAGCATACACAGGTAAAATCTGAACGGAGTTTATTGAAGGACACAGGTTATTAGCAGGTGAATCTCTTGACTTCAGACAGAACTGGTGATAAGGAACTGGGAATGAAAGTCTTATCTGTTGCAGGTTATGGATAGAAGTGGCTGGAGGACTGGAGACTGGCAGACGCAGGCTTGGGAGCGTGTGTAAGAGTCTGGTGCTGAGGGCGTGAAGGATGGTGTGGCGGATTCTGTGACACCCTGATGTGGCTATGACAATTCCTCTAATGTTAGTGTAACACATTTTTTGGGCCTAAGCTATAAAATGCTATGTATTCACGCATTTACGAGAGCACCACGACGCATGCGTGTGGTAATGACGCAGGAGCTGGCGTTCTGACATTTGACCCGGAAATGCAGGGATGTGTTTACAAGCATAGGAAGACTCACACTCAATATAAAACAGTTCATGTCTGCAGATTTCGACACAGAGGATGAATTGCATTTAATTGCATGAATTGCACAGCGTGAGCATGCGTCTTCCTCTGCTTGTAAACACAGCCCTGTGTTTCGAGGTCATATGACAGAATGCCAGCTCCTGCGTCATCACCACACGCATGCATGCGTCCTGGTGCTCTCATGAACACGTCGGAGACTGATACAGAAGAGAATAAATTGTTGAATAAAGTCGTTTTTTTTTTTTTTTTTGGGACACAAAAAGTATTCTCGCCGCTTCATAAAATTAAGGTTGAACCACTGTAGTCACATGGACTATTTTAATGATGTCTTTCCTACCTTTCTGGGCCTTCAAAGTGTTCATTTTGTTTGTAATTTTAAAATCTTATTTTCTTATTATCTTATTTCTTTACCTTATTATATGTTGCAGAATCACTTAGCAATACCCTGTAATAGCTTCACAATCTGGCCTTACTTTCCCTCCACTAGTGCTTAAACCAGATGCTATCTATACTGTGGGCCAATGCAGTTACTTTACTTTACTTTTTTTTTACTTCATAAGTTATGTCCACTAAAGTAGGCTATGTTGGTAAACTATATCTCTAAAAATATATTTGCAGGGCAGCTGTCTGACAGTTTCAGTATACATAGTATATTTGCAGGCCAGCTCTCTGACGGTTTCAGTAAGTTTCTATTTACCAAAAACAATCCCACAGGTCTGGGTTTGTGAATGCTTTAATAAAACAAAATACAAAGAAAAATGCTTTTGAATTAAAAGAGCTGAGCAAAATTTAAACATAAAGATAAAAGATAAAACATAAAGATAAGATAAAAACATAAAGGATCCTATCTCCTACTGTAATCTTAGTTATATATCTGCTGTCTATAAGCACTATTGAACTTAATAGTGAGCTAATTCAAGCCTTGGCATGTCTTTAACCAGAACACCATCAAGTATTTTAAGGTTGAGCAAGCTCATCGATTCAGCAGAAACCAATCAGCCATCCTGTGTCATCTAGAGTTTCATGAGAATCATGACAGAACTTTGTATAATTATAATTATTGTTCTTGGTGGGAATGGATCTTAACAGGTCAGTTAATTTATGATAGCATGGACAGAGAACACGTTTCACGTTTCAGTATATCATTATTGTCAATATCAACTAAGATAATTTATTTCATTTACCAAAACTGGCAATGATCCATTGATGTAAAAATATTATAAAGCTTTTTGAAGCTGGATGTCACAACATACGTACTGTGATAAAGGTCTATTCTTAGCCTTGGACTTGCATAGTTATTGACTCTATTGCCTTGCAGAGTAATCATTGTTGTTGGCATTCTCACCATGTGATTTTAGGGCAGCATTAAACCAGGAACTCTATATTTGTTGGGCTTCTTTTCTTATTTTTAATCATTTTTAGTCATATTTATTTCTAAAATACTTTGGTTTGGTCTGTTGCTCAGCAGATAGGGTCAGGGACAAATTATACATATTTAACATATCAATAAATACTAACATATAAGCAGCCCAATTTAAAGTAGTCATCAAAGCTGCTACTGTTTTTTTTATTTTTATTTTTTCAGCCTCTGTTCAACAAGCTATTTTAAACTATGACTCATCATTAGTGCTATAAGACCACAGTGGCATTTCATGTACAAATATAGTAACATAAATGTCTGCAAAGCTCACATGGAACCTTTGGACTGCTAGGTGTCAATTATTCATGTCAAAAACAACATCAGCTTTATCAAGTTGTGATATTAGTTTGGCATAAAACTGGTTGTAAATAGCCTTATATTCGCTCCATCATACTAATTGTTTTTGCGTGTGAACACAATCTGTCACAACAGCATTTGTTTCTTAAAGGATAGTTCATGCGACAAGGAAAATCATAAAATTAAAGAAACATGAACTGAAATTTGAAATCATGAAGTTTGAAATCGCACCCATACTCTTATTCACTATTACTCCACTAGTATAGCCCACTTAAAGGAGTGAATGAAAATGTGTGAGCAAATTCAGACACAGAGTGTGTTGGAAGGGCTGCTGCTTTTGCTTAGTTTGTGCTTGCTGTTTAATAATCATTTGAAACTTAGCAAATTGGCAGCACAAGCAGTAGTGAAAAGATTGATCTTGAACTCTGTCATGGAAAGTAGCATGTATAAACCTTAATTCAAATTTTATAATCAATTAAAAAAGAATTTATATCTGTATGATATTACGCCGTACCCACATTAGACCAGTGGTTTGGAAAACAGCTAAATGGATGATTCAGCTGCGGCGCCATCTCCTGCGAGATGCAGGAATTAATTCGGCATAACCCTCACAGTGCATTATGGGTATTCTCTAGCCGTTGAGTGTACATCAGTACACTGTTATGTACACTAAAGCTGTGCATTATTAATAGGACTGAATGAGTGCACTCATTAACATGTGATTTCGGACACTACAACAAATGGCTGTCCATTAGACTAATCCCCATGAAACTAATATTTAAGGTTTAGGCCCTGACCACCATGATGACTTAGGACTTTTTGGATGCAGCAGAAAAAAATCCAAATCACCAAATCCATTCATAACTATGTTTGGAAATCTTAAAACTGATGTAAACTTTATGTACAAAACATTAATTTTATTCTTATTCAGAGAAATACGTATTCTCAGTGACAGCTATATGTAGGGCAACATCTTACACAAATTCAGCTGTTATAGACAAATTAATATATGCATGATCTTTTTCCATCATGTTTGGACTCTGTAGGCCTATGCTCAGACTAATGCTGCCTTCATGTGCTATCGGAATTATCATAAATACAAGTTTCCTAGTTAAATATTGGACATGAGTGCCCTCTCAAGTCATATTTACCACTGGGATGTTCGGTAATGGGAGATGGG
Organism: Abramis brama; assembly: GCF_963993115.1. NCBI lineage: Eukaryota > Metazoa > Chordata > Actinopteri > Cypriniformes > Leuciscidae > Abramis > Abramis brama. The sequence continues at coordinate 27,208,035 of NC_139974.1, forward strand.
AACTTGGGTATCAAAAACGCTTTTTTCAGCGCGTTTATATATTTATTTAATATTGGATATAGGTTATTATATTTTAAAATATATTTTTACGTTTTTTGAGCATAGCGATGTAGTTATTGTATAGTTGTATAAGTCTTCTATTTGCCTTCTGTTTGTTGTTGTTATCTAATCAAAATGTGCTGTCATTTTGTGTCATGGTTATACTGTGTGAATTATTTTTTGACTATAGTTTTGAGCCTTTTACCTTTACTCAGAAAGAACAGTGAAGAGTGACTGGAGAGAGATAGGGTGGGATCGGTAAACGACCCCGAGTCACATTCGAACTTGGGTCCCCTGTGAGCACTTGGATCTGAATATGATACGGACATGGCAGTAATGATTTTGTTACTGTTTACGATCTCGTCCAAAGAGCTGGACTTGGAGGTTTTTGCACCAAAAAAAAGGCCCACATGGACTTAGGGCCCTATTTTAACGATCTGAAATGCAAGTATCAAACACGAAACGCAAGTAACTTTGTGGGTGGATCTCTAAACGCAAATCTAAAAAGGGTTGGTCTGAAGTAGCTACATTACTCATAGGTGTGGTTTGGGCGTAACGTGAAATAAACCAATCAGAGCGTCATCTCACATTCCCTTTAAAAGCAGGCGCACTTGTTCCATGGCAGATTGCTATTATAATGGCGGATTTGCCAGGTGCACACCAGGAGCGGTTCACAGCCGAGGAGACCGACGTTCTCGTCAGGGCCGTAAAAGACAGAGAAGTGACATTGTATGGGGATGGGAGAAACCCACTCAAATTAGATTCGGTTAAACAGGCGTATAATAATTTGGGTAAATGTGTACGCTAGATTTATGCCTATTTTTTCACATCTTTATGGACACCACAATGATTTCCCTCATCGATTCAGCAGAAACCAATCAGCCATCCTGTGTCATCTAGAGTTTCATAAGAATCATGACAGAACTTTGTATAATTATAGTTATTGTTCTTGGTGGGAATGGATCTTAACAGGTCAGTTAATTTATGATAGCATGGACAGAGAACACGTTTCACGTTTCAGTATATCATTATTGTCAATATCAACTAAGATAATTTATTTTATTTACCAAAACTGGCAATGATCCATTGAGGTAAAAATATTATAAAGCTTTTTGAAGCTGGATGTCACAACATACGTACTGTGATAAAGGTCTATTCTTAGCCTTGGACTTGCATAGTTATTGACTCTATTGCCTTTGCAGAGTCATTGTTGTTGGCATTCTCACCATGTGATTTTAGGGCAGCATTAAACCAGGAACTCTATATTTGTTGGGCTTCTTTTCTTATTTTTAATCATTTTTAGTCATATTTATTTCTAAAATACTTTGGTTTGGTCTGTTGCTCAGCAGATACGGTCAGGGACAAATTATACATATTTAACATATCAATAAATACTAACACATAAGCAGCCCAATTTAAAGTAGTCATCAAAGCTGCTACTGGTTTTTTTTTTTTTTTTTTTTCAGCCTCTGTTCAACAAGCTATTTTAAACTATGACTCATCATTAGTGCTATAAGACCACAGTGGCATTACTTGTACAAATATAGTAACATAAATGTCTGCAAAGCTCACATGGAACCTTTGAACTGCTAGGTGTCAATTATTCATGTCAAAAACAACATCAGCTTTATCAAGTTGTGATATTAGTTTGGCATAAAACTGATTGTAAATAGCCTTATATTCGCTCCATCATACTAATTGTTTTTGCGTGTGAACACAATCTGTCACAACAGCATTTGTTTCTTAAAGGATAGTTCATGCGACAAGGAAAATCATAAAATTAAAGAAACACGAACTGAAATTTGAAATCATGAAGTTTGAAATCGCACCCATACTCTTATTCACTATTACTCCACTAGTATAGCCCACTTAAAGGAGTGAATGAAAATGTGTGAGCAAATTCAGACACAGAGTGTGTTGGAAGGGCTGCTGCTTTTGCTTAGTTTGTGCTTGCTGTTTAATAATCATTTGAAACTTAGCAAATTGGCAGCACAAGCAGTAGTGAAAAGATTGATCTTGAACTCTGTCATGGAAAGTAGCATGTATAAACCTTAATTCAAATTTTATAATCAATTAAAAAAGAATTTATATCTGTATGATATTACGCCGTACCCACATTAGACCAGCGGTTTGGAAAACGGCTAAATGGATGATTCAGCTGCGGCGCCATCTCCTGCGAGATGCAGGAATTAATTCGGCATAACCCTCACAGTGCATTATGGGTATTCTCTAGCCGTTGAGTGTACATCAGTACACTGTTATGTACACTAAAGCTGTGCATTATTAATAGGACTGAATGAGTGCACTCATTAACATGTGATTTCGGACACTACAACAAATGGCTGTCCATTAGACTAATCCCCATGAAACTAATATTTAAGGTTTAGGCCCTGACCACCATGATGACTTAGGACTTTTTGGATGCAGCAGAAAAAATCCAAATCACCAAATCTATTCATAACTATGTTTGGAAATCTTAAAACTGATGTAAACTTTATAATAAATAATTTGTTACATTTATATAGCGCTTTTTCTGAGACCTCAAAGTGCTTTACATAGAAGGGGGGAATCTCCTCAACCACCACCAATGTGCAGCATCCACCTGGATGATGCGACGGCAGCCATATTGCGCCAGAACACCCACCACACACCAGCTTACTGGTAGAGAGGAGACAGTGATGAAGCCAATCAGTATATGGGGATGATTAGGAGGCCATGATGGACAGAGGCCAAGGGGCAAATTTGGCCAGGATGCCGGGGTTACACCCCTACTCTTTTACGAAGGACATCCTGGGATTTTTAATGACCACAGAGAGTCAGGACCTCGGTTTAACGTCTCATCCGAAGGACGGTGCTCTTTGGCAGTATAGTGTCCCCGTCACTACACTGGGGCGTTAGGACCCACACAGACCACAGGGTGAGCACCCCCTGCTGGCCTCACTAACACCTCTTCCAGCAGCAACCTGGTTTTCCCAGGAGGTCTCCCATCCAGGTACTAACCAGGCTCAGCCCTGCTTAGCTTCAGCGGGCAACCAGTCTTGGGCTACAGGGTGATATGGCTGCTGGCCATAAATGTACAAAACATTAATTTTATTCTTATTCAGAGAAATACGTATTCTCAGTGACAGCTATATGTAGGGCAACATCTTACACAAATTCAGCTGTTATAGACAAATTAATATATGCATGATCTTTTTCCATCATGTTTGGACTCTGTAGGCCTATGCTCAGACTAATGCTGCCTTCATGTGTTATCGGAATTATCATAAATACAAGTTTCCTAGTTAAATATTGGACATGAGTGCCCTCTCAAGTCATATTTACCACTGGGATGTTCGGTAATGGGAGATGGGAACTTGGGTATCAAAAACGCTTTTTTCAGCGCGTTTATATATTTATTTAATATTGGATATAGGTTATTATATTTTAAAATATATTTTTACGTTTTTTGAGCATAGCGGTGTAGTTATTGTATAGTTGTATAAGTCTTCTATTTGCCTTCTGTTTGTTGTTGTTATCTAATCAAAATGTGCTGTCATTTTGTGTCATGGTTATACTGTGTGAATTATTTTTTGACTATAGTTTTGAGCCTTTTACCTTTACTCAGAAAGAACAGTGACGAGTGACTGGAGAGAGATAGGGTGGGATCGGTAAACGACCCCGAGTCACATTCGAACTTGGGTCCCCTGTGAGCACTTGGATCTGAATATGATACGGACATGGCAGTAATGATTTTGTTACTGTTTACGATCTTGTCCAAAGAGCTGGACTTGGAGGTTTTTGCACAAAAAAAAAGCCCACATGGACTTAGGGCCCTATTTTAACGATCTGAAATGCAAGTATCAAACACGAAACGCAAGTAACTTTGTGGGTGGATCTCTAAACGCAAATCTAAAAAGGGTTGGTCTGAAGTAGCTACATTACTCATAGGTGTGGTTTGGGCGTAACGTGAAATAAACCAATCAGAGCGTCATCTCACATTCCCTTTAAAAGCAGGCGCGCTTGTTCCATGGCAGATTGCTATTATAATGGCGGATTTGCCAGGCGCACACCAGGAGCGGTTCACAGCCGAGGAGACCGACGTTCTCGTCAGGGCCGTAAAAGACAGAGAAGTGACATTGTATGTGGATGGGAGAAACCCACTCAAATTAGATTCGGTTAAACAGGCGTATAATAATTTGGGTAAATGTGTACGCTAGATTTATGCCTATTTTTTCACATCTTTATGGACACCACAATGATTTCCCTTGTGTGGTAATATTTTTCCTTGTAAATATGTATGATTTGCAAAAATGGGAACTGCTGCCAGCGTCTGTGTAGATGAGAGATGCAAAGTGTATGTGCGTTGTGCACACGCTACATTACGGCCAAGCATGCGCCCTTAAAATAGCATCTGAATAACGCGCCACTGACTTTAGACTAGGTTTTTCCTGGTCTGTGGCGGAATTGTTTTCTGGAACTACAAAATGGCACCAGGAACACGCCTCCTCTTTTCGCTGAACCGCCCCTGGGAGCGCAAGTTCATTCCCTAATTTACCGACGTGCGTCTGTGGAGGGAAAAGTCCAATGTGCGTCGGGTGCAAAATAGGAATGATACATGCGTCGTGTACAAAGTCAAGCTGGATGCAAGATAGGGCCCTTAGTGTCACAGATTCACCAACACCATCACTCCAGCCATCAGCACCAGATTACCACACTCCGCCCACTCGTTCACCAGAGTTCTGATCACCTGCACGTCCTCATCAGCACACTTTATTTAGACCATCATTCCCTTCACCTCATTGTCTGGTCTCGTTTACGACAAGCTCTACAGACCCTACCTGCATACTCACCTGAGAGACTTACCTGAACTACCTGATCCGTCTTTAGTCTGCCATCATCTGCTCCTCGTCTTCTGTTGTGATCTCCTGTTCGTCTGCTCACCAGCCAGCTAAGTCTGCATCGAATCATCTATTGCCTGTTGACTTACCTGTGTCACCTCCCTGCTTCTCATCCACTCCTGCAAATAAAGTTTTATTATTAATCACTTACCCCGTCTGTCCTCTTCTGTTTATGACACTTAACTGGTTTTGCAGCAAAAGACAATGGGCCCTATTTTAACAATCTGAAACGCAAGTATCAAGCGCAAAACGCAAGTAACTTTGTGGGCGGGTATTGGGCGCTGTTGCTATTATACCGGCGGGATAAATGACTCTTGCGCCCGACGCAAATCTAAAATGGGTTGGTCTGAAGTAGCTTCATTATTCATAGGTGTGGTTTGGGCGTAACGTGAAATAAACCAATCAGAGCGTCATCTCACATTCCCTTTAAGAGCAGGCGCGCTTGTTCTATAGCGGATTCCTATTATAACGGCGGATTTGCCAGGCGCACGCCAGGAGCGGTTCACAGCCAAGGAGACCGACGTTCTCGTCAGGGCCGTTGGGGATGGAGAAACACACCCAAATTAACTTCGGTTGCAGGCGTCTATCATCTATCATAATAATGTATGATTTTCAAAAATGATAACTGCTGCGTCTGTGTGTAGATGAGAGAATCAAAGTGTATGCGCGTTGTGCACACGCTACATTGATTATGGCCCTTAAAATAGCATATGAATAACATGCGCAACGCGCCATGGACTTTAAACTGTTTTTTTTTCGGTCAGTGGCGGAATTGTTTTCTAAACCTGCAAAATAGCATGAGGGAACTTTTGCGCCAGAACACGCCTCCTCTTTGCGCTGAACCGCCCCGGGGAGCGCAAGTGTATTTCTTAGTTAACCGACGTGCGTCTGTGGAGGGAAAAGTCCGCTTTGCGTGGGTGCAAAATAGGAATGATACATGCGGTGTACAAAGTCAATTGTGGTGCAAGATAGGGCACTTAGTGTCACAGATTCACGAACACCATCACTCCAGCCATCAGCACCAGATTACCACACTCCGCCCACTCGTGTAACGGATGACAGAACAGGATGTAAATGCAATAACGCTCTTTATTAGAAATCACAGTTGGTCAGAACACAGAACACAGATGGTCGCCAACACAGGGGGACAGGCGGGCGGACACAAACGCTGGTGGTACAGTGACGCAGGGACCTCGGTGGACAACAGGTGCTGGTGCTTAAGTCCAGTGATGATCCCTCGTGACGGTGCTCTGGTGCAGTGAGTGATCCCACGTGACGGTGCTCGGTGATCCAGTGCAGAGTGCAGAGAATCCAGAGACGAACACGATGAAGACACAGGGAATCCAATCCAACACGAAGAACACAGGAACAGGCACAGGAAACACACCGGGAAACCACAACGATCTGACAATATGAGACACCAGTTACTGAGCATATAAAGGGACAAACAATTGAAACCAGCTGGCACTACTGATCACCGATGATCAGTGACCACGCCCACAGACACACATCCACGCACACACAACAGCACGTTAGACGAGAGAGAGAGACAGTGAATTCGTAAACCTTGACAGTACCCCCTCCCCTAGGAACGCCTCCTGGCATTCCCCGACGGACTTACCTGTCGATTGTAATCATCGATAAGGGAGTGATCCAGAATGTCTCTAGCAGGAACCCAACTTCTCTCCTCCGGACCGTAACCTTCCCAGTCCACCAGGTACTGAAATCCGCGTCCCCTCCTTCTCGAGTCCAGAATACGGTTAACCGAATACGTTGGTTCCCCATCTACGAGACGCGGCGGGGGAGGAACCGGGACTGGCGGATTAATGCGTGAATAAAACACAAGTTTAATTTTTGACACATGGAAGGCGGGAGGCTTCGACCGGTGGCGATCGGCTTTAGCCTTGGTGCGCGCCCCCACTTGGAGTAGAGTCTCACGGGCTCTAGTCCAAGTGCGGTGACACCTCTGGACGAAGGCGTGAGCGGAGGGGACCGCGACTTCGGATTCCGTACTGGCAAAAACTGGTGGCTGGTAACCTACACTACATTCAAACGGAGTAAGGCTCGTGGATGACACTGGTAACGAATTGTGGGCGTACTCCACCATAGAAAGTTGTTGATTCCAGGAGGAAGGATTCTTGGAAACCAAACATCGCAACACTCTCTCCAGATCTTGGTTGGCTCTCTCCGTTTGACCATTGCTTTGGGGATGAAACCCCGAAGAGAGACTGACAGTCGGCCCCAGTAACTTACAAAACTCTTGCCAAAATTTGGACACAAATTGGGGTCCCCTGTCGGAAACCACGTCCGTCGGGAGGCCATGTAAGCGAAAGACGTGATCTACGACAGTTACTGCTGTCTCCTTGGCGGAGGGTAATTTGGGCAAGGGAATAAAATGAGCCGCCTTCGAGAACCGGTCCACGACGGTCAAAACGACCGTCTTGCCCTGGGAGGGTGGGAGGGCGGTAATAAAATCTAGCGCAATGTGGGACCAGGGTCTCGAAGGGACAGACAGCGGTTGGAGTAGCCCATCTGGGGGTCGATTGGAAGTCTTACCAGTGGCACAAACCGAGCAAGCCAAAACAAAACTGCGGATGTCGCGAGCCATTAATGGCCACCAGAATCGTTGCTTCACCAAAAAACTGGTGCGATTAACTCCTGGATGACATGCTATGCTGGAACAATGCCCCCACTGAATGACTTCGGACCGACACTCCTCTGGCACAAACAAACGATTCGGTGGGCAATCGGGCGGAGGCGTTACACCTTCTAAGGCCGTTATGACCTTCGATTCGACCTCCCATCTGAGAGTGGAGACCACTAATGTCTCGGGTAAAATACACTCGGGAGTAGCCGGTCGTTCGGATTGGTCAAAAATACGAGATAAAGAATCGGGTTTGATGTTCTTGGAACCCGGGCGGTACGAAAGAGAAAAGTCAAAATGTCCGAAAAAAAGTGCCCACCGAGCCTGCCTAGAGTTGAGTCTTTTGGCGGTTCTGATATATTCTAGATTCTTATGATCGGTCCATACAATAAAAGGTACCCCTGACCCTTCTAACCAGTGATGCCATTCCTCCAGCGCTAACTTGACCGCCAACAATTCTCTGTTACCAATGTCATAATTACGCTCGGCAGGTGATAAACGATGGGACAAAAACGCGCAAGGATGCATCTTGTCGTCTGTGGAAGAACGCTGGGAAAGAACTGCTCCTACCCCCACCTCTGATGCGTCGACCTCCACCACGAACTGACGTGATGGATCAGGGGCAACGAGGATGGGAGCCGAAACGAAGCGGCTTTTGAGTTTGGCAAATACAGCCTCCGCTGTATCGGACCACCTGAACGTCGTTCTGGGGGAGGTCAAGGCAGTCAGAGGTGCGGCTAGTTGGCTGAAGTTGCGAATAAAACGCAGATAAAAATTGGCAAACCCCAGAAACCTCTGTAGGGCCTTACGGGAATCCGGACTTGGCCAATCTATCACAGCCTTAACCTTGTCAGGATCCATACGCACTCCCTCAGACGAGACGATGTACACTAGAAAAGGAACAGAATGTGCATGAAAAACGCATTTCTCCGCCTTGACAAAAAGCCCATTCTCTAGCAACCTCTGAAGCTCTCGTCTGACGTGCTGCACGTGTTCCTGGAGAGAAGATGAAAAAATCAATATGTCATCCAGGTAGACATATATGAACTGGTCAACCATATCTCTCAGCACGTCATTGACGAGTGCCTGGAAGACCGCTGGGGAGTTGGACAGCCCGAACGGCATGACCAAATATTCAAAGTGCCCCCTAGGGGTATTGAACGCGGTCTTCCATTCATCACCCTTCCTTATGCGAACCAAATGATAAGCGTTCCGTAAATCCAATTTTGTGAAGATGGATGCTCCCTGTAATCGCTCGAAGGCTGAAGACATCAACGGCAAAGGATAAGTATTCTTTACCGTGATGTTGTTCAACCCTCGGTAATCAATACACGGTCGCAGAGACCCATCCTTCTTCCCAACAAAAAAAAAAAACCGCCCCGCTGGAGATGAGGAAGGTCTAATGCAGGGGTGTCCAAACTTTTTTTAGTGAGGGCCAAATACAGAAAAATAAACAAAGGGCCGGGCCACACACTAGAGGTGACATATTCACACATGAATACTGTGTTTTTACGACCTGGCTTGTTACTCGAGGTCTCAACATAAAAAGGAACACGAACAAACAGTTTAGGTTTTAAATAAAGAACTGTTTATTATTAAAGTCAAAATTGTCTAGGAGGTATGAATTAAATAAAATGTCAGTTGTGTGTGTTTGCAAAGAGTCAGGTTAATAACTGGAACTGCAAGCCCAACCCTGCCCGTGCACTGGAACGACAGGCCTGCAGGTGGCACGGGGTCATAACAGTGTGTAGTGTAGCCTATTTCTAACTCACCTATAATGTGAAGAACATTACACTCAGTGGGAGCAGTGATGCTGTCCTTTGGATTGAAGGATGGCTGACATGTCAGGAGAAAGTTTGGTGGTTGAGACTCGAAGGACTTCACAGAGATGGCTATCAGCCATTCTGGTTCTCAGTCTGCTTTTGTTCTGATTTAACAGAGCAGTGTTAATTTCGTTAACGAAAACTATGACGAAAAATGTTCGTTGACGACCTTTTTTCCACTGACTAAGGGACCGTTCGGTATTTATGGAAGGGGCCACCGGAGGAAAATAGGGGAGGGTCATGTCTTTTTTTTCTTTGTTGAGGGGAGGGTCATCCAACTTTTTTTAGTCTAGGGGGAGGGTCACCCAACTTTTATATTCATGAAAACAGCAACATTTCAAAGTGGCTTGTTTGGTGCTATTTTTTTCCATTTAGCTCCATGTTGATCTCGCGTTATCAGCCCTTCGATATCAGATGGGTCTGACCCAACAAAAATCCAGTTTGGCGCTGTTTGACAGTGCGTGCGCACTTCAGTTCGCGCTTAGAAAAAGTGCATCATGTCAGAACAGAATGCCAAAGAAATGTTTACCCGGCAAAGCTTTAAAGCACGAGCATATAATGAACTTTTGTGATTGCAAATAAGTGCACAGTGTCCTGTGAGTGTAACTCTACCGCTGCATTAACATGTGATGTGAACGTACGTCGAGTTTTACAGTATTGGGACTGAGGCGCCAAAACTGCTGAGAATGTGAGCTGTAGCGCGATACCATATTTTAGTTTCCATTCTTATTTTGTTTCCACGATGTGTAAGATGTAGGGCTACCACATCTTTAAATTACTATTAGTATTATTTAAGTTAACATAATAAAATACGTAGACCTACACCACAAAAACTAGTTGAGGATAAATTCGTTAAAATTGGGCGATTCCAGTGTTATGGACTGACATTTGCAGTCAAAACTTGAAATATAAATTCTCAGAAAATGCATTTAATACCAATATTTTGAAACGTCTGAAAGGAGTCAAGACATTAGAAAAATATCAGTCTACACATGCGTTTTATATTTAATATGAGGGAAATACACATGTGACGTGACACAAAAAATCTTTAACTTTTAAGTGGCAAAATATTTTTTAGTAATTCTATAAAATACACTGTGCAAAACAAAAGATATATACCCAAAGATATATATGGATGAATAAAGATTGGCCTCCACAGAACATAAAATATTATTTTTATTTTATTTTTCGTGTTTGCATTTATGTAAAAAAAAAAAACCCAATGTTAAGGGCGTGACAGTTCTCCATTACGGACATGACTGCTCTGAAAGCGACTTTAAACATTTCACAGAGACCTCAAACAGAAAGCACAAAGCCTTTCTTTAAAGTGAATTTCGTTTTTTTATTAATTGTATCTTAATTTTAATCAATGTTTCATCTGGATTTAATAAATAAGAAGTAAATATATTAGAAAATTGATAATAATGACACGGAGGCGCGGGCGAGTGAACTGGACTCTTGTCTCATAAATGAACCGAAACTCACCAGCGTAAGGTAGGCTATGCTACTTGCCTCACAGACCTGAGAAATATATAGAAAGCTTGAAATATCTACTTTTAAACAGAACAATTCAAAACGAAGGAAAACAGACTGCTTTCTGCTTATGAAATGTGCATTTCTCTCTGGCGCGTTCTGAGAAGATCGCGACGCATCGTCAGCTTCATCTTTGCAGTCGACACAGAAAACACTTGTTTATTAATAAACAATTAAAATGTCTCCTTGCTATATTTGACATATTAATAATCATTACTTTTGCCGGTTCTTTGTGACAGCTTTTAGATGCTTTGTTGGCAGCGCCACCCACATATTGAACGAGTCACCGAAAACATGATTTTTTTCAAATCTAAAATAAAAAATCGTGATACGAACCGAATCGTAGGTTATAAGTTTATTTGTATAGGGACAGTACAAAAAAAACATGATCCCAGTCAAAACTGGAAAATATGTATTGCACAGAGAGTATAGCAAAAGCTAATTTGCATCTCAAGGTTTGGTCTATCGTTACAGCCCTAGTAAGATGAAAAAGCAAGAGTTTATGGTTTAAAAAAAAAACAAAAAAACAATGGCTATCTGAACATCTTTGCCAAGCGCAAACCAGTACGCTATCAATAAATTATCTGGGAGGGTCATGCCTTTTTTCACAATCATTTTGGAGGGTCATAGAAAAATGTATTGCTGGCGAAGGGAGGGTCATGTCTTTTTTGACAACAGATCTCAAAACTCCTCCGGTGGCCCCTTAAATAAAAAACGAACAGTCCCTAAGACAAGACGATGAGAGACGACACTCACGTCATTAAACGATAACTGTGACTATATCAACACATGCAATATCGTTGACGAAAAAAGACGAGACTGAAATGTGTTTAAACATTTTTAAACTTAACCAAAACCACTTGTTTGTGTCAAATAAAGGAGACGACAACACATTGACTGTTTTTTACGAGCGTTCATGCTTACGGTTGCCAGATTTTAATAATTAAATCCCCAGAGAGAGCTTTTCTGTTAAAAGAACACGTTTTCTACCCGGTCTTTTCAATAGTATCTGGCAACCATGCGCGCGCGCTCTCTACACTGCTGAAGAAGCGCGGATGATCTGAAAACAACACAGACAAGTAAACTGGAGTTTAGCGATCATCATTTGAGATTTTCTACTTAAATTAAAGTGTCTTTCAGTCGGTCTGTGTTCTGCCACGAGCCGTTTGCGCTATCTAAATCTGCGATCAAAATATAGGCTGATATCCAGTGTTTTTAATGTCGATCATATTATACGAGCAAGAATGCAATGTTTCCTTAATATCCACACGATTTCAAATGAGACATTGATTTTATACAACAGTTCAACAAACAGAAGGGTAACATTAAATTATTTACTACATTTAAAACAGTATTGTCATAGGCTTATTGCTCTATTTTGCAACGAAAGCCACAGCAGAACTGCAGCACACAGCGGTGATTCGTGAACGATTCTGTGGCTTAGAATGAATCGTGAGATTCCTGACCCGTTCATAAAAATAGCAGCTTGCTTCCTTACTGAATGAATGACTCCATGACTCACTCATAAAGACAGTGACTTACTACTGGCTTTAATTTAATATTTTAAAAGTACCGGTATCACTAAGTTTTTACCATCATTGCATATTTATTGAACATTGTTTAATTTAAAAATATATATATAAAAAAATATTGTCCCTTAAAGGCAGGGTAGGTAGGAATGGTCTAAAAAACTTCTTTTTCAAATTTGTTTAAAATTTATGTACATATCAATACATAATTAAAATGTAAGTACTCTGAAAAAGAAAGTATAAAAATCGAGTGTCTGTAGACCTCTCAGGACTGTTTTAAAGACAGTTCATTATTTCCATTCACTCCCACCCCCTCCCTTCTGGGCTCCTTCCAAAGCCACGCCCCCAAAACACATGAACGCGCGACTCCAACCGCTGAGCTGAAGACGCATTATTTACCTGAGACAAGCAGAGAGGAAGGAGCACAGTGCATGTAGTGACATCATGTCAGAATCACATGTAATAAAAAAATCTAACGCTAATTGCTTATGAATATAAACAAATAAGATGTATTTTAGTACTCACTATCAAGCTAGCATATTGATATTGGTAAATTTAAAATATATATTTTTTGATTCGCTAACGAGCTAGTTATATAAGCTAAAAACAGGTTGCATTGATACACTTTTTTACATTACCATCAGTTATATTGTGATGAAGATGAATTTCGTGTAAGATTCATAACATATATGGTGTTCTGCATGTAGGGGTGGGAGATATTGACAAAAATGAATATCTCGATATTTTTTTCCAATATCTAGATATAGATATTCAGGCGATATTTTTGCCATCCTTCAAAGAAATGTGAGCAAACTGGCAAAGAAGGTCCAGTTGGTCTTTTGACTTGCTGCATTTGACCTATATTATTCTAGGCTATAGAAAAAACAATAAAGGAGCTAACTAAACAGAATCTGTGGCACCCCCTACTTTTTCCACTTACAAAAAAAAAAAAAAAAAAAAAAAACTTAACTAGGCACTTCTTGCAACAGTGATTATTAAATCAAACAACAATATTGTTGATGATCAATTCAAAGTAAAAAAAAATTAACATTTTCAAAACGGTATAAATCCATTCATTTTTCCCCCAAAACGCTATAAATCCATCTTTTTTTTTTTTTTTCTAAATTTATGGTTTGTCTTTTTAAAAAAGTTTTTGTCTTTTATTTTTCGTGTTTGCATTTATGAGGAAAAAACAATATTACTTGACAGTTCTCCATTATGGACGCGAGCGCTCTGAAAGCTGCACTGAGACTTTCAAACTTTAACAGAGACCTCAAAACAGAAAGCACAAAGCCTTTCTTTAAAACGAATTTCGTTTTGTATTAATTGTATCTTAATTTTAATATATTTTTTTTTCATTAATTCATTAATATTTTCATTCCTGCATTAAATACATAAAGTAAATATAGGCTATCAATCACAACATAAGGTGCTTGAACTGGAGATTATATCATCGTGAACCGAACCGTAGCCTCGCCTCACAGGCCTAAAAAATGTGGAATATATTTACAGAAATCTGGTTCTAAACAAAACCATCCAAAACAAAATAAAACTATGTAGCCTAAATGTGCATTTCTCCGGTGCATGCGTTCACTAGCCTACTGCGAAGATCGCGAGTCAAATATCGTCAACTTCATCTTTGCAGCCGACACAGAAATTAATAAACAATTAAAATGTCTTATTGCAATATTTTACACATTCATAATCATTACTTTTGCTGGTTCTTTGAGGCAGCTTTTTAGGTTTATGGCGTTTTGGAAAAGAGCTCTTCACGTACAAACACCGTTTCACCAAGGCACAGCAGCCCTTCAGCACATAAGAACAAAAAGAGAAAAAGCACGGACTTACTAATTACGAAACTTTGATGTGGTTGAACAGCTGAAACAGTCACAAATTCCTCTGCAACTCAAACATTCGAAGGAAGAGAACAGCATTACAGTTTTCAGCGCGTCCTCCTTTGATTGCTGTGTTGTGACTGGAAAAGTGCATGCAGGAGCACATGCGCAAAATGTAGGTTTGTAAAATGTCCTTTTGTAAAATAAAAATAATTTTAGGGCGAAGCAGAGGAGGTCGTGCAAGAGGCCGTGGCGTGCAACTAGGGTCCGAGGAAGTAGAGGCTGAGGACGGGGTGGTCGCTGGAAAGCTACGCCGATATTGACACGCGTTTTATTTCTTTGTTTATCCAAAGACTTTTTGTTCATTACCTTTTCTTGTACTGTCTTCTTTTTTTTGCCTTGTTTGCCTTCACTAACTGCATGCCGGTAATGTGAATTTTGATTGCTCTTTCTCTGCCATTGTTTTGCTATTCCTAGGTTCAGTGCCTCTCGAATTCCTCAAATCAAACGTGCGCGCGTCCGCGCGCAAGTGGGCAGATCCCGTGGCAAAAGGGTTGTTGCCATGGTTGCGAGAGAGAGTGACAGTCGCCTAAGCCAATCCTTTGATTCGTCCCGAATCGAAATAATGAGCTGTGTTTAATACAGATTAAACGGTCTAGAGTCACTTGATTTTTATACTCTTTTTTTCAGAGTACTTACATTTTAATTATGTATTGATATATATAGAAAGTTTTAACAAATTTGGATCTTTTTTTTTTTTTATAGTCCTACCTACCCTGCCTTTAATGGAAAAAGTGTGACTGCAGTCTAAGTGGAAGAGAGGGGGTACCAGGGGGTAGGGCACTCTAAAAACCACTGAACTAAGGAAAAGGGGTATGTAGAATTGCACAAGTGCTACTGCTAAAGAGTGCATTGTCAATACAGCCTGTTACCTTAATTTACATTTCTCATAAGCTTAATTGAATTGGCCTATTGATAAAAAATTAGGACATTTTTTGTCTAAAGACTACATATAAATAGCTACCAAAATTAATGTCGGTAACTGCAGTTTGACTAAAAGTTGACAAAAAACGCAATGACTTTTCGTCAACTAAAACTAGACTAAAACTATGAAAGACAAAATGACTAAAATGTGACTAAGACCAATAAGTATTTTCGTCTCAAGATGAAAACTAAGACTAAATCAAAAATGGCTGCCAAAATTAACACGTAACAGAGAAAATGTTTGTTCACATATGTACGTTGAGCCGAACAGGCTCATCATTCTTTTTGCATGGCATCTCATCAGAGGAAACTTTGCACTATCCAAACTCTGATAGAAGTCAGGGAGGGAGAGAAGCTGATTGAGAATGTGATGATCACATTGCATTTCAATCAGTTCTAACTGCAGACTCTCTTCCACTTCTTCTGCATCCACCAGGAAGGGGGTCGAGAACAGATTGATTTGTTTTTCAATGACAGAAAAATCTTGGAAACGCTGGTTGAATTCTGTCACGAGAGATGCAATCACATATTTCTCCTTTTTAGCAGAAAGGTCGGCCTTTGGAAAAGCAGACTTGATTTCAGACAGCGCAGGGAAGTGTGCAGCATTAAAGCTTCGTAGTTGTGTCTCAAACAGGCGGAGCTTTACACAGAAGGCTTTAATGTGCGCATATAGGTGTGGCACAGGGTGGGAATTATGTAATTTTAGGGGCAAGGCCATTTGGCCTCCACCTTTTTTTTTTTTTTAGGGGCACCAAGGCCATATGACAGGGCACAAAGGCCATCGTACAATTCGATGGTTTTCCCATTCAGATACCATAACATCCTAATTTGGAATAAGACATGGATTATGACTTTTTTAATAAAAAAAAAAACATTTTTTAATGAGAGAGAGAGAGCGCCATTACATCCAGAAGGTATACACCATCACACAACAATAGAAACAACATAAATGCCAATAAAAGCATTCAGAAACAACACAAATGCCAATAAAAGCATTCAGAAACAACACAAATGCCAATAAAAGCATTCAGAAACAACACAAATGCCAATAAATTAATAATTTCCTGCATTGTCGAACGCTCTTCTTCATGCGTTTCAAATATGGACTATAATGTTCAGTAGAGCGCCCTCAGGCTGCTGGTATGAATTGAAACAGCACATCAGATCAGTATACAGCGCTCATAATGATTACATCGACGCATTTGGCTATAAATTCAATAAAATATTATTCCTGTCAATAGAAATCTGATGTAAACTGAGAATATATCAATATTTCTCCAAATCTGCACACTTTTGAGCTAAGAGTCGTGAGGGACGTTGTTTTGTGAATCGCTTTCATGACGACAGCATAGGAGTTTTTTATGAATGGGAGCGTCTGACGCTCATAATTCATATTAAAGGTATCGACTCATTTTTGCATTTCATAACTCCTGACACAAATTAAGACATAACTGTCAATATAAATTTCTCAGAATACAATAGTGGTCAAATACTGAAACGTGAGTCTTATATCTTTTTAATGATGTAAGTTATAGTTTGTCAAGGTAATAACATTAAATCTTATAGTAACTTTGAACTATTAAAAAAAAAACGCTTCAGTGCGCCGACGCCGTTACCTCTGGAACCTTGCATAGGGCCCTTTTCTGAAAAGGGCACTTATCTAAGTTACTAGCAAATAGATTTTGATATTTTTAGGTCAAACCGTTCTTGTCTGTCAGTCATATAATGCAGGTCTATGGTCACGGTCTCAAAGAGCAGCCATCCACAGAGTCCAAATTAAAACAATTCCCCATCGTAAGTACACATTGATGGCCTAAGACACGAAACGAGCGGTTTGTGTGAGAAAACGAACAGTATTTATATCGTTTTTACCTCTTGTAACACAGCGACGTCCAAGTGATCTGAGGGCGCCCGCGCTTCCTGCTGTGTGACGTGTGCGCAGACTGGTGCATAGATAGACATATAGATTTCGCCTTGGCTACGGAACCGGGGAATTGTTTTAATTTGGACTCTGTGGATGGCTGCTCTTTGAGACCGTGACCATAGACCTGCATTATATGACTGACAGACAAGAACGGATTGACCTAAAAATATCAAAATCTATTTGCTAGTGTATATATCTATGCACCAGTGTCGACAACAGAGTGTCGTTCTTCTGTTGGTGCTGACGTTACATGCTTCTTGCACTGCTGTTTTGATGCGTGAGATCATCGATGTGATTATGACACTGCACCTGCGCGAATCCACAAACTAATTGAAGTTCAGAGACTACTTGGGTGGAACTTGGACAGGGCCAGGGCACACAGGCCACTGTGGCCATACGATGATTTTTTTTTCACGGGGCATGAAGGCCAAAGTGTAGGGCAACGGCGGCCATGGCCGCGTGGCCGCGGTATAATTCCCACCCTGGTGTGGCACCAGCTGTTCTTTGCCTTGTAGGTTCTTGTTAAGTGTATTCAGATGATGAGTAAGATCAACTAAAAATGCCAGGTCAGCCAGCCACAGAGGGTCACTCAGTTCATGAAGAGGTCGGCCCTTCTCTTTCATAAACTGATCGATTTCTGATCTCAGCGAATAAAACCGCTGCAGCACGTAGCCACGGCTCAGCCAGCGCACCTCAGAGTGGTAGAGTACATCCCCATATTCAGCATCCACATCAGAAAGGAAAGCTTGAAATTCTCTGTGGTACAGTCCTCTAGCTCGAATTATGTTGACAGTTTTTACAACAGTATTCATCACATCGCCCAGCTGGACAGTCTTGGCACACAGTGCTTCTTGGTGGATTATACAGTGCATCCTAACAGCCTCACCTCCGCTCTCTTTTACCTTGGCGCACACCATCGATGCCATTCCTTTGCGATCGCCCGTCATGGCCGGAGCTCCATCCATTGTTACTCCACAGAGCTTGTCCCATTTAAGCCCCATCTTTTCAACTGCCTCTGACACAGCTTCAAAAATATCTCTACCCGTCGTTGTGCCTTTTAGGCTCACCATATCAAGCAGCTCCTCCTTACAGCAAAAATTATCATCTACTCCCCGCAAAAAAATTAACAGCTGCGCGGTGTCTGTAGACTCTGTGCTCTCGAGTAAAAATCAAAAGCACAAGCTTTGTCTCTCAGCTGAAGTTTCAAGTTAGCTGACAAGTCCTCGATTCTCCGCACCACTGTATTTCTGGATAAGCTCACGTTGTTGAAATCCTGCACTTTCTCTGGGCACATTATTTCTGTGACTTTGATGAGGCACTGCTTTATGAAACCACCATCTGAGAACGGTTTGCCGTGCTGGGCAATAAGTTTAGCGACTTCATAGCTTGCTGTTGTGGCGTTTTCCTGTATTTTATTAGCACGAAAAAAAAAACTGTTGTTGAGCTTGCAGGCTAGCTGCCATTTGCTTGACTTTCTGTGTTCGTTCGGCACCGGTGTACGATGTGTAGCTCTGATGTTTGGTTTCATAGTGCCGACGGACATTATAGTCTTTCATCACAGCAACATATTCATTGCAAATCAAATAGACACACTTTCCGTTGATTTCTTTGAAAAAATATTAATTTTTCCACCGTGTTTGAAATCTTCTACACTCACTTACTATTTTTCGTTTCTTGGGTGCTGCGATTTCTGGTGACTCGTGGTAAAAATCTTTGCTTAATTTTGTTTAGTAGCGGTTACCGGGTAACGGTTGAGAAGCACCGTTTCCGTGGCTGGCTCCATCTAGTGTTGAAACTGAGAAGTGCAACAGTGTTGAGCTCAAGGTTCTTGTGTGGGCCATATTCAATTATATTTTCAGAATTTGCTGCGGGCCAATAAAAACTGGACGGCCCGTGGGCCGTAGTTTGGACACCCCTGGTCTAATGAATTTGGATGCTAGAGAATCAGAAATATATTTCTCCATAGCCTCCCTCTCTGGAACAGAAAGTGAATATAACTTGCCTTTAGGCGGAGACTCACCTGGCACTAAGTCTATGGCACAGTCATAGGGACGATGTGGAGGAAGAGAAGCAGCACGAGACTTACTGAACACTTCTCTCAGGTCCTGGTACTCCTCGGGCAAGTTAGACAAATTCACCGCCTCCTCCTGAAACACAGACACAGGTACAGACGAACACGCAGACACTAGACATGACTCATGACACGTATTACTCCACATGGATACAGAATTGTGACCCCAATCGACTCTGGGATTATGTTGTGTAAGCCAGGGATGACCGAGTACGACAGGTGCGAGGGGTGAGTCCATGAGGAGGAATGTTATTGTCTCTGTGTGGTTGCCAGAAGTGATGAGAGTGATGGGTTCAGTAGTGTGTGAAATGTTAGGAAGTTGTTGTCCATTTAGAGCTTTGACAGAAATCTTGTACAAAAGAGGGGAAACAGGGATGTGAAGACGGTGAGCCAGTTCCGAGTCCATAAAATTACCTTCTGCCCCCGAATCCAGTAAAGCCTTGGTCTCGTGTGTGGGTTGCCCACCTTAGTCTTACCGGAAGGAGAGTAGATGATGATGGTGATGATGAGGTCTTCTCGGCGGAGATCCCACCCGATAGTAGCCTCATTGTTACTATCGGGCTTGATCTTTTAACGGGCATGAGTGGATGAAGTGGCCCCCCTTCCCGCAGTATAGGCACAGTCCTTGGGATCTCCGCCGTTCTCTCTCCTCCCGGGAAAGCCGAGCTCTACCCACCTGCATGGGCTCGGGATCGCAAACGGGACTTTGCCGGATAGCAGCGTCAGAACAAATGCCACCTTGGTCTGTTCTTGATTGAACGTCAGTGGCTGTAATGAAAAGTGCATAGAACATCGGGTCAAAAATGCTCTGCAAAACTCCGGTTCACCTGCATATCCCTCTGGTGTTGGCAGTCTCGGTTCACGCTGTTGGGGCGGCTCTGGTGGATTGGGCTGAACGGGCGGTGTGGGCGGCGCAGTGGGAACTCTTAGCTGTTGAAGTTGTTGGGTGAGCTCGGACACCTGCGTCACAAGCGCTTGAACCGCCCGTCCTGTGTTGGAGATGCTCTCCTCTTGGGTGTCCATTCTCGCGATGCTTCGAGCCGCAAACTCGTCCCAAGTCGTGGCACCTGCTACATCCATAATATGGTCAGATCGTTCTGTAACGGATGACAGAACAGGATGTAAATGCAATAACGCTCTTTATTAGAAATCACAGTTGGTCAGAAAACAGAAAACAGATGGTCGCCAACACAGCGGGACAGGCGGGCGGACACAAACGCTGGTGGTACAGTGACGCAGGGACCTCGGTGGACAACAGGTGCTGGTGCTTAAGTCCAGTGATGATCCCTCGTGACGGTGCTCTGGTGCAGTGAGTGATCCCTCGTGACGGTGCTCGGTGATCCAGTGCAGAGTGCAGAGAATCCAGAGACGAACATGACGAAGACACGGGGAATCCAACACGAAGAACACAGGAACAGGCACAGGAAACACACCGGGAAACCACAATGATCTGACAACATGAGACACCAGTTACTGAGCATATAAAGGGACAAACAATTGAAACCAGCTGGCGCTACTGATCACCGATGATCAGTGACCACGCCACAGACACACATCCACGCACACACAACAGCACGTTAGACGAGAGAGAGACAGTGAATTCGTAAACCGTGACAACTTGTTCACCAGAGTTCTGATCACCTGCACGTCCTCATCAGCACACTTTATTTATTCATTCCCTTCATCTCATTGTCTGGTCCCATCTACGACAAGCTCTACAGACCCTACCTGCATACTCACCTGAGAGACTTACCTGAACTACCCGATCCGTCTTTAGTCTTAAGTCTGCCATCATCTGTTCCTCGTCTTCTGTTGTGATCTCCTGTTCGTCTGCTCACCAGCCATTCACCTGCATAGAGAAACACTGTGTCACCAGCCAGCTAAGCATCGAATCATCTATTGCCTGTTGACTTACCCGTGTCGCCTCCCTGCTTCTCATCCACTCCTGCAAATAAAGTTTTATTATTAATCACTTACCTCGTCTGTCCTCTTCTGTTTATGACACTTAGCTGGTTTTGCAGCAAAAGACAATGTGTTAATGCATTGACTAAAGTGACGTTTTTGAAAATAAGACATTTCAATAACTGACAATAACCTTTTCATTACCATTAAAGTGAAATTACTGAACCTAAACACGGTCCCTCAAGCCGGTGGCAATGCCTTGGACTTCCGGGCCTGCAATGTTGTCTCGGGCAGCATCTTTTCATTTTCTCTGGGGTCTCCACCTTGTTCAGCTCCATCTCCATTGGTCGGCCCCCAGGCTCTGTGTCTTGTCTGCTTACCACTGCTATAGTGCTGACACTTACATTCAAGGAAAACAATTTATCACTTCATGCATTCTGGGAATTAAACCCAAGACCTTGGTGTTGCTGCCTCCACTTTCTAATGTTTGAGCTACAGGAACACAAAAGGAACTCACTCTCATATTTTCCCATATGACTTTACACAAAAACAGATATTTTGAAGAATGTCTTACAACAACATTTTACCCTTAGGGGGTACAACAGCTTTTTATGGGGAAATCCTCTCAAAAGGACGTCATTGTAGCCTACCGTATTTAACAGCAGACGATGGTCTGTATGATCAGGATGCAGAGCTTCCCCCATTTTGGCAAATTAAAGTTTATGGATAAATGCATGTATTGCACTGGAGACTGACATTAATTACTTGGGCCCCCTAAATTTGACCGAAATCAATGATTATTGTTCAATCGGAATAGTGTTTTTGTTGGGCAGTGCACTACTGGTATATCTAATGTAGGGTGTTTACCTTAAAAAATACAATACTTTAAATTTGAGACAGTATATATGGTTCATTTTCACTGTAGATTTAGGGGAGTGCAGGATGAAAAAAAAAAAGCATGCAAAAGTGTTCATTCAAATAGGCTGATAAGATAAACGTTCACAGACCAAAATGCTAATTCTGTGGAGTAGTTTTGACAGAATATGTGGTGAAGAAAAAAAAAGTGGTGGGTGTCTACTCCTACTGTGAAAATTTGCTGTGGTGAATTTGTTCATTACAGTACTGAATTAAGAAATCTTAGGTCTGTTCGCCTGTGACCATCCTAGCTTAATGTCTAAATGCAAATTAAGACAGATCAAGCAACATCTGCAAGAAGGAATACTCCAATTTATCATCTTAAGGTCTATAGAGTTGAGTTGAGTTGAGTTGAGTTGAAAGTTGAAAGTTTATTTGCCATTTGTACCGGTACAGCTGTACAGGTACATAGGAATTTTTGTAGCAGAGCTCGTTGAGTCAGAGTCAACGAGTTGAGTCTATACTCAACGGACAAGTGTAGAACTGCCCTTAAAACATATACTGTAGGCATTTTACAATACAAGAGAAAAGAAAATGCCACATAGTTTTATTTATTTTTGTGTGTGTGTGTGTGTGTGTGTGTGTGGTGAAGACAGTTCTCATGCGAACCTACACTGTGATAAAAAATAAAAAAAATAAAAAATATTTACATGTAACCTTATTCAGCAGTTTTTAAAACAGATATAACATTATTAAAAGACCTGATCATCTTTCTGTAGTTGCGTTGTTTTTTTGTTTTGTTTTTCTCAGAAAGGACCTTAGTCTTTACAGTAAGACAGATTTGTTAATATTTGTGTTGCACAGTGACAGCTGATTCTAAAATGAAAATTACAATTGGTTATAAATCAGAAAAAACAAGGGATGTTTTTTTATGTGAATTTTATTAAACAATAATTCAGGGTGTTATTGATTTTTGGCCATACAAAAACAGTATTATAAAATATAAATAAAAGTTGTTGATGTTGTTTTTGTTTGCCAAAACCACTCAGTACATGTCTGCCTGTAAACATAAACATACTTTAGACTATTATGGCAGTAAGTTTAAATGTAGTGTTATTACAAAAAATAATAATAATACTAAAAAGAAAAAATTAAAGATTTTTTTACTGAGAAACACTCAATTCATGTTAAATGTATATTGTGTGGGAAGCTGTAACTTTACTTTCAAGTAAAAACAAATTGAACTCCAGGTTAATTATGGAATATGAAGTAGTTAGTTAACTTGTCTGTATATTACGATTTACTTGATACTTGATTACTTGATACTTGATTGAAGAGAGATGATCACTGTAATGCTTGACACAATGTAAAAAAAAAAAAAAAAAAAAACTAATGTAAAGACATCTTGATGTTTATTTTGTCAGCATTTTATTGGAATGTTTAAGAAGGAAAGTTAGTGTTTTGTCTGGAGATGAGTGGTTCTGGATAAATGCAGAGATGCAGAGAGACCAGATCTTAGTGGCAGATGCAGATGAAGTCTGCGGCTCATAGTAAAAGGCAGGTGCATTTGGACAACTTCTCTTGGCTGAGCAGACCATGCTGGGTTGTGGCCAAGTTCTGGATCAGGCCCCAGAAGTGTTTGAAGCTGATGCCTTCTCCATCTTTCACACCCATTTGCTTCAGCACTTCTCCAAAATGATCCGACTAGAGGAAAAAAAAGAGAGTGAAAATCCTCACTGATGTTCATGTATTCTGTCAAAATGTGCCCCATTTAAAATGTTTTTTTTTTTTTTCTCTTTTGCATTTGAACAATTGCACTTTAGCGCCCTCATGTGGCCGTTGGTTTGTCTGTATTGCTCAGTAATAAACATTATTTTGATAATTAAAAAAAAATGATTATCAAAATTATTTTTCCCCCTTTATTTTAATTAATTATCCCCCCCCTTATGTTCTTTATTAACTCTGCAAGTTCAAGTGCAATGAGTAGATTCAGGCTTTCAGTTATAATCTTTAAATATAATCTAACCTAATTAAACATTGCAATGCTTGCATAATCATATATACAAGATTGATATTAATTTTGTGCTAATACATTTTTCTAAATCTGTACAGTGAGTCTATATAATTTTCTTTCTTCTGTTACTAACATGTCACAACATGAACTGTGAGCACAGTTACATCAACACTGAAGTACAGTTCAAATGTTACAGTATAATTTACCTCAGAGCATTTGCTCTTTATTCAACTAAAATAAATATAAAATCTTCTATGTCACAGGATCTCCCTGAAGCTGTAGAAGGCCTGCCATAACATGATCTAGTACCAACTGTAACTGAAGAGCAGGAGAAATTTAGATCAACGGCAGCCACCATTTTGCTCCCTGAATGGAGCCACACCCAGTGTCCTTCACAGGCTCAACCTGAGTTTAAACTGATCTGTGTAATCAGACCACGCCTCTATCTAAGGCAACAAACTATGAGAAACAGTCTCTATGAAACCAACCAATCCTTCACAGAAATCATACACAGGAAAAACGTTAAATTATGGTAAAATGGCAGCTGTGGTTACCAGAACTTTACTGTAATAAATATGGTTTATATATTTACCCCCCCCCCCCCCCCCCCCCACATCTCTAAAACAATGCAAAAACATTAACTTAACGTAATAAGCTATACAATTAATACTTTTTATATCTAAAAATTATTTTTACAATGTTTTACAGCAAAAGCTTATTTTAAAAAAATAGGCCTAACATTATTGTTATTAAAAAAAAAATGTCACTGTAGCATTTTTTACATTTTCCCCCATTGAAAGGATTATCAATTGTTAAGCTGCAGCTTAATAGTCACCGGACATGAGTAATAGCAGTTTTTAGACATTCTTATCTGGTGGAATGAATGGCATCATGGGTTTTTACCTTGACTAAGGTTGGCATCTGGGAGGAGAGAAGGTTCTTGAACTCATCTACCTTCAGCGTAGGCCGATTATCAGGAGAAGCAGCATGGAAGTTTGTGACCAAGGTGTTAATGGCCTTCTCAAGGTCAGAATACTGCAGAATTAAGAGAGTACAAGATGTTGTGTACAGATAGAAACAAATATTTAAAAGAAAAATAATATAGGTGGAGGTTCTACTGCTTAAAACTGTTTGATTGAAAACAAAAAGGGTTTCATAGCCTGATGTTTTAGGAGAACCTGTTTCAGTTTCACAAAGAAGTTTTCTCTCTCTAGTTCTTTAGAAAATCACCCATGTGTTGGCACTTTAAAGAACATAGAAACAAAAAACACTGATCTGGGGAGAATATAATGATCTTTTTTGCTCAATGTCTATCATAATTCAAATGGAAAATGTAGTGCAGGAAACCATCTCTTAAATTACAAAAATAGAAATGATATGATGATCAGCACTTTTTTTTTGTATTTAGAAATTATTTATTTAGTTTTGGTATGTTAACATCTGTTGCTTTGTCTTTTATAATGTAGAACAATAAACATTCAGGCTGAAACAATCATATGCGCTCAGTTTTATATTGATCAATCAAATTGTCAAAAAGCTTGTGCTTTTCTTCACTCTCTTCAAAACTATCTGAGCACTATTAAAGGAGTCTGTAAACTGTGTGTATTCAAACCTTGCTCCCTTTCACACAATTATCTAGATTCTAAAGTACCTGAAATACCTGCATGTCAGGCCATGACAGCGCCCCCTTCAAGCACTATTTATCTAAGCTGAGCCTTTTATGACGGAAACCATTTCCCTGTTTTGTTAAGACAAAGGGTTAGGGTTTCATTGTTATGGCTCGAAATACATTTACTGTTGAAATAATACATAAAAATCCTGTGGCTACAATAATAATAATAAAAAAGGATTAAAGGGATAGTTCAACCAATAATGAATTTTTTTTGTCATTTACTCACCCTCATTTTGGTAACCAGACAGTTAACTGCACCCATTGACTTCCACAGTATTTTTTCCTGGAAGTCAATGGGTGCCGTCAACCATCTTCTTTTGTGTTCAACAGAAAAAAGTAACTCATAAAGGTTTGTAACAACTTAAAGGGCGAGTAAGTAATGACAAAATGTTCATTTTGGGGTGAACCATCCATTTAATATCTAACACTATGCAGCCTTGACCATTCACAACCACCCTGGTCTCACACCTTCGTCTTGAGGCCTCTCTGCCAATGCACAACAACGCAAGAGTCTGATTGATTCCCCGTGCTTTCCATTTCTACACAATGGCTGTATGTCAAAACCTAGTGAGCTGCCTGCTTAGACAGCATTTTTTTGGCTATCATAGGCGCGACGGGGGTGGTTAGGGTTGGAACGCAGGCAGCTCACTAGGTTTTGACACATAACCATTGTGTCGTTTGAATAGATAAAATTGCGAACATTTCATTGCAGCGATGGTCCCGACTCATATGGCTTGAATTATCTGGCACTATTTCTAAGATTCTTTCTTTGTTAGGGTCACAGGGCGAGTTTTTGCATTCAAAAACAGGGAGACTCACTCAGCGCAGCGGGATGCCAAAGAACGCACGCCCTCGAGAAGAGTTTTCGAAAGTCGAATTTCTTTTCAATCTACATGTCCTATAAAACGCGGTGGTTATGACACGAGACATAACAAAGACACGTCCGCATAAAAACAACCAACCAACCAACCAAACAAACAGAAAACAGCACAAATGAGGTATGCGTCAGTGGCACTTGGAGTTATTAACTGCTCACACAAAAAGGAAACAGAAGCAAAGATCTTTGGGTGGGACACTTTTATAGACTAACATTCACTAACATTTATAGAAAAAAAAGTTTTCTTGTTTTAGTTTGTTTGACAGCAGAATACTGCAGCATCTTGACACCGTTTCAGTCAAGTGCGATAGATTACCGAGACTGACAAACAAAAAGTTTCAAGAGAAAAAACCGACGAAACGCAGCTTATGTAAAACACTCATAAACTGCGTGAACCCCAATTTAAATGTAAAAGAGCAATCACAGATATGTAATATAATGTACACCACATACCTCTGCCGCCATTTGAAGTGAATTTGTTTTATTTTCTTGCCACTAGATAAACTTTACTGTTCCCGTCGTCAGTACTCCTACTTTACACTCTCAGCGTCCCATCGCTTCTGTCACATCTTGGCTGACATCCTGAATCCTCCCACTCTGGGGGAAAAAAAAAGGAAGAAAAATCAAACCCACCTTCCGTGTCAGTGACCGCTATGGGAAAAATGTCTCCTGTAACTTGATGCTTTAGGACAGTAAACCTAACGGGGCGGAGTCGATCGGGTTTCATATGCTCCACACTCTGGAAAAAACTCTGGAAAACCAGGTTTCCGTATGACACATTTTTGTTGATGGATGAAACTATTGGAAACTATTAGGCCTACTGCTCCTTTGGGAACACATCTGGAAGCTCTCAGGATACACATTCCTTTGCGCAACAACAGGCCTTTACTTCAGAACGTGTGATTAGGTTTGCATTGGCCTAGTTTTTAGTTGTGTGGCATGTCGTAATCGTATTGTCATAAAAACTGATAAGTTAGAACGTGTTAGATATTCAGTGTGCAGTTTTGGTCAGCATTAGGCCTACTACACATTTTTCATGAGATTCTTTCCAGGAAGCTATCAGAAATACTCTATAGATTCCCACTGAGCAAGGCGTATCCCTCTACAGATCAAAATTCACTGACTGGCTGTCTTCCTCTCCTTGTTTTCTGAACAGTTCTGGTTATGCACAGGCAAGGGCATGCTTAGCATTTTGGGTGGGTGCACTGAGATTACGAGACATGACACTCCTTTGACAGCATTACAGCAGCACATCACTACAGAATATAGGGCAGCATTGTACAGGTGCAAAAGCACACAGATTTACACATAAACAAACTGAGCAATGAATTAGTCAGCCTATCTTCATCTTCAAACAGTTGCACAACCCTCTTGTGCAATTTTAAAAATGGTAATTGATAACTAGTGGGCTTTGTATAACTGACTCACTTACACAAGCAGAATTACACACTCACACTATATGAGTATTTCAGGTGTTCAGGGACCTTTTTACCCATACACAGACACACGAAAATGGATTATAATTTTTTTTAGTGTTATAGTGAATTTTACATTTAAGGCCTTAATGTACAGTTAAATATACTTTACATGTGCTTTAGTCAATACATCAAAATAAGTGAATTTCTTTAAAGCATGTCAATATTATTAAGGCATGATTTAAAATGTACTTCAATGAAAAGTATATCTTTATTGCATTAGTAATGAATAATATATTATTTTCAAGTACAGATATACTTTTAAGATTAGAAGTACACTACAAGTGCACATTCAGTTCAATTAAGCACACTACTTTTTCACAATGGAATACAAAGGCCATTTGTTTCTGTCTTATTAAGTTTTTTTGTAAGTTGTCCTTAGTGCATGTTGATTCTGGTTTGTTATTGAACAATGTCCATTTGAAAACATCAGGGTTTGGCCCCATATTCAAGTAAATTGTAAATGGTCGCAATTTTTCTGTTCTTTTACCTTGCTATATTTGTATATTTTTTGGGTGTGAGCACAAACAGCAGTGTTTCTCACTGCAGATGGTAGTTTCAACTCAGTGCAAGTCTACATTCTTCACATACCACATTTTTATGGCAAACTGGAGGTAAAACAGGCAGTTTGCAAATGGCAGTCTACCTCAAATGTAGCATACTCACAAAGAGAACAAATGTACTTTGTATGTACAAACTCATGTTCATACTTGTATGATTGTGATGCATAGATTATGCATGCTTCAGAGTCCAGAGTCAAGTATTTGCTCATGAGTGTGTCACCATCATCTGCTTCAATGGATGCTGCACTCTCATGGCTAACTAAACAGACAATAGAATATGCACTGTTCAGCCACAACATTAAATCCACTGACAGGTGAATTGAATGACATTGATTATAACATTACAATGGCACCTGTCAAGGAGTGTGATATATTAGGCGGCAAGTGAACAGTTGGTTCTTAAATTTCAAATGTTGGAAGCAGGAAAATGGGCAAGCTAAAGATCTGAGCGACTTTGACAAGGGCCAAATAGTGATGGATAATGGCTAGTCTTGTCAGGTGTTCTTAGTTTGCATTGGTTAGTACATACTAAAGGTGGTGCAAGGAAGGACAACCGGTGAACCAGCATCAGGGTCATGGTCACCCAAGGCTCGTTAAAGCATGTGGGACTGCTGAAAAACGTAATGCTTCACAGTGCAACTTACAGTACATCGCTGTCTTACATCAAGACATGGACTATAAGGACAAATAAATTTGTGATAGGACTGTAGCTGACACAAATTCATATGTAATTGTTGAAAAATCTTTCAGAGAATAAAATTATTGAATGTTTATCTGCCTTCTGAGTCTGTCTGGTACAACAACAAATTTGATCCATAGAGGCCCCACCTCGAAACTTGCAGGGCTTAAGGCCCCGAGGCCCGATATATACTCACAGTGAAGTTCTTTTTTGTTCTTCACTTTGGGGTAAAAAGAAGTTAGAAATACGTGACCAGCGGTATACTATTTGCGAACATCCCGATGCTGCCCATGCTGCTGCAAGTGGCGTTTAAATGAATATGTAAAAATGTGCCGCACTTTGATTTTAACAAAATAAACAAACACAGCAAAAATAACAGCAGTGAGAAAACAGCAGTTAAGAAAGCATCTGATCATAGCGATGTTGATATTTTTCCACCAGATCTACAATTCAGCACTCCAGTCAAGTCACGTGAGTCGTCAGGTTTATTTACTCATCAATGCTTTTACTTGCAGACATCTGACCTTGACAGACTGCACAGGAGACATGAAGATTTCCTTATCATAAAAAGGCAGAGCTCCAGAGCCCTACCTACCTATAACGTAATTGCCATGGACCAATGGGGGTTCGAAGGTGGTCACCAGCCATAGTGAACTTTTCGGAAAGTAACATCACACCAGTTCATTCTTCGATTTTGTTTAAAGTATATCGGTGCCTTTAAAGGATCTGCTGCTAATGTCTTGGTGCATCAGAGCTGAGGGGGGCGCACACGATATTAGGCAGGGAGTTTTAATGTGTGGCTGATCAATGTATACAACATTAAAACCACCTGCATAATATTGTGTTGCCAAAACAGCTCTGATGCATTGAGGCATGGACTCCACAAGACTTCTGAACGTGTCCTGTGGCATCTGGCACCAAGACATTACCAGCAGATCCTTTAAGTCCAAAGTTGTGCTCTCTGCAGAGTCATTGAGGTCCAGCTCCACCTCTCTGGACGTCTGATGGGTTGGAGGGATAGAGTTGTGGGTAGGGTTAGGGTGTGGTTGGATATTCTAGCTCCAGCCATTAAGCCCAAATTACATTCGCTCCTTATCGCTAGACGTCTAGTGAGGGGGAACTAGACGTAAGCTCCACCCATTTGTTCTGCAGTGAGCAGCCTCTCTTAAGTCCTGCAAGTTGGGAGGTGGGGCCTCCATGGATCGGATTTGTTGGGCCAGCACATACTCAATCGGATTGAGATCTGGGGAATTTGGAGGCCAAGGCAATACCTTGAACTCTTTGTCATTTTCCTCAAACATTTGAATATATAGCTATATTAATTAAAATACTTTGGGGAAAATAGCTTAAGCTAAACCAATATGTCATGAAAATATTAGGGCCAATTTTCTATTATTTTTCATTTTGTAGCTCTTTAATGAGGACTTTATTTAATTTCAAGAGCTTATGGTTAACATTTCTTTTTTTCTTTTTTTTTGTTCCACAACCCACTAGCAACATCAATCCATCCATTTTTCAAACTGCTAGTCTTTAAAAGAAAATGTATCAGGGTGCCTTCCAACCTGTTCAGTTTGTACATATAAAAGTATACAGAGAAGCAGGAAACCAAGAGCACATAGGATTAGTTCCCTGACATCCCAACAAGGGTTGAAACATAACATGACTGATTACGAATTTACTCTGCCTAATCTGATGCCAATGTCACAATACCCTATCCTGTTCAAACCTGTGCTAAACTGAATCTACTTCTGCCCTGCCTTAATATCTCATAACTACTGACATCACAGAGCCATGACTCTCCCTGTATCCGCTTTAACCAGGGGCATTTCTATCCTTTCATCATTACTGGGACAAAGTGTCTCTACTGTATATTTCAATTGTTCTTAACCAGAGGAAGGGGCCCACTAGGAGCCTCTAGGAGCAATCTTCTAATGGGACCCCAAGATGACTTACAATGACTTAAAATAAGACAAAACAAACATTTGATACATTATAATCATTTTATATATTTACATTTGCATTGCCATTATACATTATATTTTATATGTTCTAGTTATGCAAAGTTATAAAATAAAAATAAAAATCCTTATTCCTTAATCCTTGTTCAGTAAATCTCAAACAGCTGGAAAAGTCATAGGGCCTTTGAATAGTGCTGAATGGGTAATGTTCATCTCTGTGGCTGAGGAGAGCCATGACCTTTTAGAGTTTTCGAGGGAATTCCTCCGGCTTGCCATCACCAGCTCCCTTGATAACAACACCCTGAGGACCCTGTTCCAGATTGGGGCAACTTCCAAACACCCTATTGACCTTCCAGACACCACAGGGCTGGACTGGATGGAAACCTTGATTCGTTGTCTGGAGAGTGTTGGGTCCCAGTCTGGAACCAAGCCCATCTCTGAGTCCATTCCAGAGTCTCGTCCCGTCCCGTCATGGCCGCCATTCCAGAATCTCGTCCTGTCCTGTCATTGTCACCATTCCAGAGTCTCATCCCGTCCTGTCATGGCCACCATTCCAGAGTCTCGTCCCAAGATGGCTGCCACTGCGCCTTCTCCTGTCCCCCTCCTCGTCCAGAGTCCAGAGAAATTGGACTTAATAGATTTTGATACTGAAATACCCTGTCTTCCGCCATCATATGTATTATCTGTCTGCCCCGAACTGTCTGTCAGTCCCCTCAGTCGCCAGAGCTGTTGGCATCGCCATGTCCCTCCGGATCCTCAGCATCGCCTTGGCTCGTCGGCTCTCCGTCTACACCCTGGTCTCCTCTTCCACCTGCTCCACCTTCGTCAGTCAGCCCCCTAGAGTCGTCAGCCCTTTCTCCACTATGGCTCCTCCCTCCATTGGCTCCACCATGAGCTGCAGCCTGGGTCCCACCTTGCTCCATCTGCTCCAAGTCCCTCCTGTGTCCTCCAACCATCTACTCCACCCTGGTCTCCCGAGCTGCCGGCACCAACTTGGAGGCTTCCCATTCTGTCAAAGCCACGCCCACGCCCTTGGATGTTTTACGGCGTGAGGATGCGCCTTCCGGGAGGGTGGGGTGCTGTCACGTTTCAGTTCATGTTTGGACTTTCAGTTTGTGTTTTGACTGGTTCCTGTTTTCCTTTGTTCTTTTTCCACCACTCATTTGTTTCTATGGTTACTGTCATGAGTTAATTTGTCCCAGTTGTGTCTGATTAATTATCTCGTTTCTGTTTGCTATTTACGATGCACCCTTTTTTTCAGTCTTTGTCCAATGTCTGTTGTGTGTTTTCCCTGCCTTTCAGTTTGTTCCAGAGTATTATTATTAAAGGTTGAATTTGCATCTGTAATCGGAGTCTTCAGTCTGTTCCTGAGATAACCTTAGTGTGAGAGTAGCAGGTGACAAAATTCTCAAGAAAATTTTGGTTAACATTGAAAGCCATGTTGAGGATGTCACTGTGAATATTTAGACAACTAACATTTAACACTGTTCCAGCTTTTAACTTCAACAGATATTAACAGAAGTTTTAAAAAAGTGCAATGGAACATACTGCATTTCAGTCAAACTGTTTATGAAACCAATCTCACTGCATTTTAATGCTAACTAGACTTGCCATAGTTTTAAGTATCCTGTGTTTTCTGTAGTCACTGACTACTGTGAGAAGACCTATCACAGACGGCTGAACGGAAGACCAAGTTTTTGCTGATCAAGACAAATAAAGGCTAGATTCAGTTGTGTGATAGTCAGACATAAAAGATGAGCATCTGGCTGATGATTTGGGTATCTCTCACTGTGGGAACAGGTAAAGAGATTTTACTCATTTTGTAATGAAGCAGTTTGTTAAATGAGAATTTTAGTCTCTAGAAATATACTTCTAAATTCATACAAAATCAAGTTGGTAACAATTTATTTCGATAGTCCACTTTAGACATTCTACTAACTATAAGTAACTTGTCATCTACCTACCAGTCATTAGAGTATTAGTAGACTGTCTGCTTAATATCTGCTAACACTTTATTTTGATGGTCTCCCAACATACGGACTATAAGTAACTTTGCAAGTACGTCAACTTATTCTACTAACCGTATCCTAACTGTCTACTAAAACTACTAAAATGAAAGTTAGTTGACATGTAGTTGCAAATTAATGAGTTGGTTGGCATGTACAAAAGTTACAAAGTTAGTTAGTAGAATGTCTAAAGTGGGCTATTGAAATAAAGTGCAACCATCAAGTTTATTTAAATGTACTAATGTGCTTCAAAGGTTAACATTAATATTTAATCTGCGAGTTATATTTGTTTGCATATTTGTATTTTGTAAGTATTGTATGAATTTAGCAAACATTGGTAGGTGGGTCAGCATGATAATTTTGAAGTTATTAAAAGTTAAATGCTTCTTTACGTTGTTCAAAAATCTGCTGTATAAAAGCCCCAATAGGAAAGAGTCAGAAGTATTAACATAAACATTACAATATTTCTCATCTAGCGACAAAGCCGTTCATTGTGACACAGTGGCCGACAGTTGCTGAGGTGATGGCTGGAGAGGACGTAATTTTAAAGTGCAACATTGTGGAGTTGTACTCCCCGTGTTCCACGGTGGCTTGGCTGAGAGTCATTCCTGAGAATGCAACAATCAGCCTCACTGACAGACTTCAAATCGATCCTCATCACTTGTCCAACCAGTGGACCAGCATTTGTACTGCTGTTATCACCAATTCAACAGTGCATGACTCCAGTGTGTACTATTGTGCAGCTGTGCAAAGCCGCTTTGCTCACATTGGCAATGGATCCAGGGTTATTGTGAAAGCCAAAGGTGAGTCTAATTAAATATAATAATAATAATAATAATAATCTCTTATTGTGAATTAATAATTTTGTATGAAAAAAATAATAATGGCATTTTTGTCTTCTGTGTACATATATTACTATATATATGTACACAGAAGACAAAAATGCCATTATTGGTGGCACCATCAGGTCAACTTTACAAAAGGACTTAAGAAAATAAATGTATGGCATTTTTTGTCATTTACTCCATAAAATGAGTGGGTAAGTTAGTACAGTACATGAACTTTATAGCAAGATTTAATAATGGCATTTATATCCAGGATTAAATATTTAGCCTACCTAGAATCAATAATTTTTCAGTTTTTGAATATAATTTTACATTTCTTCTTTAGTTTTTACACGCTGAATTATCCATGACTCCCATTTATACACTCACTCTTAAAAATAAAGGTTCCAAAAGGATTTTTTTTTTGTAGTGGTGCAATAGAAACAGCATTTTGGCGTCCCTAAATAACCTTTCAGTCAACATTTCTGAAACAAAAAATATATATATATATATTTTCTTAGCGTGAAGAACATTTTAATAATCAAAAGAAATTTTTTCCATTATAAAGAATCTTCAGTGCAATGGAAATATTCCATTGATATTAAAAGTTTTGATGGAACCATCAATGCCAATAAAGAACCTTTATTTTTAGAGTGTAGCCTATGTGCCTCACACTTAATACAACTGATTTACAGTAAACCCATTGAATAGCAACACAATTTTCTAAAGTCTTTCATTGATGCTTAGTATTTCTCTCCATTATAACCAAATGTTTCTCCTAATCTCTTTCCAGAACACACTGTGTTTCCTGTTATTGATATTCTGACACCGCTGATCCCAAATGGTCCTTTAGTCCCTCTTCATTGTGTTGTGACTGGCATTGAGTCTTCTCAGATTCATATGTCCTGGGCTGTAGAGAGGAGAAAAGAGAAAGGACAGGCAGTTTTGACACATGGGAATGATGGTGGCATCCAGATTACCAGGAACCAAATCCTGATCACTGCTGAGGAGTGGGACAGAAAGGTGAAGTGCGTGTGTGTGGTGAAGTTTAGAGGACAGCTCTATACCAAGACCCTTCAGCGACATGGTAGAGTATAATATCTCTAAAATATACACTACCGTTTACGAGTTTGGGATTCATCGGGGGGATTCTGATGAAAAATATTCATCGGTGCTACTGCTTTCAACATTGATAATAATAAACAGCAAGTTGAGTTGCAAATCAGCATTTTAGAATGATTTTTGAAGGATTATGTAACACTGAAAACTGGAGTGATGGCTGCTTAAAATCAGCTTTTTTACAGGAATAAATTATATTTTCAAATATATTGAAGTACAAAATAGTTATTTTAATTGTAATAATCTTTCACTTTTTTGATCAAATAAATCTACTCTTTGTGACCCCAAACTTTTGAACGGTAGTGTTTAATTAGTTCATAAAATTGATTTATTCATTGTTTTTAATGAACATCTTTATATTGAATATTCTGTGTTTTATTTTTTCTAATGTACTCTTCCATATTTTCTCTCTCTGCAGATGCATCAAATGGGTGCTATGCTGTAAAATACATATATCTGTCTCTCTGCTTCATTTTTGGTCTCCTGTTTCTGATAACAGTGATTGTTTACGTTTATAAACTGGGACGAAAAACTTTTGTGATGATGTGTCTATGCAAAAACCTATCCTCCTGTTCAGTCTGACATTTCCCATCACTGTTTCCAAACCGCTCTACCAGATGCCCCAAGAAAACAACAAACGGTGCTAATATACGCTCACGATTTTATGTAATACGAAAAATTATAGTCTTAACCTTCGTCTCCATAATGAAATCCCAAATGGCCAGACAGTAATTCATCTGTTATGAATCCTTAAAATACTTGTGTTTGGGACGCCGTGAGCACAAAATAGTGAGCAGCGTACATTTTTAAATGTGTGTATGTGCATATATGTGTATATGAATAAATAGTGCTCATAAACGGCTGTTGAAATAATATTCTCAAGTGAAAAGTGTAGAGGCTTGAACCCGGAAACAGCATTCCTTACATCATGACTTAACAAGCGGATATTCAAAGAGTTGTCTGTTTATCTATATTTTGCTTTGACAAACTTTTTATTCATCAAACTTATTTTGGTGTTTGGCATTGCTGTACATCAGTGGAAAGATGGCAATAGTTATAAATTGGCATATCTATATGCAGGAAGCATGTTTCATGAGTAATTGTGATCTTTTTGCTTCAGATTTTTATTGATGTTTATTTGATGTTTTGAATAGTGTGTTATTTTGTGAAATGTCAGTTAATTGAAAGGACAAATTTAGACTTTCACCCAATCTGGGCTGAACTTTGTTCATTCCACAGCATAATATTTTTAAAAGGAATTTAAATATATATATTTCTATAGCCTAGAAAGTGTCAGTCGTGTGTTGCTGAATGGCAAATGTAATTATTAGGAACAAAGAACCAGCAATAAAGAGATATTGTGCCTTATGTGATTTCGGTTGTGTGGCAGGGTCACAGACAGGAAGTGATTTTTTCTTTCCTTCAGTGTTTTGTTTTTCTGTGTCCTCTTTATTGTGTGGTTGCATGCACCACACGAGCAAAATCATGATGAGGACCTCATCTCATATTTGCTAATGTCCAAACTTTGCTTTGTCAGCGGAAAAACTTCAGTCTCAAAAGTACGGCAATGAAACCTCAGAGATGCATAATTCTAACCCTGAAGTGTTTGGGGGAAGAACAGAATTGCTGATTTTGTTGAAATGAAGTAGGGCACAAGTATGTGCCACACTGCTTTAGTCTTAGACTGCATTCATGTATTTGGTAATTATGATCTTATGTGTTCATGCCATGTGTTATGCATCAAGAGTGCAACAGAGATTGCCTGATTTTGCCACTTTACTTATCCACCCAGAATTCGTTCAGCTCTCATGTGAAATTCTTTCAGGTTTAACGTATGCCTTGAAAAACCATAATGTCCAGTTTCTGTCAAATATAATATAGTTACAGTCATTACACTTATCACATTATTTATTTTAGCAATATCGCACAAGAAAGACTGGATGTAAGTATGAGGCCACAGGTTCATAGCTGTGCTGATATTTATGATTGTGAGTGTAAAATTTGTACTATATGCAATAGTGCAATAGATATAGAGTAACAAACATTTTGTCACATGTATACCCATACACAAAAGAAATATATTTGAAATATATTTTCAGTATATATTTTGGAATATATGCAAATATTTGAAATTGGCCCAATAAATATATTTCACACTTAACATCATATATTTTTGTTATATTTCAGAATATATTGCAATGTATTTGGAATATATGCCACATATATTTTGAAACTTTTGGGGACCCATACAGAAAAAAATACATTGAAATATATTCTGAAATATAACAAAAATATATGATGTTAAATGTGAAATATATTTATTGGGCCAATTTCAAATATTTGCATATATTCCAAAATATATACTGAAAATATATTTCAAATATATTTCTTTTGTGTATGAGTATGAATGGAAAACCTTCCTAACCACAGAAAAATCACAGTACATGTTGCAGTTGGCAAATGAGGAATGGTTGCAAGGCTTGCAGACATTGGCAGACATCTTTGCACATCTTAATGAACTGAGCATAAAGCAAAGAAAAATGAGAATTTCCTAACTACCCATACACAAAAGAAATATATTGAAATATATTTTCAAATGTCAAAAATATATGTGGCATGTATTCCAAATACATTGACGTTGTTCACTTATATTTATCATTTTGAAATATATTCTGAAATATAACAAAAATATATGATGTTAAGTGTGAAATATATTTACATTTATAACATGTAATGTAAAATATATGACAAAATATATGGTCATAAAATATTTAGCTTGCCAAAGAAGGGTCGAAAATGTATTTTGATCATAGTAATTCCTCTACCTTTTCCCCTATACACAACAGTAGGCTACCATATTTCACTACTGTATTATGACACACAGCTACAGTATAATAAATACTGTACTTACATTTAAATGACTGCAATGTAAAATGACAGATAGTTGCTTTCCTAGGACTATTAGGCCATATTAGGTGGCACGTACCTAACACTAAGTGCAATTATTAGATTTATTGTTGTTTTATTGACATCTTTCTTGAAGTCATTTAAATATTGAAAATATGCACAATATTTATGATGCAAGTATAACAGTGACACTCCAACAGTGAAGTGCACTTAAACAATAGATAGAACTCAGTGTCTAACACTGCATACACACACTATTAAATAACTGTATTCAATTCTGTAAAAATAAGGGAAAAAACTCTGCATTCTTTGTGTTATTTTCTACATAAAATTGTCATTTTAGGCCATTAAGGTCAGTAAAGGGGCAGCCGTGGCCTACTGGTTAGGGCTTTGGGCTTGTAACCGAAGGGTTGCTGGTTCGATCCCTGACCAGTAGGAAAAATGTGGGTGGGGGAAGTGGAAGAGCACTGTTCTCCCATACCCACATCCACAGCTGAAGTGGTCTATCTAAAGAAATAAACTGAAAATGTGTTGTTTGTTTGTGAAAATGTTAACTTTTTAAATTTCAAATATATTTCTTTTGTGTATGGGTAGCACAGACAAATAGTGTGGATTCAGATCAAAGCTTGCTACTTGGCCATAACATGCGGAAAGAGCCACTCTGTAAATGTTTCCCCTTGTTCAAACTGGACATTCAGACAGCACTGAAGCATTTTGTGAGGTCATTTCTAGCATAAAAAAATGTCTCTTATTTCCCCTCAACTTCAAAGCCATTGACTGAATAAGAGACAATTATCTAATCTGCAATGGAAAAAGGAAATGGACTTTAAAGCAACACGAGCAGCTCACTAAAATTAGACACGACTGTGGTTTAGTGACCTAACTTTTGCCAGTTGCTGGTTAACTGAGGCCAAAGAGTATCCAGTCATCGCAGACAATCTCACCCATACACAAAAGAAATATATTTGAAATATATTTTCAGAATATATTTTGAAACATATTTTTGGAATATATGCAAATATTAGAAATTGGCCCAATAAATATATTTTAGTTAAATATATGTAAATTTATTTTTATTTTTTTGAAAATATATTTTAGTTAAATATGTGAATATATTTATATGTCAATATATTTACTAACAACATATATGTTCATATATGTTTTAACTTTTGCAAATTGTTTCATTTGAAATATATTTTGAAATTTAAAAAGTTAACATTTTCACTGTTGGAGTGTCACTGTTATACTTGCATCATAAATATTGTGCATATTTTCAATATTTAAATTACTTCAGGAAAGATGTCAATAAAACACAACAATAAATCTAATAATTGCACTTAGTGTTAGGTACGTGCCACCTAATATGGCCTAATAGTCCTAGGAAAGCAACTATCTGTCATTTTACATTGCAGTCATTTAAATGTGTATTTATTATACTGTAGCTGTGTGTCATAATACAGTAGTGAAACATGGTAGCCTACTGTTGTATATAGGGGAAAAGGTAGAGGAATTACTATGATCAAAATACATTTTCGACCCTTCTTTAGCAAGCTAAACATTTTATGACCATATATTTTGTCATATATTTTACATTACATGTTATAAATGTAAATATATTTCACACTTAACATCATATATGTTTGTTATATTTCAGAATATATTTCAAAATGATAAATATAAGTGAACAACAATGCAAATATATTTCAGTGTATTTGGAATATATGCCACATATATTTTTGACACTTTAAAATATATTTCAATATATATTTTTTTCTGTATGGGCAGTGTTGCTATTATTTTCCACAACCTGAGCTTTGATTTCTAGACTCTTACTTACATATGTCACAGTGCGAAAAGGACCCAAAAGCGAATGCTGGTTGCAGAGGTTTATTGAGGATCAGATAAATGACAAAAATAGGCTGTCTGCCGGTCACCGGCCGTCTAGGCGGACGCAGAATAGGACAATGAAACTGAAAAGGACCAGGCTGCAACCAGGCAGGGTGAAAGGCACAGGTAGTTGCTGTCAGGAAGGGCACACAGGAGATGATGAGCACTGACTCCACTTGGTGGACACAGCAGCACAGACTAGCAGACTTGGCACAGGATAACAGGTGATATATATCTCTTGTCTAATGCACACACACGGACGGAATTAGGCAAAGGTAACTCACAATGATGAGGCGTCTGTAACAGGCATGAATGAACAAACAATAAACCAACAAAGAGGAGAGAAGAACACGTGATCTAAATAGCAAGAAGATTAGGGCAAATGGGAAACAGGTGTGGGAAGATGAGCAAGGGTGCAAATGCAGATTCAGTTGTGCGAGGAATGCATGTGAAGGAGAGGGAGAATGAAAACGCTGATATAGATTGTGTTAATCTGTGCGAGAGCGCAGGAGTTCTGTGTGTCGGTCATCAATTCCAGCCAGGATATCATCTTTGCGTTCATCGAAACAAGCTCAAGTTTCATATTAAATGTGAATAGCCTACTACTTTTGATGTGCCATTAAAACATGCCATTTGAAACCATAATAACTAGGGATAAGAGCTTAACTGATGTTTTAATTTCTTTCGATTTTAAGGGTTTTGGTATTAGTGGTTAATGCTAAGATAATGCATTAGTAACTGTAAACTGTGGTTCAATCTATGCAATTTTGTTATGGGTAGAGAGTTATATGATGAATAAAACTGAAGACAAGAAATGCAGTTTCAGGTCCACCTCAGAATCTAACCAAGCTTCAATGTGTATCAGTTTTTTTTATCAACAAGCTGATGAAACGACCGTGGACAGACAGGAAAAGGTGTGTGATATGTCAGACTCTGCACATTTCTCTCAGTTGCTTTGGCCTGTAAAGTCTTCAGACAGCATGCATGACCTCCTTTTTCTTGTCTTGTTCTGGTTAATTTCGCCACACGGTAAGCTACAACAGTATTTTCCTCTTCATTTATGCATTTTAGTACATTTGTAACTAAAACTAATTGGTATGACCATCAAAGTAGCATTTATGATATTGTTTAATTTTTCACATTTTGAGGTCTGAATCCCTTTGCAGCGATGGCAGGAACAGTTTATCAGTTTCCCCCGTCAGTGAAAGTAAAATCGGGGGATACAGTGACCATGCACTGCCAACTCAATGAGGTGCAGTCATTCTGTCACACAGTGGCCTGGGTCCGAGTAAATCCAGTGAGTGGAATAATAGACATTCTGCAGGATGCAAACATCCCTCCTCAGACTAAAGATGAGGTGGAAAACCTAGTGTGTCAGGCTTCCATCTACAACGCAGCGGTACAGGATTCTGGGACATATTACTGCATCGCTACAGACCGTGAGCATATGTACCTTGGGAATGGCACAGCTGTCAGTGTACAAGGTACTGTATTAGAACATGGTGGTACTCAAGGTTTGTGTTGATAAGAAAGCTCAGGTTTTAATTATATAATTATGTTTCGATCCTTTTGTTAGTTTATCTCATTAAAATTGCATCTCTCTTTCTTCTTGCAGCAAACAGCACTGTTATGCCGTGTGTTGATATCATGGCATTTACCAGCAGCAACAACCACGACTCTACAGTCACTCTTCAGTGTACAGTCGAGGGATCTGCTCCATCACAGGTCTTTGTGTACTGGCTCATAGGTAGTAGAAAAGAAAATGGACAAACTTTGGTCGTTTGGGAAGAAGGCGAAGAGAACTCTGTGAAAACTCAGAATAATTTAGCCATATCAGCTGAGGAGTGGAAGACTGAAGGACAGTGCACCTGTGTTGTGAAGTTTGGTGGAAGGATGTTCTACGCAACTCTTCATCATTATGGTAAATAACTTTTCATAATCCATATCCTCACTAAGTTAGCAAATGAAAGGTTTTGTTATCTGTCCAAAATGTTGATCAGTATGATTTATTGACTAAACTGCTGTAAACATTTTTGATTCCTTTCTCACATTACTTTACATTTTCTTATTTTCCTCAGATATTCAGGAGACTTGTTATCCTTTCATCGGTGTAACTAGATTTTTTGCACTTGTCGCTGCTCTTCTTTTTTTCATTACCTCATTAATTTTAGCGGGACGCTTCTAAACCAAAGATATTTTGTATTACATTCTATGAACTGAAAAACATAAATATTTCTTGCATAAAGCTTGAATCAACTTTTAAATTGGCAGGGATACATACTATATTACAAGACACAGCCTGCTGTATTAATGAACCTTTAGGAAAATTATTTTCTTGTTATGTTAATGTGAGTACATTTTATGCAAATGTGAGAAGTAAAATTAGTGAATGGGTGAGAATTTTCTGCATGTGAAAGATTACATTTGAATAAAGGCCTACTGCAACTTGTAACAAACATTCTAATGTGCCATCCAGTTTCTGCCATCCAGTTTTTCAGTTAGAATGCAAGTCAATAAGGTTAAAAATATCTTTACAAATATAGGCACGAAAATCATGAATTCCCTTACGAAAAAGAAGTTTATTCAAGTGTTCTATTAGTATACTTCTTTTAAACTAAAAATAAGAAAGTATACTTTCAGTCTACATTTTATATACTTCTCAAAAATATACTTTATGTACTTCTCAGAAATATACTTAAAATTACACTTAAGTGTACTTGACTTATACTGAGAGAAAAGTATATTTGGCCTATACTTGTACTCAATCTTTTGATCTAGATATACTTAAAAGTATAATTAAGTATTCAAAGTATACTTGGCTTGTAGTTGTGTTAACTCTTTTGATCGAGTAGCCTATTAAATATACTTTTTTTACATAGTTTTTCATATACAGTCTTACGAAACTTACATTGTTTGAAAATATTGATTAGAGTATTGATATAAAACAGATATGTTTCTAATTCTGCGCATTTGAATTTTTGTGTAGGCTAGTCCATAGTGTATAGGAATTTACTCTAATTCTACTTTTCCCCACCATTGACTGAATTTTCCAGCTATCCATGTTTTCACTGTTATACTGTAGGGTTCGACACATCTTCTAGTACAGAATCTCCGGATCAAAACACAGGGCTCCGGTGTGATGAACAATCGGGTCCGGCTGAAGAAATGGGCTCTGGGTCCGGGCTTAGGACCCAAGCAATCCGATTGGTTCAAAGGACGTTTTATGGGTAATCGCTTAAGTGCCTGGTTATAAATCATACAAAATCACTTTATTATAGAAGACGTTTGTACTACGTTATAACGAGTCATCAATGTATTTAATGTATTTTACATTATACGTTTCATATACTAGTATTTAACCGAAGCTATAGATTGTGAAATTAAACATTTCTCGTTGTTAGTGTGTTTTTTAGTTAGCTTAGATAGTAGCATAGCATTCAGCTAACATTATCCGATGATCGTGCTATGAGCTTTACCTGATATTACTGCACTGATACTGCCTTACCGTATCGCGAGAACAGATTTAGATCAGGCATACTACTGGCATACTAATTGGGTCCTAAGCTCGGACCCATTTCTTCAGCCGGACCCGATTATTCACCACACCGGATCAACAACTCAAATGTAAAATAACGTGATCATCAAACATTAAAAAGCGTGTAAATCAAAACTGCTTAATATTACCAAATGAAATGAAGCGTAATCCATGAAGAAAAAAACGACTGTGAAGCTTTGGGGGTGTTGGACTCGATCTACTCCATCTGTGTTTTGATCGTTCTTAATCAGATCAAGGCGTAGTCTTTGACAAAAAATTGATTTTCTCAACTTTTTTGTTTAAAATGTTGCCTTTCTTTATCAAACTTACCTACATTCAAGTCTTGATAAAAAAGGATGCATGAAGCTAAAAATATGTTTTTAAAATTAAAGTACAGTTAAAGGTATTTTTCAAGTATAAAAATAATATCTACATTTGAACATAGTAGTATGCAAGTGCAAAAATAATATGTAAATAGTGAACTATAAGTATAATGTTATGTTCACTTAAAGAAAACTAAACTAAAACTAAACTATAGTTTACGGAGAGTACACTTCAGTGTGTACTTTCATAAACTAAAAAGATTACTTCTTGTATTAAAATAGTAAACTACTAGTATACTCATAAGTTCACTTGTAGTACAGATGCATTACAAATGAGAAACCTAGTTGTGTGCTTAAAGTTTACTACTGTTACACTTATAGTAGCCTACACTTAAACGTATACTTTTATATACTAAAAGTGGGCCAATTTAGTCCCAAGCAGTATTGAAACAGTACACTTA
Organism: Abramis brama; assembly: GCF_963993115.1. Taxonomy (NCBI): domain Eukaryota; kingdom Metazoa; phylum Chordata; class Actinopteri; order Cypriniformes; family Leuciscidae; genus Abramis; species Abramis brama. Next base: position 27,252,354 of record NC_139974.1, read on the forward strand.
CAAGTTTACTACAAGTACACATTGATATTAGTATACTTACTACTTAAAGTATACTTGAACATTATTCAAGTATACTTCATAAAATTAACTTGAAGTATACTTATTTTTAGTAAGGGTTATGAATAGTGATGTACTTGTTTGTCCAAGAAAATGCAATAAGGCAGAAAGTAAAGAAAGGACAAATACAAATGTGTTCAGATACATCACATTTGGTAAGAAAAAAAAAGTTTTGTTTTTGTTTTTTGTTTGCCATTGATACGAATGTCTCCCTGTATACCAAATGTATGTCCAAATGCTATACAAATCATTTATCAATTATCTGTTTAATAAAATTAAATCTAAAAATACGGATTTTATTGTAGCAAATTCACCAATGATATTTTGACCAGAGTGGTGCTACTGATTAATGTAGAAATACACAAATGTTTCATTATCCTTCTTTACACCCAATATGTTTTATGTTTAATTATCCTTTATATCATATATCCTATATGTTTTATTATCCTATTCTAAAAGAAGAACACCGGAAAATCTAGCAGGATTACTGCTATTGTAGCTGCAGTAGAACTGGGCTGTGGCGGCTGAAACAATGGATCTCAGTCACCAGCGCTTAGAACTCGTGAAGGGCCCTCGTGTGGTGAACACAAGGAATTGACCAACACGGATGTTTTTAACTTTGGGCGCTCCCTCATGTCGGCTAGTAGGCCTACAATAGTGACATACGCTGAATTTAAGAAAAAAAGTATTCCATGCATCAGAAACCCATGCATTTAACAACACGTGAAACAGCCAAGACATATGATTTCAATAACAGAAATCCAATAAAAACTAAATTAATACATTTTTGGGGATTTTGTAAGAATTGTATATTTCTCATGAATGTATTATTGTTATCATCTTCGTCATCATCAATGTCGTCATTATTATTATTATTATTATTATTAATGAAATATTTTAGACAAACTTTCTCTGCACAAGATTTGATTGGCTAATGGCTCCGTCAGACGCAGCTTCAAAATAAACTATGATTACTAAACTATGATTGGTTATATCCCATGTTAAGGCGGGATCTTGATTGGCGAGTGCTACATGGTCGATGGGTTTGGGATCTTTGAATGAGCGAGATTTGAATGCTAGGCTACAGGACGTCTTCGGAACTCTTAAAAATAGCCCACAAATCATATGTTGCTGCTCTCTCACTCACTTTACGAGGCTGCTTGGAAGCCTCAGAATTCTGTTTAGATCGCAGTTCTTTCCCAGTGTAAATGGAGGAGGGAAGGAATTTGAATGCAACTTTGGACCGCCTTATGCCACACAGGTGGGTTTATTAGGCTATGGTAAATGTGTCTCTTCATAATATTTATATACAAATACCAAGTTTGGGAGTAGGCTACAAGGAGGCCAACATGCTCTCAGGCTTGGAGCTAGGGTTACTTTAAAAATGTATTCCGTTACAGTAACAAATTACTTCATAAAAAAGTATTCAGTAACGTAATCCAAGTACTATAATATGAAAGTAATGTAACTGATTACTTTGGGATTACTTCAAGGTCACGTATATAAATAAAGTCAAGCAAGAAGAAATATTATAAAAAATGTTTATTTATATACAGACATCTAGTGGCTAATGTATGGTATTAAAGATTATTTTGGTTTATTTTTAACTAATTTTTAACTAAAAAATAAAAACAACATTTAAAATTTTTACACAATCTACATATTAGTTTATTTTAAAATAGGCCTACATGTTGACTAAAGCCGTGATCTTTCTTAATTTGCCTGACTGGACGTGGGGCGTTGGCAGTGGGAGTTCCCCTACGTTACAGCGAACATCCCGTTACGTGAGAAAAGATAAGAAAGGACATTTTGGGTACTAAAAAAGCTACTCTCCTAATTTCTACAAAATAGCAGCGGAATTTCCATGAATTGAAAGCGATTTTGCCCCGCAGGCAGCATCGTTTCTACTAGCAGCAGTGATTCAATCTGCGTCTGAGGAGATTGTAGAAAACTGTTATTTGCACATGCACCAGCGCGTGTCACACGTGAGTCATTACTGGCAACAGAACCAGGAACTACTGTATAATCAAGCAGCGCTTAATATAGTGTTATTATGCCAAAATACTTATTTATTTAGTTTTAAATGAAACCATTGTAATCCTGAAAGTATTCCCCCTTTTTTCAAAATGTAACTATAATCTGATTACTACGTTTTTTGACGTAACTGTAACGGATTACAGTTACTGGATTTTTGTATCCTGATTACATAACGCCATTACATGTCTATGCTTATCATAAGATTTGACTAACTACTACAACTATTCTGACAATATACCTATCAACAGTATATATTTGTACCAACAGTATATTTGCATGGTTTTAAAGGTAGGATTAGGGTTTGGGGTAGGTTTGAAGCTTAGTAAATCCTCACACCATGTCATACCACATAAACATAATGCTCACATTATGGTGGTTGTTCCCTGTCCAAATGTGCAAACATTTTTACACACGTCACACTGTCGTACTACATTTGACAGCTTCCTCTGTGCATCATGAAGCATGGTACTCAGGTTTTGAAAGAATAACTGTTTTAACTTTATTTGAGAAAAGTCATTTTGCTGAATTACTGGTCAATCTGTAAATGTGCCAGCTCAGTGACCATACACATTTGCTGTAATTCTGAAGTTAAAGTTTTTTTTAAATCATAAGTTTATTACGGTATTTGCTGTACATACTGTCATATGCGTATGCTTACATTAAATGTTGTTGGTTTTGTGTGGTGTTAGTCATACGTTTTGCAACCTGGCCACTTGTCACCATATTCCGCAAGGGGTCCTATAATGCCCTTTTATAAAGTCTGGATTTTGTTTTTGAGGTGTAATAGAATAGGCTTTCATGCTTGATTGTTCAAAAAACACTTTATTTTTCACGTATTTTACATTATTACAGCACCTCTCTCACCAGTCTGGCTCGATGAAGATGAAGTCTGTTTCGATGAAGCTCTTCCTCCCGAAATACAGAATGTGCTGTGATTGGTTAGCTGCCCCAGTGTGCTGTGATTGGCACCGCTTAGCGTGTCTTCGGGAAATGTCACACCCCTTCATAACATCAGATTCTGCTCTGGTGTAAATATTAAGGATGGCAAACAGCCTTACAAAAGTGAGAGCTTACAAAAGCTACAGTTAACACTAAATCAACACTAATGTTGGCTTGCAGGCGAGCGGAGCCAAACAGCTTTGCCCTTTGTTTACATCGTAGCAACAACATAAAACTTATAATTGCAACTGTTAATAGAGAACGCAACAACCAATAATAAGACATACTTACAAGTTGTGATCCACAAACAACAGGTTGTCCCAACAAAGTAGGAACTGCTCCGTTTCAGTTGAAGCTTTTGTGCGTAGCCTGCATTGTACTCTCTTAGGTTCTGGAAGTTGTCCTCCGTAAAATGTGCAGCACACAGATAAACGTTGGGGTTACAATGTTCAGGAACAGTGTTTAAAAATTTTTTAACCACTCTAAGTTCGTCAGCCTCAGGAAGGTCAAACAAATGAGTTTTGGAAAAGGGGTTGAAAAAACAGCGTCTCACATACAGTAGCAGCAGCACAACCAGGCCTCACACATTTTTTTTTGTGCTTATTCTGTGGGCGGGGATTATTTAAATGAGTACCATAAATCCTGAAGAAAAACACATAGTCCTAAAGAGTCGTTCGTTGTAGTTCTACCAGTAAGACTCGGGAGATAGAATGATGTAAACAAAGCATTAATTTATTGACAGCCCAGCAAGCAATTATTTATAAAGTTCTTTGGCGTAGGCCCCGTCCGTATAGTGCATAATCCGAGGGTAGCGGATCTGTACTTCCTGCCTGAAGACGAAGGCAGGGGCGCAGCCGACCCCCCGGGAGGTAAGGACAGGACCATCCTGGTGGTGGTGGGGAGGATGGAGTAAATTGTTTGCGTCAGCGTCTGCGAACTCAAACATTTGTAAGTACCGATCTTTTATACAGCAAGTATTAGGACATGATTGGATAGATGTGAAGGTAATAAGTGACGTACTTTGAAAAGCACTTTGAATTGCCATTGTGTATGAAATGTGCTATATAAATAAACTTGCCTTGCCATGTGAAGGTAATAAGTGATGTAGTAATTGAGTCTTCCTGGCAGAACTTATGCTAAAGCTTAATTTCTTGGAAAGTGAATTCTGTGAAATATCTCCCTTTGGAGTGGACTTTGAGCTTTGCAACCTTGCAGATCTTTGTTATGCTCAAACAGGAACATTACACACTACTAACTGAAGATGAAAAAGTGAAAACGCATAATAGGACTCCTCTAAGTGCACACCGATTGTGTGATGCAATAATTTGTAATGAGGATTTGCATGTTATTACATTTTGTTTTATTTTGGTGATAACTCTCACACTGACTTTGCTTGTTGCATTTCTTGTCAAATGTAACTTCTGCAGTACTTTAGAAGAGAACACCGTGCTGATTTTCCTGCCGAGGCCAAGGTTCAAGAGTCACGGTTCGCTACTGAAGAGTCATATTCAGTACAGACAGGTATGGAAATTAATTTGGGATTGAGGAGTAATAGCAAGTTGTCATGAGAATGTCAGAAAGTCTCAGATTCGTTGATCTTACTTTTAGAGATTATGAGTAATGTTGTTCAGTGAAGTGTAATTCCTTCAAGCTTTGGCAATCTTCAAATATATCATGTGTTTGAATGATGCAGAGATTAACTGCAAAATACAAAACAAACCCCATGGTCTCTATATTTCAAGTTTTTCTAAACCATATGCTTTGAACAAGAGTGAAATATAAGTCGTTATTCACTGAAAATCTTTAGCTCTCAAATATAACTTGTGCACATGCATATTCAAAAGAAGTTCGTCAAGAACCTTTGCACCAAAATAAAAGTTGGCTTCCTAACAAAGGATTCAATGGCAGGGGACAATTTCTGTTCCTAATACATCAAAATGTAATTCCAGCTTTTAAAAAGTAAAAATATCTTTATTTGGAACCAAGAGGAGACATAATCAAACAATAATACAGATTATTCTTATAATTTTGATTTAACAACAACTCTACATTAGAAGGATGTAAATTTCAATATAATTAACTTTCATTTCAATGATTGTGTGGCATACTCCAACATTCCTTTGCATTCCTTTCATTAACACTGATCTCCATTGATGCCCTGAAAAAAAGAACAGATTATCTGAATAAATAAATTGTGATAACACTTGTCTACCTGTTATGTTTTTCTTCATAACTTTACAGTTTTAAGAAATGGCTATGGGTAAGATTAGGGGTAGGAGTAGGATTAGCGGCTCAAAATATCTTTTTAATGCTATATTTTTACTAAAATTGTCATTTCCCTACACATCTCTCTCCATTATGTTTTATTCTATATATATTCTATATAAAATGGGTATGTTTAGGTTTGGGAGTATGGTCAAGGGGAATTATACAGAAATCTTTAATGAAAGATTTGTAAATATTTAACGTTTTGTAGCTGTAAAACGAATGTTGCAGATACGTCCTTATTATACATTTCAGCATCTATCCAAATGTACAAAAAAAGTATGTTTTGTGTCTTTGAAAATTACGCATTAATATACGTATTGACAATGAGACCAGGCTGCAAGGATTGACTACTGTATAGTGTTTCACATAATTCATATGATTACAGTCAAAAAGTACATACAAATAGAAAATACATACATTTTCTTTTTACCTTTATTTTTTTCTTGTTGGACTTAAATTCTGTCCTAAATTCATGGGATCCACTGGATAAAACTAGACAAAAAATTAAGAAGTTAATATATCCACACCAAAACTATTCTTAACTGTACTTGACAAATCATTTTGACTCTTCAGGTTAAAGTATTAAAGGGTTAGTTCACCCAAAAATGAAAATTCTGTCAGTAATTACTCACCCTCATGTTGTTCCAACCGCGTAAGACCTTCGTTCATCTTCGGAACATAAATTAAGATATTTTTGATGAAATCTGAGTGCTGGATCACTTCTCCATAGGCTGCTAGGTGACCGAAACTTGCTGGTCCAGAAAAGTTATTAAAGACATCGTTAATATAGTCCAAGTGACTACAGTGGCTTAATCTTAAGTATATCAAGCGACGAGAATACTTTTTGTGCGCAAAAACAAACAAAAATAACGACTTTATTCCACTATTCATTTCCTTCTCTCTGGGCCTCGTAGTGTTTTTGCGCAGCGCGTCTGTGTTGCACGTCAACACGCATCACACACATGACCAGCATCGGCCAATTGTGAGCCTACGTGGTGACGTGTAACACAGACGCGCAGCGCAAAAACACTACGTGAACCAACTAGAGGCCCAGAGAGAAGGAAATGAATAGTGGAATAAAGTCGTTATTTTTGTTTGTTTTTGCGCACAAAAAGTATTCTCGTCGCTTGATATACTTAAGATTGAGCCACTGTAGTCACTTGGACTATATTAACGATCTCTTTAATAACTTTTCTGGGCCAGCAAGTTTCGGTCACCTACAGTAGCAGCCTACGGAGGAGTGAGACAGGGCTCAGATTTCATCAAAAATATCTTAATTTGTGTTCCGAAGATGAACGAAGGTCTTACGCGGTTGGAACAACATGAGGGTGAGTAATTACTGACAGAATTTTCATTTTTGGGTGAACTAACCCTTTAAGTATTTTTTGTCAAGATTTATTTTTAAATGTTACGTTTTCACAAATTCACTAACAACCATTCAAATGGAATAATTAACAAACAATAATTATATCTGTATATATAAATATCAGTCTATAATTATTAGATTATACCATGCTTACCATTACAGATGAAATGTCTGCAGTCGCTTCACTCTGTTTACCTGTTAAATATAATATATTTAATAAAAAGATACATTCAATGCAATTATGTGTTATGATGAAGCCACTGGCAGATTTGATGCACTAGAAGATGACTTCATGTCTATAACATATGCACTGAATTGCATACAGTACAGTTTACAGTAGAATACTTTTTGAGTGATAGGCACACAGACTTTAGGAAAAACTTGTCTGTCAGACTGGTATATTCCATGCAATTGTGTTTATAGAAAAAAATTAGATGCATTTAAGTTTCAACATTGTTGTTCAGATATTCCTCTTTAAAAGAAAAAAAGTATCAGCTGTATGCAAAGTGACCCACATTTGGTTTTTGACGACTGAAAAAGTGGACAATTTACCAATTTACTCATGGAGCATTAAGATCTCCATCGAAACATATAGGGCCTTTATAATGAAGATACCAAAATAAATACTTCTTAAAAACCAAAATCTAAAAGGATATTAAGATATATTTAATACCTCTTGAGTTAGACTCATGCAAGCTTGGAGCAAAAAAACAAGCCAGTAGCCTGTATCTATTTTTACCAGCCTGTAACTTGGCTCCAAATCTCAGGTGAAAATTGTCATTTTAACCCCCCTCTACAAAATAGTGGATTACTCAGTAAATATACATCCATGACATTTAATATTTTGGCTTTCATCACTATTTATGTTTGTCTTTAGAAAAAATATTAACAAAAATCAAAATTTTGAGCCGGGGAAGTTTCCGAAATTTGGTTGATTCAACACGGACTGAACCTTTAACTAGTTAACATGATCTAAGAATGAACAATACTTTTACAGCATTTATTAATCTTAGTTAATGTGAATTTCAACATTGAACTAACATGAACAAACAACGGACAACTGTATTTTAACATTAACAAAGACTAATAAATACTGTAGCAAATGTATTGCTCATTTTTAGTTCATGTTAGTTAATTCATTAACTAACCTATTGTAAAGTGTTACCAATAATTTGTAAGTAACCCATGTTTTTTTCAGTTATTTATTTGTTTTTTCACATTTCAGGTTTTTATAACTTTTACCGCAGATTACATACAGACTAGATAAAAACATATGAATATTGGTAATAATTTCCTCAGATGTACTGATTTAAGTATGTTAGTTAGTTATAATATTTGTAAATTATTAATTTATTAAAAAAATTAAACGGGTATCCAGATTGATTTAAATCTTTACCTTGGCATAAACAAATAGAGAAGATCGCAGCCATAGCCAGGAATGCTGCCCCAAAGCCACAGTATAGAGGCCAGAAGGATTGAGTCCTTTGAAACAGTCCTGAAAGATTAACCATCACAATTATATTCATAATTAATATTTATCATGTAATGTTCTATAGTGGAGACCGAGGTTCAATTCTTTGGAATTCTTTATATCGACCTATGTATCCTGCTTGAATTTCTGAAAATGTATTATTTTGTTCACATAATAGAGATTAAATTTTAATTTGTAGAACAGAATTATTAAACTTATTCTTCTTATTAGGGCTATTCTAATAATTTTTAATCACTTCATCAAGGTTTTGATATATGTTAACACACACAAAACCACTGCCAAAGAAAAGAGAAAAAACAACATTTGTGTAAATGACCTCTTGAATCTAGACAACCTTTGGTCACACTTTATTTTTAAGGTGTCCTTGTTACAGTGTAATTACACAATTAAGTACTAAGTTATAGTTATTAACTATATAATTAGGGTTAGGGTTAAGGTTTGGTTTTGGGTTAGTTGCATGTAACTATGCATAATTGACTATTATTGCTGTAGTATCTACATGTTAAATGTAGGGACACTGTCAATAAAGTGTTACCCAACCTTTTAGTGCAACTAGTCTCTGATTTATTAAAAAACAGAGAATAAAACGGGGAAATATCACGTAATGTTTGTCCTGATGTTTCTCTGAGACTTTTATCATTTATACGTACCGTATCGCTTCAGAGTTTTGGACATGTTCTTGCCATTATATTCAGCAAAGCATTGGATTTCATCGGTTTCTGCCCACTCATCTGCAGAAATAGAGAGATGAGCACGCGTGAATTCTGTGGCTGAATCAGTGGAGTTTGTCCAGGCGGATTCGGTCCATCCAACATGCGCTTTCTCTCCAATCCTCCAGAACACCTGCACTTGAGACGGGACAACTCCGGTCACCAGACACTGCAGCGGTACCGATGATGAGCCAGTTTCTGGTGGTGAGTATAAGATGGATAGTTCTGGTTCCACAACAGAGTGATCTACAACACATATCATCACATCAGAATGTTATCTGTTATAGTGACCGTGACCCATAGAAAAGTTGATGAGATTTAACCCCAGATTTACCTGTTACGATCACCCTGCTTCCACTGCCAACAATAGTCATTGAGTTATACTGGCCATTGTGGCCAATGCAGTAGTACAAACCTGAATCATTCTGTGATACATTTGTTAAAGTAAAAACGCAAGTTTTATCATCATGTTGAAATAAATCGGACTGAGAGCCAGACCTCGCCGGTGTGAGTTTACCAGTCCGTAGGTTCAGCTTTTGCCATGTTGCAGCAGTATAGCAGTAAGAAACTCTATGCTCAAATGTACATCTTAATTGTACAGTGTCACCAACTGAGACGTGTATGAGGTCCGGTGACTGAGCCAGGAGGAATGAGTAAGTAGCTGAAAACGAGAGAATAAAAGCAAGTTTAAAACGAATATTCAACATGATGAAATATTAATGAGCTGAGATAAATGTGATGACATTCTTAACTTGCATAAAAGACTTACTTTGTAAAGCTGAAATGCAAAAACATAAAATCCCACAGCACATCCAGGTACTCATGTTAACAGTTTCAAGGCTCTGATGCACCTTTTAACGGTCACAGTCTTAATGCCAAAAGATGCCAGATACCTTTTTACTTGCAAAAAGGTTAAAAATAACCCCTCACCAGTGGGTGGACCTTCCTAGCATTTAGAAAAGCAATTGCAAAGCATACACTGATATACTAGATCTCTTTATGTTGCAAATTACACTCTTATAACGTATAAGGTAACTTATTATACAGGTAATAATGCTTTAATCAAATAAGCTGCAAAGTAACACTTATACTGTGTGTGTGTACCTAATGAAAAACAATTTCAATGTCTATTTCAATGTATCATCTACAATTATTGGATTAGTTTTATCAGGATTAGTTAGTATTTGTTTCTCTGTGTAGCAATCTATGCAAGCTGAGAATTTGTTCTTGTCTGTTAACTCTTTTTGACAGTCGCTGTCACAAGTTTTTATCTAACTACATGGTGTGAGATGAAAAGAGCAGTAGTGTGTAAGAACGCCCACACCTTCGCTCACAAGCTGACAATAACGTTTCTCCACACTGCACTTCAGATAGCTATACATATGTGGAATGTCACGCTAGAAAATATACTGAATGAATTATGTAACGTCATGTTAAAATATTCAATTCACATTTATTTGTATAGCGCTTTTCACAGTACATATCGTTTCAAAGCAGCTTTACAGAAAATGCATGTCTACATTGCAATTTAGAGTGATTTGTTATGAGGTGACTGTATCCAAGTTATGTATCACACAGTTATCTAACAATGTTAAACAATGTATTAAAATTAAGGCAGAAAAAAATTGCTTATTGAAGTAAAGAATACATGTTGTTAACAAATGATTAAGATATATGTTTTAAGTTAAGTTATTTAACAACAATAGTTTAAAAAAAAATTAACACAAATATGAAAATTAAAAATACTCCAGTCTTGCATTACTTTCTTTCTTCAGTGGAATGTTTTTGGCTAATGCAATGCTGTTATTGACCTCATATGGATAAAACAGTTGAAATATTCGAAATATCTTCTTTCGTGTTGCACAGCAGAAAGTCAGTCATTTGGAATGGCATGAGAGAAAGAGTAAACGATGTTTGGGTGCCCTTACAAAAAAGTTTATTCAGGTGTGCTATTAGACCTATTCTTGAACTCAACTCAATCTGCATGTACAGATATTCATACAACAAAATATTCTGGGGGCCATGACATTTTTGTGAACATGATCAAAAAATACTGGCACTGGCTAGCAAATAAAAAAAATAAAATGCTGGTGGGGAATGAGTTAAAAATACAGTTGAAGGTACATTTCAAGTGTAAAAATTAATACCTAAATAAGAACAGTAGTATACTTATAGTTATCTGTATTATTTTTGCACTTTAAGTATGATGTTAAGTTATACCTATAAGTTCACTTGTAGTATAGTTGCAGTCCAAACGAAAAACTATTTGTAAACTAGTGCTCAAAGTTTACTGTTACACTTAAAGTATACTTTTATACATTAAAAAGTGGGCCAATTTAGTTCCAAGTAGTATTCAAATAGTACACTTACAAGTATAGTACATATTACATGAAGTATGCTTAATTCAATTTCAAATATATTTTATGAACTTGAACTTGAAGTATACCTATTTTTTTGTAAGGGTGCACTATCCCCTTAAGCTTGACATTTTACCAAGTAAAATGGACAAAATAAAAGTATACTCCCTTAATAGTGTGAAATCAGAAATACAAAAATGTAATTTAATTTCTTAATTCAGAGTTTTCATTATATGATCTGTAAATCTGCATAATACAAAAGAGGAAAACAAATGTTGCTGATGTAATATTCACAACTTTGCTCTCTCATCTGTTATCATTAAGGATTATATGCCAAAATATATTTACAGTGATTTAATACAGATTTGCAGTCTAATTTTATTTATCCTCAGACCAGGTTAATATGGTAATTTAGGTCATGTATGACAAATGAGAACATTATGTATCAATACAAAGGTGTAAGGTCCAACATAAACAGTTTCAAATCAAGGCTTAAGTTATGTCAGTGGAGTTGCTGCAAAAATGGACAGTAAAAGCAGGTGTGCAGTTCATCTCATCTAACATCCTGTTATGCAGCTTATGTCTAACCACAAACACTTAAGTGAGAGTATGAAGGCTACAACAAGAGGCCATACATTGTCTTTTTAGATGCACTGTGGTTTTTCAACCCATCACAGGAAAATATGCATACATTATGAACACAATCTCACAGGCTCATGTAGTAAAACAAAAAAGCTATAGAATTACAAAAGACTATAGAATTGGTGCCACTCTTCTAATTTTCATGTCCTTATTTTTAATCGCAGGATGCCATTAAGGTTGTATTTTGAATCAGCCTGTTTTCCTTTAGGACAAATATAAATCGCATAAAATTTCACATCATATGAACTACTCTGGAAAATGGTCTAGAAAGTGTGATGGTCTACAAAGAGGCATGATTTAACCCAATTTCAAGAGGACAGATTTTTATTAGGGGAAAAAAGTGAAAAAACAAACTTAAAATAACAGAAATACATACAGGAAAACCTACATTTCCTAACTAATAAATATTCATGATTATAAAACAAGAACAGGTCATCTTATTGTATTAAGACAATATGTTTCATTTTCTAACTTTTATTTCAGTCATTTTTAAAGGTTGTATCAGCGATTTCAGGCCCAAACATAAATGATCACATTCATCTAATCTTTCCTAACGATCCGCTAGCTACCCGCCCCATAAGCATGCCGTCAAAAAAACGCGTCTCTGTAGGCAGCCTAGGCTCTGAGATCTGCACACAAAAACAGTTGGTTTCACCTAGCCTGGATGCCAGCCGAACTTAGCCCCGCCCACAAATTTTTTAGGTCGGGAAGTTCGGTCTGGACTCGATCCGTTGAGGAGCTATTATGCCCGAACAAAAATTGTTCGGACCAATCAAATTGTCAGGGCGGGCTTTATACGATGATGGACAGATGAGCAACGTAACGTAATCATCCACGTCACCAACGAGCGCTTGGGTTGAATTCATTTACAACAAAGATGACTGCCACTGGAGAATTGAGATTTCACGAGTTCACACTTACAAATAAGTCAGATAGAATAAATGCATAATTGGCGTGCTGTCCGAGGAGAGGCTCTGGGCTCAGTATTCGGCCCGAACCCAAAGTACTCCCCCCGTATTCCTGGCTGTGGAAGAACAAGCCGAGAGTGAGTGGAGGGATGCTGAAAACTGTCAAGGAATGTTAGGTGAGTTGACAGAGTGAATAAATATATTCTTCCTCTCATGCTGATATACCGTAGACGGTAATTGTTTGATGACAAGTTGATTGGATTGATATTGAACGTGCTCCTCTCGAACTTTGTTTATAAAACATTATGTGTAGATTCCGCCATCACGTCTGTTATAGAAGATATCGACAGCGCATTCATTTTAAAAGAGGAACAGAGAACCGCGATCAAGGCATTTGTCGATCGGAAACATGAATGAAGAACCCATTGCTCTGATTGGTTGTAGGTCTATCCAATTTAGTGCAGAGGCATTTTCCTTCCTGGTTCGGTTGAAACACGCCCCATAATCAAAGCTCAATGGAGCAGTATCAGACTCACATTCTGACTAGAATTTGAGTATGACGACGTCAGGCTAGGTTTCACCACCACTCAAAACCAAAATACAACCAATATTTGTGTTCTAACCAATCACCGACAGGGGTGGGTGTTGTGAGGTTTTCGCGTGCGTGCAGCCGTCATAGGCAGCCGTGCACGAGCGCAAAACCTCACAACACCCAACCCTGTCGGTGATTGTTTTTTTGACGGCATGCTTATGGGGCGGGTAGCTAGCGGATCGTTAGAAAAGATTAGATGAATGTGCTCATTTATGTTTGGGCCTGAAATCGCTGATACAACTTTTAACATACTCCAACATGTCCTTCTCCACTATAGCACCCTAAAAAAAAAAAAAAAGAAAGAAAGAAAATCTCAAGGCCACGTGAGAATGATCCTTACATTCTCTATTTCTCTGTTACTATTTGCTGTTGCACATAATTCATATAAAATTCTGCTTTTGCTTTACCTTTATTCTTTTGATGGGCTTGTGTCCTGTCCGTTACTGATGAGATCCCCAGAGAAACACTGGACAAAATGTTGAGATCATAAAATATAATTATTTAAAGTTAGTACAAATTTTGTTTGGTAAAAAGTTTGCAAAAGCTTAGTATGTAAAATAGTTTGTCTAATTGAATCTGCTGTTCAAGGTTACATGGTTTACTGGTCAAAAACCACAAAATAAATCCTATGTACAAAAAGGAGTAGAAACTATAGTTAAGACACTAAAAAGACTTCATAAAGTTCCATCACAACCTTTCTTTCTTATTGATTGAAGTTTATTGGTCATTAAACATTTTTAACTGCTCAATGCCACAATTGATCAGTCGAAATCAAATGATCTGAGTCATGTAATACATAAAAAAAAAAAAAAAAAACCTTTTTAAAGAATCTGCACACAACTATTTTCCATTCCACGACATTCATAGTGACCACATCTGCCAAGCTCGAATAAAACTTTTACCAATATAACAAAAAGCGCACAAACATAATGTCAAAGGAGTTACAGGCAAAAACTATTTTGATCAAATTTCAAAAACCACTTATATATATTTTTTTTTCATTTAATATTAATTTAATATTATCGCAAGCCTTGTTCATATTGTAGAATACATATAGAATTGCGTCTGTTGATTTTTTTAAAAGTGCATTTATGCAACATGAACCTGTTCTCATGTTCTAAATAGCACACATTAAATAGTTGTTTTGAAACAGCAAAAACAATCATTTGCAGAAGACACACATGCAGTAAAAAGTTTAGTTCAGTCTTCACAATTTTCTGTGTCTCTTACCATAACAGATGAACTCTCTTCTCTCAGTGTGTTCTGTTTGCCTGTTAAAGGGTACATTTTTTTTGTGATAAACAAAAATAAAACATTTTGTGTTTGCAGGGTTTTTTGTCTTGACTCTTTATTACTTTACAGCTATTATTGCATATATTATTATAGTTGTAGGTTGGAAAGGAAACATTACCATATGAAATTTTGCGGTGGGCATCTTTTCTTGTGAGCCTAAAAAAAAAAAAAAAAAAAAAAAACTTTTGGTTTAGTTACTCCAGTTACATTCCTAAAATAGACTTTTTGAAGTTTATAGGGTAGAAGTTGAAATACTGACCCTCTGGTTTTTTTGTTCGCCGACATATCTGAGAATTTAATGGAAAGAAATTACAAATATATTATAAAAAAATATGCCGCAATGTCTCATATATCAAACTATTTAGGACATATATTTAAACATCCTCTAAATCAGAAGCACCAAATTCTCACCTCGGTACAATCCTACAGACATAATGACTGTTAGAAGTATGGTAAGCAGCGCTGCCACGCAGCCGGTGTACAGAAGCCACGAGTAGATTGGTTGGGTTCCTGAAATATAGCAATGAGCAGAGTAATTAAACTAGATATAGATATGCCTATAGTTTAATGAATAACTAGAAGCAAAATGCAGTGGGCAGTGTTCTGTATCTACTGTAAACTGTTATCATCATTTGTTTACATTGTTTTTCACTTTTACTCGATTTCTCGAGTTTTCAGAGTTCCAATGCAACTTTCCTCTACAGTAATTACATTTTGAAAATCAACTTGAATAAAATCAATTTAGTCAAAAAAATGGCTGGACAATAATAGGTATAGATAGATCTGTTATTTTTCCTGATATGTTTCTCTGAGACTTTTATCATTTATACGCACCGCTTCTCTTCAGAGTTTTGGACATGTTCTTGCCATTATATTCAGCAAAGCATTGGATTTCATCGGTTTCTGTCCACTCATCTGCAGAAATAGAGAGATGAGCACGCGTGAATTCTGTGGCTGAATCAGTGGAGTTTGTCCAGGCGGATTCGGTCCATCCAACATGCGCTTTCTCTCCAATCCTCCAGAACACCTGCACTTGAGACGGGACAACTCCGGTCACCAGACACTGCAGCGGTACCGATGATGAGCCAGTTTCTGGTGGTGAGTATAAGATGGATAGTTCTGGTTCCACAACAGAGTGATCTACAACACATATCATCAAGTCAGAATGTTATCTGTTATAGTGACCGTGACCCATAGAAAAGTTGATGAGACTTAACCCCAGATTTACCTGTTACGATCACCCTGCTTCCACTGCCAACAATAGTCATTGAGTTATACTGGCCATTGTGGCCAATGCAGTAGTACAAACCTGAATCATTCTTTGTTACATCTGTTAAAGTAACAACGCAAGTTTTATCATCATGTTGAAATAAATCGGACTGAGAGCCAGACCTCGCCGGTGTGAGTTTACCAGTCCGTAGGTTCATCTTTTGCCATGTTGCAGCACTATAGCAGTAAGAAACTCTATGCTCAAATGTACATCTTAATTGTACAGTGTCACCAACTGAGACGTGTATGAGGTCCGGTGACTGAGTCAGGAGGAATGAGTAAGTAGCTGAAAATGAGAGGATACAAAAAGTCTTAATTATTATGACTAGAATATCAAATTAAATTTACTCTTTAAAATTAATGAGGTGAGATACTTAAAACAGAATGTTCTCAACTGAAATTTCAGGCAAAAATGTCAAATACTTACTGGGTGAAGCAAACATGCAGAAACATGACAGTATCCAACAATGCGTCGAGGTGCTCATGTCTGCACTTCCAAAGATCTGAAAGAATGTTAGATGTATACCACTTTTAACTAGCCTAAATACGGCAATCTTACAATCAAACGCCACCCAGTTTGACGGAAAATGGCCTGCAAGGAGAAACAAAAGAAGAAAGAAAGAAGTCCTCAGTGGGTGGACCTTTAGCCTATACATACACTTGTGATGGATACACCAAGACTGTAGATGGAAAGACATGTTTACATTGTGCATTACAGTTTTCCCAGTGGTCTGCAGCCCTCAAAGGTGCTAAATCAGTAAGCTAGTTAGAAAACATGTTGCCAAGATAAAATAGCATTTTACTTTTTGCATTTACTTTGGTGTTTCAGGAAATAGGGCCATGGGACCATATCACTTTTCTTAGGCCTCCTAGAACAGAGCTTCTCAAACCTGTTGGGGACCACCATTGCACATTTTGGAAGTCTCCCTTATCAGACACACCCAAGTAAAGCTGATAAGTTGAATCAGGTGTGTTAGATGAGATATACATACAAAATGTGTAGTGGAGGACAGTCCTCAGGACAGGTTTGAGAAGCACTGTCCTAGAATGACTGCTTAATGCAGTTCTCGGTCACTAACTTGGAAATAAACTTAGTCAATGTGTCAGTCCGCAGAGGCCTGCCACTATTCGTTCCTGATGTTTTAGATGCCAATACATGAGGCCAAAAAGGAAGTTGTGCTGATGTGGTATCGCTAACATAGACACATAGACAAGGGCCCAGGTTGGATTTCTTGCAACTATTGCATATTGGTGTGGCTTAGTCTGTATTGCTCAAATCTACAGATTTTTATCCTGAAAGGTCAACAGAATGAGCAGGTGTTCTTTTTGTCGGTTGACTCTACTGTGTCTGACAGTCTGCTGTTTTTCTGGATGCTGTTACTTGTTTTGATCTAACCTCACGGGTTTGAGATGAAAAGAGCAGTATGGCGAGAGAATAACAACCAATGCTGAACACCCACGCCTTCGCTCGCAAACTGAGTCTAAAACATTTCCTGCACTTCAAATACCTATGTCATATGTGCAACGTCATGTTAAAATTCCATTCTATAAATATCAAATATATTTCTTTACATAGAAAAAAAAATCATTAAATTATACTAAAACAAATCATTTTATTCCTGAGTCCTGAGTATTAAGAGTTTTGTGATATGAAAAAAAGGGAGAAACTTTCTGAATGTTGATTTTATCAACGATAAGTGAATCACCAAAATATATGGATTTTTACAAACCAGCTTGTAAAGTAATTTAAGTCTATAAATAAGTAAGTTTACAAATAAAAAAATGGATCCATATATCACACTAGCCTATAATAATTCTGTCTATATTTATGGTCAAAAATGCATGTTCATATCATAACACCAGCAATTGAGTTATTTAGAATTTATAGGGATGGGAGTACATGTATTAAAGTGATTATGTTTGCTCCATTTTATTTGGGTAAATATTTTGTTTCAGTAAAATGTTTTATATCAGTGTTGTTGTAATGCCATTGGGTCATTGTGAATGGACAGCTGTATGTGAAAGTAAGCATGTTCAGTTTAGTCTGTTTCATGAGACCGTCGTGTAACATCCTGCTGTGTATTGCACTTTGGTCTAACCACACGTGTTCAGATGACAGCAGAAAGGCTATAGCAGAAGGCCCACGCATTGTCTTGTTGGGATGCAGTGTGGTTTTTCAACCCCTCACCAAAGTATAGCATACATATTCACATAATCTCAAATATAAAATATCAGATATCTTTTGATTAATAAGTGTTAACATTGTTAACAGCTTGTTTTAACAAATTTTTTTTGTTTTTGTTTTTGTTTTTTTGCTAAGAAAGAAAGAAAAAGTGAAATATGTTTAGGGGTTATTGTTGATTTTTGTTTCAGCCTGTTTCTTGACACTGCTTCACACACATCGGATAGTGCAGGCATTAATTTGATTCAGATCAAAATAGTTGATGCTGTATGCTGTGACATTGTGTCCCAGAGGCTCATCAGGCCTGTAACTCCTCTCATCTCTGTGAGGGTCTGAAACATTAATTTCACACTGTAGTTTATCCCTGGAGGATCTGGGACGGTTTTGTTTACGACCAC
The DNA here is from genome assembly GCF_963993115.1 of Abramis brama. NCBI lineage: Eukaryota > Metazoa > Chordata > Actinopteri > Cypriniformes > Leuciscidae > Abramis > Abramis brama. The sequence goes on from NC_139974.1 coordinate 27,270,864, forward strand.
TTAAACTATTTGCTTTTTGGATTGTTTTTTATCATTGCATAAACAACTTCTTCTTCAGCGCTCTGAAAATGTAAGGTGTTTTTATATTTATTTATTTATTTTGCCAACTTATTTACTAACTAAAACTGTTTAAATCAATTTTGTACCAATTCTGATATTATTCATTGCGTTATACATTTTATCTATAATCATTTAATTTAAAATATAGATATGTTTATTTTTATAGAACCCTTGTGTGTGTGTGTGTGTGTGTGTGTGTGTGTGTGTGTGTGTGTGTGTGTGTGTGTGTGTGTGTGTGTGTGTGTGTGTGTGTGTGTGTGTGTGTGTGTGGTTCAGGTATTTTTGACCTGAGCAAAATGTGACCCATGAGCAAAACACCTTATAAATTATATTTATTTATATTTTTTGAAAATGTAAAAAACAGAGAAAGTTTTCTGTGAGGGTAGTGTTTAGGTGTACTGGTAGAATATACAGTCACAGTACAAAATCATTATGTCTGGAACCCCCACTGCTGTGACTGTCACACCATTTTAGCTAAAAACACACAGCTCTGTCACTCTCAGAAACGCTCAAGATAATTTATATTATGGTACATAGTCTTTAAATAAATGCACAAAAATATAAACAATCATTAAGCTGTAATTTTTGTGTATTCATAAAGTCAAAGGGTTTTCTAATACTGTGTTCTAAGTTTAAAAGTTAGAAAATTATATCTGATCTGCAAAAGGCGTCAGAATTGAGTTTCATTTTTAGGTTTCATCTTTCTTTCACGCTTTCTCCAAGAACAACAGGATGGGGGACAGCACCCCCAGGAAGGAAGGAAGATTTAACTGGTCAGAACAATCACTGGATAAGAGTAGGCTATAAAATGTAGCTTCCTGGCCATTTTGTTTTGACCCCTGACTTTTTCCTGAAGACACTGGTATAAACATCTAATTATACTGATCTTACAGCCTGGTCCCTGTGAAGTGTCAAAATGGTAACATTTTGGGTCTCCCTGCCAGACAGGAAGGCTTCAGATAGGAGATTTTATGATAGGAGTCTGTGACGTCTTTGATTGTAAAACACCAGGTGACCGGCCTATCTTTGAATTGCTTGATGTTTTCTGAAACAAACTGCATGCTAATACATAGCAACTACACAGAGAGGGAGGGGAGGGGTTAGGGTTAGGGTTAGGGTTAGGGTTAGGGTTAGGGAGGGCCTGTGCCCCTGCCATGATGGAAACAATCTTCATTTTCAATTTAGCAAACGGAGAGCAAACATCTCTTCTGCTCAGAAATTCAAGGATCTATGACTTTAACCAGTGACAAAAAGACCTCCTAATTTCACAGATGAGTGTAAGTTCACTTCAACACGTTTAAACCTTTAAAATACTTGATAATTTAACGTCTTATTTCAAACAAAACAAACTATTATTCACTATTTTATGTTTTATTTATATGCAAGTCAGTATATTGTGGCGCCCACATGATGACCCTATATCACTGATGTTTTAGATTAAAATGCTTATACTTGATAATTTAACATTTCAAATAATATGAACTATTATTCACTATTTTATGTTTTATCTATGTCAGTATTTTGTTGTGTATTAGATTAAAATACTTGATAATTTGACATTTCAAATATGAACTATTATTCACTATTTTATGTTTTATCTATGCAAGTCAGTATTTCGTTGTGTATTAGATTAAAATACTTATACTTGATAATTTACATCTTGTTTCATATAACCTCTATTGTTTATTTATGGACGTGACTGTGTAATCTGAAATCATTCTGACATATTTCTTCGGTGCCGAAAAATTCCACGATAGGCTATTCGAGACTATCTGTTGTGAATCATCAGAGTCTGAGAGATCCATTTGCAGCTAATTTATTTAGAAAAGAGAAGTCGACAGGCAAAGGTGAAAACACCGGCAAACAGTAGCAGGAGAGAGCAGGAGAATTCGTGGTCAGTAAACAGGCAAATGGTCGATGCAGGCGGCGAACAGTCGAATTCCAGTATCCAGGCAGAGGTAAAGCAGGCAGGCAGCAGGCTGGCGCGATCAAGGAACAAAATAGGGTCAAACCAGGTATGCAAACACAGGAAGAAATGCTCGGAATTGTTCACAGTAGTAATACAAAAGCTGTTTCTCATCTACTGGGCTTTATAGCTGCAACTCGCACAGAATGCTGTGTGAGTTGCAGCTATAAAGCCCAGTAGATGAGAAACAGCTGAGCGAGATGATTAGGATAAGAACAGGGGTTATGGGAAATGTAGTGCGTGAATGAGTCAATATTCGGGCGAGGGCGCCCTCTGATGGCCTGAGAGGGAGGTTGCAGAGTCTATGATTGTGACACTATCAGACAGACATTTGTATTCTTAACTCATATAATGTGGTGTTTAAAAGGTTAAAACTTACTTTTAGAAATAGTTATATTTAAATAAATTTCATCTTATTTCATATATCTGTTATTTTACATGTTTTTAATTTGTCAATGCTATTTCTTAATTTCATTCACCCTGTTTTTATTCTCTCCCACAGCCATTATGGACAATACAGTAAAATCTGAAAAACAAATCCATTACAGATCTCTCCATGTTCATAATTTCACCAATCTGTGGACATTATCCACCAATAATAAAAACATCCCTGAAAAACATTCACTTCCTTGTCACGCCAAGCAGCTTACAGTCATAAACACACATCCATAAACCCCCTGGAACCACACAGGGTCAAATTTCACATGGCCTCATAAAACCGCCATATAAGGACATCCTGTCATAAACACATGTCATAAAACCATAAATCATTTTGACAGTCTAACCCTCATATCAACTACTTCTGGATTTTGTTTTTGAGGTGTAATAGAATAGGCTTTCATGCTTGATTGTTCAAAAAACACATTATTTTTCATGTATTTTACATTATTACAGCACCTCTCTCACCAGTCTGGCTCGAACACTCCATACAGTTCCTGTTTCGATGAAGCTCTTCCTCCCGAAATACAAAATGTGCTGTGACTGGTTAGCTGCCCTAGCTATTGGCACCGCTTAGCGTGTCTTCGGGAAATGTCACACCCCTTCATAACATCAAGTTCTGCTCTGGTGTAAATATTAAGGATGGCAAACAGCCTTACAAATGCGAGAGCTTACAAAAGCTACAGTTAACACTAAATCAACACTAATATTGGCTAGCAGGCGAGCGGAGCCAAACAGCTTTGCCCTTTGTTTACATCGTAGGAACAACATAAAACTTATAATTGGAACTGTTAATAGAGAACGCAACTACAAATAATAAGACATACTTACAAGTTGTGATCCACAAACAACAGGTTGTCCCAACAAAGTAGGAACTGCTCCGTTTCAGTTTTGTGCGTAGCCTGCATTGTACTCTCTTAGGTTCTGGAAGCTGTCCTCCGTAAAATGTGCAGCACACAGATAAACGTTGGGGTTACAATGTTCAGGAACAGTGTTTAAAATAAATTTTAATCACTCTAAGTTCGTCAGCCTCAGGAAGGTCAAACAAATGAGTTTTGGAAAAGGGGTTGAAAAAACAGCGTCTCACATAGCAGCAGCTCAACCAGGCCTCACACATTTTTTTTTTCTTTTTTTTTTCCGTATTCCGTGGACGGGGATTATTTAAATGAGTAACATAAATCCTGGAGAAAAACACATAGTCCTAAAGAGTCGTTCGTTGTAGTTCTTGGAAAGTCAATTCTGTGAAATATCTCCCTTTAGAGTAGACTTTGAGCTTTGTAACCTTGTAGATCTTTGTTATGCTCAAACAGGAACATTACACACTAACTAAAGATGAAAAGGTGAGGATTTGCATGTTATTACATTTTGTTTTATTTTGGTGATAACTCACACTCACTGTGCTGTTTGCTTGTTGCATTTCTTGTCAAATGTAACTTCTGCAGTACTTTAGAAGAGAACACCGTAAGCTATGCTGATTTTTCTGACGAGGGAAGTGGGTGAGAGGGCCAAGGTTCAGGAGTCACGGTTCACTACTGAAGAGTCATATTCAGTACAGGTATGGAAATTAATTTGGAATTGAGGAGTAATAGCAAGTTGTCATGAGAATGTCAGAAAGTCTCAGATTCGTTGATCTTACTTTTAGAGATTATGAGTAATGTTGTTCAGTGAAGTGTAATTCCTTCAAGCTTTGGCAATCTTCTAATATATCATGTGTTTGAATGATGCAGACATAAACTGCAAAATACAAAACAAACCCCATGGTCTCTATATTTCCAGTTTTCCTATACCATATAAAAGCTTTGAATAGAGTGAAATATAAGTCGTTATTTACTGAAAATATTTAGCTCTCAAATATAACTTAAGAGGTTCCTCAAGAATCTTTGCACAACAATAAAAGTTGGCTTCCTAACAAAGGATTCAATGGCAGAGGGCAATTTCTGTTCCTAATACTTAAAAATGGAATTCCAGCTTTTAAAAAGTAAAAATATCTTTATTTGGAACCAAGAGGAGACATAATCAAACAATAATACAGATTATTGTTATAATTTTGATTTAACAACAACTCTACATTAGAAGGATGTAAATTTCAATATAATTAACTTTCATTTCAATGATTGTGTGGCATACTCCAACATTCCTTTGCATTCCTTTCATTAACACTGATCTCCATTGATGCCCTGAAAAAAAGAACAGATTATCTGAATAAATAAATTGTGATAACACTTGTCTGCCTGTTATGTTTTTCTTCATAACCTTACATAGTTTTAAGAAATGGCTATGGGTAAGTTTAAGGGTAGGAGTAGGATTAGCGGCTCAAAATATCTTTTTAATGCTATATTGTTACTAAAATTGTCATTTCCCTACACATCTCTGTCCATTAAATTTTATTCTATATATATTCTGTATAAAATGGGTATGTTTAGGTTTTGGAGTAGGGTCAAGGGAAATCATACAGATATCTTTATGAAATGAAAGATTTGTAAATATTTAATGTTTTGTAGCTATAAAATGAATGTTGCAGATACGTCCTTATTATACATTTCAGCATCTATCCAAACATACAAAAAAGTATGTTTTGTGTTTTTGAAAATTACGTATTAATATCTGCGTATTAACAATGAGACCAGGCTGCAAGTCTACAGTCAAAAAGTACATACAAATAGAAAATACATACATTTTCTTTTTACCTTTATTTTTTTCTTGTTGGACTTAAAGTCTGTCCAAAATTCATGGGATCCACTGGATAAAACTAGACAAAAAAAATAAGAAGTTTAATATATCCACACCAAAACTATTACTTGACAAATCATTTTGACTCTTCAGGTGAAAGTATATTAAGTATTTTTTGTCAAGATTTTTTGTTTTAATGTTACGTTTTCACAAATTCACCAACAACCATTCAAATGGGATAATTAACAAACAATAATACTATCTGTATATATAAATATCAGTCTATAATTATTAGATTATACCATGCTTACCATTACAGATGAAATGTCTGCAGTCGCTTCACTCTGTACCTGTTAAGGGTAAATACAATATATTTAATAAAACGATACATTCAATGCAATTGTGTGTTATGATGAAGCCACTGGCAGATTTAATGCACTAGAAGATGACTACATGTTTATAACATATGCACTGAATTGCATACAGTACAGTTTACAGTAGAATACTTTTTGAGTGATAGGCACACAAACTTTAGAAAAAACGTGTTTATGGCTCTCAGACTGGTATATTCATACAATTGTGTTTATAGAAAAAAATTAGATACATTTAAGTTTCAACATTGTTGTTCAGATATTCCTCTTTAAAAAAAAAAAGTATCAGCTGTATGCAAAGTGACCCACATTTGTTTTTTGACGACTGAAAAAGTGGACAATTTACCAATTTATTCATGGAGCTGCATTAAGATCTCCATCGAACCATATAGGGCCTTTATAATGAAGATACCAAAATAAATATTTCTTAAAAACCTTTAAGCGGTATCTTTAATACCTCTTGAGTTAGTCTCATGCTTGAAGCAAAAAAACACAGGAAGTGCTTTTTCCCATTTTTGAACTTTCACTGTTGGCATATAATGCAACAAAGATTGCTAAAGTCAACTTATAGACCTACCAATCTCTGTTTAAAAATAAAATAATTATACTGCCATCTTTCTAAAGTAATTTTTACCAGCCTGTAACTTGGCTCCAAATCTCAGGTGAAAATTGTCATTTTAACCCCCTCTACAAAATAGTGGATTACTCAGTAAATATACATCCATGACATTTAATATTTTGGCTTTCATCACTATTTATGTTTGTCTTTAGAAAAAATATTTACAAAATCAAAACTTTGAGCCGAGGAAGTTTCCGAAATGTGGTTGATTCGACACGGAATGAACCTTTAATTGGTTAACATGATCTAAGAATGAACAATACTTTTACAGCATTTATTAATCTTAGTTAATGTGAATTTCAACATTGAACTAACATGAACAAACAACGAACGACTGTATTTTTACATTAACAAAGACTAATAAATACTGTAACAAATGTATTGCTCATTTTTAGTTCATGTTAGTTCATACATTAACTAACCTATTGTAAAGTGTTACCAATAATTTGTAAGTAACCCATGTTTTTTCAGTTATTTATTTGTTTTTTCACATTTGTTTTTTATAATTTTTCTTCTTATGAGAATTATGTACTTTTACCACAGATTACATACAGACTAGATAAAAACATATGAATACTGGTAATAATTTTCTCGGATGTGCTGATTTAAGTATGTTAGTTAGTTATAATATTTGTACATTTTTTTTTTTTTTAACAAATTAATAATTAAATGGGTATCCAGATTGATTTAAATCTTTACCTTGGCATAAACAAATAGAGAAGATCACAGCCATAGCCAGGAATGCTGTCCCAAAGCCACAGTATAGAGGCCAGAAAGACTGAGTCCTTTGAAACAGTCCTGAAATATTAACCATCACAATTATATACATAATTAATATTTATCATGTAATGTTCTATAGTGGAGACCGAGGTTCAATTCTTTGGAATTCTTTATATCGACCAATGTATCTTGCTTGAATTTATGAAAATGTATTATTTTGTTCACATAATAGAGATTAAATTTTAATTTGTAGAACAGAATTATTAAACTTATTCTTCTTATAAGGGCTATTCTAATCATTTTTAATCACTTCATCAAGGTTTTGATATATGTTAACACACACAAAACCACTGCCAAAGAAAAGAGAGAAAAAAACATTTGTGTAAATGACCTCTTGAATCTAGACAACCTTTGGTCACACTTTATTTTTAAGGTGTCCTTGTTACAGTGTAATTACACAATTAAAGGACAAATCCAGTGAAAAATGAACCTAGGGGTAATTAACACATGGTTACCGAGTCGATCGTTCCCTGCGATGCGTTTTCATGAAAATCGAATGTATAGAGTTTTATCTTTAAAAACAGATTAGCTCATAGCAGTAGTATATGGGGCACAGAGTAAGTAAAAATAAATCGCTAGTTAATACCACTAACAAGGCTCAAAATAGCCTCACACTAACACGGTAGCATAATGAGGGTCCTTACATACAAACCGAAGCATTGAGAACTTTGTAAGTGTACAGACAGTTTAATAAGAAGATACTTTATAAAGACAGTACATTACCCGTTGACATGCAGGATCCATCTTGGAAAACAGTCTCGACTAATCGAGCCACGAACGTCATGAAAACGCATCGCAGGGAACGATCGACTCGGTAACCATGTGTTAATTACCCCTAGGTTCATTTTTCACTGGATTTGTCCTTTAAGTACTAAGTTATAGTTATTAACTATATAATTAGGGTTAGGGTTAAGGTTTGGCGTTAGTTGCATGTAACTATGCATAATTTACTATAATTATTGTAGTTTATATTTATACGCACCGTATCTCTTCAGAGTTTTGGACGTGTTCTTGCCATTATATTCAGCAAAGCATTGGATTTCATCGGTTTCTGCCCACTCATCTGCAGAAATAGAGAGATGAGCACGCGTGAATTCTGTGGCTGAATCAGTGGAGTTTGTCCAGGCGGATTCGGTCCATCCAACATGCGCTTTCTCTCCAATCCTCCAGAACACCTGCACTTGAGACGGGACAACTCCGGTCACCAGACACTGCAGCGGTACCGATGATGAGCCAGTTTCTGGTGGTGAGTATAAGATGGATAGTTCTGGTTCCTCAACAGAGTGATCTACAACACATATCATCACATCAGAATGTTATCTGTTATAGTGACCGTGACCCATAGAAAAGTTGATGAGACTTAACCCCAGATTTACCTGTTACGATCACCCTGCTTCCACTGCCAACAATAGTCATTGAGTTATACTGGCCAATGCAGTAGTACAAACCTGAATCATTCTTTTTTACATCTGTTAAAGTAACAACGCAAGTTTTATCATCATGTTGAAGTAAATCGGACTTAGAGCCAGACCTCGCCGGTGTGAGTTTACCAGTCCGTAGGTTCAGCTTTTGCCATGTTGCAGCAAGATAGCAGTAAGAAAAACTAAGCTCAAATGTACATCTTAATTGTACAGTGTCACCAACTGAGACGTGTATGAGGTCCGGTGACTGAGTCAGGAGGAATGAGTAAGTAGCTGAAAACGAGAGAGTAAAAAAAATCACTTTTTTACTCTTTAAAATTAATGAGGTGAGATTAGTAAAACAGAATGTTCTCAACTGAAATTTCAGGCAAAAATGTCAAATAACTTACTGTGTGAAGCAAACATGCAGAAACATGACAGTATCCAACAATGCGTCGAGGTGCTCATGTCTGCAGTTCCAAAGATCTGAAAGAATGTTAGATGTATACCACTTTTAACTAGCCTAAATACGGCAATCTTACAATCAAACGCCACCCAGTTTGACGGAAAATGGCCTGCAAGGAGAAACAAAAGAAGAAAGAAAGAAGTCCTCAGTGGGTGGACCTTTATTGCCAAGCCTATACATCACTTGTGCAAAAGATACACCGAGATTGTAGATGGAAAGACATGTTTACATTGTGCATTACATTTTCCCATTACAGTTTTCCCAGTGGTCTGCAGCCCTCAAAGGTGCTAAGTAGCAGTCAGCTATTAGAAAACATGTTGCCAAGATAAAATAGCATTTTACTTTTTGCATTTACTTTGGTGTTTCAGGAAATAGGGCCATGGGACCATATCACTTTTCTTAGGCCTCCTAGAACAGAGCTTCTCAAACCTGTTGGGGACCACCACCATTGCACATTTTGGAAGTCTCCCTTATCAGACACACCTAAGTAAACACTGTAAAATCCAACAGTGATTCTAACTAACACTATTTAGTTAACTTTACTTAATGTCTTAACTTAATTGTAAAAATCTAGTAATCTGCACTATTCACATACTATGCTTTGTTTACTAAGCAAACCCAAGTTAAGATTAATTGATTGGTTTGAGTGTAGTTTTTGAGGCGGGGAAAATCTTAATGGACTTTTTACTCATTTCCTCCACTTCTGCAATTATTTTTCTCTGTTTGCATTCACTCATTTCCCAAAGTCATCTTAAATGTTGAAATTTTAATACAACTGAAAAATTTGAGAGAACATCACATAAGTTGACTTCATAAATTGATGTTGATTTTCCTAAAATGTTTTTAGTCACCATTATGGCGATTAGTGATCCCTTTGGTTGGGCACTTGGAACTTCATTTATACTACTGTAATTCTCTTCCCATTGATGCAGCGAATGCAACAAGAAATCAGTTATTCGGTTTCATAGGAAGAGAAGTATATATATGAATGAATGATGTATAATATAATTTCATATCAATTAATGATCTTTTATAATTTTGTTGCTAACACTTATATCCTAAACACCTTGTGAAACTTTTAATTGGGTCTATATAATCCCTCTATATTTGTGACAATCTTGCAATCAATCATACTTGAGTCACACAGACTTCAACATTCAGCATGCAAAACACAACAATGGTAACAATTATATTTTATTTAAAGTAAATTATCAAGTACTCTCTACAGTTCTTTTTTAGGTACTAGAACTCTTGTGTAAGTGAACTATACTAACTAAGCATTTGTCAGTACCACATACTATTCCTATTTCACTTTAATTGTTTTTTTAAGGCAATCGATTTGCATGCTTTTTTTAAGTAAGTCCAACTAATTTGATTTTACAGTGAAGCTGATGAGTTGAATCAGGTGTGTTAGATGAGATAGACATACAAAATGTGTGAGTGGGGGTGTCACGGCACGCACACGAAGGAAAAGGTGATAATCCAAACGCAGTTTTATTTAGGGTAATCCGTATCATAATCCAATAACAGGCAAAAGGTCGTAATCCATATAAGCAGTCCAAAACACAATAAACAGGCTTGAAGAACACAGAGAAGCGGGTGACATAAAACAAGGATACCAGAACGAGTGATAAAACAGGCAGGGTATAAATACACACAGAACTAACATGGGAACGGGAAACAGCTGTGTACAATGATCAATGTTGAGTGCAGACAAGGATTGTGGGAAATGCAGTTCATAATGTGAATGACACCGTGGGGGAAGAGGACCTCTAGTGGAGACCAAGGGAACACAAACCAGACACTGTGACAGGGGGGTCTTCAGGACAGGTTTGAGAAGCACTGTCCTAGAATGACTGCTTAATGCAGTTCTCAGTTACTAAATAAACTTAGTCAATGTGTAAGTCCACAGAGGCCTGCCACTATTCGTTCCTGATGTTTTAGATGCCAATACATGAGGCCAAAAAGGAAGTTGCTGATGTGGTATTGCTAACATAGACAAGAGCCCAGGTTTGATTTCTTGCAACTATTGCATATTGGTGTGGCTTAGTCTGTATTGCTCAAATCTACAGATTTTTATCCTGAAAGGTCAACAGAATGAGCAGGTGTTCTTTTTGTCGTTTGACTCTACTGTGTCTGACAGTCTGCTGTTATTCTGGATGCTGTTACTTGTTTTGATCTAACCTCACCGGTTTGAGATGAAAAGAGCAGTATGGCGAGAGAATAACAACCAATGCTGAACGCCCACGCCTTCGCTTCGCTCGAGTCTAAAACATTTTCCCACGCTGCACTTCAAATACCTATGTCATATGTGCAACGTCATGTTAAAGGTGCTATAAGCGATCTCACGCGTTTTTTAGGCCAAACATTTTTTTTTCACATACCGCAAACATCTCCTCACTATCCGCTAGCTGCCTGTGATGTGGGGGTGGGGTTCGGGGGTTAGTGCGCGGATGAGGAGGAGGGAGGGTCTAGCTAGCCTCCGTTTTGTTTGATAATAATTCAAACATCAACAAGAGGTTACGCCAACCGAGATCGCTTACAGCACCTTTAAAATTCCATTCTATAAATATCAAATATATTTCTTTACATATAAAAAAAAATCATTAAATTATACTACAACAAATCATTTTATTATGCCTGTGTCCTGAGTATTAAGAGTTTTGTGATATGAAAAAAAAAACATTTGTCAGGGTGGGAGAAACTTTCTGAATGTTGATTTTATCAACGATAAGCGAATCACCAAAATATACGGATTTTTACAAACCAGCTTGTTAAGTAATTTAAGTCTATAAATAAGTAATTATACAAATAAAAAATGGATCCATATATCACACTAGCCTATAATAATTCTGTCTATATTTATGGTCAAAAATGCATGTTCATATCATAACACCAGCAATTGAGTTATTTAGAATTTATAGGGATGGGAGTACATGTATTAAAGTGATTATGTTTGCTCCATTTTATTTGGGTAAATATTTTGTTTCAGTAAAATGTTTTATATCAGTGTTGTTGTAATGCCATTGGGTCATTGTGAATGGACAGCTGTATGTGAAAGTAAGCATGTTCAGTTTAGTCTGTTTCATGAGACCGTCGTGTAACATCCTGCTGTGTATTGCACCTTTACTTTGGTCTAACCACACGTGTTCAGATGACAGCAGAAAGGCTATAGCAGAAGGCCCACGCATTGTCTTGTTGGGATGCAGTGTGGTTTTTCAACCCCTCACAAAAGTATAGCATACATATTCACAAAATCTCAAATATAAAATCTCAGATATCTTTTGATTAATAAGTGTTAACATTGTTAACAGCTCGTTTTAACAACTTTTTTTTTTTTTTTTTTGCTAAGAAAGAAAAAGTGAAATATGTTTAGGGGTTATTGTTGATTTTTGTTTCAGCCTGTTTCTTGACACTGCTTCACACACATCGGATAGTGCAGGCATTAATTTGATTCAGATCAAAATAGTTGATGCTGTATGCTGTGACATTGTGTCCCAGAGGCTCATCAGGCCTGTAACTCCTCTCATCTCTGTGAGGGTCTGAAACATTAATTTCACACTGTAGTTTATCCCTGGAGGATCTGGGACGGTTTTGTTTACGACCACTTAAACTATTTGCTTTTTGGATTGTTTTTTATCATTGCATAAACAACTACTTCTTCAGCGCTCTGAAAATGTAAGGTGTTTTTATATTTATTTTGCCAACTTATTTAATAACTTATTAAACAGTTTATTTACTAACTAAAACTGTTTAAATAAATTTTGTACCAATTCTGATATTATTCATTGCGTTATACATTTTATCTATAATCATTTAATTTAAAATATAGATACGTTTATTTTTATAGAACCCTTGTGTGTGTGTGTGTGTGTGTGTGTGTGTGTGTGTGTGTGTGTGTGTGTGTGTGTGTGTGTGTGTGTGTGTGTGTGTGTGTGTGTGTGTGTGTGTGTGTTTTTCAGGTATTTTTGACCTGAGCAAAATGTGACCCATGAGCAAAACACCTTATAAATTATATTTATTTATATTTTTTGAAAATGTAAAAAACAGAGAAAGTTTTCTGTGAGGGTAGTGTTTAGGTGTACAGGTAGAATATACAGTCACAGTACAAAATCATTATGTCTGGAACCCCCACTGCTGTGACTGTCACACCATTTTAGCTAAAAACACACAGCTCTGTCACTCTCAGTGACTATGGTACATAGTCTTTAAATAAATGCACAAAAATATAAAAAAATCATTAAGCTGTAATTTTTGTGTATTCATAAAGTCAAAGGGTTTTCTAATACTGTGTTCTAAGTTTAAAAGTTAGAAAATTAAATCTGATCTGCAAAAGGCGTCAGAATTGAGTTTCATTTTTAGGTTTCATCTTTCTTTCACGCTTTCTCCAAGAACAACAGGATGGGGGACAGCACCCCCAGGAAGGAAGGATGATTTAACTGGTCAGAACAATCACTGGATAAGAGTAGGCTATATATAATGTAGCTTCCTGGCCATTTTGTTTTGACCCCTGACTTTTTCCTGAAGACACTAGTATAAACATCTAACTATACTGATCTTACAGCCTGGTCCCTGTGAAGTGTCAAAATGGTCACATTTTAGGTCTCCCTGCCAGACAGGAAGGCTTCAGATAGGAGATTTTATGATAGGAGTCTGTGACGTCTTTGATTGTAAAACACCAGGTGACCGGCCTATCTTTGAATTGCTTGATGTTTTCTGAAACAAACTGCATATGCTAATACATAGCAACTACACAGAGAGGAAGGGGAGGGGTTAGGGTTAGGGTTAGGGTTAGGGTTAGGGTTAGGGAGGGCCTGTGCCCCTGCCATGATGGAAACAATCTTCATTTTCAATTTAGCAAACGGAGAGCAAACATCTCTTCTGCTCAGAAATTCAAGGATCTATGACTTTAACCAGTGACAAAAAGACCTCCTAATTTCACAGATGGTAAGTTCACTTCAACACGTTTAAACCTTTAAAATACTTGATAATTTAACGTCTTGTTTCAAACAAAACAAACTATTATTCACTATTTTATGTTTTATTTATCTATGCAAGTCAGTATATTGTGGTGTCCGCATGATGACTCTATATCACTGATGTAATGGATTAAAATACTTATACTTGATAATTTAACATCTTATTTAGTTTATTTTGTTTTGTTTATCTGAGTAAAACAGTATATTGTGGCGCCCACATGATGACCCTATATCACTGATGTTTTAGATTAAAATGCTTATACTTGATAATTTAACATTTCAAATAATATGAACTATTATTCACTATTTTATGTTTTATTTATGTAAGTCAGTGTTTTGTGTATTAGATTAAAATACTTATTGATCATTTAGCATTTTAAATAATATGTACTATTATTCACTATTTTATGTTTATTTATCTAAGTCAGTATTTTGTTGTGTATTAGATTAAAATACGTATACTTGATAATTTGACATTTCAAATATGAACTATTATTCACTATTTTAGCACAGCATTCTGTGCGAGTTGCAGCTATAAAGCCCAATGGATGAGAAACAGCTGAGCGAGATGATTAGGATAAGAACAGGGGTTATGGGAAATGTAGTGCGTGAATGAGTCAATATTCAGGCAAGGGAGCCCTGTGATGGCCTGAGAGGGAGGTTGCAGAGTCTGTGATTGTGACAGAGCACAGATTGTGGATGCGTCCACTTCAACCACAAAGGGCATTTCAGGATCCGGATGGGACAGGATGGGCGCTGAGGTGAAACGCTGCTTGAGTTGGTTAAAAGCTTGGGTTGCTGATTCATCCCAAGGGAGACGATGCGAGCCCTTCTTAACCAGGGACATGAGGGGGTTTGCCACTGAATTGAAGTTTCTTATAAAGTGGCGATAAAAGTTGGCAAACCAGAGGAAGCGCTGGAGTTCTTTTAGAGTGGTGGGTTGTGGCCACTCTAGGACTGCTCTGACTTTTCCCTCATCCATGGCGACTCCGTCCGGGCTGATTACGTACCCCAGGAAGGTAGTGGACGTCTGGTGGAACTCACACTTTTCTATTTTGGCGTACAGTTGGTGCTGGATGAGCCTCTGAAGGACCGCTCGAACGTATTGCACATGGTCAGCCAGAGTGTCCGAATAGATAATGTCGTCGACAGCCTCGCCGCAGTACATGCACAGACGTTGTGTAATACGTCCCTCACGTTCATCAGCTGACAAATGGTACGTGTTGAGTTGCATGGGTTCGGAGTCATCAACTGGAACGGTTACTGAGGGACGAGGAATCGGTACGTGCCGGGGGGCTTGAACAGTGCGATGACTCGCTCGGCAAAATCGTAGGAGATTGTCAATCTGAATCGTGAGGTTGATGAATTCATCCAAGTTTCTGCCTTCATCCCGACAGGCTAGTTCAGACTAAAGTTTGTGAGTTAAGCCTCTACGGAAGATCACTTTTAGCGTGTCATTAACCCAGGAGGTTTGGGCTGCGAGGGTACGAAAACTGAGTGCATATTCTGCAGCGGTTAATTTGCCCTGCGTAAATTCAAGCAGACGATCGCCCCAACTCTTACCCTCCTTGGAGTGCTCAAATACTTCACGAAAGCGGCATAAAAATATCTCAAATGACGGAAAAGCAGTGCCATCCTCCCTCCACACAGCCGTTATCCAATCCAACGCCCTCCCGGTGAGTAATGAGCATACAAAGGTGATCTTACCAGCCTCGGTGGTATACAGCGTTGGCTGTTGAGCGATGAATAAGGAGCATTGAAGAATGAACCCTCTACATTTACTTGGATCCCCGTCAAATTTCTCTGGCAGCGCGAGACGGGGGCTCGCAGAGGGCGTGGTCTCTGCCGACCGGGCGGGGTTAGGTTGCGGGAGAGATAGCTCTGGCGTGGGCGTTTGGAGAGATTGAACTGCTTTGACCAGCTCCTCCGTCAAAGCGGTGAGCTGAGTCAACTGATGATGGTGAGCCTCGAGCTGACTTGCCTGAGCTGTATAAGCGGCAGTCAAGGAAGACACAGCTGCTGGATCCAATTGTGACAAAGTTTTCTGTTGTGAATCATCAGAGTCTGAGAGATCCATTTGCAGCTACTTTATTTAGAAAAGAGAAGTCGACAGGCAAAGGTGAAAACACCGGCAAACAGTAGCAGGAGAGAGCAGGAGAATTCGTGGTCAGTAAACAGGCAAATGGTCGATGCAGGCGGCGAACAGTCGAATTCCAGTATCCAGGCAGAGGTAAAGCAGGCAGGCAGCAGGCTGGCGCGATCAAGGAACAAAATAGGGTCAAACCAGGTATGCTAACACAGGAAGAAATGCTCGGAATTGTTCACAGTAGTAATACAAAAGCTGTTTCTCATCTACTGTGCTTTATAGCTGCAACTCGCACAGAATGCTGTGTGAGCTGCAGCTATAAAGCCCAGTAGATGAGAAACAGCTGAGCGAGATGATTAGGATAAGAACAGGGGTTATGGGAAATGTAGTGCGTGAATGAGTCAATATTCGGGCGAGGGCGCCCTCTGATGGCCTGAGAGGGAGGTTGCAGAGTCTATGATTATGACACTACCAGACAGACATTTGTATTCTTAACTCATATAATGTGGTGTTTAAAAGGTTAAAACTTACTTTTAGAAATAGTTATACTTAAATAAATTTCATCTTATTTCATATATCTGTTATTTTACATGTTTTTAATTTGTCAATGCTATTTCTTAATTTCATTCACCCTGTTTTTATTCTCTCCCACAGCCATTATGGACAATACAGTGAAATCTGAAAAACAAATAATGTTCATAATTTCACCAATCTGTGGACATTATCCACCAATAATAAAAACAACCCTGAAAAACATTCACTTCCTTGTCACACCAAGCAGCTTACAGTCATAAACACACATCCATAAACCCCCTGGAACCACACAGGGTCAAATTTCACATGGCCTCATAAAACCGCCATATAAGGACATCCTGTCATAAACACGTCATAAAACCATAAATCATTTTTGACAGTCTAACCCTCATATCAACTACTTCTGGATTTTGTTTTTGAGGTGTAATATTCAATTCAATTCAATTCAAATTTATTTGTATAGCGCTTTTCACAATACATATTGTTTCAAAGCAGCTTTACAGAAAGTGCATTTCAGAAATGTACATAGAAATATAATAGGCTTTCATGCTTGATTGTTCAAAAAACACATTATTTTTCATGTATTTTACATTATCACAGCACCTCTCTCACCAGTCTGGCTCGAACACTCCATACAGTTCCTGTTTCGATGAAGCTCTTCCTCCCGAAATACAAAATGTGCTGTGATTGGTTAGATGCCCCAGTGTGCTGTGATTGGCACCGCTTAGCGTGTCTTCAGGAAATGTCACGTCCCTTCATAACATCAAGTTCTGCTCTGGTGTAAATATTAAGGATGGCAAACAGCCTTACAAAAGCGAGAGCTTACAAAAGCTACAGTAAACACTAAATCAACACTAATGTTGGCTAGCAGGCGAGCGGAGCCAAACAGCTTTGCCCTTTGTTTACATCGTAGCAACAACATAAAACTTATAATTGGAACTGTTAATAGAGAACGCAACTACAAATAATAAGACATACTTACAAGTTGTGATCCACAAACAACAGGTTGTCCCAACAAAGTAGGAACTGCTTCATTTCAGTTGAAGCTTTTGTGCGTAGCCTGCAATGTACTCTCTTAGGTTCTGGAAGCTGTCCTCTGTAAAATGTGCAGCACACAGATAAACGTTGGGGTTACAATGTTCAGGAACAGTGTTTAAAATAAATTTTAATCACTCTAAGTTCGGCAGTCTTAGGAAGGTCAAACAAATGAGTTTTGGAAAAGGGGTTGAAAAAACAGCGTCTCACATAGCAGCAGCTCAACCAGGCCTCACACTTTTTTTTTTTTGCGTATTCCGTGGGCGGGGATTATTTAAATGAGTAACATAAATCCTGGAGAAAAACACATAGTCCTAAAGAGTCGTTCGTTGTAGTTCTTGGAAAGTCAATTCTGTGAAATATCTCCCTTTAGAGTGGACTTTGAGCTTTGTAACCTTGTAGATCTTTGTTATGCTCAAACAGGAACATTACACACTAAAGATGAAAAGGTGAGGATTTGCATGTTATTACATTTTGTTTTATTTTGGTGATAACTCACACTCACTGTGCTGTTTGCTTGTTGCATTTCTTGTCAAATGTAACTTCTGCAGTACTTTAGAAGAGAACACCGTAAGCTATGCTGATTTTTCTGACGAGGGAAGTGGGTGAGAGGGCCAAGGTTCGCTACTGAAGAGTCATATTCAGTACAGCCAGGTATGGAAATTAATTTGGGATTGAGGAGTAATAGCAAGTTGTCATGAGAATGTCAGAAAGTCTCAGATTCGTTGATCTTACTTTTAGAGATTATGAGTAATGTTATTCAGTGAAGTGTAATTCCTTCAGGCTTTGGCAATCTTCTAATCATGTGTTTGAATGATGCAGACATTAACTGCAAAATACAAAACAAACCCCATGGTCTCTATATTTCAAGTTTTCCTATACCACATAAAAGCTTTGAACAGAGTGAAATATAAGTCATTATTTACTGAAAATATTTAGCTCTCAAAATATAACTTAAGAGGTTCCTCAAGAATCTTTGCACAACAATAAAAGTTGGCTTCCTAATGTGGCAGTTTGTAATTTTAGGTTAAGTCCGACTACGCCACCCGGAAATATTCCGGGAACCCACAGATTATTCAGGTACACAAAGCACGCAGATACGTAGTGGCTGAGTCAGATAGCAGACAACGATGATCGTACAAAAGTTTATTCAAGAAAACACCATTTAATAAATACAACACGATCTTCAATAATAAATCGTAGAGTCAAATAAAACAACAATCACACACACACGCCTACCACTTCAGAACCTGGGGTATTTGTCCTGACTATTAGATCAACACAGCAACCACTCGTGCTCTCACAACACTCCACCCGCTGTGAACACTGCAGACTGTCAGTCAAACCACCACCACACCCAGAATACTTCAGGAACCACAGGTACCCCAGATTCTGAAGGGAAAAGACAAGAACAATCAATATAACAATAAACACATACTCTTTCCACATAAAACTCTGTCAATGAAGCATATAATCACACCCGGCAATAAAGGCCTGTCTTTCTCAGTAACAATACCAGCCAACCAGCTGATGCTCGTGGACCGTGATCAGCACGATAACGGGCGGTAATGGGTCATTCCCCCATGTCTTGACAAACATATTAACCACAAACAGAAAATCATTCAACACAAACAAAACAGAAAATACAAAAGAAAACCAAACACTCCTAATAATGTACAAATATAAGGGTGACACACATAGACCTTCGTCACTGTAAGGATACCCCTCCCCCGTCCTCAGTCCACCCGTCGAGAAACACTGTGACAGCCCCAGGCACGTGCACACATAGACATCAAAGGGGGCTTGAGCACCTGCCCTTTTTATTCCTGGAGAGAAAGTGCCCTTTTTTCTGGGGTGCTTTTTTATTTTTGAAAAATAATATATATTCCTGTTTGCGCACAGCTTCCCTGTCAAACAAATCAGGGGTGCGTTTCCCGAAAGCATCGTTAGCCAACTATGGTCGCAAGTTCCCTCGTTACCAATAGAGTTCAATGGACATTGCAATGAACTTGCGACCATAGTTGGCCAACGATGCTTTCGGGAAACGCACCCCAGGTCAGGAGTTCTGAAGCGCTCCGCCCCTCTCTCTCTCTCCCGATTAAAACCATAGACAGTATAAGAAGTGGACAGAGCCATCTCATTGGATCTCAATTGAGACAAGTGAAGCCCATTTTTAGCGATTTCTTAGCACTTCCTTTCCTGACGCGCAGACTCAAACCGAGCAAAGCATTACACGGACCACGTGAGCAACCCATCTGTCTTCTAGTAGCTGTGCCAAGAGAAATCTGAATCATTCCCTTCCGAATCTTGCAGAGACGGAGAGTGTGAGTAGGAATTGTCCATGAGCTTGGAGCAGGAGCAACTTTTACTAGGTATTCTGATTAATTATTTTGTCATTTTGCCTCCACGTCCCCCCGATTGCCCGCGAGCTTCTCCTCCCGTCCATACGGTAATCTCTCTACTGTGCGACAGAGAGTCGCGTGGTTATGACGCAATCGTTAGCCTACTTTTACAAAAACTGCTTCTACGGGGCCATAACATAAGCTACAAGGTAATGGAGCATTTTATACATTGTCGTGTTTCTTTAGAAATAAATAATGGACAAATGGAGTCTTCAAACGCCTCAGATGTAAAGTTATTCGCTGTCAAAGTGACGCCAAAATGAATGGGAGTCAATGGGACGCTAACTGCAGGTGAAGTTCTGCTACAAGATGGTGGTACGCGGCCGGCTTCAACTTCCGGTCGACTTCCTTCCCGCCTGATTAAAACCCGATTGTGTTGCTTCCGCTAAAGAAAATAGTGTGCTCCGTCTCTACGGTTAGAATCCTGTGAGTCCATAGCAACGCTCTGTTTTTCATGGCAACTTATTTTATTACATGGCTTGGTTGAATTCCAATGTAGAATGCGGTCTGTTATTTCTTGATAACAGACCGCTGTGCGGAACAGACCGCATTCTACATTGGAATTCAACCAAGCCATGTAATAAAATAAGTTAGTAATAAAATAAGCATATAGCCTATCAAGGTGATATGCTTTAGTTATTTTGTTTATCCCATTTACCTGCATTGCCCTGCCAATTAGATGCAAATGTGCGCATTTTAACTAGTTGACGCCTAATTTGCATACAGAACGTCCCCAGTTAATGACTTACATCAAGAGTCTTTCCCCCTGAAATTTAGAAGAAATCTACAGATGCAAACAGATGGAGGATACACTCTAAAAAATGTAGTAAATCTGAGTAACTGCATCTGGTACATTAATAAATAAAACTGAGTAGAAATAAGTTCACATTAAACTTTAAAAATAACAATATTTATAAATTAACTTTTTATTTATGAGTAATTTAACTTTTTTTATTTCCTCTAAACCTTTATAAAATAGTATTCCATACAACCACAAATACATACATGACATTGGCCTTTATTGAATTTTTACTCAATTATTTTGGTAAGTTTAACTCAAACAATCAAGTAAAGATTTTCAGAGATTTTATTAAGTTAATAAAGTTAAATATTTCTGTAATATTTACTAAGCCACAGAATATTTTTAGTTTAAAACAAACTCCATCTAAATGTGGATTTTGAAGGTTTTATTTGATGATGATGATACAGTCCTCCCTCAAATGTGAAACTAAGTCCATGTCAGTCACCATCAGTTATTGTGTATGTGTGTGTGTATGTGTGTGTGTGTGTGTACATGCATAGCAATAATAATATTAATGTATTTGATTAAAACATTAAGGC
Organism: Abramis brama; assembly: GCF_963993115.1. Classification (NCBI taxonomy): domain Eukaryota; kingdom Metazoa; phylum Chordata; class Actinopteri; order Cypriniformes; family Leuciscidae; genus Abramis; species Abramis brama. The sequence continues at coordinate 27,292,011 of NC_139974.1, forward strand.
AATTCAGTATTCTGATGCTTGGTTGTGTGAAGCTAAAAAGTTATTTTGCTTGTGAAACAAAGTATTCAAACAATTAATAAATATATACTTGAAATTAGCATAGAAAATGTTTTCAAAACATGCACATTGTGGAATGGTTTCCTTTGCTGCTCTATAAACCTAGTGAATACTAAGGAGACCATGGTCTCTGTGTGAACTGATTATTTTGTAGACATCTTTTGAAAATGAAACAATTGCGTGAGTTTGAGGAAGATAAAATTAAATTAACTTTTAATTTTTTTTTTTTTAAAGGAAGTCAGAGTTGCATTAATATATATACTTTTTTGTAAAAAAAAAAGAAAAAAAAAAGTAATTATGAGAAGTGCCCTTTATTTCACTTGAGCCCCTGCCCCTCAAAATGTCTGTGCACGTCCCTGGACAGCCCCAATTTAGATGTATCCTAGCAGGCTGTACGCTCGGCGCGTATTTTGATCAGCTCTGACGTCGTCCTTGGCCGGATGGAGACCGTCGCACTGTTGAATTAGAATTCGCATACAAGTTCACAGAAACTGTAGTTCGAATAAGAGACGGAAAGGCGGGCGAACACAGCGACTAGGGGGTGAAACACAATCCGTCCTAAGTCGTTCAGCGTCACACACAAATAAGAGTTACAGAAAGTAGTACGAGCCGACAGCGTCTTCAATGCTCCCAGAATCTGCAAAGCCGGCTAGGCCTGTTAAGCCTGCTGCAACACCTCCACGCCTCATACCACTAAAACATAACATTAGGTTTAGATGATCATCTCGTTAGCTTAGGCATAAGAAGAATGCATCACATACCTGCGGTAATTAACTCATGCCGCGCAGTGCACTCAAGGCGTGCTAATAAAAGGCTCGCCACGATAAGAGTTCACTCTACGTTCTCCTCCACCACACTGCAAGTTAAGCGAGTCCCAAATTACCCTTTCTGATCCAAACATTTATGCACTTGCCACAAAAGCACTTACCTCCTAAACCTAAACCGGCGCCCCAGAATGACGTCACCTCCCGGACTCGGAATAGCACGCTTGTCTAGATGCCTGCCGCATCCCTTTTTATACCCGCAGAACACCATATTTGGGAATTAACCCTATGATGGCTGATTACATCACCACACTAACAAAGGATTCAATGGCAGAGGGCAATTTCTGTTCCTAATACTTAAAAATGGAATTCCAGCTTTTAAAAAGTAAAAATATCTTTATTTGGAACCAAGAGGAGACATAATCAAACAATAATACAGATCATTGTTATAATTTTGATTTAACAACAACTCTACATTAGAAGGATGTAAATTTCAATATAATTAACTTTCATTTCAATGATTGTGTGGCATACTCCAACATTCCTTTGCATTCCTTTCATTAACACTGATCTCCATTGATGCCCTGAAAAAAAGAACAGATTATCTGAATAAATAAATTGTGATAACACTTGTCTGCCTGTTATGTTTTTCTTCATAACCTTACATAGTTTTAAGAAATGGCTATGGGTAAGTTTAGGGGTAGGAGTAGGATTAGCGGCTCAAAATATCTTTTTAATGCTATATTGTTACTAAAATTGTCATTTCCCTACACATCTCTGTCCATTACGTTTTATTCTATATATATTCTGTATAAAATGGGTATGTTTAGGTTTGGGAGTAGGGTCAAGGGGAATTATACAGATATCTTTATGAAATGAAAGATTTGTAAATATTTAATGTTTTGTAGCTATAAAATGAATGTTGCAGATACGTCCTTATTATACATTTCAGCATCTATCCAAACATACAAAAAAGTATGTTTTGTGTTTTTGAAAATTACGTATTAATATCTGCGTATTAACAATGAGACCAGGCTGCAAGTCTACAGTCAAAAAGTACATACAAATAGAAAATACATACATTTTCTTTTTACCTTTATTTTTTTCTTGTTGGACTTAAAGTCTGTCCAAAATTCATGGGATCCACTGGATAAAACTAGACAAAAAAATAAGAAGTTTAATATATCCACACCAAAACTATTACTTGACAAATCATTTTGACTCTTCAGGTTAAAGTATATTAAGTATTTTTTGTCAAGATTTTTTGTTTTAATGTTACGTTTTCACAAATTCACTAACAACCATTCAAATGGGATAATTAACAAACAATAATACTATCTGTATATATAAATATCAGTCTATAATTATTAGATTATACCATGCTTACCATTACAGATGAAATGTCTGCAGTCGCTTCACTCTGTTTACCTGTTAAGGGTAAATACAATATATTTAATAAAAATATACATTCAATGCAATTGTGTGTTATGATGAAGCCACTGGCAGATTTAATGCACTAGAAGATGACTACATGTTTATAACATATGCACTGAATTGCATACAGTACAGTTTACAGTAGAATACTTTTTGAGTGATAGGCACACAAACTTTAGAAAAAACGTGTTTATGGCTCTCAGACTGGTATATTCATACAATTGTGTTTATAGAAAAAAATTTGATACATTTAAGTTTCAACATTGTTGTTCAGATATTCCTCTTTAAAAAAAAAAAAGTATCAGCTGTATGCAAAGTGACCCACATTTGTTTTTTGACGACTGAAAAAGTGGACAATTTACCAATTTATTCATGGAGCTGATTAAGATCTCCACCGAACCATATAGGGCCTTTATAATGAAGATACCAAAATAAATATTTCTTAAAAACCTTTAAGCGGTATCTTTAATACCTCTTGAGTTAGACTCATGCAAGCTTGAAGCAAAAAAACACAGGAAGTGCTTTTTCCCATTTTTGAACTTTCACTGTTGGCATATAATGCAACAAAGATTGCTAAAGTCAACTTATAGACCTACCAATCTCTGTTTAAAAATAAAATAATTATACTGCCATCTTTCTAAAGTAATTTTTACCAGCCTGTAACTTGGCTCCAAATCTCAGGTGAAAATTGTCATTTTAACCCCCCTCTACAAAATAGTGGATTACTCAGTAAATATACATCCATGACATTTAATATTTTGGCTTTCATCACTATTTATGTTTGTCTTTAGAAAAAAATATTAACAAAATCAAAACTTTGAGCCGAGGAAGTTTCCGAAATGTGGTTGATTCGACATGGAATGAACCTTTAATTGGTTAACATGATCTAAGAATGAACAATACTTTTACAGCATTTATTAATCTTAGTTAATGTGAATTTCAACATTGAACTAACATGAACAAACAATGAACGACTGTATTTTTACATTAACAAAGACTAATAAATACTGTAACAAATGTATTGCTCATTTTTAGTTCATGTTAGTTAATACATTAACTAACCTATTGTAAAGTGTTACCAATAATTTGTAAGTAACCCATGTTTTTTCAGTTATTTATTTGTTTTTTCACATTTGTTTTTTAAAATTTTTCTTCTTCTGAGAATTATGTACTTTTACCACAGATTACATACAGACTAGATAAAAACATATGAATATTGGTAATAATTTCTCAGATGTGCTGATTTAAGTATGTTAGTTATAATATTTGTAAAAAAAATTTTTTTTAACAAATTAATAATTAAATGGGTATCCAGATTGATTTAAATCTTTACCTTGGCATAAACAAATAGAGAAGATCGCAGCCATAGCCAGGAATGCTGCCCCAAAGCCACAGTACAGAGGCCAGAAGGATTGAGTCCTTTGAAACAGTCCTGAAATATTAACCATCACAATTATATACATAATTAATATTTATCATGTAATGTTCTATAGTGGAGGCCGAGGTTCAATTCTTTGGAATTCTTTATATCGACCAATATATTGCTTGAATTTATGAAAATGTATTATTTTGTTCACATAATAGAAATTAAATTTTAATTTGTAGAACAGAATTATTAAACTTATTCTTCTTATAAGGGCTATTCTAATCATTTTTAATCACTTCATCAAGGTTTTGATATATGTTAACACACACAAAACCACTGCCAAAGAAAAGAGAGAAAAAAAAACATTTGTGTAAATGACCTCTTGAATCTAGACAACCTTTGGTCACACTTTATTTTTAAGGTGTCCTTGTTACAGTGTAATTACACAATTAAGTACTAAGTTATAGTTATTAACTATATAATTAGGGTTAGGGTTAAGGTTTGGTTTGGGGTTAGTTGCATGTAACTATGCATAATTGACTATAATTATTGTAGTATCTACATGTTAAATTTATTACAGGGACACTGTAAATAAAGTGTTACCCAACCTTTTAGTGCAACTAATCTAGTCTCCAATTTATTGAAAAACAGAGAATAAAACGTGGAAATATCACGTAATGTTTGTCCTGATGTTTCTCTGAGACTTTTATCATTTATACTCACCGTATCGCTTCAGAGTTTTGGACGTGTTCTTGCCATTATATTCAGCAAAGCATTGGATTTCATCGGTTTCTGCCCACTCATCTGCAGAAATAGAGAGATGAGCACGCGTGAATTCTGTGGCTGAATCAGTGGAGTTTGTCCAGGCGGATTCGGTCCATCCAACATGCGCTTTATCTCCAATCCTCCAGAACACCTGCACTTGAGACGGGACAACTCCGGTCACCAGACACTGCAGCGGTACCGATGATGAGCCAGTTTCTGGTGGTGAGTATAAGATGGATAGTTCTGGTTCCACAACAGAGTGATCTACAACACATATCATCACGTCAGAATGTTATCTGTTATAGTGACCGTGACCCATAGAAAAGTTGATGAGACTTAACCCCAGATTTACCTGTTACGATCACCCTGCTTCCACTGCCAATAATAGCCATTGAGTTATGAAGGCCAATGCAGTAGTACAAACCTGAATCATTCTGTGATACATTTGTTAAAGTAAAAACGCAAGATTTAACATCATGTTGAGGTAAATCGGACTGAGAGCCAGACCTCGCCGGTGTGAGTTTACCAGTCCGTAGGTTCAGCTTTTGCCATGTTGCAGCAGCATAGCAGTAAGAAACTCTATGCTCAAATGTACATCTTAATTGTACAGTTTTACCAACTGAGACGTGTGTGAGGTACGGTGACTGAGCCAGGAGGAATGAGTAAGTAGCTGAAAACGAGAGAATAAAAGCAAGTTTAAAACGAACATTCAACATGATGAAATATTAATGAGCTGAGATAAATGTGATGACATTCTTAACTTGCATAAAAGACTTACTTTGTAAAGCTGAAATGCAAAAACATAAAATCCCACAGCACATCCAGGTACTCATGTTAACGGTTTCAAGGCTCTGATGCACCTTTTAACGGTCACAAAAGATGACAGATACCTTTTTACTTGCAAAAAGGTTTTAAAAAAACAACAACCTCACACCAGTGGGTGGACCTTCCTAGCATTTAGAAAAGCAGTTGCAAAGCATGCACTGATATACTAGATCTCTTTATGTTGCAAATTACACTCTTATAACGTATAAGGTAACTTATTATACAGGTAATAATGCTTTAATCAAATAAGCTGCAAAGTAACACTTATACTGTGTGTGTGTACCTAATGAAAAACAAGCAGTCTATTTCAACGTATCATCTACAATTATTGGATTAGTTTTATCAGGATTAGTTAGTATTTGTTTCTCTGTGTAGCAATCAATGCAAGCTGAGAATTTGTTCTTGTCTGTTAACTCTTTTTGACAGTCGCTGTCACAAGTTTTTATCTAACTACATGGTGTGAGATGAAAAGAGCAGTAGTGTGTAAGAACGCCCACACCTTCGCTCACAAGCTGACAATAACGTTTCTCCGCACTGCACTTCAGATAGCTATACATATGTGGAATGTCACGCTAGAAACTATACCGAATGAATTATGTAACGTCATGTTAAACTATTCAATTCACATTTATTTGTATAGCGCTTTTCACAATACATATCGTTTCAAAGCAGCTTTACAGAAAATGCATGTCTACATTGCAGTTTAGAGTGATTTGTTATGAGATGACTGTATCCAAGTTATGTATCACACAGTTACAGAGGCAGACAGAATACACAGCTTCATTACTTGAGTAAAAGTACAGATACCCCTTGCTAAATTTTATTCAAGTACAAGTAAAAGTACTACAGTCAGATGTCTACTTAAGTAAAAGTACTAAAGTACTTGTTTTTAAAGGAACACTATGTATCTTTTCAACCTTCATAATATATTTCCAAGACCCTTGTGATGGTACATCGACTTACAATAGGTTGAATGACGCGTCTGCCATAGCCTGACGGGGTCTGTATCACTTTTACTGGCACTGCGTAACTTCGGGGTTCGGGTAGTAACCCAAGCACAAAAAGAACTACAAATTCGACTGCTTTACGGCATACGTCACTTCCCCCACCACTTCCTCAAATTTGGACATGAGAGGCCAACCAGCATTTGTTTTCGGCTTTCGTGCGTATGTTTTTGTCATGGGGGCTGTTTACACCTGGCCACTTCACGTGTGAGAGCGTGTTATAGGCTATATTATTGCCAGATATGACGACGCTACTAGAACACGCATCACCGCAGATAAGCAATGAGCATATTCATCAAGACAACGTGCAAACTATCGCAAATCAAAGTGAAAGTAGCCTAAGTCACAGACGCTTAACACACAATCATCATCATTAAAAGTAAAGAAATGAAGTGATCTTACCAGGGCTGTTACTGCTCTCTCTTATTGCGGTCTTTGATTTTGAAATTTTAGCTGATGATCAATAAAATGCAGTTCATATCTGTTGCTTTCGGTGACGTGCACTCCATTAAATCTGCATATAGCGCGAGAATTGAAGATCGGATTTAAATCCGTTTCGCAAAAACACATTTATGTGACCAGGTGTAAATGGAATCGTTTTGATAAATCAGAAATCCGATCTGAGAAAACGCATGAAGTGGCCATTAAATAAATCTCTTATTTGTAAACTTGTTTGCATTCTATGATGTATGTTGTTGCGCTTGTAGTATGTCATTTTTTTTACATGCTGTTCATTCATCCATTGCTGATAATTAGACCAGTCCAATAATTTCCACATATGTCTAGCTAGCTTTCGATTATCAGAGCTGTTAACAGACTTGCTAACAAACACTCGTTTCTCTTACGTGTTTTTTTGCGTTATGTTTTATTGCTTAGCTTGCCAGCTGAACTCAGGTGTTGTGAGGTGTATTTATCACATAGTCCTGAGGGATATCAGACGACGCTGTTGGGGGATGGGTGGGTATTTACGACAGTGCAAGTATTCCAAAGCGACTCTAGGGGTCGCTGTTTGACAAAAACACAATTTCTCCACAGTGTGCCTTTAAAAGTACTTGAGTATCAAGAGTACAAGAGTACATTTTTTAAATATTGCATTAATACTGCCACAGTGCTTACATTGGTAAACACAGCAAACACTTGAAGCGAAAACTATCATTAACTTGTTCAGAAAATTGAAATAGTCTGGCGAGGTGGGGCCACTGGTTGGCACATTCCTGGGATGGACCTGCTGCGTCTTCATCCATTGTTTCGTCCATGGTTTCGTCTCTTATATAAATCTGGCCATGGAGTTGACTTTGGCGGAAAGCTGAAGGTGATTGCTGATAGGCTGTCCCAATCAGTGGCGCCTGCACAATCCAATCACGTTTGAGAGGGAACCAACAAATTGAGGGTTTCCGAGATTTTTCTTTTTTCCTTTTTTTTTTTTTTTTTAGAAGAAATAACGGGTACTCACGGTTATGGATAGAAATGTAGTGGAGTAAAGAGTACAATATTTGCCTCTCAAATGTACTTGAGTAAAGTCATGAGTACTCCCCAAAAATGATACTCGAGTAAAGTACAGATCCCACAAAATTGTACTTAAGTACTGTACTCAAGTAAATTTACTCCGCTACTGTCCGGCTCTGCACAGTTAGCTAACAATGTTAAACAATGTATTAAAATTAAGGCAGAAAAAAATTGCTTATTGAAGTAAAGAATACATGTTGTTAACAAATGATTAAGATATATGAAGTTTTTTAACAACAATAGTTTAAAAAAAAATAGTTAACACAAATATGAAAATTAAAAATACTCCAATCTTGCATGACTTTCTTTCTTCAGTGGAATGTTTTTGGCTAATGCAATGCTGTTATTGACCTCATATGGATAAAACAGTTGAAATATTCGAAATATCTTCTTTCATGTTGCACAGCAGAAAGTCAGTCATTTGGAATGGCATGAGAGAAAGAGTAAACGATGTTTGGGTGCCCTTACAAAAAAGTTTATTCAGGTGTGCTATTAGACCTATTCTTGAACTCAACTCAATCTGCATGTACAGATATTCATACAACAAAATATTCTGGGGGCCATGACATTTTTGTGAAAATGATCAAAAAATACTGGCGCTGGCTAGCAAATTAAAAAAAAAAATGCTGGCGGGGAAAGAGTTAGAAATACAGTTGAAGGTACATTTCAAGTGTAAAAATTAATAAAAAAGAATTGGAAAAAAATCCAGGTCCAGGCACTCAGTAGGATGCAAAAGTTAAAAAGCCTTTATTATTTTAAAGGGCTAAAGCATTAAAACACCAACGCGTATCGGCCCACTGGCCTTCATCAGGGTGTTGGTAACAAACAAACAGAATCAAGCCATACTTAGTTGCATTGATTTCAGGTGTGCCACTCTGGCACTTGCAACACAATTTCTTTGCCACTAGAGGCAGTAGTTCAGGTCATGTCTAATACCTGAGGTTAAACCAAACAAGACCTAATGAGACATCTCCAAGTGGAAAAACAGGAGTGACACCATTGCAAACATCCAATGTACTCCACACAATATGCACCAAAAGTCAATAAACCACATCATAATTCTTAATTCATAGTCAAGATGGTTCTAAAACAACATGAATAGTGTACAAAAATGGCAATTGGCAATTGTGTCTATTGCATTCAAAAACTAGTCATCATTTACGAACAGCAATATACTGTCCTTATAGAGACACAACAATTATAAAAAGGGTGAAAGGTCAAAATCTTCATTGAGACCTGGATAACTAGTGGCCCTCAAGGAATAGATCCAATATGTCTCCCTCTGTTTAAGGCATTTGATTATATCCCCACCCCTGGCATCAAGGCGAATAGCCTCAATGCCCACTACTTGTAAGGTCGAATCCCTCCCATGTTTTGCGTCTACATAATGTTTGGCCATTGGATAATTCATATTTCCAGTCCGGATCAGATGGCATACCTATGCTCAGATACCCTGTCTCTTAGTCTCCTTTTAGTGAGGCCTACGTAAAAGCAGCCACAAGTACACTCTAATCAATAGACGACATGGTAGTATTGCAATTTATAAAACTGTTAATAGTATAAGTCTTATTGCTGAAAACATCCATAAATGTAGCAGTTTTAGCCATATTCTCACAACAATTACAATTACCACAAGGAAAGTTTCCCTTGGGTTGACGAAGCCAAGTTTCACGTTTAGGAGCAGGGAGGTAACTTCTTACTAACTTGTCTTTAATTGTAGGGGCCCTCCTAAAGCTGATCCCAGGGGGTTCAGTGAATATTTCCCGTTAAGTCGGGTCACATTCAATAATGTTCCAGTTTTTCTTAATGATGTATTTAATCTGGACAGCCTCCTTGCTATAATGAGTGACAAAGTAGGGTTTCTGAGTTGACACTCTTTTGGGTCTAGACTTAAGCAGGCTCTTCCTTTCAAGTGATTGTGCTCTATTATGAGCTTGAACAAGAGTTTGGGTTCGATATCTTCTTTGTCGAAAACACTGCTGCATATCCATAGATTGATTTTGGAAATCCTGATCTGAGTCACATTATACGGCTTAGTCTCTGGATCTGTCCAAAGGGTATGTTATCAATAAGCCATGGCGGATGAAAGCTATTTGCATGCAATAAGGTATTATGATCTGTTGCCTTTCTGAAGATAGACGTGTGTAAGAATCCCTCATTATCTTTTGAGATCTGTAGATCCAGAAAATGCATGGTGTGTAAGTCATAGTCCAGACTAAATTTAAGGTTCTCATTTAGGCCTAAGCTGTTGACATAAACATGGAAGTCTACAAGTTCTTTTTCTGAGCCTGAGAACATCAGAATCACATCATCAATATATCTACCCCACCACAAGACCGTATCTTTAAAAGGGTTATCTTGGGAAAATATATAGCGTTCCTCCCACAAGCCTAAAAACAGATTGCCATAATTGGGTGCAAAACATGCGCCCATTGCAGTCCCCTTTTCTTGTCAATTTATCTTGAAAGAGAAAGATGTTGTTCTTTAAAGTCCACTCAGTAAGTTGCACTATAAAGTCACTGGGAGGCATCAAATGTTCAGGTCTGGATGACAGATAGTGTTTTAAAGCCTCTAGACCCTCGTCGTGTACAATATTGCTATATAAAGACTCCACATCCATTGTGGCCATAATACAAGAGCCTATGTTACATATTTGCTCAATTTTCTTTAAAACCTGTGTAGTATCTTGAATATAAGAGGGCAAATCTGCAACAAATGGCTTGATGAAATAATCCACATACTTGGAAGCAGGTTCTGTTATTGAATCATTCCCACTGATTATCGGTCTACCAGGTGGATTTTCCAGATCCTTGTGGACTTTGGGGAGCATATAAAAAGGAGAAAAACGTGGGTGTTGACAGAGCAAAAACTCATATTCATTCTTAGTAATCCAATTATGTGATTTTGCCTCATTTAGCAATTGCTCCAGCTCTCTTCTCATAGTGTCCATTGGATTGGATGAGGGCTTTGAGTAGTACTTAGTATTATAGTTGACAAAGAGCTTCACTTATATACTTCTTCTTGTCCCACACACAGACAGCACCCCCCTTATCAGCACTTTTTATGATTATATCATCTCTCTCCGAAAGCCATTTAAGTGCTTGAGATTCTTTTATTGTGAGATTATGCTGTGTGATCTTTTTTGTTTTGTTTACTGTAAAGCTTTTCAACTTCATAGGACACCTTTTTGGTGAAGGTAGTCAATGTGGGATTTGTAGTACAAGGTGAAAAGGTAGACTTAGGCCGAAAAGAAGAGTTTACCGTGGTGGTTGAGTAGGTAGCTGTACCCAGTGTGTTCTGGGAGTACCAGACCTTCAAATATAAACTCCTATAGAATTGATAGAGGTCCACTTTGGTGTCAAATGGTCTACCTGAATTTGTAGGAGAAAATGAGAGACCCTTTGACAAGACAGAGACGCAGTCATTAGAGAGGGGGAGGTCTACCTTATTGCATGGAAATAGCTTTCATACGCCATGGCTTATTGATAACATACCCTTTGGACAGATCCAGAGACTAAGGCGTATATGTGACTCAGATCAGGATTTCCAAAATCAATCTATGGATATGCAGCAGCATTTTCAACAAAGAGGATATCTAACCCAAACTCTTGTTCAAGCTCATAATAGAGCACAATCACTTGAAAGGAAGAGCCTGCTTAAGTCTAGACCCAAAAGAGTGTCAACTCAGAAACCCTACTTTGTCACTCATTATAGCAAGGAGGCTGTCCAGATTAAATACATCATTAAGAAAAACTGGAACATTATTGAATGTGACCCGACTTTACAGGAAATATTCACTGAACCCCCTGGGATCAGCTTTAGGAGGGCCCCTACAATTAAAGACAAGTTAGTAAGAAGTTACCTCCCTGCTCCTAAACGTGAAACTTGGCTTCGTCAACCCAAGGGAAACTTTCCTTGTGGTAATTGTAATTATTGTGAGAATATGACTAAAACTGCTACATTTATGGATGTTTTCAGCAATAAGACTTATACTATTAACAGTTTTATAAATTGCAATACTACCCATGTTGTCTATCGATTAGAGTGTACTTGTGGCTGCTTTTACGTAGGCCTCACTAAAAGGAGACTAAGAGACAGGGTAGCTGATGCCATCCGGACTGGAAATATGAATTATCCAATGGCCAAACATTATATAGACGCAAAACATGGGAGGGATTCGACCTTACAAGTAGTGGGCATTGAGGCTATTCGCCTTGATGCCAGGGGTGGGGATATAATCAAATGCCTTAAACAGAGGGAGACATATTGGATCTATTCCTTGAGGGCCACTAGTTATCCAGGTCTCAATGAAGATTTTGACCTTTCACCCTTTTTATAATTGTTGTGTCTCTATAGGGACACTATATTTTGCTGTCGTAAATGATGACTAGTTTTTGAACGCAATAGACAATTGCCATTTTTGTACACTATTCATGTTGTTTTAGAACCATCTTGACTATGAATTAAGAATTATGATGTGTAACTGGTTTATTGACTTTTGGTGCATATTGTGTGGAGTACATTGGATGTTTGCAATGGTGTCACTCCTGTTTTTCCACTTGGAGATGTCTCATTAGGTCTTGTTTGGTTTAACCTCTGATATTAGACATGACCTGAACTACTGCCTCTAGTGGCAAATAAATTATGTTGCAAGTGCCAGAGTGGCACACCTGAAATCAATGCAACTATAATTATGGCTTGATTCTGTTTGTTTGTTACCAACACCCTGATGAAGGCCAGTGGGCCGATACGCGTTGGTGTTTTAATGCTTTAGCCCTTTAAAATAATAAAGGCTTTTTAACTTTTGCATCCTACTGAGTGCCTGGACCTGGATTTTTTTCCAATTCTTTTTTATGAACATTTAACCCTTCCATGAGCACCAGAGGATACAAGGGATACCAACAGCGCTCCAGTTCCCCTTTGTCCTGTAAAAATTAATACTTGAACTTGAAGTATACCTATTTTTTGTAAGGGTGCTCTATTCCATAAGCTTGATATTTTACCAAGTAAAATGGACAAAATAAAAGTATACTCCTTTAATAGTGTGAAATCAGAAATACAAAAATGTAATGCAATTTCTTAATTCAGAGTTTGCATTATACGATATGTAAATCTGCATAATACAAAAGAGGAAAACAAATGTTGCTGATGTAATATTCACAACTGCTCTCTAATCTGTTATCATTACGTATATATTTTTTTTATTATATTCCAAAATATATTCAAAGTGATTTAATACAGATTTGCAGTCTAATTTTATTTATCCTCAGACCAAGTAGATAATAATAGGTAATTTAGGTCATGTATAGGGATGACAAATGAGAAAATTATCAATACAAAGGTGTAAGGTCCAACATAAACAGTTTCAAATCAATGCTTAAGTAATGTCAATGGAGTTTCTGCAAAAATGGACAGTGTGCTATAGTGCAGGTGTGCAGTTCATCTCATCTAACATCCTGTTATGCAGCTTATGTCTAACCACAAACACTTAAGTGAGAGTATGAAGGCTACAACAAGAGGCCATACATTGTCTTTTTAGATGCACTGTGGTTTTTCAACCCATCACAGGAAAATATGCATACGTTATGAACACAATCTCATGGGCTCATGTTTTACTTTACAAAAAAGCTATAGAATTACAAAAGACTAAAGAATTGGTGCCACTCTCCTAATTTTCATGTCCTTATTTTTAATCGCAGGATGCCATTTTGAATCAGCCTATTTTCCTTTAGGACAAATATAACTCGCATAAAATTTGAACTATGAACTATGATCATACTATGAACTATGATCATACTATGATCATATGAACTACTCTGGAAAATGGTCTAGAAAGTGTGATGGTCTACAGAGAGGCATGATTTAACCCAATTTCAAGAGGACAGATTTTTATTAGGGAAAAAAAAGTAAAAAAAACAAACTTAAAATAACAGAAATACATATAGGAAAACCTACATTTCCTAACTAATAAATATGCATGATTATAAAACAAGAACAGGTCATCTTATTGTATTAAGACAATATGTTTCATTTTCTAACTTTTATTTCAGTCATTTTTTAACATACTCCAACATGTCCTTCTCCACTATAGCACCCTAAAAAAAAAAGAAAGAAAGAAAATCTCAAGAACACGTGAGAATGATCCTTACAAGGGTTACTATTTGCTGTTGCACATAATTCATATAAAATTTGCTTTACCTTTATTCTTTTGATGGACTCGTGTCCTGTCTGTGACTGATGAGATCCCCAGAGAAACACTGGACAAAATGTTAAGATCATAAAATATAGTTATTTAAAGTTATAACAAATTTTGTTTTGTAAAAAGTTTGCAAAAGCATAGTTTTGTAAGTAAAATATTTTGCTGTTCAAGGTTACATTGTTTACTGGTCAAAAAACACAAAATAAATCCTACGTACAAAAAGGAGTAGAAACTATAGTGAAGACACTAAAAAGACTTCATAAAGTTCCATCACAACCTTTCTTTCTTATTGATTAAAGTTTATTGGTCATTAAACATACATTTTTAACTGCTCAATGCCACAATTGATCAGTCGAAATCAAATGATCTGAGTCATCTAATACATTAAAAAAAAAAAAAAAAACATTTTTAAAGATGAATGCTATTTTCCATTCCACGACATAGTGACCACATCTGTCAAGCTCAAATAAAACTTTTACCAATATAACAAATAAGTGCACACACATAATGTCAAAGGAGTTACAGGCAAAAACTATTTTGATCAAATTTCAAAAGCCACTTATATAATTTTTTTTTTTCATTTAATATTAATTTAATATTATCGCAAGCCTTGTTCATATTGTAGAATACATATAGAATTGTCTGTTGATTTTTTTTAAAGTGCATTTATGCAACATGAACCTGTTCTCATGTTCTAAATTAAATTAAATACACACATTAAATAGTTGTTTTGAAACAGCAAAAACAATCATTTGCAGAAGACACACATGCAGTAAAAAGTTTAGTTCAGTCTTCACAATTTTCTGTGTCTCTTACCATAACAGATGAACTCTCTTCTCTCAGTGTGTTCTGTTTGCCTGTTAAAGGGTAAATAATTTTTTTGTGATAAACAAAAATAAAACATTTTGTGTTTGCAGGGTTTTTTGTCTTGACTCTTATTACTTTACAGCTATTATTGCATATATTATTAGAGTTGTAGGTTGGAAAGGAAACATTACCATATGAAATTTTGCGGTGGGCATCTTTTCTTGTGAGCCTAAAAAAAATAAAAAAAATAAAAATAAAAAAAACGTTTGGTTTAGTTACTTCAATTACATTCATAAAATAGACTTTTTGAAGTTTATAGGGTAGAAGTTGAAATACTGACCCTCTGGTTTTTTTGTTCGCCGACATATCTGAGAATTTAATGGAAAGAAATTACGAATATATTATAAAAAAATATGCCACAATGTCTCATATATCAAACTATTTAGGACATATATTTAAACATCCTCTAAATCAGAAGCACCAAATTCTCACCTCGGTACAATCCTACAGACATAATGACTGTTAGAAGTATGGTAAGCAGCGCTGCCACGCAGCCGGTGTACAGAAGCCACGAGTAGATTGGTTGGGTTCCTGAAATATAGAAATGAGCAGAGTAATTAAACTAGATATAGATATGACTATAGGTTAATTAATAACTAGAAGCAAAATGCAGTGGGCAGTGTTCTGTATCTACTGTAAATGGTTATCATCATTTGTTTACATTCAGTTTTTCAGTTTTACTCGATTTCTCGAGTTTTCAGAGTTCCAATGCAACTTTCCTCTACAGTAATTACATTTTGAAAATCAACTTGAATAAAATCAATTTAGTCAGTTGACATTTGTAAACTTTAAAAAAAAATGGCTGGACAGTAATAGGTATAGACCTGTTATTTTTCCTGACATGTTTCTCTGAGACTTTTATCATTTGGGCTATATACGCACCGTATCAAAACCACTGCCAAAGAAAAGAGAGAAAAAAAACATTTGTGTCTCTTGAATCTAGACAACCTTTGGTCACACTTTATTTTTAAGGTGTCCTTGTTACAGTGTAATTATACAATGAAGTACTAAGTTATAGTTATTAACTATATAATTAGGGTTAGGGTTAAGGTTTGGTTTGGGGTTAGTTGCATGTAACTATGCATAATTGACTATAATTATTGTAGTATCTACATGTTAAATGTATTACAGGGACACTGTAAATAAAGTGTTACCCAACCTTTTAGTGCGACTAATCTAGTCTCCAATTTATTAAAAAACAGAGAATAAAACGGGGAAATATCACGTAATGTTTGTCCTGATGTTTCTCTGAGACTTTTATCATTTATACTCACCGTATCGCTTCAGAGTTTTGGACGTGTTCTTGCCATTATATTCAGCAAAGCATTGGATTTCATCGGTTTCTGCCCACTCATCTGCAGAAATAGAGAGATGAGCACGCGTGAATTCTGTGGCTGAATCAGTGGAGTTTGTCCAGGCGGATTCGGTCCATCCAACATGCGCTTTATCTCCAATCCTCCAGAACACCTGCACTTGAGACGGGACAACTCCGGTCACCAGACACTGCAGCGGTACCGATGATGAGCCAGTTTCTGGTGGTGAGTATAAGATGGATAGTTCTGGTTCCACAACAGAGTGATCTACAACACATATCATCACGTCAAAATGTTATCTGTTATAGTGACCGTGACCCATAGAAAAGTTGATGAGATTTAACCCCAGATTTACCTGTTACGATCACCCTGCTTCCACTGCCGATAATAGCCATTGAGTTATGAAGGCCAATGCAGTAGTACAAACCTGAATCATTCTGTGATACATTTGTTAAAGTAAAAACGCAAGTTTTAACATCATGTTGAGGTAAATCGGACTGAGAGCCAGACCTCGCCGGTGTGAGTTTACCAGTCCGTAGGTTCAGCTTTTGCCATGTTGCAGCACTATAGCAGTAAGAAACACTATGCTCAAATGTACATCTTAATTGTACAGTTTTACCAACTGAGACGTGTGTGAGGTCCGGTGACTGAGCCAGGAGGAATGAGTAAGTAGCTGAAAATGAGAGAATACAAAAAGTCTTAATTATTATGACTAGAATATCAAATTAAATTTACTCTTTAAAATTAATGAGGTGAGATACTTAAAACAGAATGTTCTCAACTGAAATTTCAGGCAAAAATGTCAAATAACTTACTGTGTGAAGCAAACATGCAGAAACATGACAGTATCCAACAATGCGTCGAGGTGCTCATGTCTGCAGTTCCAAAGATCTGAAAGAATGTTAGATGTATACCACTTTTAACTAGCCTAAATACAGCAATCTTACAATCAAACGCCACCCAGTTTGACGGAAAATGGCCTGCAAGGAGAAACAAAAGAAGAAAGAAAGAAGTCCTCAGTGGGTGGACCTTTATTGCCTAGCCTAGCCTATACATCACTTGTGCAAAAGATATGATTGTAGATGGAAAGACAGGACAGGTTTGAGAAGCACTGTCCTACAGTAACAGCTTAATGCAGTTCTTGGTCATTAACTTGGAAATAAACGTATAGTCAGGCAAAGTAGCGTTTTACGACAGACTAATTGTAAAATAATTTTTTGCAGCATAGATCATTTCTATGAGGTGTCCAGAACAACATACTAAAAGTCCTAAGAAATCCTAGTTGAGGAAATATGTTAAATTCTCATCAATCCAAGATGTGTGCCAATAAGGCCAGACAACAATACACCCCAATGGGGCTATTTTTTCTTTTTCTTTTCTCCTATCAAAATGAAACTTTACACAATGAAAGTACCCATGAAAAGTAATTTTTTTTTGTATTACAAGTTTCTTTGAAAATGAATTTTAATATGCAAATGAGCTATACACTAATAGAATATGCCCAAAATACACCCAAATAGGCTTAATTTTTTCCTTTATTCCTACCACAATAAAATTTTACATAGTAAAAGTATACATGAAAAGTAATTTTTTTTGTATTACAAGTTTCTTTTGAAATGAATTTGAATATCCACATGAGCTCCACACTTATTGAATATGTCCTAATTTGCATAGGCAGAAACACCATTCATATGTATGACAAATACATCGGCCCAGTCTTCATCCAATCATCCTACTGCCAATGGGTGATGGCAATGCTGCTTTTAGACTGGCCTCTAACCTGAAAACTGCCTGGCTTGGTAGTACCTGCCAGGGGTATAACCCCCGCCGGTATAGACTTCAGGGTCACGGAGGCACGCAAGCCTCCCCACCACGACAAGGTAGCAACAACAGGGGAGGTTTCTTTTTGGTGTTTTTTATTTTATTTAATTTTGTTTTTGTTTTTCTTTAACTAACCTAGATATTGCTGTTGCTAGCTTCTCATAACACTGCAAAACTACTTTACAAACGGTGGAAGTCTGATGTGTGGCCCGCCTGGTCTGAAATACTTGCTAACTACAAAAAGAGAAGCAGTTTTGGTGTCTGGCAAAATTATTTTAAAGAGCTGGAATGTCTGGAAAGTGTGTCTATCTGGTTTTTTCATCTGTCTTCTGTGTGAGAGTGAATCGTTTAGTTGGTAAGAACGACTTCTGCCTGTAATCTTGTAATCTTACCGACAATCCCAATCATTTGTAAATCTACCAGCCCAAAACTTAATCTCACCACGTTACTAATGACTAAGATGGCTATTCTGACTTTCTTCTGATGTTATCTGTGGGGGAATGTCATTAGGTAAGGCTTGTTCGCAAAAAAAAAAAAAAAAAAAAGAATTTAGTAAGCAACTGGAGGCAAGATTGTGCAATCAATTCTTAAAGGCACACTGTGGAGAAATTGTGTTTTTGTCAAACAGCGACCCCTAGAGTCGCTTTGGAATACTGTCGTAAATACCCACCCACCCTCCAACAGCGTCGTCTGATATCCCTCAGGACTACGTGATAAATACACCTCACAACACCTGAGTTCAGCTGGCAAGCTAAGCAATAAAACATAACGCAAAAAACACGTAAATGTGTTTTTCTGAAACGGATTTAAATCCGATCTTCAATTCTCGCGCTATATGCAGATTTAATGGAGTGCACGTCACCGAAAGCAACAGATATGAACTGCATTTTATTGATCATCAGCTAAAATTTCAAAATCAAAGACCGCAATAAGAGAGAGCAGTAACAGCCCTAGTAAGATCACTTCATTTCTTTACTTTTAATGATGATGATTGTGTGTTAAGCGTCTGCGACTATACTTTCACTTTGATTTGCGATAGTTTGCACGTTGTCTTGATGAATATGCTCATTGCTTATCTGCGGTGATGCGTGTTCCAGTAGCGTCGTCATATCTGGCAATAACATATAGCCTATAACACGCTCTCACACGTGTTTTTTTGTTTGTTTTTTTTTAGCATTTTTGGGAGGAGTACAATTTACATATGTGGTTTCAACAACCAGATGCATTTACACTTGTCCAGTTTCGTCTGGAATGCGGCACAGACCGTCTCGAATGCGTTTCGGAGGGCATTTACACCTGGTCTTTTCACGATCGGATAGCTATCCGATCTGAGAAAACGCATGAAGTGGCCAGGTGTAAACAGCCCCCATGACAAAAACATACGCAGTACGCACGAAACCCGAAAACAAACGCTGGTTGGCCTCTCACGTCCAAATTTGAGGAAGTGGTGGGGGAAGTAAGGTATGCCGTAAAGCAGTCGAATTTTGTAGTTCTTTTTGTGCTTGGGTTACTACCCGAACCCCGAAGTTACGCAGTGCCAGTAAAAGCGATACAGACCCCGTCAGGCTATGGCAGACGCGTCATTCAACCTATTGTAAGTCGATGTACCATCACAAGGGTCTTGGAAATATATTATGAAGGTTGAAAAGATACATAGTTCCTTTAAGGTCAATATAGCCTAAGTCTTTTTGTGGCAAGTGACCCAGGTAAGTGTGGCAGGTGGCAAATTTATCGTGTTTATGCATAGGTTAACTTACTGAATGGACATGAATGTGTGGCCCCTGTTTTTTCTACTTGTGACTTTATGGTTTCTTGGCCATAAGTCAATTAGGCCTAGTGTTGAGCTCATTTGGATATTTAAAATAGATTTTTCAAAGAAACATGTAAAACAAAAATGTTACTTTTCATGTATACTTTCACTGTGTGAGGTTTGATTGTGATAGGAGTAAAGGAAAAAATAAGTCCATTAGGGTGTATTTTGGGCATATTCGATTAGTATATTGCTCATTTGCATATTCAAATTCATTTTCAAAGAAACTTTTAATACAGAATGTTTTACTTTTCATGTAGACTTTCATTGTGTAAAGTTTTATTGTGGTAGGAGTAATGGAAAAAATTAAGCCTATGCGGGTATATTTTGGGTAGCATATATTCGATAAGTGCATAGCTCATTTGCATCTTCAAATTCATTTTCAAAGAAACTTGTAATACAAAAATTTTTACTTTTCATGGATACTTTCATTGTATAAAGTTTTATTTTGATAGGAGTAAAGGAAGAAAATAGCCCCATTGGGGTGTATTGTTGTCTGACCTTATTGGCACACATCTTATCTACAGATTTTTATCCTGAAAGGTCAACAGAATGAGCAGGTGTTCTTTTTGTCGGTTGACTCTACTGTGTCTGACAGTCTGCTGTTATTCTGGATGCTGTTACTTGTTTTGATCTAACCTCACGGGTTTGAGATGAAAAGAGCAGTATGGCGAGAGAATAACAACCAATGCTGAACGCCCACACCTTCGCTCGCAAACTGAGTCTAAAACATTTCCCCACGCTGCACTTCAAATACCTATGTCATATGTGCAACATCATGTTAAAATTCCATTCTATAAATATCAAATATATTTCTTTACATAGAAAAAAAAAAATTATACTAAAGCAAATCATTTTATTATGCCTGTGTCCTGAGTATTAAGAGTTTTGTGATATGAAAAAAAAAAAAAAACATTTGTCAGGGAGAAACTTTCTGAATGTTGATTTTATCAACGATAAGTGAATCACCAAATTATACAGATTTTTAAAATTAAGTAATTTAAGTCTATAAATAAGTAAATATACAAATAAAAAATGGATCCATATATCACAGCATGTATTAATTCTGTGTCTACTTATGGTCAAAAATGCATGTTCATATCATAACAGCAGCAATTTACTTATTTAGAATTTATAGGGATGGGAGTACATGTATGTTTGCTCCATTTTATTTGGGTAAATATTTTGTCTCAGTAAGATGTTTTATATCAGTGTTGTTGTAATGCCATTGGGTCATTGTGAATGGACAGCTGTATGTGAAAGTAAGCATGTTCAGTTTAGTCTGTTTCATGAGACCGTCGTGTAACATCCTGCTGTGTATTGCACCTCTTTACTTTGGTCTAACCACACGTGTTCAGATGACAGCAGAAAGGCTATAGCAGAAGGCCCACGCATTGTCTTGTTGGGATGCAGTGTGGTTTTTCAACCCCTCACAAAAGTATAGCATACATATTCACAAAATCTCAAACATAAAATCTCAGATATCTTTTGATTAATAAGTGTTAACATTGTTAACAGCTTGTTTTAACAACTTTTTTGTTTGTTTTGTTGTTAAAGCAACACCATGTAGTTTTTCAACCTTCATAATATATTTCCAAGACCCTTGTGATGGTACATCGACTTACAATAGGTTGAATGACACGTCTGCCATAGCATTTACTGGAACTACGGAACTTCGGTGTTCGGGTAGTAACCCGAGCACAAAAAGAACTACAAAATTCGACTGCTTTACGGCATACCTCACTTCCCCCACCACCCTCCACCCCCCATTTCCTCAAATTCGGACGTGAGAGCCCAACTATCGTGTGTTTGCCGGCTAGTATAGCGTGTTTATGTTGTTGTCATGCAACGAAACCGAAGAAGGCAAAGGTTTTGTCGGAGGAGACTAGGAAGAGAAAAAGGGAGAGTGACAAAATCAAAGGCCAGACGAGGATCAATATTGGTCCAGCGTTCGCTCGCTGGCGTGAACTAAAGGAGGAGGAGGGGTGCCCGACCGATGCTGACTTGGCCATCATGCTGTTGGACTAGTAAGTATATTGCTTGCATACTATCTCTAATTTTTCGAATTTGTTGTCTGCCTGGCTATGTTACGGAAGCTATCTTGTCCTCCATTTATCTTCATGAATCAAGTAATGCTAGTAGAGGAGCGAATTATCAATCTGGTAGATTCCTGATAAAACAAGAGAGAAGTGTTATGGTACAAGTGTAAACTTTGTACAGCCTAATGTTGGAGTAGTGTTTTATGACGAAGCCCCTTTTTTAGGACAAAAAAAAAAAAAGTCAGAAGTAAGCCTATGTCTAAACGGCGTGTACACGTTTGGTAGGGGCTACATTCTTTCAAGTAAATAATACATGATTAGACGGACAAAATCATCTTTTAGGCTAACTAGCCTAATGACTGCAGGCTGATAGTTTGTATATTTATTTTTCTGGTGAAAGTGTCTTGCCTCAGGCTATAATGCAAATTGATTTTTCAACTTTGCAGATTCATCTATGGTAGCTTGATATTATAATATTGACGATATGGCTATTACCTACCACACAAACATTGAATTGAATTAGCATATCCATTCTGTAAAACAGTAGCCAATAGGCTACTATAATGACGCTGGCTTGTAAACGTGAGCTACACAACCTTTTGGCATTTGAAAAAAATAAAACCCATGAAATTATATTCATATGACATGCTGAAATATATGCCACTGTACCTGTACTGGGATGAAGACATTTCACACGCAACGCAAGCAGTCTGCCCAAGACGTGAGAACTCCTCCTGCAGAATTTGGGGGTATTGGCTTGTCAACAAATGCACATGTATCCCCTGCATGGTGTAACCATGACAGATTTTATGACAGTAGTAGAAGACAATACTGTTTCCCAACTGTAGGGGGACCCCGAGAGCAAAACTTACATGGTGTTGCTTTAAGAAAGAAAGAAAGAAAGAAAGAAAGAAAGAAAGAAAGAAAAAGTGAAATATGTTTAGGGGTTATTGTTGATTTTTGTTTCAGCCTGTTTCTTGACACTGCTTCACACATTGGATAGTGCAGGCATTATTTTGATTAAGATCAAAATAGTTGATATCATTTGTTTTAGGCTACTCTCTCTTTAAGAGTGCAACATGCACGCTGCAAACCTAAGCCAACTTAAACAAAGTTTAAATGTAGTCTTTCATTCTGGTTGCCATTCTGCCGTTCTCATATTTTAATGCCAAAATGACATGTACAGCTGAAATGTAATTTAACTAAACTTAATTACAAACTGTAAGTAGGCTAATTCGCAGCCTTTCAATGATGGATAAACGCTTTTATGAATGAATTCACCAACAATTCCACTCTGTAAGAAATTAAAATATATTAGAATTTATTAAATAGGCTAAATAATTGAGAAATTGAAGAATGACACACCTTTTCCAAACTAAATTTCTGTTCACGTCCGCAATAAAGGCACGCCATGTGCGACTCCCCGGCACGATGCGCACAGTGAATCTGAGCCTGAACTATAAAGTGTTTAGGCTAAAGAAAGACACGAATAAAAAGTCGTTCTCACTAGTCCTACCTGGCTACCTCTGATGAATGTCACAATTACAACTCCAAAGAATTTTGGAAGAATGTCTTTTATCACACTTGCCTGTTCGATTATCCAGAACTTCAGCTTAAACATCACCAGACACTGATAATTTTAATTAAAATAATGTAGCCAAAAATAAACAGGTTTTATTCGAGCACATTTATTACAGCCATTAATAAGCTACACAACAAAACACGTTCGCGTTGATAAGCGCAAGGAACCATTTGCGCGCAAAAGCCAGTTGAGGTCGGCGCTAAGCCTCAAATCTTCTTTGCTCATATTACTAATCTTACTACCCGCTCCCCTGTCGTGCTCGATCCTGACCTACCTATTAGCCTATATCAGTGAAAGCCTGAGACGACAGTCTTGGTGATTATTGAACATATTGCTTGAATAAACTGCTCTGCAAATGTTGTTCGAATAGGATATCTAGGCCTACCAGTCGGTGCAGAATTTCAGAGAGCTGTAAAAGTAATCACTTGGTTCTCAAGTGAATAATGAGATCTACATTTAGGCTGCTTAAATCCACACTGAATGCACAGATGGGACAGGTGCGATGACAGGACAACTCTCACCGTTCCGTTCCCTTGACGGACGAATATTGCTGCGTTGTAGTGGGCAGATTTGATAAACATTCGCTATCACGGATTTGGTGAGTTTTAGTGTTGCTCCGAGATAACACGTGCCTTTATGGGCCTATATGTTTTAGTTTAGATGACTGCGAACGCTAAACTGAGGTTTCAACCCCTTGGATGTCCCTTTATAAGCAGAAGAGAAACGGAGACCAATGAATGTCAAACAGCGAACTTGCTGTCTTGAAAAAGTCAGGTAAGTGTATGATTTTTATTTTTTATTTTTATATATTGGCTAAATATGCCTTTAGGTATGCACTGTACATTTTTAATTTCAACTTTAATTAGGCCTACATTAATCTGACTTTAAAAAATTTGTTGAATCTTGTAGGCGATATAACAAAAAAAGTTGAAAATTGCTTAACATATTTTTTTTTAAAGTTAAATCAAAATGTAAAACATGTTGTCACAACTTATTGATCATACTTGTTTTGTGTAGGCTACATTTATAGGCCAAGTAAGATTCCAATTATATTCTAGACCATACATGTTGACTCAGATTTTGCATCAATCACATTGGACATTTTTGTACAGCCAATTCATAATGCATGCATGTTGTTGTTAGCCTATTTAGTAGTTTGATAGCATAGCTCATTGCACAATGCCCAGCCTAGGCAATTATCCACAGCATTAATAACAAAGCCTTTAGCTTGTCACGTATAGACCTTACTGTTTTGGCTAATACGTGACATATTCCTGTTCAGAATGTTCCGAAATGGTGAAACATGTGACAGTATGCCATGTTTTGAGTCTACATTGAAAAAGAAGAACAGGTGACTCAACCCCCATGACTGACTGAAAACCCCTCCCTCAAAACCCTTGCCTTTGATAAAATAGCATTTGATTTTTACTAAGGAACTGTAAGTTTATAGTTCTTAGTGTGTGGAGTACAAAATACAACTATGGGATTAAGATTATACTGACTCCAAACTGTTAGCCAAAAACAGTGTAGGCTACTTTTGTAAAGTGTACTTTTCCACAAAGCTTGATATAATTAAAGTGATATATCTGGCATTGAAATATGCAGTCTATGAAGTCTATGAAGGAACCAGTCTGTCTGCACTAAACTGTCTTACAAGATGGCCTTTCTTTCTTTTTTCTTGAATGAATGAATGAATGGACACTTCAGTTTAGACCTTCACTTTTAAAAATAAAGTTCTTTATTTGGCATCTCTGGTACATCTTTGAAAACTTTCCATTGCACAAATAGTTCTTTATAGTGAAAAGGGTTCTTTAGATGATTCAAATGTTCTTCACACTAAGAGAAAAAAAAGGTTATTTTAAGAACAGTTCACTGAAAGGTTCTTCGGGGAGCCCAAAATGGATATTCTTTGAAATTATAGCAAAAATCCATTTGCAATTGTTCCATTTTCTCTCCAATCTTTATTTTTAAGAGTGAGTGGAAAAAAATTATTTAATTTTTAAAACGTTTCTCACAATAAGAAAGCCTCAAAATGGTTCTTCTATGACATTCATGCGCAAACCCCCTTTTGTAACCTTGATTGTTTAATGTTTTATGTTGTTCCGTGTCTTACGGCCAGATGGCGCTGTTGTTTAGTGTAGCGCTGTAATGTCGTTGACCTGTGTCTTCCCCTTGGGCAAAACGGCGTTTACTTATCAACAGCGCGTGTGTGAACAATAGATAGGGAGAGACGAGGGTTTACATGAGAACGAGCTACTTTAGAAAACAAAGGGGGAGAATTCTGTCAGTAAAGACTATGCTTCATATTTTCGATTACTTCGAGTAGTAACGTTAGTTTGGGGGTTGTTCTTAATTCAGAAACGGTAATATACACGGACTGGACTATCATATCAACACTGGAGCGCAGCGTAACAGATCACGGAGAAGCACATTTTGATGTGAGTACAACCGTTGAATCGTTGCAGAGCCTTATGAAGTGAAGTAAATGCGTCGTTCAGTGTATTTGACGATAGAATGGAAAGGACACAAGCAAATCCCAAAACTATGGGCGATAATTGATAGTATTTAGTGCTGAGCATGCATCTAAATCAATGCATATGCAGATATGAGGTGTACAGTGAAAATTTTAGCGTGAAACGAACATTGACTAATGCTATTATGTTGCTATGGGTTGAATGAGGTATGTTAGTAACAGTGTAGAAACTTTGCAAGAGAAGAGAGAAAAGAGAGAAGAGAGAGGGGAGAAAGAAACAAACACGTGCTTTCACCCTGTATGTCTGTGGTAGTTAGCAGGACGTGTTTTGATCTGTTGTAACGTTGAACATTTTCTCTGATTGCAAAGTCTAGTTTAAAGTTTTTGTGCTTTCTTAAACTTAAGTTGTCCAGGTCTTGAGTGGATGCATCAAATAACACACATCAACAGCACATCATGTTTGTTTTTAAAAGGCATCACTTCTAAGTTTACGTTTCTATTTTTGAACCCTGTATTTGCTTGTGATCTAATCTACTGAAAATCAAGCCGGGGTTTTCGTGCACATTTGTTATCCGGAGTCTGGTGCAGTAATGCACACTTGTATAGAAATTCAGTTCAGTATGCAGTTTATACTGGTACAGTCAGTGTTGAATTACCAGTCATTGAAAGACAGTTCTGATCATTTTAATACAGAAGTTTACAAAATATAAAAAAACATTAAAATACATATTATATAATTCTATAGTCTAATTATTGTTATTAGTATTTTTATTGTTGTCGTTGTAATTATGTGATTAACTAAACCTGTGGTGATGTTAAAGGGATGGTTCACCCAAAAATGAAAATTCTGTCTTCATTTACTCACCCTCACGTTGTTCCAAACCTGTGTGAATTTCATTCTTCTCTGAAAACAAAATATATTTTCTTTGTTTTGAAGAATGTCGTTAACAAACAGTTGATGACATTGACTTCCATTGTGTTTGTTTTTCCCATTAAAACTTTTATTTTTGGGTGAACTATCCCTTTAAGACACTGACTTCATCCATCCACTACCTTGGGATCAGTTGGTTAAAAGTCATTGCAAAAATGGTTCAGAAAAAATGTTGTTGTGTCCGAGGTAGAACCAGCTGTGTATTTTTCCATAGTGCAATGAAATTAATCTGAGCTTTGCCGGATCTGTCTCTCCTCAATACATTATCCAGAGACTCAAATCACCTGTACTGTGCAGATTGTGATGGGATTTGTCCTTTTTTTCCCATGGGTTTTCATTCCTCTCTCAAAACAAACCTTACATCACAGCCTGCATGGCGTAGTATCACCGGCTGTTTTTTTTATTTGCTGGATTCAACAAACACACTTAAAATATTATGTGGCATTCTCACACTGTTCCTTCACCGCATTATACTATAGTGCATCTATAGTGCATACTGGCTGACACACACCTCATAACTCCACTGTAATCACATCAGCTGTAGTCATGGCAACTGCACATGGGAATGAAAGCTTTCACTGGGAGAGCAATTTTCTTCTCCTTCACTGACTCACCGCTTTTCCTCCATGGACCGAGATGTGTTACCTGCTTGCACGCAAAATGCAATGTTAAGGACACCATTTGTCCTTAATACTTAATGTTCTTCCAGAGGCAGATTTTTTTTAATGCTTCCCCTTCACGCAAGGATTATGCTGTGCCAGTTCTTTTTGTGTGTGTGTGTGTGTGTGTGTTTGTGATTAATAGTTTTTGCAATATATTAGTTAAGCACATTTAACCTTAAATTCTCAAATTAAAAATGTTCATATTCTCTTTTATTTTTCAAATTAAAAATATGTAGTATATTAATATATAAATATTTAATACATCATGGTATTATTTGTCATGCTTTCATTTATGCTATAGCCTACTATTTTAACATTATATAATATAAATAACATATTATAACATTACCTTTTTTATGAATGAATAATGAATAATCAGTGATAATAATTGGGAATAAACTGTCCGAAAATGTCAGAGTGCAAACAGTAATCTAAAAAATAGGTTTCACTTTTTTTTAATGTAAAATGTATTTTCTTTATGATTTCATGAGATCCCTCCTAGACATTGGGTAGATCAGTCTTTCCCAAATTGGGGTTTGAGAGTTGATTAAAAGCTAATAATAAATTCATTATAAAAAAAAACAAAAAACATTCATTTTATTTTATTTATTTACCTGCATGAGTGCAAGTATGACCATTAAACAACATCAGAGAACCATGAACATGTGAATACATGGTCATATTAATGAAATATTAGCTTCAAATAAAAAACAATACCGTTATCATCTCCATGTAAACAACAAAAACGCAAATTTGTGAAAACTGTGACGGTCATGCGTATTACTTGTTCAGTCTATAGGTGCGTAGTGTGTCTTTACAAAGTGACATCGCCAACTACGGGCAGGGTAGCATAATTAGGGTTGGGTACCGAAACCTGGTGCCATATGACTGGTATACCCGACCGAATCAGAACACAGATTTCGGTGGCACTTAAATGCCTGAGCTGTCGAGGTGGCGGCAAGGGACTGACTTTGAGTGAGTCATTAAACCGTTCATTCAACGAACATGTTCAAAAACGTACATTTATTCAAAGATAGATATAATGAAACGAGGTGAAACTGATGCTTCACTTTATAGAGACCGATGGCATTGATTTAATGCATTGACCAGCGCTGACACCAGGAAATACCCTTAAATGTTAAAAGGATGATGATACGACAAAGATTTCACATTCCTTGGACGTGGCACACTTTTTTTACATTTTTATTTTGTATTTTTTTGATGAATATAGGCATATGACTTGACCTGAAGATCAGACACAGGAATCGCATGCACTAAGTCGATATCTCTCTCTCTCTCTCTCTCTCTCTCTCTCTCTCTCTCTCTCTCTCTCTCTCTCTCTCTCTCTCTCTCTCTCTCTCTCTCTCTCTCTCTCTCTCTCTCTCTCTCTCTCTCTCTCTCTCTCTCTCTCTCTCTCTCTCTCTCTCTCTCTCTCGCATTCACTGCCTAGGCTTGTTAAGTGCAAATCCACGGAGCCATGATAAACACAATCTTGTTATTATTATAGTGTAAAACAGGAACAAGGTACAGTTTTAAAAGTATCGATTTGGCACCGGTATTGTAAAAAAAAAAAACGATAGCCAACCCTAAGCATAATACAGCATTTTTAATTTTCCGCAGATCTGTGTGACTGTGAATGGGGATAATTACGGCAACTTTTACCCCTTTAAGCTTCATGCATTTGTGTGAAATGGAGAGAGAATTTTGTCTTCACCCCATTAGTTATGACCCACCCTCCCTTCAGTTCTCTTTTTCTATATTACCTTTCTGTCTTCTGCCTACGTGCGACTGAGATTTAGGGGAAAAGGGAACCTTTTTTTGCCCCATGCATGGGCAGCTTCAGAAGTATTGCTTCCTCATGACACTAGCTCTTTGCTCATCTTCAAAAGTTCAGATTCTCCCTAAACAGTCAGACCTTTTTGCCCTTAAATTTCCAATAATAAATGTCCCTGATTGGATCTCAGGGACATGTCAATTCTTCATTTTAAATATTGCAAGGATTCCTAATGCAATAAGTCTAACTAATTAACTAATGTTAACAATTGAGACCTTATTGTAAAGTGTTAGCCTACCACTTTTTTGTATTTAATGTCAAAGAATGCACATAATTCATTTCTTATATATATGAAAAAGGATGTTTGTTTCTTGGGGCAGAATTAAATGTAATTACAGAAAAATATCACATTAGATAGGCAATTATGTTGATTTATAAACATCAGTAGCCTAGATTTCAAAACTGTGTCTTTAAAGGGACCTATATGGGAAATAAGTTTACAAAATGTGAAACAAAGTGATGGGTGAGAGGCAGTACAGTCTACATCTCCTTTTTTTAAAATAACACATACGGATATGAAAAGTGGCAAATGATCTTACGGTAAACAATAAGAGGAACTCTTTCAGTTAAATGAACTGTTATCTTGAGAGTCTTTGTCTCAGTCGTTTTCAGTCTGACTCAAATAGTGCATAGGGCCACTGTAGTTTCACTGGTACATGTGTGCGTTTCTGCACCTGAAGCTTGTAATTTAGGATCTGTATAGTATGACAAACATGTTTCTGAATGTTTATGGCTAGGTATGAATGAATGAATGAGGCATTTATATAGCGCTTTTCCTGTTACTGTACACCCAAAGTGCTTTACAATCATGTCGGGGTCTCTCCTCAACCACCACCAGTGTGCAGCATCCACTTGGATGATGCGACGGCAGCCACAGTACAAGGGCGCCAGTGCGCTCATCACACACCAGCTATAGGTGGAGAGGAGAGAGAGTGATAGAGCCAATTCAATGGATGGGGATTATTAGTACGCCATGATTGGCAAGGGCCATTGGAGGCAATGTGGCCAGGACACCGGGGTTACACCCCTACTCTTTAGTGCCATGAGATTTTTTAATTACCACAGAGAGTCAGGACCTTGGACCTCATCCGAAGGTAGGTATGGAAAGTGCTGGCAGGTTGTGATGTAATGTTTGTCGTGTTTATATCAGGCTTGCGTGACTTCCTACACTAGAGGTGTCACCTTTCAGACAGTCCTGACACGAACGTTTTGACGCAGAGGTTGTGTATTATTTATCAAGTAGCTGAAGGCATTTTTTTCTCATTGGCAGCTGACTTCAATTCTCTAAATGAATATGTGTTTTATATTAGGATGACTACCTTATGATTACCTCCCATGTTTTCTAAGACTTGTTCCTATTGCAATTCATAGAAAATATGAGGCCCAGTGTGCTTATAGTGGGCAACAGAATAGATGTGTCAGCATAAATGATTGGCAAATTTAGGGGTTAAAATTAGTAATTAAAGAACTTGTGGGACCATAATAGCTGAAATTGAAAAATGTACTGCTTGTAAGGACATTCCTACAATGTTGTTACCAGAAAAAAAACATGCCACACAACTGTCCCTATTTTGACTGTGGTTTGGATATTTACCAGTTTGATCCTGCCCTTGGCTCAACAAACAATCTGTCTTAAAGTGTCATGAAACCCCCTGTTTTAGCGCTGGTCATAAAAAAAAAAAAAAAAAAAAAATGTGAGTAGGGCCGGGTGATATGGCCAAAAAAATTATCATGATAAAAATGTTCATATCAGTCAATAATTATCATGATATTAACTGATATTAGGTCAGTTAATTAGATATTAACTGAGTATTAGCAAATCTAAATTTTGTTTCAAGTTTAAAGGCAGATTTTTGCTCCTGATTGAAAGTTGTTGAAAAAATTGACAACCTCATTATGAGGTAAAATTTTACAGGGTAAAATTGTCTTCCATAGTATTTGAATTATGTTAACCATAACTTACAGTTTTGTTTATTTGGTAGGCCTATTTGTTATGAAAAAATAGGCCTAAAGACATTAGTATAATACAAATGCACTCAAAATATCTCCCCATTCACCAGGTCGTACTTACCATTACATGTACACCAAATCTTTTCTGATTTATTTTATCTACCTCAGTACCCTGGAAATCCAGAGTTCTCGCAAGAGCACAAATTTAATTTGCTCAGCGAGTTTACTCTGGCTTCGAGTAATGACGCTCATTAAATATGCCCTTGTATCCGAACTGCACCAATCACATCGGGTTATCTGATATAGGTGGGCCAGAGACGAGCTAAACAGACGTCGAAGTCATTAGTAAACATTGCAAGATGGCTATGGATGAACACCAGTTGTTTGAAATGGCTTTGGCCGCTACAATGAACGAGTTAGACTTGGCTTTTTATCTAAAAGAGGAACAGAAGACGCCGCTCAAATCGTTCCTTTGCAAGAAGGGCGTTTTTGCTGTTTTGCCGACCGGATACGGCAAGAGTCTAATCTACCAGTTAGCTCCGCTGGTAGCATATGGGGCTTGTTTTGATTGGTCGTAGTGTTATCCAATTGCGTGCAGTGAGATTTTCAAATGCATGCTTGGTGCCGCCCCTCGAGCTGGACGATTTTCATTAGTCGATGCCAGACCATTAATCTTTCAGATTTAGGTCTGTATTTCCAGGCTACTACCTCAGTAGAGATAGTGATTACTTGTTAACGATATCAAAAGCACAATAGTTCATCAGTTAGTTTGTTCTGCACTTTGACATCGTGCACATTGGTCACGGTGACCTGAAGTGATGAACTTTAAAAAGTCCCAATAATGGTTCAAATAAATTATACTTTTCAGCAGGTTATTGCCTGTCACGCAATCTAGCCTACAAAATATAACATTTCTGCATAGATTTCCCATCCTAAGGTGCACACTGTCCTGCTTTACCTTCAACGTATTCTTTTCTTCTTTGAACATCATCTTTTGAGAAAACAATACTTAAAGGGATAGTTCACCCAAAAATAAAAATTCTGTCCTCATTTACTCACCCTCACGTTGTTCCAAACCTGAGTTTCTTTCTTCTGCTGAACGCAAAAGAAGATATTTTGAAGAATGTCAGAAACTAAACAGTTGATGGGTCCCATTGACTTCCATAGCTTTTTGTTTCATACTATGGAAGTCAATGGGGTCCATTAATAACAATGTTCGTTGACCACCTTTTTTCCCATTACTGAGACAATGACGAGACGACACCAACGTCATTTAAAGGTGCTCTAAGTAACTTTTTTACCTTAACTGAACAGCTTCGGAGTCATTGGAATGGTTATATTACTTATTTCAGGTTGAATGGTGGTCGTTTCGCACCCCCCTGGTGCCCGTGAGCTGAAAATCCGCACTTGCAACTTTGAGCCGGCGGGCCGCCGGCCGCCGCGTCAGGAAGTCTCGCGTGATATCAGGTCTCGCGATGTAAACAATTGCTTTACGGCCAAAAGAAATCTGCTCAAATACTGTCATTATTGCGCTCCCTCACGCTGTCCGAACCCGAATGAAGAAGACGTTTTAAAGAATGTCCCATCTGCTTTGATGTTGTTGATCTACTAGCCTCTGGTGTCCGAGAATCGCCTACGAGTTTTTACAACAGTGTTGTCAAATATCTATTCCGAAGCTGTGGGGGGAGCTCTAGAGAGAAACCTGTGAGCAAAAAAACGAAAATACAGCGAAGAAATCCCGAAGCTACTGAGTGCTGCTTTAACAATAACTGTGACTATCAACATGCAGTATTGTTGACTAAAATTATGAGACTAAAATGTAGTTAATAAATAAATAACTTGACCAAAATCTCTGTTTTTGTCAAATAAAAATAGGAGACAAAATATTACAGACTGTTTTGATCGAGCATCTAAGAGCTTTCATGCTTGCCGTTGCCAGAAGTAGTTAGCCTACTTTAAATCCCTTTTCTGTTAAAAGGATACATTTTCTGCCCTGTGCTTTACTTAAGGGAGTTCAGCAATCTCCATTTGAGATACTCTTCTTAAATTAAATTGTCATTTAGTCAGTCTGTGTTCTGTTCACGAGCCGCTTGTGCTGTTTGCTTCACTAAATCTTCGATCAAACCTTCATAGTGATGAACTGTAATAAATCAAAACCTGGATCTCGACTATTGTTTGTGATTGTTTAGTTTGGGACTAGGCTCAAGCCTTGAAAAACCAGGGATTAGTTGACTAAAACTTGACCAAACAAAAAACAAAACAATTTTTTTCTAAAAATGATAAAAACAAACTAAAAAGGACTAAGACTAAATTGCAAAATAGCTGACAAAATTAACTACTTTCTACTGCCTATCACATCAAAACTAAGAATACTTTCTAACTGGTAGTGACAGACTTTGTGCGAGTTCTTATGAAGCTGGTTAGTGTTGTCATGACGTGATTTCCTGTGGCTCTAAAATAATCAATCACATGTGATTAACGGCTCAGATGATTGATCCCAAAAACCTGGGCAAAATTAAGCACCAATGAGTAAAGATTGTAGAATTTCAAATCCTGCGCCTGCCAAACAACTGCCATTGATATGAATGGGAATGCTAGCAGATAGCACTCTGTTATAGCAGTAGCAGATAGCACTCTCCGGCTATTATAAACTTCTAGAGCCCTTACTGTAATTTCACACTCATCAGTTGATTGTGAAATGCTCATCTGACCTGTTCTCACACACTAATTACTATCTGTTTTGATCTACCACTATGCTTAATCAAATGTGACTGGCTCTGTTGTAATATTTAGCGTTTGCTGTCACATGATAGAAGTCAAGATATGACTCAGTTGAAATTCCATTGCTTTGTCAGACATCTGTGTGTCATATGTGACCAGTCAAACCAGTCACAAGTCGCATGGGTATATTTGTGGCAATAGCCAACAATACATTGTATGGGTCAAAATTATTGATTTTTCTTTTATGCCCAAAATCATTAGGATATTAAGTAAAGATCATGTTCCATGAAGATATTTTGTAAAAAAACATTTATTTTTGTGAGTGAATGCAGCACAATCGCGAACATAAATGGACAACTTTAAAGGCGATTTTCTCAATTAGATTTTTTTTTGCACCCTCAGATTCCAGATTTTCAAATAGTTGTATCTCGGCCTGTCCTACATCAATGGAAAGCTTATTTATTCAGCTTTTTCAAAATTGACCAATGTGACTGGTTTTGTGGTCTAGGGTCACACATGTGGTGGATCAACACTGGAGTATCCAGCACTTGTTTTTAGTTTCAAATTCCATCCAAGTTGAAAAGTATTGCATTGAAGATCTAGTCTGGTTTACAGCATCAGGGTTTCAATTTACTATTAACTTAAAGAGGATAGATTTTGGCTTGGATTGTATGTCTTATAGAAGAAGATTTTACTAAATGTATTTTTTAATTTGTGGGCGTTGGAGTTTGCTCTTTTTCACCTTGCTTTTTAATCACTTATGAATGCCCGTGTGCATTTTACTTCCGCTTTTTGAATTAGCTAGGGATGCAACGATACCATTTTTTCAGAATCGATCCGATCCGATACCAAAAAAAATCTAAAAAGGGTTGGTCTGAAGTAGCTACATTACTCATAGGTGTGGTTTGGGCATAACATGCAATAAACCAATCAGAGCGTCATCTCACATTCCCTTTAAAAGCAGGCGCACTTGTTCCATGGTGGATTGCTATTATAATGGCGGATTTGCCAGGCGCACACCAGGAGCGGTTCACAGCCGAGGAGACAGACGTTCTCGTCAGGGCCAATAATTTGGGTAATTTAATTAATGTAATTTATTTAATTAATTAATTTAATTACCCAATAATTTGGGTAAATGTGTAAGCTAGATTTATGCCTATTTTTTCACATCTTCATGGACACCACAATGATTTCCCTCGTGTGGTAATATTTTTCCTTGTAATGATGTATGGTTTGCAAAAATGGGAACTGCTGCGTCTGTGTAGATGAGAGAAGCAAAGTGTATGCGCGTTGTGCACACGCTACATTATGGCCAAGCATGCACCCTTAAAATACCATCTGAATAACACGCCACTGACTTTAAACTAGGTTTTTCCTGGTCTGTGGTGGAATTGTTTTCTGAAACTGCAAAATAGCACCAGGGAACGTTTGCGTCAGAACATGCTGAACCGCCCCCGGGAGCGCAAGTTCATTCCCTAATTTACCGATGTGCCATTGGGTTTAAATCCGAAATATTGCCAATAAGACGCTTTTACATTTCTCTCTGAAACCAAATCTTCCGCCATTATCTTGTCAGTCAGCTCGCCTCACTCTCGTCATGTGATAAATGAAATCTGACTCCTGCTGCTGATCTGAGCTGCGACTCATGTTCGGCTCACACTGAATTGATCAGACGAGTTCTTTTTTTAATTTATTGTAGTGTCTATTCTGTTCTGGGGGTGGTGGCGCGGTGGGCAAGTTATGTAATCGGTGTCTGAACACCAGTAACACAGACTATCACAGCAAAAAATACATTTGAATTGCATTAAAAATGTTTATATTCCAGTGTCACCTTAACTGTGGGAAGAAAATAATAATTTGCTTTGGCTCCAATACAGTGACAATAAACAATGTTTTTAAAAAAAAGTATTTTTTAATAAAGTATTTTTCTCACAGAGTAGCCTATAAATTCAAAATCAAAATATGTACAGTAGAGGTCAAAAGTTTGGAAACATTACTATTTTTAATGTTTTTGAAAGAAGTTTCTTCTGCTCATCAAGCCTGCATTTATTTGATCAAAAATACAGAAAAAAAAAAAAAGTAATATTGTGTGATATTATTACAATTTAAAATGATTGGTTTTCAATTTATTATTTATTATACTTTAAATTATCATTTATTTCTGAGATGCAAAGCTGAATTTTCAGGATCATTACTCCAGTCTATCACATGATCCTTTAGAAATCATTCTAATATGATGATTCATTATCAAAGTTGGAAACAGTTCTGCTGCTTAATATTTTTTCATAACCTGTGATACTTTTTTAGGATACTTTGATGAATAAAAAGTAAAAAAATTAAAATAAAATAAAAGTTTTTTTAAAAATAGAAATCTTTTGTAAAAACAATATACACTACTGGTCAGTAATTCGGGGTCAGTCATTTTTTTTTCTTTCTTTTTTTGAAATAAATCAATACTTTTATTCAGCAAGGATGTGTTAAATTGATAAAAAGTGATAGTAAAGTATAAATAAATAATAAAATAAATTTATATTATTAGAAAATATTTTTTTATTTTGAATAAATGCATTTCTTTTTAACCTTTTATTCTTCAAATATATTAGGCAGCAGAACTGTTTCCAACACTCATAATAAATCAGAATATTAGAATGATTTCTAAAGGATCATGTGATAGACTGGATGTCACATGTGACACTGAAGACTGGAGTAATGATGCTGAAAATTCAGCTTTGCATAACTGGAATAAATTATTTTTTAAAGTATTTTCAAATAGAAAACTATTATTTTAAGTTGTAATAATATTTCACAATATATTACTGTTTTTTTTTTTTTCTCCTGTAAGGCTAGCTTTATGTTAGGGTGTCCTTTACAACCAAAATATTTTAATCCTGTCTTATAAGGCTGTCACTGTTTTCTTATGATCCGGTGCCGTGATCATAATCGTGATCACTAATCATGCAGGAAGTGACTAACTGAAACTGCTTTTAATGGTAATACATCATTGATCTTTTAAGGAACTAATGCTTGGGTAATTCGTATTGTTCCAGTTAATGCCACTGGCCGGATATAAAAGGATGAAAATACACATCTCTTCTAATCACACTACCTATATTATTAACAAAGTATATAATTTATTAACAAAGTTCAGGAGGAGCCCTCCCCTCGGACTGCGTGTTATTCATACACTTTTTTAGTGTCACGTTTTGTAATATTTGCACTGTTTTATTTGTTCTCATCCAATTTCTTTGAGGAGACACTGCCTTCCTTGCCTACTCGAAGGAAATGCCCCTGATCTGGTTATACGAAAGTACGAACTCGTGAAAATATGAATGAATAATTTGGGTTTGTATATTGATGACCTGCAGAATAGTGTGTAGGAAATAAGGTTGACGTGTGTATTGTGTTGTTCAGGTGAAACAATCATCCCTCAAGGCTTGTTGCTTGTGCAGGGTTAGTTCTGTGTAAACTAGGGATCATGCACCGATACCAATTTTTCCAGAACAAGTCCAATACCGAAACTTTCATTTTTGGTACTCGCCGATACCGATACCGTATAACCGATACCTGTATTTTCACTGCATTTGTAAATTTTAAATGTATTGGTAGAAACCAAAATAATATAAATCAAATTAGTTGGCTTAATTTGTTCATCAAATAAATATTTCCTTCACTTATTTTCATGCTTAATTAAGCCTGCTAAAATGCATTGTATGAGCTTCTGTTACTTTCACTCTTCATTCTGTTGCTCTATCATATTTTATCTTTCATTTAACAGTAGGGGTGTCAAACGATTAATCGCGATTAATCGCATCCAAAATAAAAGTTTGTGTTTACATAATATGTGTGTGTACGGTATATAATTATTTTCTATATATAAATACACACACATCCATATATATATATTTAAGAAAAATGTGTTATTATATATAAAATATTTATATATAATATAAATTATATAAAATATAAATATATATACACAGTATATACATGCAAATATTTCTTAAATATATACATGTATGTGTGTGTATTTATATAGAAAATAATTATATACCGTACACACACATATATTATGTAAAAACAAACTTTTATTTTGGATGCGATTAATCACGATTAATCGTTTGACAGCCCTATTTAACAGTACATCACATATTTAGAGCAGCTCCAGAAGGGCTCAGTGCTGAGGATTGGGTCAGTGGTACACATGTTTAGACACC
Organism: Abramis brama; assembly: GCF_963993115.1. Lineage (NCBI taxonomy): Eukaryota > Metazoa > Chordata > Actinopteri > Cypriniformes > Leuciscidae > Abramis > Abramis brama. The sequence goes on from NC_139974.1 coordinate 27,330,148, forward strand.
AGTGAAATATCAATTCTTTATTCCAATTTTGATACTACAACAAAAACTACAGTAATCAATCAAATGTGAAAAAAACACTGCATATTCATTACTGAATAAATTAAATATAGATGGATATTTTTGTAAAGTTACAAAAGGTAGCCTATTTAGTCAAGAGCAGTGAGTAATTTATTTGTCCTTTGTTTGATTAACATTAAAACACAGCAGCAGGTTTATAAGATGCACGGACCCCATTTAAATATACTGTCTATGTTCACTTGAATTCGTCAGTACAAGCAAGAGACGTGAAAGACAATTCAATTCAGTATTGGGTGCGCACTTTGAATGTTTGCGTTCATGGAACTTCTTGACTTGCACACTTTTCCATGTAACTCAACGTTTGTGCTGTGTAGCGCGTACATTAATAATACCTCAGTTTGTGCTGCTGGTTTTGGAGAGGTTTGTAATTTATGTAAGTGACTTGTGTGTTACATGTACAGACTTGTAATTTTCATCAGGCAGATGATGAAATGGGAGAAAAAAATAGGATGTACCCAGGCTTTATCTAAAAATCTAAATATTATAAAGACCATAACACCAACAACAACATAAGATAACATGCTAAAAAACACCAACATTAAGGTAAACTTCCCTGCATCATTTTGGTGAGTTTTGCTTGGGTAAACACCACTTGTTTTCTTCAGAAATTAAAAAGTTTCTTTTATACAATACTGTTACCTGTGAGATTAATGCAAGGCATTGTTTTTATGTAAATCGAACTGAAAACTGCTTTTCATTTGTACCTTTATCATTGCATTTATTTGTGCTGCTGCTTGTAATTTGTTTATTTGTTCTTATTTTATTACTGACTGTTTACTTGTCTTTTTTGTAAATACAATTCAAAGTTTGAAATCAGGCTTGTGCAATGTGTAAGCTTTTGTGCAACACAATCTCCCCATTTAAAAGAAAAATGCATTGCGTCTAAATGTAAAAAAAAAAAAAAGAAGCAAAAATCCAAAAGAGTCACTTAAGGGTGGAATTTCCCAAAACAAAATTCAGTCCCTGAATTAATGTCTGTAAATTCCTGATCAGGGCATCCTTATAAATAATGCTACATGATAAATAGAAGGCTTCAAATAGACCCCATGATCGGCATGCTGTGATCGGCCCCAAAAATTCTGATCGGGGCACCCTTACTTTTTTTCTTTTCTTTTTTTCTGATGGTCAACAGAGCACTCCACATGTTTACAAGTGTTTAGTAAATCATGGTTGCCCAAGCACAAGACACTAGTCACCATGTTTCTGTTTTTGGGTCACAGGGATTTTCATCATATAGGCTATTCATTAGACATGATTCAATGTGATTTATAAAAAATATATATATATATATCCACTCCATCTCATTGAGTTTTCCATTTCCTCCTCCACACTCACTGATGAGAGAAACACAACTCCATGTTTGATCCAAAGCTCAATTTGCATCTAGTTAAACCACAGTAATTAAAATAAAATATTTTGAATAATTAAGCCATAAGATATATGGCTATATTAAATGAAAAAATGAACAGTACTTGGCGAAAAGAATATTGCTCTGTTTCCACTCTACACCGCTGATAGTCTTTATCAGATTACGTTGTCTTTGCTCACAGACTTTCTCTGGATGATGGTCAGTCTCTTGTCTTCTAATGTAAAAATGTAACTTAAATCCCCCTCCACCAATCAGAGATGAAGACGTCATGTGCTGATGTATGTCATCCTTTGACTGTTTCTTAAGCTTGTTAAGAATTGTAAAAGAGGAAGAGGCGAGTGGAAGTGATTTGAGACACTTCAGAGGAAGTGATGACTTAAAGAACTCGCCTACATTTCTAACACATACTTAATTTTTCTGCGCAGATGAGATGACGGCAGACTCTTTTGGCAGTTTGAAGTGTCCTTGTGGGCTACTCAGTGCTGAAAGGACAAACGCAGAACCTGACAGCGACAGATATACCAGTCTTTGGATTTAGCTCATCTGTTGTGCTCGGTGGCCTCCTGGTTTTCCAACAGGATGGTGCATTCAACGTCACTTTGTGCCTGTCTGTCTCTTCTGACTGTCCTCAGCTGTCATTCTCATGTCCTCCCCCGTCTCTCTTTTCCCATAGGTAAGTCTTATTTTTAAACTTTTCAAGATTTATGACCTGAATTTAGAGCAACAAGTTGTTTTTCAAATGCCATTAGATATTTGAATAGCTTATGAAACTTGTGAGCTGCTGTTGTTCTCTTTACCTTGCAGTGGTTTTATAGAAAACCAGAAGGTGAATAAAGTTGAATTATATAATACAGTCTAGTGAGATTAGCTTCTGTGCCACCTGAGTTAAACATACTTGAAATATTGTACTGTACTGTTGATATCTTCATAGCGACATTGTAAATTGTAATCATTTTATTGTGTAAATATCTTGTAATAGCATGAATATATAAATGTCCCTCAAATCAGTGTTAATTTACTATTATATACTATTATAGTATTTATTAGTATTTTGTAGAGCTGCCCCCTAATATTCGACTAATCATTGGTTGACTAGAAAGGTTTAGTCAACCAAACATTTTATTAGTCGGTTAGTTGCAGAAAGAAAGAAAAAAACCTTGTGGCGAAGTCACAAAGTCTGTGACGGACTTACATGGCTACTCACTCTAATGTTAACCTAGATAAATGTGCGCTATTATAAGACGCATATCCAAGTGTTTGTGCAAAGTGTGGAAGCTGAAGAATAGTGCGCTTGCTGCATGACATGGAGGTGCCGGCGCTCTCTTTTGCATTTTTTTTTTCCTGACAACAGCGGAAACAACTTAAAATACTCAGTCTCAGTTTTTGTTCATACAGATAAGAGTAATACACCATTCCAGACATACTTTTAATTGTGTGCACTGACAATAACAAGAAAACATTGTGCTTTTGTAAAAAACAGTCTTGGTTTCTGTGAACTTAAGCGCGTCAAAACCCCCCCCCCAAAACTCAGTGTATACTTGCCTCACAGGCATGAGAAATATATCTATAGAGAGCTTGAAATGTCAAGCGATTGTCAACCAATTGAAGCAAAAAAACTAATATTCTCAGATTATGTAATATATATAAAACATGCATAGGCATTACTGCAGAGTTGACGAGTCAGCATTGTCGACTTCATCTCTGCAGCCGATCTCTGCCGGTGCGCTGTGGCAAGCTTTAAACATGCGCTTTGAGCGCTGATGTATTATAGGCAATTAAAAGTCCCGTTCTTCGTGATCCCATGTTTCAAACTTTAGTTAGTGTGTAATGTTGTTGTTAGAGTATAAATAATATCTGTAAAATTATAAAGCTCAAAGTTCAATGCCAAGCGAGATATTTTATTTAACAGAAGTCGACTACATCCCTCTACTTCCTTCTTTTGACTAACCTCCGCCCACAGGAATGCTCCCTCAACTACCAAAATTCGTTTATGTACTTGCGCACTTCTTATAACTTACTGTGCTTACTCAGCTCTTACGGTGATTTTCTATGGTAAAACTAACGCGTAAAAATGACAATTTAAACATGCTGTAAAAAATGATCTGTTGGGTATTTTGAGCTGAAACTTCACATACACACTCTGGGGACATCAGAGACTTATTTTACATCTTGCGAAAAGGGGCATAATACGGGACCCTTAAGGCTTATTATTATTATTATTATTAAGGCTTATTATTGTGATTTATGTGGCTTATTAATACACACGTACAATTAGTCGACTAAAAATCTAGTCGACTTATAAAAAAGTTAGAAAAAGTTTTAGTTAACAATAACAATGCTTCAAAATGGGTCAAACACTTTTTTATAAATTGACTTTTTATATAAAAAATTGTGTTATCAGTGCTTTAAACACTGATTTAATATGATTATTTTCAAAACATGAAGCACTAAATGGAGGGGTCAACATGAGTCTTTTTTTAAATGTAATCAAATTATAATATCTTTTTTTATTCAATATCATAAATATTAAATACTTAATAATAAGTTAGGAGCTATCTGAATGCTAGCATTTTTTTCATGTTGAATCATGAAATTGGTGTGACACTGTCAGTGTTGCTAATTATTACCTTTTAATTATGTGTGTGACAAAGTATTTGAAATTAAGCGTGATCTTGTTTAAAATGAAAAGCAAGAACAATGAAATGGCCTAAACAGTTGCTGAACCATTTCACTTGGTTTAGCTGTGCACTGCAGTGACTGGTACAAGTACTTATTGAAAGACTTTGATTGGATGAGATGTTTAGCTGTGATTAAGCCAAAGACCTGTAAGAACATGGCTAGAATTTTTACTTTTCACTTATATGCAATATGCAAGTTATTTGTTTCAAGAAATGCTATTATGAAAAAAATTATATATTTAATATACTGCTCTAATCATTATGTGACTATCATAACGTTGTCATAATCATCATTGTCTTATTAGTTACATTAGAGCAAGTAGTCAATTATTATTTGAGTAGATAAAGAATGCTTATTCTATCAAGAATACTGAGATTTTGCAGACATGAGACACTTTTTTTAAGAGTTGTTTTCCACAACAACTACTTTTGGAGTCTGCACAGATTCTGTTTGACAATCAATTTGTACAGAATGTGTGTCTACCTTAATCATTTGTATGTTAAAATACCAGCAGGGCTTCACATTTCATTTTTACTAACAAGAAAAGATAACAAGCAGGAAGCAAAAGATAGATCATTACAAGAAATATCTTTCCGTGTAGATCATGTTTATTGCCCTGCATTATTAGGAAGCTTTGAATGTAAGAGGAATGAAAGATCCTGCCCAGATTCTCTTAAGAGGAAACATCTGTCATTCACCTTAATGGGAGCTTTGATGCAAATCTCTTATAATGGCTTCTTGAAATGTTTCTGAAACGTCTACATTAGGTTTCATTTCTCCTGTGACCTCTCAGGAACTTAAAGTTCTTCTCTCAGGTTCCTAAAATCTAGGAACTTGTAGCACACTTTATTGCCATATAAAGCTGTTATTGACATAATACTTTTGAGTAATATTGTTTTTATTTGTTTGCATTGCCGCACATTACTGTTTTGCATTTTAAATTTCAAATTCTTTATTGGATTGTGTGGAACATACAACATTGCCACGGTATCAGCTCAAAGATTAAGGCAAACAAAAACAACAACGACAAAAAACAAGACTGATCAAAAAAAGCGTCCTTGCTGAATTCTTTAAAAAATATGTCTATATTATATGTGTATTAAAAATAAAATGCAATAAAATAACATTAAAAATATACTATAAGACGTGATTTTAGGGTTATAAATTTGGGTCAGAGACAAGGAAGTTAAAATGATCTACTTTTGAGAAACAAGAAAGTAAGCAGATAAATCCGCTGATGTAATTGAAAGTGGCTTTGTTGTTTTTATTTTTTAATGAATGGAGGCCCTTGTTCTCTGAACAACAGTTATTTGTTAAGAGGAGGCCAGAGTTGGCAAAGCAGGGCAGAATCAGGCTGACCTGGCAAATGGCTTTTCTATGAGAGTCTCACAAATCAGTTAAAAGGAGATTCTCTTTGTTTATCAGAACAATTGAGAGACTGTGCTACAGGTGCTTAGACATGCAGATCCATCACTTTTGCTGATTCATGATCAGTCATTTGACCCTGTCAGTGACTAGACATGAGTTTGTGAAGATTACAGGGCTTAATTCAGACTCTGAGTCCCTGTTTCCCAGCAGTACCAATTACAGCCGATGCCAGAATGAGTCTGGTCACACCTATGCAGGTGTTTGAGCATGATTTGATGATGACATCTGCAAACTTATAATTGCTGCTGTCATTGTTATTGACAGCTGCAGAAACATGAAAACCAGACTTGATAATATAAGTAACATGGTGCTTCAATAAATGCTTTCTGTATTCTTATATTTTAAGACTTTTTTTTTAAGGTACACTATGTAGCCTAACTTTTCTTTGTTCACAATTACTTAATTGATTCACTATGGTAAGCCTATTATAAGTGTTTATATTTTAGACATATTGGAATGGTTTTCGTTGGCATTTGCGTACATACGTCACCTGTTTTTGTCTAGTCATATCCGTAAATAGAGAAAAGTTGCTCTAGCTACTTTGATGCGTGTATGGTCAAAGTCCCTTTAAGGCAAGTTATTTCACTCGGCGGCCATCTTTGAAACACCTCTCGGGCAGCTAATTCAGTCATGCAAGTACAGCTCCTATCATTTATATTTGAAATCACCAATGAAATCTGACAACCGGAGCTTCTAACGGCAGCTGCAGTGATGCAATGACTTTACTGATTGGCAATTGGCTCTTTTATTTAGAAGATGGGACTTATTCCACCATATTGTGTGTTGTGTGGAGGTCACACCTTTGAGTTTTTGCTTGACCAATAGGGGCTTTCGCACCGGAGGAACCTTTTCATAGTTTGTATAACTATTGGTGTAAGTACTTGGATTTTTGCGTGTGCGCACCACAGGAACTAGGAACAATTTTAGTTCTAGGAACTCCTTTTGGAGGAACTTATTTAGCTCCTACTTCAGAGAAGGGTCTAAACCAGCACCATAGGAACTACCAGTGACATAAGTGTATGCTGATTGGCCGAACGCACACGAAACCAGCACCCGCCATTTTTAAAAAAGCTGTGTAAACACACAGATCATAGCCTATATATTTACTCCAGAAACTTAATCTACGAACTTGGAAAACAGTGATAGATGAGCCTCTAAAACTTTATGCTGAGAAGAAAATCCAATGCAACTTTGATGGGACCAAGCGAAGCATGATTATGAATTTCTGCTCCGCTAATACCTTTTCATAGACTGTCTACTTTCTATGTATAACAGTTCTATTTAAGGCGAGACACGGCAGGCAAAAACATTGTTTTTTTTTTACTGGTCAATTTTGAGATTTTTGGATATTTGTCTTCAATAACATGTCTTCTTTCAGACTGTGGTGAAAAAAAGTCTGAAATACACATTTAGGTCTTTATTTTATTTGTCGCTTTGTCTGTTTGCGTCTGTAGATTTCGCGTAAATTCAACAAAAGTTGTCGTTGTAAATCATCCCGCCGATCCGCGATCTCTGTCATCACAGGCACGGCTGGAAAGCTCTCTCTTCACTGTACAATGCTGTCGGATCCAAATATGGTCATTTCCTTTTTATCAGCAACCAATCGCGAAAGTAAAAGGGCTGAATGCGCGAACTGTGCTCTTTAAAGCCTGTTTTCTCAAAATGACCTTTCTCTCATACTCCAAGTACGAAATCTCCACTTCAGTAGCACCGATATACACCAAACTTTCCAGTCTTGTACCTAGTTATATTATGAAGACATTTACAGAGGGATTTGTAAATATATTATTCCTAGCCTGATTTATATAACATTTTATTACAAAAAACATGGCGAAAATCATTTTTTTAAGGCTATTGACAGTATATTCTGATTTACAGGATAACAAAAGTAGATATCCATAAATCCCTCTGTAATTTTTTTCCCCATCTAATATGTGAACACAATGAAAAAATAATTTTTAATCTGGCTTTATCCAATACTCAGATTTCGTTTTTTAAAATATATACAAATTAGCGCATATTTAATTAGATATTGCCTAATTTGCATATTTAAACATTAAATTACAGAAAACTTGTAATACATTTTTTTCTCATCTTAATGTAGGTAATCAACTGGGAAAGTGTCATGGTGATATCTGCTAGTTAAAATTTTTACCCTATTCACCTGTAGTGTCTCGCCTTAATATAGTAGTAGACAGGACTTTTAGACAGATCGTAAATTAATGAACACGGAGAATGCGAGCACTGTGAGCTCAGGCTCTGGCTTTCCCAGCGCCATCAAAATAAAAGTCACAACAACAAGCATGGCTTACGTCACTTCAGAGTTCCTACTGGCGGTGCGAATGCAACCAGGAAAATTTTCATATTTTAGCAGGAATAGTTCTCGGGGAACCACCCTGGTGGCTACTAGTTCCTAGAACTAAGTTCCTAGAACTACCTGGTGTGAAAGCCCCTGTTAACTAGTAGTTCTATCATCAGGCATGCATAACACTATACAATATAAAAAGACAATATACAAACAGTAATGATACACAAAATGTACTGGGGAAATGCATGTCCTACCATTAGACAGATTTGTCAATGAATTAGTGGAGAGAATTCCATTTCTATGGGACTACATGTCTGTTTATTGTAGCCTGTACTGTTCTGTGCAGGCACTATCTCTTGGAGTGTCTTTGGTGACCAAAAGGGTGGTAATTCTCAGTGGGGAAACCAGACATCACGGAGTCTGCCTGGGTGAGGGGTTATGAAGATTAAGTGATGTTTGATCGGTCCAGTCATTAGTCTTCTGACAAAAAGAGAATGCAACAGAGCTTGTAATAAAAGGAGAATCAACATTGGCTTGGCTTTTCGGAGATGGTGATAACTGAGGGATTTGAGATGCAGAGATGGTGTTTTTATTGCTCAACCAGGTGAATTAGGTATTTTATTGATCAGATAAATTGCCATATGTAGCACTCTGACAGAGTTCATTACAAATGTGAAGGGTCATTTCAAATGTGAAGGGTCATTTCAAATGTGAAGGGTCATTTCATTAAAGTTGGTGTAGCACTCTGCTGGAATTTATTTTTGAGGAAGTACCGTGTCTATTAATGGGTATAGCCTCAGTAACGTCTTCAGCTAGTCAGCTTGAGGTCCTTTCCATCTAAACTGATTATATCTCTTAAGCCTAGTATTGAATGTTTTATGAGTAGTAGGATAACCATATTCATCCGCCCATGCCCAGTCAGGCAGAGCCAAAGCAAATTGCTCTTCCAAAATACATGGTTTTGTTTTTTTAACCGCTAGAGTGCCAAATGTTACATAGTGTACCTTTATTTAAAAGTGATTAACTGATTATACTAATGAATTAGTAATTTACCTTTCCACCCGAAATCGGGATGACCAACCTGCGCCCAGACCTGGTATTCTGGTCTAACTCCTGCCATTGTGTCTTCATTGTGGAACTGACAGTCCCTTGGGAGGAGGGAATCGAGGCAGCTTATGAAAGGAAGAAGCTGCAGTATGCCTAGTTGGCAGCTGAAGCAGAGAAGCGGGGCTGGAAGGTGAAGGTGAATCTAGTGGAGGTGGGGCTGCAGGGGGCTTTGTAGCCAGTTCCACCATAAGGCTGCTGAAGGAAGTGGGTATCAGTTGCCTGGCCCAGTGGAAAGTACTTAAAGCAACACTAAGGAACATTTTTTACCTTAAAACAATGTTTCCAAAATCGTATCAGTGGTTCACAAAGTCATAATAGGGTGAAAGGCACTTCTGGATTGGCTTTACAGTCATATATCTGCTATAACCACACTATGCAAGTTTGCCAAACCGGGTCACGTTTCTGTAGTTCGAATGAGACATAGGTTCCTTAGTGAAAAAAGTTCCTTAGTGTTGCTTTAAGGAACTTGCCACTGTCGCCGAAGGAAGTAGTCACTGGCTGTGGCTGAAAGGAAAGGAGACAGTGTGGGCCGCCAAATTACCTATATAGTCACCATGCGACACCCAGGTCTTATCAGCCTGTGCTAAGCTTGCCTCTGCTGAGGATGTCTTGTGATAAAAGGCTAAAACATCCAGTGAGGCAGCGGTACACAACTACTGATGTATTGGTGCGAAGACCCACCTAAGACGACTCCTTCAACATGGACTGTGGTAGTGCTGAATCTTTCAAGGCCAGTGCCTGTGCTGAGCGGAATCGTAAGGGATTGTAATATCTAGTCCTAGTAAACAAATCAAATTGGAAAGTTGTGGATATTTTAGAGGTAGTTTATTTGTTTAATTTATTTTCTATTAAATGCACAGAAGTTTTTTTGTTTTTTTTGCCATAGTTTAGTTTTTTTGACAAGTTTTTCATACTCTATTATCCTGTTAGTAGAAGTTCAGAACCATGTTTTGGCTGCTTAGTTTCAATAAATTGTCTTTTTTAGGGGAGATTATCAACTTTTTAAGTTCTGGAAGTTGTGAACACTTTACAATAAGGTCCCATTAATTAACTTTAGTTAATAAACAATACATGTTACAGTATTTATTTCTCTGTTAATGTTAGTTAATAAAAATACTGCTCATAGTTAGTTCAGGTTAGATAAGGGAAGTCATTTTGTAAAATAAACTCTCATCTTAAAATATAACAGATGTTTTGATTCCTCGTGCAACTTTTATGGCCGATTCACACTGCACTGACAGACGACCAATGCGGACAAGCACCAGATTACAGTACTGACATTCCAAGACCCGACAAACGTAGATTCAATTTGTTGCGTCGGAAGTCAAGTCACCTTTATTTATATAGCGCTTTTTATAATACAGATTGTTTCAAAGCAGCTTTACAGTGATAACAGGAAATGAATGCAACAAAGATTGTTTTGGCTGTACAGCAGCAGAGGAAAAAAACATGAATCTGTGAAAACGAGGACGGCATGCACGTGTAGTATGCGTTTAGTCTATAGGCGTGCACGTTTAAATACATAAGTGCACAGGCGCGTAGTCTTGTCTACTTGTCTGGCATGCATACAGTGTTTTAAGTCGTTTTGGTGGATCCGTGTGGATGGGTCAATTTGATAATATTGTCATCTGTATAGAGGGGAAAAAAACGTTTCAGTTTTTTGTACATCGTTGTCGTGTAAACGCACCTTTAGTTTATCTATACAGCAGCTCTGGAGAAAACAGGGATGTCGTTGTCCAGCTCAGTTCAGGTCTCATACAATGTTGTCAAAGCAGGCAGGCAGATCAGTAATATTAAGAATACTGTTCTGTCGGTGACATGCACAGACCAACGGCAACAGACACGGATAGGAGTTACACACGGATTTGACAAAACCAGACGACGTGGTCTGTATTTTAACATGACATAATCATGAAGAAGGAAGCATGAGCAGTTAGTCAAGCAAACTTCCTCAGCAGTCTGCACCTCGTTTTTGTCACATTTAGTTTCTGGGGAAAATGTACTGTTACAAGACATTACTTTTTCACATACTTCTATATAAAACTAAGTCAAGGAGGTAGCTTTTGGATCTTTACAAATGAACTGAAGTGTTTTGGTTTCTCTGGCCTGGACTGAGAGTATGTACCCTGGGGTTGCATAATTTCACAGCCGCGTGCTGACTGTCAGATCCACATTCTTTACAGGCCTCACAGACAAGAGAGCAGCTCATATGAGGAATTATAGGACTTTAGTTCAGTGAAATGGCCATAAGACCAAAATCACCATTAAGTGCTGCTAATAATCCAAGATTTTCTTGGAAATTCCTCTTCCTTCCCCCTTTTTGCTAGAACAGCATTTTCAAAGACATTATGCCTGTTTTATGACCTTGTTTGTTTATCGGCTTATTTGTTTTTAGCAGATTTGCAGACATTTTCTGCATTTCCAGGACTAATTTTGGTAAAACTCTGTCCGAGATCTGTAGATTTAAACATGGTACAAAACAGCTAATTATGTCATTTTATCACATGAACAAAAATATTTGACACCCAGGGCCAG